>NC_090941.1:301846950-303181116 GCF_040938575.1 Ambystoma mexicanum
GTCCTGGAATATGTATAACATATGAAAAGTAACTCGCCTGCTTTATCGCTCTTTTTGAAGTTGAATCCTAACTTTGGGATTAATGTTATTAGTAGTTGCTGCTTTTTAAAGAGTGTCTAATTATCCTTGTGTATATGTAAATAAATATTTATACTATAACCAAGTGTGTAAGTGTTCACTTGGATACCTGTATTTACTGATTTCATTGTATAGCTCTACAGCTCACATTTCCCCTCTTACGATAAACCTGGATGCTCAGTCACACTACCAACTGTGCAGTGCAGACCTATATTAAAAAGTGGGTTACCTAATACCAAGAGCTACGTCTTGTGAAGTCCACACCAGTTGGACTCTACCAATTCTTACCTAGCAGATGCCAGATGGAGACCGATCACAGGCTCATGGAACGACAGGATCAACCTCAATCCGGCCTTCCGTTAAGCCCTCCCCCACCCCCATTGATGGTCCGCTCGCCCTCATCTCTCGCAAGGAGATCCCTTTCAGACCCCTGCTCATCAGGTGACTGTCACTACCGACATATCTGTAGAGGGGTTGGGGCACCCACATTGGCCAACTGTAGGCAGGAGCCTCTGGATTCTGGAGGAAGAGTTGCAAATCAAAGTCCTAGAACTGCAGGTAGTCTTCTGAGCCCTGAATTCCTGCAAGCCTCCGCTCCAGGGAACACAGCCGCTATGTTTTACATCAGGAGAAAGGGTGGCGCTTCCTCTCCCATTCTCTCTCGGGAGGCACAGTACCTGTAGCACTTGGCCATCGCTCAGCAGATGTTCATCTTCTGATTCACCTGGCAGGCGTTCACAACACCATCGCAGACTTGCTCAGTAGAGAGCTACGGTGCTGCAACGAGTGGGAACTTCAGCAAACCCAAGTATCTCTTCTCTTCAGCAAGTGGGGGTCACCCTCAAATCGACCTTTTTGCCACGACTGCCAACTCCAAATTACTCAAGGGCCTCTTCAGGACATTCCCTCTGGTGAAGGCGCCAGCATGGGGAGCTCAATGTGGTTTTGTCAAAGCTAATGGCCCCACCTTTTGAGCCAATGCATCGTGCATCTTTGAAGTTTCTGTCCTCAAAGACAGCCTTCCCAGTGGCTATCACCTCAGTCAGGCATGTTGGAGAAATTGAGGCACTCTCATGTAAGCCTCTGTATTTGTCTTTGCATCCTTCCGAAGGGGGTTTGCGGACTCATCCGTCCTTGATGTCTAAAGTTCCATCAGACTTTTACTTGAACAAACCTTTGGGCTTGATGGTTTTCTTAGCTAACCCATCTTCACCGGCAGG
Source organism: Ambystoma mexicanum (assembly GCF_040938575.1). Taxonomy (NCBI): domain Eukaryota; kingdom Metazoa; phylum Chordata; class Amphibia; order Caudata; family Ambystomatidae; genus Ambystoma; species Ambystoma mexicanum. The sequence goes on from NC_090941.1 coordinate 301,848,249, forward strand.
GAGGGCATTGCATTCGCTGGATGTTTAGCGTGCCTTGTAGTACTATATGGCATGCACCAAACCGTTTAGAAAGACTACTCGGCTTTTCTTTGCTTTCGGACTTGTGTGACACGGCAAGGCCCTGTCTAAGGCTTCCATCTCAAGGTGCCTCTCTGGCTGTATCACACATTGTCGTTTGGCAAACAGACCTCTGCCAGGTCGGCTGAGAAGCCCCTCCACCCGTGCCATTGCAGCAACTACAGCGTTTCACTCGGGTGTTCCCCTGCTCGACATCTACAAGGCTGCTACGTGGAGGTCCACCCACACCTTTGCAAGATTCTACTGTTTCGACAGGGATTCCAGGGAGGGGTCCTCAGTCAGCCAAGCAGTGCTTCACAACCTATTTACATGAGGTGTCTGTCCCAGGGGTAAGTGTATTGCTTCTGTTGAGCCTTATGATATGTCATTTATAATGCACCTGTAGACATATGTTTCTAGGGATGACAAGATAAACAATCATACTAGGCCTTGTGTCATTCATATCGTGCAAGTGCGGTCATGCAAAGTGCAGGGGATGGGGGGCAAATGGGGGAGGGGAAAGGGCAATCAGGGCAGCATTGCTTTGAGTAAGTGCAGCCAGAACAGCACTGCTCTGGGTAATTGCAAAGATTCGCGGTACTGTAGAGGTTACAGTTACAGCCCCTAGTGCGTGACCAGCCCGGAGGCAGTGCAGGGGAGACCATTCAAGAGGAGCCAGGTACCAAGTAAGACTCTGAGGGTAACCAACCATCTCCTGTGGTTATGTCTATGTAATACTGTGTAATCGTATTCATGAGCATGTGAATCCATGCAAGACCCCATGCTGGAGAAGGAATACATTACTTGCCTGTAACTCCTGTTCTCCAGAATGAGTCTTACAGCGATTCGCATGTAAACCCTCCCTGGCTCTTCTTTGTTCTTACTGTCACTTTACTCGTGCTACCAAATCATGAAGATCGCCACCAGGGGTGGAGCTTAGGGGGACGACTATCATTGGCTGGGGCAGTATGACTGAAAGTGACGGCAATAGGCCATCGAAGTGACTAGCAGTTTTTAGCTGTAAAGCGAAACTGCTTTTATTACCGAGGATTCCCAGCCTGACTGGGAATATTCATGAACATGTGAATCCTTACAAGACCCATGCTGGAGAACAGGAGTTACAGGTAAGTAACTTATTACTTCTTTTACACCTGGCTTAGTAGGGTTTACAAGCAGCTAGAGTAAAAGGTTACTTAGCTGCGCTTTTCATCTTCAAACGCACACATGAGCAAGGTTCATACTTAAATGCCTATAGGAATAAAATCTAACCATTAAATTCCCACCAACACCCTGTGTTGGTGCCGGCCTGAAATCTGAACGTAGTACTAACATTCTTGCTGGGGGAACCTTTTGAGTCTTCATATTGTTGTCCATTGAAGCTCCTATACTAGAAAAACTATATTTCAATGGATTGCTTTTCTCCCGCAGATTCCTCATCTGATAGATGTCTTCATCCAGCTCTGCAGCTCTGAAACCTTTCGACAGGGGACGTAGTGGACCTCGACTCGGTCGTCGATCCGTCTTGCTCAGTGCTCGATCGTCGACTTCAGACATGACGTTGGGTGTCATGTGTATATATACCACATCACTACGCCCCATACCGCAGTTCCTTTTTTCCGCACGTAGGTTCAGGAACACAATATCGAGTCTTCGACTTCGTGTTTGTGACTAAAATTCATCACATTTGTTTCATAAAACTTCAACCATGATGTTTAATCACTGGATTTCGGGCTTCAAATGGTGCACCGACATAACAAAATGTCGGTGACTGACACGCAGAACATCTGTCTATGGTGTCTGGGTACGGATCATGACACGGAGGTATGTGCATCGTGCTCCGAGATGCAGTCGAAATCCATTCGTGAGTGGGCTGCCAAACTTGCATTGGGTCGACCATCCCCGAAGTCCCCGGTGCAGTCGCTTGTTCGGTCTTCCGAGGCAGAGACGAAAGGGCCGAACCCTGAAAAGGAGAAGGAAAAGCATCGGCAGAAGGCCAAAAAGTGGTCACGCTCGAGGAGCCACTCTTTCTAGTCTTCATCGCTTAAGAAAAAGAGACGCCATTGACACACATCCAGCTCGTCGGGGGGGGGGAAAAGCAAGCCCTCGGCTGGGCCGACCACTCAAAGACTGGGTACATTTAAAAAAAAAAAAAAAAATCTTAGACCTGTTTACAACACAAGATGCTGCAGGTGCGGGTATTCCTCCCCCCTCAGCCACCCCCTCAACAGCAGGCCTCGGCTGCAAAAGCGGCGCTCGGTTCTCTGGATCCCACGCATGCCAAACTGTTGATGCTATCTGCATCAGAGAAGCCTTCCGACTCGATGCCAAAAAGGGCACAAAAACCATTGATGCACGGTCCTTCTGGAGAGCTTCGATACGCTGCCTTTCCCGACGTCACAGTAATATCCAAGCCTCGACCGGCGCAGACAGCCTTTTCATCAGCATAGAAAGAAAAACCTTTGGCGGCCACTATCGGCGATGGATTCTTTGTCCTGCTCTCCAGGTCTGGATTCTTCGAGTCCATGGCATACATTTTCGGCCCGACCAGGGCGATAACCAGGGAAACATCTATCCCATGTATACAGTGTCTGGAGGTGTTGATTTTTTTGATGACCAAGCAGGCCTGTTAGCATTAGCCCAAGGTTTACACAACGCCAGCGGCCTGGACGCGTCTCCAGATGCCGAATCTCAGTTGGGCCAGCCCTACACGCACATCCATGCTAAATTTAGGACCTTAGTGGAAAGGGTAGTAGACACTCTAGGTTTGAAGGATCCGGCAGCACCTGTTCAGGGCTACGAAATAACAGACCTATTAGATGAAGGTGCAGCATTTGCAGACGCCCTAGCCTCCTTGTGGCAACATCCCTGCTCCATTCCCCCGGTCAACTCTAACTTTACGGGGAAGTACAGACAGGCAAGAGGAGATCCATCTTTCCTGGCTTCTCACCCTTCTCCAGAAGGGCTTGTTGTGTAGGCAGCCACAATCACCACCAGACCCGCAGCATTCACTTTGAATCTGCCGCCGGACAGGGAGGGTAAAAGGTTGGATGCAATAGCCAATAAGGTCTTTACTTCTGGTAGCATGGTGCTGAAAGCGTGTGGGTTTGCAAAATATTCTTTTATATAAAGCTGTGGAGCAGGCTGCACAATACATCCCCGAAGGTGAAATGCAGGATGGGTTTTACACGGCTGTCGGAAGATGGGAAGGAGGTAGCCAAGCAGTCGTTGCAAACGTGTCTGGACATGGCCGACTGCGTTGCCCGTTCCATGGGGTCGGTGGTATTGTTAACAAGACAAGCCGATCTTAAAACCTCTGATTTCTCCTGAACGTCCAGAATAGGCTACTGGGCATGCCTTTTGAGGGAGAGTTTCTTTTTGGCCAGAAAGCCGATTACTCTTTGTAAAAGTTTAGAGGGTCTAAATGAGCTGCAAAATTGCTGGGCATAGCTGCGCAGCTGGCCAAATCTGCTTTCAGCTTTGCCTCTAGGGGCAGAGGCTACAGGCGCTTTGTGCCTTGTCTCATCTAGAGGACACCTGCCTGCTACTGCACAGGCTGGGTTTCTTCCTGAACTTGAAAAAGTCCCATATAACGTGAGTCCAAAGACTCCAGTTCATTGGAGTAGTGCTAGACACCCGGGTGGGGAAGGCCTTCCCTCCCGAGGAATACGTCGGCAGCATAGCACAGAGGGTACATTTGTTCCGGAATCACACCACCTTGCCAGTGGCTTCCTTCGTCTGCCTCTTAGGTCTCATGGCCTACTTTGTTTCTAGTGCCAGAGGCCAGGCTGCGCATGAGATCCCTGCAGTGACTCCTAAGAGGTCAGTGGTCGCAGTACCTCGTGACGCTCACGGATCCTCTCAAGGTGTCCAAACAAGTGGTTCATGACCTCAGATGGTGGACTGACCGTGGATATCTTATTGCGGGGGAACCCTTCTGGCCTCCTTGACCTCAGACCTGAGTGGTCGCAGATGCATCTCTGAAGGGTTGGGGCTCTCACCACAAGGCAGGTGAGCGGTCTTTGGTCAGCGATGGAAGACAGGTGGTACATCAGCAGGCTGCAGTTGCGAGCCATTAGGCTAGCCCTGAGGGCTTTTGCTCCGTCTCTCAAAGGGAAACATGTACTGATCCTGACTGACTACACGGTGGCCATGCACTACCTGAACAAGCAGGGTGGGGTGTGCTCCCTCGTCCTTTGCAGAGGGACGATGCAGCTGTGGTTCTGGTTGCTGGAGAATAAAGTCTTGGTCTCTGCAGTTCATCTGGCTGGGACAGAAAAGTGCTTGATGAATGCTCTGAGCAGGCAGAGCATGTTCTCACACGAGTGGGAAGTGTGCCAGAAAGTCCTGGAGGAGGTCTTCTCTCTCAGGGGTTCACTAGCAGTGGATCTGTTTGCCACGGAGTCTAATAGGAAATGCAGACAGTTTTGCGGGAGTGAATTCCCAGCAAACGGTGCACTGCGGGGGACACACGTACTGGTTGATTGGACCGTCCCTCTTCACTAAGCCTTCCCCCCGATTATGGTCATCCCATGGGTTCTCAGGAGGTTGAAGAGGTTTTGGACCACGGTGGTCTTGATCTCCCTGGACTGGGTGCGGAGAACGTGGTACTCCAATCTCTTGGATCTGACCATCTGTCTTCCTCACCGGTTGCCTCGGTGCCCGGATCTCCTGACCCAGTCGGAATGCTGGGTATTCTACTCGAACCCGGAGTCCCTCAACCTATATGCGTGACTCTTGAGAGGATGAGGTATGATGACTGACCTTTCAGAGGAGGCTCGAGGTGTTGCTTGCTGCACGCAGACAATCTTGTTCCTTCTGTCACTGGGCTCATCAGACCTTAAGGTTACCACAGTCAAAGGATGTTTGGCGGCCTTATCTGTTTTCAAAAGGTCCCCGGATCAAGGTTCCTTATTTACGATCCTGGTTATGGTCCAGTTCCTGAAAGGCCTGGTGAACAAGTTTGTGCCAATTCCCTTTGTTGTCCCAGATTGGGATTTAAATCTAGTTCTAACATTCTTGATGGCAGATCCATTTGAACCCATGCATTCCTGTTCCTTGAGACTGCTTTTGTTGAAAACAGCCTTTTTGGTTGCGATCACGTCAGCCAGGGGAGTTAGTGGGTTGCAGGCCTTGTGTTGCAAGCCCCCGTTCCTGCGTTTGTTTCGGGGGAAAGGTTTCCCTCAAAGTAAGACCTGGCTTTCTCCTGAAAGTGGTTTCAGAGTTCCACCGTTCTCAGTCAAAAGATTTGCCATTCTTCTACCTGCCTCCTCACCACTCTAAGGAAAGGAGCAGTTCCACTGCTTAGAACACAAGGGAGCCTTGAGTTTTGTATGTCGCTAAGACATATGCATTCTGAAAATCTGACCAGCTGTATCTCGCAGAGGTCTAGCGGTGACAAAGCAGACTCTATTTCAATGGATTATCCTCTGCATCACAGAAATTATCATTTTGCAGACAGGGAGCTTTGGGGTACACTCGATGCGAAGGGGTCTTGACTTCCACAGCCCTGCAAAGGGCAGTTCCCATTACGGACATCTGTCATGCGGCCACATGGTCGTCTTTGCACACATTTCCAAGCACTATTGTCTAGATTTCGCCCGTGGCTCTGATGCATGTTTTGGTAGAGCAGTTCTGCAAAATCTGCTACAGTAATACTATCTGCTCTCCATTGTCCTAACTGCTTGGGGAGACTATCAGACGAGGAATCTGAGAGAGAAAAGCAATCCATTGAAGGAGAAATTACTTAACCGTAACAATATTTCTATGGATTCTTCTCCCGCAGATTCCTCATCACCCCTCCCTTCCATCCCTGCTCAGAAAGTTCTTGTGGCTCTGAGGTGACAGCTCCTTTCTGGCTGGTCGCTTGCCTTTTTAAAAAAAAAAAAAAATCTCTAAATTCTTTTTGATTCTTGCGGTTTTCACCGCTTTGGGATGTTTCCCATTGTCAAGTTTTAACTGGCTGGTTTTCCTCTGCAGCCTTTAAGCAGGGGTAACACAGGGGGAACTGAGATATGGAACATAGTGACGTGGTATATATACAACGTCTGACGTCGCGTCCAGAGCCGACAATTGAGCACCAAGCAAGACGGATCGATGGCTGAGTCGATGTCCACTACGCCCCTGTCAAATAGTTTCTGAACAGCGGCGTTGAATGAGTATATCTATCAGATGAGGAATCTGTGGGAGAAGAATCCATAGAAAGGTCATTAAGTAATTTCTCGTTCTAGTAGCCATAGCCTCCATTTGCAGGGTAAGAGAGTTGCAGGCCCTCTTGTATGTTGGGAAAGATTTTCTTTTTGCAACTTTCCCTCCATAGATTGCTATGAGACACCCTTTCTTTTCCTTCTTTTAAACATTGTGCAGACTTTTTGGGGGTGGTAAGTAAAGCCTTCTGCTTTACTTCCCTTGCTTGGATATGCTCATTCTTATTGGGAAGCCGGCTAGACTCTAAAACAATCAGTACTGAGACTTATTGTTTTATTCTAACATGTTAGTTTAACAAAGCCAACTTTTCACACGAAAGTCAAAATTATATACAATTATTTTACAGTGTTAAATATATAACAATATTAAAATTAGATTTAGCTCTGATCATATTTCACAGTAATTTCATGAAAAATAAACTTGGAAAGCAATTTCTGAGGCTTGTGGAGTCTGCTTAGATAACATGCTATGCATAGGCCGACATCTAGTGGAAGCTGCAGAGTATTACAGTTTTTGATTTTGAAACTCGAAAAGGGACATCGACACGGCGTGCTAGTAATACGATTCCTAGTGTGACGTCTACTGTACCCATGGAGCTTCACGCGTCTGGGTCCCTCAGATTGATTTTTTCCACCATCATAGTTGGATGTACGTCGCAGAGTTCCCTCTTGGCTATCGCAATTGCTTGGAAAAAGTTAACTATAGTATTTCTTTCTGTCCTTTCGATATCAGTCTACCGCGAGATCCTCGGCGACGGCATCAAGGACGAATTACTATTGACGACGACTAGAACTCGTCTCGACGATTCTTTGTCAACGGGCCTCAGCCCTCAAAGTAGGGAGAGTGGGGAGAGGTTTATATTTTAATCTTGTTAAGAGAATGCATATTCCCCTTCCCTCCCACATATTTCGCCAGGCTGCCACCCCCATTCATAATGGAAAATACACCCTTTAAGTTTTGCCCTTCTTGTAATAGAAAATACCCCAGGAAAGACTTGCACTGGCTGTGCAACCTCTGTCTCCCCAGGGATCACGCCGAGGGACAGTGCAAATCGTGCAAACTGTTCCGGCCTAAAACATTCAAGGACCACAAAACCAAACACTGGGCCCACCACGCCATGCAGGGCGAGGCCGCCATAGATGTCGAGGGAGCCTCCAGTGACGGCAGTATCAAGGTCTACAGTGACGCCAAGGGCGATCGGGATACGTCGCATACCCACGTGCAAGACCCCAACAGGCAGGCCAGCGGTTCTACTATGGGGACGACACCCGGCGGCACTAACACGACCAAGTCTCACCACACAAAGCACACCTCCCATGGCCAAAAGTCGACTACCTTGCCGACTGGAAAGCCACACATAGCCTCAAAGGGGAGGTTCAATATTTCTCTGTCATCTGGGCCATCGCGGTAGCTATCACCACACGACAGGCCCCCGAAACAAATGGTCAAGTCTGTTTCTGACACTGTCTAAAGCCACAAAATCCACACATGCTGCCGACTGGGCATCGAAAGGCGCGTCAACGGCACAGGCCGACGACCGGGTGTCGAAAGACGCGTCAACGGCCTCCTCAAAGAGTAAGCCAAGCTCGGAAATTAGTGAGCTGATCAAGAAGCACATTCCAGACACTGTTAAAAAAACTGTGCTTTGAAAAACCATAAGTCTTCGATGTCACAGGGAGAGGGCACTATTTCGGGGGCTATGCACCATAAAAGAACCCCTGCCCCAGAGCCAACACCCACTCCCTCTGCCCCTACCCTTATTCCCCCTGTTGTTACAAGTTCATCTCGATGGACAATAGATCAAATTGACATGATCATGAGGAGAATGTTCTCCTTCATTAATTTCTTTAATAACCACCCTGAGGTCCTACAAAACCTTCAGGGGTACTCAACAAGGCGGGACAGTAGCTACTCCTAGGGGGGCAGCAACCACACATCCTTCTGTCAAAAGAGCCAACACAGACTTCACACAAGCTTCCACCTCGCATCAAGACTTAGGGCAGCATGCTTATTGTTTCACCATGCAAGACTCTCAGGGACCCTGGGGCTTACACAGACGACCAAGGGGACATGGGTGACGTCGACCAATATTATGATGAGGATGTCTGTCATCCAGTCCCCAGATCATTTAGACCCACCAGTGGCAGACTCACCAGTGAATAACCAAATATAATGACCTACTCCTGAAGGCTGTAGAGCATTTCAAGATTGACACACAGGAAACACAAATTGATAGACTTTGTTGAGGACACATACTATAGATAAAAAATCAGCAACCCAATTTATCCCCCTGAGACAATCAGTACAGAGATGCATCCAACCCTCTCTGCTCACTCCTAATTAAACACAGGCAGTCCACCCACGCATCGAGAAAGTATTCAGGCCAGCCCCCTTAAACCCCTATACGTCAGGGAGCATTTAAAACCTGACTCTTTAGTGGTAACATCTACTAGAAAGAGCAGGAACCCCTCTGACCTCTTTCGAAGCCCCTCCTGATAAAGGAGAGTAAAAAGATTTACACTTTCGAGTGAAAAGTAGCCTCATTGGTAGCTTACCAAACTAGAAATTCCTAATAACACATCACTATTAGCCAGTTACAATTGTCACAAGTGGAATGACATTGTCATACAAATTGAATCAGTCTGAAATCCCCTTAAAACATAGCTCTCGCTTTCCATTGCAGAGGGTAAGCAAATAGCAAACTGCTTCCTCAAGAACAACTTGGATGCAGCTGACAATGCAGTAAGAATCATAGTAGAGGGCACATTAATTAAACGACATGTGTGGCTTCGACAATCGGTGTTCAAGCTGGAAACACAGGCAACCCTCCTTAACATGCCCATTGAACCCACCGCTTTGTTTGGCAAAGCAGTGGAAGACGCTCTAAAAAGTGCTAAAGAGGAGTATGACCACCCGCTACAGGTTCCCTCCCATGCCACTCCAGTAGGTCGCATTCCACACTTACACCACGCATGGGAGGGAATCACTTTGGACAAGTGGGTACATTTCACTGGGGTGGGCGGTTATTGCATAGAGCTGATCCAACAACCAGCCAACCACCCGCCAAGACAAAGGAACACCTCCCAGGAAGAACAACGTATCCTACTGGAAGAATTGAAGGTACTGCTCCTAAAGCACGCCGTAGAATTTGTCCCAGAAAACCAGGTAAAGAAGGGTATTTATTCAGTGTACTTCCTTGTGCCAAAAAAAGAACTAACGATGCCTCCTGTCCTAGACCTGCGCCCTGCAAACACTTATGTCAAGCCACAAAAATTCAAATTAACAAGGGGGGTCCTGGGAGTCCCTCTGCCAGACATTAGTCCTGGTTGCGAGAGACTTACCCAGAGTCTTTAGCTCACTATCTTTCACAGAGAAGAAATATCCTAAACATATCAGTCTTTGTCCTGCCCTGGGGCAGTCCAGCACCGAAATGCTAGGCAATTCTCCTCTGAACAAGAGTACCAACAGCATCCCCAGACACGTGTTTCGGTCTGGTTGGACCTCATCAGTAGGGAGGAGCTGTGCCTCTCTAAGAATAGTGAGCAAGGGGGCCACAAAAATTCTACATGACAACGCTACAGGAATTAATCCCACTGCTAAAGCAGGGGGACTACATGGCAACCTTGGATACAAAACATACTGCTGCAAACACCTCAGTATCTAGCCTGTCGCCAGATAACCGTAAGCAAAGCAGTGCGCTTGCTCGGGATGATGGCATCATGCATTTACCTGGTCCCACACGTATGATTGCGCATGCACCCAATGCAAGAGTGGTTGGCAAAACAATGGCTTCAGGCAAGTGGTTAGTGGGACGATCTAGTGGTCGTTTTGTCAACCCTAGTAGAAGCTCTGCGCTGGTGGACAAAGGAGAACCTGTTAAAGGGGAAGTCCTTTCATAACCCCTCAGTGAAAGCGGTTGTCACAACAGACATCACTCACCATGTGGAGAGCCCATTACCTTCATCACAGAGCGGATGCTCTGTGAACTCAGATCACAGCCCAGAATCACATCAACCTCCTGGAACTTCTAGCAGTGTTCAAGGCACTACAGGCCTTCCAAGTACACATGTCGCATCAAACAGTACAGATACTCCCAGACAGCACCACTGCTATGTTTTACATAAACAAGCAGCGGGGCACACACTCGCCAAGTCTGTCCAGGCTAGCACAAAAAATCTGGAAGTGAGCACTCAAGCGGGGCATGTTCGTAACATCGCAACATATTCCAGGGGAACTCAGTTCTCTGGCAGCCACTCTAAAGAGATACCCTGTACCAGAAGAACACGAGTGGCAACTCGACAGATATCCTAGAGAGAATATTCTCACAATGGGGTCATCCCCGGCTAGACTTGTTTGCCACAAGCCTAAACGCACAATGCCCAGACTTCGCGTCCAGATTTCCCCAACCAGGGTCCAAAGGGAACGCCCTGTGGATGAACTGGTCAGGGAAATTTGCTTGCGCTTCTCATCCCTGACACCCCACTCCCCCCCACCCCCCCAACCCCCGCACACCGCTGACACCACCCCTGAGCTAAATAGTGCACATGATGCACCAGGAACAAGTAACACTAATCCTGGTTGCTCCTATGTGGGTGAGACAAACTTGGTTTCCACATCTGCTCAAACTGGCGATGTGCGACCCAATCAAGCTCCTGTACACGTACAACATGCGAACACAATGCAAGGGAGCAGCTCTCTACCAGCGCCCTCAATCTATTAACTTGGCATCTTGGCTCCTGAAGTCATGGAATTTGGCCACTTGAATCTTCCACAAAGGTGTATGGATATCCAAAAGGAAGGCATGGAAACCCTACACCGGACACTGATATTTCAATAAGTGGAAGAGATCAGTGATATGGTGCACGTCAGACACTAAACCCAACCGAATGTCCCCCAGCTAACATTCTACACTACATGCTTTACCTACTAGACTTTGGCCTAGTATTTAACTTCATCAAAGTGCATCTGCCGGCCCTTTCAGTTTACACCACTTCGCAGAACAAGGTGTCAGGTGGAAAGTTCCTGTCATTAAGGCATTCATGGAAGGTGTAAAGCGGCTATACATCCCAATTTCCAACCCTCCCCCGGGTTGGGATCTCAATGTTGTGCTCTCCAAGCTCATGGGTCCACCCTTTGAGCCTATTCACAAAGCCTATTCACAAAGCCAGCCTAAAACATCGACTTACAAAACTGCATTCCTAAGACGAGTCGGTGAGCTACAGGCTTTGTCTGTTCAATACCCTTTTTTCATTATACACAAGGACAAGGTTGTCCTCGGAACGCATCCTAGGTTCTCCTAAGTTAATTTCAAAGTTCCATGTTAATAGAACTCCCTCCCTTCTTTCCAAATCCATCAAACTCACCAGAAAGAAGCCTCCATACACTTCATGTACGGAGGGCGTTTTTATACTATGTGAACAAAACTAAACCTTGAAGGAAAACAGACCAACTCTTAGTTTCCATAGCACCTGGAAGAGAAGGCGATCACATATCAAAGAATGTCATCTCCAGATGGATAGTCAAGTGCATACAGCTCTGCTATTCCCTATCTAAGAAAGTCTTACCAGAGGTACAGGAGTCATTGCAAAGGTCCCTCTAGACACCATTTGCAAAGCTGCTACATGGAGTTTCAATCCATACATTCACACAGCATTGCATTGACACATTCTCTAAAGCAGATTCACAGGTCGGACAAGCGGTCCTAAAACATCTTTGCCGCTGTACTGTCTCACTTCCCACCTCCTTCTCCAGATACTGCTTGCTAATCTATGCAGAGCATGTGATCTAAGCAGATCCACAAGCTCCCGAGGGATATATTACTCACCATAATCGTATTTCTGGTGCTTGTATCTGCTTAGATTCACATGCACCCACCCTTCCTCCCCTTCTGGAGTAGAAGGCGCATCAGTGTTTTCTAGGTTATCACTGTTTCTGTTTTCACATATGTACTCGCGCATTTTTATTGGTTTTATACAAATAAACATTCCACTTTACAACTGTGGATCAATATCAGCATTACACCATCCCTTCTGTGACTGTTTTCTCCCCTCCCAAACTTCCCCCTCCCATCCCGGCCTACGTCGCACCCCTCCTTTCATCCCTCTCTACTCAAATCATCCACTCAAACCTCTACCGTATTATCTGACCGAAGGTCTGTTACAAATCCTGAACACCCTGTTCCGAGACTGCCAGATCAGCTACTAATTGCCTCCACGCCTCCCCCCCTCCTGTTCCACGTTTCTATCTCTCGCTTCTTGCCATACCACAGACTCTGCATGGGCCCATTTTAACAAATCCTTCATACTTTAACTGCTGGTCTTGCTTGTGCCTTCCATCCCAACGCTATTCTGCGTTTTGCTAGTATTTATGCTAAGTCCTTAAGTTTACTTAGAGGTTTAGCTTGTTTAGGCCTCGGGAAACCTAACAGACAAGCCTTTGGGGCTCCCACATCCAGGGTAATCTCTGCTCTTGCCAGTGTCTCTGCTACTTCTCCCCAAAATCTGACGATCTCTGCGCATGCCCAGAACATATGTACCAGATCAACATTTACTTCCCCGCCCTTCGGACATGTCTGTGTGTTAGCTTGATTGAACTTAGCTATTTTATTCGGGGTCAGGTATGCCCTGTGGGTAACGTATAGATGGATCTATTGTAGTCCCGCATTCCACAACCCCTTTTTATGGTACCCCATCGCACTTCTCCCCATCTCATCAGACATTGGTTCCCTTAATTCTGCCTCCCACTTCTGCCTTGTTTTTACTATTTCCTCCATGACCCTGGACATCAGTAGCTCGTATATACGTCAGACTTTGTGCCCCCCTTCTGGCACATCATAAAATGTCTCTACCGTCTCGTCCTTCTGTAGTGGCCTCTTGGTCTCTGACCACCACCGCCTGAGGTTCTTCAAGAGTCAGACATACGTAATGTGTTGCCCCCAGTGCACGCCGGTGTCTCCCACCAGCTCCTCAAACTTCTTGGGCTTCCTCTCTTCAACTGGCTCCCACCGTTGCTACCCCCATGGGCTCCCACCATCTTCTCACACTCGGCCTGACTCGTTTGTCCGTCTGACAGCCATTTAGCCACGAATTGCAGCTGACTAGCCATAAAGTATACCTCACAATTGGGCAACTTTATTCCTCCTTGCTCACATGGAGTCTGTAGTTTCCGCAGTGCCACTCTACACCTTGAGTTGTCCCATATGAATATTCTGCATATATCATGCAATTTCCTAAAGAACCTCTTGGGTATCGCAAACGGGACATTTGCAAAGTAATGTAGAAATCTCGGCAGCACCACCATTTTTTGGTAAAGCTGCCCGTCCCATCATGCACAATGGCAGCTTAGAACATTGTCATGCTCTTCTCAATCCTATTCACCGCGTTATGTATATGTTCTAACTGAGGGTTGTGGTACACATCTTTCCCCACATATCTGAACGTCACTACTTCCCACTGAATCGGCAACACCAGCAACTTATGTACAGGTTTCCCTGCATACACTCCGAGGGGGTGCAGACTCCACTTCTGCGGGTTAATGGGTATGCCTGACAGTGCTGCGTATCGTTCCAACACATCTAGGACATATTGTACATTCTGCTCTGGGAACTGTAGGTATAGGAGCATGTCGTCCGCATACAGAGATATCCGGTGCTTCCCTCCCGAGGTACTTCTACATATTCTTCCTATAAATAAACCACTGGTGGTTCCAATGCTAAAATGAAGAGCATGGGGGACCCAAGGGCAGCCCTGTCTCATGCCTTTACTAAGCTGCCATTGCTCCGAAACCGTGGAGCCATTTTGACTCTTGCTATCGGCTCATTGTACAGTAGTGTCACCAATTCAATGTATATGGGCCCAATGCCAAATTTTGTCAGTATCGCTAGCAGCCACGGCCATCGTACCGAGTCAAATGCCTTCACTGCATCCAGTGGCACCACTGCTATCTCCTGTGTATCCCTCTGAGTATAATCTATTATATGTTGCAATCTCTGCAAGTTATTAGTAATATTCCTGTGTGGGACATATCATGTCTAATCTGGGTGTATAAGTTTACTATGATCGGTTTAAGCCTTTTTGCCATGACTGCAGTAAGGGTCTTCCCGTCCTGGTTCAGCAACGAGAGGGTCCTATATGAGCCACATTCAATGTCCGGCTTATTTGGTTTGAGGAGTGGGATAATTATCGACTCTCGCAGAGACCCCAGCAGTTTACCCTTATCTAATGCCTTATTTAGCATTGCTAGCAACGGAGGAAGTATTTCAGCCAAATATTGTTTCGAAAATTCCCTGGGTAGTCCATCCGCTCCTGGGACTTTACAGGTTGGTAAAGTTTTATCACACTCTCTAGCTCTTCTAACGTTATAGGGACTTCTAGGCTATCGCTTTCCTCTTTATTTAGCTTGGGAAGATTCATCTCCGTCAATGCCTCTTGTATATTCGCCTCCTCTACTCCCACAGATTCATTATAAAAGTGCCTATAACAGTCATAAAAACATGAATTAACTCCTCCTGTGTTTCCCGTAACTTCCCATCCATCCCTTTCACAGCTGTAATAGTCTGCCGTGTGGTCTCGCTCTTATACAGCCACGCTAACAATCTGCCCGGCTTGTCCCCTTCAGCATGTTGTCTTTCAATGTATTTCTTGTAGCTTAATTTGCCCAGCCTTTCCCAATGTTCCCTACACTCCTGCTGTAGGCAGGACACTTCTTTGGCTTTTTCTAGGGATCTATTTCCTGCCTGCATTATGGTTTGTCACTGCCTCTTTGTCTTTTGTAAATCTTGTGTTCTAACCTCTTGCATTCCCCTCTGATTTGGCCGCCCCTCTAATCACCACTTTAAAGGCTTCGCACAGCGTACCCGCCAAGTCTACACTGCCAGTGTTGTTCTCAAAATATTCTAATATTCTTTCACTTCAGTTCTCAAGTGTTCTCGGAATCATGTGTCTGTCAATGCATCCACTCTAAGCCTCCAAGTAGGAATCTTGGCTCGTGGAGGAAGAACCTGCCATGTAGCAATGAACAGGGTGTGATCCGACCGGACCCTAGCTTTGTACTCAGCCTGTGTAAACTCGCCCAACAGTTCCTCTCCCACGAACACATAATCTAACCTATGGTGTTGGTTCTTCAGGGCAGTATAGTGTGAGTATTTCCGGTCTTGTAGATACAGTTTCCTCCATACATCAACTAGCTTAAATGTTTGTAACCGTGTGTTCAAAGCTTTGGCCGACCAGGTTGTACAAGCAAACTTGCTATCTGATCTGTCTATCTTCGGGTCCAAAGTAGAATTAAAATCTCGTCCCATATTACCGCCCCATCCCTATATAGGCTAATTTTAGGGTACAAGGATCTAAAGTAAGCAGCAGTATCTTGGTTGGGGGCATACATATTAATGACACACATTTCTCTGCTTTCCCCTAATAATCACCATCCTGCCATCACTGTCTTGATGGGTCTGGAGGAGCTTGAATGTTATTGATGGTGCTACCCAAATCAGGACCCCTCTAGCATATGCCGAGTACGTTGAGTCCAGAGTAATCCCGCTCCATTACTGTGCTATCATGTCTTGTTTCTCCCTGGTCAAGTGTGTTTCTTGCAAAGGTGCTATATCTATTCTCTGCCTTCTCAAATAAGTCATAACCTGGTTACTTTTAATATAACTGTGCAAGCCTCTCAGGTTCCAGGTTTACTATATTAAGTTCCCCCATATTCTCTGGTCTCTTGCCATCCCGATTCTCTCTTCGCCCTTCCACCCTGATTTACCTGTGCGTCATTGTAGGCCAACTTCCCTTTAACTAACCCAACTCCCCTCTTCCCCCCCTACCGTTTCGAACATTTGCCCAGCTCCAATACTGAATCTCAGGCATCCTCACACCTTGCTCTTTTCTCGGCCTGTTGCCGGTACTCGGAGTGCAGCTGGAGAATACCGATCTACTAGTATCCTAACTAAACTACTCTTTGTGGCTCAATAGTGGGATTCCTAGCGCCACCTAGGACTAGGCAACCTCTGTGCTTTCTGCACTTTGCAACAATAATAAACTCCTACTTTTCCATCTGAAGTGTCTCCATCGGATCATTATGCATTAGCCCCTGTGTCCCACCCAAGTACATTAATCTCAAATTGCAGCTTCACTTATCACTTCCTTCTGCCCTCTGGTCTTCTTTTCCCGTCGGCATGTTGTGCAAGTCCATCCACATGCTCACATCTTCTGGGGTCTCGAAAAAGACAGCATGATCTTTGTGCAGGACCTTCATGTTCGCCGGATAGAGCAACATATATTTGAGATTGGCTGCTCGTAACCTCCTTTTAACAGCCCCATAGCTCATCCTTTGTTTCTGCACCATAAAGGTATAATCCGGGTATGCTGTGATGGATGCTGACACCCTGTGAATCGTTCCTCCTTTCTGAAAGTGTTCAAGTATCCTTTCCCAGTCTTTGCAATTTAATCTCTTGGCAATTATTGGCTGGGGTGGAGCTCCGGGCTGCGGCCTCCTTGTTAAGGCACGGTGCGCTCTTTCTACATTAAACCCTTGGGTGAGTGATACCCCTCCTATTTCCTGCAAAAGCATGTTTTCCACATAGTTGGTCGGGTTTGGGCCTTCCTTGCCTTCTGGGAACCCAATTATCTGCACATTATTCCTTCACGCCCAACCTTCCACTTCTTCCGCCCTGTTTTCCAGATTCCACACCTGTTTCAGCACGGATACTTCCTGTGAGTGTTCCCTGCAACTGCTTGTATTAGCTTCCACCTCTTTCTCTAACACCGCATTGCATTCCGTTAGTGCCCTCGCGTCCTGTCTCGGGAGGTTCACGTCGATATTCATTGCGTCAATTTTTAATTCCATCGTGGCCTTCAACTCTGCTATTGCCTCTAGTATTTGCGGGTCCATTTTTACTGAATGTGCTTCGCCGTTGTTTTCGTGCCATCTGTCAGCTGTGTAGGTTTGGCGATTTGCTTGTATCGACGACTGCTTCCCTTTGTTCTTGTTTGCCTTTGATGCCATTGCAGCGCCTTTTCGTTTTACAGCACTCCTTTTCGCTTCAGTTTGCATGATGCAGCCGCTCGGCTATCTCTGTGCTGTGTTGGGGACGTATTTCTGCTATATGTATAGCGGCTTTGTCGGTATTCACCCTTTGCCGCGTCTTGCTCTTTGCCCTTGCTCTGCACTAGTTTATTCGCAGTCTAACTCCACCATTCTCTGTAGTGGGGTCTTCAATGTTACTTCTTGCTTCTCATGTTTCGATCTCCTCCTTGTTTGCATGTTCACCGACGATTAGCTCTTTGGTCTGATGGTAGGGTCCTGGTATCTCTTATCCAACACCGTTTATTTTATCAGCCTTTGCAATCATCCATTTCTCCTTTACAGTCACTGTGCGATCCGTGCCAATCAGGCCTTTACTTTCTGCCACAAATGTCCTACCTCCAGTCGTCCCTTGTACTTGCCACTTCGCGGTTTGTGTCCCCACCTGTATTCGCTTACTGCAGAGGGGCGGGGGGGGTCTGTATTTATCTATTTGTGCCAAGCTTTACAGGTGTGTCCGTGCATGCCACCACTACGGAATTGGCCACCCTGACTTTGCCTCTGCGTTCTAGCGCGTGCATTAAGCCTCAACATCAGCCGGGGGCTATACTGGTGTCCTTTGCTCTCTCGTTGCGTATTTGTGGGTGTGCATGTACCCAGATCTCTCTGGTGGTAGCCCCAACTCATTTAGGCCGAATTCAAGTCTCCGGGTTGGTTCTGGCCCATGGTGCCTTCTCAGTGGCCATCCACTGCCATTTCGGTATTCCGTGTCCACCTCCTTAAATTGTCTACTTATTAGTCTAAGTTGATGTTTGCTCCTGCTGGGTTGTCCCTGGCTGGTGTGTACTGCTCTACAGATGATGTACCGTATGAACCCCTCCTCACGGGGTTGGGCTGATGTGCTGGTCTTTTATACACTATTACTTGTACTAACCCTGCTTCTGGGTTTTCACTTATGTGTCTGTCCTGTCTGTGCCTCCCTGTGGGCACAGTGTCTCTGCAGCTCTCCTGAGTCCACTGTTAGGGCCAGCCTGCACGTGTTATGGATTCCGTTAGTTCCTGTGCTATGCCAGAGTACCTTATCTTCATACGTATGTCAATTTCATTTGCTTTATGTTAAGCCCATTCTCTGTAGTTCGGCTCTGGCAACTATGTAGCCACGCACAATGTCTGTTTCTCAGTAATCCCCATTGTTCAAGGGGCTCTGCTTTTCAGCCGCCTGTACACGTCTCATCTCAGCTGTTTCGAGGCAATGTTTCCATTCACCTTCGTTTCTTTGCAGATCCATGGCTGTGTAATTTCGTAAATGTCAGTGCCTTCCAGCCGGGCAGCTCCCCAGATCTGTGCACTTGTGCTATTGCCCCTCCATTTCTATTGGTATTATTACTGTCCTACACATTCTTCCAGCACACAGGTATATTCCTCCTCACCTCCTGAGCGCTGGCGGCACTGCGTGATCCCCAGCCAGATCTCCATCTCATCGCTGCAGGCTTCCTCGCACTCCACCGCTGTGTTCCCAGCCTCTGTCTACTTTGTTACTTTCTCTGCTTTCCGATCTTTCATTAAACGGGCAATCTCTGCTTCCGCCAGACTTCGGGCAGCTCCTCATGATGTGTTGCAGCTGTCCTTCGACGCATCTCTTTGTCCTCAAAGCGCCATCTTGTTTTTGTCTGCGAGCTGCCGTCTGCAAACTTCACAAGCTCATAATTTCTCACACTGCAAATTGCTCCATACTTTCAACCGCTGCACACGCCTTGTGTTTAAACTCCTGTAGATACCACTTGACACTTCACAGCAGGCGCAAAAGGCATTTTTTTCAGGATCATCGGCGGATCAGCGGGAGCACCTAGGAATCTCGAGCTATTCCGTGCCCATGTAGCCAAGCCCTCCACACTTCATGCAACCTCATGTCAAAAGCAAACAATCTGAGGGACCTCGATGCGTGAAGGACCATGGGTACAGTACACGTCACACTAGGAATAGTATTACTAACACGCCCCGACGACGTCCATTTTTGAGTTTCGAATACAAATCTTATAATACTCTGCGACTTCCACTAGATGTCGGACTATGCAGAGCATGTGAATCTAAGCAGATACAAGCACCAGAAACACGATTACGGTGAGTAATGTATCCCGTATATTTTATGATGAAAACCAATGAGATGCACAACAAGATAATCAAACATGTCTTTAAAGCACATCAATGATTTAAGGTAAAGTACCTATTGAATGCCAGGAAACTCACTAACATTGTGACCTTATGATTCATTACGCAGGCACAGTGTTTTCTCCCAGGAATAACATGGCAAATTGTAGTTTTTCATAAATGTTTGTTTCTTTTAACCAAGAATCTGAAACTGATAACTATAGTAGTGCTTTTCAAGAACTTATAATAAGCAGTCCTTTGAGCACATACATCCTGTATATTCCAGTTTACATTTTACTTCCTACATTATTCTAATCTGTTAATCTTATCCTCTCTGCTTGCTTCTGCATTTCACTTAACCTGGAATAGGATTGTTTCGAGTCCTTGTTGAGCATTCTTCATTGGAGTTGGACCACCTTGGTACTGGGAGTGGAGGAACTGCGAGGACTGAAAGGATTCCAGTACACAGCTACTCTTTTGGACTTGGAAAGGCTACGTTTTGTGGGAACATGTTGTCTAAGGTTACTGCGGGTTTACACATGCGAGATATACCCTATATCAGGTACCTTGCCTTTACTTTTAATGCTGGTAACGTGTTCAGTGAATCATGCCACAGCTGTAATAGTATTAATATGGCTGCATCTAACTACTAACTTTAGAGATGCACATCTAAATACACACCTGGTCATGTATTGCAAATAGTGTCACCATTTAATTGTACTGCTTATCCCAGCTAATAAAGTAATTGCTTGTATGTGTTCATATGTCTGCTAACGGAACATATGTTCTAATCAGTTATTCTGTTCGGCAGAGGGCCATGGCTCATGAGTGGCTATTTCATCAGTAGGTCATGTAGCCAGCCCCTTATTCAACATCAAAGCATGTCATATTATACCATCTAGTGGTACATATATTGTACATTCCAGATGGTTCCAGTGTTTAAAGTTACAATTTTGTTGATAGCAGAAAGGTATTCTGAACAAAAACACTATACCAAGGACAACTCATTATATTAGCAGTTCCATTGCTGGGTTCTTTACTATTGGGAATCTAATAATAAGTGGGGAGATTTGTAGGAGGGTATTTCAGAATCACTATTGGCATAGAGTTCTCATAGACAAGCCAAAGAGGACCTACAGGTGTCCACTGATTTAGAAAAAAAACATTGCAGTATTAATATTTCTGATGTTTGTTAATCTGCTTAGAATCACATGCTGTGCATAGGTCCGACATCCAGTGGTCACTGCGGAGTATTGCATTTTGTTTTTCGTAGTCGAAAAGGGGACGTCGACAAGGCGTGTCTGTAACACTATCCCTATAGTGACGTGCGTTGTACCCACAATCCCTCATGCGTCGAGGTCCCTCAGATTGTTTTTTTCCGCCCAGCTTATGGTCGCCTTACGCGGAGCTCCTAGAGAGACATTGCTAAACAATTACTACGGACCTCGGTCCTTAATATATACTTATTGTTAAAGATCCCTCCCCTCGACGTTAGCTGTGAAGCTGTTTCTCCGCCGAGCAAGTTTTCGACGGAGGAGAAGAGACGGAGGAGATCCTTCGGCGCTGCCGAACACGTAGCCAGGCCTCGCCGGCCAACATACAGTAGGGAGAGTGGGGGTTTCAAACTTTTACCTTCTCGTCGAGAATGTCTTTCTTTCTCCCCTATCTTTCCCTTGGGGTTGTTATCACCAGTTTTTATTGCCTCAGCTATGGAGAGGACACCTTTTAAGTTTTGCCCACGCTGTAGGGGCAAATACACTTGGAAGGACAAACACAAGCTCTGTAATCGTTGCTTGCCCCTCGATCATAAAGAGGACAGCTGCGCGGCCTGTAAGCTCTTGAAACCAAGAACTCTTAAAGAACGGAAAGTTAAGAGGTGGGCGGACTACGCTATGTCGAAGTCAGTTTCCTCACCCGCCGCCGCTGTTACAGAAAGTGACGAGGAGGGTGATAACTCGACGTCCGTTACGGAAGTCATTAACCCCCAGAAGGAGCGCTCGCGCTCCTCGACGTCCGTCCCCGGCCCCGACGGGCTCGGCTCACGCCCTGCTTATGGGGATGAACACCCCGGCGACAAGGACGCACACAGACTGTCATGATCTCTGCTTCCAAAAGGTCAGGGTTTTCCCAACTCCCTTGGAAGCAGATCCATAACCCAGGTTCCGAGTGCCAACCAGTCCCAATTGGGAGCTTTTGGACCCAGTCCTGGCGCCAGTGGCACCAGGCTCATAAATATGCCCAGTCCCAGCGCTGGAAGCGCCGGGCTCATAATGCTTGGGTGGACTTACCTGCAGCAGACCATGCTGCTTACTTGCCTGCCAGTTGAGCCTCTGATCCTCTTCTGTTTGGAACTACTTTTCCTGTTGGGTGGGGCAGGAGCCACTCCCTAGGTTCAGAACACTGGAACTCTTCTGGAAAGCAGGAACTCTTTTCTTACCTAGGCGTGGCTGTGGAAGGAGACACCTAAGCACTACAGGAGGCTATTTAAACCACACCCGATGGATGAATCTTGCTTTGCGTTATTCTGCATCCTCTGCAGCAGAACACTCATCGTGTCTTCTGCATCTGATCCTGGGCCTAAGGAAAAAGGCTTACCATCCTGAATCCAGTCTTCAGCAACACCTATAAAGACAAGAAAGAACAGGTTAGCATTACGGTCTTCAGTGACAGCTCTTCACTTACCTGGTCCATCGGCTGTCACCAATGCCTCGCGCTGCATTCCGACATCTGAAAGACAAAGGCTTACCTACTCTTCGTGCGCTCCAGAGGTCTTCACACTGCATTCCGGCATCTGAAAGACAAAAGCTTACCAACTCTTCGCACGCTCCGGAGGCCTTCGGCACTGCATCCCGCATCTGAAAGACAAAACAAGGTGCGTTTAAAGACATTGGGGAACTTTAATACTCACGTGCCATTACTCCTTTCCACATCTAACCCAGTGGGTATTCCGGCACCCTGCAGCCGCTCCGAACTTGTACCTGCAAAATAAAACGACAGTTAGAGCGCATCGTGAAGCAGGCAACAAGCGCTTACTTACGTGCTTCCAGGCGCTTCCATTCATCACACGGGCTCCATCTTCAACTCACTTCAGCCCGTCATCCACCATCGCCGGAACCCTGCAAAATAAGAGATATCATTAC
Source organism: Ambystoma mexicanum (assembly GCF_040938575.1). Lineage (NCBI taxonomy): Eukaryota > Metazoa > Chordata > Amphibia > Caudata > Ambystomatidae > Ambystoma > Ambystoma mexicanum. The sequence continues at coordinate 301,870,814 of NC_090941.1, forward strand.
TAAAGACTTTAAAGACATTAGAATTACTCGAAACTTACCGTTCGTGCAGTAAACGACGGACAGCAGTCCTCTGAAGTCAAGAGGCCTGCTCCCCTTATCCAGTGAAGAAACTGGTTACAGCACCCTGCCCCGAGGCAGATGGAGAGCACGGCGTTCACTTACCTAAGGTGAGAGCGTTAACCTTCGGAGTTCTACAGGAGAAGAGAAAGGGAAGAAGAGAGAGACATTCAATAACCCAGTTCATTAATCCCATATTTTCTATCTGCAGACATCTTACCCTTCGAGTCAGACATACAGTGCACAGAGGTCCAGCCCAAAGAGCCAGCCGTGTGTTACACATCACCTTTGAAGATACGGTATACGCCCAGTCAAGACCGGCGCCTCTACGGGAATCAGGTGAGCGTTACACAGACCCCATAGGCCTAAGCACACAACCCACGGCTCTTCTTCGTCCAGGACGAAGGATCCACCAGCGCCGAAGGGGACGCAGGGCACTCCGGCGTCGACCTCAGACCGCAAGGGTCTCAAGCCCCACCCGCAAACGCAGCCGCGACCAGCGATTGGGCTTTCATCTAATACGGGCGCTACCTCAAAAACCTCCGACGTAACGCTCCATAGAGCGGCCGTCGAAAAACAAGGCGCAACGCAGGCAACGCCGACTCCAGAACCCTCGACTGACGAACTCGTCGTCGAGAGTCTGGTGAGAATTGTTTCCGAGGACAAACGTAAGCGGACAACGAAACAGACGTCGAATACCGCACCCAAGGAAATAGAAACGCCGAAAAAGCACAAGAGTAGCCAGGAACTGCCCCATCCATCTAAAGGCACTTCTGAACTACCGGAGGGCTTTTCTGAGGGCGACGGAAACCTTTCGTCGACGTTGTGGGAGCGTTCGAAGCGTTTTGAAGGTGAAAACACTGATTTCCCCCCTCTAGACTATTCAGGGGTTCCCCATGAGACCCTGGAAAGACTCCATTCTTGTATGGAAAAGATGGAGAGGTTTTTGGGTAGCCAAAACCCACCCACACCCAAAAGACCAAGAGAATGGACCCAGGATGACCCTAGGGTCAAGATTCCTAGGCTTTTTCCCCCTTCTACAGATGCATATGACCTCACTGAAGAGGAGCATTACCTCCAGGAAGATGAGGAGTGTTTAGGTGGAGAGGAAGAACTTGAGGAGGAGAGGTTTGAGGAAGACCCTTACACTAGCGCAGGAGCTTTTGAAGAAGATACAGCTACCTCACAGCCCTGGCACTCCCCATCAGTGCAGCCTTGGCAATCCCCATCAGTGCACTCAGACCCTGATGTCTTTCAGCCTTCTCCTCCCAAGGACTCACCTATTGGGAACACCTCCCCCATAGATGACCAGCCTTCACTTAATGCACTTTTGCGCAAGGCAGCAGCGCATTTTGAAATAGACACAGGGGAGACTCTTCCGGACATAGACTTTGTAGAAAAAGTTATTAAAGAAAAAGCCCCGGTCAGCCAGTCCATTCCGCTCCTGGCTTCTATAAAGAGAAGAATAACTCCTTCCCTTTCCAATCCGGCCTTAGTCAGAGGGGTCATCCCTCGGACAGAAAAGCTCTTCAGCCCTTCGTCTTCTGACCCTTTGTACATCAGGGGACATTCTATTCCGGACTCTCTGGTAGTGACTAACACAAGAAAGAGAGCGGGGGTACCACTATCTACTAGTGAGGCACCACCTGACAAAGAGGGCAAAAAGCTCTATGCACTTGGGAAGAGAATCACGACCTCCGCCGCCTTCTCAACCAGGATCGCGAATAACAATTCCCTACTAGCTAGCTACGCAGATGCACAGTGGAGCAAGCTGCGCAGCGAAGCAGAGGAAGCACCAGAACCCCTGCGTTCACGCATGTTGGCTACTATATCAGAGGGAACTCTTGTAAACCAGGGCATCGTAAAGAACTCCTTAGATGCCGCAGAAACAGCTGGCCGCTCCCTGGTTCAGGGAATACTTCTCAAACGCCATGTCTGGCTGCGCAATTCGGGATTTAAGCCAGAAACTCAGGCTTCCCTAATAAATAAGCCCATAGAGCAAACACATCTGTTTGGGAAAGCAGTTGATGAGGCCCTAGAACATGCAAAGAAGGAGTTTGATACCATCAAGACTCTTGACCAAATTTCTATGCCACCTAACAGACGCAGCTATGGCAATAGACGCTCCTTTCGTGGCCAACGCCAGCAGCAAAGCCAACAACAATTTTACTCTGCTACCAACTGGCCCTCTAACCAAAGCACCCAGTTCAGTCAAAGAGGCCAACGTCGTGGCAAAGGAAGAGGGTGCGGCTCCAGTCCAAAAGGCCCCACGCCCAATACCAACAAATGACCCAAAGATTCGGGTCCCCTCCCATGCATCACCGGTCGGGGGCCGGCTAACATCGTTCCTTTCAGCATGGGAGGGAATAACGTCAGACCGCTGGGTATTATCCACCATAGCCCACGGATACTGCATCGAATTCAACGGTTCCCCGAAATACAGACCCCCACGGAACCGACGCATGACACCGGAACACCTCACTATTCTTCTTCAAGAAGTAGAAGAGCTACTGAAAAAAGAAGCTATAGAGGCTGTCCCCCTATCTCAGGTAACAGAAGGTATTTATTCAGTGTACTTCCTTGTACCCAAAAAGGACTTAACCATGCGCCCTGTATTAGATCTGTGCCCAGCGAACAAGTTTGTCAAACCCCAAAAGTTTCATATGGTGACCTTGCAGGAAGTAATCCCACTGTTATCACAGGGGGATTACATGACAACACTAGACATGAAAGATGCATACTTTCATATTTTAATGTTGCCAGCGCACAGAAAATACCTCAGGTTCAAGATAGAGAACAAACACTATCAGTTCAGAGTACTACCCTTCGGGATAGCATCTGCACCAAGGGTATTTACGAAAGTACTGGCAGTGGCAGCGGCCCACCTGCGCAGATTATCCATCCCGGTTTACCCGTACCTCGACGACTGGCTCATAACAGGGGATTCTTACGAAACATGCTTCTCCAATACCCAAAGGACCGTAGACCTTTTGTCCCAACTGGGCTTCTCCATCAACGAAAAGAAGTCCAGCCTAGACCCCAGCCAAATCAAACAATTCCTAGGGGCTCTAATTCGAACAAAGGACGGCCTCGTCTTCCCCTCCAACGAGAGGGTCCAAAACATGCTGTTTCAGATCCCCCAATATGTGGCAGGTCGAGAGGTGACGGTACGCAAAACAATGCGCTTGCTAGGGATGATGGCGTCATGTATTTATTTGGTACCTCACGCGCGCCTGCGCATGCGCCCAATGCAAGAGTGGCTCTACAGCCAGTGGTGTCAGGCCAGCGGACAATGGGACGATCTGGTGGTGGTCTCGCAGGCCTTGGTTCTCTCGCTACGGTGGTGGACAAAGGAAAACCTGTTATTAGGGAAAACTTTTGCCACACCCGCAGTGGAAGCCACTCTAACCACAGACGCATCCCTTACAGGATGGGGGGCTCACCTATCCCATCAGACTGCTCACGGAGTGTGGACTCCGAGCTTAGCATCCAAGCATATAAACCTGCTGGAACTATTAGCAGTGTTCAAAGCACTGAAAGCCTTTCAGGAACACTTACAAGGAAAGACAGTGATGGTCCTCACAGACAGCACCACAGCCATGCACTATCTCAACAAGCAAGGGGGCACTCACTCTCCAGGACTGTCCAAGCTGTCCCAGAATATATGGAAGTGGGCTCTCAAACACAACATGTTCCTACTATCACAACATGTACCAGGGGAACTCAATCTGCTAGCAGACAAACTCAGCAGAGACTTCCCCCTACCCAAAGAGTACGAATGGCAATTACACGAAAACATCGTCTCAGACGTCTTCACGCAATGGGGTTTCCCGGAAATAGACCTGTTCGCAACCCTGGAGAACTCACAATGCCAAAGTTACGCCTCCAGGTACCCCCAGAACCAGTCCAAGGGGAACGGTCTGTCGATTCAATGGTCAGGGAAATTTGTTTACGCCTTTCCCCCGACTCCCCTCCTCAACAAAGTGGTGCACAAGATGCACCAAGAGCAGGTTACCATGATACTAGTAGCCCCAATGTGGGCCCGGCAGCCATGGTTCGCTCACTTGATGGAGATGTCCCTATCTCCCCCAATGAAACTTCCCTGCCCGTACAACATGCTGTCACAAGACAAGGGCAGGACACTGCATCCATGCCCTCAGACCATGAACTTAGCAGCCTGGCTCCTGAGATCATAGAATTTGGACATTTACATCTCCCACAGAGATGTATGGACATCCTCCGGGAAGCCAGAAAACCTAATACTCGCCACTGCTATTCTAGCAAGTGGAAAAGATTTATCATCTGGTGTAGAAGTAAGAACATCAACCCAGTTGACTGCTCTGCCACTAACATTATTCTGTACTTGACCCATTTACTGGATTCAAGTCTAGTGTTTAATTCCATTAAAGTCCACCTAGCGGCACTTTCTGCATACACCACTTCCCAACTTAAAGTGTCGTGGTGGAAGATACCAGTTATCAAGGCCTTTATGGAAGGGGTAAAGAGAATACACCCCCCGATAGCTAACCCAGCTCCCGGATGGGACTTAAACGTGGTACTTTCTAGACTCATGGGCACTCCTTTCGAACCCATGCACAAGGCAACTCTTAAATACCTCACCCTTAAGACTGCTTTCCTAATAGCTATCACCTCCATTAGGAGAGTAAGTGAACTACAGGCTCTTTCTGTACTAGACCCCTTCGTATCAGTTCACAAGGATAAGGTGGTTCTTCGCACACACCCAAGGTTTGCACCAAAATTCATCTCGAAATTTCATGTAAACCAATCTATAGAACTACCAACGTTCTTTCAAAACCCTTCCAGCTTGGGAAAAAAAAGTCTGCATACACTAGATGTACGCAGAGCTGTCATGTTCTACATGGAAAGAACCAGATCACTGAGGAAAACTAATCAGTTCTTTGTCTCGGTGGCAGCAGGAAGAGAAGGAGATGCCGTCTCTAAGTCCACTATATCTAGATGGATTGTACAATGCATCACTCTCTGTTACACTCTTGCTAAGAGAGAACTACCCTTCAAGCCAAGAGCACATTCCACTCGAGGCACAGGGGCTTCCATAGCATTCATTGCAAATGTTCCCCTTGAGTCCATCTGCAAAGCGGCTACCTGGAGTTGTGTGCACACCTTTACAAAACACTACTGTCTAGATGCACACTCTAGATCTGACTCCCAGGTGTGGCAGGCAGTATTATCACATCTTTTCTCTACTGTTCCTTCTCATAACCCACCGCCAACTCCGGGTACTGCTCGCTAGTCTATGCACAGCATGTGATTCTAAGCAGATTAACAAACATCAGAAGACAATGCATTACTTACCGTAAAAGCATTTCTGATGGTTGTATCTGCTTAGATTCGCATGCGCCCGCCCTTCCTCCCCGCTCGGATGGAAGGAACATAGACATCCTCTACTATATTTCTCTCTTTTCTGTACTCACTCACGTCTAGAAGGCTCCCTCAGGGCAGAAAAATACAAACAGAGGGACCTCGACGCGTGAGGGATTGTGGGTACAACGCACGTCACTATAGGGATAGTGTTACAGACACGCCTTGTCGACGTCCCCTTTTCGACTACGAAAAACAAAATGCAATACTCCGCAGTGACCACTGGATGTCGGACCTATGCACAGCATGTGAATCTAAGCAGATACAACCATCAGAAATGCTTTTACGGTAAGTAATGCATTGTCATCTGAAATGCAAGGCTTAGACTGATGAGGGTAGGAGATTGGTGTCAGGTACAGACCAATGCAAAATGGTCATCAAGGAGGAGAGTATCCACATAGGACTATCAAAAATCAAACAAGTATCAAAAATATATTGTTACAAGACCGTTACTTTAAACTCTCTAAACTACAAGTAGAAACCATTCTATATTTCGAAGGGATTGTGTCCTCCGACGTATTCCTTATCTTTGATAGAGCATCTCCCAGCTTGCTGGCCTCGGAAAAAAATTTCAGTAGAGGGCGCTGCGCGTCGACGTCCCTCGAGCCGATGTCCCTCGACAGCCTCCGTATCGGCGCCGACGTCTTCACGCGTATAAATAGACTTGCGCAGCGTCCGTTGCTCAGTTCCGTTTTTCCGGGCTTCGTGGGGCCTCAGAATATCGTTGCTCAGTTCTTCAGTCAAATATACTTTATTATTCCTCGTGAATACCGACTCGTACTCGATGGCTTCCTCACCCGAACCGACGACTCCACGGTCCGGCTTCAAAAAATGTCAAGACTGTGGAAAGAAAATGTCGTTGACGGATCCTCACTGGATCCGTTTGTCGTGCCTGGGAATCGAGCACCATTGTTCGGAGTGCGAGGACTGCATGTCCATGATGGCGAAAGCCTTGAAGGAGCGTAAGGGGAAGCTCGAGAGAGGTAAGGCAGTTAAAACTTCTTTGAAAGTTTCCTCGGCGGAGTCAAGACATTCGTCTCCTTGCCATCACAAAAGACATTCTCGTTCTAGGTCTCGAAGCAGTTCCCATCACTCTTCGAGATGTAAGCATTCAAAAAAGAGACGTCGAAGATCCCCTTCCTCGTCTTCTTCCGTTTCCCCAAAAAGGGTCTCCTGCCGCACAAAACATAGCTCTCAGGCTGAGTGGGAGGAATTCAGGAAAAAGATGCTGAGCGTCTTCGAGAAAGCGGCCTCGACCCCCTCGAAGACTGCTGAGGGTGATACCCTGGGTGAAAGACCCTAAAAATCAAAACGCCGCGAGTCGCAGCACCAGGCGAAAGAAGCCACTCGAGAGCGTCACGAACCCTCGAATAAAGGCAAAGTCGCGTCTTCGCCGCCGTCGTCGAAGATCCCTTCGACGCACAGGTCAGTCGAGTCGATGCCGTCTTCGACGCAGCGAAAGGACAAACCCTCAGCCACCTCACAGCCAGTGACCATACCCAGAGCCTCGATCACGAGAATGTCATTGACAACCTCGAGTAGAATTCCGATAATCTCGAGTTCATCAAGGCCTCTACCACCTATCTCGATGTATTTTTCGATGGCTTCGAAGCCTTTAACGTCCGCGTCGTCGACGTTTTCTCAGCCAATCATGATGAATTTGGCCCCTTCTGCTCTGGAAATGGGACTTATACCATTTTCAAGACCTGATCAGTCCAGAGTCTTATCTATTTATGAAGAAGGTGAGGATTCGGATCAGGAAAGACCTTTTGAGTTGCAGGGATCTGCAACTCCTGTACCAGAGGAATTTACCTCTGAGGAAGGAAGTTTAAAGACCTCCAAGAATCCTTTCAGGAAGCAAGTGGGTTGGACACTTCCCCAGAAGTGGAATTTGCCAGACCAGACCCAGGGGAACATGCCGAAACCCCTTTTAGAACCTTGATGGCAAGGATAAAAGAGTTTATGGGGTGGTCAACACCCTAACCTGCTTTTCTTTCTTGAATATTGGCAAACTGGGAAACACCTGAGGTAATCCCGGCGGTTAACAAAAAATTATCAGCTAAATATAGGGTGTCTTCTGCTGATCCTGAATATTTATCCAAACACCCAACTCCGGAGAGTCTGGTTGTTCAGGCAGCTACTTCATCAGGTAGTAAATCGGCTTACCCTACTGTTCCACAGGACAGGGATGATGAGAGATATGACTCTATGGCCAAAAAAGTCTTTTCTGCATGTAGCATGGCGTTGAAATCCATCAATGCTACTTGTACGCTCGCAAGGTTCAGCCACACACTTTGGGAGTGTGCTTCATCAGCGGCTGACTGGCTCCCAGAGGGAGAAGAAAGGGAAGCGTTCCTAAACATCATCAAGGATGGTAAAGACGCTATGTGCGAATGCCTTCAAACTGGCATCGATTCTGCTGACAGCATCAGCAGGGCCATGGCGGCAAGCACAACAACCAGGAGATTTGCTTGGTTGCGGAAGTCTGGTTTTGCTCCAGATGTGCAAAGCAGACTCTTGAATATGCCCTTTGACGGCTCTTCCTTGTTTGGTAAGAAGGCGGATGACCGTTTAGAAAAGCTTCAAACATCAAAGGCAGCAGCAAAATCCCTGGGAGCTGCAATCCGTCAGACACCATATCGCCCCTCAGGAACCTCTTGGAGAGGTAAGTCCTTTCGCTTCTATTCCGCATTCGGAAGAGGCAGAGGACAGCCGGTTCAAAGGGGTCAGAAAAAATTCACCTGAGGTGGACTGGGTAAAAATACAAAAGCCGCAGCAGGTGCCTCTTTACCCTCGGCATCTGCATCAGCCGCCTCCAAACCGCTCTGAGGACTCTCTTCAAAAGACACCAGTAGGGGGCAGGTTAACTCAACATCTGACGGAATGGCAGGCTATTACGTCCGATGCTTGGGCATTGGAGACAGTTGCCCAAGGTTACTGCCTGCCTTTTCTACGCATCCCTCAGAGTTATCCACCGGGGAACAGCTCTCTGAAAGTTCCAGATCCGCTCCTCTTGCAGGAAATTATAGCCCTGCTAGAGAAAGGTGCCATACAACCGGTAGCTGTAGCGGAGAGGAACAAGGGCTGGTACTCCCCCCTACTTTCTCATACCGAAAAAAAGACAGAGGACTGAGACCTATCTTGGATTTACGAGAATTGAATACGTTCCTCAGGAAGGACAAGTTCAAGATGGTAACTCTCTCAGATCCTTCAGGCCCTCCAGCTCCAGGACTGGCTGGTATCTCTGGACCTTCAGGATGCTTATTTCCATGTGCCAATCCATCTCAAACACAGGAAATACCTGAGGTTCGCAATTGGCGGCTCTCATTATCAATTTCGAGTTCTGCCATTTGGGCTGACCTCCGCCCCGAGGGTCTTCACCAAGCTAATGTCGGTAGTGGCTGCAAGTCTAAGGAGGGAAGGGATTCACGTCTACCCCTACCTGGACGATTGGCTGATCAGAGCTGTATCCCCGGAACAAGCGCAGATTCAGCTAGATTATGTCTGCCACTTCCTTCACAAACTATACCATCACAGAGACTCCAGTTCATTGGAGCGGTCCTGGACACTTCCCTGGGAAAAGCCTCGCCACCAGAGGTGAGGGCTCAAGATATTCTGCAGATGGTCACCAAGTTTCAAAATGCCCAACGTCTCCCAGCCTTCGACTTTTTGAGGTTGCTAGGCCTCATGGCATCCTGCATCTTCCTTGTGCCAGAGGCTCGCCTGAGAAGGAGATCTCTTCAGTGGGCACTGAGAACTCATTGGTCGCAATTCTCAGGGAGAATGACAGACCTCCTTCAGGTTCCGGACAAGGTGGCTTGAGACCTTTGGTGGTGGGCCTGCCAGAAAAACATCTTGAAGGGAGAACTGTTTTGGCAACCATGGCCGGAGATAACAGCAGTCAAAGATGCCTCACTCACGGGGTGGGTAGCCCATACCAGCGACTTGACCATCAGCGGTCGTTGGTCTCCATCGGAGTCCAGACTACATATCAACCTGTTAGAGCTGAGAGCAATCAGACTAGCGCTGAAGGCTTTTCTGCCATCTGTACAGGGGAAAAATGTCCTGATAATGACGGACAACACAGTGGCCATGCACTACCTCAACAAAAGAGGTGTAGGATCACTGCCACTGTGCAGAGAGGCAATGCAGCTCTGGTTTTGGGCAATTCGAGAAGGAATCTCTCTATCGGCAGTTCACCTAGCCGGAGAGAAGAACTTGACGGCGGACACTCTGAGCAGGCAGGACACAGTCTCCCACGAGTGGGAACTAGCTCAGGAAGTCCTTCAGGAGATCTTCGCACTTTGGGGAACCCCTCAAGTGGATCTGTTCGCCACCAGTACCAACATGAAGTGTGATCTGTTTTGTTCAAGGGAATTTCCCCCGAGAGGAGCTCTAGGGGACGCGTTCGTAGTGGACTGGGAGTTTCCACTCCTGTACGTGTTTCCACCAGTCCCTGTCATTCCTCAAATGATCAGGAGGTTGAGAAGATTCCGGAGGACAATGATCCTAATTGCCCCAGACTGAGCTAGGAGAACGTGGTACCCGGACCTTCTGGACATGTCCATCTGCCCTCCAATTAGTCTTCCACTCAAGTAGAATCTTCTCTCACAGAAGGGAGGTCAGGTTCTCCATCCAGACATCAGAACCCTCAACCTTCACGCCCGGCTTCTGAAAGGTTGAGGTACAAGGATTGGGACCTCTCTGATGACGACATGGAAGTGTTGCTTTCGGCCAGAAGGCCAGCAACAAAGTCTTTATACCGCTGCCGTTGGAACAAATTTTGCAGCTGGTGTAGAGAAGAGAATATCGACCCCTTTTCATGTGGTACACCAATGGTGTTATCCTTTCTACTCTACTTGGCAAATTCAGGCCTTCAAGTTGGCACTATCAAGGGCTATCTCGCAGCGCTATCGATCTTCAAGCGCACTGCAGAGGACCCAGCGTATTTCAAATTACCCTTAGTAATACAATTTCTAAAGGGATTAACTAATGTCTATCCTTCAAGGCCATTCCAAGTTCCCTTATGGGACTTAAATTTAGTCTTAAATTTCCTGATGGGTACTCCTTTTGAACCATTCCACTCTTGCTCGCTAAGATTTCTCACCCTTAAAACTGTCTTGTTAGTGGCATTAACATCTGCTAGAAGGGTGAGCGAATTACAAACTCTATCTTGTAAACCCCCTCATACAATTTTTCATAAAGACAAAGTTGTCCTACAGGTGAAGCCTAATTTCCTCCCAAAGGTGGTTTCTGAATTCCACATCACTCAGAAAATTACCTTACCTTCGTTCTATCCGCCTCCCCATCCGGGAAAGAGGAAGAAAGGCTACATAGGCTGGACCCAAGGCGGGCTTTAAGCTTTTACATCAGCAGTTTTGCTAGGATTAGGCAAGCAGACCAACTGTTCGTGGGTTACTGAGGGCACAAATTAGGACTACCGATAACAAAAGAAACCATTTCCAGATGGATTATTTTGGCCATTCTGGAATGTTACAAACTAGCAGGGAAAGAGCCTCCTCAAAATCTTAGGGCTCATTCAACCAGGGGTATTGCAGCCTTCTCGGCCCTCCAAAGAGGGGTTCCGGTTCGAGACATATGTGCGGCTGCCACATGGTCGTCCGCACATACATTCACAAGATTTTACAACCTGCATTCCTCCTCTAGTCAAGAGACGAGGTCTGGCAAAGCCGTATTACATTCTGTTTATTCCTAAAAGGAAACATGGCGTTTTACTCCCACCTCCAATTACACACCACTGCTATGGGAGTCTATCAAAGATAAGGAATACGTCGGAGGACACAATCTCTTCGAAGAACAAGTTACTTCTTACCTGGTAACGTTCTTTCGATGGGATGTTCCTCCGACTATTCCTTATCGCCCCTCCCATCCATCCCCGCAGTAATACTTCCCTTGTGGTTGCAGCTTACGGTCCTTCAAGGTCAATAACCAATTCATGTAAAACAACTGTTAACGTCAAAACGGAACTGAGCAACGGACGCTGCCTAAGTCTATTTATACGCGTGATGACGTCGGCGCCGATACGGAGGCTGTCGAGGGACATCGGCTCGAGGGACGTCGACGCGCAGCGCCTGCTATTGAAAAATGTTTCCAAGGCCAGCAAGCTGGGCAATGATCTATCAAAGATGAGGAATACGTCGGAGGAACATCCCATCGAAAGGACGTTACCAGATAAGAAGTAACTTGTTCATTTTCACAAAACACACCACAGTGTTTAATTGGGACTCCCACCACACTTAAGCTCAAAACAGTTGTTCGCACAATATGCTGTTACATAGATTTAAGTGTGTGACGAATACAGGGAATTTGTCCCTTCTCTGCAAGGTGGTGCTGCCCCCTTTGGGACTAGGGTGCTGAGCCTGCTACACAATACCCCCTTGTTGGTTATATGGGGGTTAAACAAACTAAGAGTATGCAGGGCTCCTTTAAGGTGGATGGCTTGGTATCTGACCCGTGCTTGTTACCGTCATCTTGTAAGTACCAGGATCAATGGTGTCATCCCGCCCCCCCTGCCCCCAGGAAAGGAACCCAATATACCTGGAGAGCGCCAGCCAGGGAATGAGAAATGCCGGCCTGAGCATCCGCGCAGAGGAGGTGGAGGGGGGGGGGGGGGTCCTTCCTGACAGAAAGCAGCAGAGACAAGAACCATGTCATTAGCGTGGTGGGTGGGGAGTCCGAAAAGCCTGCAGAACGCTGACGTTTAGGTGTAATGCGGACAGCCTGAGACCGCAGAAGCAGGAGACAGCAAAGCTGAACCAAGAACAGTTGGAGCCACGTCTGAAGCCCACCCACCCCAAAGTGGAGAAGCCACAGAGCGGAAGCAAAAGCATGTAGAGCAATGCTAGGTCTAAGGTGCAGAGCCACGCTGGCCAGAGACACCAAAGCTCCAGAGGGACCCTGTTAGGAGGCTTTACAAAAGTCCTATGTGTGAGAAGACTTTCAAAAGCCTACCTTGGATGAACAGGGGGACATTCTTTAGGTTTAGCCTGAACTACCCATGGCTGAGCAGCCGGACTTGGTCTAGGAGGGATGAGGGCTGTATTGAGGCACACACTGTTCAGAGCATACACTTCGTTCAAGGAAACGCACACTAGAAGTTATGTAGAACTAAGCGTTTATTTGATATACACTAAAACTTGTCACTTTTTAAATAAGGGGATTACTATCACACAGTCGTTTTAAACACAGACTATATTTGGAATACCAAATGGATAAAGAATACTTCATAACACTTTTAAAGTAACACAAAAGTGGTAGAAACATCTGAAACAGATATGCAAACTTTAGACAAACTTGTATAATTTTAGATAACCATCGCTTAACCAAACTTGGGAAGTCCAACCCCATTCTAGGCAAGGCGAGTCTCACGGAGTCGAGGGGTGACACTGGGGACCAGTGACCATGGGCTGAGGAAGGAAAGTTGGGTAACTAGTAGACAAGGCAGAGTCTCTGAAGATTTCTTCAAGTTTGCAGGTGAGTAGCAGTTCAGTTTCTTTAGTAAGGAGCACAAAGGATTGTCCACCTCAATGTAGGCCTAGGAGGGGATTCAAGTAACAGCTTAACTCCAACCCTCCGAAGCATAGGAACAACAAAGCTGGCCCCAGGTAAGTACTAGGGGCCGAACAGTACCTTATCAGTGAAGATGCTTGTGCAGTGTTAGGTCGAATTTGTGTCGGAAGCGGCTGTGCGAGTTACGGAGACAGGGCGGCTTGACACTCGATTGCTTGAGACTCTCTTGTCTCTAGGGCCTTTCCTCTGATCTTTTTTCACGAGGAACTGCACCAGTGAGATGGCGCTGGAGCGGAGAAGCGTCGGATGAGCTTCACAGCGATAAATCAAAATTCTGAAAGAACTGAGGCGCCCCTCTGCCCACTGAGGCCCGAGGCTTGCCAATTTGGGGTGTCTGCTTTTGATCCCCTAGAATTACCTGCGTGCCCTACAAGCCCTCGAGCCCTCAAGCGTGAACGAGGTGAGGCGAGGGGGAAGTGATTTGAGGGGGTGGTGAGCAGTGGGGGGGGACTGGTGTGCCGTGTGCTGTATTGTCAGGAGGCGTCCTGCCCCAATGTGTCTTCTATTAGTAGGCAGCACTGCATAGATATCAAAAATAATCTACGCATAGTGGAGGCAAGTGAAGTGGCTGGGAGTGAGCCTGATACTACTTTGACTTTGCATTTGGCTTGTGCTGGAGGAAACATCTGCGGTAAAGTGAAGGTGCGGCTTGCACTGCGCAGGCAATTTAACAAAAACAGAAGGTCAACTCGACTCTACTCCCTACATTAACCCACTGCCTCTGCGAAGTAAGGGGAGTGAGCTGGAGTGTGGCTAGTGATATTGCGTGGAAATGTTAGCTGACTCCTGCCCGCCGAGTGCGAGAACCCGGCAACAGGTAAAGAGGGGTGGCCTTCTAATGCCTTTGGAAACAGGAGGCCTTGAATCCCTAAGAGGGGGTGAACAGAAGCAAATATCAGAAGCATTGGTCATATATATAATAAATACTGCTCATGAACGAGAGAGACATGAAAAAAGGAGAAGAGGAGTGGTGGAAGATGTGGAATGGAACCAGGGGGTAGGGAAAAAGTGATCAAGAAAAGGAGCTGCCAAATACCCAAATACGATCTGGGTCTTTAATATGCCTACAAGAAAGCAAGTGAACAAAATTTAGGAGAGTTGGAAAACGCTCCCGAACAACTGCCCTTAACAGTGGATCCTTGCAGCTCGGGGGATACGATATGCCCGGGGATGGCCCTCCTCCCAGATAAGGTGATCATTGAAAAGGACGTATAGATCTCTACGATTGCTTCCCCCCTGAGGTTCTTTGCTGAGGCCAATGAGGGGAGTAGCAGTGTAAATGCAGGTTTGGCAGCCCACTTAGCTAAGGAGCTGGCTGTCTTGTGTATGAAAATAGCGAAACAAAAGCACCAAAGTATTTCACGTGTGGCTGACTGCGCATTTTGCATATGTCATTACTACAGGCTGATGCAACCAGGGAGAAGTTGGAGGGAGAAGGTAGTGAAGTTAGGGCGATCTCAAAGTTATCGCGAACCTTGGAATATGGTAGCCAGCCCTCCCCTGCAGCGCTGAAGCACACCGAAGCTGAGAATGACGGGAACATCCCTAAGAGTGGGGAGAGTTCATCTTTCCCATCGGAAGTGTCAATAATAATGGAACGCCCACCGCCGCAAATTGCCGATGACAGTCCCGACCCAGAATACGGCCCAGAGGGGGATGAGGTATTCAACAACTCTAGTTCCATCTCCTCATCCTCCTCGAGGATATCATCACAGGCCAGTTTGAGGTGTGGGGGTGGATTGCAAGCTAGGAGGGTGGCCCTAGGAGCCGAGATGAGTGCTCAGTTTCAACAACTGGTGATGGTTTCGTTGTCCACGTCGCTTCTACCTTTTACAAAGTTATATGAGGCAATCCACACTAGTATTCAAGATCAAAACACACTCTTGGCAGATATGAGCAGAAAGATGATTGGACTCGAAATATTTGCCTCGAGGGTAGAAAATAGGCTGGGTAGAGAAGCAGAAATATCTATAGCTTGGCAACACAGTCTATGCGACTTGGCTCGGATTGAGATGATGGGTAAGAACTCGATGATGGAAGCATTATTCCTTGATTGCAAATGGATATGAGAGCACTTCAAAGATATCCAAAGGCCAAGGAATGCACCTCTGAAAGTTCCTGCAAGGCTAGGGCACCAACTGATCATGAGGGTAGATAAAGTAAGGGAGGAAGAGGTGGTGGTGATACAAGACACCCCACCGTCCAGAGCAGAACACTTTGGGAAATAATGTATTCTCCCTTTTCAAATCCTCAAATATATGCCAAGAGCCACTAAAAAGTAAATGAATTGGTATAGAGCATTTTTGAGGCATCTTCGCTCCCCACCCACGCTGGACAATCTTCCAGCCCCAATAAAAGCCAAGGAAAGAACTGACTCTACGGGAACCAGAGAAAAGTATAGCGCTCGAAGTTGGTCCAGACAAAGAAGTGGAAGGGGATGAAAATTCTATTCCCATCATGGATCTTAGTGATTTAATTGAGGAAATCGAGAGAGTTAAGGAAGGTGACTTGTGGAAAGAAGTCTGTTTCTTGGATTGGTAATCCATTGAGAGTCAATTGGCATTGGTCACTAAATCTCCTGATGGTACAGATAGTCAACAGTGGGAGGGTTAAAACTTTGGAATCGGAGAAGGCTTAGAAAAAGGTTTCCCATAATGGTAAGGAGAAAGCAATCGCCTTAAACGAGAACAGAACTACAAATCCTCCACCTCTTTGTAAGCAAAGTGACCATAATGGTTGCAGGAAATTAACTCCAGCAGTCTTAAAACCCTTAGATCCGTCCCTAGATGTAAGGGCGAAGAGTGAAACATCATTGAACCCTTCGGGAATATTTCTGACACTTGAAGAAAAGGGAAAGGAGATTCACCCGGCAAGAACAACAAATACCACAAACCACCCCAAGGAGAAGGAGTCTAAAGGAAAGGATGAATGTCAAAGGGGAAACATGATGAAAGACAGTAGAATTAAATATAACCAGAAAAAGAAAGCCCTAAGAAAGTGGAGAAGACGAAGTCTAAAATCGTAAAATCTTTTGAAAGGGTAGTGGGAGGGTCCTCCATCCCGGTGCTTAACAGACGAAATCTGCTAAGACTATTAAACTGCATCATTCCGACACATACATTGGCCTCAAGGGACATTAGAATCGTGGAGTTTGTCTGTGAGAAGGGGACGGATTGGGTACTGTTGCATTTGTTTTCTGAACATAAGAAAGATCTTGTTGTTTCGAGCAAGGAGACATTTTTGAGGCTGGGTTATGAGGTGAGTGACTATGAAGGAAACATTCTGGAGAGTTGGAGGGAGGCGACTATCCTTAGAGAAGTAAAAGCAAATACAGCTAAAGTTTCAGCTCCTAATGCATACATACAAGGGCTCTTTTTGCATGAAAAAGGGGATGCGAGAGAGAAATGCCTCCTGCTAATTAACATCTATTGGCGCTTAAATATGGCCAAGGAGACAAAACTAGTAGCTTCAGTATTTGTGGGGATTTTAATATGAAGTTGTTGGACAATGTGGGTATTCCCCAGAAAGACAGTCAGTGGAACGAACAAGAGCAGGAATGGATGCGTAATATGTTGATGAGAGGGATGTACCTCCTAAATGGTCAAACAGTGGTGGATATACCGGGTAGTTCTACATGGAGATCAGGAAAAGGGGAGTCGTGTAGACTATTGCTTTTTGTCAAAAAATGAAGAGAAATGGTAGAGCGATTCTCAATTTAAACCCCAAAGGTTGAGTGATCATGATCTTTTGGCCATCCATTTAGCAAGATGGGGGGGGGGGGGTGTAAGTAGCCCGGTTGCGAAAATGGGGGAGTTTGCAGAAATGTTTTTATGGGAGGGTAAAAGGGGGACTTCACGGGGCCCCCACCTTGGAGGGGTCCCCACAAGGCTAGCTGTTCGTTCACCAATCTTAAATGGCACATGTCAGGATATTTTATGGGATGCTGCTGAGGCTCTAAACCCATTGCCTTTCTGTTTTGGCAAGTGCATTCTGCCTTGATCAATTCCTCATGTATTGCTTTCTGTGTTCACTGTGGTATACATAGTTTGTTTGTTCCTTATGGATAACTCTGTACCATTATTTCCTTCTCTGGGAATTATGTTGATCATATGCAATAGGCAATGGTGAAATGCATATTGATAAATTGAGTGCCACAATGGTTCAGAAGCTAGCTCACTGTGTGAAGCACCCATTGCAGAGATACGAGTTCATATGCAAAATTAGAATATCAAATTCCAGCAAGGCTGGCTGAGCCTTTCTTATGTCTGAAGTTTATAAACCTGCCTGCATATGTACTTGGCTTGGTTTTGCAGAGCAATATCTGCTATTAGCAATGTACCTGTACCAGATAGGGGTTTCTATAAAAACGAACATATCATCCGTATGGTGAAGGTCTAAAAATTGGTTTGTTCAGCTAGGGTGTTGTAAAAGCCAGGTAATTGCCTCCAACGATGGCATAAACTGTTAGTCCAATAGGTGAATAAGTATCCAAATTCTAGACTATGGAACGGCAGCGTTCATGTTTGTATCCTGGATTTTCCAGCAGACGATACAGTGATCCTGGTCAAATCATCTAATATATCTTGCATTACTGTGCGGTTTGCCGCCTTGCATGCTGCTGGTATCGTTTAGCCCATTACTTGATCTTTCATCTTATGTAGGCCATTTGGGTGGAAGGGTTGGTAGACAGAAGAGAACGGACCATATGTTGCAGGCCTCAAGCAAGCATATTTTAAGGTCTGCTTGTTTGACACAAAAACAGTTGTCAAAGGTTTTTATACACGTTTATAAATGAAAATGTCACAAGCCGTGTTTAAAGCTTTAAAATACAGAAGACAAATCCAGATTAAATTTTTTAAATCACATCGATTGGTATGCTGGTTATTATATACTTCCCTTGATGATGGAGAGAAGGAAGCTAGAATCATTCCCATTTTGCACAACACCCTTCTATAATATTTTGTTTGGTTATGTGATTTGTGTACTTTCCAAGTCCGTTTAAAAAAAAAAAAAAAAAAAAAATGAGATTATTTTAGTTCATGGTAGGAACTGGAAAAGAAAGTGTTCAAAGGCAGAAATTGCAGAGTTGGTACAAATCCCAGCTTCACCCCTTAACCAATGTGTGATCCTTGGCATATAATTTAATCTTGTATTGCCTAACCTCTCACTATTGCCAGTCCCTAAACCTTTCAAAATAGTCAGCCTTTCCGAGTGATTTCCGTCTCATGGTATGATCTTCATAAAAGCCTTATTCATGGTTTCACTGTGATAATAGTGAGCATATTTATTTCGCCCCCCAACCACAGGCATTTGTTCCTTTGATATCTAATGGCAACAATTTGAAAACCATACCCCACTTCTAATCTCAGTCTGTTTGGATAAAGACACCTTCCTGGTAGTTTATAATATGCCTCCACTATCCATGCTACGGTATGCGTAGCGTTCTCCTTCCTTCCAATAGGTGGTCTCTATCCATGCATGAGCACTTTTGCATTCTGTGAGGAAGCTAATGTGAGTTCTCTGTCTATGGGTTACATGTACCTTTTACATACGGTCCTGCATTAATACTACATATACCTTCCTGAATTTTATTGATAAAAAGTATCCTGTATGTACTAGAACAGTAACCCCTTTGTAGACTGCTAATGTTGGTCTTCAAATCTACTCGTTTATCATTCTGATTAGAAAAAGAATGATGAGGGCAAGGGGATTTATAGGAAGTAAACCAGCTTATTATGCTGCGAGACAGCATATCAAACTAAAGGTTGTGAGCGCGACGGTTGGGGGGGTTGAGGGGCGTGACCAGTATTCTTGATCCCTTAATTCCTTTGGTTTGATGGAGGGGGGCCCCAAAGATGGCCATGCCCAGGGCCCCAAAAGTGGTTAAGATGGCCCTGGGAGGTCGAATTAGGATGGGGGGGGGATCGATTAAGGTTAAAACATCAAGTAGTAAACTAAGTAACAAGTTTATACACAGCCCAAATCCAGGAGAATCCGAATAAAATTGAATACCTTGGTATCCTAAAAGAATTTGATAAAAAGGATCAAACTAAGGGGGCGCGGGGGGGGGGAATTTGGTCCCAAAAGCATGTATATGTGTTGGTGAATAGAAGAAGACTGGTGAGAAGGGAAATGAGCGCTATTGGGAGGGATGCACATCCTGCTAATTCTGATCGAATAAGGAAAATCAGGCACACATTTAAAAATTGGTGCAAGAACTCTAGGGCCGTTAGATCACAAAATGATGCTGAGCATGTTCTAAAAGCAGTTTGTGCAACAACAAAAAAACAGACAACTGGGAACTAAGCAATAATGGGGGCATGTTTAGAGAAGCAAATTGCTTGAATATTGTGTCTGAATGTGATTGGGTCCAGCACTACTCTTCCCTCTTTGCAGATCCCAAATGGAAGGATGAGGTAACGACCAAACATTCGACCCTGGGGTGAAATTTCGAATTTGATGAACATGATGCAGACATGATGATTGGCAATTTTAGCTCCTCTTGGCGACAGGGCCTGATGGCCTGTCAAATCTAGAATTGAAAAAGAACAGAGAACAGTGGGCCAAGCTGGTCATCATGTTTTCGCAGATCATGGCAAATAAGGAGATGCCAGCCTCCTGGAGGGAGGCCAACCTAGTCCCCATTTTTTAAAAAGGTGAACAAGCTGACCCTAGGAACTACTGTTCTATTGCTCTGCTAGATTCCATAGGGAAGCTCTTTGCAATGGTTTTGTTGAGGGAACTTAAAGCCTGGGCATTGAAAAGTGCCATTTTGGACCCACAACAAACTGGGTTCGTGAAGGGGGTAGGCACGTCCCTTAATCTCTTTATTTTCAATCTGTTGAAAGAGATGTCATTAGACTCAGGAAAAACACTATACCTCGCCTTCGTGGACCTAGAGCAGGCCTTTAACAGTGTCATCAGTGGGAGGCTATGGGCAAAATTGAGAAGATGGGGATGTCTGATAGATCTGGTCGAAGTTATGGAATCCCTATACAGCGATACTTCCGTGCTGATCCGGCTGTCTAACAAGGGGATACTATTGGATACATTTAACACCTTCCATGGACTAAAGCAGGGGTGTGCATTGGCGCCACTTCTGTTTTGTCTATATATAGCGGATCTGGCGGAGTCGCAAGTAACAGTAAGGGCTTTTCCACCTAGGATTAACGGGAGGGTGGTACCGTGGGTCCTCTTTGCAGACGATCTAGTCTTCCTAGATCAGACTCAGATCGGTCTGCAGAGAAGATTGAGTGCCTTTGGGTCCTTTTTGAGCCTAAATGGGATAAAGACCAACGTCAGAAAATGTAAAATTTTGGCTATGAAAGCAGCCGGTAAAAAGTAATGCGAGAAGTTCATGTGGAGAGTAGAGGGAATTCCCCTAGAAATTGTTGACACCATAATTTATCTTGGAGTAACAATAAATAAGAGCAGAAACAAACTAGATCACTACCTATACTTGCGGTCTAGCCTGTCTATATTGATAAATCAGGGAAAGAGATTTCAGAGGAAGTATGGCAAGTTTACGCTCATACCAATAATCTCATTTTATAAACAAAAAGTGGCCCAAATTCTAACCTATGGGGCCGAAGCTATACTCCATCTGTCCTTCTCGGTGTGGGACAAGCTATAGGGTTTGTTTTGGCATAAGGTCCTGAGGCTTTCAAACAGTTTGCCAATCTGTGCGATAAGGCAAGAATTGAAGCTGCAGTCACTTAAATCCATGGTTGTATGGAAAACGATGGAGAGACGTTGGCCCATCCATTTGAACTACTGGAATGGGACCATGAGACTAATGACAAACATCTAGGCTGTTGGAAACTGAAAGTATAGAAAATCTTGAAAGTGGGGGACATAAAGACCATGGAATTAATGTCAAACCCGTCAACGGGCAAGAAGAAGCTCCAGGCCTGTGTTTGGATAGATATTAACAAATGTTGTAGGAAAGATAAATTGTGGCGCATGACCATAGACCATGGGAAAGGTATGAATGTGCTTCCAATCTACTTGCAAAAGTTCCCCTCCCCCTAAGGTCTGTGATATACTACTCTGTTGTCGCCAAAACATTCTAAACACAAGGGAGGTTCAGAGGAGGAGGAAGATGGCAGGGGTTTTAAATCCATGGTGTAGATTTTTCAAATTGGCAGAAACTGTGGAATGTCCTATGCATTTGATAATGGCCTGTGAGTCATTAATTCAAGTGAGAAATTTGTTTTTGAAAGGGTACATGGGTATGGGATCGACCCTGGACCCAGTGGAATGGTGTTAATGGGTGAACAAACAGGACTGGTAATTGCTGCAATGAAAATGCTGGAATTCGTATTAGCAAGGAATGGAGTGGAAAAATTGTTTCCTCCCCTTAAAATGGACAATTGGGAGCGAGGTTTATGAATGTGCAAAAGCAAATTGCCAATGAACTGAGATGGGTTGATGGGGATAGGCGATAACTTAAATTGTGTTGATTTTCTTCTTTCAGGTTTTGAATGTGATTGTCAAGAGGATGATGTTTTTATTGTTTTAAATGTTAAAGGTTTTAAGTTATCTTATTAACATTTGTTTGTTCTTGATTTTGTTTTAAACCAATAAAACATTAAAATAAAAAATAAAAGAATGTCCATCTTGTGTGTAATTCCCCCCCACTTAGTGAGTCCCCAGCGCATTAGGCTGGACTATTGGATTTTTATCTGACTCTCCTGAGTGATTGGGATCCATTTTGCACACTCGCTCATTCTTTTTCTGTTACTCTGGAAACCCTTTTTGTTTATCTTTGATGAAGTCTGGTTTCCTCCATCTTTTTATGGCATCTGTATTTTACTATTGCAGCACACAGCACCTTTCTTTGCAGTGTTGCTGGAAGCACCTTGAGCTTCCATCTTTGTTTTATTTTTATTTTCCTTTGATAACATACTGTTACCAGGATAGAGGGATACTTTTTATCCTACCTATGTGAAGTAATCTACTACCGGACTCCAGTATAGTAGATAAACATGTTTAATGTACTTGGTTCACATTCTCTCCAGGTAGACAGATGGCACATAAGTAGGAACACAGAGACACCGGGCACCCCACACCCCTGAAGCTACCTCCACTCACTGCAGCTTCCAACTGTCCTTCTCCCTGAACGTTTATGTTCAAACCATGATGACCTCACAAACACACACGCGCTAGGCATACCCACGCCATTACGACACATCCTCCTCCCTTATACACACCAATACGACAATGAGTGGAACACTGACCAGCAATGCACCAAACACCAGGACAACACTTAACACTCAAGCCCTACCACTAAGTGGCCAACTAAGCAATAGACCTGAAGCACAAGGGAAAAGAGACAACCCTCATTGAACCAACCCCGGGCCTCACACAAATGGTCAACAACAGTCCCACAGTATATCAAACCGTACCATTATCAACAACCAGCTAACTAAGCAACATGCCAACCTCCACTGATAAGCTAACCCCCTCTATGACCGTGCCAACAACAAAAATATAACCGGGATCAGACCCACCGAATTGGAAAAAATGTCCTAAATACCCCCCCCCCTGTCACGGACCACATGGACCCTCAAGAACGAAACCAAAAAAACAAAGCACAACCACCGGTCTTAAGCTCTACCTCAAGACCCCAGGCCTGCCACACCTGGACACTCCACAACCCCACAAGGGCACTAATCTAACCAACCTAACACAACAAAGCACCTTGCTCCTTCTGCCCCTAGTCTGCCCCATCAGGGCCTTAGGCCTGCCACGCCTAAGCACAGACCAGCTCGCCATGAGCACTCCCAGCACTTCCTGCCATGTCAAACCGGGAACCCTGCTCCAAACCACCAATACAGTCACAAACCAACACCCATTTACTTGAACATGGAGCATCACATGTCATGCACCTCCGCACTTGCCACAAAATACCATGAACATCCTTCCACATCCACTAACCAACTCGCAATAATGATAAACTTCCCCTTACTACAGGAAATGGTAACAAACCAATATTAACCAGACCATTACCAGCAACCAACAAGATACTACTTGCCCCAATGCCACCAAAAGGCAAATACCAAAAATTCGCTATTAACCCCAAAAACCTGGAAAATGACCAACCATCAGCCACTGCAACTGCCTAAAACACCAGGATCGCAAACGCACCACCCGCAGTTACAAAATAAAATACATATTCTACACTGGCAAACCATAAGCCATTGTACTACAATGAAAACAACCTTAAGTAGCTACCACATAAGCCACTCGCCCCAATGACCTGGCACTCCCCTTGCACCAGCCAAACACAAAATGCAGCCAACCCAAAAAAAACGCTGGGCATTCACACACCACCCAACAGGCTGCTCGTCTCTCACTTGCACACAGCATACAAGCATGTAAAATGGATCATCCACAATCCCCACTGAAAACCATGTGGTCGTAAACTCTCCCCCCGACCACGTGTCCAAAATAGCCCAAGAATGACCCATTTAACCCCGAAAGGTCATTCAATTTCGCAAAAATAAATGTCAAAGTCCTGCAAACCCCAAGGAACTCCATCACAACTTCAACTGAGTGCAGCATCAGCAAAAACCCCACAGAAAAATGAAAGATAAAACCACTTCTGCCCAATTCCGGCAGATCATGTCCGGTCCTTCACCAGCCCACAGAACCTGGAAAAAAAAAAACGACAATAATACAAGCAGTATTATCATCATGAACCCTGGACCTAACATAAACGGCTACAACCTAATCATAAACTCAACATGACAACAGCCGCCCACAACTAACCCCCCAGCCCAGGGAACAATGAACCTAACCCCTAAACAGATGGGCCACAAACACACATAAACAAGCATACCCACACTACACATACCCAACATAACCACAGGCTCGAACAACACCTACCTTCCAAAGTCACTTCACAGGTAGAGTCCTCCGGGATCCTTACACCACCCCAGCTCGTGGTCGTAAATTCTCCAGGCACTGGATTGTCCGTCCTCGGTCGAGACATCCTCCGGAAAAACATCCCTGAACAGTTCACCACCGCAGACCTGGACACAGCAACCATTCCTTCTCCACAAACCGTGACTTCTCTTGCACGACGCATCGGACGACATGCGCACCAACAATGATGACCATATGCAGATGGCGTCGTCATGGTGCCGCAACGACGCAAGATCCTGAACTGACCATCTCCAGCGCACTGACCCATGCACGTCAATGTCATTGTAGTAAGACATAACTACTTCCGCAACTCCGAAACTCCTCCGCCATCTCCTGCGCACCGACCTGTGCGAATCACAGTACTGAGACATGCTGCTTCGGCAACTCCAAAACTCTGCTCCACCCACTTGACTGCGACCCACCCTGTGAGCCATTGACGGCCCTAGGGCCTTTCCTCTTCAGTTTTCTTTTTTTTTTCTCTTTGCTATTCCCGGACGCCAGACGCCAGAGGGGCGACCAACGAACCAGCAAAAAGAAAAAGTTCAGTCTGTATCCTTATTTCCTGCCACCATTGCACTATGCCAAACTTCTAAAACACTGCTCCGTTCCTTGACAGTGACCCCGATCCGGGTTGTCGACGGCCTTCCGATCTCCATCACTTACTCTCCCTGAGCCTGTCCTAGAATGTTGGCCACCGGCCCCCGAAGCCTACCGCCACCACTTGGCGGCGGAACGGTATAGCAGCGGCACACTTCAATTGTCAGCCTCTAATACCACTTGGGGTGTGGGGAACATCAGCGGGGAGCGGTGTCCTGTTCCAGCTGCACCACCCACAGCAGCGATCGCACCAGTGCCTGTTCATGTAAATCCCATCCTTGTCGCCAGTGAAGTAATCTACTACCGGATTCCAGTATAGTAGATAAACACGTTTAATGTCCTTGGTTCACATTCTCTTCAGGTAGACAGATGGCACATACGTAGGAACACAGAGACACAGGGCTCCCCACACCCTTGAAGCTACCTCTACTCACTGCAGCTTCCAACCGTCCCTCTCCCTGAACATTTACGTTCAAACCATGATGACCTCACACACACACACGCACCAGGCACACACGTGCCAGGCATACCAATGCCATTACGACACTATGCTTTCTAGTGCTTAGTTTGTAAAACAGTAAGTGGCGGGGCTCAAATATTTTCGAACACACCTGTGACACACCAGGATGGGCAGCTCCCCACCCACTGTTTCCACAACTCATGGCCACTCCCCATGCTGTCAATATATATGGAGTTAAAGCTCCAACTCCCACCGCCTTTTTGTGGTTGACAGGTGTACTCTGTCACTACAGCAGATGTTTGATTTACAAATAGCAATCAACATAGACATAAAATAACATAATTGTGCCTTGACATGCTGTATCGTTTGGCCGGGCTCCTCTAACAGTCACCCTGATTGAGAGCAGAGTAAACTTGGACCCCTCAGAAACCCCCAGCCACAAGAACGGAAGACTCAGCCATGGGGCAAAGTTACTGTTGTTTATTAGCAAATAAACATAACCGGGATCACACCAAAAGAGCACATTTTATCTAGAGCTCTCAGCATCTAAGCATATGTTACCCGGTTTTATCCCAGTGTGATGCCACAAATCCAGGTTCCCTCCCAGAAACCTATCATACCTTTGCATTGGTCAATTTGGGTACGTTGTATATAAAGAATGTATAGGTTAGTTTCATAATTGGTTGGCCATATCCAGTTGCCCCTCCTATGACCAACTCTACTAGCACCTGTCAACAATGTTGCAGGGTCACCGAAAGACCATTGGACCCAGCAACAAATTATATCCCTACATGAAAGGTGAATTTGGATTGGGCAGTATGTGTCATCCTAGCCCTGGGACTCTAGACAGTTCTCAGACTGAATGCACCTCTTCAAGATAATGAGAAAGAACATGTAGGTGCAAAGCTTTCTCTAAGGTTGCTATTCTCTGATCACCCAAGCCTGTTAGAGTGCAGTCAGTTAACAAATCATGGGCAACACTTGTATTTTCTTCTCTTTGGTTCTCTGGGAACGGTTTTCTCTGCCTGGTTCACGAAATGAAGCCTTCTCGTCGGTAATTGATTATTTTAGCCTGAATTTCTGCAGGTGGCTCACTATCTTTGTAGCTGGAATGTTCCTGCTTCCACTTTGTCCTTGCCTGGATGTCCTGTTTCTGCTCACCTCTGGCTGCGGCTGTCATGTCAGCTTGTCTGTGTAGTCTGAATCTGTCTCTCCATTCTTATGGCTTCTCCATGTTTTAGCCTCTTTCTAAATCTGCCTGCCTCTACTCTTCGTCCTTTACAGCTTATCCAGAACAGGACTGCAAGACTTGCCCTTGGCCTCAAGCCTAGGGATTGTATCTCTGCAGCCCTGAAATCTCTCAATTGGCTGCGAGGGTCAAGTTCAAGACCCTCTGCATCCTTCACAAGGCTTTCTGGGTCTCTTCCTAAGTATCTTCCTTTTCCATCACTCTGCTCATCCACCTCCAACTCTCTGAGGGTCAGACACTGTTAGGGAGGACTCTCAAAAATGTGCGAATTCCCTCTACCTTGGAGACCTTTGCTGGATTTTGAGGACTTGATTTTTTTACCTGGAGAGACTGAGACCCTTTTTCCCACTCTCATGTATGTTAATGTGATTTGTATACACTGTTTGCCTATGCCATCACAACACTGAAGAGTATTGTAGAGAGCAAAAGAATTCCATACAATTCGGCACAGGCTGCAGAAATAATAGCATTGACAAGAGCATGTGAAATTTCCGATAATTTGAATGCAAACACATATACTGACAGTCAGTATGCATTTGGGGTGGTACACACTTTTGGTCGACTCTGGGCTGAGAGGGGTTTTCTAACATCACATGGAAGTAAAATTCAACATGGCCCTTTGATAGTGTGATTGTTGTTGTTGTTGAACCTGTAGGTGGTTCCATATTTAATAGAGCAAGAGTGATAAAACCGGTAATAGCGCCAGTAGACAGACTGTATGTGCCTTATAAGTCATCTGTAATTACATTCCACATGAACCCAGTAGGGAACAAGGATGTAGTGCCCCCATCTTATACAATAAATTACAATCCTCACACTGTCCCATTTTACTTGCAAAAGAAAGGTTCATATTCAGTAGGGACATTCAATAGATGCATGAATATTGCAGTTCTTGAGAGAGAAGAAGAACCAATATATGTAGGTGATCCCGTCTATTTCATATGTGGGGAAAAATCTTATCCCTGGTTGCCTAGAAATTGGGGAGGTACTTGTTACTTAGGGATCCTTTTCCCAGGAGTATTCCTTTCCAAAACGTCAGACATATCGAAATTATCCAGATCAAGACCGCAGCGGGATGATAAAGCAGGATTTATTGCAGGATACATAGCAAAATCATTTATACCATGTTGGCGCCAAGCAATAAACTCTTATAAGACAATTGTCCAGAATTTTGGAAAAAACAATAAATGGAACGACGGATATATTGTATAATATGACCCTAGAAGAGAAGGCAATTAGATTAATGACATTGCAGAATAGGATGGCTCTTGATATAGTTTTGGCTGACCGTGGAGGTGTTTGCGAAATTGTGGGGTCAGCGTGCTGAGTATTTGTGACTCCTCCCCTATGATTTTTGAGGCAATAAAAGGCACGTTCTGAGTTCTGACCTTCATCCCCCAACAGGTGGTTGGGAACTGAATATAAGTTCCTGGTTTTGGGAATGACTACACTCATGGGGTTGGAAGCTAGTTGCACTTTTAGTAATGATACTCGGAATTGTTATGACATGTTGTTGTTGCACACATTGCTTGCCAGTCTTTTGCTCCGAAATAACTGAGCAATGCGTACACATGGTAACAGAAAAAGAGCTCCCAAGGTAAATACGAATGCAAATAATGAAGCAGAAACAATGAAAGAGTTCATGTCTATTAACATTGAGGATGACGATTACAGTAGTATGCTTAGTTCAGAACTAAATACATGGTCTGAGGAAGATGCGATGTATGGATAATGCGTTTGGTTTATGGCCAAAAGGAGGGTTTGTGAGTCTAGAAAAAGTACCCTACCGAAGCATAGATGGTATATTATGTTGGCCGTAGACCAGTCGCATTATATGCCCTACACCGCCAGATAACAGAATCATCAGCATAACCAAAGAGCATCCATTTTGTTTCCGCGAGATGCGCCATTTGCTTTTTCTTTGCCTTTCTGTTCAATCGCTTTGCAAAATGTATTTCATTTCGTTCTGCTCACAAACGAAGCAAGGCCACAGGTTTCATGAACAGACAGGAGTACAGAAATACTTTGCTTTCCTCCCTCACGTCCTTGAAGGCTAGCAGAGAGGCATTTAATCACCAAGCCAGGTGCCAGCTGGTCTCGCTGAAGTTGCAGAAACTGTAGAAAACAGGTCGTTAACGGCATGAATTATACTCTCCTCACGGCCCCCCTTGCTGGGCCCTCTTAGATCAAGCTGACCCCTAGCATACGAATAGCAACTAGAAGATGGCATGCTTTGGAATGTGGCTCTCCTACGAACATAATTTGCTCATAGAACAAGAGCATTATGTTCTCTGTAACAAAGAATCCTGTCTGTGCCTTTGCAAACTGCAACTGTTGCTAAATCAGTAATATAGATTAACAAAGGAACGTCTTAGAAGGTGTCATATTTGTCATAATTGTCAATCACCGAACCCTTGCTCAAGAAAATGCATTATGGGCGGTTTTGATGTGTCGCAAACTGATTGTATGATGGTCTTTTTTCGAATATTTGTCACTGTTGTAGAATGCTCGCTCTCTTGCGTCTCATGATGTCTGGGTGACGCACGTTGCGAGACGTGAGATCCAGTCGGCCGACCGAGACTATTTGCTTTGCAATAAACACTAGATTTTGTGAATTGAACCTCGTGTCTGGCGTATCAGTTCGTGTATGGTGATTGTGCCTTGTTTCCATGCGCGAGGGTCTTCAGGGCCTAGCAGACCTAGCACACACTATCTTACAAAAGGGTGCTGGAGTGATTATCTAGTATCCCCTTTGCCTCTCATGTAACTTTTTTTCATGTTGCCCTTTCCTCACTGAATGGCTGGTGGCAGTGGTTTCGTTTTAACTACCGTGGTGTGCATTTACCGCGGGCTGCGTTTGCAGCTGCAGCAAAGCACCCAAGGGTTCCATTTTTGTCAAAATGGCCCTGGTGTTCTTTTTTCGCCATTTCTTTGTGGAAAGGTCCTTCTTGAGATTTACTCTGTGCACCAAACCAGGTTTGGTCCCTTTTTTCATTTTGCCTTTAGCGGGATTCACGAGTGAAGCCCGCCTCTGGCTCCAGGGTGTCTCGGGTAGGCAGGAATTGAGGGAGGTGCCCGAAACTCACTGTGCTTAGTCTCCTAGGAGACCCAAATGCACTATGTGGCTATTGGCTGGCTGACTGTCCGGCAAGGACAGCCACCCGGCTGGGTGACTGACAGCTAGGCTGGAATGAATGGGAGAGAACGGAATAAAAGGCGAGGCTCTTGGCTTGGAAGGCAGAGTCGACCACTGGACGAAGGAACCGACGAAGAACTTGAAGAGGATGCCTGCTGCAACTCCTGGGCCGTTGTTTGGCCCTGTGAAGCCCTAATGCTGTGCTGAAACTCCAAATTCGTATCGACCGAGAAGCCCCTGCAAGGACGACTTCTCCCCTTGAGTTGGTGGGACCAATCAACTCCAAAGTAAGCCACCGTGAACATCCATCTCGGACCTGGTTGAATTTCCACAGAGTTGCTGCTGGAAACCGTATCGCCAGGGAGAGGAACACCAGATTGTGTGCGTTACTTTTAAGCTGGCCTAGAGTTCCAGGAAGATCCTCCGGACTCCCAGGAAGCAGGACTGACCGAGGCTGAGCCCCCTTAACGGAGTGCGGGACCCAAGTAGCAAGAAAAGTCCATCTCGACAGCCAGGAACTGTGGTGTTGCTATTTGCGGTAGGCACAAGGAGTTGAAACACTGAACAGCCACCGAATTGAAGATGGTCGGTTGCGAGCGTTCACTGTCCCATTGCAGTGCCGTAGTCCCCAGAAGTCCTCCCTCTTATCCCCACGACTGAGGCCCAGGAACAGTGAGATCCGCAGAGTTACAAAGAACAGAAGTCATCTGCTGCACTTTTTCTTCAATACAAAGGTACTGTAAAAAGTCTGAGAGAACTTACATCTTAATAGAGTTGCTTGCATCTTCTACTACTTACAAGACTAATCAGCTTGTGGCCCTACATTTGATTCTTCTTTCCTTCAAAGACTTCTAAAACATTGTGCAAAGACTTTTCTACATACCTACCAGAAGTGCTGCATCCTTTTTAAGACTTTTGCCATTGACTGTGGCTTAGCCTATTGCACTGAATGACTCTTCCCGGGGGGATCCAAAAGTATTTGCCTGTTTAAGAATACTTGTGGTCTCTTGTATAAATAACCTTTTCCTTTGACTTATTACTATAAGATTCTAAATGCAACAGTGATATATTAATGGCCCTAGCACCCTAGCAATTGAAGTCACCTGAGGGTGTAGGTAGTGTTTGTGGGCAATCCCAAAAGGGTATCCACTGATTTAGAGATATTAAGAGTGTGTATTTCATGATGTGTATTTTGAGTGTTAATGTTATATTGCTCCCTTCTGAAGAAGGCTTATCCTGACCGATTGATGAATAAATTAATAATTGTTTATTCAAGAAACGTTGAGTGTAAGAGTTTATTTGAATACTTGTAACTGTAAATCTCTGTGTAACTCCAATACAGCTCACATTGACCCCTCTTGAGATAAGCCTGGCTGCTCAAAACACTACCAAATCTGTGTAGTATAAGCTTTTACCAAAGGTTGGGTTTCCTATACCTGTAGTCAGAGTCGTTTGTAGTGTTCCCAGAGGGTACTGCATACAAACTTTGCCGAACACCTGGCTGCCCGGATGACAGATCCACAGGGACTAGTTGGTGAGACACCTTCTGGTTTCTCACACTTTCCTCATCAGGCACAGCAAAAGGGATACTTGGTGGCTTTGAATGTGTTTAAGGTCACCAGGTCAAAGATCCTTCTTCTCTGTCCCCAGTAATTAACCAATTCCTGAAAAGCCTTGTAAATAAGTTCCCGCCTACTCAGTTTTTGTTTCTGGACTGGGACCTAACTGAAAACTGCTTTCCTAGTGGCAATTAGGTTTGCGAGATGTGTGTGAGCTTCAGGCTCTTATCTTGGAATATAAGAGCTTCTCTGAAGGTGCGTCCTAATTTTCTGCCAAAATTGATTTTGGAGTTCCACGTGTCCCAGAGCATTGATTTGCCATTTTTTTTCATCATCCTCTGCATCCCTCTAAGGACGAGGAAAGGCTACACAGGCTGGAAGCTTAGAAGGCACTCCGTTTAACTGGGACAACATAATTTAGGCATGACAAACTGTGTGGTTGTCTTTCTGTTCAGGAAGAGTCTGGCTGTGTTTGAACAGACAATCTACTGCTGGATAATTTGCTGCATTGCAGAGTGTTATCAAAGAGCAGGTAAAGATCTGCCACCAGGCATCGGAGCACATTCTACGAGGGGTGTGGCAGCATCATCTGCCTTGCAGACGGGTGTACTGGTGAAGGAAATATGTCTAGAAGCTCCACACGTTCAGGAAGCATTACTGCTTAGATGTGGCATGGGATTTGGACGCTCCATTCGGCAGAGTGGTGTTGCCATAGCTTCCTTGTCTGAGGGCTTTCATTCAGCATCTGCACTCTGTACTGCTTTGGGAGTCTTTCTAATGAGGATTCTGCAGAAGACTGCAATCCATTGAATGAGAAATTACTTCCTGGTAATGTTCTTTCTATGGATTCTTCTCCCGCAGATCACTCAACACACTCCCAACCTGCCGTGCTATGAAAGTGGTCTGCTTTTTATATCTGGTTGTGCTCTTCTAATGGGAGGCAGTTATGACGATTAGGTGTTTGGCACAATTAGAGGCGTGGCCTGAGCTCATGTGCTGAGGACGTAACTTGCCCGAGCACTGCTCTATAAACGCCCTAACATAAGTAGTTAATCCCAAGAAGATCCACAGCCAGCGCACCCGGACCATTACATGGTAGGCACATTGGACTGAGTAAGAAACACGCAGATGCCGGACACGAAGCAGAGTTAATCCATTATAAACCAGGTGTTCCTGATCAATATGTAAAGCCTGGGGGCGTGTAACTACCTGAGGAGGCAAAACAGTCAAGCGGTTGCAACACTAGTTGCAGGACCCGCCTGCGAGGTAGGTAGCAGAGCTACACAGAGCACAACGAGGCAACAATGCCAGCTGAACTGCGCTGCTGGTGGACCACTCACGCAGCGCGAAACGGACTGGGGGCACTCAGCATGCTGAGATAGCCACACTATCCGCACAGGAGCGGGCCAGAGCAGACTGCTGGAGTACAAAAGGAGGCTCTGCCCACTGCACACCGGGAGACAGAGACCAGAAGCCAAGGTGGTTTCCACAATACAGCAGAAAACGTAAACTACTGCAGGATGGCAGCCCAACTGAGCAGCAAACTTTGGATAGTGCGAGCAGGCAGAGGACACAAACCCACCCAAACTCGGGACACTAATGGGCCGGTGCACGCTATAAGAAGCCACATGCTACCTAGTGAGGTAGCCACAGTGTTCTCGAGGGAACACAGCCCTGCAACCAGTCGGCTGCAATACTCACTGCAGGATCTAGCAGGGCTCACAGGTTCCACGCCGCAGCGCAGCCCAACTACTGGACAACACTTGAAGGAGGGACAACCAGGCCGCACCTCAAGACCCACCTAACTACAAGTTACTGGGAGGGGAGGGTGAAACGGTTGGGCGATCTCAACGAACCCTGTGCAAGAGACGGCTACACACTGCCCGCTCACATCCCCTACTTGCAGCATGACGCCAGCAAACAGGAAGTTGGCATTGGTAGCCCTCAACACTAGAGCACTAGAAAGGTCACCCTGTGAAACTCAATTTTGTCCGGACCCGCACACAGTGAAAACCCTACCCAAGAGGCACTAAAGACCTCAGTGCAAGTGGGTGACAAACCCATGGATCTCACCAGAACGACTCCTGATTACAGCAAAGGCAACCCAACGAGGAGAAACTTAAAACCTGGTTGTGCTCTGATTTGCCCCGTGAAGACTTTGCCTACACACAAGACAACGATCACGCTGAGGCGAAACGGCTGCCCAGCTGACTGCAACCAATAAGCCAGCTCCAGCACTGGTAATGAAAGCAATGCCCCCACCCAAAGGGAAAAAGGAGCCCACAATCATGGGCTCTTCAATGCAACCAAACCTTGTGAACAGCCACAGAGCAACACAGGGGCACAGAAAGAGCAACGTACCCCGGAAGCTGGAAATCAAGAGAATCCAGTACTGGAGGCGATCGCAGCACTGTAATCATTTGTAGACATTCAAATTGTAGAAGTTAAAGTAGCCCTGCAACTGATGAGAGAAGACATCCGCACCCTTACAGAAAGAGTAACGGCTACAGAGAATGGACTGAAGGAAACAACGGCGACCACCAAGGACCTGGAAACAAGGCTGAAGGAACTGGAGAGGAGGAACGCGGTGCTGGAAACCCGAGCGGAGGACGCTGAGGGGCACGCCCGGCGAACCAATGTGCGCCTGTTGGGAATCCCAGAGGGGATGGAGGGCACGAACTGCACAAGATATGTGGAAACTTTGCTATTGCTGATAGTGGGGGCAAGTAAGCTTTCACAGGGCATTGTGGTGGAGAGGGCCCACAGATCCTTGCAGAAACGACCACTGCCGGGCTCACTCCCCCACCCAATTATTACAAGAATTCTGAACTTCCAGGACAGAGATGTTATTCTAAGATACTCAAGAGAGGGTGAAGAGATACAACGGGATAACTCTAATATAGCTATATACCCGGACTACACGCCTGCAATCCAGAGGGCACGGAACTCCTTTGTACTAATCAAGGGCGGGCTGTCTTTCTTGAGACACCAGCAGCAGCCACAATGTGGCTGGAACACAACAATTTGGCTGGGGGTGAATAAGCCGTCAATGAGGGGTGCTTTGCCCAAAGGAGGATTCAAGGGTATTGTGTCCTCCGACATATTCCACATCTATGTCAGTAATCACCACAGCTGTGCTGCCTCGGAAATCTTTTCTCTGTCGATACGCTGTGCTCGAGGGCCTCTGTCGAGGGTCGGCGTCACCGGATGTTATATCTAGGACGCACGGTGCCCGTAGCCTCAGTTCTGAATTTTTCACGCTCGATTATTCTACTTCGATTGTGAAAGTTTGAGAATATGTTTTTGTCTTCTATCCCGAAGTCGGGCTTCAAAAAGTGTCGGGACTGCGGTGCCAAAATGTCCATTACGGACCCGCTCAACGTCTGCCTCTGGTGCCTTGGCGAGAGCCACGCCACCGACGACTGCCAGTCCCCGACATCGAAGGCCTTGCTGGAGCAAAAGAAGAAATTGTCGGTAGGTAGGGTTTCTAAACCCTGTAAGTCGAAATCCGCTGGGCTTTCGACAGACGACTCGAGGGGCGAATCTCCGCGTCGGCGTAAGTCCATGGGGTCCTGGTCGCGGAGTGGGTCCCGCCATTCCTCTGCCTCTTCTATGCATTCTCGGAAGCGCCGTCAATGGTCGCCGTCCTCGTCTGAGGACTCCGCCAGACGGCGGGTTGCTTGTCCCACCAAGCATTCATCGCCGGCGGAATGGGACGCATTCCGCCAGCAGATGATGGCGATTTTTGAATCGCAATGCACCGTTCCGTCCGCGCCTTTGAGAGAAGCTGGCAAGGAACGCGCTAGAGCCACCTCTCGCACGCCTTCTGGCTCGGGCCGTCTGCGCGATCATCGGGAGCCGTCGAGGTCCCGATCGGACAAGGTTGATCGCCATAGCTGTGCCAGTTCCTGGTCCTTGACGCCGTCGAGACCGTCGGAGCCTGTGCGGCCTTCTAAGAAGGCATCGATGCCGTCGGCACCATGTCCGACGAGGGACTCTCTCGAGGCGCCAAGGCCGTCGAAGAACACGATCAGGGCTCCGGCCTCGAAGTCGTCAACGCCAATTACATTGGCGCCCCCAACGCCTTTTGAGGAGAATTTACCAGAGGTGCCCCGGAGGGCGGTGGAAACTCAGAGGAAGGCCCTCTGTAAGTGAGGCCTGTCTTTGAGCCCTTCTCTGGTCATCCCCCCCAGGCTTGATTTATTCCAGCCTTTGGACTACATTTCAGAGGTGTAAGAAGGGTCGGATGAGGAGGGGGTTGTGCCTCCTGAGGTTCCTGATGACCTGTTGTCTGGTCACAGCCAAATGGAAGACCTACGTCAGTCTTTACATGACGCCAGTGGTCTGGACACCTCTCTGGAGGTTGAGTTTGGCAGGCCTGAGCCTGGCACGCATGCTGAGTCCTCGTACAGGCTTCTCATGTCGAGGGTGACTGAGTACTTGGATTGATATGTGCCACCTGTTGATTTTCTGCAGGATGACGTGACAGATATATTGAACCAAGGTCCGCCCACTGACCCGGTGCTGCCATTTCTTATGGCCTCACAAAGAAGGGTATGGCGGCTTGGACTGCTCCGGAGAGTCTCCCAGCAGTGGATAAGTTGCTTCCGAAAAAATACCGTCCAGCCAGTGGTGACCCCTGCTACTTGTCTACGCACTCCACTCCGGAAGAGTTTGGTGGTGCAGGCGGCTAAGGCCCCAGCGAAGCAGGCTGCGTACCCTACCATGATAGGAACGACAAGCGCTTGGATGGTTGTGCGAAGAAAGTATTTTCATCTGGGGGTATGGCTTTAAAGGCAGCCAACTCCGTTTGTGCTTTAGCAAGATTCACTCACACTCTGTGGAATTGTGTATCTTTGGCGGCTGAACATATTCCCAAAGGGGAGGAACGGGGTGGCTTTCTAGCCCTCGTGCAGGATGGCAAGGATGCCATGTGTGAATCCGTTCAGTCGGGTCTGGATGTGGCAGACTGCGTCAGTCGGTCCATGGCGGCGAGCACCATGATGCGCAGGTTTGCGTGGTTGCGGAAGTCGGGATTTGCTCCTGATGTGCAGTCCCGGCTTCTCAACATGCCCTTTGATGGTGTCCATCTTTTTGGCAGCAAGGCTGACGAGAGCCTTGAGAGGTTGCAGACCTCCAAAGCTGCAGTGAAGTCATTGAGCGCTGCAGTACATCAACCTCCGCCTTTTCATCCTAGGGGACAGCAATGGAGGGGAGGTTCCTTTCGATAATAATCTTTCTTTGGTAGATCAAGGGGAGCTGCCATTCAAAGGGGCCAACGTAGGAGTACCAGAGGTGGAAAACAAGGTACCCGAGGTGCCAAAGCCGCTCGGGCAGTTTCCTCCTTGCCTTCAGGCACTGCCGCAGCCGCTTCTGCTCAGTCATGAGGCCATGGCCCATGGTTCGCCAGTTGGGGGAAGGCTGGGGCAGCATCTTGTAGAATGGTGTGCCATTACTTCAGATGTGTGGGTTCTGGAGATTATGGCCCACGGCTACTGTCTTCCTTTCCGGTAGAGGCCTCACGACAATCCACCGGGAAGCTCTCTTTGAAGAGACCGGATCTGCTCCTTGCGCAGGAAATCTTATCCCTGCTGGAGAAAGGTGCCATAGAACTGGTGCCTGTAGCGGTGATGAACAAGGGATGGTATTCCCTATATTTTGTGATCCCGAAAAAAAGACGGGGATTGAGACCCATCATGGACTTGCGTGGTTTGAACAAGTTCCTCAGGAAGGACAAGTTCAAGATGGTTACTCTTTCTCAAGTCCTCCAGGCCCTTCAACTTCAGGATTGGTTGGTGTTGTCTCTCGACCTCAAGGATGCTTACTTTCATGTGCCGATTCATCCCAAGCACAAGAAGTACCTGAGGTTCGCGGTTGGCGACTCGCATTTTCAGTTTCGGATCCTGCCGTTCGGATTGACCTCCGCTCCGAGGGTCTTCACCAAGCTAATGGTGGTGGTGGCATTCACGCCTACCCCTACCTGAACGATTGGTTGATCAGGGCACGCTCTCCAGAGCAAGTCCTGGATCATCTGTCTGTCACCTTCCATGCCCTTCACAAGCTGGACTTCTCCCTCAATTTAAAGAAGTCTCATTTGACACCTACCCAGCGGCTCCAATACATAGTAGCAGTGCTCAACACATCCCTGGGGCAGTGTTCGCCTCCCCAGGTGAGGGCTCATCACATTCTGCAGATGGTGGCAAGTTTCAACATGCCCAGAGTCTCCCGGCGTTCGAGTTCTTGAGGTTGCTTGGTCTCATGGGATCCTGCATTCCATTGGTGCCGGAGGCCAGGCTGCGGATGACATCTCTGCAGTGGGCTCTCAAGATGCAGTGGTCGCAGTCCTCCGGCAGGATGTCGGATCCCGTTCAGGTGCCGCCCTCGATCGCCCAGGATCTTCTGTGGTGGGCCGCTCGGTTGCCCAGGATCTTCTGTGGTGGGCCGCCGAAGGCAATCTGAAGGGAGCACCATTTTGGCTATCCTGGCCAGAGGTGACTATCGTGACGGACACATCCCTCACGGAATGGGGAGCCAATGATTTGACAGTCAGCGGTCGTTGATCTCTGTCAGAGTCCAGACTCAGCATCAGTCTGTTAGAGCTGAGGGCCGTCAGGCTAGCCGCGAAGGCTTTTCTGCCGTCTGTGCGGGGGAACAATGTCCTGATTATGACGGACAGTACAGTGGCCATGCACTACCTAAACAAAAAAAGGGGGGCAGAGTCACTCCCACTGTGCAGAGAGGCGATGCAGCTCTGGTTCTTGTCCATCCAACTGGAAATTTCGATCACGGCAGTTCATCTGGCCAGCGACGAAAACGCGGCGCCGGACGCTCTGAGCAGGCAGAGCACGGTTTCTCATGAGTGGGAGCTGGCTCAGGAAGCTCTTTTGGGGATCGTTGCTCTTTGGGTGACCCCAGAAGTGGATCTCCTGGCCACCAGTGTCAACCGGAAGTGCGAAAGATTCTGCTCGTGGGAATTTCCTCTAAGTGGAGCCTTAGGGGACGCGTTCGTAGTGGAGTGGTCCTTCCCACTGCTGTACGCATTTCCTCCAGTCCCCGTCATTCCGCAAGTGTTGCGGAGGTTACGGAGGTTCGGTTCCCAAATGATCCTCATTGCTCCGGCATGGGCCAGTAGAGCGTAGTACCCGGACCTTCTTGACATGTCCACCTGACCTCCATGCCGGCTTCCCCTTCGAGACCATCTGCTCTCACGGGAGGGGAGGGTCGGGTTCTCCATCCCGAGGTCATGTCTCTCAGCCTTCATGCTTGGTATCTAAAAGGTTGAGGTATAAGGATAGGGACCTCCCTGAAGACGTGACGGAGGTGTTGCTTTCGGCCTGAAGGCCAGCAACAAAATCGCTGTGCCGTTGGAGAAAGTTTTTACTCGTGCAGTGTACAGAATGTGGATCCTTTTCAATGTTCGATTCCTGTGATTCTTTCTTTTTTGCTTTCATTAGCCCACAAGGACCTGCAAGTGGGTAAAATTAAGGGTTACCTGGCGGCGCTGTCAATATTTAAGCGCTCGGCTGAGGAGTGTTCATATTTTAAGATACCTTTGATTTCTCCGTTTCTAAACGGGCTAACTAATGTGTTTCCACCGTCATCTTTCCAGGTGCCGGGATGGGATTTTAACTTAGTTCTGAAGTTCCTAATGGGAGCTCCGTTTGAGCCCTTACATTCTTGTCCATTGAGACTGTTGGCCTTTAAGACTGTATTTTGTGTTGCGGTTACTTCCGCTCGCAGAGTGAGTGAGTTGCAGGCGCTTTCCGCCAAGTCACCTTTCACGGTGTTCCATAAGGACAGGGTTGTCCTTAGGGTTCGTCCTTCTTTTTTTCCGAAGGTTGTGTCGGAATTTCATTTGCGCCAGAAGGTAATTCTTCTGGCGTTCTATCTTCCTCCACATCCCGGTAAGGAAGAGGAGAGGCTCCATAGGTTGGATCCTAGGAGAGCTTTGAGTTTCTATGTTACCGTTTGGCGGGTAAG
The DNA here is from genome assembly GCF_040938575.1 of Ambystoma mexicanum. NCBI lineage: Eukaryota > Metazoa > Chordata > Amphibia > Caudata > Ambystomatidae > Ambystoma > Ambystoma mexicanum. The sequence goes on from NC_090941.1 coordinate 301,909,771, forward strand.
GGCCCTCCAATAGGCTTAGGGGCTCATTCTACTAGGGGTGTGGCTGCCTCTACTGCTCTGCAGAGGGGTGTTCCCATTCGTAATATTTGTGAAGCAGCCACATGGGCCTCTGTCCATTCTTTTGTAAAACGCTATTCCCTGGACTCTATCCATGGGCAAGATTTGGCCTTTGGTAAGGCGGTCCTCTATTCTGCAGTTTGATTGGGCATTCTAAATTCTTTTGCCCACCTCCAGATGTTGGTACTGCTTTGGGAGTCTGTCATAGATGTGGAAACGTTGGAGGACACAATCCCCTCGAAGAACAAGTTACTTTATTACCTGGTAACGTTCTTTCGATGGGATGTTCCTCCGACGTATTCCACATCGCACCCTCCCAGCCGGCCCCTCTCCGGAATTTCTTATGCGATTGCAGCTTAAGTTTTCGCAAGGCTTTCCTCAGTCATACTGGCAGGAGATTGGTGCCACACGTTCTGGGAAAAAAATACAACTGAGGCTACTGGCGCCATGCATCCTAAATATAACATCCGGTGAGGTCGACCCTCGACGGAGGCCCTCGAGGACAGCGTATCGACGACATTGACGCACGCCTACGCCGAAAAATTTTCTGAGGCTTCAAAGCTGTGGTGATTACTGTCATAGATGTGGAATACGTCGGAGAAACAACCCATCGAAAGAACGTTACCAGGTAAGAAAGTAACTTGTTAGTCTAGAGCGGGGCAAACAAATTCAGACATAACTGCCAAGGCCTGCTTGCAAAGTAACAAACTCACCGCAACCACAATTAGGTAATACAAGTTAAACGGGGGTGAAACTGGGCCACTCAACCTGGGATCGTAGTCCCACTCCACAAATTGGTTGGTGTCGGCTAGTTGCTGAAACAACACCGCTCGCAAACAATGACCCAGTCGGGTCAAGACTGTGTGGGGGCGCCTGAGCGCTGCAGAGGAAAAGCAGCTGCTCGGCGTAGTTGTTTGGTTTGTTATTTGTAATGTTTTCAATTCTTCACAAGAAATGACATATGAGACAAAAGGTGCATTGGCGGTACAGGGGAACACTCAGAGGCAACAGTCTCCCAGGAGGGAGGTAGGGATGGATGTGTGTGTGCTAAAGGGGGCAGGGCGCGATGGGGTGAGGCACGGAGGAACAACCTTGCAATACCATGGCAGCTGATATTAGAATACTGACATGGAACGTTAAGGGTCTGGGCACATATTTACACAGAAACCGGGTAAAATCCTTCCTTAACAGAAAAAAGTCTCTGTTGCACTGCTATAGGAAACCCACTTAACACAAAATACTATGGCCATGGTTAAAGACCACTGGGGTGGGCAGGGCTATGGAGCAGCCTACTCTAAATAGGCTTGTGATGTTTTTACATGGATAAGTGCAGCGGTTCCCTTCTGATTATTGTGGATGGAGGCTGACCCAGATGGGAGGTACTTTATTTTGAGGGGCCACAAAGAGCATGTAGACATATGTATAGTTAATTCCTTCTTTCACAACCATGGGATCCCAACACACCTTAACACACTATGTGCTAAAATAGCCCTGTACCAGGAATGCTTTTTCATCTGGGGCAGAGACTTTAACAGTGTACAGGATCTGGAATTAGAGAGATCTAACCCACCAATCACCCGTACAGTGGCTCCCGCTGAGGCACTGGATGCAATGCTTAAACACCCAGACCTAGCGGATGTATCGAGGGAGCTGCACCCAGAAGACCTGAGCTTACTCTTATTTCTCCTAGACCCATGGCCTGTATACCTATTTATGGCAAAAACCCACCTGGCGCAGATAGAATTGGTACAATATCTGGGCAGGTCGATCTCAGACCCCTCGCCATTAATACTGGAATGGAAGATTCTGGGTCCACAACCGCCCCCATATACCACAGTGGCGAATTCCTACAGGCGCCCTGACAGACCCGGCTTTTAGGGAAGAACTGCAGTGCAAATTAGAGGAATACATAAAAAGAAATGTGGGTAGCGTTAAGGAATGGAGTATGGTGTGGGAGGCAATGAAAGTAGTGGTACGGGGGTAAGTTATCGCTAGTGCGCTTGGTATTACGAAAACACCAAGGATGGAGTTGGGGAAGTGGGAATTGGATATTAGTCAAACGGAAGCACGTGCACTGGGCAATCGAGTGGAAGAGCTCGGACTAGTGGAAGTAAGGCGCAGCTGTCGAGACCACACAGTCAAAACAACCAGAGCTCATGCGGAAGGGGACAAACCAAGCAGGCTGCTGGCGTGGCTGTGCAGGAGGGAACACCTGAGACACCTGACCGTGAAACTTAAGGATGGGGCAGGTACAGTGCATAAATCACAACAAGCGATCAATGACAGCATCATGGAATTTTACTCCTGCCTATACAGCGAAGAAAATAGGGTGTCCCAAAAGATATATTGGGCACACTAGACTAAATAGGTCTACCGAAGCTGGGTACAGCACAATGCAAGGTGCTAGAGAGGGAAATTTTAGCTGAAGACATATGTGAAGCGATCAGATCACTAGCCACGAGAAAAACACTGAGGAGCGATGGACTCCCCCCAGAGTTCTAAAAGACATATGAAACTGCCCTAACTCTGATGTTGCTAGAGGTGTTTAAGGAGGCATATGAGAATGGGATACTGCCGGAAAGCATGAGGGAAACCCTGGTGATCCCAATACCCAAACCAGGGAAACCCACTGACTAGTGTGACTCGTATCGGCTGCTGCCAATGTTAAATTATGATATCAAGATCCTCACTACTATATTAGCTGAGCGGTTAACCAAGGTTGTTGGAGTTCTAGTACATAAAGACCAGAACAGTTTAATTCCCGGCCGTAACACGGCGCTAACCTGCGCAGATTACAACACGTACTAGCACAGATGGTGGACTCGCAGGCGCACTATGCTATAATTTCCATAGACGCCATAAAAGCGTTTGACTCACTATACTCGGAATGGCTGTTGGCAGTGTTGAAGGAATTTGGGTTTGGAGAACGATTCATTAAATGGATACGGATATTATACACAGCACCTGTGGCAAGGGTTAAATCTGGGAGGGTGGTGTCACCACCGGTCTGGGACATAGAGAAGCACCAGGCAGGGATGCCAGTTATCACCCATGCTGTACGTACTGGGGCTTGAGCCGATAGCCATTTATCTACAAAAGCAATTTCTAGATGCGGGCATCTGGGTAGGGGACGTCGGCCACTTGGTTTCGCTATATGGGGACAATGTGCTATTGTATTTGAGGGACCCACACCTCAATGTCCCAGTGATATTGGACATGCTAGATAATTATGCAAAGGTGTCTGGGATTTGCTTCAGTAAAGAAAAATCTTGCATTTTCCCAATAGCGGGCCTGATGGGGAAGGACAGGGGTGAACTGCCATAGATAGGGCTCCGGTGGGAACTGGAAACATTTAAATACCTGGGGGTGAACATTAGACACATGCCAGAACAAATGCATGAGAGCAACACAGCAACGGTAGTAAAGGGCCTGCAGAAATCCATGCAATTCTGGTCCAGGTTACCGTTATCTTTAATGGGCAAGGTGGCCATCACCAAAATGATCATTCTACCAAGATTCCTATACCACTCTCAGAATGTTCACTGCTACATCCAAGCCTCCTTTTTTCGCTTACTAGAAGCCCTCTTACGTGAATTCTTGTGGGGCGTGGCCCGCCACAAGGTGTCACTTGCCACACTGTGTCTGCCTTATAGCGAGGGTGGGGTGTAACTGCCAGATCTGGAAAAATACTAACTTGCAGCCCAAGTCAGTTTTGTGGCCAGGTGGTTGTCGGACGAAGCCACATCAGAAACAGAACTCCTACGACGTCTGGTGGCTCCAGCACGACTAAAAGAAATATTGTGGGTGCCAATAGATTGCCTGGGGAGCACCCCCATGTTAGTGACAGTAGGTAGGAGGGTATGGCATAGGGCTGTGACACTGCTGAAACTTGTGCACCATTACTCACAGAGACCCCGATTGCTGCGGATGTCTGCAAGGTCAGCACAGATACAGCACTGGTGAGACATTGGGAAAGGTGGGGTAGCTACACCTCGGGTGATCTGTATGGAGACGGCATCTTCAGAGAGTTTGAATCACTAAGGGAGAAAGAGGGGCTCCCTCAAGGGCAGTTCCTGTGGTATCGAAGGGCTCAGAGGGTGGCGAGAGAGAAATGGGATGGATGGCCTGAAGCGCCAACAGCAAATCCCTTACTGGCCCTAATGCATAATCTGGGTGATGGTTTGAAGCCGGTGTCCAGACTGTATACTTTTCTAGAGGACACGCCAAACCCCAAAAGTGCAACGCTGAAAGAGAAATGGGGAAAAGTCCTGGGAGTTGACAAAACAGAAAAGCAATGGGAGAGGATACTGGTATATATCCCAAGGAAGTGTCAAGGAACTCCAGTTTCAGGCTGATACAACTGAACGTATTGTACCTTACATACATGACTCCACACAGGCTAGCTACATTCAACAACAATACACGATTAACATGTCCTTGGTGCGCACTGGGTGATGCTGATCTGAATCACATGTTTTGTGGTTGCGTACGAGTGCAGAGGTTCTGGGCAAAGATAGAACAAGCCTGCAGGAAGGCTGGAATAGTGAGATATGAATGGACTCTGAAAGATTGTTTGCTGGGTGCATACCCCAGAAACAGTAACTACAAAAATGTGGTCAGGTTTATGGATATGGCGTGTATACTAGCCAAAAGATCCATTGCAATGGCTTGGAAATCGGCTGGGAGTCCGCAATATGTACGCTGGCAACGAGAATTTGAACGTTGGGCAGAGGCAGAAACCAGAGTGTGGATGGAGGGGGCAAACGGATCAATGGCAGACGGAAGTGACATGTGTGCAGCTTGGAAGTCGTTGGTCTGGGATATGTTCCACCCATCGGATGACAAACCCCCATGAAAACTATTTGGCCTCTTTGTACTAAAACCAGTCCTAATTCAATTAAAGTTGTTATAAAGTCGGAAACTGCCTGGGTACTACTGCTGGACTGATATTGTTTGCCACTGATGAGTCCTGGGCTGTAATGTACACACACAAAGATGACAAGTAGTATAATGTCTGACAAGTGAAGAAAGTTGTTTTTGTTATTTTGTTTGACAATGAAGCGCTACTTCATACGTATGGACACACTCGATAAGATGTAATGCATTTGATACATGTATAGCTGTACTTGTATAAATGCCAATAAAAATGTTAAAATAAATTGAGGGCTTCTGCAGTGGGATCTGCATACTCACTCCAGAGTTGTGCATTGCAGGCGGTAAGACCTTCTGGAGGCTGCTCCTGCCTGGTGGCGGGGAGGAGCTGTGCTTGGCTCCTACACTACAGGTGCTTTGAGGTGGGGAAGGTGCCCATTTTGAATCTTGCGGCTTGATGGTCTAAGAAGCGGACCCACCAGTAAGTGCAGTGGGCGCTGAACTTGGGCGACATAAATCAGGTACTGCCCGCCTTGAGCACTGAACACGGTGCTGGGATCGTGAAGAGGAGCATTGTTAGTGGTATGATATATTTTATTTATATCACGCTCATAAACAGGTGTTTCAGAGCACGAATGAAGCACAGCAGAACACTTGGGGTGCCCATCAAGCCACTGGGGATGGTTGTGAGGTGAGCGGGATGTACAAGGTGGAACTGCGCACCAATAGGCAGCTGGGCGTGGGAGACGGCCAGTAACACTGACATTTTGAATATACTTAGGAGGAAACAACAGCAGCGTGGTCCTCACACAAGGGCAATGAGTAGGGGCGGCTGGCTGCATCAGGCAGAGCGGGGGTCTACATTTTGCATGCCTGGGCGTGCCTGACCCTTGGAAAACGGTGATACGTGCTGGTATACACAGAGGCTCGCATGGGGGCAGCTAGCCCAGCAGATGGCTGAGCAAATCTGGATGTGTCCACTGTAAGACCATATGGGGTACGACACGTACTGCTGTGCCGCCACATTAATCGCACAAGCCAGGTACAGGAGCTGCACTCAGATGCTGGACAATTGTCGCAAGGGGAAAGCTAGGCAGACCGTTATGGAGTCCTGTGCGCAGGAGGAGAGCAACCCAGTGCAGCTGGGCGAGCAGGTAGCGATGGGTGACTGTGCAAGAGGGAGGCCCAATAGTGGCAGCCATAGCGGAGCTGAAAACGGCACTGGAGTATAAGATTGCGCTGTTATTGTAGACTTGGGCTTGCTCCGCCAGGACGTGCGGGCACTGGCGGACCACCTGGGCACAGCAGAACAGCAAGTGCGGGATAATACGGAAAGTATTGCTGGCACCCAGACTCAGATGGTGGACTTGCTGGACAGAGTGAAGGTTCTGGAACACCGCGCGGAAGAAGCAGAAGAAAGAGCCCATAAGTAACGTCAGGATACTTGGACTTCCTGAGGGTGAAGAGGGACGAGACCCAACGGCATACATAGAAAACATGCTGTTGCAGGAGGTGGGCCTGGGCATGCTAACTCAGGGATTCACTGTTGAAAGGACACATAGGTCACTGATGAAGAGACCTCCGCCGGGTGTCGGCCACAAGACCATTAATAGCAAGTATAATGAATTATAAAGACCGAGAACGGGTCCTGGTCTTTTCTAGAGAAGGGGGTACCATCACGAGAGGATCCTCGAAATTGGTAATATATCCCGACTACACAGCCTTTGTTCAAAGGCGAAAAGAGCAATGTTTGGGCCAACGAAAGAACGTCTCTGGCGAGCAAACTTATGTGATATGCTGATCTACCCTGCCAAGCTGAAGATTCTACAGAACGGGAGGTCACATTTCTTTGACAACACAGCAGAGGCACAATCCTGGATGGACGCACAAGGGATACTGCAGCTTCCGGGCAGGAATAACAATGCACTATAGCATGATGGCACTGATGCAGACTGGGGAATCGACCCCAGACCCAACTAATCTGAGTGCCTAAATGCACAGGTGCAAGGAACATACATTGGAAATAAGCGAGGCGTACAGAAGCTAATACTGCATCAAGAACAGGTTTTCGATAGACTTCAGCAACGGGCAGGTGCCACAAACCCCACTCATAACTTAAGATGTCAGTTTTCAGATGGGGGGAGGTAGGAACGGGATACGCAGCTGGTCATGAGCAGAAGACCAACTGTGTTATTTGACAGGTTAAACTATGAACACCAGAGATTTGGTGGACAGTAAATGAGACTGTGTTGGTGTCGAATTTCTGGCGAGCAGGGTGAGATGACACATAGAGGTGGGCGGGCGGGCTGCACAGATGGCTGTAGGAGGGCAGCACGGCCTCAGCAGATGCAGGGCTATTGCAGGAGAATAGGGCCACTAGGCGGATGGACAGGGCAGTGGACTAGAAGGCCTGACTGTAAGCACCTATTAAGATCAGCGGAGTGGGCATAATCACCTGGAATGTCAGAGGTCTTAATAATTGTGACAAGACTGCAAATACATACTTATTTGGTGAGGAGGGGCATACATGTGGCAATGCTACAGGAAACACACTTCACAGCTGATAGACAAGCCACTGTAGCCAGGAAATGTGGAGGGAAACTGTATGGCTAGTCCTTTTCTGTGTACGCCAGAGGCATCCTTATATAGATTGCCTAGGCTACCCCCTTCCAGCTACTAGTGTTCAAAAGGGATGATGAAGGCAGAATGGTGATGGTTCACAGACTGTGGGAAAACAGGGAAGTTTGCTTTATATATATTTTCTAATTATTTATTTATTGAAAACTGCAGTTCAAAAACAAAAAGAATTAAAACTTTAGTTTCAACCATTCTACCAATCAATTAAGTTTGTTTACTTATTAACCTTCTAAAAAAAACTTAAATTGATCCAATGGACCATTTCACCCTTTTAAGGTTCTTTGCTTCCAATGTCCAACAATGTAAAAGATGTTTCTCTAAGTCTGTTTTTAGCAAGAAGTCCATATAGTGCACAACAGCACAAGACAATTTAATGTCATTCCCTGAAGTGATCATGGACCACCAGGCTTCCATGTCCTCATCGACGAGCGCATATTGCCCGAGAGATGAGGAACGTTGATTACTGGTGCCTACACAGCTAATGAATAGATGTTTAGCTGACTATATAGAAAGCCGACAAAAGCGACAGATTGTCTTTCACAGCCTTATCACGTCTTAGCTATAAGTTTTCTTTCGTCTCCAAGAGATTCATTCTCAATCTTAAGAATTGGGCTCTATGGTGTTGTGAAGGAGTGTGGAGGAGATAACGAGGCTGAACGTTAAGTTTGTGTCGACTCACACCTAAGGCAATAGCAGCGTGCATTTTAGCTCTTTTGTCTTGGTTGATGATCCACGACCAAGACTCAAACTTTTTCTTTGCACATTGGGGGCGGTGTACTAGCTCTGAAATCTTTGTCGGCTGCTTCTAGGATTTCATGAAGTTGATGCACCCAAGAATTTATTAGGCCGGCTTGGTAACCATTCTTCTCCAGCATGGGGTCTGGCATGGATTCACATGCTCATGAATATTCCCCGTCGTCAGGCTGGGAATCTTCGGTAAAGAAAAAATCAGTATCAGTTTCGTTTCTGATCTGTCTTTCTTAGTAGTAACCAATCACTGGTCTCTGGGTCATACTGCCCTCTCCCTAAGCCCTGCCCCTGGCAGCCATCTTCAGATTTTTACCGCACGTTCAAGTGATGGGAGTCCTCGTGCTATAGCTCTCAAGCTTTTACTGCGTTTTGTGTTTTTTCAAAGAGTTTTATCTCATTTTTTCGGTCAATCGAGCCTCAATCTCCACCGATTCTACTTCCGATCAACGGGGACCCGTTTCGGATTTTTCTACGCCCCTCAAGGGCGAAGTTTTCGTCGAGTTATGCTTCTTGGAGGATTCCAGAAGATCTGAGGCCTACCTCGTGGACATGGCCCAGGACAAGGGAAGCTCGACACCCGGATCCAAGCTGTTTAGGAACTGCCCTGAATGCGGATTACAGAATGTTTTCAAGGAGGATGAGCATTCGAGATGTGTCTACTGCCTTCACAAAGACAAGACGCACGTGGAAAAGGACTGAGTTTTGCAAGAACCTGTCGGAACGGACTATGAGGGATCGTCGGACCCATCTCTCCAGCTGGCTGGAGAAGGGCCCAACAGGTGAGAAGAAGTCTGAGCGGTCTTCGAAGTCCTGTGAGGGCGCCCCGGTGACTGGGGCCCAACAGAAGGCAAAGCCCAGCGAGTCCGCGGGCACCGGGAGAGCCGAAGGGTCGGGCTCCACGGCTGCCGGGCAGGGCGCACTCTCACCGACTCCATCAATCACGAGCCAACGCTCTGGCTCGGGGAAGAGAAAATCAGAGAACCCGGCTAAGCTTCCAGAGAGGCCCCGGTCGATCTCGAAGGAATCAGCCGAGGGGGAGCGAGGCAGTGACCCCTCCCCCAAGTTGAAGGCCTCAAGCGCGCCCAAGGTGGTGAAGGCCTTGATTCATCCGGTGAAGGCCTCTATTGAGGGAGTCGCGGCGGCCCTGGCGAAGCCTGTGGAGGTTAACCCAGTGGGGGCGACCTCGGGGCCCAGAGTTTCCCTGCCGCCTTGGAGGGAATTCTCTTTTCAGCCCATCGATAAGACCCCTGTGAAGACCCCGGTGGCCGCCAAGACACGGATACAGCCTCTGAGGAGGAGCTGGTTGAAGTCGTGAAGGGCCTCAACAAGAGGTTCGAGGAGGTCCGGTCCCACGGGGGGAACCCCGAGGAGGCGGACGAAGAGAGCGACGGTGGCACCGACGAGACTCCCGTGGAGGAGGAGCAACTGTTGCGCCCGTCGCAGCCAGTGCCCGACCCTCAGGACAACTCGCCATTTTGATGGCAATCCAAACCTTATGCACAGTGATAAGGACGAGATTGCCCCTCACCCCAACGACGACCCAACAGAACCGGGCCCGTCGGGAAGCCCTCCGAACAATCGGAGGAGAGTTCACCCCCCCCCGCCTTTCCAGCCCTCGCGTCCCGCTCAGCCTTCACCTCCCTCCCCTGAGCCTAGGTATGACACGGGAACGGATACGGCCACGACGGTGACGGATGACGACGGTGGTGACGATGGAATGGGCCTTCCATCACCACTCCCTCGGGCTTCCCCACCCGAAGAAATTGGCTCCTTCCACGCCATGATTGCCAGGACATCTGAGCTCTTTCGGCTCTGCTCTGAGGAACAGAAGAAGGAAGGTTTCCTCTATCAGCTGCGCGAGGCCAAGAGGAAGACGGTCCTCACTGTACCATTGATTGACGACATCTGGGAGGAGGGACTTGCCCTCCTGAAGAACCCGTCCACGACGCCTGACAAGAGGGACCGATACGAGAAGATTCCGCCCCTTTGTGCCTTAGAGCGCAGCCAACCCCGGATTCGGTCGTCTCGGCCGCGGCCAAGAAGAAGGCAGCTGGGGCGTCATCCTCAACTTCGACCTCCCCACCTGATGGCGAGGGAAAGAAGCTAGACGCCATGGGACGACGAATCATCTCGTCTGCGGCAACGACAATTAAGGCGGCCAACGCCCTAGCGATTGTGGCCCGCTATGACAGGGAGCTGTGGTACAAGATCGCTCCCCTGCTGGACTTCCTACCGGACGACAAGAGGGCAGAGGCCCTGGAGATCCTACAGGAAGGTGAGGTGGCGTCGGACCACGCCATAACGGTGGTCACGGATATCGCTGACACCAGATTCCGCCAGTTGGGCAACAGTGTTTGCCTTCGACGGCGTGGATGGCTCAAGACAAATGATTTCCGCCAGGACGTGCTAACTAGAGTTCTGGATATGCCCTTCGACGGGAACAACCGGTTTGGGAAAACAGTGGATGAGTCACTCCAGGCCATCAAGACCGACACGGAGATGGTTGGGGCCTTGGGAGTGCAGCAGCAACGACAGCCGCCCTTTTGGAACGCCGGAGGCAGACAGGGTGCCTCCAAGGGATCCGGCGGCGGCTCCTCGGCGTACCACCAGGCGGCTCGCTCCTCGTCGCAGGAGGCCTAAAGTGGACGCGGCAAGTCAGGAGGATCTCGTCATCGCCAAGTTGGCGAAGGTGGCAAGGACGCCTCCAAGCAGGACTGAACCGGCCGTAGCGTCGGGCCCCCACCTGAGCACCCCGGTGTGAGGCCGGTTGGCGAAGTTCGTCAGCGTGTGGGAGTCCATCTCCACTGACGGTTGGGTGTTGGATGCCCCGGCCCGTGGGCACACTCAAATTTCTAAAAAAGTGCCCCCACATTCCTGCCGTGGCCAGGAAGGAAAATCACGTCCCTCAACTGCTGTAAAAGTAAGGGCGATGCTCAAGAAGGATGCCATCGAGCTCGTCCCGAAGAGGCTCTGGGGCTCCGCAGTGTACTCAAGGTACTATCTTGTCAGAAAGAAGACAGGCGGTTGGCGCCCCATCCTGGACCTGCGGTGGTTAAACAAGTACATCAAGGCGCAAAAGTTCAGGATGGTCACCCTCCAGCACGTGCTGGGTCAGCTGGAAAAGAGCGACTTACTGTCGTCGCTGGACTTGGAGGATGCTTACTTCCACATCCCCGTTCTAAAAGGACACCGAAAGTTGCTTAGATTCGTAGTCCAGGGACGGCACTACCAATTCAAGGCTCTGCCATTCGGGCTGAAGTCGGCTCCCAGGGTGTTTACCAAGTGCCTCGCACCAGTGGCGGCACGGCTGCGCCTGCGGGGGATCCACGTCTACCCCTACCTGAACGATTGGCTCATCCGGGCAAGGACAAGAGATCTTGCAGTCGAACACACAGTGGAGACAGTCCAACTTCTCATGGACCTGGGATTCTCCATCAACTACTCGAAATCCCACCTGGTCCCGTCGCAGGTCGCACTGTTTCTGGGAGCCAAGCTCGATACAGTGGCGCGATTGGACTCGCCGTCGGAGGAAAGGACGAAGGCCATCTTGTGCAAGGTACAGCGCCTGCTGGCCAGGGACGTGGCCAGGGTGAGATCCATAAAGTCCCTGCTCGGAATGATGTCCTCATGTATCTACCTGGTGTGCCTGTGCAGGCTACGGATGCATCCCCTGCAAGAGTTCCTCGACGCCCGTTGGATACAAGCGACAGGCAGCTTCGAAGACAGGATCCCGCTCAACAACGCTTTCCGCCAAGCGATCCGATGGTGGGGCACCCGCACACATCTCACGGCGGGCAAGGACTTTCAGACCCCGGTACACCAGGAGACGGTGTCGACGGACGCCTCCCTGGAAGGAAGGGGAGCGCACACTGGAGATCTGCACGCGAGAGCCCTTTGGCTCCCGGAGGAGAGGTCACTCCACATCAACATCCTGGAACTCCGAGCAGTCGGTGTTCTCGGCCCTCAGGTAGTTTCTCCCGTCCCTCAAGGGCAAGGTGGTGAGGATCTTCACTGACAACACCACCACGATGTTCTACATCCGGAAGCAGGGAGGCACCAGATCCCCAGCCCTGTCCAAAGAGGCGCAGGATCTGTGGCACTGGGCCGTCGTCCAGGGGATGTTTCTGGTGCCCTTCCATCTAGCAGGAACAAAGAACGTCATCGCCGACTCACTCAGCAGGGAGCTGCGCTCGTGCCACGAGTAGGAGCTGGGTCAGGATAAAGTGAATCGACTTGTCCAACGATGGGGCAAACCCCAGATCGACCTGTTTGCGATGGCGACGAACTCCAAGTGCCAGAGGTTCGCCAACAGGTTTCCCCAACCGAGGAGCATGGGCGATGCTTTTTCGTTCCCCTGGGACGGCCTGTTCCTGTATGCGTTTCCTCCGTTGTCGTTGTTGCTCCGACTCATCAACCAACTCAAGAGATCCCGGTGCAGGTTGATCCTCGTCGCACCGGCGTGGCCGAGACAGATCTGGTTCCCAGACCTTCTGGACTTGTCAGCGTCCCCCCCAGTCAGACTGTCGACAGACGCAGATCTTCTCTCCAGAGAAGGAGGCGCCATCCTCCATCACGACCCAGAGTTGCTGAACTTGCAGGCCTGGCTCCTGCAGCACTAGAGTTTGGAGGATACGGTATCCCAGCGGACTGCAAGGAGGTGCTTGCAAAGGCCAGGGCGTCCTCAACTCTAAAGTGCTACGGACACAAGTGGAAGAGGTTCTCTGTCTGGTGCCGTGCGCAGAAGATCAACTCTCTGCAAATTACGGCCCCTCAAGTGTTGCCGTACCCGCTGTCGCTGGCCAAGGCGGGGCTAGCTCACGCTTCTATCAAGATCCATCTTGCAGCGATTTCCCGTTACACCAGAACTACGGGGCGGTCATCCCTGTGGTCTCATCGCCAGGTGAAGGAATTTATGAAGGGACTGTCCCATTGGATCCTGCCAGTGCGACCAGGCTCATGGGGCCGCCATTCGAGCCTCTGCATTTGGCACCGTTTAAATTTCTGTCGTGGTAAACAGCGTTCCTTGTGGCCATCACCTCCGCACGACGAGTGGGAGAGATCCAGGCCCTATCCTGCAAGCCTCCATACTTGACTTTCCACGAGAGGAGGGTGGTGCTGAGCACGCACCCCTCCTTCATGCCCAAGGTGCCGTCGAACTTCCACCTCAACGAGTCCTTGGTGTTGCCAGTTTTCTTCCCGTCGCCTTCGTCGCCGGCCGAGAGGACTTTGCACTCGCTGGATGTAGCTAGAGCGCTGAAGTTCTACCTTGACCGCACAAAGAGTTTTCGGAAGGCATCGCAGCTTTTTGTGAACTTTGGGCCTGTGAATCAAGGGAAGGCCCTCTCGAAGGCTTCCATTTCCAGACGGCTTTCCGGCTGCATCATGCACTGTCATCGGTTGGCAAACTGACCGTTGCCCGGCCGTCCGAGTGCCCATTCGACCAGAGCGTTCGCTGCTATGTCATTCTTGTCTGGTGTGGCCCTGCTGGACATCTGCAGGGCTGCTACGTGGAGGTCGTCGCACACCTTCACAAAATTCTACTGCGTCGACCGGGATTCCAGGGAGGAGTCCAGAGTCGGCCAAGCAGTGCTGCGCAACCTGTTCGCCTGAAGGTGGGCCTGGTGAGGAGTTAAGAGTTGCTTAATGTTGAGTCTATGTAATGCTTAATGTTGAGCCTTTGCCACCTCCTGTGGTTGTGCATGTGTGTACTGCTATGTATTCTTATATTCATGAGCATGTGAATCCATGCAAGACCCATGCTGGAGAACAGCAGTTACAGGTAAGTAACTTGTTCCTTATCTTTTGCAAGGATCTGATAGGCCGGCATCAGCAAGGGTGCAAATCTTTTTTGCATTACTGCAAGTGATTTCCACAGAACTCTGGTGTAAAGGGAGTTTAATGACAATTCATATCTTAAGATGGTCATTGAGGCAGACTGCGGCAGATTCAAGACACCACGCCAAAAACGACCCATCAGTGTCTGCCAATTGCCTTCGTCGATGTTCCATCTAGCCTCTGCGCCAAATGCTATGGCAGGAACTACCTTTTGAAGGTAGAAAGTCAAAACAGTCGCCAGCGAAAATTTGCCATAGTCCTTATTAATCTTGGCACCTTGCAATGCGAACTTTGTCATCTGGGTTTTGAGATCGAATTTCCACGGATGTTCGCATATTGAGTTGTTAAATTGAATTCCTAAATACCTTATATACCAGACAGAGCTAAGAATTTCCCCATCGACCGACCACTTGAACGACTTGTTTTTATTAATCAGGCGACCGATTGTAAGTATCTTGGTTTTGGTTGTGTGTATCTCAAGATCGTTAGATAAGAGATACTCGTGGAGTTTCTTAAGCAACCGCTGGAGACCGATCTGAGTATTGTCCATCAAGACCAGGTCGTCTGCGTAGATTATGCACTTTATTGGAACATTGTTTATTTTTGGCGAGAAGCACTGGATTTGGTTAAGATAGATGGGTAGATCAGTCAAAAACAGTTTGAACAATTCGGCAGCCAGTGGGCACCCTTGTTTGACGCCTTTGGCAGTTAATATAGTGTCGGATAGTTCAATCGACGTGTGTGTGTGGAGTTCCATGACTGGTTCTAGTAGCTCTCCCGGGCACTTCCAAGCCACCAATTTTGACCAACGCTTGTCTCGATTTAGGCTATCAAAAGCCTGCTTCATGTCAATGAATGCCAGGAACAGTTTTCAGTTTGCTCTCATCGCCACAAGTTTTAGAGTTGTTAAGATCAAAAGGTTAGCCACCACTCCAACTCCTTTGGTGAAACCTGTTTGGCTTATGTCCGGGATCCGTGCTTGTTGTGCCCAAAGTGCCAATTTTTGTCGCAAAGTTGCACTGAAGATTTTTCCGATGCTATCAAGAAGTGCAATTGGACGATAGAGGGGTCATCCCAGCTGCCCTTCTTATAAATCGGCACAACAATAGCCGTGGACCAAGATTTCAGAAGCAATTTTGTAGTTGATATTTGATTGAACAGGATTTCAATGAAAAATGCCCATTCTTTTGGATGCTTTTTTAGCATCACATTAGATATCAAGTCGGGAACTGCTGCTCGAGAATTTTTTAAACCTTGCTCGTTCAATGTCGGCCGATGACATTTTCACGGCCCATGGTGCGCCTTCCAGGTTGATCACCACAGCCGGTTCTGCTTGAGGCTTCATAAACACAGCAGTAAAATTCTTTGCCCAGGCAGCCCCAGAAATTGTATTAGTGATAACACGGTGGCATTTGGTATTGCTACTATTCAGTATCTGCCAAATGTCTCTGGCATTTTTTGTAACCAATAGTTTCAACATTAGTTCAGCTCGATTTTGGTCGATTATTATTGCGTGAGATTTTGCCCAATTACGGTACTGTCGTCTTCGGTTTTTAATTGCATCTTGCAAATCTTTCTTCTGCAAATTTCGCTTTGAGTCTTGAATCCTTTCTCATTGATTTTTTTAGCTACTTGAATGACCGTGGTATATTGATGCGTATGAGTGCGCCCAGTTGTACGGGACGAGTCCGAGGTGAAAAAATAGTCACTTAACAGAGGTGCATAATCAGCTTTCTGTAAGTGAGAGAGTGTAGCGAACTTGGTACCAAGATTGTGAATTTGAGCTGCGTTGATTCAAAGCCAATTTCCTCCAGCGTTGGTTGAAAGAAGGACGTTGTGGATTTGAACAATAGGTGCCCACTCCATCATGATACAAAGTCACAGGAGATTGTGATCACTGTGCTTCATTGACAGAACATTTAGCGCCGTAACCTTTCCTACAAAATTTTGGGAAACCCACATATAATCGAGTATGCTGTGACTCGCGTCGCGGTGCAAGGTCGCTTGAGGTGGTACGTCGCCGTACACATTTCCATTTAACGTCGTGCAATTGCGAGTTGCCATCGGCGTGAACCAATGCTGCCCTCTGATCGGGACACCATATTACTGATAAGTTGTTATACTTCAGCATAGCTTGATCTATAATCAGCATAATCGATTTAACAAAGTTTTTAGTGCTGATTTTCTCAGGATTCCAATACGCATTGAGGATCAGTACATGCTTCCGCTTGTTGGCTAAGTCAATCTTGCTGTGTATAAATGTCCCTTTAACGAAAGGATTTGGATTGACTGAGTCACCTGCTGACCACCATTGCGTGATTTTAATCATCGTTAGAAGACCTGAGTAAGGACGACCTTTTAAGTTCTTTGGTGCTGGATTTAAGAATGATGTAAAGCCATCTTTCGTCGGGGCCTCACGGAGCCATGTCTCCTGTAAGCAGATAATGAGTACATTTTCAAGTGGGACATCAAAGGGGTGCATGAAGCCACGTGTATTCCATGATAATAGGGAGTATTGTCATTCATGCGCCTCCAATCATGGCTACTTAGATGGCTGCTGTCTCGCACCGGAATCCTTCAGAGTACTAATAGCTTTCCTTAATGAAATAGATAGTGCTTCACTGAGTTGTTTGGATGTGGGTCTTGTAGGCTGGTTTACTAATCGTGGACTCTCCAAGGCTGGTTCTAGCATTATCTCAAAGCCGAAGAAGAGTAAATCATCAGCCGCCTTCAAGATCTTTTTTCGTACTCCAGCAGATCCGATCTGCAAAAGACCTTGGTCAGATGATTTTTCCATTGCATACTCGACTATCTTGATATCATCGGTGTGAATGGTGCAAAGTGCAGGCACGCACTTAAATAGCTTCAGTACGTTTGTCCGGTTCAAGTTCACTTCATTGTCATCCACTTGGATATTTTGTAAACGCAGTTTCCATATGAGGGTGTGGATTCGTTGTTTTTCGTCAAGTGGACCCTCGTTTTTTAGTGTACGCAATGGGAATGCTGATTTGACGTGAATTTAGGGTTTAGTCATGCGACAGATTTTAGGGCTGTATTTCTTTCATCGCTCATGGCTTTACTTGCCTTAACATTGTCATCCGACAGCTTTGGAGCACTTTGTTTCATATTGCTCGGCAGCTGATTGGACCAGGCTTGTGGAGTGACTGCAAAACGGGCGTAAACTGAATGTGCAATGTGGACCCCGAGTGATTCATTGTTGTGCGAATAGGTTGACAAGTCGCATAAGTTGATTGCAGATGGTGACACGGTGGACGACGTTGAATCTTCTTCAGACACAATTCGTCTTCGTTTGTTGGTATGGTTTGCCTTGGCCTTCGATGGTAGTCCAACAGGCTCATAGTTAACGACCGTAGAAGTAGGTGTCAGTTTCGCTTTGCCTGTTCGAGTGAACATGCTAAGTTTTGGTGGTGAAGAAATGTTCCGAATGAATTTCTTGGCGTTGCCATGCCTGGGCAGCTTATTCTTTTTAGACATTGTTTTGTGAAAATCTGTGACCACCGTTGCCTGGGCCTGCACATTTGACTGTCGCTTTTCAATACTAGGTGCAGGCTTTGCAGGACCGGTGAAAATTCCAAACGATGAGAATTGTGTGGGAGCACAGCCTGTAGAACCCTGATTCAAACCTTGGGTTACACCCGAAGTGCCGCCCAGGAAAAAGCTTTCGCCACCGCAGTCACTTGTGATTGAATTGGAAACTGTTTTGTCGCATGCTGATGAGATGTGGAAGAGACAAGGACATTATGCTCAACAGTCGACTGTGCGACTATGGTAGCCTTGGTTGTGACACCTTCAATAGACTGAACAATCAATGAAGGCAATTTGTTTGCAAGTGTTTGAGGAGAAACGGTGGTTGCCTGGACTGCCTCAGCAAGCTGAGTTTTATTTACGATGTTTCTTAAGTTGACAGCCAAATCTCTAGAATGATGGCGCATCCATTTTACTGCATCCAGCAAGCCTTCTGCTAGGCTGTCGTTTTGACAGTGATGACGTGCAGCTAGGTCACACAATCGCTGCTGCCATAGTACTGTCAGGTCGGCTTCTCTAGTTATTTGTTGCTGAAGAAAGACATTACATTTGTCGATTTGATCCATTTTGGTTGACAAGTTCGACAAGAGCTCAATGGTCGCAAATGGCGTCATTTAGCGATTCATAAAGTTTGACAAAAGGGATCATTGCGAGTTATGATGCAGCCAGGACATTGTTGTGAATCTGCGTTGAAGCTGCAGCAGAAAGACTAGATCTTGTTCCTACATTTGCTTGCCGTTCAGTTTCCGCTGTCGATAAGTTTGTTGAATCTTCATTTGAGGCCAATGTCGCCGACTTGTGTCCTTGCATGTGAGAAGACCCATCTCTTTTGTGTGCTGCTCTCATTGTATTCGTCCTTGGAATACTTGCATTTTCTTTGTGAATTTCCAAACGATTGAATGGCGACTGGGTCAATGCCCGGTCGCCCATCATTGCCACTTGACTTGGGGTTACAAGTATCACTGGGTAAAGCCTTGGCCGGACGAGACTTGTCTCAGTTGAATCTAAAGGCTGTAGTAGTTTTTTTCAGATGCTTCTACATTGGCGGCTTCATAAACCTGCAAATGTTTTTGCCACTGGAACTGTGTTGTGTGCAATAGTTGGAATCTTTGCATTCCTAAAAGGTGTCCGTTTGGAAGCACATGCTGATTCGACTATAAGCAGCTCAGCAGATGCTATTACACTCCCAGACACAGGCTCACTAGTCGCACTTTCTGATGACGAATGGTGTAATGCACCCAATTGCAATATGGCAGAAGATGTGACGAGGGAGTCATTTAAGTTTATTTGCGGTTTAGGAACCGTCAAGGACAAAGGCAGTGGCAACGTTACATTCAATTTCATTACCTTGCCGTGCCCAGCTCCAGGAGACTTCGCTGCTATCCATGGGTTGATCATGCGGCATTGCTGTAAAGTCTTGTGCCGCGTTAATGGTCTGGTCCGGTCCGGGAAGTCTCCACCATGGCCCGCGGCGCACCGAGGCAGACTGGGGCAGACTGGGACTCTGTGCCTGGATGCCACGCTCCGCACGGGAAAGATGTTTAAGTGAAAAAAATAAATGAAACACAGAAACAGAAACTGGACTGATCCCATGTAGTGCAGCTCCTCTCAGCAAAAAGCAACGTGGAGACTGGGGCAGACTGGGACTCTGTGCCTGGACTGCTTTATAAACACGTATGCCCCGAACCATGATGTCAGTGTTTTTCAAGTCGTTATACTCCAAGCTACCTGCATATATGGAATCTGCATGTGTGTGTGGGGAGGGGGGGACTTTAATTGCATTCTTAATCCTGAATTGGATAGGTCGGACAACAAACATAACAAGCCTACTCTGCAGGGATTTTCCTCGTCCCAGTACCAAAGTGTTAAAATAAAGGTGTAGTGTTCATTACTCTGTCTCCTCTACGCTGTCCCAGTATTTTTAAAGGTTAAATGTGGGGAAATGAGGGGCGAGAGGTCTTGCAGTAGCCCATAAATGTCGGGGGAGGGTTAGGTTGGTCATCAATAGGGAAAGGGGGATACCATGTCTTACCTGTAGGTACTGTGATAAACCTAGGGATATTATCCCATTAAGACCCTGAGAGTCCACTATTCAGGTGGCATGGGGAGGATCACCGCTCTAGGATCCCAAACCTTGGGACGAGCGAGGGAGGATCACCTGGGTAGGGGAATCCGGGTTTGCCTTTGTGGGAATACCCTGGTCGAGACGCAGTATTCAGACAGGGTGATAGACGAGGAGAAAGAAGTCCCGGACGCCTTAATGAGATGCATTGATTCCCGTCACCCTAATCCAGGTCTAATTTTCTCTAATACCAATCCCGTCATCTAAAACCCAAGGGAGAGGAAGGAAAGTGTCAATTGCGCAAGCTGGGGTCAGGTGTAAGATAAACCAACTAAAACAAAGACGTCAGTCTGACATTAATATCCGTTCTTCCTCTACCCATTAATATCCCATGGAATACCATCATGTTTGTATAATCAACCACCAGGAATAAATATGGAAGGGAGCAACCATCCCCTTGAGGGAAAAACAGGCTAGAGGATTTCCCTATGCCCATTGTTGATTCCCCAGGTAGAGTAGCAGGAAATAGAGCTGTCATTCAAAACCCTTCCATCACCCCCTCCCCCATTTTCAACCAATACTGGTAAGAGGAAGAGGCAAATGGGAGCAGTAAAGATTACCTATAGAAATATGGGGAAAGTAAGGGCATCTTACTATAGAAAGAACTCAAGTTGTCCCACTAATAGTCAGGCAGGGTCAGGCATTCAGTAATGACCATTCACACCTGACTCCACTTGGCTGTTTTTTCAACTATAAAAGGTGTGGTTTTTCACAAGGAAGGAGCTGGGGATGCTATCCAGACCAGAGAAGCCCAGGAGCACAGAGCAGCAGGAGCCAAAGCCTGGAGCGGGAACGGCGTGCCGAGATGCTGGGCTAGTGTTTATGGAGTGCTGCCCATGGCTGGGAAGCCGTGTCTCCAAGGAGCCAGAGAGAGACTGCCTGAATCCTGTTTGCTGCATTCAATGAAGTGCTTGTTCCCTTGGGTGTTCCCAAGAGTGTCCCAAGAGTGTCTGAAGGGCAGGCGGTGAGACCCTGACCTCAACCCTGGGAATCCAGAGACGGACTGCCTGTCAACGCGACGCTGCCCGGTGAGTTTCGTGAAAGTAAGAGAAGAACTCTGGAGTGTGCGTTTGACTGCAGCGGAGCGGGAGAAAGGCACAGATGAGTAAGCTGCACAGCGCAGAAAGAGAGGGACCAAAAAGTACAAAGTATAAGAAGAAATGGAAATAAGACTAATAGCAAGAGAGAAAGTGTTTGAAGTGCGCTAGCGGCGCAGAACGAAAGACCAACTGAATTACAAGCACGAGAGGAAAACAAATAGGTGCAAGTGTGCACGAGTAGGAAAGGAAAGCATGCATGAGGCGCAAGGCGAAAGAAACGAAAGGTAAGTGCAAGTGTGCACAGAGGAAAAGAGTGCAAGTGAGCATGTTGAAACAAAAGAAACAAGGGAAAGCCAGAAAGGAGTGCAGGAAGCACCTGAAGGTGAAAGGCTGAAAGAAAGGAGAAGCAGCAAGAAATAGAGAGCAGTTACAGATCGGAGTGGTCACTGCTACGAGTAGTAAAGAACCATGCGGTTTCGAAAGTCTTGGATTGTACCCCACAAGTGAAGTGTGTGTGAAAGAACTGGATCTGAAAGGAGAGGTTAATCCTGACAAGCTGAAATTGTATTTTAAACCAAAAGAGGCCTGATCTTGGGCATGGGAACCCTGAGAGGCTTAACAAAGTGTAAGCTCTATCTCATGATATTGAAGGAAAAGAAGGGTGCATCCTGACAAAACTGAATTTTGTGTTGGAAACTGAATTTTGTGTTGGAAACTGAAAGCGGCCTGAGCTTGGAGAAGGGAACCCTTAGAGGCCTAACAACATCGGAGACTTTTTGTTTTGTAGTATTGAAAGAATTGAAGCTTAGGGAAGGGAACCCCCAAGGAACTAAAGACGCAGAAAGTATCTGAGAATATTTCAAGGTCTCTGTGGAGGTGGTCACAAACAGCCCTTTATGATTGAACTCATTTTTGTGACATTGCCAGAACCACACCTTGTGAGAAGACCACCTGAAACCAACCTTGGTTTCCTATTTTTTATTGAACCAGTGCTTTCTTCCTTTCTAAAATGCTACCAATCACTTTTTTGTGAAGAGTGAGGCCAGGCATAGGTTTAGACACTGCCAGACCTCAACAGCCTTTAGAAACATCAGTTAAGGGAACTATCCCTTTAGACTTAGGGTCAGTTTGGCACTACACCAACCCAAGAACCTTGGTGAATACAGGTTTTGAAACGAACATCTTTGAATCTGTTTCTCTTGATACCATGCCTTGTCTCACAGTACCCTTGTCTCTCTCACTCTCCTTCTGCTTCTCAGAGATTTATAATTCTTACTGATGTTACCCTGACCAGAGGAAAAGGGGTAACAGCATCCCACAATGGCTTCTGGGATTATGGGTCCATTATAGAATAGGAAGGGGGAGTACTGCTTCTCCCTCAAGGACGTCCTCTCCCCCTTCTACAACCCAGGTGATCCTCCCTGGATCCAAAAGTTATGGCCTTTCCCTGGCCGCTTGAGAAGGGAATCTAAGGGGAGTAGATGTGAGGGCGCAGTCAGATTTCTCACACGCAAACTAGCTACCCCCTTCTAGGGGAGGGAGAAGGCCATCCTAGGGAAAGTTCTGTGGCTGTGGACAGGCTCCATTGCTACAGTCTGGTCCATCAAATCCCTATTGGGCATGATGTCCTCCAGCGTCCATCTGGTCCCCTGTTGCAGGCTACAGATGCAGCCTCTCTAGGAATTTCTAGATGCCAGGTGTCAGCAGGTCACAGGCGCTGGGACAGACCAAATCGCCCTCAATCTGACATTCCTGCAAGCTCTACAAAGGTGGTCGTCGCGTCTGCATCTCACACAAGAAGCTCCCTTTTGGATCCCACTGTACCAGACTACGGTCACCACGGATGCCTCCCTAGAAAGTTGGGGAGCCCATACGGGACAGTCTCATGCCAGAGACCTCTGGCTCCTGAAGGAGAAGGACTTGCATATAAACACCTGGAGCTTCGGGCGGTCTACTGGGCCCTCAAGTCGTTCCAGCCTCAGCTACAGGGGAAGGTGGTGCATATCTTCACAGACAACACCACCACTCTGTCTTGGGAGGATAGTTCAGTGGCAACATGCTCGCCTTGGAATCAAAACGACACGGAGCACCAGAAGTTCGATCCCCGGGTCCGCACTTAGAAAACTCTGGGTATTAAGCGCGTTATAAATAACCAATCATATCATATCATATAACATGTTTTACATCCGGAAACCGGGCGACACGTGTTCCCCAGCACTCTCCATGGAAGCACAGTCCCTGTGGTGTTGGGCCATTCTGCAGGACCTGTTCCTCTTCCCCTTCCACCTCGCAGGCACCAAGAAAACCATTGCAGACATGCTCACCATGGAGCTGCGGTCCTGCCACGAGTCGAAAACCTCATCAGACGCAGTTATCTCATCTCTTCAGCAGGTGGGGTCCTCCCCAGATCGATCTCTTCGTGACAGCTGCTGGATGTTTGCCAGCAGATACTGTTAGGCAGAAACCTGTTCAGTTCCCTCTGGGACCACTGCAAAAGATTTAGGACTACAGGTGGTTGGCAGTAAACCCAATTGGTAGCAGTCTGCACCACCCAGATTTACCTGGTAGCTGTGCTGAGCAGTCAGACTTCTCTCAAACAGAGTTAGGCAGTATACAGAGTATTCACAATAGGTCAAAAGAACAAGCAAACACTGACCAGAGCTTGGTGTAAAAGAGATATAATTATTTATTTAAAAACACATCTAATAAAACACACTGGCGCTAATATCAAGCAGTACAAAAACACGGTCACTAAAGGATATACACTCCCTTCAACGATTAGTTAGACAAGTCTTAAGTAAAGCAACACTTATTTTCAGACAGCGGTGACCGCTTAACGAAGATGGCACTCTAACCAATCGGTTTAAAAGGGAGAGAGAGGCAGAGCAAAGATAGAAACAGTTCCCAACACTTTCGGAAGAACGCAGTAGGAGAAGAAGGCAGGTTAAAACCGTAAAGTCAGAGTTAACAAGGACGGACCCACTTTAAGAGGCTCCGGTCGAAATGTGTCCAAGGTCACACGGTTCAAAGTGCCCAAAAGTCTCGCAATAGTTTCAAAAAGGGTTGGATCAACAGAAAGGGACCAGTTAGATGGTCAAAGCGACCAGCCCAGTCCAGAAGGTTAAGGGGTTATTGTTACCTTGTAGCAATCTTTAGAAAGGGAGGCCTGGTGGACACGGTACCTTAAAATGGTGAGAACGCTCCAGCGGGGGCAGTTGTTCCTGGCAGTGGGTGCAAGTCGGTGCTTCGTTCGGAGGAAGAGAGGATCTCGTCGGGGAGGAGAGCAGGAGTCCGTTGCACTGCCAGGGAAGAAAACAGCCACGGAGTTCTCAATTAATAGGAGCGGTCCTTTTATTTGCGGTCCAGTGGTAAGTGGCTATCCGGTTGCCGGGGTGATTTGCACATGCAATTCGACCACAAGACGTCCTGGGATGCGGGAAAATAAGGTAAACTGGTTGTGCCCACCAGTCAGGGGAAGAAGACTCTCCAGCAGGGAGATCTCCTCTGTCGTTGGGAAGTGGTGAGTCGGTTCAGCAGGGCTCCACCGGTGGTGTCGTCGTAGCAGGTCGGCTCAGCTTCTCCCTCGTCGGATTTTCAGGTCCTGTGGCGACTTCTGAAGTTCCAGTCCCAAAAGCCCTGCTTTTATGCAGCACACCCCCATTCACTCAGCCTAGCTGTCAATCAAACATGCTAAGTGGTGACCCGGCCGGCTCACCACTTGGGCCAATCACACACGAGTGCGACTTGAGTTACCAAGGTAACTCAGTCCAGGGTGCCTAAACCCCCTCCCACACCCCCTGTGGTACATAGACAGAGTGGCACCACTTTTGGAGGTTTCTGTGGAGAAGCCTGCCAAAATGTGGGACAAAGGGCTCGACCTTTGGTTTGGAGTTAGAGGCGAACACAAACGCCATTTTAAAACAGAGTTCTGGCAGAAAATACCAACCAGTGAATTAATATTAAACCAACCAGCGGTATGTTAGAGGCTATGTTAAAAAGTATTAGCCTCGAACAATGGGAAAATCCCATAGAGATATGTTCACGGTTGAATATAAAAAGTAGTATCCACTGCCACCAGCCAAAACTCGACAAGGGGGGACGGGACAGTGCCCCCTCGAATAACAGACCCAGGGGCAATTGAATTGGCCCTACCAGTACGTCCACAATAGGATGGTTTGTACTGGTTCTGTTAGTAATTTGGGACTAGTAAAGCCAATGGTGACTTTACATGCCCTGGGAGACAGTAGTCAGTCCCAGGGTATGGAGTCTATGGTGGGGGGGGGGGGTCACTATGACACCCCGGTGTTACTGCACGGAGGGTGCTGTGTAACACATATAGAAAAAACACATGAGACCCTATGGAGTAAAGGACCCCATAGCCCATAAAACACATTAACATTCAAAGGAACACCACAAATCATGTCCAAGAGTGGGAGAAAAAGAGTCTCACTCTTGGCAGGAGAAAAAAACAAACTCCAGAAATCCAGCAAAGCTGCTGGGGGACTCACTAGGTTAGGAAATTCAGCCTAAACAGAGGATTCTCCCTAACAGATACCCTCAGCCGAGGAGTCTGTGGATGCCTTCTCATTCCTGTCGGACGGGCTCTTCCTGTATACATTTCCTCAGATTCTGCTTTTGTTACTTGTGATCAATGCACTCGGACAATGCCACTGCAGGATGATTCTCATCGTGCCGGCGTGGCTGCGGCAGTTCTGGTACATGACCTTCTCCATCTGTCAGCGGCTTCACCCACCCGACTGCCTCCAATAGCCGACCTGCTCTCCAGAGAGAGCGGAATGATACTGCACCATGACCCAGCGTCGCTGAGCCTCATGGCCTGGCTCCTGCAGCCCCAGAGTCTGGGCACTATTCTTTGCCACCAGAGCGCAAGACAATTCTGGCTATTGCCAGGGCTTCCTCTACGTTGTCTTGCAGACATAAATAGAACCCTTTCACAGTTTGGTGCAGAACGTAAGAGATTACGCCTCTGTGGATAATAGCTCTGCAGCTCCTCATGTACTTGCTTTCGCTGGCTAAAACTGGGCTTGCCCACGACTACTTCAAGGTTCATCTGGCTGCCATGTCCCAATACACAGGGGAGCAGGGCAGGCTCTCCCTGTGGTCGCACATGCTTGTCAAGGAGTTCCTTGAGGGCCTCTTCAGGACTTTTCCGCTGTTGAGCGCTCCTTCCCCGGCTTGGGATCTGAATGTGGTTTTAACTAAACTCATGGGGCCTTCGTTTGAACCCATGCATAATGCTCTCTGAAATGTCCTTTGCTTTCTTCGTGGCGATCACCTCGGCTAGGCGTGTCGAAGGTGATCCAGACCCTCTCCTGCAAGCAACCGTACCTGACCTTCCAACTGCAAAGGTGGTGCTGCAGACTCACCACACCTTTTATGCCAAAGGTTCTTTCGGAGTTCCATCTCAATGAGCCTTTGGCTCTCCTTTTTCTTTCTGATCCCTTCTGTGCCTGGCGAGAGGGCGTTGAAGTCACTGGACATTGCTCGTGCCTTGAAGTTCTTTGTCGCATTCACAAAGCATTTTCGGAAGACGTATCAGCTGTTTGGCAATTTTGGGCTTGTGGGACACAGGCTGGCCTTGTCTAAGGCTTCCATATCCAGGTGGCTCTCTGGCTGTATCGTGCACTGTCATTGTCTGGCCAATAGACCGCTTACATGCCAGCCGAGAGTCCACGCCACCAGAGCCATCGCAGCAACTATGGCATTTCTCTCTGGTGTTCCCCTGCTGAACATCTGCAGGGCTGCTCTGTGAAGGTCTGCCCAAACTTCAACAGATTTTACTGCATAGAAAGCGATTCCAGGGAGGAGTCCCGGGTTGGCCAAGCTTTGCTGCGCAACATGTTTGTTTGAGGTGAGTCTGTTCCAGCGGTAAGTGTATTGCTTCTGTGAGCCTTGCCACCTCCCATGGTTGTGTAAATGTACTGCTATGTAATTGTCTTCATCAGCATGCAAATCAATGCAAGACCCCATGCTTCAGATGGTACAAGTTACTTACCTGTAACTCTTGTTCTCCAGCATGGGTTTTGATTGGATTCACATGCAAACCCTCCCTCCCTTCTTCTCTTCTCACGCTTCTTGATTCATACTGCCACTTTACGTGTGCTACCAAATCTGAAGAGGGTCAGCAGGGGTGGAGTTAAGGAGGACTAGTGTTATTGGCTGGGGGCGGTATGATCCAAAGGACAAGTGATTGGTTTTAGAGAAGACTAGCAGTTTTCATTGTAAAGCGAAACTGCTTTCTTTTACAGAGGATTCCCAGCCTGACAGGGAATTTTCATGAGCATGTGAATCCATACAAGACCCAAGCTGGAGAACTAGGGTTACAGTTAAGTAGCTTGTATCTTCCTCCCAATGTGAGATAACTGCCTGCTGCTGGGAGAAAAGTTAATGCCGGTGCTTGAAGGTGTTTGGGGGCGATCACCAGAGGTGTCTCGTTAAAGCTTGGGTGCATAAATCTTCATGTTGTTGTTGCTTTTTCACATGAAGTGGTTTTTGTTATCTATGGTCTGTATTTCTTGACTGTATGTTTACAACTGCCATTGCAAGTATAGTAATTGTATATTGTGCATATGTTGTAGTGTACAGTTATATGTTGTGGTTTATGGATTGCCTTTTCTGCCTGTTTGGAATAGAGGCACATTGCGCCTTTCCGCATGTCCATTCTTCCAAGAGCTCAGGCTTTTGTGAGACAAGGCACTGCCACTAGCCTGCTACGCCTTGGGTAAGCACCATACAAGGGACACATTTCTCATATCATCCGAAGGATGGCAAATAATTAAAAAATAATGCAGTAGTAATAATAATAAATTTGCATTTATATAGTGCTACAAACACTCAGGCATCTGAGCGCTGCTAATAATTTACCCACTCTGTGTGGTGCTCATTTATCGACCTTGGAAGGATGAAAGGCTACATTTGGACTTGCCAGGATTTCAACCTGTGCCGGCAGGCTATACAAGGATGTCAAAGCGAGCGCTCTACTCACTGTGCTATCTGATCGGCTGTGTTAATTGTAATGTGTTAATTGGCGAAGACTTGGTTGGCGGTGCGTTACTGGAAATGGTATACTAGCCACATGAGATTTTTGATAAGTGAAAAAATAATTGTATTGCCAGGTCACTTCACTGAATACGGATGCGCACTCCATCTTAAGGTACCTCTTAGCTGCATGCTTCTGATAACAATGCTTTAATTACTTGATTGAATGCAGTTTAATATGGCTGACATATGGCTAAAGCAGTGTTTACTATTGGTTATGAAACTTTATTTTAGGTATCTTTTTTTTTCATTATTAACTTTGTGTTTTGCATTATTTTTAGTGACTACTAAAGCTGTTGTAGATGAAACGAGCAAGCTAGCTGAATGTATTGGAAAAACAAGGACGCTACTTAGAAAAATCTTATCGGAAGGAGTTGATCAGTGTATGGTAAAGTTGGACAATGATCCTCAAGGATATCTCAGCCAGCCACTGCGTCTTCTTGAAGCTGTGCTGCAGGAATGCCACAACACATTCATAGCCTCCTTCCATTCATTCTACCCAACCCCATCTCTGCAGTGGGCTTGTCTCTGTGACTTGCTGAACTGCTTGGATCAGGTAAAAATATGAAGAAAATTCTTTTAAGAGTTTGTTGTCGGGCACTTTTTCTTTAAAGCCGCTGTAATTCCAAACCCATTGTAAAATGCTCTTGTATTGATTCATTTCAGGCTAAAAATGAAATCCTTTGGAGATAGAGTAGTAAAAGAAATGTGACCTTTGCCGCTGTGTAGAGCACCATCTTTGTGGGTTCCATTTAAGCATATAGCCATAAACCCATAGAGCACTTTAGTCCTCAGTTTTTTCAACTCTCCAACAGCAGGATGCGATTCTGTAAAACATTTCTCCAGCATTGGATCTTTCATGGATTCACATGCTTAGAATATTCCCTGTCGTCAGACTGGGACCCCTCGGTACACATATATAGCCTTTTCCAATAGGAAAACTTCCGACACTTTTGTGTCCTATCTACGTCCTTTTAGGACCCGCCTACGCATGCTCCGTAGGCCGTCCCCGTATAAGAGGCCCGCCCCCGCGGTTCACCTTCAGATTTCAACCGTCTCCAAAGTAGTGGGATCTCCTCGCGTTGTCTTACTATTTTGTACAAGGTTGCATTACTGGAATTTGAGTACAGAAAATGTCCTCCGTGTCAGGAAAAGCGCTGTTCTGCCCATGCGCGACGTACGGCTTGAAAAAAGTTTACGAGGGGGACGGACATATGGATTGTATATATTGCCTCCACCCTCATCATTCGGCGGATAACTGCGACATATGCAAAGGGTTTTCTCAAAAAACCCTCAAAGACCGCAGTCGACGACTGGTGGCATGGCTGAATGATGGAGCGGGGGCATACCCCCCTTCGGAGGTAGGCTCCACACAATCGGCGAAAACATCACGCCGCGCTACCTCGTCGGAACCACCGGCAAAGAAATCTCGACCGACGGAAAAAGAGTTGTCTGGAAGTCACTCAACTAGAGACTCCTTGTCAAAGAAATCATCTTCATCAAAAAAGCATGAAAAGGAAAGGAAATCCTCCTCGGGCGATCATCATAGATCGACCACGAGTCGAGAGTCGAGTAAAAGCAAGTCAAGTGTGTAAAAGGCGGGACCGCCAAAACCACCTGCTAAGTCACCGTCGTCGACGGCGGCCCAGTCATCGGCCTCCACCCTGCCACTTACGCAGGTGGCATCCACCGTCCCACCGACAACGACGTCGACGATGGCCTCGTCGACAGGGGTTCTACAGGAGGCCTGGAGGCCTGAAGTTTTTGATCCGACCCCCCCGGATACGAACAGGCTGTGTTGCTGTCCTCGGAGGACGAGAATGAGAGAATAGCTGGCCCAGCAGACCTAGGGCTACTAGTGGCTGACAAGTCGTCGACGAGGGGATCCGTTATACCGGTATCTGCCCCTCTTCTCAATCCTCAATCTGTTTTGTCGTTGGAAATTCTGTCCACGCTTCAGTCGTTGTTACAGTCGTTGGACCAGAGACTACCTCAGGCAAACCTGCCACAGTCACCCGTCGACGAGCCGGGCCCGTCCCGTCAACCGACGCACCTACGCACGCCAATCTCAGCACTGGCACAAGAGGAAGGTGAGCTGCCAGATTCGGAGTCTGACAGGGGAGCCAAGGTCGGATATCTCATCATCCCCCTCCAGGGATCCAACCTGGAAGTCAGAGGTGGAGTTGGAAACCCCTAGAAGCCCAGCTCACCCGTCCCCTCCGGACGACATTGCGTCATTCCATTCTATGATGGAGAAGGCATGCAAAGAATTTGGTTTGTCCCAGGAAGAACAGAAAAAGGACTATTTTTTGTTCGACCACATGGGTAAGAGAAGGAGGTCTGTGTTCTCGATACCAATACTAGACCATGTATGGAAGGAGGGGTTGCAGAAAATGCGTCACCCGTTTTCAGAGCCGGCAGTGAAAGGACGCCTGGAAAAAAAGTTTAAGGCTCCAGAGTCTACCCCCAAGTGTTTATCCTCCAAACCAACGCCAGACTCGGTGGTGGCAGCGGCGAGGAAGGCGAAGGCCCAGCACAAGTGCACGACGACTCCTGAGAACGAAGCGAGACGCCAAGATGCCTTTGGCAAAAAAGTGCTATCCGTGGGTGCGACCACAGTAAAGGCCGCAAACTCTCTGGCAATTGTTGCCAGATACGATAGGGAGATGTGGCACAGGCTAGCTCCGTTGCTTGATCATCTTCCGGAAGAGCATAGGAAGGTAGCGATGTTACTCGTCCGAGAAGGTGAGGAAGCCTCAAATCACGCAATAAACATCGCGGTGGACCTCGCTGAATCAGGCTTCAAGCAAGTCAATAATGGGGTCGTATTACGTCGACAGTCATGGCTTAAGTGTACCTACTTCAGGCCAGAAGTACAATACAAAGTTTTAGATATGCCCTTTGAGGGAGACCTTCTTTTCGGTGAGAAGGTGGAAGAAGCCCTAAAGGGAATGAAAGAGGACTCGGACACGGCACGTTCATTGGGTGCCCTCCAGAGTGGCAGAAACTACAAGTCTTTTCGTCCCTTTAGAGGGGCTTCAGGTAATTCAAGATTCTCTGCATCTGGAGACAGATCCTTTGGCAGATCAGCTTACCCCTCCCAGGGATACAGGCGTGCCTCCCAAACGGCAAACCGTCGCCGGAACTTCCAGACTTCCAGGAAAAGACCATCATATCCGTCGTCGTCGAGAGACGAGCAAAATAAAGATCAGCAGTGACATACAACACACCGTTCTGGGGGGAAGAGTTTCAGCATATGTCGACGAATGGGAACGAATAACGACGGATCAATGGGTGCCGGATACTATAAGAAACACTCTCTACAATTCAAACACAGCCCTCCGCAAATTCCACCTGCCTTCACCGCTCATTCCCATCTGAAGATACTGCAACAAGAGGTAACACTCATGTTAGCAAAGGGCGTGATAGAATTAGTTCCAACATCACAGAGAGGTCAAGGAGTCTACTCAAGATATTTCGTCGTAAAAAAGCCGAACGGCAAATGGCTTCCCATTTTAGACTTACGCGATCTCAACAAGTCTTTAAAGAGCCTAAAATTCAAGATGCTCACTCTGCAGGAAGTGATCCGCGCCGTTCAAGAGGGGGATTTTCTAGCGTCCCTGGATTTACAGGACGCGTATTTCCATATTCCAATGTGTCGGAAACACAGGAAATTCCTAAGATTTGTAATAGGGCGGACTCACTACCAATTCACGGTTCTTCCTTTTGGGCTCAAGACCTCCCCCAGAACGTTCACGAAATGCCTGGCTCCAGTAGCGGCCTGGCTAAGGAAGCAAGGCCACCATGTATACCCATACCTCGACGACTGGCTGGTAAGGGGATCCTCCCCAGCGTCGACCAACACAAGTTTACAAGCCACCATGCAGCTTCTACAACAGCTGGGATTCGCCATAAACTTCGAAAAATCCTCTCTGCAGCCATCGAGATCGCTGGTATTCCTGGGGGCACAGTTCGAGACCCAGTTAGGGCTAGTGAAACCTTCTCTCGACAGAACCTCAAGACTCAATCAACAAGCATGCCGACTACGGTGAAACACCAAGATCTCAGTGAGAAAATACGTTTCGGTCCTAGGGGCCATGGCATCCTGCATCCATCTGGTG
This sequence comes from Ambystoma mexicanum, assembly GCF_040938575.1. Classification (NCBI taxonomy): domain Eukaryota; kingdom Metazoa; phylum Chordata; class Amphibia; order Caudata; family Ambystomatidae; genus Ambystoma; species Ambystoma mexicanum. Next base: position 301,941,810 of record NC_090941.1, read on the forward strand.
GAAAACTGTCGCCTATTCATGAGGCCAGTCCAGGAATTCCTCGCGGACCGATGGACGCAGGCTCAAGGATCGTGGTCAGACAAGATGACCATCGACGACGACAAGCTGCTTCGGACCCTTCAGTGGTGGCAGAGTTTCCACAATCTGAACAACGGCGTACCCCTACAGGAGCCGGAGTTTCAGCGAACCATAGTCACGGATGCGTCCCTAACCGGATGGGGAGCTCACATGGGTGCTCTCCAAACACAAGGTCGCTGGTCTCCAACGGAGTCACTCCTACACATAAACGTGTTAGAGCTCAGAGCAGTACGATGGGCCTTGAAGGCATTCCTACCACACATCAAGGGCTCGCGAGTACGAATACTGACCGACAATACAACAGCCATGTTTTATCTGAGGAAACGAGGAGGGACGCGATCAAGAACTCTTTCCATAGAAGCCCAGAAAACATGGCATTGGGCATTAAAGCACGAAATTTCCATCGTGGCTCATCACCTTCCAGGAGTGAGGAACTCCCAAGCAGACTCCCTCAGCAGAAGCATGGCCCAGATACACGAGTGGGAAATGGACACAGTTCACCTGATGAAAGTGTTCGAGAAATGGGGTCACCCCCCTCTGGACGCCTTCGCGACCAAAGACAACAAGAAATGCGAGCAATTCGCAAGCAGATGGCCTCAAGAGGGCTCCAGGGGGGAGGCATTCTCCTTCCCATGGACGGACATGTTCCTCTATGCTTTTCCCCCGTTCCCCCTCATACGGAGGACAATACAGTGGATACGCAGATACAATTGCCGGGTAATTCTAGTGACACCATACTGGCCAAGGCAACCGTGGTTCTCCGACCTGCTTCTCCTGTCGCTGGAACATCCCATAGGGTTTCCGAAAGTCCCAAACCTACTATCCCAGGACAAAGGCACGGTGTGGCATCACGACCCGGACAGTCTCAACCTTACAGCCTGGCTCCTGACTTTTCGGAGTTCGGTGCTTTAGACGTTTCGGAGGATTGTCAAAAAATTCTGCAGGCGGATAGAGCCCCTTCTACAAACAAATCCTACTCCTATAAGTGGCGGAGGTTCTGTGAATGGTGTAGGGGACAACAGGGCTACAACCGTTGTCGGTGACGCCGGAACAAGTTCTACCTTACCTGCTCCTCTTGGCGGAGAGGGGATTATCCTTCACATCGATAAAGGTGCACCTGGCGGCCATCTCGAGGTTCACAAGAAAAAGGCAGTCGTCTCCTCTATTTAGCGACAGACTTGTAAAACACTTCATGAGGGGTTTATTTCGAGCTTTTCCCCCGGAAAAACGTTTCCCCCCCCGACTTGGAGTCTCAACACAGTGTTGGCAGGCTTAATGAAACCGCCTTTTGAGCCTATGGCCACGTCCGATATAAAATTCATTTCGTGGAAGTTGGCATTCTTGATTGCTATCACATCAGCTAGAAGAATCTCGGAACTGCAAGCGCTGGTCGTAGACCCGCCATACCTAAGATTCTTTAAGGACAAAGTAGTCCTGGCAACTAATCCTATGTTCGTCCCAAAAGTTCCGACAGTGTATCACAAACACTCGTCCATTGTTCTCCCTACTTTCTTCGCCACACCATCATCGGCAGCAGAAAAAGCTCTTCATACCCTGGACGGTAAGAGGGCTCTGAAATTTTACCTCCATCGTACACAGGAATTCAGGTCTACTAGACAACTGTTCGTCGCATATGGTCCGTCGACGAGAGGAAAAGCAATCTCTAAACAAGGATTGGCTCGATGGGTCTCATCGACGATTGCGTTTTGTCACTCTAAGGCCGGAAGGCCACTGCAAGGACATCCTAGAGCCCATTCTACAAGATCGATGTCCTCCTCAACAGCTTTATGGGCAGGAATTCCGTTAACGGACATATGCCAAGCTGCGGCATGGTCAGTGCCCCACACGTTTACCCGCCACTACTGCCTTGCCAGGCAGCATGCGGACGAGGTGCAGATGGGAAGAGCTGTCCTGCGCCATCTGTTTCAGTAAGGTAAGCTCCACGCTGTGGAGAATCTGTTGTCTACCTTTTTAATGACAGTTTGTTATGTGGGTAAGGTTATATGAGGTAACTTCCTACTGTACATATGCATTGTGTAGTATGTTGAGGGTATATTACGTTACATTCTCACCGCCGTCTCAAGTGTTACTGCTATACAATCTATTCTAAGCATTTGAATCCATGAAAGATCCAATGCTGGAGAAGGGAATAGTTTCTTACCTGTAACTCCATTTCTCCAGCATTGGTATCTTTCATGGATTCACATGCGCCCGCCAACCTCCCCGGAATGTAATGTATTTGATTGATAAATTTAACCCTTCCTACTTTGGAGGGGCCGAAATCTGAAGGTGAACCGCGGGGGCGGGCCTCTTATACGGGGACGGCCTACGGAGCATGCGTAGGCGGGTCCTAAAAGGACGTAGATAGGACACAAAAGTGTCGGAAGTTTTCCTATTGGAAAAGGCTATATATGTGTACCGAGGGGTTCCAGTCTGACGACTGGGAATATTCTAAGCATGTGAATCCATGAAAGATACCAATGCTGGAGAAATGGAGTTACAGGTAAGAAACTATTCCCTTCTGTTTTGTGCCATTACCTGAAATTGTAATTGTCTGAAAAACACTAAAACCTATATTCTTGAGTCTTGAATCTTTGAATGCCATGCCATGTTACTCAAAAGAAAGCCATTGCTTGAATTTGTCAACTTCTAGACATTTGTTATTCTGCTCTGTGGGCCTTGTTTTTAGGAGTTCCTTTTTCAGGTGTCTGGCAAATAATTAATTTTTTGTCACTGCAAGGATTTGAATCCGACTGTTTTTTTTCTGATTACATCAGTTAAAAAGACATTTTTTGTCATCTCGTCACCTTCTTTGATGCTTGTTTGTTCATTAAAATAAGATCTCTGCTTATGGAGACTATTTCCCAACTAAATACGTACAAATAATGTGCGTCTTTGCTATTCGGAAAGGCTGATATGAGTGGGGCTCATACATTTAACCATACTCTGCAAAAGGAGGGTCTGGTCTCTTAAGAGAATCAAGGTCTTGTTCTCGATAAGTGAGACCTGGTTACTTTTATATGTGCCTAAAGACTAGCAGGCAGCAATTAGTTTTAGCTTTTTGCATTATTTTTGGTATGCACATTTGCGTTTACTGCATATGGCTACTAAACATGGCTAGTGGCCTAAAATAGGTGTGCCACAAGATTTTCTCTTGTTCTTTGGCTATATTGTAGTTTAGCCTTCTTCCTGCCCTCTCAGGTCCGGAAAGTCCTTAAAGATCAAAGATTAAATGCTGCAGCTTTTGTGGGATAGAGAGGCTTTGTGTGTGTGTCGGCCCAGAAAGGTGGCTACAAATGCCTAGTCGCAATCCGCATCCTTGGTGCCAGAAAGACTGTTTCAATGGATTGGCTTTCTCCCGTCCCGCAGATTCCTCATCTGATGGATATCCTCATCCAGTTCTGCTGCTCAGAAAAACTTTGACAGGGGGCATAGTGGACTTCTACGTCGATCCGTCTTGCTCAGTGCTCGATCGTCGGCCCTGGAAGTGACGTCAGGTGTTGTGTGTATATATATATATATACCATGTTACTTCGCCCCATACCTTAGTTCCTTTTTGCCACGCGCTCGACACGTTGCTTGAGGAACACAGTGAATCGAGTCTTCTGTTTTGGATGTTTTTATTATGTTTGCAATAATACAGAGAAAAAAACACTTTGGACCCCCCCCCTCCACCACCCTTGACCTATCCCCACACCGACAAAGCCAACCAATAGTATCATAGTACCACTCGTATTCGCATTGCCAGATCTGCTCATCACACCAAGTGAATTTAAATAATTTTTATTTTCAAAATAACACAATACAAACCAAACTTGCAGCATTATACATTACAAACTGTAAACATCAGTTAATACCATGTTACTGCACTTAAACCCCCCTCCCCCCCTCCCCCAGGAGCTTATCAACCTTACAGATCTGTGTGCGCTTGGTGCGGCCGGGCGCCGCCCCTCCCGGAAGCAGCAGGGTCCATTTCCGCGCCAAAGAGTCCCGTAATTAACATTCTCCAAGCCGCCAGGTTGCCCATTTCTTCCTCCCCACAATTACCACACGCTTCCTGCCATACCCCCGTTTCAGCCTCCGCCCACTTCTGCAGGTCCCGCCACCATATCTCTATTCTTGGCCCATGGCGTTGCTTCCAACTCATAGCTATCCTTCTCTTAGCAAGTACATACGACAGGTCTCTCAGTTTCCCGAGATGTTTGGTGTTCCGTGGTCTAGGGAACCCTCCCAGAAGGCAGGCCCAGGCCGTGTCAATCCGTAGCAAAACCCCCTTATCTGCTAATTTCTGTGCCACTTCCCCCCAAAAGCCTTCAATCACTGGGCAGGACCAGAACATATGTGTCATACCTGCGTCTTCTTCATCGCATTTCGGGCATGCTTGTCTGCCTGCGTTCGCAAACTTAGCTATTCTCTTCGGGGTCATATATGCTCTATGCGTGATGTACAGCTGTATTTGCTGCAATCTAGCATTCCTGGACACTTTCTTATGATATCCCATGGCCCGTTCCCACATCCCATCAGTCATCTGTGCCCCCACTTCCGCTTCCCAATCAAGCCTCAAATCCATCAAGTCCTTCCCCACCCGGGTCATCACCACCTCATATAATCTAGAGATCTCATGCCCGCCCTCTGATATATCGTTCCGATCAGTGCATCTGGATCTTCCGCCAGCACCGTCTCCGGCCAAGTCTTGCGGATGATCTGTACCAGCCTTAGATATGTAACATATTGGCCCCCGTGCAACCCTGTTTCTTCACCCAGGTCTACGAATTCTCTAATGGCCCCATCCTGCCATGTGTCTCCCAGTGTGGCCAGCCCAACCGTTTCCCAATATGTCCTGATAATTTTCCTGAGCTGGCTGTCCCCCATAGTTAAGGCGGCCAATGGCACATGCGGGGAACACGGGTGCGGGCTCTCAATCAACTGGCACATTCTACACCAAATTCTCCACCCCAACAGCAACATACATGAGCATCCTTGCAAGTCCGACCTAGGGACCCAGACAACCTCTTTTAAATAAAACGGGGCGCAGTCCCTCCCAACCAGTCTAGACTCAGGAGTTTCCTCATCTGAGAGCCATCTGGTCACGTATTGCAGCTGGCTGGCCACATAATAGGCCTCAAAGTTCGGCAGCTTGATGCCTCCCCTATCGTGGAAATTTTGCAGTTTCCACAAGGCTACCCTGTTGCGGATGCCGTGCCACAGGAAGTCCCTGCATACACTATCAAGTTTGACAAAGAACTTCCTGGGTATGAAATATGGTGTATTACTGAAAAAGTGCAAAAGCCTGGGCAGGACCACCATTTTAAGCATCGCCCCCCGGCCCACCATTGCCAGCGGCAGCTTTTCCCAAAACCGCATACTCTCGCGGATTTTCTTTACCGCCGCCTCGGCATTGTGCAAGTGTTCCTCCTTCACAGCATGATATACATCAATTCCGAGGTAGCGGAAAGACTCAGTCGCCCAGGGCACGGGCAACACCGGCAACCGTTCCAGAGGGACCCCAATGAAGCTCCCCAGCGGAAACATGCTTGATTTACTGGGATTAACCGCTATGCCGGACAACTCCGCATACTTTTCCATAACATCCAAAATGTACTGGAGGTTTTCCTCCGGACACCTCAGGTACAACAACAGGTCGTCAGCATATAGGGATATCAAATGGTTCTCTCCTCCCACCTCGATACCAACCAGGTCATATTGTTGTCTGAGGTACACCGCCAGGGGCTCCAGGGCCAATATATACAGCATCGGGGACCAGGGGCATCCCTGTCTGGTGCCTCTGCTAAGTCGCCACCTTTTGGATATCACAGATCCCGTGCGCACCCTGGCCAGTGGCTCGCTGTACAGCAGTTTCGCCCACCTCACATAGCCGGGCCCAAACCCGTACCCCTCCAAGGCCGCCAGCAACCACGGCCACCTCACTGAATCAAATGCCTTAACTGCATCTAGGGACACCACCACCATCTCTTCATCGCTTCTATTCCCCTCTTCAATCACCCGGTGAAGTCGCCTGTGATTGTGAGTTATGTTCCTGTTGGGGACATAGCCCGTCTGATCCGGGTGTATCAGTTCACTGATGACCCTACGTAGCCTGTTGGCCAGGACCGCCGTAAGGATCTTGCTGTCCTGGTTTAACATCGACAGCGGCCTATACGATCCACAGCTTTGTCGGGGTTTATTAGGCTTGGGGAGCGGCACTATCAGCGCTTCTCTGAGCGTTTCCGGTAACCGACCCTTCTCGAAAGATTCATTGAACATTTCTAGCATCGGGGGGAGTATCTCTGCTCCATACACTTTATAAAACTCACTAGGGAGTCCGTCCGTGCCCGGGGTCTTACAAGTGGGCAATCCCTTCACTACCTCCTCCAGTTCCTCTAGTGTAATAGGCGCGTCCAGCTCCTCTCTTTCTTCATCACTAATCCTGGGCAGCTCTGTCTTCCAGTGTAGTTCTGATCTCTGCCTGATTTTCTCCCCCTGTGTCCTCATACAGTGCTCTATAGTAATCCAGGAAGGCTGCATTAACTCCTTCTTGGGTGTCTACCTCCTCTCCGTCCTCTCTTACTATCATCCTGATCGGGGGCCTAGGGGTTTCTCTCTTATATAGCCATGCCAGTAGGCGGCCAGTTTTGTCTCCACCCGCATGCTGCCTCTCAACATATTTTCTATAGTTAAGGTTACAGAGCCTCTCCCAAAGCTCCGAACACCGCTGCTGCAGCTCAAGTACTAGGTCTGCATCCCCTCCTGCCTTGCTACATTCGCGCTCCAGTTGTCTCTCCGCCTTCTCTAACTCCATCAGAACCCCACCCTGCAGGCCCTTTGACTTGGAAATAGCGTCCCCCCGTAACACAACCTTGAATGCCTCCCAAAGTGTACCCGCTGAATCTACACTGCCCGTGTTAACCTCAAAGTACCGCTGGATCGCCTCCCTGATGTCATCCCTAAACACTGTGTCCCTAAGCGCCTCCGCACGGAGGCGCCATGTAGGTATTCGTGCACGAGGGCGGCCATACTGCCAGGTCAACACTAAGGGCGAGTGGTCCGATAGGACCCTCGCTTTATATTCAATTTGAGTGGTCGCCAACACCACTTCTGACGTGGCAAAGAAATAATCCAATCTCGTGTGTAAGCGCTGTGGGGCAGAATAGTGACAATACTGCGAGGTATCAGGGTATTTCAGTCGCCAAACATCCGCCAGCCCAAAGTCGCCCAGTAACGTCTGTAGTACTCTGGCCGCCGGGGTGGGCCGATCAATCCTATCATCGGACCTTTCAGCCCTTGGGTCGAGAACACAGTTAAAATCCCCTCCCCAAATGATCGCTCCCCCCACACATGTGCCCAGACGGGTGCATAGGGTCCTGAAGTATGCAGCAGCATTCTGATTGGGGGCATATGTGTTAATAATGCAAACCTCTCTATCCTCCACCAGGGCTCTGAGCATGACCAGCCTGCCCTCCGTGTCCACCTCCTGCCACGTGACTCTGAACGGAACGTGCGGTGCTACCCAGATTAGCACTCCCCTGGCATAGGCAGAGTACGGGGAGCCCACCACCATGCCACTCCACTTTTTCTCAACCAGTTCTAACTTGTGTCGGTTCAAGTGTGTTTCTTGCAATAGTGCAATGTCAATCCTCTGCCTTTTGAGGTACAACATAACTTTATTCCTTTTTAAGTAACTATTAAGTCCCCTGACATTCCAGGTGACAATCTTAAGGTCTCCCATGGTAAGCACGTTCCCCCCTGCCTCCCATGTAGCGACCCCCAACCGCCCCCATGACACAGATAGCGTTTCGGTCCAGTAACTCCTCATATAAGCTCAAACTCCCTTCAACTATATACACAACTAAACCCCAACTCCCCTCCCCTCCCCCCACCCGTGCCTTCCCCAACATCACACACCCTAACTGCTGCCCAGCTCCACCCTCGGAGCTCAGGCACCCCCACATCTAGCTCCGCAAACACCAATCGGTGAACGGAGCCCAGTAGGGTGAGGTCACCCTAACGGCCACCCAACTAAAACTATTGTGGGGTAGAGAGTATCGCCCCGTAAGGCTCCCGATCAAATAAACATTCACAATGTCCTGACAAATAGTGCAATCATCTGACCCTCTTTACCGAAGGTGTCACACCGACTATATTCAAGTCCCACGAGCCACGCCATCTTGCGACGCCATGTTATGATTCCCGTATCTCTTCCGAGCCCTTTCTGGGCCGAACTTCTGATTCCTGGGGGCATCCATGCGCGTCGAGCCATCCCATGGCATCCTCCGGAGTTTCAAAAAACAAGGTTTTATGTGCATGGAAGACCTTCAATTTTGCAGGATAGAGTAGCATGTATTTGTGGCCCGCTTCTCTCAGCCTCCGCTTTACAGACCCAAAGTTCATGCGACTACGCTGTACAGTCAAAGTATAATCTGGATAAGCCGTGATGTTTGCCGCTCCTCTCGTGATCGTCCCTCCTTTGCGGAAGTATTCCAGTATCCTCTCCCGGTCGCGGTAATTAAGGATTTTGGCGATCACAGGCCTAGGCAGGTTCCCCGGAGGTGGCCTCCTAGTTAGGGCTCTAGGTGCTCTTTCTACCGCAAATCCTTGAGATAGGGCCCCTCCAGATATCTCCTGTAAGAGCATGGATTCGATGAAATCCGTAGGGTCACGGCCCTCCATCCCCTCCGGTAGGCCCACGATGGGGATGTTATTGCGGCGGGCTCGTCCCTCAGCCTCCTCCGCTCTGCTCTCCAGGTTGCCCATCCTTTGTGTCAAGGCATGCAAGTCGGCCTTATGAGTGGCGCAATCTGCTGTATTCGGGCCAACTTCTTTTTCGAGGGCCTCCGTGCGCTCCGCCAGGGTCCTGACATCTTGTCGTAGCAGATTAACGTCCTCTTGGACCTCTCCAACCTTGCGATCCAGTGCAATCTTCAGTTCAGTAACGGCCAGTTCCAACTTGGATTCCCAGGCCGCCCTCAGTTCCACAATCGCCGCCAGGATTTCTTGGTTGGTGCACGAAGACGTCGTGCCACTCCCAGCCAGCGCTTCCTTACTTTTGGTAGTGTCCTGGCTCGGGGGGGTTCTAGTGAAGTCGTCTAAGGTAGGCTGTTTCACCTTCGGCCGCGCCGGCCTGTTCGACATGGCTCAGAAAGTCGATCGGTTGCTAAAGTAGCAAGTTTGTGTACAGTGCACCGTCACAGCTAGGCCACCGCACAACTCGCCTCTATTCCAGTCCCGGGCCCCGGTCGGCCATTTTGAGTCGCCCTTTTTTTCGCGGAGTCTTTTAACTCATAGCCACCGATCTCTGTCGCTGTTAATCCGATTCTCTCCAAAAGTTCACAATGCGTGGCCAATACCTTCACACACCATCATGTGTATCGTCGGTGGTCAGCGATCCGTCGTACCGCACATATTTGCCCGGATCATTGCAGGATCTCGGGAGCTCCTCCAGGACGCGTCCTCCTACATGGCTCTCGTAGCCACGCCCCCAAGTCCCAGTCCTCTTTGAATTTCCTTTGGTCCCCCTGGATTGCTTAAGTCACCCATTCCAATGATACAAAATGCCATCTGTTTGCGATCCATTCATGCTCTGTGGGGGCCTCTGCCCTTTTCCATTTTTGGGCCACTAACAACAGTGCTTCAATACTGAGAATCATGTACGCCTTTCTTTGAGCCTTCATCGGCAGGGTCTCTAATACATTCCCCATTCCCGAACTCTTGGGAGAATTTTGGGGCAGAAAATTGTTTTCATAGCCACATTGACATTGTCCCAGAAGGATTGAAGAGCTGGGCGTACCCACCAGATGTGCCCCCAGGTGCCACCCCCTCCGCATCCCACCAACAACCCTCAGACACTGCGGGATAATTCCTGTGCAATTTCTCTGGGGTTAGGTGCCATTGCACCATTACTTTTATCACATCTCCCAGATCTGGAGTGCCCTCGTTAGTGTTGGTATACTCTGCCATAACCTACGCCACTGCTCATCGGTTATCTGGCCACCCAGGGCACTTTCCCATTGTTTCATTTATGCCCATTCAGGACAAGACGGGGTATCAGAAAATAGCTTATAAAGACCTGCTATCATATGATGATCTCCTGAGTTGGTCGTCACATACTTTTCAAAGGGGTGAACTCCCTGTTCGCAGCTTGTTTATTCCGCAGAATTGTCAGCCAGTGTATTTTGTGCGCATCTAAATCTTTCTTCTTCCCCCAGACTGAAGAGATGTTTGCATTGTTGGAATGGCTGGATCTCTTGACCTTCCACCGTATCGCTCATTTTCTGACAACCCGCAGCCTCCCAGCATGCAAAAACTCCTTGTTCTCCCCTGGCTTAAACTGGGGATTGCGGAACAGAGGCGTCAATGGGGAGGGAAATGTCATCAGGCCCACCCGCCGCACCAGTCCCAGACGTCCCTCACCAGGGACGTGATTTTGCTTCTATACATGTTAGGTCTGTATGCCGTTGGACCACCAGAACACCACCTCCAGGGGCCTACCTACCACAGCCCTATCCATCCTTTGCCAAACCTTATCCTGGTTCCCTGAAAACCATTCCCTTATTACCCTCACCTGGAAAGCTTGATAGTAGAAGTTAAAGTTCAGGGCCCCCAAGGGCAAGGATCGTTGAGTTTTCGTCAAAGGTTCCAGAAGGCCATCAGGCCTAATCCGCACTCCAGGCTATGTCGGAACAGAAGAGAGAGGGAAGCCTCCCTTTTCAAGCTCGGTTCCAGCTGCCGACTGCAGAATGTGTTTGTAGAGGACAAACACCTTCAGTGACTGTCTCCACCTGGACCACCGAGAAGGTGATTGCAAGATCTGCCTCGGTTTCAGCAAGAGGACCATGAAAGATCTTAGCAGTAGACTGGCGGCGTGGCTCACCGCCAACGCCTCTACCCCGTGCCCCAAGCAGGGGCATGCCACACCCAGGACCGGCCGGTCCGAGCAGCGGGCTTCGAATTCCTTTGAGGGCGCCCCATCTGTGGGGGCCAAGACAAGGCCAAGCACCGCAAGTCCGTTTCCGTTGGGGTCGCCGCGCAAGCGGGTCCCCACTGGGCAGGCTGCGATTAACCTCACCATCTGCCTCTGTCTCCAGTCATCAACCCAGCTCTTCCTCATAGAACAACGTGGCTAAGCTTCGGAAGAAGCCCGAGAAGCTTAAAGTGCCAGAAAAGGCGACCAACCTGCCTAAGAAGGCCCAGGTGGCGCAGGAAAAATCATTATCAACGATCGCAATGGTAGCGGCTGCTTCTTGAAGACCAAAAAGGCTGACCCGGTCAAGGTAGCCCCGGCTGCGCCCAGAGTGTCCCTACCCCGAGGCAGGAAGCCTCGACTGTGGCCATGGAGAGCACACTGGAAAAGAGGATGCCAGAGCTAAGCCTGAATCTGAACCCTCAGGACGCAAAGAAGGGGGTGGGTGAGCGATGGGATTCCTATGGGCATGTCGTGCTCCAAGAAACTGATGTTTCTTCCTCGCACGAGGAGGACCAAGAGGCCATATACACAATCCACGAGGACGTGTGGGACGATGGCGGAAATGCAGACGACGACGGAAATGCTGACGGCGCGCAGCCTAGTAGGCCTACCTCCCCAACTCCAAAAGATGCATCACTGGATACCCTCTCAACCTTTCACACAATGGTGTCACAAATTCAAAAACTGATACCCCTGACCCCGGAAATCTGTATTTCCTGCCAGACGACAAACGGATGGAAGCGATCTCCCTCCTCCAGGAAAGGGAGGTGGCGTCGGACCATGCCATCAAGGTGGCCCTAGACATCGCCAACACAGGTTTCCAACAGATGGGGGAACGGAGTCTGCATCGGTCGTTGAGGCTGGCTGAAGGCCACAATTTCCGCCAGGAGGTCCAAACAAGGCTACTGGGCATGCCCTTTGATGGAGACCACCTCTCGGGAAGACAGACGAGTCTTTACAGGCCATCAAGACTTATACGGAGACGGCTCGTGCCCTGGTTGGGCACGCTTCAGCAGCACCGCCCTTCCTTTAGCGCCTGCGGCGGAAAGTCCAGCAGATCGACTAAGGGTTTCGGTGGAGGTTCCTCATCGTACCGTCCACACTCCCGGTCCACGACCCAGGAGGACTACAGAGGCTGTTAGAAGGCTTTCGGTGGAGGTGGCCAGTGCTGTTGCTCCCAAGGTGGAACGCAGGCGCTGAAGCAGGACTGAACTTGCCAGGACGTCGGGCCCACACCCATGCACCCCGGTGGGTGGCCGGCTGGCCAGTTTCATCAGCGAGTGGAAGATCATCTCTGACAGATGGGTGCTCGATGCTCTCGCCCACAGACGTACCCTGGAGTTTCAGCAAAGGTGTCTGCAGATCCCTCCGGTAGCCCGGCAGGAACAGCACATCCCTCAGATCCTGAAGGAGGTACGGGCCATGCTACGAAAGGGAGCGATAGAGCTTGTCCCAAGATGACTCTGGGGCTCCAGATTCTACTTCAGATACTTCTTAGTAAAGAAGACCAGAGGCTGGAGGACCATTCTAGACCTGCAGCGTCTCAACAAGTACCTCAAGTCCCAAAAATTCAGGATGGTCATGTTGCAGCACATGCTCGGCCAACTGGAGGAAGGAGACTTCTTGAGGTCACTGGATCTGGAGGACGCATACTTCCACGTCCCCATACACAGGAAGCATCGGAAGTTCCTGCGCTTCGTAGTGCAGGGAAGACCCTACGAATTCATTGCCCTCCCTTTCAGGCTGAAATCGACACCCAGGATGTTTACGAAGTGCCTGGCATCAGTGGCGGCCCATCTATGTCTGCAGGGGATACACGTGTACCTGTACCTCAACGACAGGTTCATCCGTTCCAAGTGAAGGGAAGTAGCTGTTGAACACATGGCTGCTGGCGGATCTGGGGTTCTCTGTCAACTATCCGAAGTCCTGCTTGACACCATCGTAGAATGCACTGTTCCTGGGAGCCAGGATCAACAGTGTCTCCTACCTGGCTTCGCCTTCAGGAGAGACGGTTAGCAGCCATACTGGGGATGTTGCAATGGCTGTTCAATGAAGGCCGCCACAGTGAGACACATCAAGTCTCTGCTCGGCATGATGTCGTCATGCATCTAACTTATCCGGCTCTGCAGGTTACGGATGAAACCTCTTCAGGAGTTCCTGGACGCTCGCTGGGTGCAAGTGTCCGGAAGCTTCACACACAAGATCTCACTCGACGAGGAGCTCCGTCGGGCGATAAGGTGGTGGGGCGTCCACTCCAACGTCGCCTGGGGCATAGGGTTTCAAAACCAACCCTACCAGGAGACAGTCACCACGGACACTTCCCTGGAAGGCTGGGAAGCCCACACTGGAACTTCTGCACGCCAGAGACCTGTGGCGGCTGGAGGAGAAGGATCTTCACATCAATATCCTGGAGCTGCGGGCAGTGTTCTGGGTCTTCAAGTCATTCCTTCCATCCCTGAAGAACAAGGTGGTGAGGATCTTCACGGACAACACCACCACAATGTACTACATCAGGAAGCAGGGGGCACACAATCCCCAGTGCTCTCCAGAGAGGTGCAAGGTTTGTGGCACTGGGCCGTCATCCAAGAGATGTTACTCACCCCTTTTCACCTAGCGGGAGTCGAGAACACCATCGCTGACTCCCTCAGCAGGGAGCTGCGCTCCTGCAGTGAGTGTGAACTTCGGCAGGATCAGGTGCACCACATCTTCCTCAAGTGGGGCAGACCTCAGATCGATCTGTTTGCGACAGCGGTGAACTCCAAATGCCAGAAATTCACCAGCAGGTTCCACCAGCCGAGGAGCATGGGGGACGCGTGCTCCTTCCTTTGGGAAGGCCTGTTCCTATACGTGTTCCCTCTGTTGCCTCTCCTGTTGCGAGCATCAATCAACTAACTCGGTGCTGATGCAGGATGATACTCGTTGCCCCAGCGTGGCGCAGGCAGATTTGGTACCTGGACCTTCTCAGCCTGTCAACGTCGCCTCCGGTCAAGCTTCTGGTGGTTGCGGATCTGCTCAGCAGAGCATCATCAACTTAAGTGCTACGGGCACAAGTGGAAGCGTTTCGCTATGTAGTGCCGGTCTCAGAAAATCAACCCTCAGAGTCACGCCCCCGCAGATTCTTCCAAGGCGGAGCTGGCATACACCTCTATCAACGTACATCTGGCAGCTATCTCCCTCTACAACAGGTCTCCAGAACGATTGTCATTTGGTCCCATCGCCTCGTTGAGGACTTCCTCAAAGGACTCTTTCGATCTTTCCCGTCAGTGAAGGCTCCTGCCCCGACGTGGGAACTCAACGAGGTGCTGACGAGGCTCATTGGGGGAGGGAGGCCTTCGAGCCTATGCATCAGGCCCCTCTCAAATTCCTCTCATGGAAAACTGCTTTCCTCGTGGCCATCGCCTCTGCCAGGAGGGTGGGTGAGATCCAGGCCCCTATCATGCAAGCAGCCATATCTGACTTTTCACATATCGACGGTTGTGTTGCAGACGCACCCCTCGTTCATGCCAAAGGTTCAGTCGGAATTCCACCTCAACGAGCCTTTGGTGTTGCCTGTGTTCTTTCTGAAACCATTGTCACCGGCTGAGATGACTTTGCACTCGCTGGACGTTGCTTGTGCTCTGAAGTTCTACGTGGCACGCACAAGGTGTTTTCGGAAGACGTCTCAACTGTTTGTGAACTTTGGTCCTGTGAACCATGGGAAGGCGTTGTCCAAGGCTTCCATCACCAGGTGGCTCTCGGGCTGCATCACACACTGCCATTGGTTGGCGAACCGACCGTTGCCCGGCCGTCCAAGAGCCCATTCCACCAGAGCAATCGCTGCAACAACGGCGTTTCTGTCTGTTGTGGCACTGCTGGACATCTGTAGGGCTGCTACGTGAAGGTCCACACACATCTTCACAAGATTCTGCTGCGTCGACAAGGATTCCAGAGAGGAGTCCAGGGTCAGCCAAGCAGTGCTACGCAACCTGTTTGCTTGAAGGTGAGCCTGTTCCAGAGGTAAGAGTAGTTGCTTCTGTTGAGCCTTGCCACCCCCCGTGGTTGTGTGATGTTGTACTACTATGTATTCTTTATTCATGAGCATGTGAATACATGCCAGATCCAATTCTGGAGAAAGAACAAGTTACTTAACTGTAACTATTGTTCTCTAGGATGGATCTGGCATGGATTCACATGGAAACCCTCCCTCCTGCCCCTCTGTGGCTCTTCTTGGTCATACTGCCACTTTACCATACATGCCAACATTCTGTGATCAGAAATCTGTAGGAATCTTAAAGTTTAAAAAATAGTAAGTAGCATAATGATGACATCACAGGAAATGTCACATGAATTTTACCCAATGAAATGACAAATGCATCGGGGGGTTAACAGCCGCTGATTAACATGAGATGGCCAGGCAGCAGAAGTGACTGCCACAATGGCACCCGCAAATGCAGCTTCTAAGGCAAGCCCCAGAACAAAAGTATTATAGAGGGAAATATATTGCTGTGTTATGAGACTGCAGATTCCATTCTTCTGAAAACAGGAAGCTTCATAGTTCTTCCTACATACTTTTGCTGAGGTCCTATAAATATGTAGGAGCTCGGCATGTGCCCAGCACATGCATGATGATTGCAGTACCATCTGATTAAGAGTTTGCATGCTTAGCCGGCTTTCCCTAATTGTGCAAATTCCCCATTTATGTGGGCCTGCCCAATCGGGCAGGCATGCAGGAAGTCATGATGATTGGGAATCTCCTACACATCTGTCTAGCAAGCCTCTAGGTAGCACACTGCCTTGAGGAATATTCATAACAGGGGTGCGTTGCTGTGTGCTCTGAGGAATTCCCAGGCACCCACATGCGGCACAGGGAAAAGTCCAAGAAATAAGAATGCACCTGTGGTGTACTGTGGTTTTCATGTCAGTAATGTTTTTTCGAAGGGATTGTGTCTTCCGACGTATTCCTTATCTTTGATAATACGTTTCCAGCTTGCTGGCCTCGGAAATTTTTTCTGTAGAGGGCGCTGCGTGTTGACGTTTCCGAGTCGATGTCCCTCGACGGCCACCGTATCGGCGCCGACGTCACCATGCCCATAAATAGCCACGCGCTGCGCCCGTTGCTCAGTTCCGTTTTTCGCGCTTCGTGGGGCCTCGGAACATCGTTGCTCAGTTCAGACAGGTTTAATATTCATTTTGTCTCGAAATATTCCTCATCGTTCTCGATGGCTTCTTCATCAGAACCGACGACGCCGCGATCCGGCTTCAAGAAATGTCGAGACTGCGGTAAAAAAATGTCAATAACGGATCCACACAGGGTCTCTTTATGGTGCTTGGGGTCCGAGCACCATTGTTCGGAGTGTGAGGACTGCATGTCCATGACGGCGAAAGCCCTGAAGGAGCGAAAGGAGAAACTCGAGAGAGGGAAGTCGGCCAAATCCTCCTCGAAGGTTTTGTCGGCTGAGTCGAGGCATTCGTCTCCTCGCCGTCGAAAACACTCCCATTCTAGATCTCGATGCAGCTCCCACCATTCGTCGAGATCTAGACACTCAAAAAAGAGACGTCGAAGGTCCCATTCCTTGTCGTCTTCTGTGTCCCCAGAAAGAGTTTCCTGTCCCACCAAACACAGTTCTCAAGCTGAGTGGGAGGAATTCAGAAAGAAAATGTTAAGCGTCTTCGAGAACGCGGCCTCGACCCCCTCAAAGACAGCTGAGGGTGATACCCTGCGTGAAAAACCCAAAAAATCAAAACGCTTCGAGTTGCAGCACCCGGCGAAACATTCCACCCGAGAGCGCCATGAGCCATCGGGTAAGAAGGCACCGTCTTCGACGCCGTCGTCAAAGGTTCCTTCGACGCACGGATCGGCGCCATAGACGCCGTTGTCGAAGGGTTCCTCGACGCATCGGTCGATCGACTCGACACCGATGAAAGAGAGGACCAAGGCTCCACAGCCAACGGTGATTTCAAGGGCCTTCGGCACGACGCCGAGACCGTCGTCGATGCCCTCGAGTAGGATCCCGATCCGCTCGAGTTCTTCGAGACCCCTTCCAGTTTTTTCGACGCCGTTTTCGGCACCTTCGAAGCCGGTTACATCGGCGTCAACGACATCGACATTTTCTCGTCCAATAACGACGAGTTTAGCTCCTTCGGCCCTAGAGATGGGCTTTACTCCATTTCAGAGATCAGAATACCCTGGTCTGTCTTCAATTTATGAAGAAGGGGAAGACTCTGACCATGAAACATTTTGGTTTTCAAAGAACCACACTGCCTACTGCAGAGGATTTCACCTCTGAAGAAAGAAGGCTGAAGGATCTACAGGAGTCACTTCATGAGGCAAGTGGACTGGACACTTCCCCAGAAGTGGAATTTGTAAAACCAGACCCAGGGGAACATGCCGAAACACCATATAGAACCCTGATGGCAAGAATAATTGAGTTTATGGGTTGGTCTGCGCCTTCACCTGTTTTCCAACAGGATGATCTGACAGATATATTGGACAAAGGCCCACAGGAGGACCCGGTGGTCCCCTTCCATGCAGCCCTACAACGAAAAATTGCATCCAATTGGGAAACTCCCGAAGTTATCCCAGCAGTCAATAAAAGATTGTCGACAAAGTATAGGGTAGCGGCTGCTGACCATGAATACCTGTCAAAACACCCGAACCCAGAGAGCCTGGTGGTTCAAGCGGCAACTTCATCCAACAGTAGGACTGCTTACCCTGCTGTTCCATAGGATAGGGATGACAAGAGGTACGACTCTATGGCAAAGAAAGTCTTCTCTGCCTGTAGTATGACGTTGAAGGCCATCAACGCCACCTGTACGCTCGCCAGGTTCAGTCACACACTATGGGAGTGTGCTTCATCAGCGGCTGACTGCATACCCGAAGGAGAGGAAAAGGAAGCCTTCCTTAACATCATTAAAGATGGCAAAGATGCCATGTGTGAATCACTTCAAACGGGCATCGATTCCGCTGACAGTATCAGCAGGGCCATGGTGGCAAGTACAACAATCCGCAGGCATGCGTGGTTGCGAAAGTCGGGCTTTGCCCCTGATGTACAGGCCAGACTTTTGAATATGCCCTTTGACGGCTCTTCATTATTCGGGAAAAAGGCTGATGACAGTCTGGAAAAGTTACAGACTTCTAAAGCAGCAGCAAAATCCTTAGGAGCTGCTATCCGCCAAACTCCCTTTTGCCCCTCAGGAACCTCTAGAAGAGGAAAGTCCTTTCGCTATTATTCCGCATTCGGGAAAGGCAGAGGACAGCCGGCTCAAAGAGGCCAAAGGAGATCCACCCGAGGTGGACGGGTCAAAAGTACTAAGACCGCAGCAGCAGCAGGTGCCTCTTTACCCTCGGCATCTGCATCAGCCGCCCCCAAACCACTCTGAGGCCTTCACACACAAGACACCTGTAGGGGGCAGGTTAACTCACCATCTGACGGAATGGCAGGCTATAACGTCAGATGCTTGGGCGTTGGAGACGGTTGCCCAAGGTTACTGCCTACCCTTTCTATACATCCCTCAGAGTCGTCCACCGGGGAACAGCTCCCTAAAAGTTCCAGATCCGCTCCTCTTGCAGGAAATTATGGACCTGCTAGAGAAAGGTGCCATAAAACCGGTACCTGTAGCGGACGGGAACAAGGGCTGGTACTCCCCCTACTTTCTCATACCAAAGAAGGACGGAGGACTGAGACCCATCCTGGACTTACGAGAATTGAACAAGTTCCTCAGGAAGGACAAGTTCAAGATGGTAACTCTCTCTCAGATCCTTCAGGCCCTCCAGCTCCAGGACTGGCTGGTATCTCTGGACCTTCAGGATGCTTATTTCCATGTGCCAATCCATCTCAAGCACAGGAAATACCTGAGGTTCGCAATTGGCAACTTTCATTATCAATTTCGAGTTCTGCCATTTGGGCTGACCTCCGCCCCGAGGGTCTTCACCAAGCTGATGTCGGTAGTGGCGGCGAGTCTAAGGAGGGAAGGGAACCACATCTATCCCTACCTAGACGATTGGCTGATCAGGGCCGTATCTTCGGAGCAGGCCCAGACCCAGCTAGATTATTTCTGCCTCTTATTCACAGACTGGGCTTCTCCCTCAATTTAAAGAAGTCACAGATGATACCATCTCAGAGACTCCAGTTCATTGGAGCGGTCCTGGACACTTCCCTGGGAAAAGCCTCGCTACCGGAGGTTAGGGCTCAAGATATTCTGCAGATGGTCACCAAGTTTCAAAATGCCCAGCATCTCTCAGCCTTCGACTTTTTGAGGTTGCTAGGCCTCATGGCATCCTGCATCTTCCTTGTGCCAGAGGCTCGCCTGAGAATGAGATCTCTTCAGTGGGCACTGAGAACTCATTGGTCGCAATTCTCAGGGAGAATGACAGACCTCCTCCGGATTCCGGACAAGGTAGCCCACGACCTTCAATGGTGGGTCTACCCAGAGAACATCTTGAAAGGAGAACTGTATTGGCAACCATGGCCGGAGATAACAGTAGTCACAGACGCCTCGCTCACAGGGTGGGGGGAGCCCATGCCAACGACTTGACCATCAGCGGTCGGTCTCCATCGGAGTCCAGACTACATATCAACCTATTAGAGCTGAGAGCGATCAGACTAGCGCTCAAAGCTTTCCTGCCATCAGTACAGGGGAGAAATGTCCTGATAATGAAGGACAACACGGTGGCCATGCACTACCTCAACAAAAGAGGAGGCGTAGGATCACTGCCACTGTGCAGAGAGGCAATGCAGCTCTGGTTTTGGGCAATTCGGGAAGGAATCTCCATCGGCAGTCCACCTAGCCGGAGAGAAGAATTTGACAGCGGACGCTCTGAGCAGGCAGAGCACAGTCTCCCACGAGTGGGAGCTAGCTCAAGAAGTCCTTCAAGAGATCTTCACCCTTTGGGGAACCCCTCAGGTGGATCTGTTCGCCACAAGCACCAACAGGAAGTGCGATCTGTTCTGTTCAAGGGAATTTCCCCCGAGAGGAGCTCTAGGAGATGCGTTCGTAGTGGACTGGGAGTTTCCACTCCTTTACACGTCCCCACCAGTCCCTGTTATTCCTCAAATGATCAGGAGGTTGAGAAGATTCCGGAAAACCATGATCCTAATTGCCCCGGATTGGGCCAGGAGAACGTGGTACCCGGACCTTCTAGATATGTCCATCTGCCCTCCAATCCGTCTTCCACTCAAAGAGAATCTTCTCTCGCAGAAGGGAGGTCAGGTTCTCCATCCAGACACCAGAACCCTCAACCTTCACGCTTGGCTTCTGAAAGGTTGAGGTACAAGGATTGGGATCTCCCTGATGACGTCATGGAGGTGTTGCTTTCGGCCAGAAGACCAGCAACAAAGTCTTTATACCGCTGCCGTTGGAACAAGTTTTGCAGCTGGTGTAGGGAAGAGAATATCGACCCTTTTTCATGTGGTACACCAACTGTGTTATCGTTTCTACTCTACTTGGCAAACTCAGGCCTTCAAGTTGGCACTGTAAAAGGCTATCTCGCAGCGCTTTCTATCTTCAATCGCACTGCGGAGGAACCATCGTATTTCAAAATTCCTCTAGTGGTACAATTTATCAAGGGTCTAACTAATGTTTACCCTCCAAAACCATTCCAGGTTCCATTATGGGACTTAAATTTAGTCTTAAACTTCTTAATGGGCACTCCATTCGAACCTCTTCACTCTTGCGCATTGAGATTTCTCGCACTTAAAACTGTTCTACTGGTAGCACTAACATCTGCTAGGAGGGTGAGTGAGCTAAAAGCTCTCTCCTGTAAACCCCCACATACAATCTTCCACAAGGACAAGGTTGTCCTACAGGTGAAGCCGAATTTCCTACCAAAGGTGGTTTCTGAATTCCATATTACTCAGAAAATTACCTTGCCTTCATTCTACCCTCCTCCCCATCCGGGGAAAGAGGAGGAAAGGCTACACGGGCTGGACCCTAGGCGAGCTCTCAGCTTTTACATCAGCAGAATGGCTAGGATCAGGCAAGCAGACCAACTGTTTGTAGGAAACTCGGGTCACAAGTTGGGACTACCCATAACAAAACAAATCATCTCCAGGTGGATTATTTTGGCCATCCTGGAATGTTATAGAATAGCAGGGAAAGAGCCACCCCAAAATCTCAGGGCTCATTCAACCAGGGGTATCGCAGCCTCTTTGGCTCTCCAGAGAGAGGTACCGGTCCGGGACATATGTGCAGCTGCCACATGGTCGTCCGCACATACATTCACAAAATGTTACAATCTGGATTCCTCCACTGCTCAAGAGACCAGATTTAGCAAGGCTGTATTACATTCGGTCCATCCCTAAAGGGATATGTAACACTATCACTCCCTCCTCCAATTACATACCACGGCTATGGGAGTCTATCAAAGATAAGGAATACGTCGGAGGACACAATCCCTTCGAAGAACAAGTTACTTCTTAACTGGTAACGTTCTTTCGACGGGATGTTCCTCCGACGTATTCCTTATCGCCCCTCCCATTCATCCCCGCAGTGATAACTTCCCTTGTGGTTGCAGCTTTCGCTCCTTCAAGGTTACTAACCGATTCAGGCATGTCTTTTCTTATGCTACAAAACGGAACTGAGCAACGGGCGCAGCGCGTAGCTATTTATGGGCATGGTGACGTCGGCGCTGATACGGTGGCCGTCGAGGGACATCGACTCGGCGGACGTCGACGCGCAGCGCCCTCTACAGAAAAAACTTCCGAGGCCAGCAAGCTGGAAACATATTATCAAAGATAAGGAATACGTCGGAGGAACATCCCGTCGAAAGAACGTTAAGAAGTAACTTGTTCTTCTGATGTTTGTTAATCTGCTTAGAATCACATGCTGTGCATAGTCCGACATCCAGTGGTCACTGCAGAGTATTGCATTTTGTTTTTCGTAGTCGAAAAGGGGACGTCGACAAGGCGTGTCTGTAACACTATCCCTATAGTGACGTGCAGTGTACCCACAATCCCTCACGCGTCGAGGTCCCTCAGATTGTTTTTTTTCCGCCCAGATATTGGTCGCCTTTATGCGGAGCTCCTCGAGAGACATTGCAAATATTCACTTGACCATTTGGTCATTATTTAAATATTCACTCGACCTTTGGTCATTATTTAACTTTACCTTACGTTAGGTTCCTCCTTCGACGAAGCTGTTCTCCACCGACAAGATCTTTGGCGGCTGTGCCTTCGACAGAGGAGATCCTTTGGCATCGCCGAACACGTGGCCTGGCCTCGCCGGCCTCAAACAGTAGGGAGAGTGGGGTCGTGGGACATTTCTTGCTTCTCCTTAAGAATGCCTTTCTCTTTCCCCACCTTTTCCTTCGGGGGTTATCACGTCGATCGTTTCCTCAGCTATGGAGAGGACACCATTTAGGTTTTGCCCGCGCTGCAAGGGCAAATTCACCTGGAAAGACTAGCACAAACGGTGCAACCGTTGCTTGCCCCTCGACCAAAAAGAAGGCGGTTGTGCGGCCTGTAAGCTTCTTAAGCCTAAGACTTTAAAGGACCACAGTGACAAGAGGTGGGCAGCATATGCCATGTCTAGGTCCGATTCCTCACCCGCCGCCGCCGAAAGTGACAAGGAAAGTGATAACCCGACCTCCGCTTCGGAGGTTGTACACCCCTCTAGGGACCGGTCACGCTCCTCGTCTCTCCCTGGCCCCGACAAGCTCGGCTCACGCCCTGCTTATGGGGATGAACACCCCGGCGACACTGGCGCACACAAGCACTCACATAAGCACACGACCCACGTCTCTTCCTCGTCGAAGACGAAGAAAGCATTAGCGCCAACGGTGACGCAGGTCCTACCGGCGGCCTCCACAGACCGTAAGGGTCCAAAGCCCCCCTCGCAACCGGAGACGCGACCAGCGACTGGGCTACCCCCAGATACGGGCGCTATCACCAAACCGCCAGACGACGTGCCCCGTCAGCGAGCGCCCATCGGCGTAGAGAACGCAACACCTGTAACGTCGACGCCAGAGGAACCCTCGACAGACCATTTAGTCGTCGAGAGCCTGGCGCGTATTGTTTCCACCGATAGCCAGAGAAGGACAGCGAAAGAGACGCCGAATTCCGCTCGCAAGGCCAGGGAAACGCCGAAAGGGGCGGAAGGAAACAGGAACTGCCCCCTCCGTCGAAAGGGACTCCTAACCTACTAGAAGGCTTCTCAGAAGGCGATGGGAGTTTATCCTCGACGTTATGGGATAGGTCAAAGCGTTTACAGGCCGAAAGTCTTCCCTTCCCCCCCCCCCCAGACCGCTCTGGGTTACCACAAGGGACCTTAGAGAGACTCCAGTTTTGTATGGACAAAATGGAGAGTTTTGTGTGTACTCGATACCTACCCACACCCAAAAGACCAAGAGAGGGGCTTCAGGAGGATCCTAGGGCTAAATACCCTAGGCTGTTTAACCCCCCATTCCTCCCCACCCCCCTGGAGGATGTAGAGTTATATGACCTCACTGAAAAGGACTCCCACTTTCATGAAGATGAGGAGTTCTTAACTAACGAACAAGAACAAAATCTAGACCAGGAAGGTTTCGAGGATAACCCAGACATGGGTGGTGGGGGCTTTGAAGAAGACCCAGAAGAAGGTGCTTCACAGCCCTGGCAGTCCCCATCAGCGTCTACAGACCCTGACGCCCTAAACCTGTCCCCCCAAAGACTCACCAATCAGGAATACGTCACCTATAGATGATCAACCTACCTTTAATGCACTACTACGCAAAGCAGCAGCACATTTCGAAATCGAGACTGGGGAAATTTCTCCTGACATAGACTTTGTGGAAAAGATCATCAAGGAGAAACCCCCTGTCAGTCAAACCATTCCCCTCCTTGCCTCAGTAAAGAGACGAATCATTCCTTCTCTGTCTACACCCGCATTGGTCAGAGGGGTCAACCCAAGGATAGAAAAATTATTTAGTCCCTCTCCATCGGACCCGTTATACATCAGGGGCCACTCTGTACCGGACTCCTTAGTAGTAAAAAATACAAGAAAGAGGGCAGGGGGTCCCGCTATCAACCAGCGAGGCACCACCAGATAAAAAGCTGTATGCCCTAGGTAAAAGGATTACAGCCTCTGCAGCCTTTTCCACCAGGATTGCTAACAACTACTCCTTACTGGCAAGTTATGCAGATGCCCAATAGAGCAAACTACGCAAAGACATCGAGGAGGTACCTGAACCCCTAAGAACTCGGCTTCTGACCATGGTTACTGAGGGAACCTTAGTCAACCAAAGCATCATTAAGAATACTCTAGAAGCTGCAGAAACGGCTGGCCGTTCCCTAGTCCAAGGAATCGTCCTCAAACGTCATGTCTGGCTACGTAATTCAGGGTTTAAATCCGAAACACAAGCATCTCTCATTAACAAACCAATAGAGGATGCCAACCTCTTTGGGAAGGCGGTGGATGATGCACTAGAGACTGCAAAAAAGGATTTTGACACCATTAAGACCCTAGATCAAATTTCAAGGCCTCCCAACAAGCAAAGTTATGGAAACAGACGCTTTTTTCGAGGCCAGCAACAACATCAACAGCAGCAGCAATACTCTGCAGGCAACCGGTCCTCGAATCAAGGAACCAGTGGACAATTCACCCAGAGAGGACAGCGTCGTGGCAAGGGAAGAGGTCGGGGTCCCACCCCTAGAGGTTCCCAAGCCACCAACACCAAATAACCCGAAGATTCGGGTCCCCTCCCATGCATTGCCGGTCGGGGGCCCGTTAACATCCTTTCTTCCAGCATGGGAGGGAATAACATCAGACCGCTGGGTACTCTGAACCATAGCCCACGGCTACTGTATAGAATTCAACCGCTCCCCGATGTACAGACCCCCAAGGGGACGACGCCTGTCACCAGAGCACCTCGCCATCCTTCAAGAAGTGGACCAGCTACTAGAGAAAGGAGCTATAGAGGTTGTGCCTCCATAACAGGTAACAGAAGGTATTTATTCAGTGTACTTCCTTGTACCCAAAAAGGATTTAACCATGCGCCCTGTACTAGATCTGCACCCAGCGAACAAATTTGTAAAACCTAAAACATGTGTATGGTGACATTACAGGAAGTAATCCCCCTGTTATCTCGAGGGGATTACATGACAACACCGGACATGGAAGATGCATACTTTCATATTTTAATGTTGCCAGCGCACAGAAAATACCTAAGGTTCATGATAGAGGGTAAACACTACCAGTTGAAAGTGCTACCCTTCGGGATAGCATCAGCACCGAGGGTATTCACGAAAGTACTGGCAGTGGCAGCGGCCCACCTGCGCAGGTTGTCCATCCCAGTATACCCTTACCTCGACGATTGGCTCATAACCGGGGATTCTTACGAGACATGCTTCTCAAATACCCAAAAAGACTGTAGACCTTTTGTCCCAACTGGGCTTCTCCATCAACAAGAAGAAGTCCAGCCTAGAGCCCAGCCAGATCAAACAATTGCTAGGGGCTCTAATTCGAACAAAGGACGGCTTTGTCTTCTCCTCCAAAGAAAGGGTCCAAAATATGCTGTTTTAGATCCCTCAATATGTGGCCGGTCGAGAGGTGACGGTGCGCAAAGCAATGCGCTTGCTGGGAATGATGGCGTCATGTATATATTTGGTATCTCACCCGCGACTCCGCCCTAGGCAAGAGTGGCTCAAAAGCCAGTGGTGTCAGGCCAGCGGACAATTGGACGATCTAGTGGTGGTCTTGCATGCCTTGGTTTTCTCGCTACGGTGGTGGTCAGAGGAAAACCTTGTAATAGGGAAACCATTCACCACCCCCGCAGTGGAGGCCACTCTAACCACAGACACATCCCTCGCAGGTTGGGGGGGCTCACCTATCCCATCAGACTACACACGGAGTTTGGACTCCGAGCGTAGCATCCAAACACATAAACTTGCTGGAACTGTTAGCGGTCTTCAAAGCACTGAAGGCTTTTCAGGCTCACCTGCAAGGGAAGACAGTGATGGTCCTCACAGGCAGCACCACAGCCATGTACTATCTGAACAAGCAAGGGGGCACTTGGTCTCCAGAACTGTCCAAGCTGTCCCAGAACATCTGGAAGTGTCATGATGCCTGCCCCCGGGAAACCAGACCAGGCCCAGCAACCCCAGAAGCAGGCATCATGCCATTTGGAGCAAGCCCAAAAACCCCAGCTAGGGGCTGTTTGGGTGCAGTCGTGGCGCCTATGGCACCAGGCTCATAAGAATAGAGTTAGTCCTGGCGCCATGGGCGCCAGGCTCATAGTAGAAAACCTACCTGATGCAGACCATGCTGCAAGAAGCCACAAGCCAAATGAGGCTTAGGAGGGACTATTTTACCTAAGGGACTACTTTTTACTCGGGTGGGGCTGTGGAAGAATACTTACCTGGGACTATTTCCAAGGCTATTTAAACCACGCCCGGACAGCAGCACACGCTTCACGTTATTCTGCCTCCAGCAGCGTAACGCTCACCGTGCCTGCAGCAGCTTCCAGTCTTCAGCCACGCCCGCCTCGAGTCCGGAGCTCCGGGAAACAAGAAGAAACAAGGACGAAAGGTCAGAACAGGAGTTTTACCTTTAATCCTTACCTGAATCTTGATCCATCACGCCACGGAGCTGGAAAAGAAGTCTTTAAAAACGCCTTACTTCGCATCCTGCCGCGCCGCGCTGTACTTACCTGCCTTGCAGCACTTCAGCATTCCATCACGCTCTTCTCCTTCTCGCGGCCACTCTCCGACACTTAAGGGGACAAAAACAGCAAGGTGAGCCAAGGGGATACTCTAAGACTGTACAAGCTACCCCCCCAAGACTTACTTGATTTACCACAGAGGATACTTGCCTCATTTCGGGTCAGTGCAGCCTCCGCTGCATCTCCGCCGTGCCCCGGCCCCTATGGGGAAACAACAGAACAGCAAGGCGCAATAAGAGGAAACCGATTTTTTCCCAATAGACTTACCTGGTTTTACCGCTGGAGGCATCAATCCCCAAGACCTCATACCACATCAGCGCCTGAATGGGGAAAAGCCACATGTTATACATTGACACCATTTGATCGAACTGAGCCGGATAATATAAACCCTTACCTGCACCTTACCGGTTGCCACGTGGCACTCTTCATAAGGGCAATGCAGCAACCTAAAAGGAGTTGGACAGAGTGAAGGTCAGACGTGTTTTGAACTCTTACGAACTACAGACTTACGGCATCTCGCCAGCATTATTTGAGTTAATACCGTTCTGGAACTCCCCAACTCCTCCACGCCAGTGAAGAAACTGGTCATCTACGCGCCCCTGCGCTCAAAGCAGGATGTAGAGCTCATCTTTCCAAACCATCAGGTGAGAGCATAGAGGGAATCCAAAAGTGACCTGTGGGAAGAACTACGGGAGAGGGGAAGGTGGGGTTAGCGCTCGAACTCCACAGGAGGTTAATTCCCTTTCTCCATTACAGAAGGATATTCCTACGACTCAAACAAACAAAGCTGGGTGTGCCAGTCCAGTCCATCATCTCGGCACTACGCGTCTCACTGGTGGAAACAGCTGGCCAGTTCAGATCGACGCCCCCGTGGGAGCCAGGTGAGCGTAACAGGAAGTGTGCTCTCAAACACATGTTCCTGTTGTCACAACATGTACCAGGGGAAACTCAATCTGCTAGCAGACGAACTCAGTGGAGACTTTCCTCTGCCTGCAGAGTACGAATGGCGGTTACAAGAAGACATTGTCTTCGTCTTCACACAATGGGGATTCCCAGAAATAGATCTGTTTGCAACTCTGGAGAACTCCCAATGCCAAGATTACGCCTCCAGGTACCCCCATAACCAGTCCATGGGGAACGGTCTATCGATACCATGGTCAGGGAAATGTGTTTACGCCCCCCCCCCCCGACTCCCCTTCTCAACAAAATAGTGCACAAGATGCACCAGGAACCAGTCACCATGATACTAGTGGCCCCTATGTGGGCCCGGCAACCATGGTTCCCTCACCTGATGAAGATGTCTGTCTTCTCTGTCTCCAACGGTGAAACTACCCTGCCCGTACAACATGCTGTCACAGGACAAGGGCAAGACACTACACCCATGCCCACAGACCATGAACTTAGCAGCATGGCTCCTGAGATCATAGAATTTGGTCATTTACAACTCCCGCAGAGATGCATGGACATTCTCAAAGAAGCTAGAAAGCCTAACACTCGTCACTGTTACTCTAGCAAGTGGAAGAGATTTGTTATATGGTGTAGAAATAAGAGCATCAACCCGGTTGAATGCTCTCCCACACAAATTGTTCTCCTGACTCACCTACTAGACTCAGGATTAGTGTTTAATTCTATTAAGGTTCATTTAGCTGCACTTTCCGCATATACCACTTCTCAACTTAGTGTCGTGGTGGAAAGTCCCAGTTATTAAAGCCTTCATGGAAGGAGTTAAAAGAATACACCTTCCCATAGCTAACCCAGCTCCCGGATGGGACCTAAATGTGGTATTAACCAGGCTCGTGGGCTCACCCTTTGAACCCATGCAAAAAGCAACGCTTAAGGACCTCACCCTTAAAACTGCTTTTCTAATAGCTATCACCTCCATCAGGAGATTAAGTGAACTACAAGCGCCATCTATTCTAGACCCCTTTGTAACAGTTCACAAAGATAAGGTGGTTCTACGCACACACCCTAGGTTTGCACCTAAATTCATTTCTAAGTTCCATGTGAACCAATCTATAGAACTACCAAGGTTCTTTCAAAACCCTTCAAATTTGGGAGAAAAAAGCCTGCATACACTGGATGTGCGCAGGGCTGTTATGTTTTATATGGAAAGAACTAGACCACTGAGAAAGACTAATCAGTTCTTTGTCTCGGTGGCAGCAGGAAGAGAAGGAGATGCAGTTTCAAAATCCACTATATCTAGATGGATCGTACGGTAGTCAGTCAAAATCTCGAAACCAAAATATCGAATACAAAAAGACCGAAAAAAAAAATATCGAAAAAAAAAATATCGAATTTTTTATTTATTTATTTATATATGTTTTTGGGGTCAGGTAAGTAAAAAAAAGGGGTAAAATAAAAAAAAAATGAAAAAAAAGGGGGGTTGGGGGGGGAACCCCCCCCCATTTAAAAAAAAACACATTGAAAAAAAAATTCGATATTTTATTTTTCGGCCTTTTGTATTCGAGATTTTGGTTTTCGAGATTTTGGTTTTCGATATTATCACTATAAACCGGATCGTACAATGCATCACCCTCAGTTAAACTCTTGCTAAGAGAGAACTACCCTTCAAGCCAACAGCACACTCTACTCGAGGCACTGGGGCTTCCATAGCATTCATTGCAAATGTTCCCCTAGAGTCCATTTGCAAAGCGGCAACCTGGAGTTCTGTACACACCTTTACAAAACACTATTGCCTAGACACTCATTCTAGGTCTGATTCACAGGTGGGACAAGCAGTACTAAGACATCTTTTTTCTACTGTTCCTTCTCACAACCCACCTCCAACTCCGGGTACTGCTCGCTAGTCTATGCACAGCATGTGATTCTAAGCAGATTAACAAGCATCAGAAGACATGCATTACTTACCGTAAAAGCATTTCTGATGATTGTATCTGCTTAGATTCACATGCGCCCTCCCTGCCTCCCCGCTCGGGGTGGAAGGAACATAGACTTCTTACTACTTTCTCTCTTCATGTACTCACTCACTATAGCCTTGGGCTCCCTCATGGCAGTAAAAATACAATCGGAGGGACCTCGGAGCGTGAGGGATTTTGGGTACTACACACGTCACGATAGGGATAGTGTTTCAGACACGCCTATGCCGACGTCCTCTTTCGGTCCCCGAAAGACTAGATGCAATACTCCGTGGTTACCACTGGATGTCGGACCATATGCACAGCATGTGAATCGAAGGAGATGCAATCATCAGAAATGCTTTTACGGTAAGTAATGCATGTCATTTTCTTCCATCCAAAGTTTGTATCAGAATTTCACCTCGGTCAAACGATTTACTTGCGTAGCCGTCTAGCCTCCCAAGGGGGAAAAGAGGTTGCCTAGGCTGTATCCCAAAAGACCTTTGTTTTAACCTAGCAAGAACCAAGTAATTTCACTCGGGAGGATTGGCTCTTCATCTGTTACACCATCCTACATTAGGGAAAGAAATCAAGGTGAATAGTTTTATGCGTCTCAGAATGCACTGTGGCAGAAAGACATACCTGACGGATTCAAGGAACACTTCACTAGAGGAGTAGCTGCTATGTTCCCGCTCTATAGAGCAGGTCCGACTTTAGACATTTGTCAGGCGACAAGATATTCTTTGATGCGTATTTTCACAAAGCACAACTGTGGACATAGTCTGATCAGGACACCCGCTTTGGTAGAGCAGTGTTACAAAACGTTCTAGTGTAATATCTATGGGAGTTCGGTCTTCCCGCCTCCTTCAAAACCGGTACTGTTATGGGATTCTATCTAAAAGAAGTCTGAGGGTGGACACAATCCATAAGAAGAACAGGTTTACCTTTTGTTAATGTTCTTTCCAATGGATGTTCCTCCCACACATTCCTCCTCACTCTTCCATCCTGCCCCTCATACAGAGAGCTTGCTCCATCTTTCAGTGTCTCTATAACAAATGCTGACTTATGCAACATTTAATTCCTCTAAGCGGCCGAGCACAGGGAAAAGAACAATAAATCTGAGGCAATGTTGTGATGAGAGCTTCTATTGAGGCCCCGTCCGGCCTAGACTATGGAGTGCTGTTGGACCATGACGCCAATACCGCACGCACCTCCTGTTGTCGAAAGGTTGCTGATATCTGCTAAAGCAGGCGAAATAGATCTGAGAGGAATCTGTGGGAGAAACATCCATCAGAAAGAAATTACAGAGGGTAAGTAATTTATTATTGTATCTTCTTGCTGGTAGTTTCTCCGACTTAATATTCCATGTCTGTCGGACCAAGTGATTTATGACCTGCTTTGATCCTAATGTCTAAGTTGGCAAGTAAAATAAAGAACACTTCAAAGGGTCAACTTAGAAGTTATTCACACTAGAAGCAAGTCACTCTTCTCAGCTAGACTGCTGTTATGCAAGGCTTAGCAACAAAGCCAGACTGAAGATGGGAGTAAGGGTTGGTCTAATCGGGAAGCAAATGCTCCACAGGCTCTATTAGTATCCCTGCCATAGAGGGACTTCCCATTTAGTATTTTTTTTCTCTCTCATCTTTCTCCCTTAGCCAAGACTTCAGTAGGATCAAAGATGGCAGAATCATGTTCGATAATGGGACTCTCAATATTGTGTAGTAACAGGTAGTTGCAATAAGTTGTGAGTTGCGCTCCCTAACTTTTTTTGAGTTTGCTTTGATTTTATATATTTTTTTAAACTCTTGGATATAAATTATTAAATACATCATTGTTTGTAGCTAGTGGTACTCTGAAATGTCTAGATACATAATGAACTTGTGTCTTTGATTTATCAAATATTTGAAAGAAATAACTTTTTGTTTAGTGGGACAATGGCAATCTAATGTTTTTTGTATTTAAGGATATTCAGGAAGCAAACTTCAAAACATCAAGCAGCCGACTTCTTGCAGCAGTTATGTCAGCTTTGTGTCACACGTCAGTTAAGTTAACATCCATTTTCCCAATTGCTTATGATGGAGAGGTGTTGCGATCCATGGTCAAACAAGTGAGCACCGAGAATGACTCTGCGTTAGCTTATCGTTTTCCCCTGCTGGTTGCTCACATGGAGAAACTCAGTCAGGTAATGAGAGCTTAGTAGCTTTGATGTAAATATTTGCATTCAATACGTCTCTATTTTAAGGTCCAAGTTTAATATTTATTTCTTAGAGAATAATAAATGTCATTGAATCAGATGTCGGCAATAGGCAAAATTTGGCAAGAGCTCCCACCTTTTTTTACCTTAACTTACTGATAGGTTACAAGAGTATTGAATCCACTTTCCTGTCTGTTTCCAAGATAGTTATGTTATGTTGATTTATACCACACCAGCTATCATTTGCATGGTCTCCAGGTGCTCACTTGGCTCTGTAAGAAAGTGGCCGGGATAGGTTAGTGGGGGACGAGGGATAGGATAGAGGTTGTGGTCTTCTGTCAATGCTTGGAGGAATTGGCGTCTCTGCGTGTCGGTTTTATGAGTGTGCTTTGATTGTGTGCACTTGGCTTGTTGTTTCTGGGGGGGTTAAGGTCCAGCATCTGGGTTGTTTGTTCTTTGCGGTTGTTTGTTCTTGTGGCTGTTGTGTGGTTTGTGAGCTTTTGTGTGTGGTGGGGCTGTCCTTTTTGGGCTAGTGGGGTACTTGGGGAGGTATGCAGGAGAGGAGCAAGGAGCAGGGGTGGTTAGTACAGACAAACTTCACAGGCAGCTAGCTTTCAACACAGTGGTAAAATTCAATGCCATCAGGGTTTAAATTAGTGACAAACAGAACAGTAGCAAGACACAAAGGGTATAGTATCCTATTCACCCTAGTCGATATACTCTGAAACAGACCTAAATGCAGTACAATGGCCATATCAAAATACACCAAGGTTAAATACATTGGCTGTACTCAAAATGCACCTAAATTCAATACAGTGGCTATACTCAAAAATTCACCTTTGTTAATGCTATAAAACATTCTCACAAAACATGTGTATACCATGTTGGAGAAGGTTTTGTAGCATTGAGAAAAGCCCTTGAAAGGGTAAAAGACGTGTTGGCTAATGGAGACAGACAAAAAAAGAATAAATAATGCACTGTGGATACGGATTACAAAAAACTTTAATTTCTGATTATTTTCAATGAATATTATTTGTAAAATACTATGATTATTGACTTTGTTGAATTGGTGGTATATTTTGGAAAACTTTTCTAAACCTAGCACTATTGCTGTGCAAGCGTTTGTGATTTGGTAATTTAGCCCTGTCTCAATAAGGTTGTTTCTGATGTTTGTTAATCTGCTTAGATTCACATGCTGTGCATAGGTCCGACATCCAGTGGTCACTGCGGAGTATTGCATTTTGTTTTTCGTAGTCGAAAAGGGGACGTCGACAATGCGTGTCTGTAACACTATCCCTATAGTGACGTGCGTTGTACCCATAATCCCTCACGCGTCGAGGTCCCTCAGATTGTTTTTTTCCGCCCAGCTTCTGGTCGCCTTACGCGGAGCTCCTAGAGAGACATTGCAAATACTTACTATCGGACCTCTGTCCTTAATTATACTTATTATATTGTTAAAGATCCCTCCCCTCGACGTTAGCTGTGAAGCTGTTTCTCCGCCGAGCAAGTTTTCGAAAAAGGGGAAGAGACGGAGGAGATCCTTCGGCGCTGCCGAACACGTGGCCTGGCCTCGCCGGCCAACATACAGTAGGGAGAGTGGTGGTTCAAACTTTTATCTTCTCTTTGAGAATGTCTTTCTTTCTCCCCTATCTTTCCCTTGGGGTTGTTATCACCAGTTATTATTGCCTCAGCTATGGAGAGGACACCTTTTAAGTTTTGCCCACGCTGTAGGGGCAAATACACTTGGAAGGACAAACACAAGCTCTGTAATCGTTGCTTGCCCCTCGATCATAAGGAGGACAGCTGTGCGGCCTGTAAGCTCTTGAAACCAAGAACTCTTAAAGAACGCAAAGTTAAGAGGTGGGCGGACTACGCTATGTCGAAGTCAGTTTCCTCACCCGCCGCCGCTGTTACAGAAAGTGACGAGGAGGGTGATAACTCGACGTCCGTTACGGAAGTCATTAACCCCCAGAAGGAGCGCTCGCGCTCCTCGACGTCCGTCCCCGGCCCCGACGGGCTCGGCTCACGCCCTGCTCATGGGGATGAACACCCAGGCGACAGGGACGCACACAGACCCCATAGGCCTAAGCACACAACCCACGGCTCTTCTTCGTTGAAGACGAAGGATCCATCAGCGCTGAAGGGGACGCAGGGCACTCCGGCGTCTACCTCAGACCGTAAGGGTCTCAAGCCCCACCCTCAAACGCAGTCGCGACCAGCGATTGGGCTTTCATCAAACACGGGCGCTACCCCAAAATCATCCGACGTAACGCTCCATAGAGCGGCCGTCGAGGAACAACGCGTAACGCAGGCAACGTCGACACCAGAGTCCTCTACTGACAAACTCGTTGTCGAGAGCCTGGCGAGAATTGTTTCCGAAGACACACGTAAGCGGACGACGAAACAAACGTCGAATACTGCACAAAAAGCTATAGAAACGCCGAAAAAGCATGAGTAGCCAGGAACTGCCCCTTTCATCTAAGGGCACTTCGGAACTACCGGAGGGCTTTTCAGATGGCGACGGAAACCTTTCTTCGACGTTGTGGGAGCATTCTAAGCGTTTTGAAGGTGAAAACACTGATTTCCCCCCTCTAGACTATTCAGGGGTCCCCCATGAGACCCTTGAAAGACTCCATTCTTGTATGGAGAAAATGGAAAGGTTTTTGGGAAACCAAAACCCACCCGCACCCAAAAGACTAAGAGAATGGCCCCAGGATGACCCTAGGGTCAAAATTCCTAGGCTGTTTCCCCCTTCTACAGATGTATATGACCTCACGGAAGAGGAGCAATACCTCCAGGAAGATGATGAGTGTTTGGGTGGAGAGGAAGAACATGAGGAAGAGGGGTTTGAAGAAGATCCTTACACTAGTGCAGGAGCTTTCGAAGAAGATACAGCTACCTCGCAGCCTTGGCAATCCCCATCAGTGCACTCAGACCCTGATGTCTTTCACCCTTCTCCTCCCAAGGATTCACCTATTGGAAACACCTCTCCCATAGATGACCAACCTTCACTTAATGCACTATTGCGCAAGGCAGCAGTGCATTTTGAAATAGACACAGGGGAGACTCTTCCTGACATAGACTTTGTAGAGAAAGTTATTAAAGAAAAAGCCCCTGTTAGTCAGTCTATTCCGCTCCTGGCTTCTATAAAGAGAAGAATAACTCCTTCCCTTTCCAATCCTGCCTTAGTCAGAGGGGTCAACCCTCGGATAGAAAAGCTCTTCAGCCCTTCGCCCTCTGACCCGTTGTACATCAGAGGCCATTCTATTCCGGACTCCCTCGTAGTTACTAATACAAGGAAAAGAGCAGGGGTACCACTATCCACTAGTGAGGCACCATCTGACAAAGAGGGCAAAAAGCTCTACGCACTTGGGAAGAGAATCACGACGTCCGCCGCCTTTTCAACTAGGGTTGCAAATAACAATTCCCTACTAGCTAGCTACGCAGATGCACAGTGGAGCAAGCTGCGCAGCGAAGCAGAGGAAGCACCAGAACCCCTGCGTTCACGCCTGTTAGCTACAATCTCAGAGGGAACTCTTGTAAACCAGGGCATCGTAAAGAACTACTTAGATGCCGCAGAGACGGCTGGCCGTTCCCTGGTTCAGGGAACACTTCTCAAACGCCATGTCTGGCTGCGCAATTCGGGATTTAAGCCGGAAACCCAGGCTTCCCTGATAAATAAGCCCATAGGAGAAACACATCTGTTTGGGAAAGCAGTTGATGAGGCCCTAGAACATGCGAAGAAAGAGTTTGATACCATCAAAACTCTTGACCAAATTTCTAGGCCCCCTAACAGACGCGGCTATGGCAATAGACACTCCTTTCGTGGCCAACGCCAGCAGCAAAACCAACAGAAATTTTACTCTGCTACCAACTGGCCCTCTAACCAGGGTAACAACACCCAGTTAAGTCAGAGGCCAACGCTGTGGCAGGGGAAGAGGTCGCGGCTCCAGCCCCAAAGGTTCCACGCCCAATACCAACAAATGACCCGAAGATTCCGGTCCCCTCCCATGCATCACCGGTCGGGGGCCGGCTAACATTGTTCCTTTCAGCATGGGAGGGAATATCGTCAGACCGCTGGGTATTATCCAACATAGCCCACGGATACTGCATCGAATTCAACGGTTCCCCGAAGTACAGACCCCCCACGGAACCGACGCATGACACCGGAACACCTCACCATTCTTCTACAAGAAGTAGAAGAGCTACTGAAAAAAGAAGCTATAGAGGCTGTCCCCCTATCTCAGGTAACAGAAGGTATTTATTCAGTGTACTTCCTTGTACCCAAAAAGGACTTGACCATGCGCCCTGTATTAGATCTGCGCCCAGCGAACAAGTTTGTCAAACCCCAAAAGTTTCGTATGGTGACCTTGCAGGAAGTAATCCCACTGTTATCACAGGGGGATTACATGACAACACTGGACATGAAAGATGCATACTTTCATATTTTAATGTTGCCAGCGCACAGAAAATACCTCAGGTTCAAGATAGAGAACAAACACTACCAGTTCAGAGTACTACCCTTCGGGATAGCATCTGCACCAAGGGTATTCACGAAAGTACTGGCAGTGGCAGCGGCCCACCTGCGCAGGTTATCCATCCCGGTATACCCTTACCTCGATGACTGGCTCATAACAGGGGATTCTTACGAAACATGCTTCTCCAATACCCAAAAGACTGTAGACCTTTTGTTCCAACTGGGCTTCTCCATCAACGAAAAGAAGTCCAGCTTAGACCCCAGCCAAATCAAACAATTCCTAGGGGCTCTAATTCGAACAAAGGACGGCCTCGTCTTCCCCTCCAACGAGAGGGTCCAAAACATGCTGTTTCAGATCCCCCATTATGTGGCAGGTCGAGAGGTGACGGTACGCAAAGCAATGCGCTTGCTAGGAATGATGGCGTCATGTATTTATTTGGTACCTCACGCGCGCCTGCGCATGCGCCCAATGCAAGAGTGGCTCAACAGCCAGTGGTGTCAGGCCAGCGGACAATGGGACGATCTAGTGGTGGTCTCGCAGGCCTTGGTTCTCTCGCTACAGTGGTGGACAAAAGAAAACCTGTTATTAGGGAAAACTTTTGCCACACCCGCAGTGGAAGCCACTCTAACCACAGACGCATCCCTTACAGGATGGGTGGCTCACCTATCCCATCACACTGCTCACGGAGCGTGGACTCCGAGCTTAGCATCCAAGCATATAAACCTGCTGGAACTACTAGCAGTGTTCAAAGCACTGAAAACCTTTCAGGAACACCTACAAGGAAAGACAGTGATGGTCCTCACAGACAGCACCACAGCCATGTAATACCTCAACAAGCAAGGGGGCACTCACTCTCCAGGACTGTCCAAGCTGTCCCAGAACATCTGGAAGTGGGCTCTCAAACACATGTTCCTACTATCACAACATGTACCAGCGGAACTCAATCTGCTAGCAGACGAACTCAGCAGAGACTTCCCCCTGCCCGTAGAGTACGAATGGCGGTTACAAGAAGACATCGTCTTCGACGTCTTCACACAGTGGGGTTTCCCAGAAATAGACCTGTTCGCAACTCTGGAAAACTCTCAATGCCAAGATTACGCCTCCAGGTACCCCCAGAACCAGTCCAAGGGGAACGGTCTATCGATTCCATGGTCAGGGAAATTTGTTTACGCTTTTCCCACGACTCCCCTTCTCAACAAGATAGTGCACAAGATGCACCAGGAACAAGTTACCAGGATACTGGTGGCCTCTATGTGGGCCCGACAGCCATGGTTCGCTCACTTGTTGGAGATGTCTCTATCTCCTCCAGTGAAACTGCCCTGCCCGTACAACATGCTGTCACAAGACAGGGGCAGGACACTGCACCCATGCCCTCAGACCATGAACTTAGCAGCCTGGCTCCTGAGGTCATAGAATTTGGACATTTACAACTTTCACAGAGGTGCATGGACATCCTCAGAGAGGCCAGAAAGCCTAACACTCGTCACTGCTATTCTAGCAAATGGAAAAGATTTGTCATCTGGTGCAGAGGGAAGAGTATCAACCCCATTGACTGCTCTCCCACACAAATTATTCTGTACCTGACCCATTTACTGGACTCGGGTCTAGTATTCAATTCTATTAAAGTACACCTGGCAGCGCTTTCTGCTTACACCACTTCACAACTCAAAGTATCGTGGTGGAAGATCCCAGTAATCAAAGCCTTCATGGAAGGGGTAAAGAGAATACACCCTCCAATAGCAAACCCAGCTCCCGGCTGGGATCTAAATGTGGTACTCACCAGGCTCATGGGGTCACCCTTTGAACCCATGCACAAGGCAACTCTTAAAGATCTCACTCTTAAGACTGCTTTCCTAATAGCTATTACCTCCATTAGGAGAGTAAGTGAACTACAGGCCCTTTCGGTTTTAGACCCCTTTGTAACAGTTCACAGGGATAAAGTGGTTCTACGCACACACCCAAGGTTCGCACCGAAATTCATCTCCAAATTCCATGTCAACCAGTCTATAGAACTACCAACGTTCTTTCAAAATCCTTCAAATCTAGGAGAAAAAAGCCTGCATACACTAGATGTGCGCAGAGCTGTCATGTTTTACATGGAAAGAACTAGTCCACTGAGAAAGACTAATCAGTTCTTTGTCTCGGTGGCAGCAGGAAGAGAAGGAGATGCAGTTTCAAAATCCACTATATCTAGATGGATTGTACAATGCATCACTCTCTGTTACACTCTTGCTAAGAGAGAACTACCCTTCAAGCCAAGAGCACACTTACTCGAGGCACTGGGGCATCCATAGCATTCATTGCAAATGTTCCCCTTGAGTCCATCTGCAAAGCGGCAACCTGGAGTTCTGTACACACCTTTACAAAACACTACTGTCTAGATGCCCACTCTAGATCTGATTCCCAGGTGGGACAAGCAGTATTAAGACATCTTTTCTCTACTGTTCCTTCTCACAACCCACCTCCAACTCCGGGTACTGCTCGCTAGTCTATGCACAGCATGTGATTTTAAGCAGATTAACAAACATCAGAAGACAATGCATTACTTACCGTAAAAGCATTTCTGATGGTTGTATCTGCTTAGATTCACATGCGCCCAACCTTCCTCCCCGCTCGGATGGAAGGAACATAGACATCCTTTTCTATATCTCTCTTTTCTGTACTCACTCACGTCTAGAAGGCTCCCTCAGGGCAGAAAAATACAATCTGAGGGACCTCGACGCGTGAGGGATTATGGGTACAACGCACGTCACTATAGGGATAGTGTTACAGACACGCCTTGTCGACGTCCCCTTTTCGACTACGAAAAACAAAATGCAATACTCCGCAGTGACCACTGGATGTCGGACCTATGCACAGCATGTGAATCTAAGCAGATACAACCATCAGAAATGCTTTTACGGTAAGTAATGCATTGTCATACGAATTGTTCGTTTTACAACTGTTCGAATTACAATTGACCTTTTCACAATTGACCGATTTGTGAAGGTCAATTGTAACATATATGTGGGGGGAAACCCCCCACAACCCCCCACCTAACGCCAAAACCCCTATATATATATATATATATATATATATATATATATTATATATTTCTGAGGCTTGTGGAATCTGCTTAGATCACATGCTGTGCATAGGCCGACATCTAGTGGAAGCTGCGGAGTATTACAGTTTGTTTTTCGAAACTCGAAAATGGGCGTCGACACAGGCGTGCCAGTAATACTATCCCTAGTGTGACGTCCACTGTACCCAAGATCCCTCACGCGTCTGGGATCCTCAGATTGTTTTTTTCCGCCATACTGGTCGGAAGCATCTTGCGGAGTCCCCTGGCCTTA
Source organism: Ambystoma mexicanum (assembly GCF_040938575.1). Taxonomy (NCBI): domain Eukaryota; kingdom Metazoa; phylum Chordata; class Amphibia; order Caudata; family Ambystomatidae; genus Ambystoma; species Ambystoma mexicanum. Next base: position 301,981,323 of record NC_090941.1, read on the forward strand.
GCCATACTTTTGCTATTATATTGCAATTTAAAATTATTTATTGACATCCTTCCCCACCCCAACGTCGACCATCGATCTCGACGACGGCTGGAGAAGACATCGACCGTCGGCTGCTGCACGACGGATCTGGGCCTAGGAAGGCCGCTGGCCTCGGCCCGGGCCTAGTAGGCCGCTGGCCTCGGCCCTGCAAGTAGGGAGAGTGGGGGGTGGTACATACTCTTCACTCTTGGTATATAGGTACACCTTATATATTTCCTACACTTATCAGCCCGCTGCCTCAAGGTGCGTATGGAGGGTACCCCTTTCCAATTCTGCCCCAAGTGCAATCGCAAATACCCTTGGGTCGACAGGCACGCCACGTGCAATCTCTGCTTGCCGAGGGACCACCCCGAAGCGAACTGCAGAGCGTGTAGTAGGTTTAAACCTAAGACACTTAAGGACCGTTCGACAAAGCGTTGGGTCCACCACGCCAGGCAGGCAGCCATGGCAGCGGAGGGCGCCTTCAGCGATGGCAGCGACGCCGTACTTTCGGACGGCGAGGGCATTACGGCGTCGAAAGACTGCCGAGCGCAGGTCCCCGACCTCGGAAGGTTGCCCGGCAGGGTGGCTATGGGGAAGACCCCCGGCGACGCAAGCGCTACACCTACACACACTAAACACACTAAGTCCAACCGAACCTCGACGACGTCGACTTCTCGGAAAGAGGCACGGATAGAACGGTCCGACTCGGTGTCCTCTGGGCGCTCTCGATCGAGATCGCCTCATGACGCAAGGCAATCATCCACTCTTGCCAAGAGTGCCTCGCTCCCTAGATTAACGGAAGTTCCGTCGTCAGAAGACGAAGACGACTTCCACCCCCAGGCCGCGCTCCAAGAGACCGAGAGCGCAGTTTACACCAGCGAGGCCCCACGCTCGAAACAAAATACCTCTCCAGACCCTCGGCGCCAGGCGTCGAAGGTCTCTGGGGCCTCTAAGGGGCAGGGAAAACATTTTTCCACGCACGGGGAGGGAGGGAAACAGCGGAAAGCTCAGCCTTCCACTCCTGTAAGACCATCCTTCCACCCCAAGCAGACAGATAAACATAAATCTACTGGGACAGCAACATCCAGCAAGGGTACCCTTGATAAGTCCTCTAAGTTGCCTACTAAACTCATACCCTGTTCCAAAGAATGGTCCAGTGAGGACATAGACAGGGTCATGTCAAGAATGTCTTCCTTAGCGGATTTTTATGACAAAAACCCAGAGCATTTCCTTTCGTATGACCCTCAAGGGGCCACACCCTTAGGCTCCTCTGATCCTATCCCCCTAAGTAAAAAGGCCCGGGTCGAAAGACCTGACCCCTTCGAGGTGCAGCCTTACTCTACTCCATACTCTACTCCTCACCCCAGATACCAAGGACAACCTTTCCCTGAAGGGGACCAGGAGTTTTCAATTATGGAGGAACAAACCGGGTCAGAATACTATGCGGAGGATAAGGACCTGGAGGAGGTAGAAGATGAGGAAATTTACAGAGTAGATTCCCCGGTAGAGAGCGAAGCCCCAGTTACCGACTCGCCAGTTGATAACCAACCCCTCCTTAATGAAGTTCTCGCTCGCGCAGCAGAACATTTTCACATCAACACCCACGGTGTACAGGAGGAAAGGGACTTCGCAGAAGAGTTGGTGGGAGAGAGGAGGCCGGTCGCTCAGACCATCCCTATCCTTAAATCCATCCAACGTAGAATAGATCCATCCCTGGTGAATCCTAACCTCACCAGAGCCGTCAACCCCAGAGTCGAAAAACTTTTTCGGGCAGCCCAGTCTGACCCTCTTTATATAAGAGGTCATCTTAAACCAGACTCCCTAGTGGTCACCAACACTCGGAAGAGGGCTGGGACACCCCTATCGTCGTCAGAAGCTCCTCCCGACAAGGAGAGCAAAAGACTGTGCGGGTTTGGCAGGAAGGTAGCCTCAACGTCCGCCTACCAAGCAAGGATTGCTAACTCCACCACCCTGTTGGCAAGTTACAACTGCCATCAATGGGAAGAGGTCGCGGCGCTCATAGCCTCTGCTCCTGAACCGTTAAAGGGCCAGTTGGCTCGGATCTCGGCAGAAGGGAGGGCCGTGTCTGGTTGCATTTTAAAAGCAACATTCGACGCTGCGGACAACGCAGGAAGATTGATAGCAGAAGGTACTGTTATCAAGAGACATGCGTGGTTGCGGCAGTCGGGGTTCAAGACAGAAACACAGGCGTCATTAATAGACAAGCCGGTGGAACCCGATCTATTGTTTGGGAAAGCGGTCGAAGACGCACTGAAAAACGCCAAGGACGAATACGAAACACTTAAATCCCTTGGCCAACTAACCAACAAACCCCCTAACCAGAGGGGGAACAGTAATTTTCGTCGCCCACGCGGCCAAAATTCACAAAGAGGCAACTATGCCCAGGGACAGGGTACACAGTGGAACAACAGCCAGCAGTCTACCCATAGTTACGGCAGGGGTAACAAAAGAGGTTGTGGGAGAGGCAGAGGCAGCCCCAACAAGGGAGGTGGCACGCCTCCACCAAAGCAGTGACGCTCAGTTCAGGGTCCCTTCTCACGCAACCCCAGTAGGGGGACGCATTTCCAACTTCACCCAGGCTTGGGAAGGGATCACCTCAGACAGATGGGTGCTGTCAACAGTGTCCACAGGATATTGTATAGAATTACTGCAGCGTCCCCGGAACCATCCTCCACGACAAAAAGTACACTCCTTAGAACATCAGAAAATCCTTCTCGAGGAGATCGCCATTCTGCTAGAAAAGGACGCGATAGAACTCGTCCCAGGACACCAGGTAAACAAGGGTATCTATTCAACTTACTTCCTTGTGCCAAAGAAAAATTTGACAATGCGCCCAGTATTGGACCTACGGCCTGCCAACAAGTATGTCAAGCCCCAAAAATTCTGTATGACCACGCTACAAGAGGTAATCCCCCTCCTAAAAAAGGGGGATTACATGGCAACCTTGGATATGAAAGATGCTTATTTTCATATTTCCATACTCCCGGCGCACAGAAAGAACTTGCGTTTCAAGGTGGACAGTCGCCACTACCAATTCAAGGTACTGCCCTTCGGGATAGCTTCAGCACCAAGGGTATTCACCAAGGTACTGGCGGTGGCAGCGGTACACCTACGCAGGGAGGCAATCCCAGTGTACCCTTATCTGGACGACTGGCTCATAACGGAGGAAACCCCAGGAATTTGCAGGACAAACATTCAAAGGACTATCGACCTCCTCCACGAATTAGGCTTCTCAATCAACGAGAAGAAGTCAAGCCTGGTGCCAAGCACCTCCAAAACAGTTCCTAGGAGCAATTCTAGATACTCAGGAAGGGTTGACCTTCCCTTCGGAAGAGAGAATTCGGAATATACTACTGCAAATTCCACATTATCAGTCCGGTCAACAAATAACGGTACGCAAAGCAATGCGGTTACTGGGCATGATGGCGTCATGCATTTACCTGGTCCCCCACGCGCGACTGCGCATGCGTCCCATGCAGGAATGGTTGGCGAAACAGTGGTCTCAGGCAAGTGGTCAGTGGGACGATCTAGTGGTCGTTTCGCCAACACTTGTACAGAGCCTACACTGGTGGACAAGAGAGAATCTCGCAAGGGGAAAACCCTTTTACGATCCCGAAATACAGGCAGTGGTGACTACAGATGCATGCCTGACTGGGTGGGGAGCTCACCATCTCCACCACACAGCTCAGGGTCTCTGGTGTCACTCAGTAGCCAAGAACCACATCAACCTCCTAGAGCTTCTGGCAGTATTCCCAGCGCTTCGGGCGTTCGAGCCCCATCTACTAAACCTGTCGGTGCAGATCCGGACGGACAGCACGACAGCCATGTTCTATCTGAACAAGCAAGGAGGGACTCGTTCGCCAAATCTGTCCAAGCTTGCCCAGAAAATCTGGATATGGGCACTCAGACGGAACATCTTCCTGTCATCGCAACATGTTCCAGGGGAGCTCAATTCCCTAGCGGATGCTCTAAGCAGAGACTCCCTCCCAGAAGAACACGAATGGGTCCTTCACAGAGAGATCGTAGAAGATCTCTTCTCTCAGTGGGGTTTCCCCACTATAGACTTATTCGCCACAAGCGAAAACAAACAATGCCCAGGATTTGCATCCAGGTTCCCCCAGCCAGACTCCCAAGGGAACGCCCTGTGGATGAACTGGTCAGGGATGTTTGCGTACGCTTTTCCACCAACTCCTCTCACCAGGAAGGTGGTGTACAAGATGAACAAGGAATCGATGACGCTCATCCTAGTCGCTCCCATGTGGGCGAGACAACCATGGTTTCCACACCTACGCAGGATGGCGGTGTGCGAGCCCATCAAACTTCCAGCCTGGTACAACCTACTGTCCCAGCAACAAGGTCAAACAGTGCACCAGCAACCCAGCTTAATGAACCTGGCAGCATGGCTCCTGAGGTCATAGAGTTTGGACATCTCAAATTACCACAGAGGTGTATGGACATCCTAAAAGAATCCAGGAAACCAAACACAAGGCACTGTTACTTTGACAAGTGGAAGAGATTCGTTATTTGGTGCCAAAATAAACAAATCAACCCTGTTGATTGCACTCCTTCCAACGTCGTGACATACATGCTCCACCTGCTGGATGCAGGATTGGTTTTTAACTCTCTGAAAGTACACCTGGCAGCCCTCTCGGCTTACACCACATCCCATAACAAAGTGTCGTGGTGGAAAGTACCAGTAGTTAAAGCCTTCATGGAAGGAGTAAAGAGACTTCACCCTCCTATTTCAAACCCACCGCCAGGATGGGACCTTAATGTGGTGCTAGCTAAGCTCATGGGCCCCCCTTTCGAACCCATGCATAAAAGTAGTCTCAAACACCTGACTTATAAAACGGCCTTCTTAGTAGCCATTACCTCTATAAGAAGGGTCAGTGAAATTCAGGCTCTGTCAGTGCAGGATCCTTTCTTTACTATTCACAAAGACAAACTGGTTTTACGTACACACCCTAGGTTCTCACCTAAATTTATATCAAAGTTCCATGTAAACCAGTCCATCGAGCTTTCGGCTTTCTTCCAGAACCCGCAAAGCTCAGCTGAGGTGAAACTACACACCCTAGATGTGCGTAGGGCGGTCCTCTACTATGTAAATAAAACCAGACCGCTAAGGAAAACAGATCAACTGTTTGTCTCCGTAGCTACAGGCAGAGAGGGAGATCGCGTCTCTAAAGGCGCTATCTCGAAGTGGATCATCAACTGTATACAGCTGTGTTACTCTCTTTCTGAAAAAACTCTGCCTTTTACGCCAAGGGTCCACTCTACTAGAGGCATTGGGGCCACTCTGGCTTTCATTGCAAATGTTCCCCTCGACACCATTTGCAAAGCAGCTACTTGGAGCTCTATTCACACTTTTACTCAGCATTACTGCATTGACACTCATTCCAAGACAGATACACAAGTGGGACAAGCGGTTCTAAGACACCTGTTTGCTCATGACCCTTCTCACATCCCACCTCCTTCTTCTGGTACTGCTCGCTAATCTATGCACAGCATGTGATCTAAGCAGATTCCACAAGCCTCAGAAGGGATACATTACTCACCGTAATCGTATTTCTGATGCTTGTATCTGCTTAGATTCACATGCGACCCACCCTTCCTCCCCTCCGAGAGAAGGCGCATGATTGCTTGTAGTCTTACCTTTCTGTCTATCTGCTTGGATTATCTGTACTTACGCTACTCCTCATGCTTCCTCATGTCAGAAAAAATACAATCTGAGGATCCTAGACGCGTGAGGGATCTTGGGTACAGTGGACGTCACACTAGGGATAGTATTACTGGCACGCCTGTGTAGACGCCCATTTTCGAGTTTCGAAAAACAAACTGTAATACTCCGCAGCTTCCACTAGATGTCGGCCTATGCAAAGCATGTGAATCTAAGCAGATACAAGCATCAGAAATACGATTACGGTGAGTAATGTATCATATATATATATATATATATATATATATATATATATATATATATATATATATATATATATATATATATATATATATATATATATATATATATATATATATATATATATATAACCAAACAGATATATGTATATATATGTATATGTGTGTATATGGGTGTATATATATATATATATATATATATGTATATATATTCAATTGTGAAAAGGTCAATTGTGACCCTTTAAATTCGGTCAATTGTTCATTCGAACAATTGTAAACGAACAATTTGGGGAATACCCTCAATAACACACCATGTGGTTTGAATGGTGTACCCAAATCCAATACAGGCTAGTCTCCAGGACCTCGGGCCTGTAAAATTCAGTTATTTGGCACAAAAAGACATGTTCACACCATATATCTTTTGTGAGTGAACAGCGAGTCTTTACTGCTAGGAGGGGTAGAGATTGGTGCTGGGCACAAATCACGCTCCCAAAGCCACCAAGCAAAAGCTTGTCTACATAAGTTATATACTCTATTAACAGCAAGTACAAAGAAAACCAATATCCTCACATCGTAAGTAGAACTCATGAACTATAAATAGAAACTGTAAATGTGTGCCAATGGCACCCCAATCACACACTTTACCTTATAGCGATAGAGCATTATTTGTCAACACAGTTGCAGTTTAAGGTGTATCGAAAAGTGGGTAAAAAACATGCACAATATAAATTTACTGGAATGATTTAAAAGTCCAATTAATATCTTAAGAATTCTTATCCTAGCCACTTAACAATTGTTTATCAAGGTACGTATGATTTTAGGTTACTTTAGTGGGTTTAAGCAGTCATAAATGTCCAAATGGTCGAAACAACGGGACAAAAGCAATTGTTAGACAGCGGTTATGGTGTCACCACAGGCAAGCCTGTACTTACAACTCTCCATGGCAAGACCGCGACAGCCACACAAATGTAGGACCCTACAGAAGAATCTGAAGATTAAGTTCTACCTCCAAAGTCCAGAAGGGAGGTGTTGATGCAGTCCTAGGATATCAGCCAAAAGTAAGAACATTGAGGTCGGCGGGTGTAACCTAAAGGAGTTTTCGAGCAAGCCCCACAGGCCCAGAAGCTCAAGGTAGAACTAGGACCTTGGGGAGCCTACTCACATCAATTGATGCTGAAAATGCCATCCAGGGATCTCAGTTGCCGAGGTGAGTAATGGTGTTTGGTCAGGATTGTGCCATTTCTGGTCTCTAATGATACTCCTGAATACAGAAGATCACTCGGTCAGGACCCCAGAACTGTGGATGACGGACACCTTTTTCCAGCAATGAATGGCACAGAAGATGGAGCAGTAGTAGAAAAGGCTTGGCGATGACCCTTCAAACAGGTGACATGTGATGCATAGCAGGATGACAGGACCCCAGCAGCCAATTGTGATGCATGTTCTTCCCATAGATTCGTCTTAGTTATATTTTAATTGATATGATATATGGCACAGCATTTATAACGCGCCTATACACAAGTGTTACAAGGCCAGATTGGGGGAACAGAGGGAAGACAGAGGCAACAATCTTACTAGGCCAGGTGACATTGAGATCGTGCAAGTGTAGGGGAGGGGGAGAAGGAAGTGCAGGGGAAGGGGGCAGTGCAGTACATAGGATAAACAGTAAAAATAAAGAAAACTATAGAAAAACAATAGATAAGTGTGGCCAGCTGGTGGCAAGTACAAGGGTAACAGTAGAAATCAGGTGTCAGTTGCTGGAAGGGGGCTGTATGGATACAGAAACAGCCCCTGAGTGCAAGGGTTGCCAAGGGGGCAGTGCAGGTGTGCGAATGGCGGGGGGGGGGGCTGGGCCCGAGATCAGTGGATAGCCAGGTAACCAGTGCAGTTTCAGTTTCAGCCAGGAGATCAGCAGAGGAGAAGAGAGGGAGCAGAAGCACAGAGGAAGGTCTTGAGGTACTTCCGGAACCAGAAATGGTTCTCATCAAGTTTCAGGGAGGCTGTTCCAGAGGGAGGCCCTAGCCGAAGAAAGAGATCTACCACCAACTTGTTGCTTGGAGAAGCGGCAGACCCTGAGGGAGTTGGAGGCGGAAGAGCGAAGAGCTCGAGAAGGAAGATATTTAGGAAGAGAAAGTTGAAGGTATCGAGGCCCCAGGCCCCACAAGGCCTTGTGGACAATTGTAGTATTGGGCTTGCATCAATACATCAATGCTAGCCATAGAATGTTTACCTGGCTGGAACCTTCATGTGCGCTCAAGGTTCCAGAAGTGGGAGATCTACTTGAAAGGATGTATTTAATGTAGCTGCCTACCTCCCTTTCTGTAGCCTGTAACAATAAAGCTACTTCACATTTCTACTTACCTGTGTCAGCGTGCCTCCTGCTTACCTGTACCTGCTGCCTTGACATACATACTACAACAATGCAGAGGGTTTTGATTTTAATCCTCACTGCCACTGGGAGCCATTGCAGAGATTACAGTCCTGGAGAGATACGATCCCTGTTTTGGATGAGTTGCAGAGGGATGAGAGTAGAGGCAGGCCGTTTTAGAACGAGGCTGTTGCAGTAGTCCAGTCTAGAGAGAACCAGAGCTCTAGAAACAGTGCGCTTCTGGGGGAAGGAGAGGAAAGGAAGAATACCTCTGAGGTGGTGCAGCTGTAGTGTGACTTCTTAGAGATGTCCGAGATGTGAGGAGAGAAGGAGAGTATGGAGTCGTAGAGGACACTGGGGTTGTTAGCCTCGCGGATGGGAGCAGGAAGAGGGCCAAGAGAGGCTGGCCAGAAAGTGACAGGAAAGGAGGGGAGCAGGTGTGCAGATGAGTAGAATCTCTGTCTTACTGGCATTAAGGCTGAGATCATTGGTGGCACACCACTCCTGGATAGCAGACAGTCCGAGATGAGTGAAGGAGAAGAGGTGGCGGAAGGTAGCCTAAAAATGAGTGGTCATCCGCATAGCACTGAAAGTTGGGGCATAGAGCGGCAATGCAGTGGGCAAGAAGTGCCAGGTATTGGTTGAACAGTCAGGGAGAGAGGTCAGACCCCTGGGGAACACCACAGGTAGAGATAGCGTAGAGGAAGGACCAGAGTTGGACCTGGGATGGTCGATCGTAGAGTAAAGAAGTCAGCCAAGCCAGGGCCTTATCGGTGATACCCAGGTTATCACAGAGACGGTTGAGCAGGATGGCATGGTTGACCGTGTCCAACGCAGAAGATAGATCAAGTAGGAGGACGACAGAGGGTATGTTGGAATCAAGGTTGGAGAGCAGGTCTTTACGGTTATTCAGGAGAGCAGTTTCCGTGCTTCTGGCAGCTCTGAAGCCAGACTGATGGTCATGGAGACAACCAACAGATTCAGTGTGAAGACTAAGCTGAGATATGGCCAGCTTTTCCAGGAGTTTTCCCAAGAAAGGAGTGATGGAGATTGGGATGTTAAAGATTTCAATCAGGTGACACACACCTTGGTCTCTGCCTAGTATGCAGCGCAGAACTGAAATGCTTATCTTTTATATTGATTCAATATTGAGATGATACACCACTCATATCGCACCCCCTTTTCAAACACCCCGGGTAACAATGTACCATGAACCAGGCTGGTTGGTAAAATACAATATTTATTTATTTTAAAATTCAAAATAAATCATACACTTTTTAATATGGGGGAGCAATCACCAATGGGGTGATAATTACAATAAGAATGTGAGCAATGCACTGGGTTTAACCTTCTAGTGGAACATATACACAGCACAGCGGAATAGGAGCACTTTTTGATTTAGGAAAGATAGCATCTAAATTAGAATTCCCCCCTGCAATGTTCCCTCAATCCACAAATAATCAATTCTGAGTGGTTAAACAGAAGCAGCAAGTAATCAGGAATAATATGCAAGAATCGGAATTCAAATCTGACCTTCCCTCGCCAAATAAAAGAAAAACGGATTTCAAACCCCTTGTAATGTTATGAAATGACATTCGAAAAACAGTCAAATAATGAATGTGTGTTGAAAACCTTGAAGCAAATAGAATTCCTCACTAAAGCAACAGGGCAAAGACACTAACAATCACAAAGAATGGATTTCCAAAAGCATACAATTTGAAAATGAGTGGCAAGTAAAACATGTTGCAGCAAAATGACGTGTAAAAAGTTGCATTATTTCCATTCCTGCCTAAAATTATCCAAATGGTTTTTAAAAAAACGGGTGGAATACACTGCTTTGGAGTGCAGTTATTTGGTTGGGGAATAGCTATGGATCACAGGTACAGTATGGAAGTGAAAGTATGTCTTTAGCTGGTAAATTCAGTGAGTTATGCAAGATATAGAAAGGTGCACTTTCAGTCAAATGAAGGCGCGAAAATAGGAAAGGAAATCAGTTGTGGCAAGAACAGTTTTACTTTACACTAGAGTATACAGGCTAGGACACCAAAGAGGGACACAGTAAGCTCCAGGGTTGATTCGCGAGTTCAACCCTCTCACCCCAGCGCCCAACCCTGGCGGAACCAGTCCGATCACTCGCAATAGGACTAATGGCTTAGGATTCCACAAGGCAAAATTACTAAAGAGATGACGCTAGCACTAGAAATCAAGAGCAGGGTTGCAAGAATGATTGACAGCTTAAACAAGTTATCAGGATATGGATAGGATGACTTGGAGAGTGCGATAAGTACAAATGCAAGATAGGCTATGGGTTTCTACAGGGTGGCGATACTTAGTCCACTTTTAGTTTGGGATTTTGGACCGTCAAGGGTTCTGGTCACTACATGGCAGGGTGCCTGGCAAACATCTGGGCAGTTCTGGTTACCGTATGGCACTGGACTGGAATTCTGGTCACTGGATACTAAAGATCAGCTGGATGGCAGGTTTCCAGCAAGCATGCAGTTAGTGGTATCAGGATGCTTCCCAAAAACACCACAGCTTTCCCTCTTGGTTATTTTGGAATTTTAGTGGGAGTTCAGAATTGAGGCATTGCTGGGAATAGGATCAGCACTGCTTGGGTTTTGCAGTGGGCCCTGGAGTAGGGTCAGCAATGCTCTGGCCTTGTAGTTGGGATCTGGAATCTGGATGGATGGAACACAAACAGGACGCCAGCGCAGGAACGTCAGGGAGAGTGTGTGTCTAGAATCTTGTCAGGGACTCTTATTTATAATGCCAAGTGACATCATCAAAGTATATGACTGGGGCAGGCTTAACGAAACATGCCTCTAACAACGGGATTGGGCAAGGGTGATAGTCTCCGCCTCGCTCTCAGCTAGTTGGATTTCAGAAAAATGATGTCAGATTTATGGTGTGAGTTTTGCAATGTCCAACAACCTCCCACAGTTACTTTAACTAAAATCCGAATTCGCTACAAACATACATTTATACAATTGCAATCTCTTAGCAAATTATATACACGAGTTGCATATTGTGTGCAGCACATTGCAGTCCAATCCTCCAGTCCGTGAGACCTTGTTTCGCCCTTCTACCAGTTTTTCGCGCTTTTCAATGGGATTTATATTACTCAAAATTGTAGAACTTTATATATCGGTGTGGATTATCATAAGGGATGCATGTACAAAAATGTGCATTTACAACATGGATGTTTTTCTTGTAATCTGCCATATTTTGCCATTTCTGTCCCCAAGGTGTCAATGATTTCTACCAAGTCTTAAAAGAAAGCCCAAAAAATCACTTTTACATTGCGAAAATTCTACATTTTTACAAAGTCTTGCTGCAGAGATAAAAGTCTTTAAAGTTTATTTATGAAATAGTCTTTGGAAACAGATGGCCGTCCTTTGTCACATGATCATTTTTTTTCCTTCCTTAAACTACTACCAACTGTCATTTACTTCAAAGCAAGGTGGGGGTTTCTCAGCTTGATTGAAGTTTTTTGGCCCCTTCATACTTCAAACTTTCTGGCCCTGGGAGCTCCATTGTCAGTGGGTTCAGCTCAGCCTAGATTCTTTCCCACCCTGTAATTATCAGTCGGGTGTTGGTCTCTGCTGAGAGTTTATGGTGTGACTCCCTTCCTAGGGGAAATTTTCGGGGCTGCCAACTGGAATAACTGTTTTTGAGAGCTTGCAAATTCAGCCTGTGGGTTTTAAAATCTTTCTTTTCTTATTTTGAGTCCTGAATTACAACAAACCTGTGGAATAAAATAGCCCCTGTATGTTTTATCACCAACAACACAACCCCTTTACATTGCTAAATAAGGCAATCTTTCATTCAACAATTTCCTTTTTAAACGGGTAATTTTTTTTTTTCAGTTTGCAAAAAGTCAATTTTTACATGTGTGGTGAAAGTTACCATTCCTTTCTTTAAATTTGGTTTGGCGGCTCCTTCAGATTCCCACACTGTCTTTGCAGCTATAGTCATTTTCTTGAATGCAGGAGTTTTGTCTGAAGCACAGATATATTGAAACTGACGTGGCTCAGCTAGTTGGAGTCTCTTTGAACGCATGAGCTTTGGGATACTTTTGTAAAGAAACGTGTGTTCTTGTGCGAGTAAAAAGTGAAGGTGCGTGTTGGTTTCTCTCGGAGTTGATTTGACAGGGCCTGTCATTCAGAATTATGCTTTGCTGAAGGACATGGCAGGGCCTTTTTAATCACAGTAGTTAAGACAGAACAGATGGAATTGGCATCGAAGCAGCATTTTTAAAGGGTGAAAAAAGTTTCATTTTGAAGGGGAATTTTGGGTTTTCAGCAAAGCAGTGCTGCCTTTTCACTTTATTCCATTTATATGTTTCAGAACACAGGGGCATGCTCCTTCAGTGTGTCCCCTTGTTCCATCTCCCTGAAGTGTGCTTGGCAGGACGGTGCAGCCATCTTGTTGTTGCTGCAAAAACAGTTTTGAGGTCCTGGTGCGCAAGTAGCCAGCGCAGCCATTTGCTGTTTTTTGCAAACGGCCAGCTTTATGATGTGTTGAAATACTGTTCAGTGGGTCAATATATCCCACAGGGCGATAGTTAGCCTGGCAGGGCGGGTCGGCAGAGGGGTTCTTAAGAAGACAGTGCACAAGGGAGTGCTTCAGTGGGGGAAGGGAAGACTCCAGTGGTGAAGGAGTTGTTGCAGAAGTCAGCCAAAGCAGGTGCCAGGGTGGCCCTTGATGGATTTAGAGGAACAGGGGAGAACCTGTTTCGACGAGACTGTCATAGATCGGACTTGTCTAGAAACCTAGTCTGGGGAGAACAGGGGAAAGGCAGAGAAGGAGGGAGGAGAGGTAGCCACAGAAGGGGCAGCTGAGGAGAGGGGAGTAGAGGTAGGAGGAGGAGAGGAAGAGAGAGAGGACAGGATGTCCTGAGTTTTAGAGATGAAATGACTAGCCAGGGCCTTGCTGTGGTCCTGGGAGGGGGCAGGCGAGGTAGAGACTGCAGCAGGATTTTCCAGCTCCTTGCAGATTTTAAAGACTTTGGCCGAGTTTCTGGATGCCGCAGAGACACGGGCTTAGATGAGGGCTCTCTTCTTGGTACGGACAGAGAGCCGGTATTGCCTTTGGAACAGGCGGCAGGCCAGTTTGTCAGAGGATGTACAGGAGGCACGCCATTTCCTCTCAGCCACCCTGCACTTGCGTTTAAGGGTGACGTGGTCTGAGTCGTACCAGGAATTGTCTTGATAGATATCCATCCTGCTTCAGCTTGTGTTAGGGATATGTATGCGTCATACCCTCTCCTAGTGAGACCCCCAGCACTTTTTGCTGGACTTCTGGGCCTTTTTCATTCAATCCTGAATGAGTGGAGCCTTTTTCCACTGATTCCTTCTTGTGGGCTCTGTCTTTTGGAGCTCTATTCTTTGTAATCTACCTGTACTATGGAGTCTGTCTGCTCCATAACTCATTAAGGCATTACGGCTGTGTTTTACTGCTACAGCACACAGCTCCTTATGGGCAGTGTTGCTGGGGACCCTAAGGGTGGGCAGTCAGGAAGTGGGGGGAAGAGTTTTCTACCCCCCCCCGTCCTTTGTCTGCTAGAGTTCCTGAATAGATCCAGCTCCAACAGGGGTTCTGGCTGTCCTGCTTGGACAGCCAAACACCTCTTTCTGTAAAATGCTGGGAGAGATTGCAGAGGAGTGTGTGCTGGAACTGTATAAAAGGTGAGGCTTCTAGAGTGTAAAGCAAGTCAACCACAGGAAACCGAAGTAACCGAAGAAGACGACGACCAGGGACACCTGCAGACCCTTTGCAAGACCGTGAAGCGACCACTGCTGTCCTGACCCCGTTTTTTATGCGACCGAGGGGCTGCGAAGAGGAAGGAGGACTCCTTCCCTTTTGCTAGTGGCAAAAACCAGTCACAAGACTAACTTTGAAAGAAGCCATCTCCCGAAGTCCTAGGAGTTTCCAGAGCTGCGGAACCCCAATACCAGGAGACCTACTGCCCATTTCGAGTGCATCATAGTGGAAAGGCCGAATCCATTCAAATCTTTCCTGAACCCGTAAAGACACTCCAGAGATCCGATCTAACTCGCCCAGACCCTCTTACCAGAGTGTGGGACTACAGGAATCGAAGAAGATTGACCAGGCAAACGGTGTCCTTTATTGGTGCTACTGTAAAGGTGGCAAAACTGCAGAGTGAACCAAGAAGTTGCTGAAAGTCGTGCTATAGGTCCTCCCTCGAGACTGCTCCTGAGAGACACCATCCATTGTCCTGCCTTTCATCACCAGACCAAGGAATCCTGATGCCGGGTCCAGAGCGGTCACATTGCGGAGAAGCCAACACAAACACTTTCTTCAAACCTAAGGTACTGTGGGGGAAAAGGCATTGCTTACCTGAGTTCACGTAGTCGCTCCAGAGCATTGGAGTGCATGTAGTGGTGTCCAGGGCAACCACCCTCTTTCCTCTGATCAAAGCCGCTGCTTGTGTCCCCTTCTCGAGTCTGTTTTAAGGTCTCATTTGTTAGTTTCTAACTTGCTGATTCAATAACTTTAGACACTGGAAGAAATCCGCAGGAACTCTTTCACAATTCACTGTTTGCCACGGCTTCAAGCCCTCTCGAACTGCCTCTAGCTAGGATTGTGTTTTTGGACTTGGACTTGCCAGGCGAAGAAACTGTCTCTAGAACCTTGAACTAAGCTCCTGTTGCACTAACCACTTATTCTCCTCCCTTTTTGAAGTGCCTTTTTTATATGTGTTTACAGAGTAATTGCATTACCGTATGACCTGTTGAAAACCGCATGAGTGCGCAATTACTGATAATACGATAAACCTGGTCTTTTCCCTTTCTAACGTTGCAACAAATGTAACCGCGAACAAACACAAAGGGAAAGTGCCCTTTGAAGTGTAGTTCTAGTATTCCTAAGTGTTGTACCGTAAACGTCTGAAGTATTTCAAGTGATTCTAGTGTAAATATAATAAATGTATATCTTTTATATAAATATGTGTAAGTGCTTCTTTGTTTGTCTAGCTAAGATTCAGTGTAATTACCTACAGCTCACACCTTCCTCTTAAGATAATCCTGACTACTCTGCCACACTATCAAGGTCCTGAGCTAGTACGGACTGATACTTAGAGTTGGGGATCTACAAACCACTGCTTTCCTACCCAAGGTGACCTCCTCCTTCCATCTCAACTAGGAAATGGTCTTACCCACTTTCTTCGCCGATCCCAGGGACGAGCCTTAGAGGGTCTTGCACCGTCTGGATGTCAGACACCTGCTGAAATACTACCTGGTCAGGACCAAGGACTTCTGCAAGTCGAACGCCTTGTTTGTCACTTTCGGTGGTTCAAGGCCCCTCTGCCCAGCCCTCCAAGAACTCAAAGACCTGGCGCAAGAACCAGACTGTCCCACATTAGGAGCATATAAGGTAGCCAGGGTAATTCGCGTTTCCCCATAGAGTCCCTTTATCCCTAGAAATAGACCCCCAAATCCCCATTTAACCTGTATCTCAGTCATCTTGAAAGCCGTCCCCAGTATGATGCCCACTCCTTCCTTCTTGCGGTCCCTGTGTGAGGCCCAAAGTTTTTTCTTTTCCTCATATGGCCGATTCCGCCCCCCATTTATAGTGAGTCTTTTGCAGAAAGAGGATCGCCAAGCGCTGTTTACGAAACATATTGCTTGTGAGAGATCTCTTATTTTGGGAATTTAGTCCTTTAACATGGCAACGCGGATCTCAGCCATAACCTTTCCTTAACCTTCTCCTGTCACCCTGAACCATCACTCAAGAAGTAGCCCCTCTTTCTCCCTCCAAAGATCCGCTGCATGAATCGTCACCCCCTCCCTTTGACCCCAACACCCTTCTGAGGCGTCCAACTGTGTGCCCCAAGTATGTTGGTCACACCTGTCGTACCACCAGGAATGCCGTCCCTTGTCCTGTCACAGCGTTGGTCCTCTTCCCTTTCACCAGCGACCCAGGTACCCCCACACCTGTGCCCGTGACCCTATCCCAGCCATTCTTCTCCTCCTTTCCATGTCTCCCCAGTTCAGTCACCGGCCAAGCCCCTGTTGTCCCGGGTATCTTCCCCCTCTTGGTACTTTCGGCCTCCTCCAGCTACTTCTGCTGCCCCTTAAGTTCCCCCTCCTGTGCCCTGCCCTCCCCCGGCCAACACCCCTGTACTCAACAAACTTCCCCCATCCCAGAACAATAATAGTGAAAGAACAGACCCCCAACTTCTAGCCGTTCACACCTCCCATATCACCCCTAAACCCACCAAATGTGCCGTGGACCTATCCAACCTACCCCCAAACACTGGGTATCCCAAACCCTTCATTACAAAACAGATTTGCTCCGTACACCCATCCCCGCCAGGTAAACTCCTCCCCTCGGGGACCATGTAGGGGGTATGTGGGGACCCATCACCCTTTCAGAGCAATTTAACAGTGAACCAAGTGGCCCATGTCCCCTCCTGTCAATTCCCTTCTGGGAGAGGGGGTGTTCAGCTTTGTAATGTCCTGGCCCCTTGCATTTTCTGATGGCTTTGCTCCTTGTGTGGGCCACAAATCTTTTGCCTCTCCAGTGTCCCATCTTCTCCTTCCAAAGTGGCACTGTTCCCTCAGTGTTCCACAAGACTTTCCGTGGCCCCCACAACATATTCTTCTGACACGAGGTGAAATCTTTCACCTTCCATTCAAATATTAGCCCATTCAAATATTAGTGCAAAGGGGTATCCCCGCCTACATTGGACTACTTTCTCCTGTAGCCACTTCGTGAGTGGGCTGCACTTTTTCCGTCAGTGGAGTTTCTGGGCCGAGAGACCTTCTCAAGGATATCTGCCTTGTCCCAGTAGTAATGTAGTTTTGTCAGCACAGAGTGTGGCCCTCTGCTACCGCCTCCTGCCCAATGCACTCTTTCCAAAGTCAACATGTGTTCCCTCTTTTGATCCTAGGACCATCACAATGATTTTCTGGATTTTCTTGCTAGGGATGATGGCCTCTTGCATTTATTTAGTTCCTGACGCGCCCCTGCGTCCAATGCAGGAATGGTTAGCGAAACAGTGGTCTCAGGCAAGCAGACAATGGGACGATCTAGTGGTTTTTTCGCTAACACTGGTTCAGGTTTGGTCTCTTTGTTCATTTCGCCTTTGGCAGGGTTTCTGGAGTGAAACCGCCTCTGGCTCCAGAGTGTCTGGGGTAGACAGGAAGTGAGGGAGGTGCCCGAAGCTCCCTGCACTTAGTCTCGTAGGAGACCCAAATGCACTCTGTGGTGATTGGCTGGCTGACTGTCCGGCAAGAACAGCCGCCCTGTTGGGGGACTGACAGCTAGGCTGGAATGAATGGTAGAGAACTGAATAAAAGGTGTCCTTTGGCTTGGAAGGAGGAGTCCACCACTGGACGAAGGAACCGAAGAAGAACTTGAAGAGGATGCCTGCTGCAACTCCTGGACAATTGATTTGCCCGGTGAGGCCCTGCTGCAGTGCGGAAACGCCAAGTTTGCATCGACAGAGAAGCCCCTGCAAGGACAACTTCTCCTCTTGAGTTGGTGGGACCAATCAACTCCAAAGTAAGCCACCTGTACATCCATCTTGGAGCTGGTTGAATTTCCACAGAGTTGCTGCTGGAAACCGTATAGGCAGGCACAGGAACACCAGATTGTGAGAGTTGCTTTAAAGCTGGCCTAGAGCTTTTGGAAGATCCTCCGGACTCCCAAGAAGCAGGACTGACCAAGCCTGAGCACCCTCAACAGAGTGCGGGACCCCAGAATCAAGGAAAGGCCATCTCGACAGCCAGGAACCGTGGTGTTGCTATTTGCGGTAGACGCAAGGAGTTGAAACACTGAACAGCCACTGAAAGTGAAGTTTGCCGGTTGCGAGTTTTGACCGTCCCAAGGCATTGCAGGAGTCCCCTGATGTCCTCCCTCTTATCCCCACGACTGAGGCCCAGGAACAGTGAGACCTGCAGAGCTGCACAGGAACAGAAGTCATCTGCTGCATCTTTTCTTCATCTTTAAAGGTACTGTAAAAAGTCTGAGAGAACTTACCTCTTACTGTAGAGTGCTTGCCACTTCTGCAACTCACTAATCAGCTTGTGGCCCTACATTTGATTCTTCTTTTTATTAAAGACTCCTAAGAACTTGTGTAAAGACTTTTCCATTTACTTACCAGAAGTGCTTAATCCTATCCAAGACTTTTGCCCATTGACTTTGGCTTAGCCTATTGAACTGAATGACTTTTCTAGGAAAATCTAAAAGTACTTACCTGCTTAGGAATATTTGTGGTCTCTTGTTCTAATAACCTTCGCCTTTTACCAACTTTTAAGAGTGTTCTGAATACCAACAGTAAGATATTAATGTCCCCAGCACCCCTGTTATTGAAGTAACCTGTGGGTGTAGGTTTTGTCTATGGGCCATCCCAAAAGGGTCTTTTTTTGATTCAGAAACTGAGTGTACAGTATTGAAGTGTATTTGTGTGGTACTATTATATTGCTCCCTTCTGAAGAAGGCTTTATAATTGACTGATAAATTAATAATTGTTTATGCAAGAAACCTTGAGTGTAAGAGTTTATTTGAATACCCGTGACTGAATCTTTGTGTAATTCCACTACAACTCACAATGTCCCCTCTTGAGATAAGCTTGGCTGCTCAACACACTACCTAAACTGTGTATTACAAGCTTATACCAAAGGTTGGGTTGCCTATACCTGTAGTCAGAATTGTGTGTAGTTGTCCCAAAGGGTACTGCATACAAAGTCTGCCTAACACACTACCTCCACCACACAGCCCACGGACAGTGGACGTTCGCTACTGCCCAAAGACACATAAACTTCCTGGTGCTCTTGGCAGTCCTCAAAGCTCTTCAGGCTTTTCAGCAACATCTCCAGGGTAGGACAGTGCAGGTCCTCACAGACAGCACCAAGGCCATGTTCTGCCTGAACAAGCAGGGAGGCACACACTCTCGATCTGTCCAAACTATCCCAGAAACTATAGAGGTGAGCACTCAAGCAGAACATGTTTCTAACATCCCAACACGTTCAGGGGAACTCAATTCTCTGCCAGACACACTAAACAGACACCATCTACAGGAAGAACGCGAGTGGCAAATCGACAAAGATGTGAGACTATGCAGAGCATGTGAATCTAAGCAGATACAAGCACCAGAAATATGATTACGGTGAGTATCAACAGCATCAGTGTCGCACAGGATAGGCTGCATAGAAAACAAAAAGTCTGTCATATATTCATTTTATTTTGAAAAAAATTTTTAGACTAGGGGGCAGCCAGCAACGTGTTTTGTGCCCAACCAGGCAGTTGTTCACACTAAAACGGACCCAATACAAGTGACTGATTAAGGCTTGTAAAAAACTCTGATCTGCAAATCTCAAGCAGCACCCATCGTGAATAGGTCAGCCATTTCGAAACAGAGCTAAGGCAATGGAAATGAATACTCTCAGCTCACTTAGTTATTAACAACCACAACAAGAATACAAATTATGCGTGTTGATTCAAGTAAATAATTCATACGGGCATGGAATGCCAAAAGGAAGGACCAGCATGGTTGCCCCTTGCATAAATATACAGATTGTTCCCCTTTTTTGTCAAGTATAAGGCTTGTTGCAACAATTTAAATTGCCTGGTACATGGTATTACAGTCCAGGACAATGAAAAAAAGGCAGCAAAATTCATAACATCGTAAAGTGTCTTGTGCATATTTTGGTCAATAGTAGTAACATATTGAAGAAAATTAGACCCAAAATTAGGGCACAGCTGGTCAATTGCACAATGCATGGACAGAAATGTAGGCCAACTGCATTAGGTAGTAAATGGTTAAAATGCTTAGTGCATGTATAAGAAAGCCATTACAGAAAATGCCAAGTACATGAACCTTAGGATTGACATACAAAGGTAACAGAATCAGAAAGTAAACATATGCATAGCAGCAATCAAAACATTATATGGGAGTAACTCCCTGATGCCATCGAACAGAGACAAGGTCAATTAAATGCATAGTGTAAAATAGAAACAATTGCATACTGCATAAAGTGTAAGTGCTCATATACAAAGATGCTACATACTAAATTAAATTAATTCCCTTTAAAAAGTATCCTTACTCGACAGCTGTAAGTATAAATATAAATTCTAAAACCAAATATTGCCGGTCACATTAACATTACCCAATGCTGTTATTCGAGGCACAAAAATGAATTGGGCCAGATTGACTTCCAACATGCAGTATGATCCTAAGCAACACCATTGGATAACTATCACATCAACAATGAAGAAGAAAAAAACTAACTAGACAAAATGACCACCAAAGAAAAACAAGAGAGGGTCTGGAAACGCAGGAAAAGTAAAAAAGGAGAAAACCGAAGTAACAATGCAATTAAAATTAAATGTAATCAAACCTAGATGAAGAAGAAAAGACAAAATAAGGTTGAAAACACACACACACACATATATACATACATACATATATATATATATATATATAATTTATTGTATCCATTCATTTTTTCGAATGCATTTCTTCAAAATGCAATTATGTCAAACATATTGTCGAAAAATATGTTTTCGAATGTATTATTTTTTTTTAAATGTTTTTTTTGGGTTTTGAAAGTAAAAAAGTGTGTTTAAAAAAAACGAGGTTTGGGGGGGTCCCCCCATTTAAAAAAAAAAAAAAAAATCCGAAATATTTTTTTTCGGCAAAATGTTTTCAACATAATGGCATTCGAATAAGTCTATATCTGCCGAACACGTGGCCAGGCCTCGCCGGCCATACACAGTAGGGAGAGTGGGGTTTTGTGGCTTTTCTTTCTTTTCTTTAAGAATGCCTTTCTCTTTCCCCTCCCTCTCTTTCGAGGTCGTAGTCACACTTATTGCCCTCAGCTATGGAGAGGACACCATTTAGGTTTTGCCCGCTTTGCAAGGGTCACCAGGACGGCGGCTGTGCGGCCTGTAAATTACTAAAGCCCAAAACTCTAAAAGACCGCAGGGTCAAAAGGTGGGCGGCCTACGCCATGTCTAGGCCTGACTCCTCGCCCGCTGCCGCCGCCGCCGAGTGTGACGAGGACAGTGACTACACGGCCCCCGTAACAGAGGCTGTAGACCTTTCAAAGGAGCGTTCATGCTCCTCGTCCGTCCCCGGCCCCGACAAGCCCGGCTCACGCCCAGCTTATGGGGATGTAGACCCCGGCGACAAGGACGCACACGCAAAAACACCAAAGCACATACCCCCGGCACGCATTCGTCGAAGACGAAGGCAGCCATAGCGCCAACGGGGACGCCGGCGCCCACCGGCGTCTTCCGCCGACCGTAAGGGTCGTCAGCCCTCCCTGCCACCGCTCCCGCGACAGGCATCTGGGCATTCTAAAAATAAGGGCGCTAGCACCAAAACCTCCAGCGACGCGCATCGCAAGAGCGCTCACGTTGCCAACAAGGACTCGACGGGCAAGGACTCGACGAGCAAGGACTCGACGAGCAAAGGCTCGACGTTACATAGCGCGACGGCGACCGATCCCTCGGAAGAGAGAATGATCGCCGAAAGCCTCGCGCGCATAGCATCTAAGGACGGCCAGAGATGTACGGTGAGTGAGACGCCGAAAACCGCGCACAAGGCCAAAGATACGCCGAAAGCGCCGGAAAACAGATCAGGCCAGTCCCCGACGCCGACAGAAGGCCCTAGCCAGCGAGAAGGCTACTCAGAAGGCGAAGGCTCTCTTTCTTCGACGTTATGGGACAGAACCAGACAATTACAGGAGGAAGAAACTCCTTTTTTATTCCCAGACCGTCCTGGCAGACCTCAGTGGACCTTTGAAAGGTTCCAGACCTGTATGGATAAACTAGACAGGTTCATGTCCATCCCAGAAGACAGGACACCCAAGAGACCAAGGGAGGCACCCCTGGGGAGTCCAAGGGCTAAATACCAGAAGTTTTATAACCCCATACAGGAGGACCCCATACAGGAGGACATATACTCTCACAATCCCACTGAGGAAGATACCTTCTTCCAGGAGGAAGATGAGTTCACCTATGTTGAAGACCAACAAGAAGAGGAAGGTTTTCACGAGGAAACTAACCTATGTGAGGAGGACACAGGCGAGGGCGACCCAAATCCCTGGCAGTCACCGGCTAGGTCGACAGGCAGTAGCAGTATAGTCATCAGGTCTACTGAAACTACACCAGTCAGGAACCCTTCGCCTGTCGATGATCAACCCACCTTCAATGCACTGCTGAAGAAGGCAGCAGCACATTTCGAAATTGAAACTGGGGAAGTCACCCCAGACACCGATTTTGTGGAGAGGATTATCAAGGAAAAACCCCCCACTAGCCAAATTATACCCATCCTCGCCTCAGTTAAGAGGCGTATTACACCTTCTCTTTACACTCCTGCATTGGTGAGAGGGGTCAATCCGAGGATTGAGAAACTGTTCTCTCCCTCTCAATCAGACCCATTATATATTAAGGGTCACTCAATCCCGGACTCCCTGGTCGTGACCAACACCAGGAAAAGGGCAGGAGTCCCACTATCTACCAGCGAGGCACCCCCAGATAAAGAGGGGAAGAAGCTGTACGCCCTAGCCAAGAGAATCACCACCTCTGCAGCATTCTCTACCAGAATCGCCAATAATAATACCCTATTGGCAAGCTACGCCGATGCTCAATGGGCGAAGCTCAAACAGGACATCGAAGAAGTTCCTGAACCCCTAAGGACTCGTTTGCTAGCTACAGTTAACGAGGGCTCTCTGGGCAATCAAAGCATCGTCAAGAATACCCTTGATGCAGCAGAGACGGCTGGCCGCACTCTGGTGCAAGGAATTTTACTGAAGCGTCACGTCTGGCTTCGCAATTCCGGATTTAAGGCGGAAACACAAGCATCCCTTATTAATAAACCCATAGAGGAGTCCAACCTCTTTGGGAGAGCAGTGGATGACACGCTGGAGAACGCGAAGAAAGATTTTGACACAATAAAGACCTTAGACCAAATTTCAAAACCCCCTAACAGGCGGGGATTTGGTAATAAGCGATTTTTTTCGTGGACAACGCCAGCAACAAAACCACCACCAACAACAACAGTGTTGTGCCAGCAACTACCAGGGTAATAGCGGCCAGTACAATCAGAGGGGTCAACGCCGTGGCAAAGGAAGAGGCCGGGGTTCCACCCCCAGAGGCTCCCAAGCCACCAACACCACCAAGAGACGCGAAGATTCGCGTCCCCTCCCATGCAACGCCGGTCGGGTGCCGGTTAACATCCTTTCTTCCAGCATTGGAGGGAATAACTTCAGACCGCTGGGTACTTTCCACCGTAGCCCGTGGCTACTGTATAGAGTTCAACAGTTCCCCAACATACAGACCCCCGAGGGGACGCCGCATGACACCAGAACACCTCGCCATCCTTCTCCAAGAAGTGGACCAACTGCTGGAAAAAAGAGCCATAGAGGTCGTGCCTCTATCTCAGGTAATGGAAGGTATTTATTCAGTGTACTTCCTTGTACCCAAAAAGGATCTAACCATGCGCCCTGTATTAGATCTGCGCCCAGCGAACAAGTTTGTCAAACCCCAAAGGTTTCGTATGGTGACCTTACAGGAAGTGATCCCACTGCTATCACAGGGAGATTACATGACAACATTGGACATGAAAGATGCATACTTTCATATTTTAATGTTGCCAGCGCACAGGAGATACCTCAGGTTCATGATAGAGGGCAAACACTACCAGTTCAGAGTGCTACCCTTCGGCATAGCATCTGCACCAAGGGTATTCACGAAAGTACTGGCAGTGGCAGCGGCCCACCTGCGCAGGTTATCCATCCCAGTATACCCTTACCTCGACGACTGGCTCATAACAGGGGATTCTTACGAGACATGCTTCTCAAACACCCAAAAGACTGTAGACCTTTTGTTCCAACTGGTATTCTCCATCAACTAGAAGAAGTCCAGCTTAGACCACAGCCAAGTCAAACAATTCCTAGGGGCTCTAATTCGAACAAAGGACGGCCTCGTCTTCCCCTCCAACGAGAGGGTCCAAAACATGCTGTTTCAGATCCCCCAATATGTGGCAGGTCGAGAGGTGACGGTGCGCAAAGCGAAGTGCTTGCTAGGAATGATGGCGTTGTGTATTTACTTGGTACCTCACGCGCGCCTGCGCATGTGCCCAATGCAAGAGTGGCTCAACAGCCAGTGGTGTCAGGCCTGCGGACAATGGGACGATCTAGTGGTGGTCTCGCAGGCCTTAGTTCTCTCGCTACGGTGGTGGACAAAGGAAAACCTGATAATAGGAAAACCCTTTGCTACACCCGCGGTGGAGGCCACTCTAACCACGGACGCATCCCTCACAGGATGGGGGGCTTACCTATCCCATCAGACTGCTCACGGAGTGTGGACTCCGAGCGTAGCATCCAAGCACATAAACCTACTGGAGCTACTGGCGGTGTTCAAAGCACTAAAAGCCTTCCAGGAACACCTACAAGGGAAGACAGTGATGGTCCTTACAGACAACACCACAGCCATGTACTACATCAACAAGCAGGGGGGCACCCACTCTCCAGGACTGTCCAAGCTGTCCCAGAATATATGGAAGTGGGCTCTCAGACACATGTTCCTACTGTCACAACACGTACCAGGGGAACTCAGTCTGCTAGCAGACGAACTCAGCAGCGACTTCCCCCTGCCCGAAGAGTACGAATGGCGATTGCACGACGACATCGTCTTAGACGTCTTCACGCAATGGGGATTCCCAGAAATAGACCTGTTCGCAACTCTGGAGAACTCACAATGCCAAAGTTACGCCTCCAGGTACCCCCAGAACCAGTCCAAGGGGAACGGTCTGTCGATTCAATGGTCAGGGAAATTTGTCTACGCCTTTCCCCCGACTCCCCTTCTCAACAAAGTTGTGCACAAGATGCACCAGGAACAAGTTGCCATGATACTAGTGGCCCCAATGTGGGCCCGGCAGCCATGGTTCGCGCACTTGATGGAAATGTCCTTATCTCCCCCAGTAAAACTTCCCTGCCCGTACAACATGCTGTCACAGGACAAGGGCAGGACACTGCATCCATGCCCTCAGACCATGAATTTAGCAGCCTGGCTCCTGAGATCATAGAATTTGGACATCTACAACTTCCGCAGAGATGTATGGACATCCTCAGGGAAGCCAGAAAACCTAATACTCGCCACTGCTATTCTAGCAAGTGGAGAAGATTTATCATCTGGTGTAGAGGTAAGAGCATCAACCCGGTTGATTGCTCTCCCACACATATTGTCCTGTATTTGACCCATTTACTGGATTCAGGTCTAGTGTTCAATTCCATTAAAGTCCACCTGGCGGCACTTTCTGCATACACCACTTCCCAACTTAAAGTGTGGTGGTGGAAGATACCAGTTATCGAGGCCTTCATGGAGGGAGTAAAGAGAATACACCCTCCGATAGCTAACCCAGCTCCCGGATGGGACTTAAATGTGGTACTTTCCAGACTCATGGGCTCACCATTTGAACCCATGCACAAGGCAACTCTTAAAGACCTCACTCTTAAGACTGCTTTCCTAATAGCTATCACCTCCATTAGGAGAGTAAGTGAACTACAAGCTCTTTCTGTTCTAGACCCCTTCCTAACAGTTCACAAAGATAAGGTGGTTCTACGCACACACCCAAGGTTTGCACCGAAATTCATCTCGAAATTCCATGTAAACCAGTCAATAGAACTACCAACGTTCTTTCAAAACCCTTCCAACTTGGGAGAAAAAAGTCTGCATACACTGGATGTATGCAGAGCGGTCATGTTCTACATGGAAAGAACCAGGCCACTGAGAAAGACTAATCAGTTCTTTGTCTCGGTGGCAGCAGGAAGAGAAGGAGATGCAGTCTCAAAGTCCACTATATCTAAATGGATTGTTCAATGCATCACTCTCTGTTACACTCTTGCTAAGAGAGAACTACCCTTCAAGCCAAAGCACATTCTCCAGCATTGGATCTTTCATGGATTCACATGCTTTGAATATTCCCCGTCGTCAGGCTGGGAATCCCCGGTACATTATATAGACCCTTTCCCGTAGGAAAACTTTTTCGACGCTTATGCGTCCTATCCGCCTCGTTTTGTATCATGCGTGCCCGTGCCGTCAGGACGTCATGATATAAATACAGGCCCCGCCCCCGCGCTCCCTCAGATTTCAACCGTCTTTCAAAGTAGTGGGATCCTCGTGTTTACTACTAGTGAAAACTAGGTTGTTTATTATTTTTTTTTTTATCTGTTTCGCGTAAGCGAAGTTCAAATTCTGAAGAATTATGTCTGGAAAGGCGTTATTTCGCCCATGTGCAACTTGTGGCCTCAAAAAGGTTTATGAAGGAGACGGCCACATGGACTGTATCTACTGTCTCCACCCGCACCACACGGCGGATACATGTGAGATATGCCAGGGTTTCTCCCAAAAAACCCTTAAGGACCGAAAAAGAAGGCTGGTCGACTGGCTTAATGACGGAGCGGGTGCCTACCCGGCCTCGGAAGTTGGCTCCACGGCCTCCAGGAGCAAGTCGGAGCCTCCATCGAAGAAGGTGCGGCCAGCAGAAATTCGCGCTGAGGACAAGCATAAGGGGAAACAGGCTGGATCCTCCTCATCACATAAAAAGCCCTCCTCCTCCTCATCATCTAAGACGGAGAGGCTAGCGCTGTCAAAATCCTCCTCAGGGGACCGTCCCAGGTCTTCCATGAGTCGGGAAGCTTCAGCCGGGAAGTCGGCATCGAAATCGACGACGAAGTCTAAGGGCTTGACGACGACGACTTGCTCGTCGACCTCAGTGTCATTGACGATGCCTATTACTGTTCAAGCAGCAGTTGGGATTCCTTCGTCGACGGAGGCTCAGTCTATGGCTTGGCTGCCTGAGGTCTATGACCCGATCCCCCCTGAGGTCTTACTGCAGCCAGACACGGCCTGCTTGGCGGAAGGGGAAGGTGACATGGTTCTGCAGCCATCGGATTTAGGCTTAAGGCCTTCCACGTCGACGACGACGGCGACGAGTGCGAGCGGGGGTATGGTACCTATATCATCCACGTTACTGACCCCCCAAACGGTTTTGTCTCTGGATGTGCTTAATACTCTTCAGAAGCTACTACAACGGATGGATACGCAGTTCCCTCAACCTGGGACGGCATCGTCACTTTTGTCTGTACCTTCCGTCGACGAGCAAACTTGTACTGCTCGCCCGTCGACGAAACACCCATCGGCTCCCCAGGCGGCGAAAGATCGTCCTCGAGCTCAGGAGGGGGGTGAGTTGTCGGAGTCCGACTCTATACGTGATGATTCGGGGTCAGACATCTCCCTGTCACCGTCGAGGGACCCGACATGGAATTCGGATGTAGAATTGGAGTCTACGAGGAGCCAGACACAGCCATCTCCCCCTGATGATGTGGGAGCCTTCCATGCAATGATGGGGAAAGCGTGTTCGGAATTCGGCTTGATTCCTGAGGAGCAGAGGAAAGACTGTTTCCTTTTTGACCATATGGGTCAAAGGAGAAAATCGGTATTTGCCATTCCAATCCTTGACCACGTGTGGCAAGAAGGTCTCAAGACGATGCGCCATCCGTTCTCGGAACCAGCCATAAAGGGACGGATCGAGAAAAAGTTTAAAGCTCCGGAGTCCACTCCAAAATGTCTAACATCACAGCCTCTGTCTGACTCGGTGGTGTCGGCGGCAGCGGCTAGGAAGGCCAGGGTCCAGCAAAAATGTTCAACGCCACCGGAAAGCGAGGCTAGGAGGCAGGACGCATTTGGAAAGAAGGTGCTCTCGGTCGGTGCGACGACGGTAAGAGCAGCCAATTCCTTAGCGATCGTGTCACGATATGATAGGGAAATGTGGCACAAATTAGCCCCTATCCTAGAACACCTGCCAGATGAACACCGGAAAGCAGCTATGTTACTGGTGCGGGACGGCGAAGAGGCCTCGAACCACGCTATTAATATCGCAGTTGACCTAGCAGAGTCTGGTTTCAAACAAATCAACCATGGAGTAGTGCTTCGTCGACAAGCGTGGCTCAAATGTACTACTTTCCGTCCTGAAGTACAGTACAAAGTCCTGGACATGCCATGCGAAGGGGAGCACCTGTTTGGCGAAAAGGTTGATGAAGCGCTAAAAGGGATGAAAGAAGACACGGATACTGCTAGGTCCCTCGGCGCCCTTCAAACGGGTAGAAATTTTCGCTCTTTTCGCCCCTTCAGAGGTGCTTCTGGAAACTCCCGCTTTGGTGCCTCGAGGGACCGTGGATTCAACAGGCCCTCGTACTCTTCACAAGGGTTCAGACGAGCGTCCCAGTCGGCACGTGGAAGCAGGGACTATCAATCCTCCAGGCGGCGAGGCTCAGGTCCGTCGTCAACGAAGAACAAGCAAACCAGCAACCAATGACGGCCTTCGGAACGTCCTGGGGGGTCGAGTCTCTCATCACTTCGACCGATGGAAATGCATAACCAGAGATCGATGGGTCCTAGACACGATTCGCATGGGTCATGCGCTACAATTCAAAGACAAGCCTCCGCGTCTTCCTCCTTTATTCTCGACACAGCCCCACCTCCAAATCCTACGACAAGAGGTGGCGCTTATGTTGCGAAAAGGGGCGGTAGAGAGAGTTCCTGTGGTACAGGAAGGCCAAGGAGTTTATTCCAGGTTCTTTGTTGTCAAAAAGCCAAACGGCAAATGGAGGCCCATTCTGGACCTAAGGGTACTCAACAAGTGGCTAAAGAGCCAAAAATTCAAAATGCTAAAACTCCAAGAGGTTATCAGATCGGTGCAACCCATGGACTATCTATCATCACTAGACCTTCAGGATGCTTACTTTCACATCCCAATACGCCCACGACACAGGAGATATTTAAGATTCGTCGTCGGGGAAAAAGCATTTTCAGTTCAAGGTCCTCCCGTTCTGACTCAAGTCCTCCCCCAGGACGTTCACCAAGTGCTTGGCCCCTATAGCGGCCCATTTAAGGAAGGATGGTCATCATGTCTATCCATATCTAGACGACTGGCTAGTCAGAGGGTCATCCAGGGAACAAACACGAGACAGTCTACGAGCCACAATGTCCATATTACAGGAACTGGGCTTCGCAATAAACTTCAACAAGTCCTCAGTAGAGCCTTCGAGGACCTTGGTCTTTCTAGGAGCGGAGTTTCATACACACACAAGCCTGGTGAAACCATCCAGCGAAAGAATTCAGAAACTTCAAAACAAGGCGTCGGAATGGAGAGGCGGTACCAAGGTCTCTGTGCGCAAGTACATGTCCCTGCTAGGGACCATGTCGTCCTGCATTCCGTTAATAAACAACTGCCGTCTGTTTATGAGGCCTTGCCAGGAATTTCTAGCGGACCGTTGGGCGCAGAGCAGAGGTCGCTGGTCCGACAGACTGGTCGTCGACGAACAACTAGTTCAAGCACTCGGCTGGTGGAAAGTGTCTACTCATCTAACGAAAGGGATGCCTCTACTGGAACCAGAGTTCCAAAAGACGGTGGTGACGGATGCATCGCTGAGTGGATGGGGAGCTCATCTGGATACGTTACAGGTACAAGGCCAGTGGTCTTTGCAGGAGTCCTCTCTGCATATCAACCTGCTAGAACTGAGAGCAGTGCGATGGGCTCTGAAGTCTTTTCTTCCGCAACTGAGGGACTCGGTGGTGCGTGTCATGACGGACAACACCACTACGATGTTCTACTTGAGGAAACAAGGAGGGACACGTTCCAGGTCCCTATCGACGGAGGCACAGAAAATCTGGCACTGGGCCCTGCAACACAACATGCAAATCTTAGCGTTTCACCTACCAGGAGTGAAAAACGTGGAAGCCGATGCTCTCAGCAGAGAAATGAACGAAGTTCACGAATGGGTGCTGAACGACCAACAACTTCAACAAGTATTCAAGGAATGGGGACACCCTTCCATAGACCTGTTTGCAACGAAGAACAACAAGAAATGCCATCAGTACGCAAGCAGATGGCCTCAGCAGGACTCACTGGGGGATGCGTTCTCATTCCCATGGACGAACAAATTCCTGTACGCATTTCCTCCTTTTCTCCTTGTCCGGAGGACGTTGCAATGGATCCTCAGGTACCCATGTCGGGTAATTCTGGTGGCCCCATACTGGGCCAGACAGGTGTGGTTTTCAGACCTACTACACTTAGCGACGGCGGAACCGATGAGATTCCAGAAGACCCCCGACCTTCTGTCTCGACAGGAGGGTGTCGTTTGGCATCACGACCCGGACAGCCTCAAATTGACGGCCTGGCTCCTGACTTCGCCGAATTTGGTCGGCTAACGATTCCGGAGGACTGTCGACGTATCCTGCAAGCGGCAAGAGCACCTTCCACAAACGCCTCATACGCGTACAAATGGAAAAGGTTCTGTCAATGGTGTGAGGATCAACCAGGTTTGGCCCCGCAATCGATTAGGCCGGAACAGCTCCTTCCATACTTGCTGTTATTAGCTCAAAAGGGCCTGTCGGTGTCGTCAATAAAAGTACACCTAGCAGCCATTTCCAGGTTTACTCGTCGACGGCACTCGGCGCCATTGTTCAGCGACCGCCTGATTAAGCATTTCCTTAAAGGCCTCTTTCGGAGTTTCCCTCCAGAGAAGAAATTTCCACCGGAGTGGAGCCTCAATCTTGTCTTAACGTCTCTTATGAAACCTCCTTTTGAGCCAATGTCATCATCGTCTCTAAAGTTTCTGTCGTGGAAATTGGCCTTCCTGGTGGCCATCACTTCAGCCCGACGTATTTCAGAAGTTCAAGCTCTAATGGTGGACCCACCATACTTAAGATTTTTCAAGACCAAGGTAGTCCTAGCCACTAACCCACAGTTCATACCAAAAGCTCCTTCGGTGTTTCATAAACACTCTTCTATCGTGTTGCCTACGTTTTTTCCGGAGCCATGCTCGGGAGCGGAGCGCATGCTACACACATTGGATGTAAAAAGGGCTCTCAAGTTTTATCTTCATCGTACGCAACCGTTCAGAGAAACGAGACAGCTGTTTGTGGCCTATGGGTTGGGTGCTAGAGGAAAAGCCATTTCAAAGCAAGGACTATCAAGATGGGTGTCATCTACCATTTCGTACTGCCATTCCAGGGCAGGGAAGCCTCTTCTACGACGGCCAAGAGCTCATTCAACTAGAGCAGCGGCATCGTCGACGGCACTGTGGGCCGGAGTCCCTCTAGGGGACATCTGCATGGCGGCTACCTGGGCGTCTACACACACCTTTACCCGCCATTACTGCCTGTCGCAGCAACATGCCGAAGACACCCGGATGGGACAGGCAGTGCTTCGACACCTATTCCAGTAAGGTAAGCCCCGGCTGCGGGGTTGCATCCTGTGGAATTTTATGACTGTATGTGGTCCGTTTTGTTTTTCCTATGTAAACTATTACTGATGTATACATGATCATAGGGAACGGCCTTTTGCGAAGAAAGTATATGGGTTTGCATGCACACCTCCTCTTGGGGGTAGTACTGCTATGTAATCTATTCAAAGCATGTGAATCCATGAAAGATCCAATGCTGGAGAAGGGAATAGTTTCTTACCTGTAACTCCATTTCTCCAGCATTGGTATCTTTCATGGATTCACATGCGCCCACCTGCCTCCCCTGATCATGCAAACCGGTTCCCCCACTACTTTGGGGGCCGAAATCTGAGGGAGCGCGGGGGCGGGGCCTGTATTTATATCATGACGTCCTGACGGCACGGGCACGCATGATACAAAACGAGGCGGATAGGACGCATAAGCGTCGAAAAAGTTTTCCTACGGGAAAGGGTCTATATAATGTACCGGGGATTCCCAGCCTGACGACGGGGAATATTCAAAGCATGTGAATCCATGAAAGATACCAATGCTGGAGAAATGGAGTTACAGGTAAGAAACTATTCCCTTCTACTCGAGGCACTGGGGCTTCCATAGCTTTCATTGCAAATGTTCCCCTTGAGTCCATCTGCAAAGCGGCTACCTGGAGTTCTGTACACACCTTTACAAAACACTACTGTCTAGATGCACACTCTAGATCTGACTCCCAGGTGGGACAGGCAGTATTAAGACATCTTTTCTCTACTGTTCCTTCTCATAACCCACCGCCAACTCCGGGTACTGCTCGCTAGTCTATGCACAGCATGTGATTCTAAGCAGATTAACAAACATCAGAAAACAATGCATTACTTACCGTAAAGCATTTCTTA
The DNA here is from genome assembly GCF_040938575.1 of Ambystoma mexicanum. Lineage (NCBI taxonomy): Eukaryota > Metazoa > Chordata > Amphibia > Caudata > Ambystomatidae > Ambystoma > Ambystoma mexicanum. Next base: position 302,013,797 of record NC_090941.1, read on the forward strand.
TGGTTCTATCTGCTTAGATTCACATGCGCCCACCCTTCCTCCCCGCTCGGATGGCAGGAACATAGACATCTTTCTATATCTCTCACTTTTCTGTACTCACTCACGTATAGAAGGCTCCCTCAGGGCAGAAGAAAATACAATCTGAGGGACCTCGACGCGTGAGGGATTGTGGGTACAACGCACGTCACTATAGGGATAGTGTTACAGACACGCCTTGTCGACGTCCCCTTTTCGACTACGAAAAACAAAATGCAATACTCCGCAGTGACCACTGGATGTCGGACCTATGCACAGCATGTGAATCTAAGCAGATACAACCATCAGAAATGCTTTTACGGTAAGTAATGCATATATATATATATATATTCTGAGGCTTTTAGAATCTGCTTGGTTCACATGCTATGCATAGGCCGACATCTAGTGGTAGCTGCAGAGTGTTACAGTTTTTGTTTTCGAAACTTAGAGACGTTGACAGGGCGTGCCGGCAATACTATCCCTAGTGTGACATCTACTGTACCCATGGTCCAACATGCGTCGAGGTCCCTCAGTTTATTTTTCTGCCATCATAGCCGGACGGATATTGCGTTGATCCTCCTTGGCTGACGCCATTATTTAGAAAAGTTTAGTTCTAGTATTTCTCTGTCCTTTCATTATCCGTTCGCTTCAAGATCTTCGGCGATGGCTTCAAGGACACATTTTCAATCGTCGACTGCAGCATCCCGTCTCGACGATCCTTTGTCTACAGCCTCTGAAGGCCCACCGGGCCTTGGCCCTGCACAGTAGGGAGAGTGGGGGGGTGGTTCATATTCTAGTCTCGTTAAGAGAATGTATATTCCCCATTCCTCCCAAATATTTCACCAGGCTGCCAGCCCCATACATCATGGAAAACGCACCTTTTTGCCCTTCCTGCAATGGGAAGCTCCCTTGGAAACTTTTGCACTGGGTGTGCAATCTCCCTGGAGATCACCCTGAGGGACTATGCAAGTCTTGTGAACTGTTCAGGCCTAAAGGACCGCAAGACCAAACGCTGGGCCCACCATGCCATGCAGGCTGAGGCCGCCATGGACGTCGAGGGAGCCTACAGCGATGGCAGCATCAATGTCTTAAGTGGTGATCGGGATCCATCGGATTCCCGTGTGCGAGCCCCTGACCCCACCAGGCAGGCCGACAGTTCAGCTACAGGGACGACACCCGGCGGCTCAAGCACTACCAATACTCGTCACACTAAGCACACCTCCCACAGCCGAAGGTCGACCACACCGCCAACCGATATGCCACACGCGGCATCGAAGGGGAGGTCCGAACTTTCCCTGTCCTCCTGGGCCATCAGTCGCCATCACCACACAACAGGACCCCGAAACAGACGGTAGAGTCTGTTGTTTCTGACACTGCGTCTAAACCTATAAAGTCCTCAGTTGCCGACGACCGGGCGTCGAAAGACGCGTCTACAGCCTCTAAGAAAGGCACAAATGGCTCTAAAATGAGCAAGTTAAGCAAAAATCACATTCCCCACACCCTGTTAATGGCCCCAATGCAAAAGACCACAAATCTTCACGTCACAGCTGGAAAAAGTCGAAACTACTAGAAGCAGGAATTCCACTACCTCAGAGGGCACTCTTTCAGGGGCTATGCACCATAATAGAACCCCTGTCCAAGAGCCCACATTTACACCTGCGACTCCCTTTGTAGTACCAAGCTAGAAACTAGAAACCCTCCTAAACATGCCCATTGAACCCAACGCTTGTTTGGCAAAGCGGTGGAGGATGCTCTCAAGAGCTTGAAAGAGGAATATGACACCTCAAATCCCTAGGGCAGCTTACCAACAAACCCTTTGGGCAAAGAGGAGGCTCTAACTCTCACCGGTTTAGAGGACTAAACTCCCAACCGGCCTCAAATTACAATCAAGGTGGCCAAGATTTTCCTTGGGGTTCGTTATCGGGGCAATCCTCACAGCAGGTTTTTCCAAGAGGCCAAAGAAGGTCTCGAAGTAGGGGCAGATCCTCCTTCTGAAGAGGCGGCTCAACTTCCCCTAAGCAATGGCCACCCGCTACAGGTTCCTTCCCATGCCACTCCAGTAGGAGGTCGTATGTCACACTTTCCCTCGCGTGGGAAGGAATCACTTGGACAAGTAAGTACTTTCCACTGTGGCGAGAGGATACTGCATAGAACTGATCCAAACACCAAGCAACCACCCTCAAAGACAAAGGCAATCTTCACAGGAAGAATAACTTATCCTGTTGGAAGAGGTGAAGACGCTGCTTCTAAAGGACGCTATAGAGATTTCTAGACATGGGAGGGCCAGCAGTCCAAGTGCACCCAGTCGGTAGAGACTGGGGTAGGTGCAGAGAGAAGTGCTCTCTAGGATTTATTACAGATGAAGTGCAGTGTGGGGTGCAGGGCACTAAGGCAAATGCAGAGAGGACTGGCAGGGGTGCCAGGGACCTGTGAAATCTGACACTAGGCGGCCAGTCAGCAAGCTGTATGGAAGAGGAGGGAGAGATGGAAGAGCAGAGAGCTAGGTTAGCAGGGAAGGGGGAGAGAGGAGGAGGAGGAGGAGGAGGAGGAGGAGGAGGAGGAGGAGGAGGAAGAAGGTCTTGAGGAGTTTCCGGAACTTAAGAAGATCAAGCTCAAGAGGGAGGGTGGCAGGGAGGCTATTCCAGATGGAGGCACCTGTTGAGGATAAGTATCTCCCTCCAAATATCTGTTTCAAGAACCAGCTCACTCGCAGAAGGTTGGAGGTGGATGAGCAGAGAGCTTGAGAGGGAAAGTATTTAGGTAAGCAACGTTGCAGGTAAGTAGGTCCCAGGCACCAGAAAGCCTTTTGGACAATGCAGAGGGTCTTTAATTTGATCCTTGCAGCCATAGGGAGCCAGTGAAGGGATTTCATTGTGGAAGAGATGCGGTCCCTGGGCCTGAGGCCAAGGATAACTCTTACGGTTCTGTTCTGGATGAGTTGCAGAGGGCATAGGGCAGAAGCAGGGAGGTCGAGGGAGAGGCATTTGCAGTTGTTCAGCCTAGAGAACTAGGGCTCTGGAGACAGTGCGAGTCTGGGGGAAAGTGAGAAAAGGTAGAGTGCCTCAGAGGAGATGTAGTTGATAGTTAGACTTTTTTGAGATGTCAGAAATGTGGGAGGAGAAGCAGACCGTGGAGTCAAAGGTGACCCCAAGGTTTTTGGCCTCACAGGTGGGGGTGGGCGCGGGGCCGGCTAGAGTGGGAAAGTGGGAGCAAGGGTGCCAATGTGAACAATCTGTTTTACTGGCGTTGTGGCAGAGGTCGTTTGCAGCACACCATGACTGAATAGCGGACAGACAGTCTGGTATGAGTGAGGAGGAGGAAGCGGCTGAGGGTAGCCTGAAGGATAGTTGCGTGTTATCCGCATAACAATGGAAATTAGAGGTGAAGGTGACAATCACACGTGCCAAGGTAATCATATAGACATCGAAGAACCAGGGTGATAGGTTAGATCCCTGTGGAACGCTGCAGGTTGAAAGAGTGATAGTCGTGAGAAAGGCTCCAAGTTCGACCTGGGATGGGCGATTGGAGTGAAAAGCGGTTAACCACGCCAGATTCTGACCTTTGATTCCCAGTGTCACGAAGACGTGTGATCAGGATTTTGTGGTTAACCGTGTCAAAGGCGGAGGAGAGATCTAAGTTGATAGGATATGTCCAAGTTGCAGAATCTTTTGGAGAAGGAATAATCAATCAGAAAGAAGATTACAGAAGGTAAGTAATTTGTTCCTTACTGGCAGATATGTTTTTTAAATTCTTTTCTGGTTGCGAGATCCTAAAGTATACTTTTTCTGTGTTTTTTAATGGATGTCAATTTGCGCAGGTCCTTTCTAATTCACATTTGGTTCTTGCAGAGTGAGGAGAACATCTCTGGCATAACCAGCTTCAGGGAAGTGCTAGAGAAAATGCTGGTCATTGTTGTGCTGCCAGTACGGAATAGCCTAAGACGGGAAAATGAGCTCTTCTCTTCACACCTAGTCTCGAACACGTGTGGTTTGCTTGCCAGCATAGTCAGCGAACTTACTGCATCTGCAATGGGATCAGAGGTAATGTTTGAGTTGCATCATTGAAACACACTTTTGAGACATTCAGACTCTTTGATATGAAAGGGTCTGATTTTGCATCCCCTACCTCCTTTTCAAGACAGACTGAAGATGTTTTAATCTGCAATGTTTACTTGAGGTATAGCCAATAAATCGTGCATACATTTAAAATCAGAAAATAAATTGAGGAAATAAAATAGGCTGAACTCAATTGCAATGTAAATCCATTTGTATATGTGAATATATGACCGCTCCAAAATAAAATTAGGCGATGACTGCACAGTACAGTAAGCTATTTGTCTATATTTGGTTGTCCATGGTATCATCAATAGACACAGTTGCTAATGTACTTACACAGCTGTCCCTATTCTGCCTTGGGTTTTTGTTCATGGTATTTTGTCCATAGTCTGTATATGAATCCCGGTCCATGGTGTCTGGCCATGTAAGGGTATTCATGGACAGGCAACCTTTGGATAAGCAAAAGGTCTTGTATAGAGCCCTTATGGCAGTAATGGTGGCCTCGCTGTGCATGGTCTTTAAGAAAAAAGATGGTGTTTTTTTATTTAATTGGGATAGTGAAAAGGCAGGTATGGAAAACCTGTAGTGTTGATGAGGGTGGGATTGAAGCCCATTACCACTGTGCCTATATGAAAACTCACTTGTTTGTTGAGGGTATACATGGGTGTAAGATTGGCCATAAGAGCAGCCCTCTGCTCGCAAGGAAGCGATTTAATCACTGTAATTTTGGTCCATTGTCCCTGTATCAGGAGTCTACAAGGACAGGCAACCAGAGTTGTTAATTGTTATTCTCCAGCATGGGGTCTGGCATGGATTCACATGCTCATGAATATTCCCCGTCGTCAGGCTGGGAATCCTCGGTAAAGAAAAAACCAGTATCAGTTTCGTTTCTGATCTGTCTTTCGTAGTAACAACCAATCACTGGTCTCTGCGTCATACTGACCACAGCCAATGACTGCCCTCTACCTAAGCACCGCCTCTGGCAGCCATCTTCAGATTTTTACCGCACGTTCATGTGTTGGGATCCTCGTGCTATTGCTCTCGAGCGTTAGTGCTATTTTCGCGCTTTTTCACAAAAAACTTCGATTCTTTCGGTCAAAAGAGCCTCAAGCTCCACCGATCCTACATCCGATCAACGGGGACCCGTGTCGGATTCGTCTGTGCCCCTCAAGGGTGAAGATTTCGTCGAGCTACACTTCGGAGGACTCCAGAAGCTTCTCAGGCCCGGTCTCGGAGATGGCCCAGGAGAAGGGAAGCTCGACGCCCGGAAAGCTGTTCAGGGTCTGCCCTGGATGCCAGCTGCAGAACGTCTTTAAGGAGGACGAACACTCTTTCTGCCTTTACTGCCTTCATGAGGACAAGACGCACGTGGAGAAGGACTGTGCGTTTTGCGGCAACATGTCGGCACGGACCATGAAGGACCGCCATCAACGTCTCGCCAACTGGCTGGAGGGTAAGAGCCCGTCTGGCGAGAAGAAGAAGAAATCCGAGCGGTCTTCTAAGACCTTTGAGGGCGCCCCGGCGACGGGGGCCCAACATAAGGCTAAGCACCGCGAGTCCGCTGAGCGCCGAACGGTCGGGCTCTACGGGCGCCAGGCAGGGCGCACCCTCCCCGGCACCATCAACCACGAGCCAACGCTCTGGGTCGGGTAAGAGGAAGGCCGAGCACCCGGCGAAGCTCCTGGAGAGGCCCCGGTCGAGCTCTAAGGCAGAGGAGGAGCGTGGCAGTGCCCCCTCCCTCAAGGATAAGGCGGTGAGCGCACCTAAGGTGGTGAAGGCCTTGATCCATCCGACCAAGCCCTCTATCGAAACGGTCGCGGCGGCCCTGGCTCAGCCTGTGGAGGCTGCACCAGTGGTGGCGACCTCGGGGCCCAGAATCTCCCTGCCTCCTCGGAGGGAGTCTTCTTTTGTGCCCATCGATAGGACCCCCGTGAAACCCTCCGTGGGGAAGAAGAAGGGGGGGCAGGGCGTCGTCGTAGATTCGGCCTCAACCTCAGAAGAGGAGCTGATCGAGGTCTTAAGCCACGGCCTAGGCGTGGAAGAAGGCCAGCCCGTCGGAATGGACCCCGACGCAGGTGACGACGACGACATCGTCGAGGATACCGACGGGGCCCCTGCTCGCCCGTCGGACTCCCCTCTGCCAGCGCCGCAAGACAATTCGGCGGCCATTTTGTTGGCCATACAGTCCTTATGCTCCGAGATAAGGACGAGGCTACCGTTACCGACGGAGGAACCTCTCCCGTCGGGGGATCCAGAACCGGGACATTCTGGTGTTCCCCCTACCAAGAAAAGAAGGATCCATCCACCACCTCCTTTTCAACCGTCGCGCCCCGTCCAGCCCTCCTCCCCGTCCACCCGAGGGGATGATACGGGGACTGACACGGCAGCGACGGGTACGGACGACGAGGCATACGACGAGGATTTTCCGTCGTCGCCTCCCGCCAGGGCTTCTCCGCCCGACGAGATCGGATCTTTCCACTCCATGATCTCCAGGGCTTCCGAGCTTTTCCAACTCTGCCCTGAGGAGAAGAAAAAGGAAGGCTTCCTTTATCAGCGGCGCGAGGCCAAGAGGAAGACGGTCCTCGCAGTGCCTCTGTTGGACGACATTTGGGATGAGGGCCTTTCCCTCCTCAAGAACCCTTCCACGACGCCAGCTAGAAGAGACCGGTACGAGAAAAAGTACCGGGTCCCGGACACTGCCCCCCTGTGCCTCCGGGCGCAGCCTACCCCGGATTCCGTCGTCTCCGCGGCAGCCAGGAAGAAAGCGGGGGGGGGTGCGGCCTCCACATCGACTTCCCCGCCGGACGGCGAGGGAAGGAAATTGGATGCTATGGGACGTAGAGTCATCTCGTCGGCAGCGACGACGATTAAAACGGCCAACGCCTTGGCTATCGTGGCTCGCTACGACAGGGAGCTCTGGTACAAGATAGCCCCCCTGCTGGATTTTCTGCCGGACGACAAGAGGGCGGAGGCCCTGGAGATCCTGCAGGAAGGTGAGGTGGCCTCGGACCACGCCATCACCGTGGCGACGGACATCGCGACACTGGGTTCCGCCAGCTGGGCAACAGCGTTTGCCTTCGACGTCGTGGATGGCTCAAAGCTACGGACTTCCGGCAGGACGTCCAGACCAGAGTCCTGGACATGCCCTTCGACGGGAACAATCTGTTTGGGAAGACAGTGGACGATTCCCTTCAGGCCATCAAGGCGGATACTGAGACGGCCCGGGCCCTTGGAGTTCTGCAGCAACGACGGACGCCCTTTCGGAGCAGCGGAGGCAAGGGCGCCTCCAAAGGTTCCGGCGGCGGTTTCGCTTCCTACCGTCAAGCGGCCCGCTCGTCGTCGCAAGAGGCCTACAGAGGACGAGGCAAGTCTAGCGGACCCCGCCGTCGTCGCCAAGGAGGTCAAGGCGGCAAGGCCGCGTCCAAGCAGGATTGAACCGGCCGTGGGGTCGGGCCCCCACCGAAGCACCCCGGTGGGAGGCCGGCTGGCGGGCTTCGTCAGCGTGTGGGAGTCCATCTCCACCGACCGTTGGGTGCTGGACGCCCTGGCCCGGGGCCACGCGCTCGAGTTTCAAAGAAGGTGCCCGCGCGTCCCCCCCGTGGCCAGGAAAGAACTTCACGCCCCTCAACTTCTCCTGGAGGTAAAGGCGATGCTCAGGAAGGGCGCCATCGAACTCGTCCCAAAGGGGCTTCGGGGCTCCGGAGTCTACTCGAGATACTTCCTCGTGAAGAAGAAGACGGGAGGATGGCGCCCCATCCTAGACCTGCGACGTCTGAACAAGTTCATCAAGGCGCAGAAGTTCCGGATGGTCACCCTCCAGCACGTCCTGGGTCAGCTGGAGGAAGGAGACTTCCTATCGTCGTTGGATTTGGAGGATGCCTACTTCCACATTCCCATCCTAAAGGGGCACCGGAAATTTCTCAGGTTCGTGGTCCAAGGGCGTCATTACCAGTTCAAAGCCCTTCCCTTCGGACTACGGTCGGCACCCAGGGTATTCACCAAGTGCCTCGCACCGGTGGCGGCGCAGCTGCGCCGCGAGGGGATTCACGTCTACCCCTACCTGGACGACTGGCTCATCCGCGCCAAGACGAGGGAGCTCGCCGTGGTCCACACGGCAAGGACCGTCCAACTCCTCACGGACCTGGGATTCTCCGTGAACTACGCCAAATCCCACCTGGTGCCCGCGCAAGTCGCACTGTTTCTGGGAGCGAGGCTCGACACAGTGTCCCTTCTGGCCTCCCCGTCGGAGGAGAGGACCAGGACCATCTTGGGCAAGGTGCAACGGATGTTGGTGGCCGACGCGGCCAAAGTGAGGTCCATCAAGTCCCTCCTCGGGATGATGTCTTCCTGCATCTACCTCATTCCCATGTGCAGGCTCCGGATGCGCCCGTTGCAAGAATTCCTGGATGCGCGCTGGATCCAGACGACGGGCAGCTTCGAGGAAAGGATCAAGCTCGACGAGAGCTTCCGACGAGCGATACGGTGGTGGGGCACCCGCGCGCATCTGACGGCGGGCATGGACTTCCAGGCCCCAGCCCACCAGGAGACTGTGACCACGGATGCCTCCCTGGAAGGGTGGGGAGCGCACACCGAAAATCTGCACGCAAGGGGACTCTGGCTCCCGACGGAGAAGTCCCTGCATATCAACGTCCTGGAGCTCCGTGCAGTGTTTTGGGCCCTCAGGTCCTTCCTTCCGTCCCTCAAGGGCAAGGTGGTGAGGATCTTCACCGACAACACCACCACCATGTTTTACATCAGGAAACAGGGCGGAACCAGGTCCCCAGCGCTGTCCAAGGAGGCGCAGGACCTGTGGCATTGGGCCGTCGCCCAAGGGATTTTTCTGGTGCCGTTTCATCTGGCAGGGATAAAAAACACCATCGCCGACTCACTCAGCAGGGAGCTGCGCTCGTGCCACGAGTGGGAACTACGGCAGGATCTGGTGGATCGCCTCTTCCGACGGTGGGGCACACCCCAGATCGACCTGTTCGCGACGGCGACGAACACCAAGTGCCGGAGGTTCGCCAGCAGGTTTCCCCAGACGAGGAGCATGGGCGATGCTTTCTCGTTCCCCTGGGAGGGCCTGTTCCTCTACGCGTTCCCTCCTTTGCCTCTGCTAATCCGGCTCATCAACCAGCTCAAGAGGTCACGGTGCAGGATGATCCTCGTCGCACCTGCGTGGCCGAGGCAGATATGGTTCCCGGACTTGCTGGACTTGTCAGCGTCCCCGCCGATCAAGCTGCCGGCGGACGCGGATCTACTCTCCAGGGAAGGAGGCGCCATCCTCCACCACGACCCAAAGTCGCTGAACTTGCAGGCCTGGCTCCTGCAGCGCTAGAGTTTGGAGGATACGACATACCGGCCGATTGCAGAGAGGTTCTTGCAAAGGCCAGGGCGTCCTCGACTCTTAAATGCTACGGACACAAATGGAAGAGGTTCTCTGTCTGGTGCCGCGCACAGAAGATTAACCCTCTACGGATTACGGCTCCCCAAGTACTGCCGTACCTGCTGACGCTGGCCAAAGCTGGTCTGGCACACGCGTCCATCAAGATTCATCTTGCTGCGATCTCCCGATACACCAGAACCACGGGGCGGACGTCCTTGTGGTCTCATCGTCTGGTGAAAGAGTTCATGAAGGGACTGTTCAGATCGTTCCCGCCGGTGAAGGCTCCGGCCCCGGCGTGGGAGCTCAACGTGGTGCTGACCAAGCTCATGGGACTTCCGTTCGAGCCTCTGCACTCGGCCCCGTTGAAGTTTCTATCGTGGAAAACAGCTTTTCTTGTGGCCATCACCTCCGCACGACGAGTGGGAGAGATCCAGGCCCTTTCCTGCAAGGCCCCGTACTTGACTTTCCACGACACGAGGGTAGTGCTCAGGACGCACCCCTCCTTCATGCCCAAGGTACCGTCGGACTTCCATCTCAACGAACCCTTGGTGTTGCCTGTGTTCTTCCCGTCGCCTTCGTCGCCGGCTGAGAGGACTTTGCACTCGCTGGATGTAGCTAGAGCGCTGAAGTTCTACGTGGACCGCACGAAGGGTTTTCGGAAGACGTCACAACTCTTTGTGAACTTTGGACCTGTCAATCAGGGGAAGGCTCTCTCGAAGGCTTCCATCTCCAGATGGCTCTCCGGCTGTATCATGTGCTGTCACCGGTTGGCAAACCGACCGCTGCCTGGCCGTCCGAGAGCCCATTCCACCAGAGCGATCGCAGCTACCACGGCGTTCCTATCTGGTGTGCCCCTGCTGGACATATGCAGGGCTGCTACGTGGAGGTCGACGCACACCTTCACGAAATTCTACTGCGTCGACCGGGATTCCAGGGAGGAGTCCAGGGTCGGCCAAGCAGTGCTGCGCAACCTGTTCGCCTGAGGTGAGCCTGGTGAGGAGGTAAGATGCTTAATGTTGAGTTGATGTGATGCTTGATGTTGAGCCTTTGCCACCTCCCGTGGTTGTGCATGTGTGTACTGCTATGTATTCTTTATTCATGAGCATGTGAATCCATGCCAGACCCCATGCTGGAGAAGGAACAAGTTACTTAACTGTAACTGTTGTTCTCCAGCATGGGTCTGGCATGGATTCACATGCGAACCCTCCCGCCTACCCCTCTGCGGCTCTTCACTTGGTCATACTGCCACTTCACGTGCTTCCAAATCTGAAGATGGCTGCCAGAGGCGGTGCTTAGGTAGAGGGCAGTCATTGGCTGTGGTCAGTATGACGCAGAGACCAGTGATTGGTTGTTACTACGAAAGACAGATCAGAAACGAAACTGATACTGGTTTTTTCTTTACCGAGGATTCCCAGCCTGACGACGGGGAATATTCATGAGCATGTGAATCCATGCCAGACCCATGCTGGAGAACAACAGTTACAGGTAAGTAACTTGTTCCTTCATGTTTATCCTTGTTCATGTTCACTGTAATTTGGCCATGGTTTATCAATAATCCATGGACCTGAAACTTTGATTTTACTATTCCTTTTTTGTGTAGATAATACAGTTGAGTGGAATGAATGTTTGGAAGGAAAATGTGTATTTTGAAGCGATTGCCTCCTCCGACTTATTCCACATCTATGACAGTTGTGCACTTCGGAAAACTTTTCAGCATCCTGCGTCGATGGCGTCAAGCCGGTGTCCCTCGAGGGCCTCCGTCGAGGGTCGACGTCATCGGATGTGGCATGGCGCCCGTTGCCTCAGTTCTGTTTTTTCCAACAGCGAACGTGTTAGCTTGGTTAAACTCTGTGCGCCTCGTGGATTCTTCGAATCTCTAATGTCTATTTCTTCGACCCCCTCCGACTCCAAGGTCTGGGTTCAAGACTTGCCAGGACTGCAAGTCCAAGATGTTGTTGACCGACCCTCACCATATTTGCTTATGGTGCCTGGGTGAGTCGCACGACACTGACGACTGCTCCAAATGCCAGTCTCTTATAGCCAAGGCCATGCGTGAAAGGAAGGGGAAGCTCCATGCAGGTAAGCCTTTGAAAAAGTCCCGTAAGACCGGATCGAAGTCTAGGATTTCCACCGACGACTCGAGGGGCGAATCTCAGCGTTGGGAGGAACCTCAAGGTTCTCGGTCCCAGAGTGGTTCCAGCCATTCCTCGTCTTTGCGGCACTCTAGGAAGCGCCGACTCTGGTCGCCTTCCCCGTCCTCTTCGGAGGATGGTGCCGTGCGTACGGTCGCCTGTCCCACGAAGTCCTCGACGCCGGAGGAGTGGGCAGTGTTTAAAGAGCAAATGATGGCGATTTTCCAGTCGCAAGGCACGGTTCCTGTCGCGCCTTCTCATGAAGCCGGCAGAGAACGCTCTCGATCCGTGGCTCGCACGCCTTCAGGCACAGGCTTGCGCCGCGACTCGCACCGGGAGCCTTCGAGGTCCCGTGCAGACAAAAGCAGTCGCAAGAGCCATGCGTCCAGGTCTCGGTCCTCGTCCCCAGCGAGACCGTTGCAGCCTGTGGAGGTGCCGATGCCGACTCGTTCGGCGCCAGTCCAGTCAGACTCGGACGATGCTGTTCCGCCCTATCAGCCCACGCCTGTAGCAGTGTCGACGCCGAAGGTCTCGGCCTCAATACCATCGCTGCGGATTCCGGCATTGAAGCCCTCGGCGGTCTCGACGTCTATGTTCTCGATGCCCTCGGCATCGAGGCTCTCGGCGCCCTCTGCGCTTTTTGGGCGTGATGTATCTGAGGAGTTTCCTGGGGCTTCCTCTACATCCGGGAGGCCGGTATTGGGCTCCAGGCCCTCTTTCGCTTTGGCTGGGTTTTCCAAGCCTTTGCCTGAAATTTTTGAAGAGGAGGAAAGATCGGACATTGGAGATCCTGTTTCTCAGGATGAGCCTCTGGGATTGTTGGGTGACAGTCCATTGGAGGAGTTGCGGCAGTCCCTACATGACGCCAGTGGCCTGGATACTTCTCCGGAGGTTGGCTTTGGTAGGCCTGAGCCGGTGGCTGATGCAGGCTCTTCCTACAGGCGGCTCATGTCTAGGGTTTGTGAATACCTGGGGTGGTCCAGTCCTCCTGAGGATTTTATTCAGGATGACCTTACTGACATCTTGGACCAAGGTCCCTCCTCTGACCCGGTATTGCCTTTCCATCTTACATGCAAAAAAGGGTGTCATCGGCTTGGCAGGCCGCGGAATTGCTTCCGGCGGTCAATAATAACTTGGTGAAAAAGTACCGCCCATCTGTTAGTGACCCCAGCTATTTGTCTACTCACCCCACTCCCGAGCGTTTGGTGGTTCAGGCGGCTACGGCCACCTCGAGGCAGAAGGCATACCCTACCACCCCTTCGGGATAGGGACGACAAGCGCTTTGACGGATGGGCTCGGAGGGTCTTTTCTTCAGGGAACATGGCACTGAAAGCGGTCAACTCCAGATGTGGCCTGTTAAGATTTACACACACACTGTGGACCTGTATTTCCTACGCAGCTGAACATATTCCCAAGGGGGAGGAAAGGGATGGCTTCCTAGCCATTGTGCGTGAGGGCAAGGATGCTATGTGTGAATCCCTTCAGTCAAGTTGGACACAGCAGACTGTGTCAGCTGGTCCATGGCTGCGAGCACTGTACTATGCAGTTTTGCGTGGTTGCGGAAGTCAGGGTTTGCTTCTGATATGCAATCCCGTCTTCTGAACATGCCCTTTCATGGTGTTCATTTATTTGGCAGCAAGGCTGACGAGAGCCTTGAGAGTTTGCAGACCTTCAAAGCTGCAGCAAAGTCTTTGAGCGCTGCAGTATGGCATGGCAACCACAGCCTTTTCGTCCTAGGGGACAGCAGGATTGGTTCTTGTCTCTGGATCTCAAGGATGCTTACTTTCATGTGCTGGTTCATCCCAAGCACAGGAAGTACCTGAGGTTCGCGGCTGGCGACTCGCACTTTCAGTTTCGGGTCCTGCTGTTCGGATTGACCTCCGCCCCAAGGGTCTTCCCCAAGCTGATGGTGGTGGCGGCAGCGTACCTCAGGAGAGGGGGAATTCACGTCTACCCCTACCTGGATGATTAATTGATGAGGGCGCGCTCTACAGAACAAGCCCTGGATCATCTCTCCGTCACCTGCCATTCCTTTCACAAGCTGGGCTTCTCCCTAAATTTAAAGACGTCGCATTTGACACCTTCCCAGCGGCTCCAATACATCGGAGCAGTGCTCGACACGTCCCTGGGGCAGTGTTCGCCTCCCCAGGTGAGGGCTCATCACATTCTGCTGATGGGAAACAAGTTTCAATGTGCCCAGAGTCTCCCGGCTTTCGAATTCTTAAGGTTGCTCAGCCTCATGGCATCCTGCATTTTCTGGTGCCAGAGGCCAGACTGCGAATGAGATCCCTGCAGTGGGTTCTCAAGATGCAGTGGTCGCAGTTCTCCGGCAGGATGTCGGATTCCGTTCAGATTCCGATCTCGGTCGCCCAGAATCTTCTATGGGGGGCCAACGAAGGCAATCTGATAAAGGGGGCACCGTTTTGGCAACCATGGCCAGAGGTGACGATCGTGACGGATGCCTCCCTAACAGGATGGGGCGCTCATGCCAATGAGTTGACAGTCAGCGGCCGTTGGTCTCCGTCGGAGTCTAGACTCCACATCAGTCTGCTAGAGCTGAGAGCCATCAGGCTGGCCCTGAAGGCTTTTCTGCCGTCTGTGCGGGAGAAGACTGTCCTGGTTATGACGGGCAACACAGTGGCCATGCATTACCTCAACAAAAGGGGGTGGGGGCAGTGTCACTCCCGTTATGCAGGGAGGCGATACAGCTCTGGTTCTGGGCCATACAACAGGAAATCTCGATCTCGGCAGTTCATCTGGCCGGAAACGAAAACGCGGCCGTGGATGCTCTGAGCAGGCAGAGTGCAGTCTCTCATGTGTGGGAGCTGGCTCAGGAAGTCCTTTTGGAGATCTTCGCCCTTTGGGGAACCCCACAAGTGGATCTCATCGCCATCAGTGTCAACCGGAAGTGTGAGAGATTTTGCTCGGAGGAATATCCCCCAAGAGGAGCCGTAGGGGACGCGTTCGTAGTGGAGTGGTCCTTCCCACTGCTGTACGCGTTTCCTCCAGTCCCCGTCATTCCTCAAGTGTTGCGGAGGTTACGGAAGTTCGGTTCCTGAATGATCCTCATTGCTCCAGACTGGACCAGGAGAGCGTCGTACCTGGACCTTCTCGACATGTCCATCTGCCCTCCACACCGTCTTCCCTACCGAGACGATCTGCTCTCACTGGAGGGGGGTCAGGTTTACCATCCAGAGGTCAGGTCGCTCAACCTTCATGCTTGGTATCTGAAAGGTTGAGATACAAGGATTGGGACCTCCCGGATCTTGTGATGGAGGTGTTGCTTTGGGCCCGGCAGCCCGCAGCGAAATCCCTGTATTTATTTATTACATTTATAATACACCCAGACCCTGAGGTATCACAGCGTAGTTACAGTCAAATCAGATATAGTGTTAATGGTGTTCTTTACAAAGAGGTGTTAGTTTTGGTTACAATTCTGCAAAATATACAGTTATATACTTTTATATACAGTAAGGATGCAGAGATAGTCTGGGAGACGGGATACTATGTTGTGTTAAAACTGGTTAACCTTGTTTTGAGCAATTTTTTAAAGTGTGGGAAGGATGTTCCATTCTTGATGTACCGTTGGCGGATGTTCTGCGACTGGTGCAGGGGTCAGAATGTGGTTCCTTTCCAATGTTCCATTCCTATGGTGTTGTCTTTTCTGCTTTCTTTAGCCCACAAGGGCCTTCAAGTGGGTACCATTAAGGGTTACCTGGCGGAGCTGTCTATATTTAAGCGCTCGTCTGAAGAGTGTTCTTACTTTAAGATTCCTTTGATTTCACACTTTCTGAAGGGACTGTCTAATGTGTTTCCACCGTCCCCTTTCCAGGTGCCGCATTGGGAATTGAATTTGGTTTTAAAGTTCCTGGTGGGAACTCCGTTTGAGCCCTTACACTCTTGTCCGCTGATACTGTTGTCTTTTAAAACTATTTTAGTTGCGGTTACCTCCGCACGCAGAGTGAGTGAATTGCAGGCACTGTCTGCCAAGCAACCCTTTACTTTTTTCCATAAGGACAGGGCTGTCCTGCGGGTGCGACTTTCTTTTCTTCCGAAGGTTGTGTCTGAATTTCATTTGAGCCAGCAGGTGGTTCTTCTGGCTTTTTATCCTCCTTCGCATCCTGGTAAGAAAGAGGAGAGGCTCCATAGGCTGGATCCTAAGAGAGCTTTGAGCTTTAATCTTTCACGGATGTCCCGGGTCAGAGTGGACGATCAGCTCTTTGTAGGTTATGCTGGACACCGCTTGGGTCAGGCTGTTTCCAAACAGACGTTGTCCAGATGGATTGTTTTGACTATCACCGAATGCTACCGTTTGGTGGGGAAGGACCCTCCGGTAGGCTTACAGGCTCACTCTACTAGGGGTGTGGCTGCCTCCACTGCTCTACAAAGGGGTATTCCTATTCGCAATATTTGTGAAGCAGCCACATGGGCCTCTGTCCATACTTTTGTTAAACACTATTCCCTGGACTTCATCCATGGGCAGGATTTGGCCTTTGGTAAGGCAGTCCTCTATTCAGCCATTTGATTGGGTACTCTAAATTTCACATTCTAAATTCTTTCCCTCCTCCATAGTATGGTACTGCTTTGGGAGTCTGTCATAGATGTGGAATACGTCGGAAGACGCAATCCCTTCGAAGAACAAGCTACTCACCAAACTGGTAACGTTCTTTCGATGGGATGTTCCTCCGACGTATTCCACATCGCCCTCCCAGCCTGCCCATCTGGAGAATTTCCCTTGTGATTACAGCTTCCATTTCCACAAGGCTGTAGGCAGTTATACTGGTAGGAGACTGGTGTCACATGTTCTGGGAGAAAAAACTAAACTGAATCAAGGCCGCCGTGCGTCCTTTATATAACATCCTGTGACGTCGACCCTCGACGGAGGCCCTCGAGGGACATCGGCTCGACGCCATCGACGCAGGACGCCCTCTGCTGAAAAGTTTTCGGAAGTGCACAGCTGTGGGACACAACTGTCATAGATGTGGAATACATCGGAGGAACATCCCATCGAAAGAACGTTCCCAGTTTGGTAAGTAACTTGTTCTTCTGTTAACAATAAGTTACTCTTTTTCAGCAACCCCTCACTGGGACCATATGAGGGATAGTTTTACCCACCCCTCTGCTGAGGGATGTCAAAAAATCAAACCTAATGGCAAAACAATTTTCCAACCAAAAGGTAGACCTAGACCTCTCTATAATGGTTGCTGTAGCAGAGCAGTTAGGCTTAACTCAGGGGAGGGGCAAGGATCGTAGTGAAGTACAGTTATTCCCCACTGTCACCCTAAAACAATACACTGTATTTGTAAGCTAAACAATAGACACTTCCTTAAAAACAGCAAACATTGAGTAGCTGTTGGGTCAAATGAGTACTGTGGGTTAAGCATAATAGAAGAAGCAAAGCATATGTATAAAACAGGAATGTTAAATGAACACCCATCACACTCCTAATACTAATTGCAAGCCAACTCCCTGGGGGTGTAGGCACAAAATATTAAGGCTAAGGGGTGGGAAGAAAGGAGAAACAAAGTCAATATAAGCTTAGATTAATCTTGTTCCTGGTCAGGACCCAAAATGCCACACAGAAAACAGTCACAAATTCCTATGCCTCTATTACATTCTGACCTGCCCTGGTTCTAATAATCTCCGGTCAAAATGGCTGGCTAATCATTTTAGTAAATTCACAACCTTGACGGTGGATGAGTGGTGGGGGGAGACTGATGTCAAGCACCCAAACCTCGCTGACCTTGGCTTTGCTGGCCTTCTTGAAAGAAATCTTCGAACTAATGGTGCCCAAGCAAACTAAAGCAAAGCCGTTGACTGAAGCTGAGGGAGCATCCAGTCAAATGGAAGATCTTGCCAGTCTACCCAAGTGAATGGGGTGAACTTTATGCTACTGAGTATGGGCGCTCCCAGTGTGGGTTTTGGGATTTGGGTTTGAGTGTGAATTGAGATGTAGATCGTGATTTCAAATTTGCAGAATTTTAATAATCTAAGATGTCTGTCTTCTTATTTTGTTTTGTAGATAATGTTTAAGTTAAGTTGAAAACCAAATGCTAATAAAAACAAAAAAAACAAAAAATTACGATAATTAAGATAAATGATACACATGCACACCATACACAAAATACAGCTTCTAGAGGGAGAAATAATGTGTTACTTCCTTAGCAACAATACGCAGGGGACGAAAAATGGAGTTTGATAGCAACAGAACCAAGAGGGCTCATTACACTCCCAAGAATAGTGATTCAGTCCTAGTAGCTAAACATTTCCATAAGCAGCAATGCAATGTGTAGAACTCCATAACACCATTTAGGATTAGTGGCACATGCTAGAAATCCAGTTCTTTAGCCTTAAACTCCTAGGTCACAAGGTGGATCCAAGAAACATACCAAAATAGAGGTAAGTACCTTCAAAGTCACTTCTGAAAAGTTTTAGGTAAGTTCCGAAATTCCCCTTTGGAATAAACGGGACAAACGCTTTAGGCAGAGCTGCTGTTATGGGAATAATTCGGGTAAGTTTGAGTAATGCTCCAAAGGTGCAGAAAAGGGCCGCAACTGATGCAGTCCAAGGTTTTCAAATATTAGGAGTCCCAGAAAGAAAGTAAGCCTGGCACGATTCATGCTAATGGAGGCGTATAGTATAAGGGGGTCTGAAAAAACCCCAGGGCCACAGGGACCACTGAGGGGAAGAATCTAGAATAATCTACCAGCCCATGTCCTATGGGTAAGTACTCGCAATGATGGTTCCTGAAAAAGCAATTTAGGAATGACGAAACAACCCAGTGAGTAAACCGTTTCCTTTGCAAGTCAAAGGACATGAACCCTGGACCAACGACAAACCAGACGACCCAAAATAAGAAAATGAATTTTCAAGGACCAAGGAGCCTGCCGTGATAATAATTACAAAGATCGCTCCAGAAACATGCAGGAACCCGACCAAATGGATCAGGACACCTAGGAAGGCATAGAACCAGCCGGCCGAAACCTGTCCCACAAAGGAAACAATGGTGGTGACAGATAAGCAGTAGAGATGGGGTAGTGGTTTCCTAATGCCCTTCTGGTCAACGGCAACTTTCTACCTTAACGCCACGACCAATCGGGTAATTTGGGAAGACAACTGTAAAATGACCCAGAAATGGTCCCAGCTCAAGATTCTCAGTCAATCGAGTGCAGAGGAAAAGGACAGCCCAGGAAGGATGTACAGCAGCCAAAACTAAAAACCAGAGCCAAGGAAAAGGCCAGCCTGGATGGCAACATCCGGTTCTAAAATTGCAACAGCTTGTCTTCAAAGCCAAAATCATCCAACAACAAATTATCTGCAGCATTCCAGCAGACTAGCGAAGCAAGGTTAGGAGCTACCTGAGATTTACCCAAAAGCTCAGGTCAACTCACACAAAGTGTGTATTTTCTTGTCTAGGGCTAGAACCAGTCTAAACCCATATAGAGGGTGCAGCGCTGGGCTCATATTGAGCCCATGTTTGCATGTTTGCACATTGACCATTTTAGAGGAGGAATGAAAAAATAAATTAGTACCCCAGTGGATACCTAAAAGGTACATTGGCCTACAAATGCAGTAAAATGGGATGCACCCGTGTCGATGGAAATTTGCATAATGAAATATTTTTCATAACACTATAGTCTTGAGGCATTTTTCTGCATTTTTATCCATATTATGCCAAATGATTTTAGATGTGTACATAACACTTTAGTAAATTCCCATGCACATCTTTTGTATATAGAATATAATGTTTACAGATATATTGTGTGGTTATTTACTGTGTGGTCTTCTTTTATTGTTAAATAATGAAAAGTATTTGTACTGTTAATGCACGTTTAAACCAGTTCACTCCTTCTGAAGGGATGGGTTGACTTGCCTGCTCATGCCCTTCTACAACTTGGAGAGTCAGCAGCTTATTATGTCAGGGATGCAAATTATACAGTACTTCCGAACATTTGCTACCTACATTTGGGTCTGCTACCAAGCGATGCACAGCAGTGCTGCAGCTGTTAAGGTAGGCTTGCCTACAGAGTTGAGCGCTTCTCAGATGTACCTTTTGAAAGTGGTTTTTATTTCACCTGTCAACTTCAACATTAGAATCAAGGCAGATCATAAACCACTTGGTTGGCCAGATGAGGGGTGTTAATTGGGAGATGCTACCTGTTCGGAACCATTTCTCTTTTTGCAAGTTTTCCTCCATAGTTTTCTATGGAATCCCATTCTATTTGCTGTTTTTATCCTGGCCTGCCTTCTTAAAGGGAATTAAAGCCTTCAGCTTCACTTCCCTTGGCTTTGGTCATTATTATGGGGAAACTGCTCACTCCTTAAAACTATAAATACTGGGAAACTTTATTTCCCTTTTGAATGCATGTTCTTTTTAACATTGCACACAGCACCTTACAGTGCATTACAATGGGGATGTTTTTGTATTGCCCTAGCTTTTTACTCATGGGATGTTTGCTTTCTTTTATATGTGCCTGAAGACCAGCTGGTGGCAGCAGATATCATTTTTGCATTCTTTTTGGTGTGCGCACTGTGGAGAATCCTGGGGATCCCCACTAAAACCCAGCCTAGCGTCTCCTCCTCTGTGGCCAGGAGAGGGCAGGCGCTTCCTGATCTCCACCCTGAGATTGGTGTACTGCGGGAGGATCCCCCGGGTGGAGACAAGGCCCAGGGTAATGGGGTGAGTCCGCAGGGTGAGGCATGGTACGGTTACTTGGATAATTCCAAGGATATTCTGAGAAAGGTTATAGCTTGTTGTCATTCTGATGAATTTCCACCTAATTTAAAAACCAAGATAACTAAACCTAGTTTTAAAACGTTTAAAACTGTCATATCCCTAGAACCATTTTTATTCTCCTGAAGTGTCAATTTTCAAATCAAATGTATATCAAAAGGGCTACTGAAAATGTGGCCCTTCCTCTTCCCTCCATCTTAAAAAGGGTGAAGTCCTACAGCTCCTCTTCTAAAACTATTGAGGGAAGGGAAATTGATGCTAAAACCAACAAGGCAGTGGAAAAACCAAACATCCTTGAAAGAGACTACATGTCCCAACACCCCTTAGAAACTGTGACGAAGAAGGGGGCTAAAGAGGCCTGCAGAAGTAGAGAACAGGCAGGCAAGCCTAATAGCCCAAGGCAAAGTCAGGCAATCAAGTGTAAGAGTTTGCACCTAAAGCCAGTTAACTCACCTGAGGGGCCTAAAAGTCTGCTGCAGCAGGAAGTCACAGAGAAGTTGGAGCAGGAGCTGGAAGGTCGGCAGCACCAGTAGAAGAAACCGAACTGGAGGCTGCAGTTGAAATGTGACCACGCTAGGGATGCAGGAGCAAAGAACAAGCAGATTCTGCAGGCTCTGAGTTGGTCCTGTGCTCACAAACCCTGCCTTGCTGTGGCTGCATCAGACGAGACTGGCAGTATTTCTAGGTGCGTAGAATTGTTGTGAATGCAGAGCTGAATTCCTGTGGTTTACTCGAGGTCTGTGTGCAGAAGCAAGCCGAGGGTAGCTGGAGAGAGGAAGACTCTCCTTTAATGAGGCCTGATCCGAAACACCCATGCTGAGGAGAGATGTGGATCCAGGGAGTGCCCGTGGTAGCACTAGCCGATGAAAAGAAGTCTGGAGGGAGCCCACAGCTGCTGTAATACTGGAACATGCAAATGAAGGACCGCACTCCACAACAGCAGAAACTCATTGGTGGTAACTGTAACCAGCTGAAATTCATTTGCGTAGAAGGTAAGCAAATTAACTCTTTTGTAGTAGTGGGAAGTCGCATACAACAAAAGGAAATGTATCAAATGCTTATCCTGCAATAATTGAAGTGCTTGTTTGTGAAGAAAGTCTTTCTTTTCCCATTGTTAATATAAAATCATTGACTGGAGAAGCCAAGTGTCTCCTATTAACAGGGAGAATGCTAGCAGTAATGATTGCATAAGCAGTAACAGACTTTTCCATTCAGTCACAAGGAAACATCACTTCAGAGAGGCTGCGTCTGAAATATTTTGTTTCCCAATCACTGTGTGTGGCCTTCAGCTCCACCGTGGGACAATGCCATTACAAGCGTGGCGTTCCCAGGTGAGCTGAAGTGGCCTCTGACCCTTTCTGGGTCTGCTTCTAAATCTGAGCGTGTCTCCATGTGCCCTGTAGCCCGCGTGCAGCCTCCATTTCCCAACCGACCTCCCTCCTTGTTCCCCTCCCTCCGCCCGTCTCCCGATCCTCCGTGATTGGTCCACACAGGCCAGCACTGTATGTGGCCTTCACCTTCACCGTGGGAAAACGCCATTACGAGCGCTGCGTTCCCAGGTGAGCTGAAGTGGCCCGACCCTTTCTGGGCCTGTTTCTAAATCTGGGGCATGTCTCCATGTGCCCTTTGACCTGCGTGCAGCCTCCATTTCCCAACCCACCTCCCTTCCTCTTCCCCCTCCTTCTGCCCGCCTCCCGATCCTCCCTGCATTTGTGATTGATCCACATTCTGGTCTTAACTGAACCACCCGAGGCACCTCTCTACCCGGCAGCCCCCGCAGCTAAGGGCCCAAGGCAAAGGGCGGCTCCTACATTGGCAGTTCCAAGATGTCTGCCGGTGTCCGCAGGGGAAGCAAAGGAAGCCAGCAGCCAACAGACACCAACAAAACTGTAAGTGTGACATGGGTGGGGTGTAGAGCAATTACTCTACTCCAGAAAGCCCTCGCCACTCTACCTTACCTCTCCATAACGTAGACTGCCATATAATTACAACATGCTTACCTGGAGTGATTTGTGGCCACCAGCCTAAATCCACTCTCGGCTGAACTGTAAATGTTGCATTGCATTACGCACTAACATACTAGCCAATGTTAACTAATGCCACACCTATAGAGAACGGTCAAGATTAGCCTACGCCACCTTTAGACAGGTTTAATAATGTTAACATGTGCCGCACTTAGATGGAATTCTTAACCTTGGCCTGCGTTGCATTTAGATAGAAATGTGAATGATAGCATGCGCCACACTTAGATGGAATTTAACCTTAGCCTGTGTCGCCTCTAGATAGAAATATGAATTTTAGCATGCGCCACACTTAAACAAAACTGTGAATGATGACAAGTGCAACACTTGAATGGAATCGTGATCACTAGCCTGCCTCACATATAGACAGAATATAGAATTAGCAAGCGCCACACTACGATGGAATAATGAATGATAGCAAGCATCACATCTAGACATAACTGCAAGGACAGCAATGTCAACTAACCAATCCACTAACAATTTCATCCCTCTGCATAGACCCCTCAAACTCTAACCAAACAGAACTACAAGCGTAAAACGAAGCAATCCACACAAACTTCACTACACTGCAGCAACAAAACAAACCTCCCATAGACTTGCACAACAGCACACAACGACTACCAACTGTAAAACACTGCAAGCCCAGCCGACGGACCCAACGGGCTGAGGCTGCCAATAGCACATCACTGCCCTCTTGCACTTTTCCAGCTTATTCCCACTAACTCACCCCCCGCCCCTCCCTCTTTCAGAGCCGCCAGAGCACCAGGGGACCACTCCGGTGGTGATAGTGCGCGGTACAAATATCCTTTAACATTAAAACTTAGGGGTAAGCCCTGGAGATGTGGAGATGCATATGAAGCTGGGGAAGGGAGCTGGGTGCTTGTACTGATAAATAAATGTGCATCTGTAAAGCTGACATTGTGGCAGTTCCAAACTGAAATTGATTCTGTGGGAGCTACAAGATTCAAGTGGAGAGGTCAAAAAGTCTTGTTCAAGTGGCCTAAAAACATTTCCACAATATCATGTTGTAGCAGCAGAAGTTGTACTGTGGTTGTCTAGAATGTGGTCAGAGCTGTCGCATGTTGAAGTAGCAGTCTGTGAGGCAGAGAAGCCTGCTCTCACAGTAACACAGAGAAAATGAAGTTGTCACAGGGGGAAGGAACTTTCTTAAAAGAAGCATCCTGACAAATTGCATACAAGATGCTACAGAAAGTAAAGTTATTACAGTGGAAGTGGCATTTTTGTTTTGAACATTATCCAGGATTACCATTGGGGCTGTTTTCTTTGTGAAACTTTGAAAAGGCAGCTTTTGATCAAGAGAAATGCCTTCCAGCTTCACTGCTATTGAACATTTTTGCCAGGGGACGTTGTGGACCTCGACCGGCCATCGATACGTCTTGCTCACCGTCTGGTCGTCGGCTCCGGATGTGGCATCCGGCGTCATAGAAATAGCACGCCACTACGCCCCAACTTCAGTTCCCTTTTTCCGTGCGCTAACACGCTGCTTCGGAACACAGAGCTTCAGATCTTTCAGCTCTCATCATAAACACATTTTTTGCCCTAATTCCTCGACATGAGATATCGGTCACGTGGGTGTCAAATTTCAAGCGGTATTCTGATTGTGGCACCAAGATGTCCCTTACCTGCCCACATGAGTTGTGTCTCTGGTGCCTCAGGACGGGTCATAGGACTAACTGCTGTCTGTTGTGCACCAAAATGCCACCGAAATCCCTTTGCGACCGAGCTGCTAAACACGCACTGTGTCAACCGTCCTCTGGCGCGGTCGACTGTTCGGTCTTCGGAGGCTGAAACCGCGGGCTAGACCCCTGAGAAACACTGGCGGAAGCAGAAAAGCTCCCACTCGAGGAGCCACTCTTCCTCGTCCCGAAAAAAGAAAAGGCGCCACCACTATCGTCTGGATTCTGACTCGGCGACAGAACAAGGTATGCAGTCGGCTGGGCCTACCATCGCCAAGAGTGGGAGGATTTCAAATCCTCAATGCTTGCAATGTTCAAGCAACATGCTGCTGTCAGCTTGGCTTCCACCCCCACGCAGCATGCCTCGGAGATAAGAGCGGCACTCAATGTACCTGACCCCTCTAGTGCCCTGGTACTGACTATGTGAGTGCCAATAAATCTTTAGGTGTTGAAAGAAAGGCAATGGAAGCCGGATTACCCCATGCGTCCAAGGGGGTCGACGCTACACCATCTTGATCTTGGCCGACACTGACCATGCCGGCACCGAAAGGCAAACCGTCGACACTTGTCGAGAAAGTCTTTAAACCACAACCCGGTCTGAATTTTTCGAGACCATGACGGGTATCTTTGGCGATCACGACGCAGATGACCAAGATGTTGACCCAATGTTCTTGGGTTCAGGGGGGGTCGACTATTTTGACAACCTGCACAAGCTGCTACAACTAGCTCAAGGCCTCCAAGACGCCAGTGGTCTGGACACTTCGCCTGACCTTGATTGGGACTACACCCATCAGTGGTGCCTGCGCAAGACTACGACCTTATCGACATCCTAAAGGAAGGTCTTGCCACTGAACGTAGCATGCCTCTGAACCCGGCCATTGCTGCTCCTTTGACAGCTCTATGGCAAAATCCATGTTCAATTCCTCCCTTAAGCTCCCCCATTTCCGGTAAGTTCAGGCC
This sequence comes from Ambystoma mexicanum, assembly GCF_040938575.1. Lineage (NCBI taxonomy): Eukaryota > Metazoa > Chordata > Amphibia > Caudata > Ambystomatidae > Ambystoma > Ambystoma mexicanum. Next base: position 302,038,794 of record NC_090941.1, read on the forward strand.
CACTAGAGGAGACCCCCTCATACCACTCCTCACACCCTTCCCCGGAGGGGCTTGTTATGCAGGCTGCTACGGTCTCTTCGAGACCCTCATCTTCTACATCCACTCTGCCCCCAGACAGAGCAGCAAAAAAAGTAGATGCCTTGGCAAAGAAGGCATTTACTTCGGGTAGCATGGCCCTCAAAGCTACAAATGTGTCAAGCAGTTTTGCCAAATACTCCTTTGGTCTATGGACAGCAGTGGAAAATGCTCTCCAGTATGTCCTGGAAGGAGGCCAAGCAGTTGCTGCGAACGGGCATGGACATCGCTGACTGTGTGGGCCGATCTATGGCTTCGGCCATTACTTTGAGGAGTCAGGCCTACTTGAAAACCCCTTCTTTTACACCTTACGTACAAGTAAAACTTTTGGACATGCCCTTCAAGGGCGATCTTCTTTTCGGCCACAAAGCCGACGATTCCTTAGAAAAATTCAAGGAATCAAAACTTGCAGCCAAATCCTTGGGCCTAGCTGCGCAGCCAGCCAAAACTGCTTTTAGCTTCGCCTATAGGGCACAAGGCTTCAGGACACATGCACCTTATGGCAGAAGAGAGCAGCTCCTACCGGCCAGGCAAAGGCAGAAGCGTTTCTTGTGCTCCGGAAGGGCCAGAGGGGCTTCTAGAGGTCAAAAGGCAGCGTCCGCAGCGGGGGCGACCCAGCCTCCGAAGCCGCTTTGATTTCCCCTCTCACAGGACACCGGTTGGAAGAAGGTTGACGGAGCACTTGCTACAGTGGCAGGGAATGACTTCCAATCCCTGGGCTCTACAGCTCATTCAATGGGGTTATTGTCTGCCATTTCTAAGAAAACCACCGGACAGACCACCCCCACCTCCAATCTACCGGGAGAGGAGCTCAGGACAGGAGCTCCAGGTAGAGCTGAGAACCCTGTTGCTGGAGGGTGCTGTGTAAGAGGTACCTCCGGAACAGAGAGGATTGGGTTGGCATTCCCCATATTTCCTGGTGTCTAAGAAAGGAGGTAGTCTCTGTCCCATTCTGGACCTCAGGGCCTTGAACAAGTTCTTGAGGAAAGACAAATGCAGGATGGTGACGTTGAGATTGATTCTCCACGCTCTAGAACTTCAGGACTGGCTGGTTTCCATAGACCTACAGGACGCCTACTTCCATGTCCCGATTGCTGGTTTCCATAGACCTACAGGACGCCTATTTCCATGTGCCGATTCATTGAAAGCACAGGAAGTTCCTAAAGTTCACCATAGGAAATATGCACGATTAGTTCAAGGTGCTTCCCTTTGGTCTTAACTCTGCCCCAAGCGTCTTCACCAAGCTCATGGCGGTAGTGGCGGCTCACCTCAGGAGATCCAGAGTCCACGTATTCCCTCGATTAGCCAGTCCAGATATGGGAAGTCTGTAGTGCAGATCTTCTCCCTTCTGCAGGACACCTGCTCGCTGCTGCACAGGCTGGGCTTCTCCCTAAACTTAAAGAAGTACCACATAACACCAGTCCAACAGCTCAAGTTCATCGGAGCAGGTCCTAGATACCCTAGTGGGGAAGGCCTTCCCTCCCGAGGAGAGAGTAGTCGGCCTGACACAGATGGTGGCCTTATTCCGTAACAATGCCACTCTACCAGCGGCCTCCTTCCTCCACCTTCTAGGCTTCATGGCTTCCTGCATTTTCTAATGCCAGGGGCAAGGTTGCGCATTCCCTGCAATGGTTACTGAGGGATCAGTGGTCTCAGTACCTCAGCACTCTCTTGGATCTCCTCAGAGTGTCTGTGGACAACGACCTGTCCTGGTTGGCAGACTGCAACAGTGTTTTGGCGGGGGAACCCTTCTGGCCTCCTTGGCCTCAGACCTGAGTGGTCACGGATACGTCCTTGAATGGTTGGGGCGCTCACTGCGAGGATTTGCAGGTGAGCGGCCTATGGTCAATGACGGAAGCCAAGTGGCACATCAACAGGATGGAGTTGCGAGCTATCAGGCCAGCCAACAGTGGCGATGCAATACCTCAACAATCAAGGTGGTGTGCACTCCCACCCTTCTGCACCGAGGTGATGATGCTTTGGTTCTAGTTGCTGGAGAACAAGATCTCGGTCTCCGCAGTTCATCTGGCGGGCACATTGAACAACTTTGCGGATGCTCTGAGCAGGCAGAGCACAGTCTCACACAAGTGAGAAGTGTGCCAGGAAGTCCTAGAGGAGGTCTTCACTCTCTGGGGTACCTCAGCAGTGGATTTGTTTGCAACAGAGTCCAACAGGATATGCAAACTATTCTCCAGCATGGGGTCTGGCATGGATTCACATGCTCATGCTCATTCCCCGTCGTCAGGCTGGGAATCCTCGGTAAAGAAAAAACCAGTATCATTTTTGTTTCTGATCTGTCTTTCGTAGTAACAACCAATCACTGGTCTCTGCGTCATACTGACCACAGCCAATGACTGCCCTCTACCTAAGCACCGCCTCTGGCAGCCATCTTCAGATTTTTACCGCACGTTCATGTGTTGGGATCCTCGTGCTATTGCTCTCGAGCGTTAGTGCTATTTTTTCACGTTTTTTCTCAAAAAACTTCTTGTTTTCGGTCAAAAGAGCCTCAAGCTCCACCGACTCTCCATCCGATCAACGGGGACCCGTGTCGGATTCGTCTGCGCCCCTCAAGGGTGAAGATTTCGTCGAGCTACGCTTTTGGAGGACTCCAGAAGTTTCTCAGGCCCGGACATGGCCCAGGAGAAGGGATGCTCGACGCCCGGAAAGCTGTTCAGGGTCTGCCCTGGATGCCAGCTGCAGAACGTCTTTAAGGAGGACGAACACTCCTTTTATCTCTACAGCTTACATGAGGACAAGACGCACGTGGAGAAGGACTGTGCGTTTTGCGGCAACATGTCGGAGCGGACCATGAAGGACCGCCATCAACGTCTCGCCAACTGGCTGGAAGGGAAGAGCCCGTCAGGCGAGAAGAAGAAGAAGAAATCCGAGCGGTCTTCTAAGACCTTTGAGGACGCCCCGGCGACGGGGGTCCAACACAAGGCAAAGCACCGCGAGTCCGCTGGCACCGGGAGCGCCGAACGGTCGGGCTCTACGGGCGCCAGGCAGGGCGCACCCTCCCCGGCACCATCAACCACGAGCCAACGCTCTGGGTCGGGTAAGAGGAAGGCCGAGCACCCGGCGAAGCTCCTGGAGAGGCCCTGGTCGAGCTCGAAGGCCCCATCGGAGGGGGAGCGAGGCAGTGTCCCCCCCCCTCAAGGATAAGGCGGTGAGCGCACCTAAGGTGGTGAAGGCCTTAATCCATCCGGCCAAGCCCTCTATCGAAACTGTCGCGGCGGCCCTGGCTCAGCCTGTGGGGGCTACACCAGTGGTGGCGACCTCGGGGCTCAGAGTCTCCCTGCCACCTCGGAGGGAGTCCTCTTTTGTGCCCATCGATAGGGCCCCCGTGAAATCCCCCGTGGGGAAGAAAAAGGGCGGGCAGGGCGTCGTCGTAGATTCGGCCTCAACCTCGGAGGAGGAGCTGGTCGAAGTCTTAAGCCACGGCCTCGGCGTGGAAGAAGACCGGCCCGTCGGGATGGATCCCGACGCAGGTGACGACGACATCATCGAGGGCACCGACGGGGCCCCTGATCGCCCGTCGGATTCCCCTCTGCCAGCGCCGCGAGACAACTCGGCGGCCATTTTGTTGGCTATACAGTCCTTATGCTCAGAGATAAGGACGAGACTACCGTTGCCGACGGAACCTCTCCCGTCGGGGGACCCAGAACCGGGACCTTCTGGTGTTCCCCCTACCAAGAAAAGAAGGATCCACCCTCCGCCTCCTTTTCAGCCGTCGCGCCCCTTCCAGCCCTCCTCCCCGTCCACCCGAGGGGATGATACGGGGACTGACACGGCAGCGACGGGTACGGACGACGAGGTATACGACGAGGATGTACCGTCGTCGCCTCCCACCAGGGCTTCTCTGCCCGACGAGATTGGATCGTTCCACTCCATGATCACCAGGGCATCCGAGCTTTTCCAACTCTGCCCTGAGGAGAAGAAGAAGGAAGGTTTCCTTTATCAGCGGCGCGAGGCCAAGAGGAAGACGGTCCTCTCAGTGCCTCTATTGGACGACATTTGGGATGAGGGCCTCACCCTCCTCAAGAACCCTTCCACGACGCCAGCTAGAAGAGACCGGTACGAGAAGAAGTACCGGGTCCCGGACACGGCCCCCCTGTGCCTCCGGGCGCAGCCTACCCCGGACTCCGTCGTCTCCGCGGCGGCCAGGAAAAAAGCGGGGGGGGGGGGGTGCGGCCTCCACATCGACTTCCCCACCGGACGGCGAGGGAAAGAAATTGGACGCTATGGGACGCAGAGTCATCTCGTCTGCGGCGACGACGATTAAAGCGGCCAACGCCTTGGCTATCGTGGCCCGCTACGACAGGGAGCTCTGGTAGAAACTGGCTCCCCTACTGGACTTCTTGCCGGATGACAAGAGGGCAGAGGCCCTGGAGATCCTGCAGGAAGGTGAGGTGGCTTCGGACCACGCCATTACCGTTGCGACGGACATCGCCGACACTGGGTTCCGCCAGTTGGGCAACGGCGTTTGCCTTAGGCGGCGTGGATGGCTCAAGGCTACGGACTTCCGTCAAGACGTTCAGACCAGAGTCCTGGACATGCCCTTCGATGGGAACAACCTGTTTGGGAAAACAGTGGACGATTCCCTTCAGGCCATTAAAGCGGACACCGAGACGGCCCGGGCCCTTGGAGTTCTGCAACAACGACGGACGCCCTTTCGGAGCAGCGGAGGCAAGGGCGCCTCCAAAAGTTCAGGCGGCGGTTTCTCCACCTACCGTCAAGCGGCCCGCTCGTCGGCTCAGGAGGCCTACAGAGGACGAGGCAAGTCTGGCGGACCCCGCCGTCGTCGCCAAGGAGGTCAAGGCGGCAAAGCCTCGTCGAAGCAGGATTGAACCGACCGTGGGGTTGGGCCCCCACCGAAGCACCCCGGTGGGAGGCCGGCTGGCGAGATTCGTCAGCGTGTGGGAGTCCATCTCCATCGACCGTTGGGTGCTGGACGCCTTGGCCCAGGGCCACGCGCTCGAATTTCAAAGAAGGTGTCCGCGCGTCCCCCCCGTGGCCAGGAAAGAACTTCACGTCCCTCAACTTCTCCGGGAGGTAAAGGCGATGCTGAGGAAGGGCGCCATCGAACTCGTCCCAAAGAGACTTCGGGGCTCCGGAGTTTACTCGAGATACTTCCTCGTGAAGAAGAAGACTGGACCTGCGACGTCTGAACAAGTTCATCAAGGCGCAAAAGTTCCGGATGGTCACCGTCCAGCACGTCCTGGGTCAGCTGGAGGAAGGAGACTTCCTGTCGTCGTTGGATTTGGAGGATGCCTACTTCCATATTCCCATCCTAAAGGGGCATCGAAAATTCCTCAGGTTTGTGGTCCAAGGGCGTCACTACCAGTTCAAAGCCCTCCCCTTCGGACTACGGTCGGCCCCCAGGGTATTCACCAAGTGCCTGGCGGCGCAGCTGCTCCGCGAGGGGATCCACGTCTACCCCTACCTGGACGACTGGCTCATCCGAGCCAAGACGAGGGAGCTCGCCCTGGATCACACGGCAAGGACCGTCCGACTTCTCACGGACCTGGGATTCTCCGTGAACTACGCCAAGTCTCACCTGGTACCCGCGCAAAACGCACTGTTTCTGGGAGCGAAGCTCGACACAGTGTCTCTTCTGGCCTCCCCGTCGGAGGAAAGGACCAGGTCCATCCTGGGCAAGGTACAGCGGATGTTGGTTTCCGACGCGGCCAAGGTGAGGTCCATCAAGTCCCTCCTCGGAATGATGTCTTCCTGCATCTACCTCATTCCCATGTGCAGGCTCCGGATGCGCCCGTTGCAGGAGTTCCTGGACGCGCGCTGGATCCAAACGACGGGCAGCTTCGAGGAGAGGATCACACTCGACGAGAGTTTCCGCCGAGCGGTCCGGTGGTGGGGCAACCGCACACATCTGACGGCGGGCATGGACTTCCAGACCCCAGACCACCAGGAGACAGTGACCACCGATGCCTCCCTGGAAGGGTGGGGAGCGCACACCGAAAATCTGCACGCGAGAGGCCTTTGGCTCCCGACGGAGAAGTCCCTCCATATCAACGTCCTGGAGCTCCGTGCAGTGTTCTGGGCCCTCAGGTCCTTCCTTCCGTCCCTCAAGGGCAAGGTGGTGAGGATCTTCACCGACAACACCACCACCATGTTTTACATCAGGAAACAGGGCGGAACCAGGTCCCCAGCGCTGTCCAAGGAGGCGCAGGACCTGTGGCATTGGGCCGTCGCCCAAAGGATGTTTCTGGTGCCGTTTCATCTGGCAGGGATAAAAAACACCATCGCCGACTCACTCAGCAGGGAGCTGCGCTCGTGCCACGAGTGGGAACTACGGCAGGATCTAGTGGATCGCCTCTTCCGACGGTGGGGCACACCCCGGATCGACCTGTTCGCGACGGCGACGAACTCCAAGTGCCGGAGGTTCGCCAGCAGGTTTCCCCAGGCGAGGAGCATGGGCGATGCCTTCTCGTTCCCCTGGGAGGGCCTGTTCCTCTACGCGTTCCCTCCTTTGCCACTGCTAATCCGGCTCGTCAACCAGCTCAAGAGGTCACGGTGCAGGATGATCCTCGTCGCACCTGCGTGGCCGAGGCAGATATGGTTCCCGGACCTTCTGGACTTGTCAGCGTCCCCGCCAATCAAGCTGCCGGTGGACGCGGATCTTCTCTCCAGGGAAGGAGGCGCCATCCTCCACCACGACCCGAAATCGCTGAACTTGCAGGCCTGGCTCCTGCAGCGCTAGAGTTTGGAGGATACGACATACCGGCCGACTGCAGAGAGGTTCTTGCAAAGGCCAGGGCGTCCTCGACTCTTAAATGCTACGGACACAAATGGAAGAGGTTCTCTGTCTGGTGCCACGCACAGAAGATTAACCCTCTACGGATTACGGCTCCCCAGGTACTGCCGTACCTGCTGACGCTGGCCAAAGCTGGACTGGCACACGCGTCCATCAAGATTCATCTTGCTGCGATCTCCCGATACACCAGAACCACGGGCCGGACGTCCTTGTGGTCTCATCGTCTGGTGAAAGAGTTCATGAAGGGACTGTTCAGATCGTTCCCGCCGGTGAACGCTCCTGCCCAGGCGTGGGAGCTCAACGTGGTGCTGACCAAGCTCATGGGACCTCCGTTCGAGCCTCTGCACTCGGCCCCGTTGAAGTTTCTGTCGTGGAAAGCAGCGTTTCTTGTGGCCATCACCTCCGCACGACGGGTGGGAGAGATCCAGGCCCTTTCATGCAAGGCCCCGTACTTGACTTTTCACGACACGAGGGTAGTGCTCAGGACGCACCCCTCCTTCATGCCCAAGGTACCGTCGGACTTCCATCTCAACGAACCCTTGGTGTTGCCTGTGTTCTTCCCGTCGCCTTCGTCGCCGGCTGAGAGGACTTTGCACTCGCTGGATGTGGCTAGAGCGCTGAAGTTCTACGTGGACCGCACGAAGTGTTTTCGGAAGACGTCACAACTCTTTGTGAACTTTGGACCTGTCAATCAGGGGAAGGCTCTCTCGAAGGCTTCCATTTCCAGATGGCTCTCCGGCTGTATCATGTACTGTCATCGGTTGGCAAACCGACCGCTGCCTGGCCGTCCGAGAGCCCATTCCACCAGAGCGATCGCAGCTACCACGGCGTTCCTTTCTGGTGTGCCCCTGCTGGACATATGCAGGGCTGCTACGTGGAGGTCGACGCACACCTTCACGAAATTCTACTGCGTCGATCGGGATTCCAGGGAGGAGTCCAGGGTCGGCCAAGCAGTGCTGCGCAACCTGTTCGCCTGAGGTGAGCCTGGTGAGGAGGTAAGATGCTTAATGTTGAGTTTGATGTACTGCTTAATGTTGAGCCTTTGCCACCTCCCGTGGTTGTGCATGTGTGTACTGCTATGTATTCTTTATTCATGAGCATGTGAATCCATGCCAGACCCCATGCTGGAGAAGGAACAAGTTACTTACCTGTAACTGTTGTTCTCCAGCATGGGTCTGGCATGGATTCACATGCGAACCCTCCCGCCTACCCCTCTGCGGCTCTTCACTTGGTCATACTGCCACTTCACGTGCTTCCAAATCTGAAGATGGCTGCCAGAGGCGGTGCTTAGGTAGAGGGCAGTCATTGGCTGTGGTCAGTATGACGCAGAGACCAGTGATTGGTTGTTACTACGAAAGACAGATCAGAAACGAAACTGATACTGGTTTTTTCTTTACCGAGGATTCCCAGCCTGACGACGGGGAATATTCATGAGCATGTGAATCCATGCCAGACCCATGCTGGAGAACAACAGTTACAGGTAAGTAACTTGTTCCTGCTGCTCGAAGGAATTCCCAGTGAACGGTGCACTGGGGGACGTGTTTCTGTTGGATTGGACTTTCCCTCTCCTTTACGTATGCCCTCCGATTCCAGTCATTCCATGGGTTCTCCAGAGGTTGAAGAGGTTTCGAGAGACCATGATCTTGATTGCCCCGGACTGGGTGCGGAGAACCTGGTACTCTGACCTCTTGGATCTGTCCACCTACTGCTTGCCTCGGCGTCCAGATCTCCTAACCCAGTCGGAAGGCCTGATACTCCTTCCGATCCTGGAGTCCCTCAACCTACATGCGTGTCTCTTGAGAGGATGAGATGACTGGGACCTCTCCAAGGTAGTACTTGAGGTGTTTCTGGCTGCACGCAGACCATCTACAAGATCTTTGTACGCGTGCAGATGGAGAAGGTTTGAGGCATGGTGCAGGGAATGCAAGATTGACCCCATCTCTTGTCCCACCACTACAGTGATGGAGTTCCTTCTCTCACTGGCCTCTGCAGGCCTTCAGGTCAAAACAGGTCAAAAGATATTTGGCAGCCTTGTCTGTGTTCAAGAGATCCAAGGTTCACTTTTTTACTATCCCAGTAATGGGACAATTCCTGAAAGGCCTTGTAAATAAGTTTCTGCCAACTGCCTTTGTTGTCCCAGATTGGGATCTGAATCTGGTTCTTACATTTCTGATGGCGACTCCTTTTGAGCCTATGCACTCTTGTCCTTTGCGGCTTCTCTCGTTGAATACAGCCTTCTTGGTGGCTATTAGGTCCGCTAGGCGGGTGAGTGAGCTACAGGCCTTATGTTGTAAGCCATCTTTCCTGTCCGGGAGAAGGTTTCACTCTGGGTAAGGCCTGGCGTCCTCCCCAAGTTTGTATCAGTATTTCACTTGTTACAGTCCATCGACCTTTCAGTCTTCTACCCTCGTCCTCATCCTTCTAAGCAGGAGGAACGGTTCCATCGTCTAGACCCTAAGAGGGTGTTGAGTTTCTATGTTGCCAGAACAGCTGATTTCTGGAAAGGTGACCAGCTCTTCGTGGCTTTTTCCTTAGCCTGTAAGGGCCTGCCTATAACAAAGCAGTCTTTATCCCGTTGGATAACTCTCTAAATTGATAAATGTTACCAGGCGGCCGGGAAAGAATTACCAGCAGGCATCGGAGCCTATTCCACAAGGCGGGTCTCTGCATCTACCGCATTGCAGAGGGGGAGGGGGGTGCCTGCGGGAGATTTGTCGCGCTGCATCATTGTCATCTTTGCACACCTTTGCAAAGTACTATAGCTTGGATGTGGCTTGTGCTTCATCTGATGTGTGTTTTGGCAGGGCAGTGCTGCAAAATCTTTTGATATGACTTTCTGCCCGCCTCCTTCGTTATTGCTTTGGGAGTCTTATCAGATGAGGAATCTCCAGGAGAAAAGCAATCCATTGAAGGAGAAATTACCTTACCGTAATGTTGTTACGATGGATTCTTCTCCTGCAGATTCCTCATCTCCCCTCCCATCAATCCCCGCTCAGAAAGTCGGTGGTTGGTGCACATCTTTCTATTTCACGTTGACTTGGTGATGGTCCTCTGTTTCCGTTTTCTGTCTTCCTGCCACAGTCTTAAAAAACATTTTTTTCTAACATTACCTTTAGTGTTGTTTTTCAATTGTTTCTCCTTCTCAGCCTCACAGGGAACAATATTGCGTATTGTACCAACCTGTCCCTCAGTAATTTCTTCACCCCTGTGAATGTTTTCCGTTCCTGCTGAACTGCTCTGGAGAAGTCCGGGTAGATGTGGATGACCGCTGATTCGTATTGTAGGGGGCTTGTTTCTCTTGCCAATCAAAGGATGAGGTCACAGTAATTCAGCAATCGGATCAGTACCGGCCAGGGCGGGGCGCCGGGCATCGGCCGAACCGCAGGCGACTTATCAGCATGCTCCACCACAAATGATGTTGAGAAGGACAGGTCCCCCAGTAGGTCATTCAGGAGAAATTCAACCGTACTTCCAAGAGGCCTCTGCCAAATCCCTCTGGCAGGCCCACTATACAGATGTTATTCCACCTGGAGCAGGATTATAAATCATCGCATTTCAGCAGGGCCCGCTTAAGGTCTTTTGGACATGGAGGTTACTTTGGTTTTCAGTTCCATATCACTACCTTCTGCCGTCCCAATCCGGGTCTCGGCTTCCGTCACCCTGGCGCTCTTTCTATTTTTGCGCTTAGGGTTACGACCTTGGTGTCAATATCGTCGAGTTTACCATTCATTGTTGCGAAGCCCTCTGCATGCTGTCCATAATCTGGCCGAGGTCAGGCATAGCTGGGGTCAGTGACTCTGCCCTGTCGTCTGCAGCTCTGCTGGTGTCCACAGCTGCTCTGGCTACCTGCCTCATGAAGAGTTCAAAGTTGCCCTGCTTCTTGTGTGCGCTCCACTGCTCTTCGTCATGGTCACAGTAGGGGAGCCGCTCTTCCCTTCAGGTCCTAGGTTTGGCAGGGAGACATTATCTCAGGACCACTCAGCATCGGGCGTGGCGAACCCTTATACAGGGCATTGCTCCCAGAGCCCGGGCCCCCCCTGAATCAGAGTGGTAGGGGACAGAGGCAGGTGCAGGGGTCGCCAAGGCCTGCCCCGTGTTGACAGTGTTGCCCTGGGCCTAGCCTTGTATCAAGCCCCAGATACCCTTCCCCGGCTCTGAGGGGTGCGGGTCAGTTGATGGTAAGTCCTGAATCGCCTTGTATACCTGCCAGAAGGGGTGTCCCCTCACCCCCAGGCAAGTCTCAGTATTGTGAGGGAGTAAGTGTTCAGGCCCAGCAAGTTCACCGCACCAGCTTCACCGTGGAGGACAGCCCATTGCCCAGGTAGTGCGCTCCAGCTTCACTCTGTCCCTCTGCACAGGCCGCGGACTCCGCAACGGCCCAGAGCCACTGGTACTCTCAGTATGCTCGGGGCAACAATGGTGCTTCTCGGCAGCATGGCCAGCCGCCCGCAGTTGCAGCCACAAGGTTGCCGGTGTATCGGAGCACTGCTGTTCCCGTTGCCAGCATTCAGCGCAGCTCCTCCTCAGTGTCGGGCAGCACTGGCCGCCCGCCGGGCGCGAGGATGACACTGTTCTTGTGTCCAAACCATCTTAATCTGACCCTCACACTAAAAATGAAAAACTAAAGGTGTAAGGAAAATGTCTCTGATTCAGATTTGGCAAAAAGTGTTCAAAATTAAAACAGGAAGATAAATCCAACAACAATAGTCTCTTCCTAGGAGAAGTCCCTGGATCCAGAGGGTGATACCCTTCCCCTGGATTAATTAGGGTGGGATGGCGAGAGTCTTTTCCAAACAATAGTTACTTTAAAGATGGCAAAAGTGCCACTTTCACACAACTGCTTCTTTGGTTCCTTATACTTGGTCCAGGAAGTTTCTGTGCAACCAATATATCCCGCTCCATTCAGCTATTTCTAGGTTTCTTTTCACTGAGTTGACAAGCCAAAGGATTTTATTTGCAATGAGATGTTTCACATAGGGTTCTCTTCAACCTCTTTGATATTTTAGCAGACCATCTGATAAACTTGTCCATCAGAAATCTTCCTGTGAGCTCTTTAGGTTTCTACTTATACCTTTCCTCTAGGTATTTTGATTTCAAGAGGAAAAAGGCCTTTACTCGCTTTCACCACTTCCACTTGCCAGCTTTCTTAGTGTCTCTGTTATATTTATTTTGCCATATGTGTTGCAAATGTAAATATGTCTCTTTCTATGATTTTGTGTGACCCTCCTGGTATACTCCCCTACCAATAATCCTTTAGTAGGTTTATCAGATCCCCTAGTGTACTCTCCTGCCAGGTAGCTTCCTACAAGGTTAACAGGATAATTCAACTTCAGCTTGCCTGGTGTTTGACTGCCAGGGCTTCTTTGCATTCGGTTCTTAGATTCCCTGGTATACTCCCCTTCCAGGTATCCTTTCACAATATCTTATTCTTCTGTATATTTCAAATGGATTGCCTTGTGTACGCCCCTGCCAGGAATCCCCACTGCCTGATATGCTTCTTTCAGCAAGACTTCTTTTAATTTTCTCACTATTTCTCCATATAGCACAGTTGTATTCCTTCACTGTCTATACTTCATTGGCTTGAGGCACTACATGTTTCAACCTTCCCCACATCGATATCTCATATATGGAGACTTGTGACATTTTATGTATTCTACTTGGTCAGTATTCAAAACAAATTCTTAATTGGTCACATGCCTGTCGGTATGCTCCAGGGTCCATAACATCTCTCGGCAGACTTAACGGTTTCTGGTAGCGTCCCCGACCAATGGCACATTTCTGCAGTGAAGCTCTCCTCTGGGATAGCATTTCCCGCTCTGCAGACCATCTGCAAGCTCTCCTGCCCGCTCTGCGTTCACCCGCCAGTAAGACTGCTGCTTCTTGCCACGACCGCGACCCCAGGAGCTTCACTGCTGCTGCCGACGACTCCCCAGTGGTTCTCTCACTGTACCTGCTGTCTAGACTTTGGCCTCGTGCCACGCCGGTAAGTAATACTTGCGAGCAGCACTCTGGTAGCGCTTGCCTTTTCCAGCATGCTCCGTTCCTGTGCTGCTGACTTTTCCCTGAGTGCGGCTTCCTGCTTCTCCCTTTTCCGACTCCTGTTTGAATGAGCACGCCATTTTTAAATGTCCTGTGCGGTCAGGCCTCATTGCAAAAACTAGTCTGCCAGTTCAACTTGGTGTTTACAATACACATTAACACCACCTTCCTCGTCTCAGTACTTGAGACTTTATGGGATTCGGAGTCCATAGGATTTAGGGGACTTCTGATGAAGTGATTTTTGTTTAGGAATTGTATTTAAATCTAAAACGCAGACAGGAGATGCCAGGTGTGGGTTATGTGGGAGTGAAGTATGACTGGTATTCTGTTAAGTGTTTTGCAGGAAAGGGCTTTTTGGTTTACAACGGGAGGGACTTGTATAGTGACAACAAACCATTATGAATTTTTGAATTCTGAGTAGTTCTTCTCTGGGAATGGAAGAATACCACCTGATGGAGTCACCTTCTCTCCCCGACAGTAGTCTCCTCCCACATGATCCTCAGTCCTAATACCACCCCAAGGGGTCAGGATCTGGTAGCGACTGATGCCCCCTGGCCGCATGGGAGCAGATCTCTGGCTGGGGATCATTGATGACTCCGCAGGATTCATCACAGAAGCTAGAATGCTCTGCTATACTATTGAGAGATCTTTGAACACACTTGGTGGACACCCTTGCATTACACTACTTGTTGGTCTTCACAACTCCTCACCAGAAGGTTTCTGAAAAACCTCCATAAAATCTGTAGGTCTCACCACTCAGTGGAGATATGTATTTTATCTGCGTGTTGGGCGATGAATCAGTCAAGATTCCTCCCAGAAACCTGGCCGGGGACCCTCCTCATGTGGCCAGGGAAAGGCAGACGCTTCCTGACCCTTGGGGGTGCTGTACTGTGGGAGGATCTCATGGGGGGAAGACTGAGCAACCCTCCTGTTTAACTTTCCCCGAAATCCCTAATTTTTGATGACTGTTGGCAAAACAGCAGAAGAGAACTAACTTTGTTTTTTGGGACTACAAGTCCCATAATCCCATGAGTACTGGGATGAGGAAGAGGAATGTGGAGGCATGCTGTAGTAGTAAAGGGAAAGCAGTTCCACAAAATACACGCTGTACACAACATTTAATAAAGGGAACAATTAGTGTCATCCATACAGAGCACAATTAGTGCATGCCATGTATTGATGTCAATGTAAAGTCAAACATTTGAGGTTGAGAAAGTGCCAACGTGTTTCGACCTGCTAGGTCTTCCTCAGGGCAAAATATCGCAATTAAATAGCATACCTCATAAAAATTATATTTGACGTTTAATAAATCTAGACAATGAAAACAAAAGGAGGCAGGAGGGAATAGGAAACGAAAAGGGGGAGACAATAAAAAACAGTAATGAGTATCATTTGCCACTTATAAAGTTTGCAAACCATATAACAAATCTAAATCATCAGATCACATGTACGACCACAAACTTCTTAAAGTCTGCATTGCAACATTAGTCAGTAGCTCCAAACTGCTTAATAGATAAGTTCAGCACTTCGAGACTGCATCATAGGTAATAATCTTCCTTTACATTTACGAGCTCTGATTATAAATAGTTTGCCATCTTGAAAGGAACTTGACACTGAATAAACCCCATGATCGTGCAGGGCCTCTTAAATGTCCCTAACTGGCAGATTAGGTGCCCTGTAAATATATACACTAGTGTTCGAGATGTATCCTGCTGCATGCATATGCTGATACTACAATTTGTTTGATATGACCAATCAGTCAACCTCATTAACTGTTCCTGAGAGCGGCTCATGGTTTGTTTACACCTCACTACCCAGACCCTTAATCATTCACGATTCCACTTAGATTAAGTCAGCCATAATATTATGTACTAATTTGTAATTACCTGATTCCAGTGCTGAGTGAGGACTAGTCTGTATTGCTAAAGATAGGAATATGATTGGCGCTGTTGCCAAACCCGAGAATTAGCCTCATCTAATGAAAATAACGTGACTTCTGTAGTAAAAAGACGTAAAATGAAATCAAAATAGATTAGAATAACCAAACCATGCTTCCTTTTGTGAATAAATCCTCAATATGTGATGGAAGTTGTGCATGCTAGGTCTTCGCTTAATAAATTGATCTTACCAAAGATATTTAAACTGAAGACACATCTAGGCTCTGTCTTACATAAAGTTTCCAACCCTTTTCCACGAAATGAGCCCGCTGTTTATTCCTGTGCCACATTTTGGTTTGCTAAATCCTGAACGTCGGGTTTGTCACATTTATTTTAAATTAGTCGGCTCATCTGGCTGTAATAAAATGAACACAAAACGCGTGCATCAGGTTATTGTCCAAATCAACTGATGTTGGGAGTACAGGCAAGATTTGCATGGCAAATTCACTTCCTACTGATAGTTACGCTCTGAAGTAAATATATGCGCCCATTCATGTCCCAAGAGCTCGGAGCATCTAGAGCGGTGTGGTCATTATCTCTTTTGTTGGAATCCGCTCAGGTTAATAACTGTAATACAATAACACATTGCACCTGAATCAGACTAGTGCCCTAATGGACTCCTCCAGCGGGTGCATGCAGTATAAGCATAGCGAATTGTGTACTTACCAGAAGTTATGCTAGGAAGTAAATATAAACGCCCATTGTGTCTCGAAGACTCAGAACAGCGACTGTTCGTCTCGACTTCCTCCATTGTTTATATGCCTATGTTAGTTTTGCACGTGACGGGTCATGTGACGTACGTTTTGAAAATATAAAGTTATTTTAGTTAAACCTTCAGTTGGCATGTGTATTGCGACCTTTGTACTGCTACAGCTCATATTTGTAATTTCATAGTGACACAACAACATTGTTTATATGCCTGAGTTAGTTAGTCACGTGACGTACGTTTTAAAGAGTAAAGAATCATTATTGTTGAGACTTCGGTTGGCATGTGTATTACGACCTGTATATTATGATGAAGACAGACTCGTAATGTTTGGAATTCCCATAGTAACACAGCGTCATACAGGCTTGTGATTAATGATCCAACTGATTCATGAACCTGGATAGGTAGATAATGTGCTCAGTCGCTATAAGATTTTTAATGTACCTATTATTAGAGTGCATGTTGCAACCTAAATATTATTGACACAATAACCTTGTTATTTTTGTTATTAGCTTAGCGGCCCCAACTTAATAGTATGTGGTCGAACTAATTCATTAGTCTGCATGCATTGATCAACTGAGCGGTCGCGCGTCACGTGTAGCTCCATCCAGAAAAAACAGATAATGATAGTTTCCTATTTCTAATCCTCAGTGTGTAGTATCTGTTATTGGAATAATAGCATCTGCTTGTTGCCTGCTATAATAATGTTCCCATATCTAATTAAGTTGATGTCTGGCTGTTTAAGTGACAATGCAGGTGCAATGTTTAATGTATTCGTATACTCTGTCTCCTGAAGAATTTTATATGGGCTGTCAAAACTAGAATTCACGGTTAGTGGTGTATTCATCACCAAAGTTCCACAGAGTGTCAATGCAGTGTCAGTTGCTCCTACCATTTTGGCAGCTCTCACGAGCAGTGTTCACCGAGTATATTAATGTCATTCAAAATCCACATACATCATCAAAAGAACATGATTTGGAGTATAAACCTCCTGTTTCTCACCAGGGTTACACACAGAGAAAGACAGATTCCAAGCCTTTGGACAGAATATTTCATAAAAACACTTTGTTTGTGTTCCTTATTGAGTCCATATCGAGTGCATCTTAATTTGCAAATCATAGGTGCCTCCAACTGACAGAGATGTAATTGGCGATCACCTCCTCATGTGTGTACTTAAGCCTGTTGTAGGCCCACGAAACATATTTCTTTGCGATTGTCACTCTGGTGATAGGTTTGCCAATGGGTGGCAAAAGGAAGCTTAGAGTCTTGGCTGTTCAGATTTGCCAGATGTTTGCCAAATTCACACATAGCTCCCGAATGGTGCTTCCTAGGTAAATCACCTTGCTTACACATACCACTGCATAGACCACATATTTAGTTTAGCAATTTATAAAGTCCTTTATCTCAATTTGAAGGCACGCATGGCAGACATTTCTAGTAGGTGAGAGCGCAAATTGCCAGAAATTAAAGTTTCCACATTTGTGGAACCCCTTGATCTGGCTACTTAGCCAATTGGAGACAGTCCTACTGTCGCATTCGGTTTCAAGAAACAAAGGGCTAAGCTTGTTTTTCAAGGTCTGTGATTTGGTGAAAATTATTTTCGGCCGCAGTGTAAAATATTGAAGCAGGTCCATATCCAACTTGAGTAAGTGCCAATGTTTATTCAGTAGTCGATAGATACGGCTATTATTTTGAGAATATTTTGTAATAAAGCTAATCTTCTCTGGGTAACCGCCCTTCTCCAGCATGGGGTCCGGCATGGATTCACATGCTCATGAATATTCCCCGTCATCGGGCTGGGAATCCTCGGTAAAGAAAAATCAGTATCAGTTTCGTTTCTGATCTGTCTTTCGTAATAGTAACCAATCACTGATCTCTGTGTCATACTGACCACAGCCAATGACTGCCCTCTCCCTAAGCCCCGCCTCTGGCAGCCATCGTCAGATTTTTACTGCACGTTCAAGTGTTGGGAGTCCTCGTGCTTAGCTCTCGAGCTTTTGCTGCGTGTTTTGTGCTTTTTCAGGTGAATTTTCACATTTTTTCAGTTAATCGAGCCTCAAGCTCCACCGTTTCTACTTCCGTTAACGGGGACCCGTTGCGGGATTTTCCTACGCCCCTCAAGGGTGAAGATTTCGTCAAATCAACCTCTTGGAGGATTCCAGAAGATTTGCGGCCTACTTCGAGATGGCCCAGGACACAAGTTCGTCACCCGGACCCAAGCTGTTTCGCAGCTGCCCTGCATGCGGGTTGCAGAATGTGTTTAAGGGGGACGAACATTCGCAATGCCTCTACTGTCTTCATGGGGACAAGACTCATGTAGAGAAGGACTGCCAGTTCTGCAAGAACTTGTCGGAGCGGACCATGAGGGACCGTCGATCCCGTCTCGCCAGCTGGTTGGAGAAGGGCTCAACGGGTAAGTAGAAGAAGAAAGGGTCCGAGCGGGCTTCTAAGTCCTGTGCGGGCACCCCGGCGACGGGGGCCCAACACCAGGCCAAGCGCTGCGAGTCCGCTGGCTCCGGGAGCGCCGAAAGGTCGGGCTCTTCGGTCGCCAGGCAGGGCGCACCTTCCCCGGCACCGTCAACCACGAGCCAGCGCTCCGGTTCGGGGAAGAGGAAGTCCGAGACCCCGGGTAAACTTCGGGAGAAGCCCCGTCCGATCTCGGGAGAGGGGGAGCGAGCCGTCGCCCCTCCCCCTAAGGAGAAGGCCCAGGACGCACCTAAGGTGGTGAAGGCCCCTACCCAGCAGGCAAAGGCCTCTATCGAGGCGATCGCGGCGACTCTGGCCAAGCCAGAAGAGACCCCGCCAGCGGAGACTGCCTCTGGGACTAGAGTTTCCCTGCCGCCAAGGAGGGGATCCTCTTTTCAGCCCATCGTCAAGGCCCCCGTGATGGAAAAAGGGGGGGGGGGCGGTAGCCTCCTTGAGCTCGGAGTCCACCTCGGAGGAGGAACTGACCGAGGTCGTGAGGGATCTCGAAGTCCAGTTCGAGAGGGTTCGATCCCGCAAGGAAGATCCTCGGGAGATAACCGAGGAAGACGACGATATGCGAGGAAGAGCAGCCTTCCCTTCCGGCGCAGCCGGAACCTAGGCCTGAGGATAGCTCGGCGGCCATTTTGTTTGCGATCCAGTCCTTATGCTCTGAGATAAGGACGAGATTACCACGGCCCAGGCCGGAGGACCCGCAACCTGGCCCATCGGTAAGTCCTCAGAACAAACGACGGAGGA
The DNA here is from genome assembly GCF_040938575.1 of Ambystoma mexicanum. Taxonomy (NCBI): domain Eukaryota; kingdom Metazoa; phylum Chordata; class Amphibia; order Caudata; family Ambystomatidae; genus Ambystoma; species Ambystoma mexicanum. The sequence continues at coordinate 302,057,545 of NC_090941.1, forward strand.
CCCAACCCTCTCCTCCGCTCGCCCCCGTAAGGCCTGCAGTTCCCTCCTCATCCTCCCACGAGTCGGGAGATGACGGTGCAGTGGGCTCGACGACGGGTTCTGATGGCGACAGAATGGGTCTCCCGTCGCACGGGCCTCTCCGCCAGACGAGATTGGCTCGTTCCACGCCATGATCGCCAGGGCGTCCAAATTGTTCCAGCTCTGCCCGGAGGAGCAGAAAAAGGAAGGTTTCCTCTATCAGCGCCGGGAGGCCAAGAGGAAGACTGTCATCGCGGTGCCTCTAATCGATGACATCTGGGAGGAGGGCCTGTCGGTACTCAAGAACCCCTCCACGGCACCAGCCAAACGGGACCGGTACGAGAAAAAGTACCGGGTCCTCGATACCGCTCCCCTGTGCCTCAGGGCCCAGCCAACGCCAGACTCGGTCGTCTCGGCGGCGAAGAAGAAAGCGGCGGGGTCAGGAGCCTCAAAGTTGAATTCCCCGCCGTATGGCGAGGGAAAGAAGTTGGACGCCATGGGGCGACGGGTAATTTCGTCGGCGGCGACGACGATCAAAGCGGCCAACGCCCTGGCGATCGTGGCCCGTTATGACAGGGAGCTCTGGTTTAAGCTGGCCCCCATATTGGACTTCCTACCGGACGACAAGAGGTCCGAGGCCCTGGAGATACTTCAAGAAGGCGAGGTGGCGTCGGACCACGCCATAACGGTGGCAACCGATATTGCCGATACCGGGTTCCGCCAGCTGGGCAACGGAGTTTGCCTACGACAACGGGGTTGGCTCCGGGCGACCGACTTCCGTCAGGACGTCCAGACCAGGGTGTTGGACATGCCGTTCGACGGCAGCAACTTGTTCGGGAAGGCGGTGGACGAATCCCTCCAAGCCATAAAGACGGACACGGAGACGGCCCGCGCCCTAGGAGCCCTTCAGCAACGACGGCCCTTTCGGAGCTCCGGAGGCAGACAGGGGGCCTCCAAGGGATCCAGCGGTGGCTCGTCGTCCTACCGCCAGGCGGCACGCTCCTCGTTTCAGGAGGCCTACAGGGGTCGCGGCAAGCAGGGAGGGCCTCACCGCCGTCGGCAAGGTGGCCAGGGCGGCAAGGCCACCACCTCCAAGCAGGACTGAACCGGCCGTGGCGTCGGGCCCCCTCCGAAGCACCCCGGTGGGAGGCCGGCTGACGAAGTTCGTCGGCGTGTGGAAGTCCATCTCCACCGACCGTTGGGTGCTGGATACCCTGGCAAGAGGACACTCTATCGAATTCCTGAAGAAGTGCCCTCAAGTTCCACCTGTGGCCAGGAAGGAAAATCACGTCCCGCAACTGCTGTTGGAAGTACGGGCGATGCTCAGAAAAGGCACCATCGAGCTCGTCCCGAAGAGGCTCCGGGGCTCCGGGGTGTACTCAAGGTACTTCCTCGTCAGGAAGAAGACAGGCGGCTGGTGCCCCATCCTGGACCTTCGTCGTTTGAACAAATACATCAGGTCACAAAAGTTCAGGATGGTCACCCTCCAGCACGTGCTGGGACAGCTGGAGGAAGGCGACTTTCTATCGTCGCTGGACCTGGAGGATGCTTACTTCCATGTTCCCATCCTCAGAAGTCACCGAAAGTTCCTCAGGTTCGTCGTCCAGGGACGCCACTACCAATTCAGAGCACTGCCGTTCGGATTGAAGTCGGCCCCCAGGGTCTTTACCAAGTGCCTAGCACCTGTGGCGGCGGGGCTGCGCCTGCAGGAGATTCACGTGTACCCCTACCTGGATGACTGGCTCATCCGCTCAAGGACGAGGGAACTCGCCGTCGAACACACTGCGAGGACCGTCCAGCTACTCACAGACCTGGGATTCGCCATAAATTACCCAAAGTCCCACCTGGTGCCGTCGCAGGTGGCCCTGTTTCTGGGAGCGAAGCTCGATACAGTGAGGCGCCTGGCGGCACCGTCGGAAGAACGGACGAAGACCATTCTGGGCAAAGTGCAGCGCCTGCTAGCCACGGACATGGCCAGGGTGAGGTCCATCAAGTCCCTCCTGGGGATGATGTCCTCTTGCATCTACCTGGTGCGCCTCTGCAGACTACGGATGCGCCCTCTTCAAGAATTTCTCGACGCCCGTTGGATGCAGGCGACGGGCACCTTCGAAGACAGGGTCCCCCTCAATGAGGTGTTCCGGCGGCCGATTCAGTGGTGGGGCATTCGAGCGCACCTCACGGCGGGCACGGACTTTCAGACGCCGGCGTACCAGGAGACGGTGACGACGGACGCTTCCCTGGAAGGTTGGGGCACCCACACCGGAGATCTCCATGCAAGAGGCCTCTGGCTCCCGGAGGAGAAGCTCCTGCACATCAACATCCTGGAACTCCGAGCCGTGTTCTGGGCTCTCAAATCGTTCCTCCCGTCGCTCAAGGGCAAGGTGGTGCGGATCTTCACGGACAACACCACGACAATGTTTTACATACGGAAGCAGGGAGGCACCAGATCCCCAGCCCTATCCAAGGAGGCACAGGATCTGTGGCACTGGGCGGTCGCCCAGGGGATTTTCCTGGTTCCCTTCCACCTGGCAGGAGAAAGAAACGCCATCGCCGACTTGCTCAGCAGGGAGCTGCACGCGTGTCACGAGTGGGAGCTGCGCCAGGATCAGGTGGATCAACTCTTCCGACGATGGGGCTAACCCAAATCGACCTGTTCGCAACAGCGACGAACTCGAAGTGCCAGAGGTTCGCCAGCAGGTTTCCCCAGCCGAGAAGCATGGGCGATGCGTTCTTGTTCCCCTGGGACGGCCTATACCTGTATGCGTTCCCTCCATTGCCGTTGCTGCTCTGACTCATCAACCAGCTCAAGAGGTCCTGGTGCAGGATGATCCTCGTCGCACCGGCGTGGCCGAGGCAGATCTGGTTCCCGGACTTTCTGGACTTGTCAACGTCCCCATCCATCAAGCTGTCGGCGGACGCGGATCTTCTCTGCAGAGAAGGAGGTGCCATCTTCCACCACGACCCGGCGTCGCTGAACCTGCATGCTTGGCTCCTGCAGCGCTAGAGTTTGGAGGGTACGATATACCGGCCGACTGCAGAGAGGTTCTTGCAAAGGCCAGGGTGTCCTCGACTCTCAAATGCTATGGTCACAAGTGGAAGAGGTTCTCTATCTGGTGCCGAGCACAGAAGATCAACCCCCTACGGATTACGGCCCCTCAAGTGCTGCCGTACCTGCTATCGCTGGCAAAGGCTGGGCTGGCCCATGCCTCCATTAAGATTCATCTGGCGGCGATCTCCAGATATACCAGAACCGGTTACCAGACATTTGGTCGAAAAAAATTGGTCGACCAGACAAATGGTCGAACCAATTTGGTCGAAAACCAAATGGTGGAATTTTTTATTTTTTTATTTTCACCCCTTTTTTTTTTTTTTGGGGGTGGTCCCAACCCCCTTTTTTTTCTAAAAACCCATTTTTGTAAAAAACGAAAACCCGAAAAATAAATATATAATGAAAAAAAAATTCGACCATTTGGTTTTCGACCAAATTGCGTCGACCAAATGTCATTCAACCAGTTTTAGGTCGACCAAATGTCTGGACACCACCAGAACCACAGGACGGACGTCCCTGTGGTCCCATCGACTGGTAAAAGAGTTTATGAAAGGACTGTTCCGGTCGTTCCCGCCGGTGAAGGCCCCTGCCCCGGCGGGGGAAGTTAACGTGGTGCTGACCAGGCTCATGGGGCCCCCATTCGAGCCGATGCACTCCGCACCGATGAAGTTTGTGTTGTGGAAGACTGCATTCCTGGTGGCCATTACCTCCGCACGACGAGTGGGAGAGATCCAGGCCCTATCCTGCAAAGCACCGTACTTGACTTTCCATGCCTCGAGGGTGGTGCTTAGGACGCACCCCTCCTTTATGCCCAAGGTGCCGTCGGACTTCCATCTTAACGAGCCCCTGGTCTTACCTGTTTTCTTCCCGTCTCCTTCGTCTCCGGCCGAGAGGACTTTGCACTCGCTGGATGTGGCTAGAGCGCTGAAGTTCTACGTGGACCGCACGAAGAGTTTTCGGAAGACATCACAGATGTTTGTGAACTTCGGACCTGTGAATCAAGGGAAGGCTCTCTCAAAGTCTTCTATTTCCAGATGGCTCTCCGGCTGCATCATGCACTGCCACCGGTTGGCTAACCGACCGCTGCCAGGCCGTCCGAGAGCCCATTCGACCAGAGCGATCGCTGCTACTACGGCGTTCCTATCTGGTGTACCCCTGCTGGACATCTGCAGGGCTGCGACGTGGAGGTCGACGCACACCTTCTGGATTCCAGGGAGGAGTCCAGGGTCGGCCAAGCAGTGCTGCGCAACCTGTTCGCTTAAGGTGAGCCTGGTGAGGAGGTAAGAGACGCTTAATGTTGAGTTGTTGTATTGCTTAATGTTGAGCCTTTTGCCACCTCCCGTGGTTGTGAATGTGTGTACTGCTATGTATTCTTATATTCATGAGCATGTGAATCCATGCCAGACCCCATGCTGGAGAAGGAACAAGTTACTTACCTGTAACTGTTGTTCTCCAGCATGGGTCTGGCATGGATTCACATGCGAACCCTCCCGCCTACCCCTCTGCGGCTCTTCACTTGGTCATACTGCCACTTTACGTGCTACCAAATCTGAGGATGGCTGCCAGAGGCGGGGCTTAGGGAGAGGGCAGTCATTGGCTGTGGTCAGTATGACGCAGAGATCAGTGATTGGTTACTACTACGAAAGAAAGATCAGAAACGAAACTGATACTGATCTTTCTTTACCGTGGATTCCCAGCCTGACGACGGGGAATATTCATGAGCATGTGAATCCATGCCAGACCCATGCTGGAGAACAACAGTTACAGGTAAGTAACTTGTTCCTTCTGTGCAGGTTCTTTACTCAGCAAGGTAGTCCTTTTAAGGAGATTTGATTGAGATCGGGCTTTGTCTATGCATTTGACAGAATAGCCTCGTTTGTTGAATCTTTGCCCGAGCAGTTCACATTCTACATGAAATGTTTGATCCGAGCTACAATTGCGTCTAGCCCGGTGGAATTCGCCCATGGGGATATTGTTAATAACTGCTTTTTTGTGGCAGCTAGTAGCATGTAAGATTGAATTAACTGTTGGAGGATTCCTGTGTGTTTTGGTATTCAGTGTGCTGTTATCAATGTAAATATTAAGATCAAGAAATACAATGGTTGTTGCATCTATATGATCTGGAAATTCAATTCCAAAGGTGTTATGGTTAAGATATTGGAGAAAAGAGGTAAATCTTTCATTAGAGCCATTCCATATTACAAAGATGTCATCGATATAACGTTTACATAAATAAATCTCTTGAGAGTATTCATGCATGTTGTAAATGTATGAATGCTCGAACAAACCCATGAACAGATTTGCAAGGGACGGGGCATACTTTGCTCCGATGGCTACGCCACTAGTTTGAAGGAAATACTGCTTATTGAAAAGAAATTGGTTATGGAAATTTCCAAAATACCTTCAGTTATCCCTCCGCAAATACCTCCCCTCTCGAGCTCTTGCCTCCTCTATCTCCAACTCCCTCAGGGTCAGTCGTTTTTCAAAGAAACGAGCTGGGCGTATATCTCTGTCTTCGGCTGGGGCCTCCCTCTGGAACAGCCTCCCAGCCCCTCTAAAACTTGAGAACCATCTCCGGTTCCGGAAGCACCTCAAGACCTTCCTCTTTTCTTCTGCCTTCGCTCCCCCTCTCCCGTGCTGATCTGTTCTCTCTTGGCACCGTACACCTGGCCACCCTCTGTCCTCCGGGCCCAGTTACCTGCTCACCCTGCCAGCCTCCCGCACTGCCTCCGGGCCACCCCTTGCACTGGGGTCTGTATCTGTACCCATACAGCCCCCGCTTTTCCTTCCAGCACTTATCAGACCTACCCTGTCTGCTGCCTTAAACCTAGCACTTGCAAATTGCTGGCTGCATTAAAACTGTTTGTTGCCTTTATTATTTATGTATTGTTATTTATCTGTTTCTCCTCTGCTTCGCACTTTCCACTTCTCCCCCCCTTCCATGCACTTTTCCCCTCCCCCTCTCCCATGCACTTGCGCGTTCTCAATGTCACTGGGCCTAGTAAGATCGCTGTTTTGTTCTCCCCTGTTCCCCTCCCTTGCCTTGTCGCGCTCTGATACACTTGTGTACAAGCGCGATATAAATAAAAAATCAATATCAATATGGTTGAGAGTGAATTCTAAGAACAATTTAATCATTTGGATGTGAGTGGTATGTGAAGCAGAGAAGGTGCGGAAGGAAAAGTCAATGGTGTCTAATGCAAAGTTATGTTGGATGGAATTGTATAGAGATTTCACATGTAATGTAGCCAAAAAGAAATGAGGTTGCCAAAAAATTTGATGTAATATATTCAGTGTTTGTGTGGAATTTTTGAGATATGCCGGGAACCAAATCTTTAAGTGCTGAATCAATATACTCAGACATGCCCTCCGTTGCCCAACCTTATCCACTCATTATCGAACGGACTGCAGGGAGGCGGTCAAAATCTTTATGAACCTTCAGCAAAAAATACATCTTCTGCATCATCGGTTTGCATCTACTTAGAAATGCTTTTTCATTATCTTTGAGTAAACCCTTAGAATACCATTCTAGTACCAAGTCTAACAGTTCTTGGACTGTTTGTTGAGTATGATTAGCAGTTAATTGCTTATAGCACCCAGGCATCTGTAGATGCTCATTAGCCATTTGAATATAATCCTCTCTGTTTAAGAGTACAATGTTTCCGTCTTTGTCTGCTTCTTTAATTACGAGTATCTAGTGCTAGTTCTTGTAAGCCCTTTCGTTCAGCCCTTGTTAAATTGGATTTTTGGCTTTTATAGCCTTTCATTTCTCCAACGATATCATGAATGCCATTTGTGACTGCTTGGTAGAAGGTATCAATCACACTTTCAGTTGAAAAAGGCAGTGTAAATTTAGATCTGAGGCGATGTTCTTGAATGTCAAGATTTCTCTGATGGACACCAAGCTCTGCTTGTATTTCTGTAACTGATTTAGGGGTATTGTCTGCAAGAGAGAGTAGCAAATGTGTGCTTTCAATATCTGCAATGCTCATTGCAATTGGTGGCTCGTGTCTAGTTCCTGGTTGGTACATATCCACTTTATTGTGAAAGTATTTTTTTAATTTTAATTTCCTAGCAAATTTATAAAGATGAATTTGGACTAATGTCATATCATATGTACTGGTTGGTGCAAACGAGAGGCCTCGATTCAAAAGTGTAATTTCACTTTTAGAAAGTGGTCTCTCGGAAAGATTGATCGCTAAGTTTTCAAAATGGATTTCCCCATCTGGTTTCTTGTGCTGGACCTGGTGAGTCTTGTGTTGGTGTTGTGTCTACACGCTGCAGGATACATCTCGAACACTTGTTTATATATTTATAGGGGGAATAATCTGCCATTTAGGGGCATTTAAGAGGCCCTGAATGATCATGGGGTTTATGCAGTGTTGTGTTCCTTTCAAGATGGCAAACTCTATTTATAGTCAGAGCTCCTAAATGTAAAGAGAGTATTACCTATGATGCAGTCTCGAAGTGCTAAACTTTTCTCTATTAAGCAGTTTGGACCTACTGAACTAATGTTGCAATGAGGACTTTAAGAAGTTTGTGGTCGAGCATGTGATCTGATTATTTAGGATTGTTATATGGTTTGTGAACTTTATAAGTGGCAAATGATACTCATTAATGTTTATTATTGTCTCGCCCTTTTTGGCTCCTATTCCCTCCTACCTCTTTTTGTTTTCATTGTCTAGATTTATGAAATGTCAAATCTGATTTTTTGAGGTATGCAATTTCATTGCAATATTTTGCCCCGAGGAAGACCTAGGAGGTCGAAACAGTGTTGGCACTTTCTCAACCTCAAATGTTTGACTTTACATTGACATCAATAAGTGGCATGCACTAATTGTGCTCTTTATGGGTGAGTCTTATTGTTCCCTTTATTATATGTTGTGTACAGCGCGTATTTCGTGGAACTGCTTTTCCTCATCTATTACAGCATGCCTCCTCATTCCTCTTCCTCGTCCCAGTACTCATGGGATTATGGGACTTGTAGTCCGCAACAACAAAGTTGGTTCTCTTAACTTCTGCGCGTTTTTTATGGAACTGTTTTTCCTCTTTTCTTAGTGTTTTTGGCTGGCATAGCCTCTAAGTACCACTTTATCCACAGCTGACTTATTCTTATTATCCTGGTTAGAATATTGCAATATATGTCCAGTTTCAGCACACTGTCAACCTAGTTACCCTGAAACACATCTATCTATGCTGTATTAGTAGTCAGGCAATTAAGGAACCTGAGAGGCATAATAGGCCCCCTCAGGTGCAGGCAATGGGAAGGAGCTGGAAGTGTGACAGGAGTGTGTGCTGTAGTAGAAGAAGCAGAATGGAGGAGGCACAGAGCTGACATGGATGCAGCAATTTCCCCTGCTTGTTCCGAGAGGGTCTTGTTACCCCAAACTCTGAAGTGCAGAGCCTCCGCAGCGGAAGACCTTCAGGAAAGCGGTCTTTCCCCATGTGAGCCTGATTGCCATGGTTGCAGTGCAGGGAACGTGTCAGAGACAGAGACGAGGAGCTGTTGTCAACCCGTGGGTCTCGGGAGCGAGAGGGGTTCCTTAAATGAGTGGCCACACTGGAGACCCCTTCAGCGAGGAAGGGTGTCCTTGTGACACCAGAATTGCTGACAGAATTCATGGAAGTTGTGAAACCCACAGAACAAGGTTTACAGAAGCCAGTGAATGAAATCTAGCGTTCTGATTTCTTGCACGAGCAATGGCGGTAGCAGTATCCAGTTTTCTATTCACTCGCATACAGTCAGAAGCAAGCTGAAGTTGTTTGTCGAAGCTTTAATAAGTGAACAATGGAAATATAGAACTTGCATGTATTGGTTAATTCCCATTTACTCGCCTGAAGAGCAAACACTGTGAAAGTCCTTATTGCCTTAGAAGTGCTTGTGTGTCGCGCATTATGAAGAGTAAATGATGCAAAAGCCATTGCTGAACATTTAACATTGTTAATACCATTGTTAAACTTTGAACGTTTCAAAACTACATGACTTAGGGGTCGCGTGTGTCTAATTGTGCTTCCCAAAGGAAGACTGAACTCTATCCCTTAGTTCATGCAGGCATTAATTTCTTATTAAAGAAGTTAAGCAGTTCAACATTGTATCTACAATTTGAAGAGAAGAGCTAACCCTACCCAAGCCAAGAGTCTCCCCATTCTAAGAGCGATATCAGCCTTTCTCAGAGCCAAAAAGCAATCAAACTATTACTGCAAATCCAATAACAGATCAACCTTACCTACGATACACGTGTGCAGGCATTACCTGGAGCCAAGAGAGTGGCACCAAGGCTTCTGGGTAAATCTTTTCATAACAGTTGGCAGAGAGATGAAGGCCAAGTTGGGGAAGGGAAACCTGCTACTGATGAATATTATTTGAAGTTGTTGTGGCAGACCGACAAGAGAGGCAAAGAGGCTGCCACTTTTGAAGGGAGATATTCAGAGGAAGAGTGCCTTGCCTACTTGAAGTACTTTAAAGTGAATCTTGTCAAAGCCTGTCTTGAATCACAAATTACTTAAGCTGTAGTAGTATTTCAAAGTACTGAGACTTTGCTGATATATTTAATTGTCAGTAGATGCAAGGTTGTAGTATCCTAAAGGAAGTGAAGCACTCTGAAACCAAGGAGAATGCTCTCATGGCAAACTTGAGTAGAAGTCAAGTTGTTGACGTGGAAGCAGCAGCACTGTGAAATCATCCTGACCAATATACCTATTGTGAATCCTAATTTGATGACTAATAACCTACTAACTGTTAACCAAGAACGGTGTTCCACTGACATTTGTAGGTGTTGCATTTCTGTTGTACTGTGGCAAAGCATCATAGCTGGGAATCCCATTGTTGCTGTTCTGAGGAAGTTGATAGTCCATATTTCATCAGGAAGAAAAGATTTGCTATTGTTGGAACTTTGGTTAACCAAACTTTACCTTGACTTTGAAACATAAAGAACTGATTTCAGACAGATTTGCTTGTATTAGAACACACTGTAAATCCTGGGGAAGGAACCTCACCCAGGTTATTCAGAGGTTTTCAAGAAACTGTGAATAACATTGATGCTATTTTGAATTTCCATATATTTTCTTTTGTATTGTATGTTTAGTGTGAGGGCCAGACATACTTTGTTAGTGTTTCCCTTTAGTTTTGGTTAGGCAGGGAAATACTCACCGGAGTAGGGATAGTGAGGCATTTAATATTGTTTATACTTTAATAAAATGACATATTTTGAACAATCATCAAACAGTTGTCCGCCTCGCATTGCTGACACCTCGCATTTGAGTTGAAACCTCGAATTTGATGGCAGACCAAGGGCCGCCAACTCTACTCAGGCGCTTATAAGTGTCAACTCTTGACACAGATAAAACATAATCTGTGGCTTTGCTCTTCCAATAATTTTGCTTCTATGTTCCTGTCCCAGGATATTGTGTTTTGATATTATTCCTTGCATTCACAAGGTTTTCAGTTTAAACGTCTGTAATGTTGAAAGTTGAGTAGGATTGCATTGGTAGGTGAGAGAAATTTGTATTCAGTGAAAGAAAGATCTATATAGGAAAGGGATTGAGCTGTTATTTGCATATCACTGATTGATTTTCATTGATGGGATATGACCGGTCGTTACTGTACACTGACCATTCATGCCCTTTAGAATCTGCTGCATAGTATGACCAACGGTAAGAGTTTTGCACTGAATGCCACTGTTCAACATGAATAATCCATCACCGTGAGAATAAGCTGCCAGACCATGGACTGACACACCTGGCCATTATAGGTATACCACCACTTATGATTGAGTTAAGGTTGGAGGGACACAGGCCATTATTGTTTGTTGTATGTTGAGAAAACTGATGACCTCATTTTAGGAATTGTAGAAGTGTGTTTGTGTGGTGTAGTCACTCTTCAGAAGAGCACTTCAATGGATTGCCTTTCTCCTGCAGATTCCTCATCTAATAGATATCCTCATCCAGCCCTGCTGTTCGAAAAACTCTTCAATAGGGGCGTAGTGAACCTTGACACAGCGTCAATCTGTCTTGCTCGGTGCTCGATAGTCCGCTCCGGATGTGCCGTTGGGCGTCGTATATATACCATGTCACTACACCCCATACTTCAGTTCCCTTTTTCTGCACGCTCAACCCGCTGCTCTGAGGAACACTGTGTATCGAGTCTTTGACTCTTTTTGATGTATTTATTGTCCAATTTGCTTTTTCTCTCGACCGTGAGATGTCAGTTTCACTTGTTTTGGGTTTTAAAAGGTGTACGGATTGCCACTCTAAGATGTCGGTGATCGACCTGCACAAGATATGCGTATGGTGCCTCGTCGCGGGTCACGACAGCGAGGGGTGTGCATTGTGCGCAAAAATGAACCCAAAATCGGTGCGTGAGCGGGCAGCTAGACTAGTGTTGGGCCGACTGCCTTCGAAGTCACCTGCATGGTCGACGGTCCGGTCCTCAGTGGCTGAGGGTCCTACCCCCGAAAAAGAGAAAGGAAAACATTGGCATAAGACAAAGAAACGGTCCCACTCGAGGAACCATTTTTCATTGTTGTCACATAAGCAAAAAGGCACCAATGTGATTCCGACTCTGGTCGAAAGAGGTAAGCCATTGGCTGGGCCGAGCACTCTACAAGAGTGGGAAGAGTTTAAAAACCAAATGCTGAAAATGTTCAAGAAACATGCAGGTGCGGGTGTGCGCCCCCCAAGCAGCAGGCCTCGCAGGCAGCAGCGGCGCTCAGTACATCCAGTCTCGCGCAAGCCCTGTGGCCCATATCGTCGGCACCACCAAAGCCTTCAGCTCAACGCAGAGAAAAACACCTATACTCTAGAGGCTGTTGACTTCCCGCAAGCCACAGGGTTTGAGCGTCTCCGATGACTCCTCATTTCCAAAGGCCCCTTTCAACAGCGACAGTCACTTTATCGACATCGAGGGATAAAGCCTTGGCACAGACAGGTCTTTTGTCCCCCTCTCCCGGACGATTTCATCGGCTCCATCGCGTCTATCTTTGGCACAACATGCTCCTGAAATATAATATTTACTTTCCAGGACTGACAGTAGTACCACCTAATTATCCCTAAGAAAATGATTAGCATTTGTGTGAAGAAAGTGCCTTCAGAAGGGTTCAGTTATCTAAAGCATAGTGATGAACTGCTGTGGTGCTTAAATAAAGGCAAGAGGTAGCTTGTGCTTAACCTAAAAAATTATTTGGAACTCTTGAAGTGCATACTCTACATGCAAGAATGGGTGACGAGATATGTCTCTAAATGGCTCCAAATTAGAAGTGCTAATACACTGAAGGGCCATGCTAGACCACTTAGCATTTCAATTGTCTTGACACGGAGTATTCTCTCAACACCATAACATAATATCAGAAACCAAGATTTAATTGCTGACACAGTCAGTGCTGTATGTAACTTGGTATGGAAAGAAGTTGTCATAAGATGGAATAGGTTGTCATGGCAGTGATATAAAAGACAGTGATTATTGCTTACATTTGTGTGCATACCTTCTGTCAAAGTTCAGTAATATTTCAATCTGTGATATTGTATTTTTTTGTTTTTCACAGGTTGATGGACTGAACTCTTTGCATTCTGTTAAGTCCAGCCCAAACCGATTCACTAAGACAAGTCAAGGAAGGAGCTGGAACACAGGGAATGGATCCCCAGATGCAATATGTTTCTCAGTGGATAAACCTGGAGTGATTGTTGTAGGGTTCTGTGTCTATGGAGGCGGTGGAATTCATGAGTATGAGTTGGAAGTCTTAGTCGATGATGTAAGTCTCACTTTTAAGAAATATTGTGACAAATAAAGGATAGGAATACAAATCTAAACTGTTTCCCAACAGATGCATTGAGTTTGTAGTATGACATTTTTGTCCTTTAGTTTGTTGTATTATTTTATGTAACTGTTACTTTTAAAAAAACATTTGCATTTTTGATTAAATCACTTTTTTTTTTAATTGGTCTCCAGCGGTAAGTGGAGGTTACAGTAAAAAATGCATTCTCAAGCATTAATCTTTCATAGATTCACATGCTGTTTGAATATTTCCCCGTCATCGGGCTGGGAATCCTCAGTAACATTAAAGCAGCTTACATTTAGTTTTAAAACTGCGGTCACTTTAGTGATCTATTAGTCATTTGGGGGTCATATTGCCCCACAGCCAATAGACTGGTCTCCTTTAGTTCTGAAGATGGAGGACATCTTCAGATTTTTTACTGCACGTTTGGTGTTGGGAGTCCTAAAACAATCTTTTCATACTTTCAACAATTTGATTGCTATTTCTTCTTTTTTTGACTGCTACTTCGGCAGCTCTGTGCTTCCTTCCACCCATCAATGGTTCAATTGCAGCTTATCGTTGGCTCCGGGGGGCTGTTTCAGCTTCCGCCGGTAAGGCCCTTCGCTGTATCCATTTACACTATGAATGACTACAGAACGAAAGGCTATATATATTATTGAAGATCTTCACGACTGTCTTTGTCTTCACACTGACCACGAGAGCGAGTGCTCCATTTTCACTCCTTCTCCAGCAAGATGCCCAAGGACTGTCATAGAAGGCTTGTGGCTTGGTTGGACAACAGTGCTGCGAGCCTCTGATTTGGCCTCTGGGCAGAGTAACGCTTCTCTTTGCCAAGGCAGACCCCTAGAGCGGCTCATAAGCAGGTCAAGCCATCCGTTCCATCGACTACCCTGTCCACAGCCCAGTCGACGGCCACTCTGACAACACCTTGATATATGCCTGCTACCACCTCATCCACGACTAAGGTGCATTCCTCTTAGTCTGACTCAAAGAGGGATTTCTTAATCCCAGTCCCTAGGTTCAGCAACTTAGGACTTGTCAAGGACATTTGGGAACTGCATTTTCAAACCTGCAGAGGCCTGCTTTTACACACCCACTCTTTGCACTAGTTGCTTATCTACCACCTGAGGTTCTGGGTCCTTATATTGCCCCCCTTGAGGACATATTGGAACTTGTCGTTGATGCGGACGCCAAAAGTCCTGAATGTGTGTTTTCTGACGACTATGTGGAGATTCCACCATCCACTCAGACTAATCCGCCATTGGTTATGCCGCCCCCATATAGAATTCCTGCTCCCTCTGGGCCGCCTCCAAAACAAACTCTGGTTCATCCAGATCCTTATGACCGCTCCATGGACATTTAATCTACGCTGCAGACCCTGGTCTCTGAATTGCAAGATTGACTGCCTGCTCCGTCTCTTCCTCCTAGTCAGTCTTCTGCTGTCCCATGACCTGCTCCTCTGCCTCAGGATGCCCCTCACACGTCCCCTTGCTGGCTCTTCTAACTCACACTAATCTAACGGATACTGAATCGGAGGATGTTACCTGTCAGGGTGGTGTCTACTCACTCAGATAGTACTGAGAAATGTGATGATGTAATACATAAGGATGGTGAACCAGGGGACCCTGCGGTCAGAGGTTATCCCTCGATGAGATTACTTCTATTCTCACCTTCATTTCTAGGGCTGCATAATTGTTTTACCAGAGTAACAGAAAAAGGAAGGCTTCTTAGATCATCGGAGAGAGCTCACTGAAAGTATGTAGTTGCGATACTTGCTCAAGGACATTTGGGAAGACGGTCTTTTGACCATGAAAAATCCTTTCTCTGAATGCAACAAGTTGGGTTGGAGGTGCACTACAGATTTGTACTTTAATTGATATGTACCAAGTAGGTTGAAATTCAAGGAGTAAAGAAATAACTTCTGGTGTAAGCGGGTATAGCCCTTGGGCCTGTGAGGACTCAAATTGCCAAATATATAGGAACGCATGTTGCCAACAGGAACCCGTTCACACTCTAGTCCGACTTATGTCTGCTTTGTGTTCTTCATATAGGTAGATTCAATCAACTCAAAAAGCCTTCTTAGTTTAGTTCCGGTGTATACCGAAATGAATAATCTAAAGATTTGCATTAACTCAATCAACATACTTATTGATTGATGGTACCTTCTGGGTACTATTTTGCACAATTTGACAATTTTTAAATTGGTGATAAATAACAAAAAACAAGATGCTTTAATTAATCCAGAGGTGGAGGGCAAACACTTCACCCTATAACAAACCAATGCGTTTTTTTTATGAACAACTCAAGCACCAAGTTATAAGCTTTGCCAGCAAGTTTCGGATGCTCATTATCCTTCAGAGCTTTGAGTTGTACCTCTTCATCACTTATACATAAACACGTTCGTCTTTGTACCTGAAGTAAATGATACATTTTCACAATACTACCTAACGTGCCATTATCGATATTTATCATATTCAGATTATCTATTAACCATCCATAAGATAGTGTACTGACCTTAAAGGATATCTAATGGTCTTGTAAGGAGAATCAAACCTATAATGCATGAGAAGTATGTCAGTTGCTATGTACGTACATCTGTAAGAAGTATTAAGAGCTCAATACACGTTGCCTTGCACCGGGGGAGCACTCGGTGCAAAAAAAGCCTTCTTTGGCAGATCCACTACTTCCCTTGTGTGAAGCAAAAATACATAAAATGGAATGCCATTAGAGGCCGTTCCAGAATCGGAAGGAGATGCACTTGATCCCGTGTATCACATTAAATATGGCAACAGCGGTATAAACTGCATCACGTTGTGTCTGGATTATTCTCCCCATGAGCACTCTGTAACTCGCCTAGTTTTGTCCTGCACACCTCCTTGTTGCTCAAAAGGAGTAACCAGGGCAACATGAAGCTTGCGAAGTGCAAGCCAGGGACGACCACGCCATCAAACTTGTGCCAGATAATAACATTAAATTGCAAGCGAATTGTTGTATATATAGTACTAGAATATTAGGCGTATTGACCAGGGTTTCAAGTAACCAGGGTTCTGTTGTGGCCGGTGCCACTGATGGAAATTACTTAAGTACGGATTAAAAGGTTTATGGTCTAGTATCTGACAAATGGTATCAAAGCTGCACATGTGAACATTCATCCTCGCAAGCCTATAGCCCGCTCAGTTTAATCGAGATAAACTTGATTTAAGTTTATACATGTCCACAGTCTTTAGTTCCTTTACAGCATGCGCAACAAGTAGGTAATGTTTAAGATTTAAAATATCACCTTTGTATGTTTCCACTAGTTCTCTCGGACTAACGCCGGCTCCCATTCTAATCAAGGTATGCTTAGCAACAAGTTTACACAAAACACATCAGGTCCCACTCACTGTTCATCCCCTGTGGTGCGAGAGAGTCCAGTGCCTCTATCCATGCTATCTCTTTGTGTAGTTTTCTCTGCACATCACCTCCCCTGCTTCCTACAGAAGCCTGTTCCAATATAACGCATTTCAACTGTGCGATAGTATGCCTTGCTTTTACAAAATGTGTAGCTAGTGGTGATTTGAGGCTCTTGGTTAGTATGTTGGAGTTGTGCTCCGTCCACCTGGTATTTGCCTTACGTTCTCTAATGCCTAAAAAGTAGATCCCACGTGGACATTTTATTGCATAAACCACATTATTTGAATCACATGTGCAAGAGTGTTTTAATTCACTTGCCTTCCCTGAGTTTGGGTGTGTAATTATTTTTATAACAACTTTATTGAAAACCGGTTGCAGCAGTTTACATGCATAGCTTTGTGCAGTAAAGATAACATTTTTCTTGGCCCAATTTTCCCCTCCCCCCCCCCTCCTCCCCTTAACGGTTGTAGCTTCCTTTTCCCTCTTTCTCTGGAACCCCTTCCTTCTTACGGGCCCCTCTGAATGTTCTTAAGGCTGTAGAATGAGTCTCGCTTGCCGTGGCTGGAAAGTCGATGCCGGGAAGGCCTTGTCATATTCCAGGACTGGGTCCCAGCAGTCTGTAAAGCGGAGGGGTGTCCCTGCTTTGGCCGCGGTGACCTTCTCGGCTACCAGTATGTCCCAGACCTTGGTCCACCATAGCAAAAGATGAGGGCCCTCCCGAGATTTCCATTTGCAGGCGAATGAAATTTCTGCTGCTAGTAGGAAATGCATAATCAGCTTTGCAGTCAATTCTGATCTCGGGTAGCAGTCCAGTAGTGATGTTCCCAGGACAACCACCTCTGGAGTCAGCGGGAGTCTGCAGTGGGTGATGGCTTCTATTGCTAGAAGTACTTCTCCGCAGGAGGATTGGCACACCCACCACATGTGAAAATAGGTTCCTCGGGCTCCGCATTGTCTCCAGCAATTCGGGTCCAATAAGCTATTGAAGTGGTGCAGACGCTTTGGCGGATAGTACCATCGATAGAGCAGTTTGAGGGCCCCTTCCTTGTTGGTGACACATCTTAAGGCGGAGTAGTTTCTGGATCAGATGTCGACCCATGTCTGATCGTCGATATTGTGCCCTAGGTCCACTTCCCACCGGGCAATATCTGCAGGCCTTATGACTAGCATGTCTGCTTGTAGAAGCTTGTAGAGTTTTGTGATGTGTCCTCTCTAGGGGCCTTCTTGCAACACGAGTTCCATGGGGTGAAGCTCCCTACTGGCTCTGTTTAATCAGAGGTTGGGAAATCCAGTGACGTAGCTGTGCATAGGGGAATCTGTCAATTTCCGACAGGTTGAAGCAAGCTTTACATTCCCTGACGGTTAGGGGGGGATCCATCTTTAAAGAGCTGAGAGAGGGTTCGAAGGCCACCTTGGTTCCAGTTTTTACCTGGGGCAAAGTCTGGGTTGCAGGGAATTGGGGACAGAGTGCCCAAACCTTTGGGGATCTTTTTGCTTTGCAATGCGCTGTCCCAAATTCTTAGATTGACCTAGTTAATGAGAGAATTGATGGCCACTGTCTGCATGCTGATGCTGAGGTATATAGTACGTCGCTGAGCGGAACCGGGCTTCTAGCTTGTTTGCTATTTACCCACTTTGGGGGGCTGTGAAGTCAGCCCATACCATGGGGTTCGTTAGCTGGGCCAGTGTGTAGTAGTTGCGGAGGATAGTTACTCCCATGCCGCCCCATTTGGCTGTCCCTGTCATCACTCTCTGCGGGATCCGAGCCTTACCCCTTCTCCAAATGAATCGGAAGATTTGTTTTTGTAGTTGGAGGAGCAATTTTAACGGAACTTCCACCGGGAGAGAGGAACATAGGTACAAGAATGTTAGTAATAAGTGTATTTTGCATGCTTTCACTCTCCTCAGGATTGAGATTTCCCGGTCATTCCACCTACTGAGGTCTGCCTTTAGGCTACTGAACAGGTGGGGGAAGTTCGCTGCATATAAGTATTTCCTCTTTGTTGTGCTCCACTTCAATGGGCAAATAGGTCGCAGGAGGTGTGTTGTTTCCCCAGATAAGTTCACTCCCAATGCCTCTGATTTGTTGTAGTTTATGGAGAAGCCTGCCACTTGTTCAAAGGCCTCCAACTCTGCTAGGGCTGCTGGCAGTGAATTTCAGCTTTTAGTGAGCCTCAGTATCACGTTGTCGGCGTACAGGGAGACCTTGTACTGTTCCCCTTTTAATGTCATTCCTTCGATGGAGTTGTTATTGTGAACTCTTTGGGCAAAGGGTTCCATGATTAATGGAAAAAGCGGGCATCCTTGTCCCGCAAAAGAGTGGAATGTGAGCTGATCTGTGCTGGTTTACCATTAGGGTTGTTTTGGGGGTGAGGGGGGGGGGTGGCTAGATGGCCGTGTAAGAGGACGCGTCCATGAGGAGCTCCCAAGATCCGACATTGATCCTCTCAAGAAAACCAAGTTTCCAGCGGACAATACACGCCGGCAATATAGCCATCCGTGCATGAACATCTGGTGCATGCTCTGAGCGCTGGAGGGGCCCGATTGGAGGCTGGTGCGGGAAGTTTCGGCCAGAAACGAGAAGCGGGGTGCCCAAGCTCTGACTCTGGCAAGATGGCGGATTAGGACAAAGGGTCATAAACTGACCGCAGCGCCATACCGGGAGCACTGGCCGGAGCGGCGTGTTTAAGCCCGCCGCTGCCGCATGTGACAAGTGATGCCCAGCGGGCGGGCCAGCAGGACCGAGAGGCAGACCTTGTAGTCCACGGTGGATGCGGCAGGGACAAGGGTCCCCGTCAAGTCGGGCTGCGGGACGCTGTACTGAGCTGGGACAGGTGCCTCTGGATGCGGGCACGGTGGGCGATCTGGCTGGCGTCGTGCGCCCGGGGCCCTGCTGCCGGATCGGGAGACCCTGGAGGAGCGGTGACCCCTGTAGGGCCCGGACACGAAGGGGCTGGAAGGAGGAGAGGACGCCAGCCCGCACTGAGATCCGGACGACTGCCGGGAGATACCGGAGCATCCCTCGCGCAGCTGCTGCGGGCCCCGCAGTGAACACAGCGCACGGGGGCTAGGATTGGCCTCGCCTGGACCTGACACTCCTGGAAACGGGTCAGTGACAGTGCTAGAGGGCCTGGAGAGGAAATCCTCACGGGATCTTGCGGACAGCGGGAGCGCCCTGCGGGCGGCAACTGGCTGGCTCCCTGTGAAGTGACCGGCTCGAGCGGAACGCACTCCCAGACCTAGACATTACTGTGGGCATAAACCCCCAGTGGGACACGACTCCTGCACTGACTGGGCGGCCGCCGGCGTGGGCACAGGCAGAGGAGAGGACGCCTGAGTGCCCAGACCCGGCGATGGACGTGGGGCACCCCGGGCTGACGGAGCCGCGAATAAAGTACTGGGCGGCACCAGAGCGCTCAGCCCGGCCAGATTTGCCAGACATGGCCACCTGGGGCCAGAGCACCCACATAAGCAGCCACGCAAATGAAACAGATCCACGGGCCACCATGACATGGTCCCAGTGAGGAGAAACCTTTTTGGGGCACCTAAAAGACTCACGGGGGGGCAGCACACGGGCCCGGTGGGCCGCACTGGCACTGAGGGACCGGTCAGGGCAGGAGAGTGGGTCTTGTGAAGGAAGATTGCAACCACAGGTGCACGTGGGAGGACACAGTCCACTCTGGAAGTGAGATAAGTGGACTGGGATACCCAGGATACGATCAGGCCGGGCCCTGACACTTTGGGTAACTTAGCATGCTCGAAAAGAGGATTGCATTCTGTGGGTTCAGCCCACTTGCCCCTGACGCACCAAGATGTCCAATAAACCCCTCAGACAAAGAGGCAAGCAGCCCACCAGGCAATGAAGGGGCCAGGAAGAAAGACAAGACTCCCAACAAGGGCCCTGACCCTATGGGCAACCAGGAGGTACTAGAGGCGAACGCAGACCTGAAGGTGGCCTGGGAGACCAAACTGGGCCTAGCAATGGACGAACTGAAAGCCACACTTGAGCTCAACGTAGGAGCAGTGCAGGAGGACGTGAACCTTCTCTGGCAAGATGTAAGGTCATTACCTTAGCACACAGGGGCCCTGGAAAAAGAGGTGGCCCCGAACACGGCGGCCTGCGCGGCTCATCAATCAGAACTTCACGCCCTAGTGCAACGTGTGGGCAACCTGGAGAATAGGGCGGAGGAGGCGGAGGGATGTGCCCGAAGAAACAACATTTGCATTGTCGAATTGCCGGAAGGTGCTGAGGGAACCAGCCCCACCAAATTCATTGAGTCCATGCTACTGCAGGAGATACCCGGGGGAGCCCTATCCCAGGGGTTCGCCGTAAAGAGGGCGCACAGGCCCCTGATGAGGAAGCCGCCGCCGGGGAATCCCCCTAGGCCGGTGATCGCTAAGATCCTAAATTACCGAGACCGAGAAAAAATCCTCTAGCACTTTCGGAACGGAGGCACGATACAGAGGGGGACCGCGCATATAACGGCATACCGGGAATATACCTTGCAGGTACAGCGTAACCGTATGAACTTTGGGTCAGTGAAAAGAAGATTGCGGGAAGCCGGCCACAAGTACATGCTGCTCTAACCAGCTAACCTGAAATTTTTCTACAAGAGCAGAACCTTGTTTTTCTACACTCCTGAGGACGCCATGGGATGGCTGGACGCTCAGAGCTGCCCCCAGGAATCGGATATCCAGGAAAACGAAGGCGAAGATAAGTAACATGGGTTTGGAGCTTCCTGGGTGCTGTAGCGAGTGACAATGGGACTTGAATATAGCATTGTATATAACTGGCGGGGGAACATGCCTGGAGCCACAGTTCTAAATACGATCCGGGGGCACTGGAAACTTTGATATTAACAGGGGAGCTACACGGAGCCTGACCTCATAACCCCCACACCGAGAAGTTTAGTCAGGTCACTGGCAGTCTGGTGACACCCTGCTGGGTTCTGGGCCTGGGTTTCTAGGGCAGAGCCAAACGCGGGGGGCCTGAGATCCAGGGATGGAGCTGGACATTTGTTGGGGTTGGGGCCGAGGTTGGGGGGGAGGTGGCGGGGGGAGGGCTGCGGGGGGGTGCAGTGGTTTGAAGTTGGGGAACCGGGAGTTGGGATGTGGGTGGCGGGCATTGGATGGGAGGGAAAGGGTAACGAGCCAAAACGTGAATCTTAACAGGCGGGATAATAGACAGAGGAGGAGGGCGGGACACTGTAGTCATGGCGCAGAGTGCCTTAGAGCGGCTATCTGAAACGAAACAAGGTGATGATGTATCTGAAAAGGATGAGGATTGACATAGCGTTGTTACAGGAGACCCACCTCACTGGGGAGAAACTAGAGGTGGTTAAGAAGAAATGGAGGGGGTGCATGGGGGGAGCCACGTATTCGGCCTATGCTAGCGGGGTTATTACTTGGGTGGCACCGCATGTACCACTTCCGGTGTTCCAGGTCACGGCGGACCCAGACAACAGACTGCTTGTTATAAAAGGGATATTAGAAAACCGGGAAGTGTGTATAGTGAACTTGTACGCCCCTAACCTTGACACAGCGGCCTACTTTAGGACGTTATATAGCAAAATTAGCCCCCTGCTGGGTGGCGGGATCCTATGGGGCAGAGACTTTAACTGTGTGCTTAACCCTAAGGTAGACAGATCAGATGGTAAAATTGACAAACCCACCCCAGCTGCAAGGGTGCTACAGGCCCTCCTGAGAGACTTTGACCTAGCCAACGTCTGTAGGCTGCTGCATCCTGTAGATAGGCAATACTCGCACTGCACGACCTTCGCACGAGACTGGACTACGTGTTCACCTCCATGGAGCTGGCAGAAGAGATTAAAGGCGCGGAATATAAAGCCAGGGTGCTCTCGGACCACTCCCCCCTGGTCCTGGAGTGGTGACACCAGCCCCCAAGGGCGTGGATCCCCACCTGGAGACTCAGGGCCGAGGCCCTGCAGGACCCGGGTTTCCGGGAGGACTTAAGAGAGGCGATCACGGAGTACTTTGAGATCAATACCGGCAGCGTTAGCTCCATGGGAACCGTGTGGGAGGCGTTCAAAGTCGTTATGCGGGGGGGGTCGCCATATCAAAATCCAGGGTGCTCCTGGGGGGCCTAGAGCAGGAGTTGAGGGGAATTGAAGAGGAGCTGGATGAGATGACACACAGAGGGGGCACCTCTAATGATGATGGAGATAAGATAAGGCAGTTACAAGCTAGCGGGGAACGCTGGGACAGGCTATGTAATATAAGCTATAAGAAATACGTGGAAAGACGGCACGCGGGAGGAGAAAAGCCGGGCAGGCTGCTGGCCTGGCTATACAAGAGTGAGACGCCATGATCGGTGATCAGGGAAATTGAAGGGGATGGAGGGCGGACCCAGAATACCCAGGAGGGGGTGAACGAAGAGTTCCTAAAATATTACAAACACCTCTATGAGGATCCAGGTGGTCCGAGAGACCATGCAATCCAGGAAACGCTGGAGGACGTGGGCCTACCCACCCTAGACGATGCAGAACGTGCGGACCAAGACGCCCCTATTACAATGGAAGAACTCGAGCTGGTAGTCCAGCACTTGCCCACCTGTAAAGCCCCTGGGTCGGACGGGCTTCCGAGCAAATTCTATAAAGCTTATAAACAAGAGCTGCTTCCCCCGCTGCTGGCCATGCTAAATGAGTCATACGAGCAAGGCCGACTACCAGAGTCCCTGCGGGAGGCAGTGATTATTCCGCTTTTGAAGCTGGGCAAGCCTAGCACAAACTGTGGGTCGTACAGACCCTTTTCAATGCTCAACCAGGACAGTAAAATCCTCACTGCTGTGCTAGCGAATAGGCTAAAGACTGTTATTGGTAAACTGATACACACCGACCAAACAGGCTATGTCCCGGGCAGGGACATAACTGATAACCTCAGGCGGTTGCACCATATCATCGACCAAACAAAAGAAGACCCATGGGAAATAGCTATAGCCTCATTAGACGCAGTTAAGGCCTTTGATTCAGTTAGATGGCCCTGGAAGACCGCGACCTTAGATGGCTATGGAATAGGACCGGGGTACCTCAGGTGGGTGAAAATGTTATACAGCTCCCCGATTGCTAGAGTTGAAACGGGTGCTATCATTTTGGATAAATGGTAGCTAAGCAGGGGGACCAAACAGGGCTGCCCGTGGTCACCCATGTTGTACACACTGGCATTGGAGCCACTGGCCATCTGCCTGAGACAGCAATACGAGGAGATAGGCATCCGTACTGTGGGGGACATGCATCTTGTTTCCTTATATGCTGACGACACATTGTTGTATCTACGCTACCCATAAGAGAACATGCAGTACATTCTGGATGTGATGGAGCAATTTGCCACCCTCCGGCATAGCGGTAAATCTCAAGAAGTCTAGTGTGTTCCCCCTGGGGAGGTACAGGCATGTCCGGCCCGAGAGCTTTCCAATATTGCCAATAACCTGGTGCACTAAGTCGTTCTGATACCTCGGAATAGACATATATCATACAGCAGGAGAAGAACATGCACATAACACGGTAAAGGCAGTGGCAGGAATCAAAAATAGCATGGGATTTTGGTCCAGGCTACCCCTGGCTATGGTGGGGAGAGCCGCTCTGCTCAAAATGGTTCTTGCCTAGATTGCTGCATTTTTTTGTTAACATCCCGCACGTAAACCTGAGGCACTTTTTCGCTAGTCTCCACAGCTTGTGCTGGGGCTTCATTTGGAACAACTCCAGGAACAGGGTGGCCCTTTGGAAATTGCAAAACTCATGTGACAGGGTGGGGGATAAACTTGCCGAACTTTGAACTGTATTACCTGGCAGGGCAGCTGCAGTATGTAGCGAGGTGGCTGTCTGATGATGAGACGGCAGAATCTAGGCTGCTGTGCGGGGATCCGGCCCCCTTCTTCCTCAGAGAAGTGGTGTGGCTGTCCAAACCAAGGGTCCGGGAGATGGCGGGGCTTCTAGTACTGGGCTGGGAGATGTGGCATAGAGTGTGGGAGATATCGGGACACCCGGTTCCGTACTCCATGCAGGTGCCGCTGGTGGCACTATGCGGACAGGACCCCCAGCTGATACAGGGGGTCTGCAGGTACTGGGAACCAGTAGGCCTGGCCACCCTGGGAGACATATGGCAAGAGGGGGAGGCATTGGAGTTCCCGAAACTGATAGAGGATATTGGGGTGCATAAGGGGCAGTATATAACTTACACTAGAATTGTAAAAAAGATGCGAGCAAAGTGGCCACCGGCGGTGCTCAAGGCACAAACGGATGCCACTATGGAGATGATATATGATATCTCGGAGGGTGGGCATGAGATTTCTCGTATATATGACCTGCTGGGGACCAAGGTGGGGAAGGAATTGATTCAACTGAGACAACTATGGGAAGAAGAGATGGGGGAGCCCATGTCGGATGGGCTCTGGGAAAGGGCCCAAAGATACCACAAAAAAGTGTCCCGGAACACAAGGCTCCAACAAACTCAACTGTACGTCACGCATAGAGCATACCTCAACCCCAGTAAGATCGCCAGGTTTGGTGGCCAGTTGGCTCAGAAATGCCCTAGGTGCGGGGAGGTGGAGGCCGGGCTGCTACACATGTTCTGGGCCTGCCCAGAGGTGGGAAGGTTTTGGTCAGAATTAAAGACACACTTAGCAGGATGCGGCATTGCTATGGAGGTGGAGTCTGCCTGGGCATGCATGTTGGGGGGGGGGGGGGGCGAGGGGGTTTTCCCTAGGCCACGTAACTTAAGGCACATAAGCAAAATGAAAGACCTAGCATATATCCTGGCCAAACGAAGGATAGCAATGGGCTGGAAAGCGGCCCAGAGACCAAGGATAGAGCAGTGGTGGGCGGACCTCCTGAAATGGGCAGAGGCAGAAACAACTGTCTGGTTTGACATGGTATGTAGGGGAGGGGAGGAGGAGGTAGGACCCCTAATTGAATGGAGACAGCTAGTGGCCACCATGAAAGGCCCACCTCAGTCCGATCAAAGTGATGTTGAGATGGATAACAAGACGGCAAACCCACCTGAACAATCACAGGCTGATGACATGGACAAATTGGCTCAAGTTGGGGGGGTGGGAGGGTGCGGGAATGAAGAATGCTGCTTGTAACATTATGATGTTGAACTGTATGCGGATGTCCCAAGTTTTGCAATGTTTGGTGTGTTATAAAATAATAAAAATTTGTTTAAAATAAAAAAAGGGTTGTTTTGGGGGCCTTGTAGTTGGCTAGTACCATGGTGCGAAAGATGGGGCCAAATTGAAATGCTTCCAGAGTTAGGCTCATGAATGACCAGTCGACCTGGTCGAAAGCCTTGGTTGCGGCCAGGGCGAGTAGGGCCAGTTCCTTATGTTCCCCTGTTGCTATTTCTATGAGGTTCAGGGCCCGACGGATATCGCCTCCAGTGCTTCTCCCCGCAATGAAACCTGTTTGGTCCGAGTTAATAATTGTAGGGAGAATCCTTGCTAGTCTGTTCGCCAATACTTTGTGGAGTAAATATTCGCGTCTATGTTTAGGAGCAAGATGTGCCTATATGAGGTGCATTCTCTTGGATCTATTCCCGGCTTTAACAGCATGATGGTGGTGGATTCTTGCATTAACGGAGTCACTGTGCCTGTTTCTCAAAACAAGTTTAGGAGCTCCGTCAGTGGACTTGTAAGAAGTTCTAAAACGTTTGTAGAATTTGGGTCAGAATCCATCTGGGCCTGGGGCTCTGGGATTTAGGGATTTATCACCTGATCCACTTCCTCGTTGGTGCTGGGGAGCTCCAGGGTTTTCCTGTACTCCTCCGGTACATGTGGGAGAGAAGCTTCCGCAATGTATTGCTCTTGCGACTTTGCGTGCCGTGGGGTGGGGTGGGCCGTCATAGTGGCGACTAGGTGCGTGGTTGCTAGCTGGTATTGCTCTTGCTTCTTCTGCGTATTGGGTGACCCCTCCTTTGGTCTTTCAGCCCAGTTATCTGATTTTTGGCGGCGTGGTTGGCTAATTTCCTGACCCAGAAATTGTTGGCTTTATTTTCATGGGCATAGTAGCTCTATTTAGTCTTTGTGAGAGATTGGGCGGTCTGTTCCACGTAATGCTGCTCTCAGAGACCAACCATTTTCATGGTTCATCTCTGTTATGGTTATGTCTTTCTCCAGTTGCTCTTTTAGCGTATCTCACCGGTTTTTGTAGGCTGCCGTGTGAGCTATTAGCTCTCCTCTAATGACCGCTTTCATTACTTCCCATTTTGTGGTGATTGATGTGGGGCCAACTAAGTTTTCTTTAAAGTCATTCTGAATGGCTAGGGCCGGGCATCTCGGAGAGCTATATCATGCAAGATCTGGTCATAGAGGGTCAATTGCGGTCTTGGGGGAGGATCTGGATTATGGTTTTCATCAAACTGATGGCAGTAGTAGCAGCAAGTCTCAGGAGAGGGGGGATTCACGTCCACCCCTATCTGAACGACAGGTTGATCAGGGCTTGTTCACCCGAGCATGCTCAGGAACATCTCAGTATCACCTGCCACTCTCTCCACAGACTGGGCTTCTCCCTCAATTTCAAGAAGTCCCATATGATAACATTCCAAAGACTCCAGTTCATCGGAGCAGTCTTGGACGCTTCCTTGGGGAAAGCCCCCCTCCTGAGGTGAGAGCTGAACACATTCAGCAGATGGTAAAATTCCAGAATGCCAAACATCTTCCAGCCTTCGATTTATTTGAGGTTGCTCGGTCTCATGGCGTCCTGCATTTTCCTGGTGCCAGAGGCCCGATTGAGAATGAGATCCGTTCAATTGGCTCTCAGAACTCAGTGCTCCCAATTTTCAGGAAACATGTTGGATCTTTTGCAAGTTCTGAGCAGAGTTGCTCAAGACCTAATTGGGTGGGCTTGCAATGACTACATTTTCAAGGGACAGTCTTTTTTGCAACCATGTCTGGAGATAACTGTAGTGACGACGCCTCACTCATGGGGTGGGGAGTCCACATAAACAAACGGACAATCAACGGTCGTTGGTATCCATCAGAGTCCAAACTACACATCAACCTTTCTGCCCTCTGTACGTGGAAATAATGTCCTCATAAGGACGGACAACACAGTGGCCATGTACTACCTCAACAAGAGTGGAGGAGTATTGTCACTACCACTGTGCAGAGAGGCAATGCAGCTCTGGTTCTGGGCAATACAAGAAGGAATATCTCTGTCAGCAGTTCACCTAGACGGAGAGCAGAACACAGCGGCGGACGCTCTGAGCAGGCAGAGCGGTCTCCCACGAGTGGTAACAAAGTTCGGGAAGTCCTTCAAGAGATCTTCACCCTTTGGGGAACCCCTCTAGTGGATTCCTTTGCGACCAGTGTCCACCAGAAATGCGATCAGTACTGCTCAAGGGAATTTCATCCAAGAGAAGCTCTAGGGGACGTGTTTGTAGTGGACTGGGAATTTCCACTCCTGTACTAGTTTCCTCCAGTCGCTGTGATTACTCATGTAAACAGGAGGTTGAGAAAGTTCAGGAAAACCATGACCCTAACTGCTCCGGATTGGGCAAGGAGGACGTGGTACCCAGACCTTCTGGACATGTCCATCTTCCCTCTTATAGGTCTTCCACAAAGAGAGGATCTTCTCTCGCAAGAGGAAGGTTGGTTTCTCCATCCAGAGGTCAAGACACACTGCCTTCACGCATGGTTTCTGAGAGGCTGAGATATAAGGATTGGGACCTGCCGGACGATGTAATGGAGATTTTGCTTTCGGCCAGAAGGCCAGCAACCAAATCCTTGTACTGGTGGTGTTGGAATAAATTCAGTAACTGGTACAAGGGCAAGAATGTGGACCCTTTTCAATCTGGCACTTGCATCTGGCTAATCTGGGGCTCCAGATTGAAACAATTAAGGGATACCTGGTGGCGCTTTCCATATTTAAGTGCTCCTCTGAGGTTTCTTATTTCAAGATACCATTAATTGTCCAATTTCTGAAGGGACTCATTAAAGTGTACCCTCCAGTACCATTTCATGTCCATGCTTGGGATTTAAACTTTGTGTTAAAGTTTCTAACATGCATGCCCTTTGAGCCTTTACATTCCTGTCGGTTAAGGCTCTTAACACTGAAAACTGCTCTTCTTGTAGCACTAACATCAGCCTGCAGGGGAAGTGATTTGCAGGCTATTTCATGCAAACCTCCTTATACTACTTTTCAGTAGTCCTTAGAGTTAAACCATCATTCTTACCGAAAGTAGTTCTGGCTGTCATTTGTCGCAAAAAATAACACTCCCAACATTCTATCCTCCTCATTTGGGCAAAGAGGAAGAGAGGTTGCATAGACTAGACCCAAAAAAGGCTCTGAGTATTTACATTGCGAGAGTGGCAAAATTTTGCCATGATGACCAACTTTTTGTGGGTTTTACTGGTCCTAAATTAGGACTAGCGGTAACAAAACAAACTATATCCCGGTGGATTACACTGGCTATTGGAGAGTGTTACTGACTTGCTGTAAAGAACCCGCCGGAAGGGCTTCGATCTCATTCAACGAGGGGCATGGCAACTCTGCCACTCTTCAAAGGGGTGTCCCCGTAATTGACATTTGCTCAGCTGCAACTTGGGCATCAATTCATACCTTTTGAAGCATTACTGCTTAGACTCCTCTTTTTCTTAAGAAGGCCTAAATCTGAATAGTACTCCCTCCTCCAAATTGTCACTGCTTTATGAGTCTATCAAAGATAAGGAATACGTGGGAGGTCACAATCCATTTGAAGAACAAGTTACTTACCAACTGGCAACGTTCTTTCGACTGGGTGTTCCTTCCACGCATTCCTCATCGCCCCTCCCAGCCTACCCTGCCGTGCAATTTACGTGAATTACACTGTGTTTTCCTGAGATCTTGCAGTTCGGGGTACGCCTGGTTAGTTCCTCGATTTATGGAACGAAAAAACAGAACTGAAACAAGCGGGTGCGGCACAAGCTACTTCTACTACTGTTGATGTCGACACGCCACGGTGGCCCTCGAGGGACATCGACGACACAACATCGTGCACAGCGCCCTCTGCCGAGAAAATCTTTTCCGAAGCAGCAAAGCTGGCAAGATACGAATATCAAAGATGAGGAATACGTGAGAGGAACATCCAGTCGAAAGAACGTTACCAGTTGGTCAGTAACTTGTTTGTCTTCTGTTATGGATATGTACAACTTCCAGTAAAACCAAGGGGAATGACTCCTTCCCCTCCTGACTTCAATACTTTCAATGCATTGCTTTTCTCCTGCAGATTCCTCATCAGAGAGATATCCTTTCCAGCGCCAGCTGCTCGGAATATCTTTCAACAGGGAGTGTAGTGCACCTAGACTTGGCCGTCGATCCATCTTGCCTCGATGCGGTGGTCGTTGGCTCCGGACGTGATGCACTCTTTGCACTCATGGTGGCCCTGAATCATGCTGTTCCCATCTTCATCTTGTATCCTGGCTTGCAACATTATGCGTTACTACTGACTTCTGCATTTGTATTCGCTCTCTCCTCTCGCTTCTCCACTCTTTTTGACTGCTTACTCTCTGTTCTCTCCTCAGGCCTAGTACGATAGTCGGTTTTTTTGTTCCTCCCCTCCCTTTCTGCCCCCCTCTCCCTTACCTTTTGTTTTCCTCCAGCTCTACCAGAAATGTTGTCAGGCCTAGTACGGTAGTCGCCTGTCTGTTTCCATTTCCTTCCGACTCTCTCCCTCCCTTCCTTATCTATGTCTTAGCACTTGCACTATCTGAAATGTCGTCAGGCCGAGTACGATAGTTAATTTCACATCCTTACTGTTCATGGCCTGTAAGAATGTTGTTGTATTTTCCCTTGTTCCCTCCCATCCTTGAAGTGCTTTGAAACACATTTTGTATAGGCGCTATATAAATAAACTATCATAGCATGTCGGTCGTCGTACATATACTGCATCACTACGCCCCTATAACTCCGTTCCTTTTTTTGGCACGCAGCTCGAGGAACAACTGTCATGAGAACAGTACTTCCAACCGACAAATTTGTCACTGTTGCAATTCATGTCCCCTCCCAAGGTGCCGTTTTCCAACGCTGCAGGGACTGCAGTTCCAAGATGTTCTTTACGGACCCACACGACGTCTCCATGTGGTGCCTCAGTGTCGGTCACGTTACTGAGGATTGTGGTGCCTGTTGGACAATGAATCCTAAATCACTGCAGGAGAGGGCCGCAAAACCTGCGATAGGCCGGCCCCCATCGAAGTCTCCTGCATGGTCGACAACCCGTTCATCAGAACCCAAGACTGAAGGTAGGCATCGAAAGGAAACCAAAAAAGTTGCACTCTTTGAATCACTCCTCTTACTCCAATAAGAAGAAACTGCACCATCTGTGAAAGCATGAGTCCGGCTCATCGGATGAGCCCAGTAAGTCGTCAGCGGCACCTACATCCAGGTACGATTGGGAGGCCTTGAAGTGCAACTGCTCAACGTGTTCCGAAAGGCAGCTATGGGTGCAGGAGATCCTTCAAAGCAGCAGGCTTTGGTGGCTCCAGTTGCGCCCAGTGACCCCAGCCCCTAGCTGACCACTACAATGTTATGTTCATCAAAGCCTTTGGGCTCGGCATTGACCAGCCTCCGCTGGCTTGTCGGGTCAGGTACTGGCCTGGTTTTACTCCTCCTTGTTGGGACTCACTCACTCTGTGTCCCTGCCACCCTTCCTCTCCCAGCCAGTGCCTCTTCTATGTGGAGTCCCTCAAGGCTCCTCGGTATCGCCCACCCTGTTCAATGTTTACATCCAGGCTCTCCTGTGTATTATCCATGCTCACGGCTTCCGTTCATATTCTTACGCCGACGATATGCAGATTTTACTGCGTCTCAATCTATCAAAGCCTGAGACTGCAGGTCGGCTCAGGAGTTGCCTCAAGGCTGTGGGGGAATGGATGGCCAGGAACTGACTGAAATTGAAGGGTGGGAAAACTGAAGTACTGGTGGTTGGCACGACAAACCCATCTCTGCTTTGAACCCCAGGGTTCTGGCCTGCCAGTCTTGACCCATTTCCTGAACCGGTCTCGTCGGTTAAGGACCTAGGCATTCAGATTATGGCCACTCTGTCCGTATCCGAGCAGGTGTCATTGACCTGCTGTGAAGGCCACTTTAAATTGCGCATACTTCGTAAAGTTTTACCCTACATCCCTACTAAGTTTCATGCTCCAGTAGTTTCTGCCCTGGTCATCGGCGGAATTGATTACTCCAATGCGTTTTATCTGGCCACTCATTATTTCATGCACCGGCTTCAATTGTTGCAGAACATGGCTGCTAGGGTGGTACTTCATCCACCCTACGGCTCCCATGTGTGTCTGGTTCTCCGTAAACTCCACTGGCTTCCTGTCGAGCAACGGGTGCTTGGTTTACAGAGATAAAATTGGGGCAGAATATGTGCAAGAGAAGGTCAATCGCTATGTCCCTTCGAGAGTATTGCGCTCTCAGGACTTTCTCACCATTTACATTCCTAGGCTAAGGCTCTCTCGGGTGGAAGGCTGTGCTTTTACTGTGGTTTCTGCACGCATTTGGAACTCTCTTCCCCAGACTTCACGCACCATTGTGGCCCACCTGCCATTTTGTCAGGCCTTGAAAACTTTTCTGTTCTGATTCGGCTGTATTGAGTGGGCATTGTACTTTTAAGCTGTGCCATGATGCCTTCGGGTGACCGATGTGCTTTATAAGTGTGCATAACATTTATAAGTGTGCATAACATTGAGTAATCTCTAGTGCGCCCCCGGCGCTGAACACGACCAGTGCACCTCGGGCATCAATGCTTCCCTCAGCGCTTATCGTGCGGGACAATCAGTGTCGTCCCGTGCGGTATGTCCCAAAGTTGAGGACCGAGTTCTTCAGCACAACTGCGAAAATTTTCGATGACGACCAAATGTCGTGTGGCCTCGACTTTGCTTCTGTAGGTACTGTAGATTATTTTGCTGATCAGGTAGATTTAAATGCCTTTGCTGATGGTCTTCACAATGCCAGTGGCCTGGACACATCTCCTGATTTGGGGAGACACAACATGCTCAACCTTATGGGCATACTAATGCCAAGTATCATGCCTTGGTGGATAAGGTGGTGGATACCCTAGGCTGGAGTACTCCACTGAGGCCCTTGTCGTGCTATGAGCTCACTGACATTCTGGACGAAGGACCCTCTACCAAGAGGGCCATGGTATTTAATGTGGCTATTGCTGACCCCATCACCACCTTGTGGCAGAGGCCATGCACCATTCCCCCCGGTGAATTCAGACTTCTTGAAGTACAGGCTGGCAAGGGGAGACTCAGCTAATCTCTCCACTCACTCAACGCCAGAGGCGTTGGTGGTGCAGGCTGTTAATATGAGACCAGCCGCATCCATGTCTATACTCCCTGCAGATAGTGAAGGAAAGAAGATCGACACCATAGCCAAGAAGGTGTTCTCTTCAGGTATTCTGGCCCTAAAAACGGTTAACGCATCTTGCGCATTTGCTAAATATTCGTTTGGTTTGTGGTCTGCTCTTATGGAAAGGTAAGTCGCCTAGTGCATTCCCAAATGGGAGATGCGAGAGAGCTTCCAGAGACGGGTGGATGATGCTAAGGAGGTGGCCCGGCAGTCCTTGCAGTCGGGCCTGGACGTTGCGGACTGCATCGAGAGAACCATAGGTTCAGCGACTGTCTTGAGACGGCAGGCTTATCTTCATACATCTGGGTTTTCACCTAATGTCCAGAACAAATTATTTGCAAAAACCTGCCTTTGCCTGAAGGGGAAGAGGGTGTAGGCGTTACATCCCCTTTGGCAGGAGGGCTCTGCTCCTGCAACCCAGGCAGAGGCAGAGGCATTTCACAGGCTCTGGAAGGGGTAGAGGGCCTCCAAAGGACAGCAGATGGAGACAATAGCAGCTGGGGCAGCTCCGCCCTCGAAGCTGCTTTGATTTCTCCTCCCACGTTTACCCGGTTGGAGGACGGATAGGCGAGCACTGGCCCCAATGGCAGGAGATTTCCTCTGATGCCCGGACGCTCCAGCTCGTTCAGCAACCGGAACAGAAACTCCAGGAAGAGATGCAAGCCCTGCTTTTGAAGAGTGAGCTGGTGTTTTCCTGTATTTCCTAGTACCCAAGAAAGGGGGAGGACTTTGTCACATCTCAGGGCCTTGAACAAGTTCCTAAGAAAGGACAAGTTCAAGATGGTGACATTGAGAGAAATTGTCCATGCTCTCAGATTTCAGGACTGGCTGGTGTCGACAGATCTCCAGGATGCATATTTATGCTTGCCTATCCACCAAAAGCACAGGAAAATCCTGAGATTCCTCCTAGGGGATAAGCACTGCTAGTTAAAGGAGCTCCCCTTTGGGTTGACCTCCGCCCAAGTGTCTTCACCAAGCTCATGACAGTAGTTGCAGCTCACCTCAGGAGACCCGGCGTCCATGTGTTCCCATATATGGGCGACTGGCTGATCCGAGGGAAGTCGACAGAGCAAGTTCTGTTCCATCTTGAGGACACCTGCTCACTACTCCACAACCTCGGCTTCTCCCTTAACCTAGAGAAGTCCCACACAACACCAGCACAGAGGCTCCAGTTTATCTGAGCTGTCCTAGACAGTTGGGTGGGGAAGGCCTTTCTCCCTGCGGAGAGAGTCGCCAGTTACAGGCAGATGGTTCAGCCTCAACACCTTGCCAGTGGCTTCTTTCCTCTACCTTTTTGGGTCTTGTGGCCTCCTGCGTTTTTGTAGTCCCAGAGGCCAGACTGCAGATGCATTCTCGGCAATGGCTCCTGCGGGTCAATGGCCTCAGTATTCCGGCACATTAAAAGACATTCTAAAGGTGTACTGGTTGGTTGGCTACGATCTCTCATGGTGGGCCAGCAGCGAGAACATGTTGGCGGGTGAACCTTTCTTGCCTCCATGGGCCCAGGTCACAGTGGCCATGGATGCATCACTGAAGGGTTGTGGCGCTCACTACAAGGAATTGCAGATGAGCTGTCTTTGGTCAGCGATGGACACACATCAACAGGCTGGAGCTGCGAGTGATTAGGTTATCCCTGAAAGCATTAGCGCTCCCTCTGAAAGGGAAGCACGTCCTGATTCTGGCAGATAACACGGCGGCCATGCACTTTCTCGAACAAGCAAGGGTTGCATGTGCTCCCTTCCCCTTTGTAGAGAGGCGATTCAGCTGTGGTTCTGGCTTTTACAGAATCGGATCTCGGTGCCAGCAGTACATTTGGCAGGGACAGAGAAGGGATTGGCGGACGCTCTGAGCAGGAAGAGCACGGTCTACACGAGTGGAAAGTGTGCTAAGAAGTCCTAGAGGAGATCTTCACTCAATGGGGTACCCCAGAAGTGGATCTGTTTGCCACGGAGTCCAACAGGAAGGTCAGACAGTTTTGCTCGAGGGAATTACTGGCACGAGACGTGCTGGGGGGTGCGGTTCTGGTGGAGTGGACCTTCAATCTCCACTATGCCATCTCTCAGATTCCCGTCATTCGGTGGGTTCTCAGAAGGATGAGGAGGTTTTGAACATCCCTGGTCTTGATCGCCCCGGATTGGGCAAGGAGAGTACATGGCAGTCGAACCTCATGGACATGTCCATCTGCCCACCCCTCTGGTTGCCTTGACGGCCGGATATCCTTATCTCAGTAGGAGGGTCGGGTACTCCACCTAAACCCGGAATCCCAAAACCCACATGTGTGGCTCATGAGAGGATGAGGTAAGATGACTGGGATCTCTCGGCGGAGGTGCTTAAGATGCTACTGGCTGCAACAAGATTGCTGTCTGTGCGTGCAGGTGTAGAATATTCGAGGCGCAGTGCACGGAATGCGAGATTGACCCCAACTCTTGTCCCACCACTTCATTGATGGAGTTCCTTCAGTCACTAGCCTAGTCAGGCCTTCAGGTCGCTACACTCAAAGGGTACTTGGTGGCTTTGTGTTCAAAAGGTCTCCGGATCAAGGGTAATTCTTCACAATCCCAGTTATGGTCCAATTGCTGAAGGGGCTTTTGAATACGTTTCTGCCATATTCCCCTTGTTGTCCCAGACTGGGACCTTAATTTGGTTCTCACTTTCCTCATGGTTGCTCCCTTTCAACCTTTGCACGCTTGCTCCATTAGTTTACTCACTTTAAAGACTACTTTTTTTGGTGCCCATTACATCAGCCAGCCAGACAGTGAGCTGCAGGCCCTGTGATGCAAGCAGCTGTTTTCTCCCTTTTTCCAGGGAGTACGCTTCTCTGAAGGTACGACCAGGATTTTTACCCAAAGTGGTCTCTGAGTTCCATCTGTGCCAGGCTATTGAAAGACAGTTTTCTACCCGCCTCCACACCCTCCATGGAGGAGGAACAGTTCCAAAGGCTAGACCCAGAGAGGGCTCTTAGCTTATATGTTGCGGGAACAGTGGAATTTAGGGAAGCGGACCAACTATTTGTAGCCTTCTCAGTGGGGAGAAAGGGATTGGCTGCTTCCAAACAAACCATCTCTAGCTTTATCACACTCTGCATTTCAGAATGTTACCTCAATGCAGGGAGTGAATTACCTCCGGTCATCAGAGCTCACTCCACAAGGCGGGTGGCTGCCTTTTCGGCTCTACAAAGTGGGTGTGCCAGGGAGGGACATCTGCCTAGCAGCATCTCGGTCCTCGCTGCATACCTTCACTTAACACTATTCCCTAGATGTAGCCGACATTCATTTTGGTAGTGCGGTCTTACAAAGTTTCCTCCCGCCTCTGTCACACATACTGCTTGGGGAGTCTATGATGAAAAATCTGTGGGAGAAAAGCTATCCATTGAAGGAGAAATGACTTACCGCAATGTTCTTTCTATGGAATCTTCTCCGACAGATTCCTCATCACCCTTCTATCCAACCCTGCTATGAAGTGCCTGCAGTTGATGACTAACTTCTCTGCTGGGAGAACGAGGTGAGCTCTCATTTAAAGGGCTACCGTACACCTGTTTGGCGTGTCTCTGCTTTCATTTGCGGTCCCGTTCCTCATTGTTCTTTAAAAAGTCTTGTGGTTTTTCTTTTTTGATGAGTTGTGGCTCTGTCTAATCCTTTGATTTTTCCTCTGCAGCGGTTGAGCTCCGGGGGAACTGGGGGGGGAGAAAATGTGGTGAACTGAGGTACAGGGGCGTAGTGACGCAGTATATGCACGGCGACCAACCTCTTGTCCGGAGCCGAGAACCACTGCATCTAGGCAAGATGGATCAACGACGAGTCGATGTGGCTTCCTGTCGAAATATTTTCTGAGATGCTGAAATGTATATCTATCTGTGGGAGAAGAATCCATTGGAAGAACATTACGGTAAGGAATTCCTCCTTCTCATATTATGACTTTGCAGAGTTCACAACAAGGCTTGGGGAGGTGTACTCCCTTCCCTTGGGGTCTTTATCAAACATTCTGATTTGGTATTGGGAGAATGACCCCCTTCTTCTGGTATTGCTGGATACAGTTCCTTCTCACTGCTTTCAGTTTTGATGCACACTTTCTTACTCAGATCTATTGTTGGCAAAGTCCCAACTCTTGTTGGGGTCCAGGACCCTTATCTGGTGGTCAGTGGTTTTCTCTTTCCCACTGTGCAGAGGAAGATTGCCTCTGATGCTTTCAATATCTGCCCTCGAGTCCCAGACTGACACGAGGAAGATGGTGCTGGAGGGACGAATGGCACTGATTAGGCCCAAAAACTGCTTCAGTTCCACTGGGATGACTGAAAACTGCTCAAGCGTCTGTCCCGCCTGCCTCCCGCTTCCTCTCTGGGTATCTTGTATCTCCCTTTACCTTAATCAGGGTTCTAGGTACATCACTGGGGCTTCCTGAGAACGGGCTCGGCTTTGTTGACTCTTCAGGCTTCTCTCTGTGTCGGGATATGCAATGTGGCGTCTCTCTGCATAGCTTCGGTCGTGTGCTTGGGTCTTCACTGGCGGACCGAACTGAGAATTCCCACAGCTGTTCACCAGCATTCATGTTCCTTCGGTTCTCCTACGCTGGAGTTTGCCTGAACCTGCGTCCTCTCACGACTGCGCTTGACTCCGCGGCCAGGCTTGCCTTTTTTGATTGTCCTTTGTTGTTTATACTTTTTTATCCAGTTCCTCCCATGCGGTTTACAAGAGTCCTTTAACTCTGTTGCTGATTGGATCTTCCTGCATCTGCTTCGCCAGCTCGTACCAGTATAAATATTTATGTCTCCTGTGTTCTTCCTCGTCCTAGTACTTTTGGTGTTATGTTCTAGGTACAGTAGTACATATTTGCCATGGCGCTGAACATTAGGGAGGGGTTAGGGAATGTCGGGGAGTGACGAAATTCAATGGGCTGTACTCCAGGTCATAGTCCTTGTCACCATAGGGGGGGGGGGAGTCCCTCCCGATGAGGGCCTCCCGCATTAAACCACCCCTAGAGGGGACTATTGGGTAGCAGCCACACCTCCCTAGCCTCATGAAAAAGGGAGAAGTGACAACACCTTGTTCGTCACAGAATACATTGCCACATACTGTCTACCTGTGCCATTTTGGTTGTCCCTGTGCCTTTCCATTTTTCCATAAACTGTGAATGGAATTGAATGGGCTGGATCAGTGTGTGTGGTTGAATTACCTCTCACAATAAGTTCTGTGTTTAGAGCTCACTGTCACAACTGACACCAAGCTTCCCTTCCCTCTCCACTGCTCTTGTCGAGATATGATGCAATTCTACCAATCAATTAATATAAAATAGTTACTGGAAAGCTCTGGGGGGGGATGAGGGATGATAAAAGGAAGGTGGGACCTGGAAATCATGGGAGTACCAAGCATGTGTCCCTGGTCTCAGTTGTGTTGCTTCAGCCAAGCTTTTGATCATCTGCAAGGTTATGATGTTATAAGATTGGTGGACATGAAAGACCTAAGGCACAGAAGATGCAACAGCAGGTGGGTGATGTAATCTCTATTGTACTTTTAGCTTGCAAGTCAGAGTTGTAAATCTATACAAAGTATATTCCTGAAACATAACTTGCACATTAAATCTTTTACTTTAGAGTGAACATTCTGGCGATTCAACCCATTCCCACCGTTGGACATCTTTGGAGTTAATTAAAGGAACCTACACAACAGACGATTCCCCTAGTGACATTGCTGAAATCCGCCTTGAAAAAGCTGTGCCTTTAAAGGTAAAAAAAGTCATATGTTTCAACTGTTCAAGTACCATGAGATCCATAAACCTAAGCCTGTTTTGTCCAAATGGCCCTTGTGTGTTTTTCTTTCACATACTGTCTGCAAGTTTCCGGCTGTTTGCCTGCCCTAGGGTATAATATGCATGGGTTGCCTCTTTAAAACAACATTTTCTTTCTTTAAATGCTCATTAACTATAAATGCATATCTGCAGTTTTTTTAAACCTAGAAGCAAACCTTCATGCTTTAAGTTTATAGACTGCAGAATCCCTTTTTCTATTTGGGCAGTAGAAAGAGAAAGGTCCCATTTCATAACTTGAAGCTAGCAATAAAAACATTTTCCTTATTCAGGTATCATCCTTGTAACATAGCTTTTTAAAGAAAAATAAACACTTTAATTTAACAAATTCCCTATTATCACCCACTCCTACCCCTATATATCTTAAAAACAGTCATTAACATGCTGCAAGTTTGCCATCCGCAGTGATTCTTTTAAAACTAAAACCTTTAACTTTTTCGGTTTCAAGGAGAATGTAAAGTATGCCGTCCGTTTGCGCAATTATGGAAGCCGGACAGCCAATGGCGATGGAGGAATGACCACAGTCCAGTGCCCAGATGCTGTCACATTTACATTCAGCACTTGCAGTCTAAGCAGCAATGGTACAAACCAAACACGTGGTCAGATTCCACAAATAATTTACTACAGGTAAGCATGCGACAGTGCTTACATTTATATAACTCTTCTGCGAACTTAACTGTAATTGATATTTTGCCTTGCCTATTATGCAGAATCCTATTAGAAAGCATATTTCACCCCTATGTATTTTTCAGCCCTTGGTGCAGTAAAGCAGCATTCATTTGAATGCCAGTTTCTACTCATTTTATTGGTTCATTCACATGCATCACATCATTGAGATATACATCACCATTTTGTACTAATGCTAAGCAGCCATTCCTAAAAAATAAACATTAATTGCCTTTGGATTTTAGTCCGCATTCCAAATCAATAATGGATAAACACTCTTCAATGGAGAGGAGGCTCACATTCCATCTGTCTCCTCCTGCTTGAGGTCTTCAAATATGGGTCTGTGCTTACACTGCAATGCTCCAAAACACCAAATTGTCAGAAATGCAGTGCACACCCCATAGCCCTGTACACATCTCCAGCATATACTCAATCAAACATTTCAAAAGTGAGCCTGATCTACATGTATATGGAACGCTGCCAATAGCCATCTGAAGTGTCCCTTTATCTCACCTGATCGGCTATAAGAAACTTAGTGACTCTGCCACCAGAACATGTATCAAATATGTTACCCTTCCCCTGCGGCTCCACCCTTAATTTAGGCAAGTGATAAATCAAATGACTGCAATTCAAGCAATACTTTTCTAATATTTTGCATTATCCACCGTCTCTGCAGGGATTCTATACATGGATCTGGGGAAAACAGCACATGCTGCCATTTAAATGTACTATTTTTGTTAAGGTGCGTTATAAATGCGTTATAAATGCCATATTATATCATATCAAGGCACATTGCCTCAGAATCCCTTCCCTCTGCTGTGCCTCTATGTAATCCGAATAGAACTGTTCTTCTATCCTATCCTTGGGAGGAAGAAATTCATTAGAAGAACAAATTACTTACCTCTCGGTAATGTTCTTTCTAATGGATGTTCTTCCAACGGATTCCTAATCGCTCCTCCAACCTGCACCTCTGGTGGATAACTAGTACACCTTTATAGTTTTATGGTCCCTCACGTCTGAGTCCTAGGGAAAAAGGATGGAACTGAGGTCACAGAGCCCTGCGCCTCGATATATACTTGCCCCGACGCCCTGTCCGGCCAGGGGCACGTAGAGGCATCAGACTGGGCCGACGCAGAGCCATGCTGCTCCCTCTGGTGGCAGAAAATGTTCTAAAGATCAGCTGTGCTTCGGATGGGATATCGTAGATGAGGAATCCGTGGCAGGAGCATCCATCAAAAAGAACATTACTGAGAGGCAAGTAATTTGTTCTACTCACAAGTCCGTCCCTCATTTGTACCTAAATAGCAGTCAAACAGCATGAGAGTCAATATTGATGGTCCACATACCCTATTTCCATGGTCTCCTTTATAGGTCATCATGGCGCTTCAATGCTCTGTTTCTACCCTGCTAACCCGACCCCCTGACCCCCCCCACCCCCCTCCCCCCCTCCAGTCTACTTCTGCAGGGGTCTGTCCTGAAACATTCTGGTTTGACCATCACCGTCTTGTGCAAAAGACAGTGTGTCCACGGGCTGTGGATCACTTGCGTCCCCTGCACACTCCAAATATTGTCAAAAAGACAAACAGTAATTACTTAGTAGTTCACTGGTTAGACTTACATATCTGGTTCGATTTCCCAATACTTATTAGGGCGAACCCCACGTTCGTCCTTCACGTTGTTAATGTGGCCAATTAGTTCTGTAGTTTAAAAAGTTGTTCAAGTATTAACATTTTAGTATTGGTGCTCAACATCTATTCTAGTATTCACCACAGGTTACAACAATATTCCTTGCATATTGTATTCTACAGATATCAGTCTCTGCATATTCTGCTTTTCAATACAAATATATAAACTCAACTCGTTTCGGAACTCCAATTCCCTTCTTCAGGAGCAAAAACAAGTACTTATACAATGTTCATAGATTCAAATTTTCTTAGGTTGTTCCAAAAGATCTGTGTAACAAAAAATAATAGAGTGGTTGTGTTTTAGTGACGTGCTAAAAAGCCAAACTCATGTAACACAACTCAGTTGTTTTCATTGTTTAGAATGGCCCTACCTCTCATAAGTGCCCCATGCCGTTTCCAAACTGATCTTTGGGTGATTATTTTAAGTGGTGGAGAACAGACTGTCATTCTACATCATAGAGTTACCTAAAAGAATAATTGGGAAAATAATATGAAGTTGTACCTCAAGTTCCTCGATTATATGGTGCATGTTGTACTAAACAGAATTGTGTGAAGATTGCAAAAAAGCTCTTGAGCTCTTAAGGACCTACCTCCTTATGTAATTATCTGTGGTCTATCTTTAAGTGGCCAGCTCTCCTGGAGTTATTGTTCTGTTGGAGTTATTGTTATCTGACTCTGGTAGGCACTCACAAATCCCATGTAGTATTCAGTTAAACCAGTACGTCTATATCAAAAACATAACCATACAAAGTATTCCATTGTATCCTTTCCTCATTTGTAAATGACACAGCACTTTTTCAGCTAGACAATAATCGTCCCGTTTTCTATTTACCTTTGTAGGTTTGCTCATATGTCCCGTAATGGACGTTATTAGGCTGTGGCGGTAGCGGTCTCAAATGTGTAGGTTGTATTTCTAAATTAAGAGAAAGGTGTGCGTGGTTCAGTGTGTCATCCATTATTTCAAAATGTAATATAAATCATGCAAGGAAACCCCAATCTTGCGCTTACCTTAAATGGGGGGCTTCACTTGTACTTAAATAATACGGCTCCGGAAGCAAAAAGATGCAGACTGTGTCTTGTTCGTAACGCTGCGTGTCTAGGTGACATGGGAGAACCTAAGGGTAAAGGCAAGTTTGGGCTCATGTCATTGTGCACAAATTTAATGTCGCCAATGCGTATCAGTGGGTGCACAGGTAGCGCATTTCCTCTTACCTCAGCTAGCCGGTGCCGTTGTATTCTTGTGGAACACTCGCAGCCCGCGGGTGAATAGCCGCGATGTGAAAAATGGATTTACGGGTAAACGTGACGTGTAACCGCACACACGTGATGACGTCATGTGTAAACCACGTCATCACGTTGCGCGTACGTCACTTGTTATGAAGTTTTACGGATATTAAATCACCTTCCTACAAACGGCTTGGGGCACCTTTGCGCACATTATACTTTTTAAATGATCTTACCAGGATGAGTACATACATTTAACACATTTCCAAATTCCATTGTTTTACATAGTTCCTTTTTACTTTTAGTGACATCCTTAAATGATCTATGGAAACATTCTCGTGTGTTGTATGTCATCCTAATTTCATTTGGCTAGCACTTCATGTCTCAACCTTTCGCTTTTAGTAACCTTTTACAGTTGGTTATGGACATACATCACCTCATCCTGTTGTTTGTTAATCGTATTACATCTCTTTGTTAAAAATACCATATGAAGATGTTCACACATTGTGTTTGTTCTATGCATAATCTAACTACACTAGGCAATAGTTACTAAGGGCCGCCAGGATGCACAGAATTGCTACTGAAAGGGTGTCTATGTTCCATAGTAGAGGAGGACTTCAGGATCTTAATTTGAGCTTCAACTACAGTAATCTTAGTACACAGAAAACATGAATTATGGCATTCTCCATTTCATAGAATTACAGACTATTTGAACATGTTAATTTCACATCCTTACTGTTCATGACCTGTAAGAATGTCATTGTATTTTTCCTTGTTTCCTCCCTTGCCTTGAAGTGCTTTGAAACACATTGTGTATAGGCACTATATAAATAAACAATC
The DNA here is from genome assembly GCF_040938575.1 of Ambystoma mexicanum. NCBI lineage: Eukaryota > Metazoa > Chordata > Amphibia > Caudata > Ambystomatidae > Ambystoma > Ambystoma mexicanum. Next base: position 302,100,332 of record NC_090941.1, read on the forward strand.
ATATCATTCTTACTTCCAAGGCTTGGATTCCTTGAATCCGAGTGTTAAAATGGATTTCCAAAATCAGCCTGTGTGGGAAGATTTTGGGAGGCCACCCTATTTGTTGAACAAGGAGACTGAGTTTAGCCAATTCCAATCAAGATAAGGTAGCAGAGCGGCAAGACTGGTCTAGGGCTAAAATTAGTCCACATAGATTAACACCTATAATTCTAGTTGGACAGGTAAGCATACAAATATACAATAGTTTATTAGGCCTTTAAAATGAACACACTCTATCCAAGAAAACATCTTGTCAAATATTGCCACACCAACACAATAAAACCTATTTGAGGCTTGTGGATCTTCTTAGAATCGCATGCTTTGCACAGGCCGCCATCTAGTGTTTCATGCAGAGTATTGCATGACTTGTTTTTGAAAGTCGAAAAAAGGGACGTCAACTGGGCGTGTCTGTAATACTATCCTTAGTGATGCCCGTAGTACCCATGTTCCTTCACACTTCTGATAACCTCAAATAATTTTTTCCACCGTAGCGAACGGTCGCAAGTTGCAGAGCTTGTGGCTTGTAGCCTTTTTATACTTGTATTGTTAGTATTTTAAATTTTAAATTGTGCTTGAACGACAGTTACTTCATCTCAACAGCGCTTATTGACTCGCAAAGATCCTCGATGAGAGCCTCCTCATCAACAACCATCATGGCTTCGGCCTACCTCAGGCCTTGGCCTTCACAGTAGGGAGAGAGGGGGGGTTGTTACATTCCACATATTCCTTAGAATGCCTACTTCTCCAGCATGGGGTCTGGCATGGATTCACATGCTCAGGAATATTCCCCGTCGTGAGGCCTGGAATCCTAGGTAAAATAAAAACCAGTTTCACTTTCGTTTATAAACTGTCTTTCTCCTATAAAACAATCATTGAGCTCTGGGTCGTACTGCCACACCCAATGACTGCCCTCTCTCTAAGCCCCTCCTCTGGCAGCCATCTTCAGATTCAGATTTTTACCGCACGTTCAAGTGTTGGTAGTACTCTAATTTCGCGCTTCGAGCTTTGTGTTTTTCGGTAGGAAAACTCTTGCTGAATCAAGCCAGTGTTCTCCATCGGTCAGCCATCCGATTAACGGGGACTTGTTTTTCGGCATCTTTAATCACCCCTCAAGGGCTTAAATCGTCGATTGTTTTCTTGTTAGAAGTTTCCAGCAGTCCATCAGGCCTACACCGCACCGGATCATGTCGGAGGAGAAGGACGGAGCTTCCCTCTTCAAGCTCTGCACCAGCTGCGGCTTGCAGAATGTTTTCATTGACGACAAGCATTCCCACTGTCTGTATTGTCTACACCCGACGCACAAGGAAGAAGATTGTGAGATTTGCCGTGCCTTCTCCAAGCGCACGATGAAGGACTGGCACGTCGGGCTGGCGACGTGGCTCAAGGCCAAGGCCTCTACCCTGTGTGGTCCACAGGGGCATGCCTCATCCCGATCCAGCCAACCAAAGTGGGCTTCTAAGTCGTGTGGGCCCAAGACAAGGCCAAGCACTGCATGTCCGCTTTGCCGGGGTCGCCACGCAAGCGGGTCCCACATCGGTCAGGACGCGTTCATAGTCTGAACCGGCCTCAATCTCCAGCCATCGCTCCAGCTCTTCATCGAAGAGGAAGTCAGCTAACCCGGGGAAGATGCGAGAGAAAACTGAGAAGGCCAAGCAGGATAAGGTGTCCGTCCTGCCAGCTACGGCCCAGGTAATCCGTGTCAAGACGTCCTTTTCTGTCGAGATGGTTGCTGCTCCCCCTCTTGAAGGCGAAAGGGGCTGACCCGGTCCAGGGTAACCCAGTGGCGGGCAGAGTGGCACTCCCTCCCAGGCGGGAGGCTTCGGCCAGACCAGTGGAGAAGACTCCTGAGAAGAGGATGCCGGACCTCAGCCCAAAGCCAACCCCTCATTACTCGAAGAAAGGGGGGGCATGAAAGAACTACAGGGCACAGATATTTCTTTGTCCGATGAGGAAGACGTTGTTTCCGTCCACACCATCCCGGGGGAGATTACTGACGACGACGCGAACATCGAGGGATTGCCTGCCGGATGCGACAACGAGGACGGGGTAGGGGCGTCGACACAGGCACTGGGTCCAGCGACCCTGTCCCCTAGGCACCCCCCAGAGATCTTTCGCAGGACATTCGTTCGACCCTCCACACACTGTTGTCGGAGATTCAGTCGGAGATTCAGAAGAGGATGCCGAAGCACCACCAGTGACTCCGCTGGCGACAACCCCGTTGACAACGGGGCCACCACTGCAGAAGAAAAAGAGGAGGCACCCTACACCTCTGCTCCAACCGTCATAGCCTTCCCCCCACACCGATATGGGACGGATACGACTACGATGGACACAGACGACTGTGGTCTCTCTCCGCCACCAAGACCTTCTCCGAAGTGGGATTTTTCCACTCCATGATCGTCCGTGTGTCTGAACTTTTTCAACCCGGAGGAGAAGAAAAAGGAAAGCTTCCTCTGCCAACACCGGGAGGCGAAGAGGAAGACCATCTGTCAGTAGTGCTCCTGGATGACGTCTGGGATGATGGGCTGGCACATCTGAAGAAACCCTCCTTGGTCCCAGTAAAGCGGGACCGGCTAGAGAAGAAGTATCGAGTGCCGGAGTCTGCACTCGCAACAATTGCCGTACTCGGTGGTCTCGACTGCAGCAAGGAAGAAGTCGTCCAACCCGTCGTCGTCAACCTCTGTTCCCCCAGACAGCGAGGGGAAGAAGTTGGACGCCATGGGACGGAAAGTCATTTACTCTACGACGACGACTTGGCGTTCCTGGCCAGGTGCGACCGGGAGCTATGGTACAAGATGGCTCCTATCCTAGATTTCCTCCCCGAGGACAGGCTGTTAGAGGCAATCGAGAGCCTTCAGGAAGGCGAGGTGGCGTCTGACCATGCCATCACCGTGGCCCTGGACATTGCGGACATGGGGTTCCACCAGATGGGAAACGGGGTTTGCCTCAGTCATCGTGACTGCCTGAAGGCCACCAACTTCAGACAATAGGTCCAGACGAGGGTCCTGGGCATGCTGTTTGACTGAGATATCCTTTTCGGCAAGGCAGTCGACTAATCTCTTCGGGCCATCATATCCTACACAGAGACGGGCTGTGCCCTGGGCACGCCGCAACAGCACCGTCAATCGTTTCATCCGTCAGGAGGGAAGTCGGGGAGATCTTAGAGTTTCGGCGGTGGATCGTCCTCTCACCACCAACCCTCCCATTCCGCGGCCCTGGAAGCCTACCGGGGTCATTCCAAGGACTTCAGAGGTGGCCGCTATCATCGTTAAGGCTGCCAGGACGGCGTGCCGGCCTCCAAGCTGTATTGAACCGGCCGGGAAGTCGGACCCCCACCACTGGTCCCCAGTGGGAGGCCGGCTGGCGAACTTCGTCAGTGTGTGGGAAAACATCCCCACTGGTCGATGGGTTCTGGACGCTCTCGCCCATGGGCATACTTTGGAGTTTCAGTGAAGTGTCGGAGAATACCACTGATGGCCCGGCAGGAACACTTCCCTCAGCTGCTGCTGGAGGTTCGGGCCATGTTAAGAAAAGGGTCGATAGAGCTGGTTTAGAAGCAACTCTGGTGCACCACAGTTCACTCAAGATACTTTCTAGTAAGAAAGAAGACTGGGGGCTGGAGGCCCATTCTTGAACTACGATGACACAACAAGTACATTAAGTCCCAGAAATTCAGGAATTTCACGTTGCAGCACGTGCTCGGCCAACTTGAGGAGGGAGACTTTCTGTCGTCGTTCGGTCTAGACGCGGATTTCCACGTCCCCATTCATGTAAACTATTGTAAGTTCCTGGGCTTCGTTCTACAAGGGAAGCACTACCAGTTCCAGGCTCTCCCCTTCGGATTAGGTCAGCGCCCCCAGTCTTTATGAAGTGCCTGGCTCCGGTGGCGGCCAATCTACAGGGAGTTCATGGGTACCCTTACCTCGACGGCTGGCTCATCCGGACCATGTCGGAGGAGATTGCCTTCAATTACACAGAGAGGACCGTCTGGCTGCTGACGGATCTGAGCTTCTCGGTGAACTATGCAAAATCATGCTTAACTCCATCGCAGAACGCATGGTTCCTGGGGTCTAGGCTCAACATGGTGTTCTGTCTTGCAGCTTCCCCCGCAGGAGAGAATAGTGGCCCCTTTGGGCAAGGTGAAATGGCTGTTGGCACTAGAGATCGCCACTGTGAGCACCATCAAGTTGTTGCTCGACATGTCGTCGTCATGCCTCTACCTGGTCTGGCTCCGCAGGTTGTGGATGCGACCGCTCCGGGAGTTCTTAGAAGCCGTTGGATCCAAGTGTCCGGGCAGGTTTGTGCTCGATGAGGAGTTCCGTCGAGCAATAACGTGGTGGGGGTGTGTGCTCCAACATCGCCACAGGCACAGACTTCCAGAGCCCTCCATACCAGGAGACGGTCACGACTGACGATTCCCTGGAAGGGTGGGGAGCACACACCGGACGTCTCCACGCCAGAGGCCTGCTGCTCCGGGCAGAGAAGACACTACACCTCAACGTACTTGTACTACGGGCTGTGGTTTGGGCCCTGAAGTCCTTTCTTCCGTCTCTCAAGGGCAAAGTGGTGAGGGTCTTCACGGACAATACCGCCACAATGTTTTACATCCAGAAGCAGGGGGACACCAGAACCCTGGCACTCTCCCGAGAGACGCAGGGTTTGTGGCACTGGGCCGTCGCCTGAGGGATGTTCCTCATTCCTTTCCACCTGGCGGGAATAAAAAACACTGTTGCCGACTCTCTCAGCAGGGAGCTGCGCTCTTGCTACAAGTGGGAGCTTCGGCAGGATCAAGTGGACAACCTCTTCCTCAAGTGGGGCCGTACCCAGATCGATCTGTTTCTGTCGGCGACGAACACCAAGTGCCTGAGGTTCGCCAGCAGGTTTCCCCGACCGGGGAGCATGGGGATGCATTCTCCTTCCCTTGGGAAGGCCTGTTCCTGTACGCATTCCATCCTTTGCCGCTTCTACTACGAGTCATCAGTCAACTCAGACGGTGCTGGTGCAGAATGATCCTCATCGCGCCAAAGTGGGCGAGGCAAATCTGGTACCCAGACCTTCTCAGCATGTCAGCGTCCCCTCCAGTCAAGCTGCTAGTGGTCGCTGCTCTTCTTGCCAGGGAAGGAAGTGCAATCCTGTACCACGACCTGGGATTGCTGAACCTGAAGGCCTGGCTCCTGCAGCTTTAGAGTTCCGTGGTTATGAGCTGCCTGTGGACTGCAGGGAGGTCCTCGCCAAGGACAGGGCGTTGTCGACGCTGAAGTGCTACGGACACAAATGGAAGTGTTTCGCAACTTAGTGTTGGTCACAGAAGATTAACTCTCTGAGGGTCATGGCCCCCCAGGTCCTTCTGTGCTTGTTGTTGGCTAAGTCGGGGCTGGCGCACCAATCTAGCGGCTATCTCCCGCTACACCAGTCTCTGGGACGGTCTTCTCTTTGGTCACACCGTCTAGTGAAGGAGTTAATCAAATGACTGTTCCATTCGTTCCCGCCGGTGAAGGCGCCTGCCCCGGCATGGGAACTCAACGTGGTGCTGACTAGGCTCACTGGGGCCCCATTCGAGCCGATGCATCAAGCTCTGCTTAAGTTCCTATCTTGGAAGACCGCTTTCCTCGTTGCCATCACCTCTGCCAGGAGAGTAGGTGAGATCCAGGCCCTGTCCTGCTAGCAGCCTTACTTGATTTTCCACGAGATGAGGGTGGTGGTGTGGACACACCCCTCCTTCATGCCCAAGGTTCCGTCAGAATTTCATCCCAACAAGCCCTTGGTGTTACTTGTGTTTTTTCCAACACCTTTGTCGCCGGCTGAAAGGACTTTGCACTCGCTGGATGTTGCTCGAGCGCTCAAGTTTTATGTGGACTGCACAAAGAATTTCCGGAAAACTTCTCCGCTTTTTGTGAACTTTGGTCTTGTGAACCATGGGAAGGGCCTTGTCCAAGGCGTCCATCTCCAGGTGGCTCTCAGGCTGCATGACTCATTGTCCTCTGTTGGCAAAACGACTGTTGTCTGGCCGTCGGAGAGCTCATTCTACCAGAGAGATCGCTTTGACGACGACATTCCTGTCAGGTGTGCCCCTGCTGGACAATCTGCAGGGCTGCTACGTGGAATTCTACTTGCACCTTCACGAAATTCTACTGCGTCAAGAGGAATTCCAGAGAGGAGTCCAGAGTCGGCCAAGCAGTGCTCCGCAACCTGATTACTTAAAGGTGAGCCTGGTGAGGAGGTTGGAGTAATTGCTTCTGTTGAGCCTTGCCACCTCCCGTGGTTGTGTATGTATGTACTGCTATACATTCTTTATTCATGAGCATGTGATTCCATGTCAGACCCCATGCTGGTGAAGGAACAAGTTGCTTACATGTAACTGTTGTTCTCCAGCATGGGTCTGGCATGGATTCACATACGAACCCTCCCTCCTGCCCCTCTGCGGCTCGTCTTGGTCATACTGCCAGAGGAGGGAGTTAGGGAGAGGGTTGTTATTGGCTGGGGCAGTATGACCTAGAGCTCAGTGATTCGTTTATAAACGGTCTTTCTCCTATAAACCAAAGTGAAACTTTTTTTTCTTTTACCGAGGATTCCCGGCCTAACGACTGGGAATATTCATGAGCATGTGAATTTATTCCAGACCCATGCTGGAGAAAAACAGTTACAGGTAAGTAACTTGTTTTTCGAAGGGATTGTGTCCTCTGACATATTCCTTATCTTTGATAATACGTTTCCAGCTTGCTGGCCTCGGAAATTTTTTCTGTAGAGGGCGCTGCGCGTCGACGTCTGCCGAGTCGATGTCCCTCGACGGCCACCGTATCGGCGCCGACGTCATCATGCCCATAAATAGCCATGCGCTGCGTCCGTTGCTCAGTTCCGTTTTTCCGCGCTTCGTGGGGCCTCGGAACGTCGTTGCTCAGTTCAGTCAGGATAACTACTATATCTACTCGAATATACCTTCTTGTTCTCGATGGCATCTTCATCGGAACCGACGACGCCGCGATCCGGCTTCAAGAAATGTCGAGACTGCGGTAAAAAAATGTCGATAACAGATCCACACAAGATCTGCTTGTGGTGCTTGGGAACCGAGCACCATTGTTCGGAGTGTGAGGACTGCATGTCCATGACGGCGAAAGCCTTGAAGGAGCGCAAGGGGAAGCTCGAGAGAGGTAAGTCAGTAAAAAACAAAATCTCCTCGAAGGTTTCTTCGGCTGAGTCGAGGCATTCGTCTCCTCGCCGTCGAAAACATTCCCATTCTAGATCAGAAAGAAAATGTTAAGCGTCTTCGAGAATGCGGCCTCGACCCCCTCGAAGACAGCTGAGAGTGATACCCCGGGTGAAAAACCCAAAAAATCAAAACGCAGCGAGTCTCAGCACCCGGCGAAACATTCCACCCGAGAGCGCCACGAGCCATCGGGTAAGAAGGCACCGTCTTAGACGCACGGATCGGCGCCATCAACGCCGTTATCGAAGGGTTCCTCGACGCATCGGTCGGTCGATCGACTCGACGCCATCGTTGAGGCCGACATCAATGCCGATGAAAGAGAAGACTAAGGCCACTCCACAGCCAACGGTGATTCCAAGGGCCTGACCGTCGTCGATGTCCTCGAGTAGGATCCCGATCCTCTCGAGTTCTTCGAGACCCCTTCCAATTTTTGTTGGCGCCTTCGAAGCCTCTCACATTGGCGTTGACGACATCGACGTTTTCTCACCCAATAATGATGAGTTTGGCTCCTTCTGCCTTAGAGATGGGTTTTACACCATTTCAGAGGTCAAAGTACCCTGGACTATCTTCAATTTATGAAGAGGGGGAAGATTCTGACCAAGAAACATTTGGTTTACAGATGACCACACTGCCTATTTCAGAGGATTTCACCTCTGAGGAAAGAAGGCTGAAGGACCTACAGGAGTCACTACATGAGGCAAGTGGGCTGGACACTTCCCCAGAAGTGGAATCTGTTAAACCAGACCCAGGAGAACATGCCGAAACACCCTATAGAACCCTTATGGCAAGAATTATTGAATTTATGGGTTGGTCTGCGCCTTCACCTGTTTTTCAACAGGATGACCTAACAGACATATTAGACAAAGGTCCACAGGAGGACCCTGTGGTCCCCTTCCATGCAGCCTTACAAAGGAAAATTACATCTAATTGGGAAAACTCCTGAAGTTATCCCTGCGGTCAATAAAAGATTGTCAGCCAAGTATAGGGTAGCGGCTGCTGACCCTGAATACTTATCAAAACACCCGACTCCAGAGAGCCTGGTGGTTCAAGTGGCAACTTCATCTAGCAGTAGGACCACTTCTCCAGCATGGGGTCTGGCATGGATTCACATGCTCATGAATATTCCCCGTCGTCAGGCTGGGAATCCTCGGTAAAGAAAAAACCAGTATCAGTTTCGTTTCTGATCTGTCTTTCGTAGTAACAACCAATCACTGGTCTCTGCGTCATACTGACCACAGCCAATGACTGCCCTCTACCTAAGCACCGCCTCTGGCAGCCATCTTCAGATTTTTACCGCACGTTCATGTGTTGGGATCCTCGTGCTATTGCTCTCGAGCGTTAGTGCTATTTTTCGCGCTTTTTCTCAAAAAACTTCGATTCTTTCGGTCAAAAGAGCCTCAAGCTCCACCGATCCTACATCCGATCAACGGGGACCCGTGTCGGATTCGTCTGTGCCCCTCAAGGGTGAAGATTTCGTCGAGCTACACTTCGGAGGACTCCAGAAGCTTCTCAGGCCCGGTCTCGGAGATGGCCCAGGAGAAGGGAAGCTCGCCGCCCGGAAAGCTGTTCAGGGTCTGCCCTGGATGCCAGCTGCTGAACGTCTTTAAGGAGGACGAACACTCTTTCTGCCTTTACTGCCTTCATGAGGACAAGACGCACGTGGAGAAGGACTGTGCGTTTTGCGGCAACATGTCGGAACGGACCATGAAGGACCGCCATCAACGTCTAGCCAACTGGCTGGAGGGTAAGAGCCCGTCTGGCGAGAAGAAGAAGAAATCCGAGCGGTCTTCTAAGACCTTTGAGGGCGCCCCGGCGACGGGGGCCCAACATAAGGCCAAGCACCGCGAGTCCGCTGGCACCGGGAGCGCCGAACGGTCGGGCTCTACGGGCGCCAGGCAGGGCGCACCCTCCCCGGCACCATCAACCACGAGCCAACGCTCTGGGTCGGGTAAGAGGAAGGCCGAGCACCCGGCGAAGCTCCTGGAGAGGCCCCGGTCAAGCTCTAAGGCAGAGGAGGAGCGTGGCAGTGCCCCCTCCCTCAAGGATAAGGCGGTGAGCGCACCTAAGGTGGTGAAGGCCTTGATCCATCCGACCAAGCCCTCTATCGAAACGGTCGCGGCGGCCCTGGCTCAGCCTGTGGAGGCTGCACCAGTGGTGGCGACCTCGGGGCCCAGAATCTCCCTGCCTCCTCGGAGGGAGTCTTCTTTTGTGCCCATCGATAGGACCCCCGTGAAACCCTCCGTGGGGAAGAAGAAGGGGGGGCAGGGCGTCGTCGTAGATCCGGCCTCAACCTCAGAAGAGGAGCTGATCGAGGTCTTAAGCCACGGCCTAGGCGTGGAAGAAGGCCAGCCCGTCGGAATGGATCCCGACGCAGGTGACGACGAGGATACCGACGGGGCCCCTGCTCGCCCGTCGGACTCCCCTCTGCCAGCGCCGCAAGACAACTCGGCGGCCATTTTGTTGGCCATGCAGTCCTTATGCTCCGAGATAAGGACGAGGCTACCGTTACCGACGGAGGAACCTCTCCCGTCGGGGGATCCAGAACCGGGACCTTCTGGTGTTCCCCCTACCAAGAAAAGAAGGATCCATCCACCACCTCCTTTTCAACCGTCGCGCCCCTTCCAGCCCTCCTCCCCATCCACCCGAGGGGATGATACGGGGACTGACACGGCAGCGACGGGTACGGACGACGAGGCATACGACGAGGATTTTCCGTCGTCGCCTCCCGCCAGGGCTTCTCCGCCCGACGAGATCGGATCTTTCCACTCCATGATCTCCAGGGCTTCCGAGCTTTTCCAACTCTGCCCTGAGGAGAAGAAAAAGGAAGGCTTCCTTTATCAGCGGCGCGAGGCCAAGAGGAAGACGGTCCTCGCAGTGCCTCTGTTGGACGACATTTGGGATGAGGGCCTTTCCCTCCTCAAGAACCCTTCCACGACGCCAGCTAGAAGAGACCGGTACGAGAAAAAGTACCGGGTCCCGGACACGGCCCCCCTGTGCCTCCGGGCGCAGCCTACCCCGGATTCCGTCGTCTCCGCGGCAGCCAGGAAGAAAGCGGGGGGGGTGCGGCCTCCACATCGACTTCCCCGCCGGACGGCGAGGGAAGGAAATTGGATGCTATGGGACGTAGAGTCATCTCGTCGGCAGCGACGACGATTAAAGCGGCCAATGCCTTGGCTATCGTGGCTCGCTACGACAGGGAGCTCTGGTACAAGATAGCTCCCCTGCTGGATTTTCTGCCGGACGACAAGAGGGCGGAGGCCCTGGAGATCCTGCAGGAAGGTGAGGTGGCCTCGGACCACGCCATCACCGTGGCGACGGACATCGCCGACACTGGGTTCCGCCAGCTGGGCAACGGCGTTTGCCTTCGACGTCGTGGATGGCTCAAAGCTACGGACGTCCAGACCAGAGTCCTGGACATGCCCTTCGACGGGAACAATCTGTTTGGGAAGACAGTGGACGATTCCCTTCAGGCCATCAAGGCGGATACTGAGACGGCCCGGGCCCTTGGAGTTCTGCAGCAACGACGGACGCCCTTTCGGAGCAGCGGAGGCAAGGGCGCCTCCAAAGGTTCCGGCGGCGGTTTCGCTTCCTACCGTCAAGCGGCCCGCTCGTCGTCGCAAGAGGCCTACAGAGGACGAGGCAAGTCTAGCGGACCCCGCCGTCGTCGCCAAGGAGGTCAAGGCGGCAAGGCCGCGTCCAAGCAGGATTGAACCGACCGTGGGGTCGGGCCCCCACCGAAGCACCCCGGTGGGAGGCCGGCTGGCGGGCTTCGTCAGCGTGTGGGAGTCCATCTCCACCGACCGTTGGGTGCTGGACGCCCTGGCCCGGGGCCACGCGCTCGAGTTTCAAAGAAGGTGCCCGCGCGTCCCCCCCGTGGCCAGGAAAGAACTTCACGCCCCTCAACTTCTCCTGGAGGTAAAGGCGATGCTCAGGAAGGGCGCCATCGAACTCGTCCCAAAGGGGCTTCGGGGCTCCGGAGTCTACTCGAGATACTTCCTCGTGAAGAAGAAGACGGGAGGATGGCGCCCCATCCTAGACCTGCGACGTCTGAACAAGTTCATCAAGGCGCAGAAGTTCCGGATGGTCACCCCCCAGCACGTCCTGGGTCAGCTGGAGGAAGGAGACTTCCTATCGTCGTTGGATTTGGAGGATGCCTACTTCCACATTCCCATCCTAAAGGGGCACCGGAAATTCCTCAGGTTCGTGGTCCAAGGACGTCATTACCAGTTCAAAGCCCTTCCCTTCGGACTACGGTCGGCTCCCAGGGTATTCACCAAGTGCCTCGCACCGGTGGCGGCGCAGCTGCGCCGCGAGGGGATTCACGTCTACCCCTACCTGGACGACTGGCTCATCCGCGCCAAGACGAGGGAGCTCGCCGTGGCCCACACGGCAAGGACCGTCCAACTCCTCACGGACCTGGGATTCTCCGTGAACTACGCCAAATCCCACCTGGTGCCCGCGCAAGTCGCACTGTTTCTGGGAGCGAGGCTCGACACAGTGTCCCTTCTGGCCTCCCCGTCGGAGGAGAGGACCAGGACCATCTTGGGCAAGGTGCAACGGATGTTGGTGGCCGACGCGGCCAAAGTGAGGTCCATCAAGTCCCTCCTCGGGATGATGTCTTCCTGCATCTACCTCATTCCCATGTGCAGGCTCCGGATGCGCCCGTTGCAAGAATTCCTGGATGCGCGCTGGATCCAGACGACGGGCAGCTTCGAGGAAAGGATCAAGCTCGACGAGAGCTTCCGACGAGCGATACGGTGGTGGGGCACCCGCGCGCATCTGACGGCGGGCATGGACTTCCAGGCCCCAGCCCACCAGGAGACTGTGACCACGGATGCCTCCCTGGAAGGGTGGGGAGCGCACACCGAAAATCTGCACGCAAGGGGACTCTGGCTCCCGACGGAGAAGTCCCTGCATATCAACGTCCTGGAGCTCCGTGCAGTGTTTTGGGCCCTCAGGTCCTTCCTTCCGTCCCTCAAGGGCAAGGTGGTGAGGATCTTCACCGACAACACCACCACCATGTTTTACATCAGGAAACAGGGCGGAACCAGGTCCCCAGCGCTGTCCAAGGAGGCGCAGGACCTGTGGCATTGGGCCGTCGCCCAAGGGATTTTTCTGGTGCCGTTTCATCTGGCAGGGATAAAAAACACCATCGCCGACTCACTCAGCAGGGAGCTGGGCTCGTGCCACGAGTGGGAACTACGGCAGGATCTGGTGGATCGCCTCTTCCGACGGTGGGGCACACCCCAGATCGACCTGTTCGCGACGGCGACGAACACCAAGTGCCGGAGGTTCGCCAGCAGGTTTCCCCAGACGAGGAGCATGGGCGATGCTTTCTCGTTCCCCTGGGAGGGCCTGTTCCTCTACGCGTTCCCTCCTTTGCCTCTGCTAACCCGGCTCATCAACCAGCTCAAGAGGTCACGGTGCAGGATGATCCTCGTCGCACCTGCGTGGCCGAGGCAGATATGGTTCCCGGACTTGCTGGACTTGTCAGCGTCCCCGCCGATCAAGCTGCCGGCGGACGCGGATCTACTCTCCAGGGAAGGAGGCGCCATCCTCCACCACGACCCGAAGTCGCTGAACTTGCAGGCCTGGCTCCTGCAGCGCTAGAGTTTGGAGGATACGACATACCGGCCGATTGCAGAGAGGTTCTTGCAAAGGCCAGGGCGTCCTCGACTCTTAAATGCTACGGACACAAATGGAAGAGGTTCTCTGTCTGGTGCCGCGCACATAAGATTAACCCTCTACGGATTACGGCTCCCCAAGTACTGCCGTACCTGCTGACGCTGGCCAAAGCTGGTCTGGCACACGCGTCCATCAAGATTCATCTTGCTGCGATCTCCCGATACACCAGAACCACGGGGCGGACGTCCTTGTGGTCTCATCGTCTGGTGAAAGAGTTCATGAAGGGACTGTTCAGATCGTTCCCGCCGGTGAAGGCTCCGGCCCCGGCGTGGGAGCTCAACGTGGTGCTGACCAAGCTCATGGGACCTCCGTTCGAGCCTCTGCACTCGGCCCCGTTGAAGTTTCTATCGTGGAAAACAGCTTTTCTTGTGGCCATCACCTCCGCACGACGAGTGGGAGAGATCCAGGCCCTTTCCTGCAAGGCCCCGTACTTGACTTTCCACGACACGAGCGTAGTGCTCAGGACGCACCCCTCCTTCATGCCCAAGGTACCGTCGGACTTCCATCTCAACGAACCCTTGGTGTTACCTGTGTTCTTCCCGTCGCCTTCGTCGCCGGCTGAGAGGACTTTGCACTCGCTGGATGTAGCTAGAGCGCTGAAGTTCTACGTGGACCGCACGAAGGGTTTTCGGAAGACGTCACAACTCTTTGTGAACTTTGGACCTGTCAATCAGGGGAAGGCTCTCTCGAAGGCTTCCATCTCCAGATGGCTCTCCGGCTGTATCATGTGCTGTCACCGGTTGGCAAACCGACCGCTGCCTGGCCGTCCGAGAGCCCATTCCACCAGAGCGATCGCAGCTACCACGGCGTTCCTATCTGGTGTGCCCCTGCTGGACATATGCAGGGCTGCTACGTGGAGGTCGACGCACACCTTCACGAAATTCTACTGCGTCGACCGGGATTCCAGGGAGGAGTCCAGGGTCGGCCAAGCAGTGCTGCGCAACCTGTTCGCCTGAGGTGAGCCTGGTGAGGAGGTAAGATGCTTAATGTTGAGTTGATGTGATGCTTGATGTTGAGCCTTTGCCACCTCCCGTGGTTGTGCATGTGTGTACTGCTATGTATTCTTTATTCATGAGCATGTGAATCCATGCCAGACCCCATGCTGGAGAAGGAACAAGTTACTTACCTGTAACTGTTGTTCTCCAGCATGGGTCTGGCATGGATTCACATGCGAACCCTCCCGCCTACCCCTCTGTGGCTCTTCACTTGGTCATACTGCCACTTCACGTGCTTCCAAATCTGAAGATGGCTGCCAGAGGCGGTGCTTAGGTAGAGGGCAGTCATTGGCTGTGGTCAGTATGACGCAGAGACCAGTGATTGGTTGTTACTACAAAAGACAGATCAGAAACGAAACTGATACTGGCTTTTTCTTTACCGAGGATTCCCAGCCTGACGACGGGGAATATTCATGAGCATGTGAATCCATGCCAGACCCATGCTGGAGAACAACAGTTACAGGTAAGTAACTTGTTCCTTACCCTACTGTCCCGCAGGATAGAGATGACAAGAGGTACGATTCTATGGCGAAGAAAGTCTTCTCTGCTTGTAGTATGGCGTTGAAGGCCATCAACGCCACCTGTACGCTCGCCAGGTTCAGTCACACACTATGGGAGTGTGCTTCATCAGCGGCTGACTGCATACCCGAAGGAGAGGAAAAGGAAGCCTTCCTTAACATCATTAAAGATGGCAAAGATGCCTTGTGCGAATCACTTCAAACTGGCATCGATTCCGCTGACAGTATCAGCAGGGCCATGGCGGCAAGTACAACAATCCGCAGGCATGCGTGGTTGCGAAAGTCTGGCTTTGCTCCAGATGTACAGGCCAGACTTTTGAATATGCCCTTTGACAGCTCTTCACTATTCAGGAAAAAGGCTGATGACAGTCTGGAAAAGTTGCAGACTTCTAAAGCAGCAGCAAAATCTTTAGGAGCTGCTATCCGCCAAACTCCTTTTCGCCCCTCAGGAACCTCTGGGAGAGGAAAGTCCTTTCGCTATTCTGCATTTGGGAAAGGCAGAGGACAGCCGGCTCAAAGAGGCCAAAGGAGATCCCCCCCCCCCCAAGGTGGACGGGTCAAAAGTACTAAGGCCGCAGCAGCAGCAGGTGCCTCTTTACCCTCGGCATCTGCATCAGCCGCCCCCAAACCACTCTGAGGCCTTCACACACAAGACACCTGTAGGGGGCAGGTTAACTCACCATCTGACGGAATGGCAGGCTATAACGTCAGATGCTTGGGCGTTGGAGACGGTTGCCCAGGGTTACTGCCTACCCTTTCTACACATTCCTCAGAGTCATCCACCGGGGAACAGCTCTCTAAAAGTTCCAGATCCGCTCCTCTTGCAGGAAATTATAGACCTGCTAGAGAAAGGTGCCATAGAACCGGTACCTGTAGCGGACAGGTACAAGGGCTGCTACTTCTCCCCCCCCCCCCCTACTTTCTCATACCAAAGAAGGAAGGAGGACTGAGACCTATCCTGGACTTACGAGAATTGAACAAGTTCCTCAGGAAGGACAAGTTCAAGATGGTAACTCTCTCTCAGATCCTTCAGCCTCTCCAGCTCCAGGACTGGCTGCTATCTCTGGACCTTCAGGATGCTTATTTCCATGTGCCAATCCATCTCAAACACAGGAAATACCTGAGGTTCGCAATTGGCGACTCTCTATCAATTTCGAGTTCTGCCATTTGAGCTGACCTCCGCCCCGAGGGTCTTCACCAAGCTGATGTCGGTAGTGGCGGCGAGTCTAAGGAGGGAAGGGATCCACGTCTACCCCTACCTAGACGATTGGCTGATCAGGGCTGTATCTTCGAAACAGGCCCAGGCCCAGCTAGATTATGTCTGCCTCTTCCTTCACAAACTGCGCTTCTCCCTCAATTTAAAGAAGTCACAGATGATACCATCACAGAGACTCCAATTCATTGGAGCGGTCCTGGACACTTCCCTGGGAAAAGCCTCGCCACCAGAAGTGAAGGCTCAAGATATTCTACAGATGGTCACCAAATTTCAAAATTCCCAACGTCTTCCAGCTTTCGACTTTTTGAGGTTGCTAGGCCTCATGGCATCCTGCATCTTCCTTGTGCCAGAGGCTCGCCTGAGAATGAGATCTCTTCAGTGAGCACTGAGAAGTCAGTGGTCGCAATTCTCAGGGAGAATGACAGATCTCCTCCGGATTCTGGACAAGGTAGCCCGCGACCTTCAATGGTGGGCCTATCCAGAGAACATCTTGAAAGGAGAACTGTTTTGGCAACCATGGCCGGAGATAACAGTAGTCACAGACGCCTCACTCATGGGGTGGGGAGCCCATGCCAACGATTTGACCATCAGCGGTTGTTGGTCTCCATCGGAGTCCAGACTACACATCAACCTTTTGGAGCTGAGAGCGATCAGACTAGCGCTTAAAGCTTTCCTGCCATCAGTACAGGGGAGAAATGTCCTGATAATGAGGGACAACACGGTAGCCATGCACTACTCAACAAAAGAGGAGGCGTAGGATCACTGCCACTGTGCAAAAAGGCGATGCAGCTCTGGTTTTGGGCAATCCAAGAAGGAATCTCTCTATCGGCAGTCCACCTAGCCGGAGAGAAGAACTTGACAGCGGACGCTCTGAGCAGGCAGAGCACGGTCTCCCATGAGTGGGAGCTAGCTCAGGAAATCCTTCAAGAGATCTTCGCCCTTTGGGGAACCCCTCAGGTGGATCTGTTCGCCACAAGCACCAACAGGAAGTGCGATCTGTTCTGTTCAAGGGAATTTCCCCCGAGAGAAGCTCTAGGAGACGCGTTCGTAGTGGACTGGGAGTTTCCACTCCTTTACGCGTTTCCACCAGTCCCTGTTATTCCTCAAATGATCAGGAGGTTGAGAAGATTCCGGAAAACCATGATCCTAATTGCCCCGGATTGGGCCAGGAGAACTTGGTACCGGACCTTCTAGATATGTCCATCTGTCCTCCAATTCGTCTTCCACTCGAGGAGAATCTTCTCTCGCAGAAGGGAGGTCAGGTTCTCCATCCAGACACCAGAACCCTCAACCTTCACGCTTGGCTTCTGAAAGGGTGAGGTACAAGGATTGGGATCTCCCTGATGACATCATGGAGGTGTTGCTTTCGGCCAGAAGGCCAGCAACAAAGTCTTTATACCGCTGCCATTGCAACAAATTTTGCAGCTGGTGTAGGGAAGAGAATATCGACCCTTATCGTTTCTACTCTACTTGGCAAACTCAGGCCTTCAAGTTGGCACTGTAAAAGGCTATCTCGCAGCGCTTTCTATCTTCAAGCGCACTGCGGAGGAAACATCGTATTTCAAACTTCCTCTAGTGGTACAATTTCTCAAGGGATTAACTAATGTTTATCCTCCAAAACCATTCCAGGTTCCCTTATGGGACTTAAATTTAGTCTTAAACTTCCTAATGGGCACTCCATTCGAACCACTTCACTCTTGTGCGCTGAGATTTCTCACGCTTAAAACTGTCCTATTGGTAGCACGAACATCTGCTAGGAGAGTGAGCGAGCTACAAGCTCTCTCGTGTAAACCCCCACATACAATCTTCCACAAGGACAAAGCTGTCCTACAGGTGAAGCCGAATTTCCTCCTAAAGGTGGTTTCTGAATTTCATATTACTCAGAAAATTACCTTACCTTCGTTCTACCCTCCTCCCCATACGGGGAAAGAGGAGGAAAGGCTACACGGGCTGGACCCTAGGCGAGCTCTCAGCTTTTACATCAGCAGAATGGCTAGGATCAGGCAAGCAGACCAACTGTTTGTAGGATACTCGGGTCACAAGTTGGGACTACCCATAACAAAACAAACCATCTCCAGGTGGATTATTTTGGCCATTCTGGAATGTTACAAACTGGCAGGGAAAGAGCCACCCCAAAATCTCAGGGCTCATTCAACCAGGGGTATCGCAGCCTCTTCGGCTCTCCAAAGAGGGGTACCGGTCCCAGAGACATATGTGCGGCTGCCACATGGTCGTCCGCACATACATTCACAAAATTTTACAACCTGGATTCCTCCACTACTCAAGAGACCAGATTTGGCAAGGCCGTATTACATTCGATCCATCCCTAAAGGGATACATAACATTCTCACTCCCACCTCCAATTACATGCCACTGCTATGGGAGTCTATCAAAGATCAGGAATACGTCGGAGGACACAATCCCTTCGAAGAACAAGTTACTTCTTACCTTGTAACATTCTTTTGACGGGACGTTCCTCCGACGTATTCCTTATCGCCAATCCCATCCATCCCCGCAGTGATACTTCGCTTGTGGTTGCAGGCGGACGTCGACGCGCAGCGCCCTCTACAGAAAAAATTTCCGCGGCCAGCAAGCTGGAAACGTATTATCAAAGATAAGGAATATGTCGGAGGAACATCCCGTCGAAAGAACGTTACAAGGTAAGAAGTAACTTGTTCTTCTCCCCCCCCCTCTTTTCTTGTTGCACCTTTTCTGCCTTCTTTCATTATCTAGAACACTCCTTTGAAATTCTGCCCCTCGTGCCATAAAAAGTTTCCCTGGAAGGACACTCATAGTGTGTAATAAGTGCTTTTCAAGAGATCACAGCGAAAAACGCTGCGCTTCCTGTCAGCATTTTCACCCAAAGACCCTTAAAGACTGGCATACGAAACATTGGGTAGCCCACGCCATGCAGGCAAGGCATGCCGGCTTTATCGCTATGCAGACCATACCCAGCGACAGTGGCACACATGGACGTAGAAAACATGGAGAATCTCACACACACATTCTAGAGGTAAGCATATAACCCAAGCCATGAGTTACAGAAATGCTTCTGCAGAAAAATTGCCTCTATGCAGTCATCTGCGCCGACATCTCGTGCGCGTCGTGACAACCTCCAAAACCAACTTTGCGTGAAAAATCTTCTGCGCATATAAAACACGGCCCACAAGTTTCGACAGTGCACATAACGAAACGTACAGCGAAACAAGCACCCATTTTCAGTAGTGCTCACACCATTGAGTGTACATCGAAAACTAGTACACAAGACTGACAACCGTCGAAGCACACTGTGGGGTACATTGAACAGCCCAGCAGAACTCCCCTACCTCACCAAACTACATCTCAGCAGTCACCAGCAGAATGGCTGCGCTGGCTCTGTTGAGCACTATCCACTTGCATTAAAACTGCGCTCAGCAGTCTTCAAAATAATGCCGTTCCGTCTTACCAGCCACACATGGGGCAAGATGAAACACAGAACGCCCCGAGAATTGCTGCCAGTAATCCTTCAATTGCACCCAAGAAAATAATTCAAAGCCAGCACAGCTATGCTGCCAGCTCAAAACATTTTCACTGAGAAAGAAAATATTGTGCCTTTTAAAATGACTGCGCCCTGATGCTCTTTTTCATCTGTTCAACAGTACACAGTTCTGATTCAGTGAGACCCAGCGAGGTCCCTCCATATTTATGTTGTGCTCCAGCAAAAAGGGGGCATTTCTCATTGAATGACAGGTTCTGTCAGGCAAGATCTGTGAAATAACAAAGAAACCTCACTTCAAGACTTAAGCAAAATGCTTTCCTGTTTGCTACAAAATGACACAGATAAACCCTTCTTTGCTCATGTCAGTTTCATTGGACCCTTGCTTTGAACAGATTCCTGTGTAGTAGAAATTGACTATGGCTATGGAAATGCTCAGAATAAAGATACCAGGAAAAAACACATTTGAAAGTGACCACAAAGGAGAAATGAACCATGTGTAAATTGGTGCTTTTTCCAAACAAGAAAAGATCTGTTTAAAAGTGAAATGCGAGGGGGGCGCTGTTGCGCTCGGCGAAGATGGCCGCCTTCTGATCAGCTCCGAGCCGCAAGGCGTTCCTTGTGTTAATATCCTCCTGTTTGCCTCGGCGTGTTCAACAACCAACCAACGGAGGGGAAAGCTGGTGTGACTGGGCTTCTGCTGACTTCGTCCCGTCTCCCGGACTTCTTTTACCGCGGAGCTGCGGGCCTCCGCGGGTGAGGCGGGAGCAAGTGCTTCCTCCGACCCCCTTCGGGGTTCCGGAGAATCGCGGCCGTGTCCCGCGGCTTGTGGCCTTCCGTGGGGGGAGGGGCGTCCTTCCCGCCCTGCGCGACCGCTCTCTACTGCCTCACGGGAGAGCGGCTGACCGGCGCGGATGCCTGTCCCCTGGACCTTCACAGGATTCGAGAGCGTTTCGCTCCGCTGCCCCGACTTAGGCGGCGTGCCGACTTGGATCGAGCCTCCATTCCTGGCTCCAGGCGGTGAGTTGGGCCCCTGGTCTCCGCCGCATACACCCTGCTGACGGGCGGCCTTGCACGGCGTGGGGTCGTCGCTGAAGCGCGTTGGGCCCGGCAGTATCACATTCTCTATGCGGACTCCCTCTCATGATTTCGGCGCTACATCTGGCCCTGTCTGGCGGCAGTGACTACATTCCTCCGGTATCCTGATACCCTGTGTGGCGCTGCCCGGCTGCTCCGGAGCCCACCCCCCGGCGGATCTCTTCCCGGGCCCATCGGCCTGCTTCATGGACTAGCCGGGGGACGGCATGAGGCATCTGTCCCTCCCTACTTACCTACTGCTGGTCATTTTATTGTGCCGAGGTACGCTCTGACCCCCGAATCTCCCATACGGATGCACCATTGATCCGGGACATACTCGCCTTATTAGTATACCAGAGTGCTGACCGCCTTGCAGCCGCACACAGTGGTGTTCCCCGGTCCCACCTCATCGCAATGGCTACCAGAGGCTTCTCCTGTTTCTCTTATTAGACACTGTCTCCTTGGCCCTGGCCTCTACAAGTTTTCGGAGGTCTACTTCACTGGCTACTACACATATTAGCCGACCTGGGCGATCCTCCTGGCCCAGACCCGGCAGCCCAGCATAGATTGGTCCCTCCCCATCTGGATTTGAAACACTGCGTCTCGTGTTGCTGGCCGACTGCGGCCCCACACATACCTGGTGCCCTCCCATGGCGTCCCTCTCGCCCCCCCTGTCCGGCCCACCGGTCTTGAGTTCACCTTCTGCCGGCATCATGTCAACGCGGACGGGGAAGAAACAATCCTCCATCAATATGTTTACGAAGCCTCCGGGGGGATCCGGTGCGGAGACACCTGCACAGGAACCATCCACTTCACATGAACTGGAACCATCCGAATCTCAGAAAATGATGGAATACATCCGTGAGGGGTTCACCACAATCCATAGCAAACTAGACGACATGAATGGTACGATATCCTCTATTAAGGCACACATGGAGAGGACTGATGGTCGTGTGACTGAGATTGAATCACGGGTGAGCACCGCTGAGGATGGTCTGGGCTCCCTTCGGGCGGAGGTCTCCACACTATCCGCCCGCGTGACAGAGGTGGAAAAGAAGAATGAGGATCTTGAGTCTCGCTCGAGACGCAACAACCTCCGCATAATCGGGGTGCCGGAGGATGGCATACAAGAACCCATGGAGGACTACGTGGAGAGCTTGCTCCTTGATTCCCCAAAACTCTCCTCACAATTTGCAATCGAGAGAGCCCACCGTGCACTTACAGCGAAGCCCAGGCCTGGCGCTCCTCCTCGCCCGATTATAGCCAGGGTCCTAAATTTTCGCGACCCAGATGCCCTTCTCAGGGCGGCGAGAGTCAAGGGAGACCTTTTATTGGGCGCAGCCCGAATCCACCTATACCCGGACTTCTCGATGGCGGTCCAACGTGAGCGTAAGTCCTTCCTGGCGGTGAAGAGAAGACTGCGCAAGCTCCAGGTCAAATACGCTATGCTATATCCCGCCAAACTCCGAATCTAACATGCAAACCGAGTATACTTCTTCACGCTACCGGAGGAGGCCTCTAAGTTTATAGATGAACACTTTCCCGGCTGAACTGTACTCGCAACAATCTCTACCATTGCTTTATGTCTTGTTACATTGAACCACTCGCTGTGTCTCGGGCCTAACATAACATGCTTTTATTGTGGAGGCGACATCATTGAGCCCTAACCCAGAACTCAGTTGGACTTGTAGCATTTCGTCACTCCCGGTTGCGCCATCTACAAAGGCTTTTGGGCCGAGGGGATGCCACCCATCTTGTCCTGTTGACATTGTGATGGAGAATGTTTGTCTCTGTTTTCTCTCTATGCGATGCATCTGTTGGTTTTTGGGTTATGATACAGTGGGTTCTGGCTGCTGAACGGTCGACGGCACTGACTTCTCTCCGTCGGTGCGTCCCAGCTATTCACCACATACATCCTTTGCCCGTTTGATTGTCCGGGAACTCTGTGGTAATCCCTCGTTCCTAATGTTGGGACTGACCACATACACCATCCCGATCAAGCTGTTCGGATGGTTACTCCATATAATCTCGTTACATTGGTTCATTATAGATGGCCGTGCCTTCCCTCCCTCCCCCCGCGGGTCCATCCCTGTATGAGACTTGCTATCATTGCCAGGCATTAAGTTTATCCTAAAATTGCCTCAAGGTACGGAGCATCGCCGCCAGGCCGACTTACAGGCCCCCCAGGCGTTGATGCCATTGTTTTGGATTTGGTTGGTTGTATATGGGGTGTTCATCCCTCTGATTGGGGGAGGGATGTGGGAGGGGGTGGGGGGGTAGGGGAGTTTACGTTAAAAAAAGGCTTGGTGATTGCAGAAAGGGTAGAGTTCAGAGCTCCAGGGTCTCAATGTCATCACAGATCTGACTACAATAGGGACTGGTTATGGGGGGCACTGTTCCATCCACCTGTATTCCTCTATGTCTACTTTGGGAGTGTCGAGTGAGGAAACCCTGACATTCCTGAGTTGGAACGTGCGGGGGCTGGGGAACTACAAGAAAATGAGACTACTACAGCTTCAGGCTGAACGGCATGGGACTAAGATCCTCTTTCTCCAGGAGACACATGCGGTTACTGAGTATTGTGAGAAGTTTGCTAAAGCATGGGGACCACAGAGATACTATACCTCCTATTCTACACAGAGCCGGGGGGTTATGACCCTTATTCACAAGAGTATTAGATTCAACCCCATAGCCACGACAATAGACCCTCTGGGCAGATGTCTTACTTCATGGCACTTTACAGAATAGGGAAGTGGTCCTACTAAATATCTACGGTCCCAACATCGACGATCCTGAATTTTTTACACATCTCACGTCTCTCCTAGATGGCTTCCCGTTGGTACCGATTCTCTGGGGAGGCGATTTTAACACGATATTTCATGTGGATCTCGATAGATCTGGCTCTCGTCCCCGTCAACTCACTAGGGCTGCATATACTACACTATCTTCACTTCCTCGCCTGGCCCTGTTTGATGCATGGAGGCTCCTTTACCCCGACTCCCGCGCCTACTCCTTTTATTCCTCGGTGCATGATTCCTTCTCCCGGATTGATAGATGGCTAGTGTCTGATATACTCATAAGGAGTGTCTCAAGCTTGTCGATCCTCCCCAGGACTCTCTCCGATCACTCACCAGTGATTATCACCCTATCCTGGGGCTCGGATCACGACCGTACTAGACACTGGAGGATGAAACCACTTTCCCTCCTCGACCCGGTCTTCAGTTCGGAGTTGGAGTCGGCGATTGAGGAGTTCTTTGAAACCAATACCGGCTCCGTCTCATCACAAGCCACCCTCTGGGAATCTTTTAAAGCCTACATCAGAGGCATCGCTCTCTCTAAGGAAAATGGCATCCTTAGAACCATCCGTAGAGAGATCGCCGAGAGCGAGGCCACACTGTCCGAGTTGGAGGCCCAATATGCATTAAATCAAACTCCTGAGACCCTTGCGTTGATCGGCACGGAACTAGATACCTTCCGCGCACTTGCGGACCGTGAGCAGAGATTTCTCGATAACCCTGGGCTAGCGAGAAAATACGGTGAGGGTGAACGCCCATCCCGTCTCCTGGCTAGGCTTCTCCGCCGTGAGTTTGGTGCCCCACCCATTCCTGGCGTCGAGAGACCTGATGGTTCCCTAGCCACTTCCCCTGGTGATATCAATTCCGTATTCCTCTCCTTCTATCAATCCCTGTATGCTAACGCGGACAGTGCCACTATATCAGAAATCGACATCTTTCTTGACAAGCTTCCCCTATCGGTTCTCTCCTCCGATACCATCGGAGCCCTTGAGAGCCCATTCACTCCCCTGGAACTCTCGGAGGCCATAGACTCCCTCTCATCAGGCAAATCCCCGGGATCTGACGGTATACCTGTTGAGTTCTATAAGCGGTTCAAGTCTCTTCTACTCCCTCGTCTGGTCGCGCTTTGGGAGGAATCGGTGGAGGTGGGTCAGCTCCCTCCCACGCTCCGCGAAGCCACCATAACCGTCCTGTTAAAACCTGGTAAATCCCCCACTCAATGCGGCTCTTACCGCCCACTCTCGCTAATCAATTGCGACGTCAAGATTTATGCAAAGTTACTTGCCTTACGTCTGGCCCCCTTCATGCCACATATCATTCATCCGGACCAGGCGGGCTTTATTCCGGGACGCTCTACCTCCCTGAATCTGAGGCGCCTTTTCAATATTATAAGCAGGGTGAGCCCGGATGTCCACGCAGTAGCCGCCACGCTCGATATGCAAAAAGCTTTTGATTCCGTCTCATGGAGGTATCTCTGGCGGGTACTCAACAAATGCAAATTCGGCCCCACGTTTCTTTCCTGGGTCAGGCTGCTATATTCAAACCCCGTTGCCAGAGTCCGCACTGAGGATCGGTGCTCCTCTCTCTTCCAAATAGCTAGGGGTACTAGACAAGGTTGTCCCTTCTCTCCATTGATCTTTGCTGTGGCAATGGAGCCGTTCGCGGATATGCTTCGCCAATTTCATTCTCATAGAGGCCTACGCACCGCCGGTTTCTCTGATATAGTCTCCCTATATGCCGACGATGCTCTACTCTTCATTCGCTCCCCGGAAATCAACCTTGCCCCAATACTGGAGGATGTTGCTCTTTTTGGTCGCATCTCTGGCCTGACGGTAAACTGCGCTAAATCAACTCTTTTCCCGCTCACCCCCAGCACACGCCCCCCTCCCGATACCCTGGGATTCACTTGGGCCCAATCTGAGTTTACCTATTTAGGTATAGTGGTGTCGCGTCACGTTGATCGGGTTTTCCAGAAGAATTATCAAGTATACCTCACAAATCTTACGCTAAAAATTCAGGGTTGGGACAAACTTCCGATTTCACTGGCAGGTAGGGTGGGAATACTGAAGATGGTGGTACTCCCCCAGCTATTGTATAGATTCGCTAATATCCCGCAGTGGCCGGGAGTCGAGTTTTTTCAGACACTGATACGAACCCTCAATACTTTCCTCTGGCACTCTGGTGCGGTCCGCCTTAAGTTCCAGACCCTTGCTTCCCCGATGGAAGTGGGTGGCTTCGGTGCACCTGACTTCCTCAAGTACTGGCTGGCAGCTCAACTTCAACACACTGCACATTGGTTCAATATATCTGACCCCCCTCCCCATGTCAGACTAGAAAAGTTATTGGTTGGTGACCGCGATATCAGATCCCTGGTGATCGCACCCTTGCCAATAGATTCGGGCTCACTAGATCCGTTGAGGTGCACATCCCTGGCTTTATCCAAAACGTGGCAAATATTGGGCACCACCCATCCCTTCCATGGTAACTTCCCGATCTGGAACTTTGTCCCGGGGATCCCACAGGTCCCCCCATCGGTTGTTCGCACATGGGCTGAGGCGGGATTTGAATTGCTCCGAGACATATTTGAAGGTGGTAATTTCATAGAATGGCCTGACCTCCCACCGTCCCTCAGACAGAGACCCTCTGTGTGGCTTCAATATTCATCCCTCCGTAGAGTCCTCAAACAAAAGTACACATGCTTCCCAGCGTTGCCACCTGATGAGCTGGCGATCACTGAACTGTCCTCACCTTTCCCTATGAGGGGGAAAATTTCCAGACTATACACCCTGGTACAATCCAGATCGCCCCCTTCATTCTCCAAATTGAAGCTCGCTTGGGAGTCTGATCTCGGATTGGAAATGACTGAAGACCGTTGGTCCCATATGTGCTCACGTATCCAGAGGGTCTCCTTCAACTCCCGATTCAAGCTAATTCAATTTAAGCTACTCCACAGATACCACTACACCCCAACCAGACTACACCGTATCTCTAATAGTTCCTCCCCTAGATGCCCTAGATGTGGCCATGATGACGCCGACTATATCCACATGATCTGGTCATGCCCCCGCCTCACCCAATTCTGGGACGCAGTCTGCTCCACTATCTCGTCTATTCTTGATCACCCTATTTCCCCAACCCCAATGAAATGCTTATTCCACGACTTTCCTGAGCTCCACCGAGATTCTAGGAGACTGGCTGGCCTCTGTATGCTCCTGGCTGTGCGGACTATACTACTTTGCTGGCTTAGGCCTACCACCCCGACTCACGCACAGTGGCTCAGAGCAGTCACTTGGGCTTCCGATACGGAGGAATCATGGGCGGTACAACAGCCCGCCTGCTCTAGACCCAGAGACATCTGGTTGAAGTTCCGCTCATTTATGTCCCCCCCCCGACACCGACTCAGGTCCTACATCCCCAGCCACCTCTTCTCGTTAATTCCCAGTTGTCTCTTGTATGGCCCTCCACCGAGTTTCGTGCTGTCCTGCTCTGTACCCTCCCTTGTTCGCGAGGCGAGTCCCTCGACTTATTGTATAAGTCTGTGATGTTTTAAGTTGTTTTGATTTTATATGCTCTGTTGTTGCTCACCTGTATCTGTGCTACCAAGCTGAATAAAAATAAAAGTTTAAAAAAAAAAAAAAGTGAAATGCTGAATGAAGGCCCTGTCCTTGCATAGCAATGTGATGGGGGTTTGTGTTAAAACATATATAGGATGTTTAATGCCAACAGTCTTGCTTTCTGGTTCAGGAAAGAAAATAAGAAAACAAAATAAAGTTAGGACAGGTTTTTAGGCCCTGGCTTCAAAGGACTGACTACATGATCTACCTTCTCCCAAGAATACCAGCATCTGGGGCCTATGGGGTGGAGGGGTGCAGGGGTGAAGCATTTCATGCCCTCATCAGACTTTGTGGCAGTGCTCAAGCCGGGCACAATGGATTTCTGGGACACGTAGGTGTGATTGTTTTTTTTTTTTTTAAGCAGCACCTCCCCTCAACTTAAACTGGGGAGCTTCAAAGGCAACTCCAAAGCAACATTGGGAAGTATGCCCTTATTTGGAAGACAATGCTGGCCAATTTGGGGAAAAAGACTGTTCTGAATTGTGCAACCGCAGAACGCAGGAATGCAAAAGTTTAACAGTTTTTTTTTTAAACTTTGTTTATTGAGGAAGCAGCTTCACAGCAAAACAGTTCACATAAGCAGTGCAACACAACATGACCATGATTTCAACAGTAATACATATACAGCAGTAAGGCCGATGTCATAGTTTAAGGCGACGAGGCAGGCGTTACCCCTGTATTAGGCATCAAATCACATAAATATATGCGTAATAGCGACCATATGTCTTTGGGGCGGCAGGGAGTCGGGACTGACAATATAAAGAGTTCCTCATCATTTACCATGCATAGGTCTTTCAAGAAATTGGTTCGGGTAGGACCAGCAGCAGATTTCCAGCATTTAAGGATACATCGTTTGGCAATTACACATGAAATATTAAATAGTCTTCTCGTGGTTTCTTTCACTTTTCCAATGTCGGCAAACAGATACTTCAAGGGAGATAAAGTGGCCGGGATCGCCGTTATTTCTTCCAGTAGCCCAGCCACCTCTCGCCAAAACTCCACAATAACAGGGTACGGCCAGTACATATGATACGCCCCAGCATCGCGGGCGCCACATTTGGGGCATAGCCCTGTACAACCCTCCATGAATTTAACCAGCCTAGCCGGGGAATAATGTAGCTGATTCAAGATTTTAAATTGAATCAGTCGGAACACCGAATTCATTGAGACAGATTTGGTAAGTTGACAATATCGGGCCCATCTCACGTCATCGATCTGTGTGCCCACATCCCATTCCCAGGCTTCTCTGATAGTGTTGCGTGAAGGGGAGTGGGATTACACCAAGGTATATAGCATCGAAAGCCCCTTGTTACGGCCATCCGTTGTCCCCACCGCTCTGATACACTCATGTGTCTGGGGTTCCACTGGGAAGGATGGCCATCTAGCAGCAAATGCCGCCCTCATACGATGGAATTGAAAGCGTTTAAGCTGGCCTCCCCCCACCGCCTCTATGTAATCTGTGAGTTCGCAAAACGTGCCATCTGGGAACATGTGTTGCATCATAAAGAGTTTGTTAGGATCCCAGGATCGCTGAAGGGCTTTGTCAAAGGTTGGGGAGATACCAGAGAAGTACCATAGGGGGATATCTGGGTAAGTTTAACAGTTTAAATGTAATTTTTGTGGCATTAAAACAAGATATTGGTGCTTTCCCTAGCATGCAGGAGACGCAAACTGGAGAAAAATGTGAATCGTAGTAAAAGTATACTTGCTGCAACTTTAAAATTTAATGGAAACATGCTCTGTAATAATAGGTACACATATATAAAATTTTAGAACTTTAGGTGAAATATTTCCTACTGAAAAGTGCGAAAGATTATTGGGAGGGCAAAATGACAAAGTACAGACTTGGGAGTCGGAATACCATGCTCTGTATGAAATGTGTAATTTGCCTATGGGATTTTAAAAAATGCCACAACTGTAAAAATGTGGAATTTGTCATAACTGATTTTTGGCAAAAATTACTGTGGGAGGGCATGGGCAATTTAAGCTTGCACCATAAAATTGATGTCGTGTCCTTGAAACCCAACCGGTTGACTGGAAGGCGGTAACGGTAAGCCCTGACACATCCAGTGGCACCCGCCTTATAAAAGGGGGAGACTCGGAGAGAGAAAGGACTCTCTCTTCTGAAGTTTCCAGCTAATGCGCATCCAGATATTCCATCTTCACTGTGCAAGATTCCAGACTCCTCTACCAGGCCAGAGCATAGCTGACCCTATCCAGGCAGGACCATTGATCCAGAAAAACCCCACTAAAAATCCCAAGGGATACAGGGGGAAAAGTGGCTGGACCCTCAGTGGGATTATCCAGTGCTGCCTGCTTGCCCTGCTATCCGCTCTATCCAGCTGAGGTGCTGCTGTGCCTTGACCAGACCTTTGCCTAGCTGTTTTCTTCTGGGAGAGCTCGCCGCTGTGATCAGCGACCAGATATTGCCTAGCTGTCCAGAAACCTGGTGCGCTGTCCAAAATACCCCACTCAAGTGCTTGTTGTGAGTATTAACCACCCCCCAACAACCACAAACTGCCTCCCTTGCTTTGTACCTTGTATTAGGTTCCACCCCATAGAATAAAAATAAAATAACTGCCTTAGTTGAAATCCTTAAAACTGTCAGAATTCTCTGTGCATCCTGTCCTTGATCTCCAATTGTTGGTGCCATTCTTCCACTCATTTGTCTTGTTTAAGTCCTTAGTACCATTTTGATTAAACTAATTAATTTCCAAAGAAGGAGCCACACGGCGCAAAGGGGTTACAATTGCAAAGTAACCTGTGTCGCGGGCGGCGTCTATTTTCTAGCCACTAAAATATAGTTTCTGTAAAACTTGTCCTTTCCCTTTTAAACCGATTTCTCCCTGTCCACTGCTTTTATTTTTAAATCCGAATTTACTTTCCCATTGAGAATCTCATCCTGTCATTAATTTAGAGTCGCTCTTTCAATTGCATATTATCCCTGTGATGTGCATCTGTCATTCAGCATAAAAACTGCTTTCCGATTCAGTCTATATTCACCCGTTTTTCAAACCATTTTGACATTTAAACCTGTGTAAATTAGCAAATGCAATGTCTATGCGTGTGATTTGGCTGCACTGTGTTGTCACTTCAAAGTTGAATTTTGAACTGTATGCCCATTGTTGGTACCTTGCCTGTTGTTGCTAGCGTTCTTACATCCCTGATACTGTTATAACTCATATTTACCTCATTCATTTAACTGCACGTTTAAATTAAATATTTAGTAATTCTGAGTGCTATTTTATGCAATCGCAAAGGTTTTTAAATCCAATTTTTACCTCCCATTTCGTGGGGGAAGGTTGGATTTTAATTCTGTTTTCTGCATAGTATACCTGAGTCTTTGTGCTCCTTTCCACTCTAAATTCGATTAATAGGGGTTTGAGGGAGCATTTCTGGGCGAAATCTTAACTCTGGTGCCATCTACCCGAACAGTAAAATTGCTCCCATTCATTTGTGCTTTGGATATGTTATAGTAGAAGGTCAAACTAAGTGTATTAAATCAATTTACCTTGTAATTATCACCCTGTTGGTGATTGCGCCCAATATTAAATTTGTGTGATTTTCTTTGAATTTAAAATAAATGTTTTGTATTACCACCCACCGGCCTGGTTCATAGTCCATTGTGACCCGGGGTATTTGTAAAAGGGGGTGTGAGACGGGTTGGGTGCCAGCTCAGTCTGAATTCTAGGAAATTAAGTAAAAGTGTTTTAATTACGCACTGCATCCTATGCTAGTGGCAAGAGTCCTGGTCTGGTGTGTGACGCCCGATTAGAATCCTTAACCGCACGCATTCCTAAGCTAGTATTTCTGTGCAAGTCCATACAGCACTGAAAAACGCATTTTCACCTTCACCACAAGCTTTAGGTCATAGCCCACAGTATAACCCTGAAGAGTTTCTATTCCCCTTTAAAGATACACCCACAACAGTTTCTTGGAGAGGTTTCAACAAACTATGGACAAGGTCTCACCTTTGTGTCGTTTATGGAAAAATATCCACTTAATGAAAGACAAATTGAATGAATGCAAGGCCCAGCCTCCCTCCAACTTCGCTAGATTACAGCTAGATGCCCTTTTACAGCCCCATGTTAAAAGGCTTACAGAAGAAAAGCTCATTGACGTTAGATCAGGATATACTGAATATAATGAGGATCACTATTGTGATAAAGATCCTTATAATGAGAACGACCAATTGTTTATTCCCTCACCTGCAGATGGGGATCAGCCAGTAGCAAATACCCTTGTGCATGATCAGATCTTATACAATGATCTGCTTAAAAAGGCAGCAGAACACTTTAAAATTCAAACATAGGATGTCCCCAAGATTTAGACTTCGTAGACTAAATGCTTCAGGAGAAAACTGCAGCGGGTCAATTTATCCCTTTACGTCAGTCAATAAATAGGATACAGCCCTCTATAAACCCTTTACTGCGGGAGACAAGGTATCGCGTCCTCTGCAGTCAGTTTCCAGTGCGGAGGACGATATACTGTGTCCTCTGTACTGCTTACCTTTGGGGAGTCGGATTGCCCCCCTGATGCAGTGCTGTTGTCCCCGACCCCCAGGCTGTGAAGGGGAAGACCTCCCCTTCCGTGCCTGGGGGGTGCAGCCGTGAAGACGTTGCCGCACGCCACGTGCGCTGACATCAGGAAATGAAATGCACATGCTGAAGATGTAAATTTGGCAGACATGCTTTTGCATGCTGTAGGGGCATTTCTTGCCTGATTTTCTGGAGTGAGGGGTCGTTGGAAAGGGGAGACCTTCCCAACGAGCCCTCATTCAAGGAGATTGCTGGGCGAGGATCATTCGATCCTCAACCAGCAATGACCACCAGACCACCAGGAAATTGATTTTGTGATGGGGGCCCCTCCCACCAAGCCAAACAGCCCCCCACTCATTTGCCCCAAAGGAAGGCAAAAAGACCTTTTTTATTTGAGCCAGACTTGGGGACATCCGGGGGCTGGTCCCATGCCTGTGGGCCAGACCCCCTCAACAATCCCGTTCCCTACCCCCAGGAGGGGTAGATCCTTTCTGCTTCCCTGGGGGGCAAATGTGAGGGTCTGGCCCCATTTTGCCACCTCCTGGGAAACAGAATGCAGCACTAGACCACCAGGGAATTGATTTTGGGGGTGCCCACCCCCAGGCCAAACTGCCTCCCACCCCCCAAAAAAAGCCACACAGGTGGCGCAATGTTGTTTTGTCGTCTTTGGGGGGGGGGGGCAAAGTGGTGCTGTTTTGCACAGATTTGCCCCCATGGAAGGCAAAACAACATTGCAGTGGCAAACTTGGGGGCATCGGGGAGCTGGCCCAGTGCCTGGTTGCCAGCGCTCACATTAATCCCCCGACAGAGGGGTAGATCCTTTCTGCTTCCTGGTGCGGGGTGGGGGCAAAATGAGGGTTTGGCCCTATTTTCCCACCCATGGCAAGCATGAATTAGCACTAGGCCACCAGGGAAAGGATTTTGGGGGTGGGGGGCTGTTTGGCCTGTTGCCCATCACAGCACCCCCGGCCGTCCTGGAGCTCTGGCTGTGCCTTGTTTCAGCTTTTCCCTACGTAGAGGGATGGGAGAATGGGAGGTGGAGGGGGTTGTCAACAGATGTGTGAGGCAGACGCCGAAGGCCGGGGCAGCACCCACGGCTGTCCTGGAGCTCTTGCTGTGCTGAGTTAGTTTTTCCCTCCGTTGAAGGATGGGGACCCCTCCGGAGCTCCCTGTGCCTGCCTCTGTGCTTGGGGACTGTCGACCTGTTTTCTTTTGCACCCAAGTAAGTGCACCCACACATTTGAGGTACCAATTTCATCGGGACACCTGTGGGAAAGTAAGAAGGCAGGATATGTGTTGTGGCCCGCATGTTTCTGTGGTTTCCGGGTGTGAAGCGTCTCAAAATAGAATTTTTTTCCTATACATTTTGAACTTTTCTGGGCCTTGTGGGTAATGCATTCTAGGGCGATTCACACAAGTCGGACCTCTTTGGATTCCCACGGGTGTCTTCTTTTTTTAGAAAGGCATGTGGTTCCCCGTTTTCTGTGGTGGCTGTGACACTGTGGATTGTCCACAAAGCCAAAAACAGTCTTCCCCAGGGCGTTTGATATACCAGTGGTTTAGCCTTTTCACTTTGTGCCGAAGTCAGTGCATCCACACATGTGAGGTACCATTTATATCGGGACATCTGTGTGACTTGATTTTAGTTGATGCTTTAAGCACTATATGCTTTTGTAACCTCTGCAAGTCACCTATCCTTAAAAGGTCTGCCTATGCTCTTTCAAAAAATGTATGCTTGCCATTCTTCACTGTGATGCTGGAAATGCATTGGAGGGACAGGGCCTCCCTGTCCTTGTCCTCTAGTCCTTTTTCATGTGTGTTCTGTATTGTTTTCTGCCCAGTAGTCCATGTGGGACTCCTGGCAGTGCGGCTCTTCCTATTTTTGGTTTGGTGTACAGAACCTTGGGATACCCTTATGGCACCCATGGGTGGGGATACAACCCTGTTCCCATAGTGTATGAGCAGGGTATGAGCTTGTGGCAGCTCCATGCTGAATTTGACAGGTGCTTTGAGTATCCTCCATTTTGGGGATACCCAGGCCCTGCCATTGGAATCAGTTGATTCCTGATAGGAAACAAGATGGCCCCTGCAGCCTCTTGCTTTCCATTGCTTGTTACCTTGTTTTCCCAATGTTCTGGGAAGCCCTGTCTCTGTCCCTTCCCCCTGACTGGCTGTTAGATGGAAGTTCCATATATGGTATTGTGGGGAAGTCCAGGCCAGACTGGTTGGGGCCTTCCCAGTGACTGCATGTTGTGAGTACACCCTCGGGGTGGGGCCTGGGTGAATGGAGTGGATGACCAGTATGCACTTCTTGTTATGGGTGTCTAGTTTCTGGAATGTGACACTGAGACAGCCCTGCCCGAAACTGGTATGAATGCAGTGTGTAGTGCTAAATGGCTGGGTACTTGTCCCCATACGCATTGATTGATTTGTAGAGCGCTTTACACCAAGGCGCTGTACAATGGAACAACAAAATACAGCGTAATAACAACATAACAATGTGAGCATTATTAGTGAGAATTATGCATTCCTTGTTGCGAGTGTCTGAGAGGGAGGAGAATGGCATGAATGCACTGTAATGCGTTGAGTCGAAAGGGGTGGGCACCGCTGTGTTGGTTGAAGTTCCTTTTTTTTAAACTTGATCCATATATTATATATTTGGGGCACACCTTGAAACCCTGGCACAAGGTAGAGTATGAGCAATAGAAAAGGGATCAGAATTTAAACAAGCCCTAGGTGTGCTCTCCCCCGCTCTCCTAATGGAGCTGCTCCAATTTTAAATCAATGTAGTAGTATTAGTTCCAAAATCATCACGCTATACCCTTTAGTAAAATCATGAAGAGTTGTGTCTTCTGTTTTATTAGTGAGGCTTAGACGTCCTTTATTGATATAGCGCCTGTTGGTGTATCATGCCAATGCATTTCGGACATTGTCCGTCATCAGGGCTCTAGGCACTAACGCCATCATATTACATTATCAAAAACAATTAGCCAACATTGATCATGTCAAAAAACAATAATTAGCCACAATCCAATGTTATATACAAAGAAAATTAGTTCAAAAACATTCATATCATGTCATTTTATTAACAATGTTGTTCATAAAAATACATACGTCCATATTACCAAGTGTCAGTGGCATTTAAATCATAGTTGTTCAAAAACCCATCAAGTAAATGTAAACACATACAATTTCCGTAGATTATCCAGTTATTTCAAATCACGGGATGTGAATCTACAAAAGTAAACAAAAGATAAAATGCAAGTAAGCTTCATTGTCGGACACTTATCTCTAGTTAATGGTACTCTTGGTGCGTGTTGTGCACCTGTTTTAACAGTGGCACTATTTGTCCTTTCTCCTGTGTCACTCCGCTGTGCCTCAGTTTTATGTTCTCAGGGGTAACCTGTGAAAAAATCACACCACCATAGTCATGTTTATGTGCCCTACATATCCCTAAACCTATTGTATACATTACCATTCTCTCAGCTTACCTGTGTTCCCCAAGCGCTTCTCGCGGCGCTCCTCGCTGCGAAAAACCCGCGTCCTGATCAGACTCCGGTTTTCTTTGTTTAACTCCTGTTACTAGGCGACCCGCGCGTGCACGGGTCTGAGAGAGAAAGTTACTTTCACTTTCTCGCATTCGCCGCGCGTCGGCTTTGCTGCCTGCTTCAATTCCATTTAAAGTGACAGCGGTAATGGTATGTTGTACTTGAGTGCGATAATAATGTGTATTTCTGTATAATGTGCCTAATGCAAAATTACAATTGCAATTCATACCTCGGTAAAGAAAGTGGGCATATCTCTGTATTTTATCCAGATCCCAGTGATTAGATACGGGGGGTTTGCTCCCCTCCGTGTGTACTAACCAAGTGCCTCTCCCAATATGTGTGTTTCACACACTGGGTTACGTAAAGAAACATTAAAACCATCCAATATTTCAAAGCACGATTGTGTAACAACAATATATGATTAAAGTATATCGTTCACAATTATGGGGTGTGTTGTGGCAGCAGACTTTGTCTCTGCCTTGGGTCCAAGCGGGACCCAAGGCAGAGACACATTAGGCACATTATACAGAATGCCCTTCTGAGGGATTGGTTGCCTTAGTGTGACCCAGCAGAATGAATGAGAGACAGAACAGTATATCTGGGGGCCTCTCACTGCTAGAATTCGTTCAGAAGCTGAAGTTGATACTTTATGCTTATCCTTGAAGCCCAGCTAGAAGAAGACTTGCTGCTGCATTTGCTTCGACCCGATCGGAAAGCGGTCTAGTTTATCGAGGACTGATCCGGGAGAGGACCTGGTTAGGAGACCTCTTCCTGAGCTACAAGGTAACATCGAGCACCGCTAACTTTCACCAAAGCTCCCTGGAAGTCAGACCCTCGACAGGCTGCAGACCGGAGACAGGGACTGCCGAGGAGAACGAAGAGCACCACCGGACATTCCATCCACTGTTGTCGACCAGGGTTTGTAGGTTTGCTATAACCGCTGGAGACCCGTCGAAGCCGTGTTGCCCAGAAGCGGGGATCGCTTGACGCTGTGCCACCGACGACCGGAGCCGCAACACTCCATTAAGGCATTCGAATCCAAGGACTCTCTCGCCAGCACCGCCGACTGCTTTGTCCCGCCGGAGAAAGTCGAGGCCGCCGACACGCAGAGGAGAATCTGCCAGTGGGTTTCCCGCCACCCGAAGACTGCAGAGACGCCGGACGACTCGACACCTTTGCTGGGCCAAGTTCTAGACTCTTTGAAGTAACAATCTATTGACCCCACGGTAAACAGCATGCATCGTCTTTGCAGGATGTCTTCGACCCATCGTCGACGAGCCCCGCCAGGACCGAAGCAGCTACCTCGACGCCATCGAACTTTTCATCGAGAACCATCGACTCCAAGTTCACCACCTTCGAGGCCCACCGACGATCCGTGGCTCCTGCCTTGAAGGGAGTCGCTCAAGAAGAATCTCTCGACGCCTCTTCGAAGAACTCTGCTATTCCATGTACATTGGGGTGGCAGAAACATTTTTCATAAGGAAATAAGACACATTGAACAATATATGGACTGGGCTTTTTTTATATCTTTGTTTACAGGTTGCCCAGGTTGGGGGTGGGGGGGGGGGATCTCCCAACAGAGCTGTGTCTAGTGGTAGGGGCCAGTATTCTGCCTATTGTTCTAACCAACTGCTTTTCCTCCTATCTCTATTGTTGGTTCACTTTATTACTTGATTTGTGTGACATTTACACAAAGTACAGTTGATGCACGTTAATGAAATCTAATAGTAATTGACGTACCACGTATAACTGTATATATTTGCCATTGTGGATTAACTAAGCACAAAGCGAGTTATTGTGATTGTGTATATAACCTTGAACCTTAATTATATAAAGACTGTGTTTTCACTAATACAGTGTGTGTACATTCCTTTGTGGATGCTTGGGGTCTACACTGTACTTAAGAACCAGCCTGCATCACCTCCTGAGAGCTAGGCCTTGATTGCTCGCCCACGTTTTACCATATAGAGAATCTTGGCTGGGGTCCTCTGTGCCTCTCCTGTGCCATATAGAGAGCAGGAGTACAGACACCCCTCCCCCCTCCGGTCTTTACATTCACCACATTCGTTTTTCGTTATTTTCAAATGCCAAGTACGTCTGTTTAGGCCGTCAGCATAAAAATCCTGTGTACCATGGCTAAGTTTTTGGCTCGTGGTATTGCTTGTTTTTTGAAACATTATGAAAAATCTATGATTACCCAACTAGAAGTGTCGGGACATGTAGCGGTGCATTGCTTTTCTCAATATTCACGGAAGCCATTACAAGTGCAAACATTTCCAGCACATACTTCTTTTTGGTCACTTTTCCAAATTTTTCCCAAACTATGGCAATTTTAGGTACATAGTTGTTGCATGACCTGCGCAAATGACCCCTTCCTGAACTTGTAACTTTGTCTATTTTTCAGATATGTATGCCTTTCTGTGTTCCCATTGAGCTTTCCTATTCTCCTGTTCCATTCCGTGCAAGCATGTCTTATGCAAGAAAAGGGAAAAATTGCCTACCTCTCACAAAACTGTTGGTAACCTTATGAAAAAGGTTTTTTTGTTTCCACTCAACCTGTTCTTGAAAGCTTGGAAAATGAAGAATTCAGAACTGCCAACCTTTTGTTCCTAGCTCTTACAAGAAAAATACTACAGGCTTTTTTTGTACTTCATTTTATTGGCATTTTCTGAAAAAACAAATTATTTGGTCACCTTTGTTATTTTCTCAAACCACAAATCCTCAGTGGCGTTATGGCCGCCTACATTTGGGAAGAAAAGGGAGCAAATGTGGCCGTGATATCACTTGTGCAAAAATGTTATAAGGGATTGAATGCCGACATACCGAAATGTCCAAAAAAGGGGTCAACACTGGGAGGGAAAACCCTCAGCAGTTAAGGGGTTATTTACACCATCTCTTATCAGGGCTGTTAACCCCAGAATAGAAACATTTTTCGGCCAGCATCTTCTGACCCTTTTTACATCAATGGTCATCGTAAACTTGACTCTTTAGTGTATACCATCACCCACAAAAGAGCAGGGGCACCGTTAGGTTCTGCTGAGACACCCCCAACAAAAAGAAAGCTAGACGCGTTTCGCTTTGGGGGGAAAAAAGTAGCAACGTCAGCTGCATACCAAGTGTTGATTGTGAAAAACACCACAACCCCCCCCCCCCCCCGCTCTCCAGCTTCAATAGATCACTTTGGGATAAGGTCCAGACTCGATTCCATTCCAGACCCTATTCGTTCAGACATTCTCGAAACTGTCAATGAAGGTAGACCGGTTGCAAATAAAATTAACGGCAACCCTGATGCGGCTGATAATGCAGGCAGAATTGTTGCAGAGGAACCTTACTAAAACGCCATGCATGTCTGCACCAGTCAGGGTTTAAATTAGAAACTCAAGCAACGCTGTTTGGGGCGTGGCCTGGCAGGAAGCTGATGGCGTCCTAGACCTGTGAGCTCCTGAGCCCTGCTTGAGTATATGCAGCTTTGTGACGTCCAAATGTTGCCCCTCACTCTGAAAGTGGCAGGACCTGTGTCGGGGGGACCGTGGGCTTGACTGGAGTGAGTCTCATGGTATAAGGGGGCCAAGGACTGGAGTTCTCGAGGCTTCCTGCTGGAGCGTGCAAGCTCAGAAAAAAGGCGGCATCCTAATGACTGTTAGTGCAGAGGCCAGGAGAGTGCGTGTGCCCGATATTGTGCACGTCTGTGCATCCGAGCGTCATTTGAGGAGCCGGGCTGAGAAGAGGGAGCTGGCGTGCCTGTACATCCTGCTCCTGTGGCACTGGTGGAGCTGTTGGGTTTGTACATCCGCTCCCGGGACCTCAGCGGAGTGCAGGCGGCTCCCCTTCTGCAGCGGGTGCTGCTGCGTGTATTCCCAGGGATCGGGGGAGGCTCGCCAGTGTGCATCGGGCCCGGGTGGGTTGGCCTGAGTGTAGCGGCTAGTTTCTTGTCCCATGGTCGTGAGGGAGAGGTATGTATTTTTTTTTTTTACAACACCGAGTTTAAACAACAAAACAATAGGAACATAGAAATTAGTATAAAATGATAACAATGATGAAAAGAGGCGGTAGGGTTAGAGGGTACATCAGATATATCAACATTCAAAAATGGTTAATAGTCCTGCAGATGGCAACAGGGATGTAGGGTAGGGTAGGGTGGGGGGGGTGGGTGGAGGGAGCGGAAGGGGTCAGGCCTCAGTGCACTGCTAGCCATTTCCCCCATATTTTCTGGAATTTCCGAGGGCAGCCCATCGCTGTATAGATGCGGTGTTCCATAGATGCGCATCTGCTTACTTCATTGATCCACCTATTCAGGCATATTCAGCCAAGTTACAGCAACCGGCCATTTCCCGGCTCCTAGTGCCACTGCCAGGAATGATTTTTCATATTTGTTGAGGTCCACTTCTCCCCAGATCCCCAGAAGTGTCATTTTGAGGTCTTTTGGAATTGGGGACCGCATCACGTTAGAGCTCTTATTGGTAAATCCGACCCAGAAGGATTGTAACACGTTGCAGTCCCAAATCATGTGAAAGAAGGTGCCTTTTCCCCGTTTGCATCAGAGACAAGTCTCATACCCAGTGTACCACCCCCACCCCTCCCTTGGCCAAGGCTGTCCGGGGATAATAGGAGCGATGGAGTATCCTGAGTTGTATCAGCGTCAGCTTAGCATTGATGCCTATCTCACGGGGGAACATCAATGCCTCTACCCAGTCCTCGCGTTCAGCCTTCCCAGGTCCCTCTCCCATTTCTCCTTCAGTTTAGTAAGTGCCTTAGTTCCAAAAGAGTTAAGGGCCTGGTAAAGCGTGGAGGTGACCTTGGAGGTAATATGCACCGGAAGAACGTTGGTCTCCAGGGGGACTAGGGGTGTATAACAGCTATATCCGGGAACTGAGTGTTTCATAGCATGAGCGAGTTGTGCGTGTCTAAACTGGTCCATGGGTTGCAAACCAAATCTTTCATTCAGGGTCTAAAACCCTAACAAACGTCCCTCTTGGATTATGTGTGCTAGTGTGTATACCTCGCTTTTCCCAGTTCCCAAAAGAACCCATTCTTTGTATTTCTGGGAGGTGCACATTATACCATAAGGGTTGGGCTAGTGTTGGCTTTGCTCCCCAGTGAATGTGTTTATGTGCCTCCTTCAAAGTATGGCGGGTGTGAAGTGATATTCTCGGTATTCCTGATACTCATCCGTTGTCAGCATGTAGAGCCTGGAGGGGTGGAATGGGGTGCATAGCCGCTATTTCTATGCGGATGTGTGGCAATGTAGCATCGCCATGTAGCCATTCCTTTACCACCCCTGTTTGTGCCGCTAAGTAGTATGTGCGAATGCATGGCAACCCAATGCCGCCTTCACACACTGAGCTCTGCAATGTAGCGAGGGCGATTCTGGGCTGTTCCCCCCCCCCCAAAGCAATGTACGTAAGTTCTTGTCAATGAATGCAAAGGTTTCACAGGGGATGGGGGAGTGGTGCGTTTTGAAGGACGTACAGGAGTCTCAGAAGTGTCATCATCTTGAACAACGCTGCTTTACCCATTACTGATAGTGGGAGAGATTGCCAATGACAGACGTCCCTATCAAGCCTGCCTAGTACAGTTTGTAGAGTGAGATGGAGGAACTTATCCAGAGACGGACCAATACGTATACCCAAATATGTGAAGCCCAAAATGGAAACATGGTAAGGGCAGGGTTCGGGGATCACCTCGTCTCCTACCTGAATCGGGAAGTACAGTTTTTTGGTTGTTCACCCGCAAGCATGCAAAGTGTTGGTATTCCTTAAGAGTTTGAGACACGATCGGGCAGGAGGTTGCAGGGTTACTGACGTATCTGAGGAGATCGTCTAACATATAGCGAGAGTCGATCTTCTCCCCCCTCCTGACCAGACGAATCCAGACCAGTTTGTATCGGTTCTGAGTTTGATTGCTAGCGGCTCGATAGCCTCCGCCGCTTCCTCAGCCTCCGGCCGCGGTCCCTGTACCCCAGCCTCCGGCGCCAACTACTACTACTACTCCTCCTCCTCCACAGTATCCTCCTGATCTACAGTATACGGATGAGGAGGAGGATCCGGACACGCCATCCTCAGCCAGGGCCTTCCACAAACTTTTTGCTGGGCTGGCGGAGTATCTGGGCCTACCCCTACCCGAGGTCGAGAAACCGGTCGAGGGGGTTCTGGCAGAAGTCCTCACGCGACACCCCTCTGCCAAAACGGGGATTCCACTGCACACTGATGTAGTCTCCCTGGCCAAGAAGGGCTGCCTCAAACCCCACTCGGCCCAGCCGGTCAATCGATGCCTGGACTCCAAGTACAGGCAGTTGGAGGGGGATACACTCTTGCTCTCGGCCCATACTCAGTCACACTCCTTGGTGATCGCTGCGGCATCACTATACTCCAAACCTCAGTCGTCCTCAGCCTCCTCCTCTGCGGCACTGCTAGACAAGGAGGAGATGATCTTGGAGGCGTACGGCAAGAAGCTCTATTCCAAGCGTCCTTGCATCTTCGTCAGTCCAACGCTGATGCCATGCTGGCCGCCGTCAACTAAAGATTATGGTGAGAAATTGCAGACTTTCTCCCGGAAATCCCCACCCAGAGCCAACCACGCTTTAAGGCGGGGCTAACCGAGGCCAAGCTGGTGGCGCATGACCTCATGGAATCCACCATGGCCCATATTGACACCTGGCCGTGCCATCTGTATCGCCACGGACATGAGAAGAACAGCCTGGCTCCGGGGCAACAAAATTCAACCCGGATGTCCAGGAACGCATATTAAATCTACTGTTCGAGGGGGGTGGGAAGGAGTGGACCTCTTCCACTCCTCCACGGACGAAGAGCTGGACAAAAAGAAAACCAGCTCAGAAACGGCCAAGTCTTTATCCATCCTGACAAAGACCACGCCCAAATCGTACACCCAATCTCAGCAGCGCTCGGACAGGGGTCGTACGTACGGAGGGTTCTGCGGCTTCCAGCTATGGAGATCCTCTCCTCTGTGCATACTGGCAATCAGCATGTGGGAGTGCGCCCTCAAACATCTACCTCATGGCAGTCCACCTCCTGGGGGAATCCAACCTGGAAGCAGACAGGCTCAGCAGGCTGGGAGCAGACCATTACTTGTGGCAGCTAAACGACTTCGTTACTCAGGAGAGCTTCAACAGGTGGGGTCATCCTCAGGTGGATCTCTTTGCCACCTGACACAACAAAAAGTTGTCCTGCTCCCTGGGTGACGTATTTCGCCTTCAGTAGATGCCTACGCCTTTCCACCCATGCTGCTGATTCACAGAGTAATTTGCAAAATAAAGG
Organism: Ambystoma mexicanum; assembly: GCF_040938575.1. Classification (NCBI taxonomy): domain Eukaryota; kingdom Metazoa; phylum Chordata; class Amphibia; order Caudata; family Ambystomatidae; genus Ambystoma; species Ambystoma mexicanum. Next base: position 302,142,310 of record NC_090941.1, read on the forward strand.
AGTCTCGCCAACTCAACATCATTCTAATAGCTCCATGGTGGCCGGCCAGGCCATGGATTTCGGAGCCGCTCAGCCTCTCGGAGATGCTCCCTATTCACCTCCCGACAGGCCCAGCACATCTTCTGGTGCAGCAGGGGGGGCAGAGTCATCCACCCCGCGCCACAGAAACTAGCCCTCACAGTGTGGTACCTGAGCAGGTAACGTTGCGGCACCTCAGCCTCTCTCAGGCTAATCTGGAGATCATACAGGGCACTAGGAGCAAGGCTACCAGGGCCCAATACAAAAGCAAATGGACAGATACTGCCACTGGGCAAACTCTAAAGAAATCGATCCCCTGGCGTGCACTTTGGACGACATGCTCTCCTTCTCGGCGCACCTCGCCCACTCTGGCATGCAGGTTGACACCTGCCTTACATACCTCGCAGCCATCGGAGCTTACAGTAACTCGGAGGAAGGTTTCTTCTACTCCAATCCTATAGTCAAGAAACATCTGACGGGCCTCGCAAGGCTCTACCCGCCCGTCAAGAGGCCGCACCCTGTGTGGGACCTCAACATAGTCTTGGGCGCTCTGGCGCACAAACCGTTTGAGCTAATGCGTCTGTGGACATCAGGCTGGTCATCATCAAGACGACCTTGCTAGCCGGCCTCGGCTCGTAGAGTCAGCGAAATCCAGACCCTGGTCGCCTCTGAACCATATACTACCTTTCACAAGGACAAAGTAGTTCTGCGGACACACCCAGCATTTCTTCCTAAGGTACCGTCTGCTTTCCACTTGAACGAGGAAATAGTCCTTCCTATGTTTTTTGCCGAACCCAACGACGAAGCACAGAGAGTGCTGCACTCCCTGGATGTCGGGCGTGCCTTGAAATTTTACTTGGACAGGACCAAGGGCTTCCGCAAATCGGGCGCCCTATTTGTCACTTTCGAAGGCTCAAGACCAGGCTATCGGGCCACCATATCTCGCTGGATGGTCGCGGCTATCAAGGAAGTGTACGAGGGCCAGCACAAGCCGCTTCCGGCCAACATGCACGCCCATGCAGTCAGGGCCAAGGCAACAGACATCGCAGTCCAGCGCCATGTCCCTTGGCAGGTCATAAGCAGGGCGGCCACTTGGGCCACTCCCTCGGCTTTCTGCAAGCATTACTGTTTGGATGGCGGCTCTAGATCTGATGTGGCTTTCGGACAGGCGGTTCTCAGGAACCTATTTGCTTTAGGAGGGTCTCCTCTCCACCCTGGGGCTACATTCAGTTGTAATCGCCCATGCAGTATGGAGGAAAGGGGACGGGACGTAAGAGTAATTGTAAGTTACTCACCGTAGTGACTAACATACTCTTAGTCCTTAGTCCCCTTTCCTCCATACGTCCCACCAACCTCCCCCCTAATAATACTGGTGTCATTAGGCAATGTTTATTGTCGACGCCTCAATGGGGACTGAGGTGTGGCGCCGGAGGGCGGAGTCAGGGCAGCGCATGCTCCCTGGGCCGCACCCCCACGCGCCTCTAAATTTAAAGGGGAAGAAGGTTTTTTCCGGTGAAAAAGGTTCCCTGTCCCGTCCCTTGGAAGGGACTGCCCAAGTCGCTAATATCTCAGTGGTTATTCCTGCCAGCTTTAGCTCTGCCCCAGAAAACAGTGCGGGCAATCACTAAAATGGACATTAAGCCACCCAGCATAAGCAAGGTGAGAACCCCTACCTTAATTGATAACTGCATACCAACTGGAGACTCGTACCTGCCCAAAGCTACATCGGGTAAGGAGAGTCCTCCCACTGAACTCACTGTGGCCTTACTGAACACCCGATCCTTGGTGAGACACACTATAGATGTCCACGACTATATCCTGGAACATGGAGTGGAAATCATGTGCCTCACGGAGACCTGGATCACCGAGGCGCATGGCCTCACTATTGAACAAGCGACCCCTGACCCCCTGGCTATGTGTTCCTTGTGAAACACCGGGAGGGGGCCATGGGAGGTGGTGTGGCCATCATATGCAAGAAACAGCTTGGTCTTTACGAGGCTAAGATTGAGTGCGAAGGTTGCGACATTTCATGTTAAATTGATTCCCAACCCTAATCATAGCATAAACCTGGTGCTGCTTTATCGACCACCATGGTTATCCCTAAAGTTCAACAATGATTTTGTTAACACTGGTGTGCCTATGTGGACTGCCAACTCAGCACTGGTCATATTGGGAGATTTGAACCTCTCGAAAAATGACCGTAAGGACAAAAAAGCACTGGAATTGGAAATAAATGTTAAAAGCCATCATATTACTGTCCATAACTGGGAACCAAAGCACACTAAGGGTCATACCCTTGATTGGGTTGGCAGTGGAAACATTCAGATTGAGAGTGTCATTACCACCCCCTGTATTTGTTCTGATAATTTTGTTTCCTGTCTGATGAAACTTCCCGGCCAACCGCATAGAGTGCATGAACCCGCACGTAAAATAGTAACTAGGAATTTTAAGGCCATCACCTCTCCTATTTTGGCCGAATGTATGAGGAGTTTGATTACCAAAACAAAAGACTTTGGTGATCCAGAGACCCTTATTTTGATGGTCCAGAGAACCTTATTAACATCTATAATGAAGAAATTACAGACCTTTTAGATCAGTTTTCCCCTCTAAAAGCCAAAACCGTTAGAGATTCGCCAAACCATCGGAAATGGTTCTCCCCAGCCTTAGCAGAACTTAAAGCTAGCAAAAGACAGGCAGAGCATGTATGGCGAAGAGATAATTCCCTGGAAAATCTGACAGCTTGGAAACTTAAAGATAAAAACTATAAAGATAAGATTATAGAAGCTAAAAAAAAGCTTATATAATGACCAAATTATTCTCGCCGGGGACCAAACGAAGAAACTCTTTTGCATTTTTAGGTCCTGGGAAAAACCTGCTGCCACTAGCCCCTCTACTAAACCAACAAAGGATGACTGTAATAGAGTGCAGAAGGCATTTGCCGACAAATTGCAAAAGGCTACTATACTTTACCATAATCAGAGTATGGAAAAAGAGTATCTTGTTAGCTCCCAAAGGGGTCCCCCATGTTTGGAACCAGATACTTCAATCCATCCGGATCCACATACTGGATTCCGGTTCAAGGATTCATCCATGGCAGAGATACCTGACATTCTTAAAAACCATGCATCCCACAAACTGCTCTGGAGAACTGCTCCCATCCAAATACATATTAGAGCACAGGGACCTTTTCGTCCCCTTCCTCTGTAGGTACGTCACTTCCTCTTTTCAAACCTGTCTCATCCCACAGTCTGTTAAGAGTGTTGCGGTCACCCCATATTAAAAAAGGGGGGTCTAGAATCACATGATGCAGCAAATCTCAGGCCCATCACAAACGCCTTATTTTTCCTTAAGTTGATTGACCAGGTTGTTACTGTACATCTTCAATCTTATGTCTTGGGAGCTGGTAACCTGCATAGGAAACAATCTGGCCTCTGGAGCTTTCACGATACCGAGAGCTCACTGCTTGACCTACAGACTTGCATGCTTTCCAAGTTGGAACACAGCAAGTCGGGGCTGCTCATGCTACTGGATCTATCGGCAGCCATTGACTTGCTACACCACAGAATCCTCCTGCACCAGATGACCACCGTAGGGGGTCTCTCTATGGAGGCAATCAGCTGGCTTAGGTTATTCGTTGAGGGCCGCCACTTGCGAATCCACTGGGGCGACAGTGCGTCTGAAGTGGAAATCATCACCTGTGGTGTGCCACAGGATGCCTGTCTTTCCCCGCTGCTATTTAATATTTACATCCTCCCACTGTGTAAAGACCTGGAGTCGCTAGATCTTTTCTTTTGTAACTACGCTGATGATTTCCAATTTATCTTGGAGATTACGAGAAGGACCAATTGATGTTGGATTCAGCCTACCAGACCATCAAGTGTTGGATGTCAACGAACTGGCGTTGCCTGAACATCACCAAGGCTGAACTCAAGTTATTCGGTCCTCGGCAAGCCAGAAATAGCCTGGGTCATGTGCAAGCTAGTTTTGAAATTGATGGCAGTCGAATCATGGTAGTGCATAAGGTTAAGACTCTAGGCACCTACTTGGAAGAAGGCCTCAATAGTGATGCCCATGTAGCAGCCATCACCAAAAGTACTAATTACCATCTCAAGGTGCTACAGCAAGTGGCCCCTATGGTTTATGTAGAGAATCGTACTAAACTTGTCAGAGCAGTAATCCTCCCTCGCGTGGATTACTGCAATGCCCTGTTGGGAGGCGCAAATAGGACAGATATTCAAGGACTACATAAGATCCAGAATGCTGCCATTCGTATTATATTTCAGATGAAGCATTCTGAACCGACATCAGCAGCTCGAAAGAAACTGCACTGGTTACCGGTCACAGCACGGATTCAGTTCACACTATTGTCCATCTGCCACAAGTGCATTTTTGGAAACGCTCCAGCCTACTTGAAAGATAAGGTGAGCGTTTACCAACCCAAAAGAAATTTGCAATCATCTGATGACTGCCTGCTGGAAGTACGTTGCATTAGGCAAACCCGTCGATACGGCCGCACATTTCATGTACAGGGAGCACGGGCTTGGAACGCCCTACCTGCACAGTTGCGCAAAACAGAGAACTACTCGGCTTTTAGTAAGCAGCTGAAAAACGCTCTTTTCTTGCACAAAGAATAACTTTTCCGTTGTTTATCTCCGGTTTCTCCATCTCTTGTCATTGCTGGCGCCTGGATGCCCTTAGGCTTTGGCGCGGTACAAATGCAATAACATAACCTTGAACTCAAAAGTGCTTTTATTCTTCATAGATTTGTCCAACCGATTGACTTTTGACATTACTTTTTCAAAGGGGTACTTTGAAGACTCTCTGCTACCTGTACAGGTTCTTACCTGGAACTTTGAATCTGTTGCTGTTCTGTGAACGTCTGTTAAGACGGATTTCTGAACTCTGTCCTGGTGGCGCAGAAGTTCAGAAGGCCAACCTAATTACTTGGAACAGGGTAACCTCTGGACAAGCCAGACCAATCAAGGTAGCGATCGCGGCGGTCAAGACTAGGTCTCAAGAGGGGTGAGGGTGACTGAAAGCCCGCAATGAGCACACAAAGCAAGAGCGCTAACAAACTACTCCAAACAGTTGTTATATCAAAAATAGATACACATTTATTTTAAGGCCTTTAAAATAATGACCGTAGCGAGAAAATCACAATATCACAATATTAAACCAACACATACCATATCAACACAATATATATACAAATACACAGTCGCAAGCGTTTAAAGCACGAAATATGTAGTCCACCTGCCAGGGAAGGAAAACAGGCAGTGCGATAATGCTTTCGACTCAGTTCGCCTTCATAGGCACCTAACTAGATGGAAGTCCGAGCCCTGCGAAGAGTGGAGCCTTGTGCTCAAAGTACCTGCCACGCCGGTGCCGACGGGCACAAGGGGAAGCTCTTCGGAGGAAGTCAGGCGGTTCACGTTAGTGCACAGCAGAAGAACAACAGGTTCCGCAACTCAAGCGCAGCCTCCACAGCGGGCAGAAGCAGAGCGCGAGCGCGGCAAAAGGGTGCTGTTTTTACACAGCAGGGAAAAGCAATGGGATACTGCAGGAGGGCGACCAGATCCTAGATATACTACTCACCGGTCCCCGAAGCAAGCAGACCCAGGCTTCTCCACGATAGTTTCAGCAGCTGGCAGGTTCAGAAGAGCAGGAGACGCTTTGTAGTCGTGTAGAGCAAAAAGACGTCCCAATCGACGAAACCGGCACAGTTTTGTTGCCGCACAGGACAACAGAGCGGCCGTGTGTATTCGAGCCAAATGAACCCTCCTCCCTTCAGACCTGGGGACGCCAAGCGTACGAAGCGTGGGAGAGGGACAAGGACTCGCAATACAACACAACCTGGCGGCGGTTGCAGAGCCAAACTCCTTGTTAAGCTGGTCAGTCAACTGGATGGCCCAGAGACGCTTCCGAAGGCTTACTTGGCAGGAGATGGTTGAAGATGCCGGGAATAGCTGTTCCTGCTATTCCAAAGGTCGAAGCACCAGTACAGGCCTTCTGGTTCGATCAAAGGAGGACAGGGGCTCTCCGGACGACAGCAGTGCAAAGGAGGATTCCTTCAGCGGGTCACCAGCGATTCCTCGGTCCAGCCTCGTAGTTGCAGGATACTTGGCTCCTGTATTCCTTCGTTCGTGAGAACTCAGGAGATCGACATGGTAGTGGTGTTTCCAGCCCCCTCTTATCCACGGTTCCCTTCGCGCCAAAACGGAGGGGAGCCAATGGGAGATCTGCTCATCAAAACACATACCATACGTGGACCAATCACGGACCACGGTGGTCCCAGGCATTCACACCACCCTAGACTCTCTGGCACCCAGGATGTGTATTGGGACCAGACATCCCAGCCCACACCCTGGAGGCACACAAACGACATGTAGAAGCCCGCGAAAGCAACCACGTTTCGCGGGAAAGTACATGCCCAAATAAGGAAGGCCCCGGGTCGCCGGACCTGGGGAAGGTGAAGGGAGCAAGACGGTCAGTGGACAAGACAAAGGAGCCTCGCGGACTGGCCATTTTGGGAGCCAGGCCACCATTTTGGGTTCAGTGCAAAAACGTGCTCAGAACGCCAAAAGGAGCTCAAAATAAACAATACGATCGCTGCCACCATTCGAGTCCCTGAATGACTTGCACCGATCAAATACATTCCTAAAAGAGTATCTAGGGCCTGTAGAAGGCTAGAGACCCAAGAGAGCTGTAACTTAGCTTACAGTGCCCTCTTGTGTCGTGTTGCACTAAAGCTGCGACACGATAGAAGAAACTACGGGAAACCACGTTCCCCGGTACTGACTGTCTTAAGGGCATGTCAGTTTCCCCGTAAGAAAGGAGCGAAAGCCCAGAGAAGTGCGGCAGAAGGCTGTACTTCTCTGGCAAAGTCAAGAACAAGGTTTAAAAACAATAGCAAAAAGTTTAGGGGTTGCCACATGGAAGGAAAATTCCCTACAATTACGAAATCTTTCCTAACAACGTCAAAAAGAATGGTCTTCATTTTTAGAGATGGATATGGGAAAGGAGTTACTGTTCTGCTTGCAAGACAAATGGACAGCATCCTAGCCATGAACCCATTCCCAAGCAACTAACCCGCACTGCCCTGCCCTCTAGAGTTGGCACTTTTATATTCTCATGGGCACAAGACCGTTGAAGTTTTGAGAATCGCTTACCAGGCCTTCCTGCACACTATTCCCGCCTATAGCAATAACCCTTTTGCTCCAAATCATAGCCCATCAGTGTTCATTCCATGTGACACCATTTGAAGCCTGTGACATATGCTTCGGGTCACTCTGGTTGGCTTCCTGTGTGTCCACAGGCAAGGGGAGTAGGGCCTCCCCTTACTACTTCCGTCGCTGATGAGGGGCTCCTTGTTTTGGCCAGATGGAGCCGGCACGATTCATTGGCCTCAGTTCAATGGCCTTGCTCTAGTGCCCTTAATCAGGCAGAAAATGTAAAGCTGGTGGTTTTGGTGCACATGCACAGTTTAGTTAATAATGATCAAGCATTGCCTGATGGCAGTAGCAGGCAAAGGAGCGTTCAAACCAAAGTGCACTAGGAATTGAAAGGAAATTAAACACTAAGGGAAAGAAACGTGTCTTAACGGGGTAGGAGTGGGGAGAATGTTTTTTTATCTGAAAAATAAAACTCAATCCCAGCCCTCTTTTCGTTGTATCTTATGCCCCTAATCAGTGTTTTTTGTTTGTTGACCTTATGGACTTTGGTCTGCATTCTTCCACAGATTCCCCCTACCCCTTCCCTTTTGCACTTCTAGTTCAACTATCAAAGCAGCAACCTTATTAGTTTCTACTTTTTCAGTGTTGTACAAACTGAGATTTGCAGGAACCAGGTTGTCAACTTGCAGCCTTTATTCCTCCTCTACTTAATCTAAACACATTTACTTTATTCAATCACGTTTCAAGCTTTCATGAAGCTGATGAAGTTCTCTTTGTAGAGTATGTGATTTGTTTACTAATTTTTTGAAGCACAAAGGATGGAAATAGATAATCAATAGAACTATGGCAGACAATATTTGGGGTGCTGTATCGATGACTACTGCTCCCGTTCTACTACACCACCTCTCACTGCATGAACGTATACCTGCCAGTAAGAAAAGGAACATGGTTGTTGTGATATACAGCGGGTGTTCAGAGATCTAATTACTAATGGAACACAGATCATCAGGAGTACATCAAGCGGCTGTACAGCGAGTGACCGCAAATTCTCTTTTCGAGGGGATTGTGTCCTCCGACGTATTCCACATCTATGACCGGTAGTGCTGCGGTCATTACCGGTCATAGATGTGGAATACGTTGGAGGAACATCCCATCGAAAGAACGTTACCAGATAAGGTAAGTAACTTGTTCTTCTGCTCATTAAAGACTCCTTCTAGCACCTGCACTTTTGTTTGTTTAGTCTGGTCTGTTTCTGTTACAGTAGTTATTTTTGCTGTCCTGTCTGCACAGTCATTGCCACAGCTAATGTCATTATTTTTGGCTATTTGTTTCAGGAAGTACAATGGCATGTAGCAATGCCTTCACATATTGGCTGTCCTCAATGGGGGGGAACTCTGTTGATGTCAAGAATCCTTTCTGTTTCCAGAGCTGGCAAGAATCATGGCCTACCCCAAAGGCATTCCTCAAATCGGTATAAATGTTAAAGGACTGTTGAGCAGCTAGTCTGCATGCCCTTGTGAGCGCCACCTTCTCTGCGACCTGCGTGCACATGACCTTGGTTAACATCCAACTCTCCTCCACCTCCCCAGTCTCACATACTTCATACACTACAACCAATTTCCCATTTCGTTCTTGATAGCACAGCCCATCCACAAAGTAAATCAGGTCTTCAGGGAGGGGTACATCAGTTGTTAGTTTGAGGTGCCGATCAGAAATCTGTAATATTGACACCATCATGGGGGTCTGTATCATGCGGTTCACCATCCTGGGTAGTTGGAGCATAGATGCTGCGTTCAACATCTGATTAGAGTAACATTGGAGGATTTCAAAAGGAGCATCTCATATTTGCTAGCCTGTACATGTGCTGGGTTTTCATTTTCAATATGAGGGACACAACAGAGTGTGGTACTGCATCCTCTAAAGGAGATCTCAACATATTTTCACATTGCTCCACTGCAGGTGCAACTGCCGCAATTGATCATAAGCAAGATGGCATCCCAGCTGCAACTGGGTCTAGTTTGTAACTATAATAAGTAATGACTGAGGAGATCCAGAGCAAAACCATTTCTCTTAACAGTATTGCGTAAATCCCTTCTTGTAATCATGGAGTCCCAATGCAGGAGCACTGCCTAAACTGTTTATCTCATTAAATGCTTTTCAGCCTCTGGGGCCCACTGTAGTGGCTTTACAGTATTTGCTTGGGTGTACTGTTGTAGGGGGTTGACAATCTCTTTGTAACCCAGAATCAACTACCAACAATAACCCACTATCCCTAAAAATGTTCTCATCTGCGTGACCGTTTGGGGCTTTGGAATCTAAGGCTCCGTCTCATTCTGGGAAGTAGCTATAAATCGGAGACCTTCAGTAATATCAACACCCAAATAGTGCATTCTTGGCCTACATAATTGTAATTTCTGTTTGGCTGACTTATGTCGCTTCTCTGCTAGTGCAATCAGCTATGTGTCCTGTTTGCATGCCTCATAGAAGGGTGAAGCTTCCAGAAGGTTATCCACATATTAGACCAACACCGACTTTCTTTAGTTGCTGAGAAAAGTGGGAAGGGGACTCATTGTAACTGTGTGGCAGCCTGTACCAGATTCTACTGTGTGAAAATGCAGGCAAGTACCAACTTTTTTTATCTATGGCAATGGACAAGAATGCCGAGCGCAGATCCACAACTGTAAAGTGGGTCGCTTTCAGAACAGATGCATGACCGTATTGTAGCCAGGTTGGGCACAACTGGAAATGAAGGAACTACCACTGCATTAATGGTTCTCTGACAAAATGGTAGGTTGTTTTCCCTGGCTTTTTCAAAAGCAATCCGGGGTGTTGCATGGAATAGTGGAAGGGAAGGTTATACCTGGTTTTCATGAGTGACTCAATAACAGGGTAGATACCCTGCTCTGCTTGTGGCTTTAATGGGTAATGGGGAGTGAGTGGCAGATTCTTGGGGTCAACCTTTATCAGAATTGATTTATAAGTGTGAATGTATCCCATCTCATTGTCATGCGTTGACCACAAAGAAGCAGTTATGAAGTTAATCAATGCTTTCAAGTCATCTGACCACTCTCCCTCACATTGTGATTTTTATCTCCGGATCACTTGGAGAAGTTGCAAGAACCGCCTCTGCATTGTAATGGGAAAAGTTTATGAATGCCCCATCTGGGTGAAATATATAGTTGTGATGTTTTATCAAATAGTTGAACGATCCTAGGAGTTCTGATATCCGATAGAAAGCGGAGGAAAAAGCTGTTAAGAATAGGAGATGGTGGGGGTATCTAATACAGGGATTTTCTTACCAAAGTGAGTCTGCTCCTTCATCAACACTACAATAGTGCACCTAAGTTTGCATGAAAGGTCTTGGCCTAACAAATGTACCTGTGTTTAGGAAGAATGCATGTGTGTTGGTCAGCGGTCCTAACATGCTTGTGAAGGGTTTGGTTAATGAGTCGGTGACAGGTATTGGATATCCCTACTGCCTTCACAGATTTGGTAGACCCTAGCACATGATGATTTGTTAGCCCCCTGTCTACTAGGCAGGGCACAGATATTCTTTCTACACTACATTGTACATATGGGCCATCCTTATCTATCGTTATATTGGAATCCATTGCGACATCACACTCAAAAGGTAGCCAGAACAATCTTTGTGAATCTGGGGAATTGGAGGGGATTCTGGGGCGTAAACGGGGGCATGGGGATTTGGGAAAGGAGTTGTGGTTCTCTGGTTCGTTTCAGGGAAAGAGGACAGTTATCTGCAGGTAGATATTGAGTGGTGGTCTTGACCCAAGGGAACTATGGACTAGGAGTACGTTAGTCACTACGGTGAGTAACTCATAATTTAGCACCTGGCCACTTAAAGAAGAATGTAAAGGGTAATGTTGGATGTGGTAGTAAAGAAGGGAGGGCTTCAGGCCGTTAAAGTTGATCCCCCATGGTCGAGGAGCACTGCAGTCTTGAATTTGAACAGTAATCGGGAGAGTGATATGCAAGGAGACTCGCACACTGGCCCCACTTGCTTGGTGCAGAGCTCTTACAAGACTTGCCAAGAATCCTAGATGGCGGACCAGCCTTTTATAGGCTTTGTTGGGAATACATGTCAAGCCTGTGTTATTAAGGTGAAGTGTTAGACAGCCTTTCTCACACTAGTGATCACAATTTTACATTTGCAGGCCCTTACAGGGAGAAAGGCAGAAGGGTTGTGGGCGCATGTGTATAAACAGAAGCCCAGAGAACACATTACGCTGGGGTTTGGCTGCAGAGGGGTGGTTGGTGAGATCAAAGGAGGTATTTGACAGAGTAAGTTCCAAGGAGGTGGCGGTGACAGGAAGCATAGAGGTGATGGTAGTAATGGGAGAAACTGAGGCTGTATCGACAGGAGGAAGAAAGCAGGTGGTGGCAAGAGAAAGATCTAATAAGGAGTTGGTGAAGAGAGGAACTAGGGGAGTGGTGGGTCAGGGAGGCGCAGAGGTGGTGGAGCAGTGGTTGGTAGTGATGGTTGAGAGAGGAGCAGATGAGTAAGGTGAAGAGACGAGGAGGAAGTGTAGTTACTAAGATCACCAGAGGAGGTGGTTAAAGGAAGGACTGCAGAGCAGGTAAAGGCTCGGAAAGAGCCAAAGAGAAGAACACAGAGAGGGAAACACAGACGCATGCTTTTTGTGTTTTTAACCCACACTAGGTGGGTTAAAAAGCACAAGGGTTATCGAGGAGGGCTAGGTTGAGTTCCACGACCAGAGGGGGCTCAAGTAGTCTTGCAGAAAGGCTCCTTGGGTACGAGCAGATCTCAGTGTGACAAGGAGGGTAGTATCAGTCTCCTGGTTCCTGTAGTAAATATCAGAGGCATTTGTTGGTAACTACTTAGGCTTTATTGTAGAGCCCCCGGAGCGTATGGCCACCGGGGCATCTTTACACTCAAATGGTTCTGGAATGACTACATTCCAGAACAATACAACACATACATAAAAGTAAGACGTAAGAGACCCACAAAAGACCCACTATAACCGTTCCCTAGGGTCAGGCCCCTAGAGAGGAAGCTCCAGTGCCTCATGCATAGCCTACCTTTGGTCCAGATCTGCCTACCCAACATTGATAACTTAAGTGCTGACATCCTTTCTGGCAAAGAAGCTGGGGGAGCCACACAGAGATCAAGGTTCTGGTGGCCGTTTTACATGGACTCACCCAAAAACTGGGAAACGGAGGGATGGCAGCTGTATACAGAACCCCACAACCATAAAGTTATCTGTGACTCTTCATTTCCTTCCTAGGAGACTGTGGGGGGAGACTGGGCAAAGACCCAGAGTGAATTTGAAAGACATTTTTTTTTTTGTCTGAGAATCTAGAAACATTGTAAGAATTGTTCTTCTGAAAATTGCTTTAGCAGACCTGTGAACTTTTACAGAGAATGGAGAATTCAATGAGACTGGAGGAGGCTTGTGTGGAGAGAAGTACCATCTATAGTCAGTTTCTCTTCCCTCGTCCATCCAAAGCATTGTCTTGAGAAACCCTGAATAAATAACTCCAAGCGGTGGTAGTGTGGCATTATTGTCCCACTGGCGCACACTCTAAATTACAAGTTCCTTGATGGCTTTTTTGCATTTCCCTTCTTGATATTTGGCAGTTCTACTAAACCTTGTGATTTCCCGAGGAACAAAAGTGTGTAACTGGGGAAGATGGCCTCAGAGGCTCGAGGTTTATATACAGATGACAATTCGGGCACAAAAGAGTGCTACTGAACCGTGTTCAAGCAGACCTCTGTGCTATGTGGGGTGGAGGGTGGGCACCTAGTATTTGGTTGGGTAGAAGCACGGATATCTGACATGACCGCAGTTTGCCCTTCTGAAGTTTAAATCCCACTTCAGGGCCAATTTACCATTTGATCCAGTCAAGGTTGATGATTTGATTCACCCTTGTACTCACCTTGCTGCCTGATGCCTAGCAAAATGTAATAAACAACTTTGCCAATGCTTGCTTTTCTTTGTACCTACCAGAACTTGAACCAGTGTTCCTCCATTTCCCTTGTCGAAATTGAACAATTTAAGAGTTGAATTCTTGCACACAAAATTCAAGTCAACTCTGCTTATCAATTTCAGGAGTGAATATGATGGAGACTTGCAGTCTCAGCTTATGAGTAAAGCTAATGAAGAAGATAAGAACTGCAGCAGAGCTCTCTCGGTAGTCAATGCTGTTGTGCGAGCTGCTAAAGACCTCTTGCACCGGGCTCTTGCTGTAGATGGTAAGCCAATTTCCTGCGATTCACCCATTATTTCACACTACAATGACAGTAGCATTTTATAGGCTTAGGGCAGATGTAAGAAACTCCTTCTGTCACAGCTCTATCCTTTGTTTATATGTATTAATGTCATTTTGCAAACAGTCACATTTGTTTTCAGGATGCTTTTTGTATCATTCCCATATTTAAATATTGATACTAATTTGTATTATAGAAAGGCTTTCTTCTAACGGCTCAACAATAAAAAAATATTTCTGGAATGTTTAATTTGAACCACATTAGCAGGTGCTGTGTGCAAATAAATGCCAATTTTGTTAATAGATTCTCCAGTATTAGTGGCCACTAGATATATTTTATTTTGTTTATTTCCTAGAATATTTTGAACATTCAGAATGAATCTTCATTACAATGAAGTTCAAGGTATTAATTGTCCTTCTGCACCTTCTTTAAATGCTTATGCAAAACGCACATAGGAGGTTAAGAGAGCAATTGGGTTAATGACCCACTGTTCTCATTGCCATGCTTCAGTGATGCATCGTTACAGTTGAACTATATTTGCACAGGAGATCCCTGTCACCATACAATATATATTGGCTCCCACACATCCTAAAAAGACATTGCTAGAAGAAAGCAAGTAAAATATTTCTTTATCTTGTTTCTAGTATTCGTAGTAGCAGCATAGAACAAAACTGTAAAAGTTAGGCATTTGGCCTGTACTTTTGGGTATATTGGGCTATAAGATGAACACTGCTTTTCAAATGTATCAGGCTTAAGAGCCACACTATGTGCCTCACATGAAATTAACATTGAATTTAACATTCTCATTTGTGGGGTTTCTTGAAAAACCTGTACCCATTGAGTTATCAGGGGCCTATTTTTGATGGAGTTCAGTAAAAATTAAATCTGTTCACTGTGTTTGAAATGTTTGCATGACTAGAATGACTTCCCAGGCATTGGCTCCTGTTGCATCAACTCCATCAGGTGGCATGTATGGCAGAAGGCATTCACCATGTTATTCATGATGACCCTATCATTCTTTACATTTTGGCTCTACTATTGGTTTTTGAGAACTTCATTGATGCACTTTTAATGAGGCATTGACAGTACATCTTCTTTCATAGAATAAAAGGACCATTCTTGTGTCTAGAAGGACGCTAAGTTACCTGTAAGCCAAATGTCTATGCTCTTTAGTAGAGTTTGTTTTATCACATTTTATCCTTTTGGCCAAGTGTTGGGGAAGTTTCTTCTTTGTGCATTTTACCACCATAGTTTTCAATGGACCCACCAGCAGCAGTAGTTTTCTTGAACCCATGCCTGTCTTTCGTGGTAAGTAGACTTTTTTTGCTTTACCTACCTTCTCAGCTCATTTATTTTTAGGGCAATGGTAATTCCTTCCTGTGCAGGGGGACTGTTTCCCTCAGTTATGCTTTCTGTTATTTAAATTCAGCACACCACCGTAAAATGTATTATTGTAGTGTTGCATCCTTTTTTCACTTTTGTGTGGCAACATACTTTATACCTTTTTGATGTTCCTAGGATGATCTAGTGGCAGTGAACTCTGGGTTTTTTTTCGTTACCCTTTTTCGGTGCACACCATACACTATTGTTTTTTCCGACATAATACCATTTCCAGTACTATATACTCAAAATGGCCATTCATTGTGATGCAAGTCTGATGCTTTGACCATCTTGTCTTTTGTCAGTCTTCTTTCCCTGTCCTCCATCTAAGAGCATATAAGAGCATGCACTTCCCAGGATCCGATGTGGATTCCCAGGCTAGGTTCTTTGTGTTGCTGAACTGGTGAGGTTTGAATTTGGGACTTTTCAGAAGTGTCAGTTGCTGAACAGATGTGGGTTTTGTGGCTGTCCATGATTGGTAGAGCCCTTGCCTATTTGAATGGCGCAGATCCTTGCCATTGGTGGGCCCGGGTAACCCCCAGCCTAGATTTTAGATGAGGAGTCTTCCACTGGATCTAAGAGTCGGACGATAAGCCTGCTGAAGAAAGCCGAATGGATTACAGCTGAAGTCAACCAGCATTGTCCAAGCCAACCACTGTGCCTCCTGCTGCCTCTCCAGTGATCACGGCAGGCCCTTGGCAGTGCATTCCCACTGTGGACTGGTGGAATAAACTGGCCCTGTGCCCTGCACTAGTCGCCTGACATCATTGGCCATCGGAACACAGTTCTTTCTTATCGGCGGTGCTTTCGACAGACAAAGATCATCGCGAGAGACTCCTCATTGACTGCAGTCACAGCTTCAGCCTACCTCAGGGGAGAGAGGGGGTTGTCACATTCCACGTGTCCCTTAGAGAATGCCTACCCTTTCAATTCCCCTCTTTTCTACTTAACCTTTACGATTTCCCTTTATCATAGAAAGCAGTCCTTTTAAATTCTGCCCCTCCTTCCATAAAAAGTATCCCTGCAAGGACATCCATAAGGTGTGCAATCAGTGCCTTCCTCAAGAACGTCTGGAAAAACGCGGTGCCGCCTGCCAGCTTTTTCGGCCTAACGCTCATGGATCGGCATACTAAGTGTTAGGCGTCCAAAAACATGCAGGCCGAGGCTGCTATAGAGGTGCCAGCAGGTGTGGAAGAGTCAGAGGAGGAGGTGTTCAGCGCACAACGTGAATCTGATGATGAAATGGGAGCAGATGCTTCACAAGTGCCAGTCCTACCTCCGAAAGGCATGCCAGTGGCATCGCTATGGAGACAACACCCAGCCTCAGTGGCGCCCACGGACATAAAAACATGGGGGATTTCACTCTCTATCGAGAGAGAGAAAGACACAACCCCAAGCCTTTCGACAAAACAGTTGTCGAAGCATGGCCACGCGGAGCAGAAATGCTCCTTTAGCAGTTCTGCTTTGACGCAGTCGTCTACGCCCAGAACTCATGTGTGCAATACAGCCCAAAAAGGCAAACGTCAAGCAAAATATCATCCGGGCATATAAAACGTGGGCTGCAGGTTTCACCAGTACACAACAAACTTATGTGGAAACAGCTGTCCGTTCCCAGTAGTACTCACACCACCAAGCGTGCTTAGACAAACAACCTTCAAAACGCGTGTAGTTCCAAATTTTGGCGAAAGCCCATACGTTGCCGAAAACTTGACATTACACAGAAACCTCTTCTCCTTTTTCTCAACCTTTAGCTTATAGCCAACATCATAGCCCTGAGGAGGTTACATTCCCTTTTTAAGACACACATTCTTCTAATCCTTGGACAAAGGAGAAATTCCAACAAACCATGGACAAGGTCTCTTCCTTTGTAAACTTTATGGAAAAATGTCCACTTCCAGAGACACCGATGCAAATAATGCAAGGACAGCCTCCCTCTAAAACATACATATTACAGGTGGATGCCCTGTTACAGTCCCATGTTACACAAAACCAGGTCATTGATGTAGATCAGGAAAATGTACATCGGGACAATACTGGCTATTATGATGATCAATTTGGGGATGACAATACTTATGATGACGATGACCAATTCTTGATCCCCTTAACCCCACATGTTGATCAGCCAATAGCTGATTCTAATGTGCTTGATCAGGTCTTATACAATGATCTACTCAAAAGGACAGCAGATCATTTTAAAATACAAACACAGGATGTTCCCCAGGATCTAGATTTCGTAGATTAAATGTTTGATGAGAAATCTTCAGTATGTCAATTTATAAATTTACTACTGTCAATAAATAAGATGATACAACTTTCTCTAGCTACACCATCACTTACCAGGGCTCTTAACCCCAGAATAGATGAGACTTTTCGTCCTGATCCTTCTGACCCATTGAAAAATCAAGCGTCATCTCAAACCAGAGTGCTCGGTAGTTATGACCACCCGCAAAAGAGCAGGGACAGCATTAGCTTCTATCAAGGCACCCCCTTAAAAAGAGAGCAAAAAAACCTTTCGCGTTGTGAGAAAAAGGTAGCAACATCATACCGGGTGCGAATTGCTAATAACACAAACCTGCACTACAGTTACAATAGGTTCCTTTGAGATGAGACATTACAATGGTCAATGAAACTAGACTGGGGGGGAAATATTAATATTATTAAAGGCAACATCGATGCAGCAGATAATGCAGGCATAATTGTTGCCAAGGAAACCTTACTAAAACTGCATGCCTGGCTGCGTCAAGTCAGGATTTAATTTGGAAAACAAGCAACGCTCTTTAACTTCTTCTGAAGACACATCATCCTCGGCGTTAGAGAATCCTTCAGCCATTTCAGATCTTTCTTAGTGGAGGCAATATCTGGTTTGCTGTGGCATGCACACCCACATTCCAGGGTGAGCTGAATTTGGTTCAGGCTCGTTATTGTCTGTGGAAGAGTCAGTAGCTGTGCGGGGCCGATTTCTTACATGCTGGTGACCTAAAGCATGTAGTAGCTTCCCCATGCCCTGATCTATGGCACTACATTCAATAGCTGTGGTATCTGTCAAGAAAACATACTCAGGACCTCCAAGCCCACTCCTGTTTCTTTTGGGCAAGGCCAGGGTACAGGCCCTTCACCAGTTGTGCTCACCGGCTGCTTACCAATTTGTTGGATAATTTAATCAAATTAGCAATTTCTGGCAATTTGATGGGACATGTACTTAAGAGTCATTTTCAGCTAGTTTCTTTACACTTGAGGTATGTATCTGTTTGGTCAATGCAATTGTATGCGCTAAGCCAGTTCAACCAGGCAAAGAACTGTTCCGCTATGAAGAGCCTACACGAGGCAGGGGCTGACCACCTTTCTAATTCGTGTGCCACCGTCAGAGATTTAATGACCCAAGAGTTTGCTTGTGCCTACACTGGAAGTTATATCCGTTTCCCTAATCAAAGGAAGTGCCAGTGGAAGAAGTGCAGTTTCTCGAAAGTGGCAGAACTTGACTTTTTGTGAGCTTTATTGGGTCTTGAACTCAACATTTGTGCACCATAAATGAAGTGTCTAATTGATTAGGGCTTGGACGAGCACTTGCCGTTACTCCCCTGTGTAGCAGACAAGCACAGCGACTAATTTGTAATAAAAAATAGTTTCCGGGGGACAAATATGTTTAGCACAACCGTGTCACGTCAAGACAGCAGCTCCTCACACACTAGTGCTATCACTCACTTCTGCTGCCCACAGTGTAAATATACTCTGGTGTTGTAACTGCAACCCCCACCGGCTCATTGGGGGGGGGGGGGCTATCTGTGCACTGCCCATTGCAGATGTGCAATTTCCAAATGCCAATGAATGTAACATAACAAACTAGCTTGTCTTGAAATGAAAGATTGTTAGAATCACCTCAGACCTCTGCACACCAAATTTGCTTCCGCTCCAGGCCAGGATATTGTTGAAGACTTCATGTATCATCTACAAAGCAGTCACGAGTAGCACACAAGTGTACCTGGTGGCTAAATTCCACATATCTGGTGGCAAACGTACCTCACGCAGCAAATCAACCAACTGGCTTGAATCACAACTCATCTGCAAAGAGAGCACCTGCAAATAGCCCTTCTCTTGTCATGCACCCACCCTCTGGAGCGCAATCCCGGTGTGTCGGCTTGGAATGCCCCCACAATTCTCCAATTTCACATCTCTCAAAAGGTACAAGAAAAAACTGTTTCACTTTCACTTACAACTGTCTTTCTCCTTTAAACCAATCACTGAGCTCTGGGTCATACTGCCCCCAGCCAATAACCCCCAAACACACCTGCTATTTAAGGGAATGTTACCTGTACTGCAATGAAGTGCAAGTTTCAACCTCTTCCTACACTTTTGCCTCTGGGGTGCTGGAACCACTATACCTACCATAACAATTGTTTTCCAACTTTAAAGCATTAAACTTCCTCGACCCATGTGTGCCCTTCCCCATCCATCCCACTACTAGCCTGTGCCAGCAGTTGCTGCAGCACCATACATGTGACATGGAGCAGCAGTGTGATGGGCTGGAGGTGGGCCGATCTAGGTCTCGCAAATAACCGGCCCGGGCCACCCGCACACTGGGCGTCGCCCGCCGACTGCTGGTAGGCATTAGAGGGCCAACATTTTTTGGGTCCTGGCACTTATTTCTTTACAAATTAAGTACTGGATGCATGCCTGAAGTGTGGAAGTGCAGAAGAGGATACCATTCACATGTTTTGGGACTGATAGCAAGATTTTGGCAGGAAGTGGCGGATATTCTGCACGGTATGGTACAGATAGCCCCAGCGCGCTCTACTCCCAAGTACCTCTTGGGTGACCTAGGCAAGGTCTCCGTACAATGGCTCAAGGATTTGAGATTTGCTAATGAGAGGGAAGAGGGGTATATAGCAACAGTTGTACTTGTAGGTAGACCAAAGGACATTTGGGGTCCATTCCATGACTACCTCTCACGGACCATGGCAGACACAGGGGGTATATTGCAATGAGCAAAAGGGAGTGGATATGGTAATTATTACAAAATGCTGTCCTTATTTGTGAACGTTAAAGTGCTCATCTATGGTGCAATGTGACATGTCGGCCTAAGTTTTAAATGAAGGTTTAAAAAAAAATGGTCCTCGTCACAACTGAAAACCAGTGCAGTAACTTGAAAGGCTCCTCCTTCCTTTTGGATCACTTTTCTGCTCGTCTTCTAAAAAATTCAATTTTAAAGGTAGCAGAGGACCTAATAATAATCATCGTCATCAATGCCTCTGTCGTTTTATTTATCCTAGTAGGTATATACAGTGCAAGTTCTTACACCTTGCCTAAAAGAGCCTAAATGAGATGCTTCCCACACAGCTAATTGCATGCTTCTTTATAATCTTCCCTTCTTAAGTAAAATCTTAGAAGGAGAAATTACTGCTCAATAGTCCATTCATGTAAAGGGGAGGAACCTGCTGTCAACCAGTCAGGCTTTGGTCCTTACCGCAGGGGTTATAGGTCTTTACATCGCTGTAAAAATAACTAATTAACACAACTTCAAATTCCTTTTGAAAAATAACAAAAAACATTTCCATCAACAGTAATATCGCATACCTACCAATTCTGTTGCATTTAATTTTCCTTCTCAGTTTAACACCACCTATTGTTTCTCTGTATTGCAGTCACGTAGTGGACTTTGTATGCATAATAGGACAGTTAATATGTATTATGTACTTTCCACTCATATTAATAAATGTGTAATGTTTTCCATGGGTATTTATGATTAACTGGGGCACCCCACCTTACTGTCCCTTCCCCCAAACCCACACACCCTACGCCTTTGCTTTAGAATGGTATCGGTAATATGATCGCTGTTAACCACCAAAATACGTTCTTTTTTTTTAGAAACAAAATTTTAAAAAAACATATTCTCATCTCTTTTTTAGATCAATTTCTCCAGCATGGGGTCTGGCATGGATTCACATGCTCATGAATATTCCCTGTCGTCAGGCCAGGAATCTTCGGTACAAGAAAAAACTGTTTCACTTTCACTTACAAACTGTCTTTCTCCTTTAAACCAATCACTGAGCTCTGGGTCATACTGCCCCCAGCCAATGACTGCCCACTCCCCAAGCCCCTCCTCTGGCAGCCATCTTCAGATTTTTACCACACGTTCAAGTGTTGGGCGTCCTCGTGTTTTGCTTCGTGAGCTTTTCTACGTTTTCGCTCTTTTTTTTGATAAAAAGTTCTATTTTTGGTCAATCGAGCCTGTGTGCTCTTTCGCTACTTTGACCGGCAAGCAGGGATCCGTTTGTCAGCGTCTTCAAAGCCCCACAAGGGCAAGAATCTTCAAAGTTTCATCGAAGATTCCAGAAGGCCTTCGGGCCTACACCGCACGCTGGACCATGTTGGAGGAAAAGGAGGAGGGAAGCTCCCTCTTCAAGCACTGCTCCAGTTGCAGATTGAGAAACATGTTTGTAGAGGACCAACACCTCCAGTGCCTCTACTGTCTCCATCCGGATCACAGGTAAGCGGTTTGTGAAATCTGCCTTGGTGTTTCAAGGATCATCACAGTAGGCCCAGGCGAAGTCATTCTCGATGATCGAGCGGGTGGTGGCCACCCTCTCGAGGGCAAAAGGGGTGATGCGGTCAAGGATGCCCCAGCGGTGCCCAGAGTATTCCTTCCACCGAAGCGGCAGGTCTCGGCCAAGCTGGTGGAGAAGACACCAGAGAAGAGGATGCCATCTCTAGCCCGAGACCGACCGCTCAGGATGCAAAAAAAGGGAGGTGGGAGAGGCGGCCTCAACCGTGCTCCAGTGCACAGATATTTCTTCCTCGGATGAGGAGGACCTGGTGTCCCTGGTGAAGAAGAGAAGACGGCACCCTACACTGCTGCATGAACTTGCGCACATGCCCCTCCGCCCCACTAGAGATACAGGGTTGGACAGGACGGCAGCGTTTCTCTCCCACCAAGGGCTTCTCCCCCACACTAAGTGGGTCGTTCCATGCCATGGTAGCCAGAGTGTCTGAGCTCTTCCAGCTGACGCCAGAAGAGACCAACAAGGAAGGTTTCCTTTACCAACGGTGTGAAGCCAAGAGGCAATGCTTCTCCTGGACGATGTTTGGGACGAGGGCCTGGCTTTGATGAGAAACCCGGCCTCAGCCCCTAAGTTTGCAGCCTTCTCCGGACTTTGTGGTCTCTGCGGCAGCAAGAAAGAAGTCTTCTAACCCCTCGTCTTCAGCCTCCGTTCCTCCAAACAGCAAAGGGAAGAAGTTAGATGCCTTGGGTAGGAACGTGATCTACTCGGCAGCTAACACGCTTGCAATCCTGGCCAGATGCGACAGAGAGCTGTGGTTTAAAATGGCCTCGCTGGTGGAGTTTCTGCCCGACGACAAGTTGGAGATCCTCCAGGAGGGCGAGGTGGCACCGGACCATGCCATCACTGTGGCCCTGAACATCGCGGACACAGGGTTCCGACAGAGTTGGGATCTGTGTCTGCCTCCGTCATCGTGGCTGGTTGAAAGCCACCAACTTCCGTCAGGAGGTCCAGACGAGGGTGCTGGACATGCCCTTTGACTGGGACAACCTCTTTCGGAAGGCAATCGACTAATTGTTGCAGGCCATCAAAACCAACACGGAGACGGCCCCTGCCCTGGGTATGCTTCCGCATCATTGTGCCTCCTTTCAATCCTCAGGAGGGAAATCCGGCAACTCTTTGAAGGGCTTTGGCAGGGTATCCTCTTCGTACCACCAGCCCTCTTGACCCACAACCCAGGAGGCCTACAGGGGCTGTTCCAAGACTTTTGAGGGAGGTGGCCGGCGTCCTTGTCACTCCCAAGTTGGCACGCAGGCATGAATCAAGTTTGAACCAGCCAGGACGTCGGTCCCCACCCTTTCACCCCGGTGGGAGGCCGGTTGGTGGGCTTAGTCAGCGAGTGGCAAAAGATCTCCACCGACCGGTGGGTGTTGGACGCTCTCGCCCATGGACACTCTGGAATTCCAACGAAAGTGTCAGTGGATGCCGCTGGTGGCCCAGCAGGAGCAGAACATGCCTCAGCTCCTGCAAGAAGTACGGTCCATGATAAGAAAAGGGGCAATAGAGCTCTTTCCAAAGCTGCTCTGGAGTCTACTCCAGATACTTCTTGGTAAAGCGGAAGACCGGGGGCTGAACGCCCATTCTGCAACGCTTCAACAAATACCTCAAGTCCCAGAAATTCAGGATGGTCACGTTGCAGCACATGCTCGGCCAACTGGAGGAAGGAGACTTGCATGTCCCCATTCGCAAAAAGCTTAGGAAATTCCTGCATTTCATGGTGGGTTTAAAAAACTATCAATTCAAGGCCCTCCCTTTCGGACTGAAGTTGGCACCCAGGCTGTTTACGAAGTGCCTGGCAAAGGTGACAGCCCACCTGAGTCTACAGGGTATACACGTGTACCCGTACCTCGACGATGGTACCCGTCCAGGGAACTGGCCATTGAACACACAGAGAGGATGGCTGCTGACGGATCTGGCGTTCTCCATCAACTATCCAAAGTCCTGCTTGATACCATTGCACAACGCACTGTTCCTCGGGGCTAGGTTCAACACAGTTTGCTGCCTGGCGGCTCCCTCGGACGAGCGGATAGCGGCCCTGCTTAACAAGGTGCAACGGCTGTTGAGACTGAAGTCTGCCACGATGCGGACCATCAAGTCTTTACTCGGTATGATGTCATTGTGCATTTACCTGATCCGACTCTGCAGGTTGCGGATGCAACACCTTCAGGACTTCCTGACGCTCGGTGGATTCAGGTGTCCGGAAGCTTTGGAGACAAGATTATTCTCAACAAGGAGTTCGGTTAAGCAATAAGGTGGTGGGGCATGCACTCAACATCTCTGGGGGCACGGATTTCCAAAGCACCCCGTACCAGGAGACGGTCACCACCAAATGGCTCCATGCCAGAGGCCTGTAGGGGCCGTAGGAGAGGGATCTCCACATCAATGTCCAAGAGCTACAGGCAGTATTCTGGGCCCTCAAGTCGTTCCTTCCATCCCTCAAGGGCAAGGTGGTGAGGGTCTTCACAGACAATACCACCACAATGTTCTAGATCAGGAAGCAGGGGGAACCAGATACCCAGCGCTCTCCAGAGAGGCGTGGGACTTGTGGCACTGGGCTGTCGCCCAGGAAATGTTCCTCATTCCTTTCCACCTGGTGGGAGTCAAGAACACCATTGCCGACTCCCTCAGCAGGGAGCTGCGCTCTTGCCACGAGTGGGAGCTTCGACAGGATCAAGTGGACAGCCTCTTCCTCAAATGGGGCAGACGGGGGGCGTGGCTACATGGCCGCGGGTTAAGACGTTCATCTCGAGTGCTCCCGTCAATCGGACAGTGATCCGGCTGCAAACAGATAACTTACGCCTGTATTCTGAAGTGAACCTGAAGCTGCCGCACTATGAAGGTCATCGACACGTAGCGGTGTGAAACCCGACGTGAAACACATAACCAGAAGGGAATTTGATGCAAAAGAAGTTGGCATGACCCCATGGACAAAGGAATCAAGATGGCGCCCTCCCGGGATCAACACAATACCTCATCATAGAATCGCGGTGGGAAGGAAAGGAGCCCTGTTCTTTGCAGAGAGTGAACGTAGCGATCTGGACATGGGCCAGGAGAAAGCGGCAACTATATGGACACAAAAGTAACTGCTACGAGTGGAGCTGGCAGGAAAAGCACGAGACACGCTAGCACCGCGGATACATGGTGTTTCCGGAGAAAGCGAGGATAAGGACAGACAGCTGCGGAATAGATACGCCGTGAGCTGACTGCATCGTGGCTGAGCGAACCGAAGATCCCTGGACCACTGCACACTGTTTTAAGAAGGTGCATAACCCAGACTGAACATTAACGAGCACCAGCGCCAGAATTAACATATGCTGCAGTACAAGGTATGGAGCCAGGTGGCTGGAAGGCTGGAACAGCGGGCCGTGGACTGACAGAGGCTACTGAGTGACACAGCAGACGTAGCTGTGAGGCACCTCCGGTGGAAACGCTGCTGGCCCCAAGGCTAGTGGAGGCGAACGAAAACATTAGCGCAAGCCGCCCAAGTACAACAAGATCAGAGGGGCTCAAAAGGCACACGATATAAAGACGGCTGCGTCGGTTTACTCTAAGCACCACTTGGCAGCCAACGCGGTACAATACAGAAGACTGACAGGCCCCTAATGCATACGATAACCAGGATGAACGCGCGCAGAAACGTGAGACACTGGCTGTGGTGACTAGCACTGTAGATCAATAAAGGAGCATGTGGCAGCGCACCACGGAAAGCTGGAAATAACTCCCAACAACAACGCTGAACGTCAGAAAGCAGCGCATATACAGGCCAGGACTGACTGGGGGCTAAGGGGACTGCTGTACTGCTGCACTGGAGGGACTATGCGGTAGCAGTGTCACCGAAGCGCACAATCTGCCTGAAAGCGAATTCATTCCTTTGGGAAGAGCTGCGACGTGCAGAACCAGCTGATGCTGGCATCGGAAGCCCCGGCGGGCACAGGAATGCCAGTTGCAGGAGCGTGGACTGGATTTAAATAAGGGCAGACACACACCCCCACAGAACAGAGTGATGGACAAGGCTGCAGCACATGAGGAGAAACCCTGTTGACCGGGGTCAACCTGGAGTGCAACAAACAAGATAATTACACACGTAGCTGACGAGGCATACGGAAACTGAGGGATCACACCTAACACTGGCTGCACTAGTGTGCATAATGAGGAACACATGAGACACGTGATGAGCAGGTGGACCTGCTTGAGCCCTTAGCCAGTGTGACAGTGCTTCTGGGCACCGGAGCACCTTGTGAGTCCTTACGCCCTTGAGAGCAACCCTTTCAGGACTAAGTGATTCCCACAACAAGATGGCATGCTGTGGAATCCGCCGACTATTTTGCGGTCACGCAACCGCGTACGAGCGGTTTCCTTTTATACAGACTGATTTCTCTTCCGCTTTCAGGCTGGCAGAGACGGAAGGTTTCACTCAATCACAAGCTGACATCCGATCAGCAAGGTAACACTGTGCTGCGTTAGTACTAGGTAGCCAATAGTCGTTTCTCGTTTTAAGTGATATAGAGTTTTTCTAGCTCTTAGTGGTTATTTGTGTACCTTTTAGGTGTGGGATATGAATTAAGTGAAGTCTGCAGCTAAATTGGCGAGAGCGTGTGTCAGCAGGTACGAGGTCAATACATGGCTGTCATGGTGGTATGTTTTTTCTAGTGAGCGTTGCTTCTGCAATACTGCCCTTTTCCCTTCTAACCAGCATCCAAGTGACGCTGGGGGAAAGGTGATTTTGGTGGCTCACATAGCACAGAGGCGGCAGTGGAGAAAGCAGTTCTGAGATTTAACTTGTGGCAGCAACATATGGAACAATTTTGAGGTATTTTAGTGACACCACACTGCATGGGTGATGTGATGATGGAGTTGAATGGGGTGTATTTTCTTGGACTGATTACCTTTTTATTTTTATTTCTTCTGATTTTGTACTCTTCAAAAGAGGGGCTCTACTCCCTAAGATGGTACTGGGTTAGAGCAACATTGTTATTGCTTCTACATCTGTGTTGGACAGCAACAGCGAGTGGTGTGCTTAATGTAAGGTTTACAGTAGACAGGATTTCATTTAGGATTTGGTCTTTGAAGACGGGTTATATTATGAAATGGACATTTATACTGTTTTTCTGCAATAATTGGGAAATGTTTTCTTTTACTGTTACAGATACGAGGGTTGCTTCCCTGAAGATGGGACTTGATGTCCCGAAACGCGTAGGATTGGTGCTTATATAAACCCTCACTTATGATTTGGATGCACACTACAATAACAAGTTCTACTGTAGATAGTGACACAAGGTTAAAACTGTAGACTAGTACAATTGTGTGTGTTGTGTCTGTATCCTGTGAAGTACTGGAACTCTTTCAGGAAGATGAAGTGGCATCGGACCACGCCATCACAGTGGTGGTAGACATTGCAGACAAAGGTTTTCGCCAGATGGGCAACAGGGTGTCTCTGCGCCGTCAAGGTTGGTTGAAGGCTACAAACTTCTGCCAGGACGTTCAGACAAAGGTGCTGGATACACCATTCGATTGGAAAACCTCTTCGGAAAGGTGGTCGATGAGTCTTTGCAGGAGATAGATTGACACAGAGACAGCACTTTCACTGGGAAGTTTAAAGCAGCGAAGATCCTCTTCCTTTCGCCCCTCCAGAGGAAAGCCAGAAAGATCTTCAAAGGGTTATAGTGCCCCTTACAGCCAGCCCTTGTGCTCTTCCACTCAAGAAGCATACAGGGGGTGCTCTCAAGGCAGCAGAAGTCAGTGGCGGTGCCGTCCGTGATAGGCAGAATTATATGCAGTACCCTTTGGGAACACCACACACAATTAAGACTACAAGTGACAGTACAATTTCACCTTTGGTACAAGCCTGTACTACACAGTTAAAGTGGTAGCAGTAGCGGAGCAGCCAGACTTATCTCGAGTAAGTGAGCAGTATCAAATAGTTACACAAAGGACAGCAATTAATGATTCAGGCAAACACTGACTCAAGGTTTTCAAGTAAAAGAATTTCTGATGTTTGTTAATCTGCTTAGAATCACATGCTGTGCATAGTCCGACATCCAGTGGTCACTGCGGAGTATTGCATTTTGTTTTTCGTAGTCGAAAAGGGGACGTCGACAAGGCGTGTCTGTAACACTATCCCTATAGTGATGTGCAGTGTCCCCACAATCCCTCACGTGTCGAGGTCCCTCAAATTGTTTTTTTCCGCCCAGTTATTGGTTGCCTTTATGCGGAGCTCCTCGAGAGACATTGTGAAATAATTTCCTCGACCCTTGGTTGTTTATTATTATTATTAACTATCACATAGATCCCTCCCTCGACGTAGCTGCCAAGCTGTTCTCCGCTGAGCAAGATCTTTGACGGAAGGACGAGCAGAGGAGATCCTTCGGCGCTGCCGAACACGTGGCCTGGCCTCGCCGGCCTAACACAGTAGGGAGAGTGGGGTTGTGTGGTCATTTCTTTGTTTCACTCTGAGAATGCCTTTCTCTTTCCCCTCCCTCTCTTTCGAGGTCGTAATCACATTTCATGCCCTCGGCTATGGAGAGGACATCCTTTAGGTTTTGCCCGCGTTGCAAGGGCAAGTTTACCTGGAAAGACCAGCATAAACGGTGTAACCGTTGCTTGCCCCTCGATCACAACGAGGACGGCTGTGCGGCATGTAAGTTACTTAAGCCCAAAACTTTAAAGGACCGCAGGGTCAAAAGGTGGGCAGCCTATGCGATGTCTAGGTCTGACTCCTCGACTGCTGCCGCCGCCGAATGTGATGAGGACAGTGATTACACGGCCTCCGCAACAGAGGTTGTAGGCCTCTCGAAGGAGCGTTCCCGCTCCTCGTCGTCTGTCCCCGGCCCCGACAAGCCCGGCTCACGCCCCGCTTATGGGGATGAACACCCCGGCGACAAGGACGAACACAGAAAAACACATAAGCACATACCCCACGGCACGCATTCGTCGAAGATGAAGGCAGCCATAGCGTCAATGGAGGCGTCGGGTCCACTGGCGTTTTCCGCCGACCTTAAGGGTCGCAAGCCCTCCCGCCACCGCGACTGAGCTTTCTGTAAATAAGGGCGCTAACTCCAAATCCTCAGGCGACGCGCCTCGCAAGAGTGCATATGTTGCCAGTAAAGACTCGGCACTGCCTAGCGCGACGGCGAGCGATCCCTCGACGGAGAAGCTGATCGCCGAAAGCCTCGCGCGTATAGCTTCTAAAGACGGCCAGAGACGGACAGCAGGTGACACGCCGAAAACTGCTCACAAGGCCAAAGAAACGCCAAGGACGCCGGAGGGTAGGCTGGGACAGCTCCCACCATCGACAGAAGGCCCTAGCCCGCGAGAAGGTTTCTCAGAAGGCGAAGGGACCCTATCTTCGACGCTATGGGACAGAACTAAGCAACTACAGGGAGAGGAAACTCCCTTTTCACTCCCAGACCGCTCTGGCCTACCTTACTGGACTGTAGAGAGGTTCCAGTCATGTATGGACAAGCTAGACAGGTTCATGGCCATCCCAGAAAATAGGACACCCAAGAGGCCAAGGGAGGTACTCCAGGAGGGGCCAAGGGCTAAATACCCGAAGCTCTTTAACCCCCTACAGGAAGACATGAACTCTTACGACCTCACTGAAGAGGACTCTCACTTCCAGGAAGAAGATGAGTTTGTGAATAATGAAGACCAACAAGAGGAAGAAAGTTTTCATGATGACACTATCATAGGTGAGGGCTACGAGGAGGACCCAGATGAAGGTGGCTCACAGCCCTGCCAGTCACCATCAGGGTCTACAGACCCCGACATTATAGACATTTCTTCTCCTCAGACAACACCTGTCAGGAACCCATCTCCAGTAGACGATCAGGCCACCTTCAATGCGCTACTGAGGAAGGCAGCAGCACATTTTGAAGTTGAAACTGGGGAGATCACCCCAGATACTGATTTCGTTGAAAGGATTATTAAAGAAAAACTTCCCACTAGTCAAACTATTCCTATCCTCGCCTCAGTTAAGAGACGACTCACCCCATCGCTGTCCACCCCTGCGCTGGTAAGAGGGGTCAATCCAAGAATCGAGAAATTGTTCTCACCCTCTCAGTCAGACCCATTATATATCAGGGGTCACTCAGTCCCGGACTCCTTAGTGGTGACTAACACAAGGAAGAGGGCTGGGGTTCCACTGTCAACCAGCGAGGAACCCCCAGATAAAGAAGGGAAAAAGCTTTATGCCTTGGGCAAAAGAATTACCACCTCTGCAGCGTTTTCAACTAGGATTGCCAATAATAATACATTGCTGGCAAGCTATGCTGATGCTCAATGGGGAAAGCTTAAGCAGGACATCGAAGAAGCCCCTGAACCTCTAAGAACTCGCTTATTGGCTACAGTTACAGAAGGAACTCTGGTCACCCAGAGCATCATTAAGAACACTCTTGATGCGGCAGAAACTGCTGGCCGATCTTTGGTGCAGGGAATTCTGCTGAAGCGTCACGTCTGGCTTCGCAATTCCGGTTTCAAGGCAGAAACACAGGCGTCACTCATTAATAAGCCAATAGAAGAGACAAATCTCTTTGGAAGGGCAGTGGACAACGCACTGGAAAATGCGAAGAAAGAATTCGACACCATAAAGACCTTAGACCAAATCTCAAAGCCTCCAAACAGGCGGGGATTTGGCAACAAGCGCTTTTTTCGTGGCCAATGCCAACAGCAGCAGCAGCAACAGCATTACACTGCGGGCAACTGGCCCTCTAATCAGGGAACCAGTAACCAGTATAACCAAAGAGGACAACGGCGTGGCAAGGGCAGAGGCCGGGGCTCCACCCCCAGAGGCGCCCCGTCAAATAACACCAAATGACCCAAAGGTTTGGGTCCCCTCCCATGCGTCTCCGGTTGGGGGCCGGATAACATCGTTCCTATCAGCATGGGAGGGAATAACATCAGACCGGTGGGTATTGTCAACCGTAGCCCACAGGTACTGTATAGAGTTCAATCGGTCCCCCACCTACAGACCTCCAAGGGGACGACGCCTGTCACCAGAACACCTCGTCATTCTCCTGCAAGAAGTAGAACAGCTGCTACAGAAAGGAGCAATAGAGGTCGTGCCCCTGTCTCAGGTAATGGAAGGTATTTATTCAGTGTACTTTCTTGTACCCAAAAAGGACCTAACCATGCGCCCTGTACTAGATCTGCGCCCAGCGAACATATTTGTAAAACCACAAAAATTTCATATGGTAACATTACAGGAGGTAATTCCCCTGCTATCTCAGGGGGACTACATGACAACACTGGACATGAAAGATGCATACTTTCATATTTTGATGTTGCCAGCGCACAGAAAATATCTCAGGTTCATGATAGAGGGCAAAAACTACCAGTTCAGAGTGCTACCCTTCGGCATAGCATCTGCACCGAGGGTATTCACGAAGGTAGTGGCAGCGGCCCACCTGCGCGGGGATGTCCATACCGGTATACCCTTACCTCGACGATTGGCTCATAACAGGGGAGTCTTACGAGACATGCTTCTCAAACACCCAAAAGACAGTAGACCTTCTGTTCCAATTGGGCTTCTCCATCAACGAGAAGAAGTTCAGCTCAGACCCCAGCCAAATCAAACAATTCCTAGGGGCTCTAATTTGAACAAAGGACGGCCTTGTCTTCCCCTCCAACGAGAGGGTCCAAAATATGCTGTTTCAGATCCCTCAATATGTGGCCGGTCGAGAGGTGACGGTATGGCGTCATGTATTTATTTGGTACCTCACGCGCGCCTGCGCCCAATGCAAGAGTGGCTCAACAGCCAGTGGTGTCAGGCCAGCGGACAATGGGACGATCTATTGGTGGTCTCGCAAGCCTTGGTTCTCTCGCTACGGTGGTGGTCGAAGGAAAACCTGGTAATAGGGAAACCATTTGCCACCCCCGCAGTGGAAGCCACTCTAACCACAGACACATCCCTCACAGGATGAGAGGGCTCACCTATCCCATCATACTGCTCATGGAGTTTGGACTCCGAGCGTAGCTTCCAAGCACATAAACTTACTGGAGCTACTTGCTGTGTTCAAGGCACTAAAAGCCTTCCAGACACACCTACAAGGGAAAACAGTGATGGTCCTCACGGACCGCACCACAGCCATGTACTACCTCAACAAGCAAGGGGGCACTCACTCTCCAGGACTGTCCAAGCTGTCCCAGAACATCTGGAAGTGGGCTCTCAGACACAACATGGTCCTATTGTCACAACATGTACCAGGAGAACTCAATCTGCTAGCAGACGAACTCAGCAGAGACTTCCCTCTGCCCTCAGAGTACGAATGGCGGTTACATGAAGACATCGTCTTCGACGTCTTCACACAATGGGGCTTCCCAGAAAAAGACCTGTTCGCAACTCTGGAGAACTCACAATGCCTAGATTATGCCTCCAGATACCCACAGAACCGCTCCAAGGGGAACAGTCTCTGGATACGATGGTCAGGGAAATTTGTTTATGCTTTTCCCCCCCGACTTCTCTGCTGAACAAGATAGTGCACAAGATGCACCAGGAACCAGTCACCATGATACTGATAGCCCCGATGTGGGCCCGCCAACCATGGTTTTTGCGCACCTGATGGAGATGTCCCTGTCCCCACCGGTGAAACTGCCCTGCCCGTACAACATGCTGTCACAGGACAAGGGCAAGACACTACACCCATGCCCACAGAACATGAATTTAGCAGCCCGGCTCCTGAGGTCATAGAATTTGGCCATTTACAGCTCCCACAGAGATACATGGACATTCTCAGAGATGCAAGAAAACCCAACACTCGCCACTGCTATTCTAGCAAGTGGAAGAGATTTGTCATCTGGTGTAGAGGTAAGAGCATCAACCCAGTTCACTGCTCTCCCACACAAATTGTCCTTTACCTGACCCATTTACTGGACTCGGGTCTAGTGTTCAATTCTATTAAAGTCCATCTAGCGGCACTTTCTGCATACACCACCTCTCAACTTAAGGTGCCATGGTGGAAAGTCCCAGTTATCAAAGCCTTCATGGAGGGGGTAAAGAGAATACACCCTCCGATAGCAAACCCAGCTCCCGGCTGGGACCTTAATGTGGTACTTACCAGGCTCATGGGCTCACTCTTTGAACCCATGCACAAGGCAACTCTTGAGGACCTCACTCTTAAGACTGCTTTCCTAATAGCTATCACCTCCATTAGGAGATTAAGTGAACTACAGGCTCTTTCTGTTCTAGACCCCTTTGTAACAGTTCACAAAGATAAGGTGGTTCTACACACACACCCAAGGTTTGCACCGAAATTAATTTCAAAATTCCATGTCAACCAGTCAATGGAACTACCAACGTTCTTTCAAAACCCTTCCAATTTGGGAGAAAAAAGCCTGCATACACTCGATGTACGCAGAGCTGTCATGTTTTATATGGAAGGAACTAGACCACTGAGAAAGACTAATCAGTTCTTTGTCTCGGTGGCTGCAGGAAGAGAAGGAGATGCAGTCTCAAAGTCCACTATATCTAGATGGATTGTTCAATGCATCACTCTCTGTTTCTCTCTTGCTAAGAGAGAACTACCCTTCAAGCCAAGAGCACACTCTACTCGAGGCACTGGGCATCCATAGCATTCATTACAAATGTGCCCCTTGAGTCCATTTGCAAAGCGGCAACCTGGAGTTCTGTACACACCTTTACAAAATACTACTGTCTAGATGCTCACTCTAGATCTGATTCCCAGGTGGGACAAGTAGTATTAAGACATCTTTTCTCTACTGTTCCTTCTCACAACCCACCTCCAACTCCGGGTACTGCTCGCTAGTCTATGCACATCATGTGATTCTAAGCAGATTAACAAACATCAGAAGACAATGCATTACTTACCGTAAAAGCATTTCTGATGGTTGTATCTGCTTAGATTCACATGCGCCCACCCTTCCTCCCTGCTCGGATGGAAGGAACATAGACATCTTTCTACATCTCTCTCTTTTCTGTACTCACTCACGTATAGAAGGCTCCCTCAGGGCAGAAAAAATACAAACAGAGGGACCTCGACGCGTGAGGGATTGTGGGTACACTGCACGTCACTATAGGGATAGTGTTACAGACACGCCTTGTCGACGTCCCCTTTTTGACTATGAAAAACAAAATGCAATACTCCGCAGTGACCACTGGATGTCGGACTATGCACAGCATGTGAATCTAAGCAGATACAACCATCAGAAATGCTTTTACGGTAAGTAATGCTTTGTCATACATTTGTTTCACTCTTCAGTTGTATAACATTACACTATTATAAGCAGTCTAAAAATCACACTCTTCATACACCACACCACTTCCCTTAAATTCAAGACAAGTTAAGCTCACAAAATGAAGTGGGAGCAAAATGGCACTCCAGCAATTTAAAAGGGAGGGAAAGACAGAAGTTAACAGAAATGAATCTACACCAACAGTTAAGTACTCAGGGCAAGGGAACAAGAGAGACAACAATGGTAAAATCAGATAGAATACGCTTAGGGCCAAAGTCAATGGTTCAAAAGTCTTTTGTCTTTTGCTCAAGATAATACAGTTCTGTGTAGTTCGCGGTAAAGTTCGTGGCACGGTTTCCGGACGAGTTTGGTTGGTAGAAAAGTTAGTTCAAAGAGAGGAGAAGGACAAGCCCTCTGATTGGAGAAAGATTTCAAACACTTTCACCGCGGCTGAACGAAGTGAACAACCGGATTAGCACAGTACCTTAAAACGGAGAGGGAGCTGTAGCTGAGGCAGACGTTCCTAGTAGTTCCTGCAGGCCAAGGGTTCCTGAAGCGACTGTTGGACTGAGCAGAAGTAGGAAAACTGGAGGGTCCTGTACTACCCAGGGAAGAAACCAGCAGCAAAGCAAAGCAACAAATAAAAGGTGCAATCCTTAAAACGCAAGCATGATCTGACATTCCTGGCTATCCGGCCCACTGTAGCTCTGTACAGTGAATTCGACCAGAGTAGGGGTCCTGGCTTGCAGTTTGGATGAACTGGTTGGTCCCACTAGCTTAGGGGAAGATGTTTCCAGGAGGATTTCGTGGTCGTCGGATTCTGGAGAGTCAGACCTGCAGCAGGGCTTCACCGGGCGGTTCAGTCATTGTAGGGGTCCTCTTCTGTCAGTTCCTCGTTGGTTCTTTCATTCCAGTGGCGACTCTGCTCTTCCAGTCCCAAAGACCTGCTTCTTATGCAGTTTTCCCCCATTCATACAGCCTGGCTGTCAATCACACAGTAGGGTGGCTGTCCTGGCAAGGACAGTCCCCTCAGCCAATCAAACAGGAGTGCGACTTGGGTTACCGAGGGAACCCATTGCAGGGGTCCGAAGATCCCTCCCTCACATACTGCCTACCTAGACTTTCAGGCGCCTTAAGGACAGCGAAGAAAGCAGTCGTCCGGTCCGGTTTGGCGCGCAGAGAAAAACACGAGAAAGACTTTAACAAAAAGAAATGGTGAATAAACCCAGCCGGAGCCAAAATAAAATGTATTTGGTCAAGCGGGTTTATGTTCGAGGTTAATGTAATAGCCTAAATCATTACCACGTTTATATAACATAATCGTGGTAGAAAAGTTAGGGTAGATGCCACTGCCACCAGCCAAGTCTTAATGTAAAGGGAGTGAAACAATGCCCCAAGATGCACAGACAAAAAGGGATAAGAATTAACCTTTTCCAGTACTGCATGGAAGATGGGGTGTACTGGGTCTGTGGTAAACGTGACTAAATAAAGTTAATGGCAACTTTATCTTTTCTGGGGGACAGTAGTCAGCCCCAGAAAAATGGAGTCAGTGGGAAGTCTAAAAGACAACCCTGTGTCACTGCACTGAAGGTGCAGTGTAACACACATGAAAAATATGGTGCCCTGGAGTAGGTGAGGCTCCAGTGCCCAAGATCACTCAAAAAGTAGAAATACACATTACAAAACACGTAAGAGTGGGAAAAAAGGCTCACACTCTTACCCAGTGAAAAAAATCAATCCTAACAATCCAGCAAAGCTGCTGAGGGACTCAGTAGGTAAGGGAAATCAACCATTTATGAGAATTCTCCCTAACAGTCTGCAAGGCAGAACACCTCCCACCAGGCAGGCCTGAACCAGCAGTGGCTCTGGACCCCCACTTGGGCACCCAGTGGGAGGCCAGCTGGCGAAGTTCGTTAGAATGTGGGAAAAGATCACCACGGGCAGATGGGTGCTGGATGCTCTCGGACAGGGGCACATGTTGGAGTTCCAACGTAGGTGTGAACTACACGGGCTGCAGCTTCTGCAGGAGGTGCGACCCTTGTTACGAAAAAAGGCAGTAAGGCCTGTCCCTCAACAGCTCTGTAGTATATTCCAAATACTTTCTAGTTCGAAAGAAAACAGGGGGTTGGAGGCCGATTTTGGATCTACGTCATCTCAACAAGTACTTGGTCTCAAAAGTTCTGGATGGTCACGTTGAAGCACGTGCTCGTCATGCTGAAGCAGGGAGATTTTTTTACGTTGTTGGATCTGAAGGACACCTATTTCCACATCCCCATTCACAAAAAACACTGCAAGTTCCTTTGATTTCTAGTTCAGGGTCCGCACTACCAGTTTAAGGCTCTGCCTTTTGGCCTTTTGTCGACCCGAGGGTGTTTACGAAGTGCCTGGCCCCCATGGCGGCACATCTTTGTCTGCAGGGCATCCATGTGTACCCTTACCAGGACGCTCTATTGCTAGGCGCACGACTCAACACTGTGACATGCTTGACGTCTCTCTCGGAGGCGAGGGTGAAAACCATGCAAGACAAGGTGCAGCGCTGGTCGTCGGCACAGGCAGCGATGGTGCAATCCATCAAGTCGCTTCTGGGCATGTTGTCCTCCTGCATAAACATTGTTTGCCTTTGCAGACTGCGCATGAGACCTCTCCAGGAGTTCCTGGATGCGAGATGGATGCAGGTATCTGGGAACTTTACGGACAAGATCTCTCTTAACAAGGAATTCTATCGGGCGATACAGCGGTGGGGTGTCTCGTCCAGGTAGCTCCGTTTCAGGTTCCTCCTTCACAGGAGACGGTCACCATGGATGCCTCTCTAGAGGGCTGGGGGGCCAACACCAGAGAGTTGCTCGCCAGAGGCCTCTGGCAGCCAGAGGAAAAGTTTGTGCCGTATTCTGGGCCCTCAAGTCTTTTCTGCCGTCATTGAAAGACAAGGTGATGAGGATCTTCACAGACAACACCATGACCATGTTCTATATCCGAAAACAGGGGGGCCTGGTCTCCGGCACACTCCAAAGAGGCCCAAGACTTGTGGCAGTGGGCCATTCGTCAAGGCATGTTCCTCGTTCAGTTCACCTGGTGGGAGTCGAGAACAGCACGGAACTGTGTTCTTGGCACGAGTGGGAACTTCGCCAGGACCAAGTGGCTCTACTGTTAAACAAATGGGGACGACACTAAATCGACCTCTTCGTGACGGCGGCGAACACCAAGTGTCAGAGGTTTGCCAGCAGGTTCCCTCAACCGAGGAGCTTGGGAGATGCGTTCTCTTTCCCGTGGGAGGGACAGTCCCTATACACTTTCCCCCCCATTTTCCACTCCTCCTACGTGTGATTAACACACTCCGTGTCACTGCGGAATGATACTCGTGGCCCGGTGTGGCTGAGGCAGATCTGATATATTATGTTAAGTTGTTTGGTATTTATATAGCATTTATATATCATTGGTATGACCTCAAAGCGCTGGTAGGTTGAACGCCCTCTGGGACCGTAGTCCAGGTCAGTTGCGAGAGTAAGGTGTCATAGGGTGCTTGGTTGCACCAATTATGTGTGCAGCCGATGCAATTGCCTGATGGTAGCTGCAGCCTAGCATTAGTTGTAGTGGTATTGAGATCAGTTGAATGTGTAGTCTGAAGGATGGATACCAAGACTGGATTCAGGCTGTGTTAGTCCTATGTAGGATGCTTATGTGAGCAGCTATGCCGGTTGTCATGGGATGTAGCTGCGTTTTATTAGAATGATGAGGTGTTCATGGAGTAATGTTCGTATGTGAGCAGCTAGGCCGAAATTGATAGAGGGGTGTAGCAGCACTCTAATTGTGTGTTGGTGTAGAGTAGAGAGTAAGCATAGTGATATGGGAGGTGAGTGTTTGGGTGGAGTTATGATCGCTATTCCAGATTTCAAGCGTGCGTTTGCTTAATTGTGACTTGATAAGTGTATTCAGTGGCGTCATTGCTTGGGATCCCATTGAGCATTTGCCATCGGGTTGCAAGGTCTTAGTCGCCTCAGATGGTCAAAGTTGGCATTTATGGAAATAGTCACATTTGTAGAGCTTTGCAGAAGGTCATATAGTCTTGGGTGTGTCGAATATGTGGATGCAGTGAGTTCCACAGAGTTGGGGCCAACGTTGAGAAGGCGGATCCTCGGATCCTGACAGAGTTAGAGGCTGGAATCACTAGCAAGAGGGCAGTGCTTGATCTTGGGGTGCGAGATGGGAGGTTGGGTTTTATCTCATCTTGTAGGTACGTTGGGCCGGTTTTGTGCACTGCTCGGTGAGTGATGCAGAGGGTCTTGAAGGTGGCCCTTCGTCGGACTGGGAGCCAGTGGAGGGTTCAGAGTGCAGATGAGATCCATCAGGCTACCGCTGCCCCCGGACCTTCCCACCAGAGAATGGGGAGGCGATTCTGCATCGCGGTCCAGAGTCTCTGAACCTGAGGGCAAGGCTCCTCTAGCCCTGCTTTGGAGGATATGCTTTACCCACAGAATGTAAGGACATCCTGGCCAGGGCCAGAGCCTCATCAACGTTGAAGTGCTACAGACATAAATGGAAACGCTCATCTGTGTGGTGCCAGACTCGGAAGATAACCCCTCTGCGTGTCACGGCTCCGCAACTTCTGCCATACTTTCTTTCCTTGGCCAAAGTGGGACTGGCCCACGCCTCTATCAAGGTGCATCTCTCTGCCATATCCAGATACACCAAGTCCCCGGGCAGACCTACACTGTGGTCTCACAGGCTCGTCAAGGAGTTCCTTAAGGGGTTCTACAGGACTTTCCCGCCGGTGAAGGCTGGTGCCCTGGCTTGGGAGCTTAATATTGTGCTAACTAAGCTCATGGGAGTGCCCTTTGAATATATACATCAGGCTATTATTTATTTATTTATTCGTATTTATTTAAAGCGCACGTCAGCCCGGGGGCATCGTGGCGCTGTTACATGAGGACATACATAATCTGGTTACCGTGGAAGGAAGATGGTTACAAAGCAGTTTTCATTACAAGGCACATTTCGTAACAGACGTATGCGAGCTGGTGTGGGTGAAGGAAGGATGGAGTTAGTTGAATAGAGTGGTTTTGAGAGATTTGCGAAAGGAATACAGAGAAGGTTCTGCTCTGAGTGAGTTAGGGAGGGCATTCCAGAGCTTAGGAGCTATGTGTGGGAAGCCAATGCCGCCGGCTTTGGCTCTTTTTACAGTGGGTACTCGGAGTTGGTTGGCGTGATTGCTTCTTCTGGGACGGATGGAAGAGTTCTTAGTTATAGTTTCAGATAGGTAGGGGGGTGCTGTGTGATTGATGCACTTGTGTGTGAGAGTGAGGATTTTAAAGTTGATTCTTTCCTTGACTGGGAGCCAGTGGACAAGTCTTCTGGCCTGTGAAATATGGTCAGTTTTGGGGATGTGTATTGCAGCGCGGAGGGCATTGTTTTGCACTATTTGGAGCCTGCTTAGGTTTTTTAACGATGTGCCTGCTAGGAGGGCGTTGCAGTAGTCCAATCTGGCTCCTATAGTAGCTCTGGCTATGGAGAGGCAGTTAGGCGTGGTGAGGTAGGGTTTTATGGCGTAAATGAGTTTGGTGGTCAGAGCAGAAGCTGAGGCGATGGCGCTGGTTTGTCTAGTCATTGAGAGTGTGGCGTCAATGTAGACTTCTAAGGTCTTGACGGCAGAGGAGACAGGTATGCTAATACTGTCGATGATCATGTGAGAATAGTTGGGGCTGAGTTTGGTTAGTGTTTCGTTGGGGGCTAGGATGATGATGATGATGATGATGATGATGGCTACATTCCAGTTTCTCTCGTGGAAGACTGCTTTCCTCGTGGCTATCACCTCAGCCAGTCGGGTCGGGGAGACTCAGGCCCTGTCTTGCAAGTAGCCTTATTTTGTCTTTCCACGCTTCAAGGGTGGCACTGTGTACACACCCCACCTTTATGCCAAAGGGACCGTTAGAATTCCACCTCAAACCTTTGGTGTTGCCTGTCTTATTTCCGAATCAGTCGTCGCCGGCAGAGAGGGCCTTGCATTCGCTGGACGTTGCTCATGCCTTGAAATTCTTCGTGGCACCTACAAAGGATTTTCCGAAGACTTCTCAGTTGTTCGTCAACATAGGAACTGTAGATCAGGGAAAGGCCTTGTGCAGGTGGCTCTCCGGCTGCATCATGCACTGTCATCGACTGGCTAGCAGGCCGCTGCCAGGCAGTCCGAGAGCCCACTCCACCAGAGCCATCTCAGCTACGACAGCATTTCGCTCTGGTGTGCCCCTGCTCGGCATCTCCAGGGCTGCTACATGGAGGTCCACACACACCTTCACGATGTTCTACTGCGTCGACAGGGATTCCAGGGAGGAGTCCCGAGTCGGCCAAGCGGTGCTACGCAACCTGTTTGTTTGAGGTGATTGTGTTCCAGAGGTGAGTGTTTATTGCTTTTGTTGAGCCTTGCCACCTCCCTTGTTTGTGTATACGTACTGCTATGTAATCATTATTCATGAGCATGTGAATCCATGCCAGACCCCATGCTGGAGAAGGTTTGTTACTTACCTGTAACTATTGTTCTCCCGCATGGGTCCGGCATGGATTCACATGCGAACCCTCCATTCTTCCCCGCTGTGGCTCTTCTTGGTTCATACTGCCACTTTACGTGCTTACCAAATCTGAAGATGTCCACCAGGGGAAGCTCTTTTGGAGAGGACTGTCATTGGATGGGGCAGTAGGACGGTCATTGGTTTAGAGGAGAAACCGTTTTCAAGCGAAAGTGAAACTGTTTTTTCTTTTACTGAGGATTCCCAGCCTGACGACTGGGTATATTCATGAGCATGTGATAGTTAGAGGTAAGTAACTTAAACCTTCTTGATTATCGCCTTTAGTTGCAGTTCTAGCAGTTCTAGGGTTAGCTCGCAGTCCATTAGGTTTTCGACAACTTGGGATAGTGTGGGTGCTGTTCCCATTTCTGTGGGCCATGGGATGTACTGTTTGCTTCCTTGGCTGTTGGATGTAATCATGATTTCCATCTTGTCCGGGTTGATTTTGAGGTTGTTAGTGTTCATCCACTGGTAGAGTTCTTTGAGACAGTCTATTAACATTGCGTTCTCCTCTTGTTAATCGCCTATTTTGTAGCTGATTTGGGTGTCATCTGCGGAGTTGTAGCCAGTGAAACCGTGTTTTTGATAAGGTTGGGTAGTGGCGTCATATAGATGCTAAAGAGAAGCGGGCATAGCGAGGATCCATGTAGGTCTCCATAGGTGGTGTCCCATGTTGCGGATTTGAATCCATACTGTTTCTGTTCTTTCAGATGGGAAAGATTTAATCCAGAGCAGCGCTGTGTCTGTGATCCCTATTTCTAACAGTCTTTTGATGAGGATGTTATGACTGACAGTTGAATGCTGCAGAGAGGTCAAGTAGTATTGGTGGCGATGTAGAAATATGTATGATTTGTTTTCCATAGGACCTTTTTTCTGACTCAAAAAGTTTAGATTTTTGCAATTTGTTTTTAAGTATTGCCATTTGGAGGTTTTAAATAGATAACCTTCAAATGCATCTATCAAGTTATCTTTCATAGTTAATTATCAGATACATGTGTAATGTAAGGCATATTCAAGGTTCAAGCATGATGATAGTCCTATTCAACTATGCTGTATGAAATGTGTTCTGTATTGGGGCTGATTGTGTATTTGAAGTATTTTAATCTCTTTCAGCTGAAGACATTCCTGAACTGCTTAGCTCTTCCAGTCTGTTTTACATGCTGCTTCCTCTTATTATTGCACATATCGGGCCTGTAGCCGCAGCTATTCCAAAGGTATGTGACCAGGAAACATGTGGGGTTGGCACATGGGAGATCTGTCCCCCCCCCCCACTAGACAAATGTATACTTTGCATGTGCTTTTTGACATTGTCGTTGATGCTACCTTTTATATATGTTTTACTGCTTTATATGCAGTGCATTGTTATTTTTGTAATTAGCAAAATTGTCAATTACTTTGGCAATAAATAAGTAGTTCGGGAAGTGGCAAACACTTTCTTGAATTGTACACTTCTACATGTGCCTGATATTTTATTGCATGCATGACTTTCTATGTCTAATTTGTTTTTATATTCTTGCATAGTTATTTTTCTTCTTGCATATCAAATGTGATTTCTTATTGCAGGCTGCTGTTGAGGTGTTTGGGTTAGTTCAGCAATTACTGCCTTCTGTAGCAATTTTGAATCAAAAGTATTCTCCTCCAGCCTTCAATCCCAATCAGTCCACTGACAGTACCACTGGAAACCAACCGGAGCAGCTTTCTGCTTGTACTACCTCAAATCATTATGCAGTCCTTGAGAGTGAACACCCATACAAACCAGCAAGCATCACGCACTACAAGGTAAGTGCTGCCTCAGTTGTGCTAACTTGTGCATCTAGGGCACAGGTTTGGACTTTAGATGTATGCGCTTAAATTCCCAGGCGAGCCACTAAAACAAGCCAGCTCATTTCCATTGACTCTTTTCTGTCACAAGGAGAAAATTCCTAATCGAATTTGTGTTAACCTTTTGAACACAGAAAGTTGTAACCTATACAGAAAATTGCAAATTTAAAAAATGCTTTGAACTTGGAAGCAGCTATAATTAATAGAGCTCCATGGAAACCTGGTGCAAAAATGCTATACCGCTTGCGCAGAAATACTGTTAACCTGATTTGAATGCTAAGTGCAAGACTATCTCGATTTCGATACATGTTGCTCTCCCAGGAACAGGATGTATTTAGCTGCTCTGTATTCAAGTAGACACACAAACGGCATGTATACTAAGACTGTCCTTTTAATTAATTACTAAAAGAAGGTTCACTAAACATCTTGAGACAGATTATGAAAGAATTCAAATGATGCCCAAAACATAGCTTATAAATCTCTATTAGAAGTTTCAATATTTAAATTCCTTCTGCATGGTGTAAGCTCTAGCCCACCACTCGTCTCTAACAGCCATCCTTTATAGTGTGCTACGTGATACCAATTATTCAGCTCTACATCTCTACACTACAATGTGCTTATTGTGCAAGCAAAGAGATAGTGTTAATAAAAATATAGAATCCCTAAATTGAATACAGAAATATATTTTGATGATGTGCTTTAAGTTCTGTTCCCAGTGAGGAATGTAATCATTAAATTGACTCATTATACCAGCAATAATTATGAATAGCCACATGACTAACCAAACATTTGACAATATTGGATTTCAATGATCAAAACATAGTCTTACAATTCGATAATGTTCTACTACATCAGTATGGTGGCCCACTGATGAGAATGTTGACTTTGCTGATTAATTGGAACGTATGTGCACATCGATTTTCCATCATACTTTTCCATGACCATATGAAGTATGCTCCTGGTATGGTCTTTTAGAAACTATATTTGGATGTAGACACTGCATCCATATTTACGAATGAACTTCTATATAAGAGCACTCAAATGTCTTCAGTAATGGTTAAAGTACAATAATTTGCACTTTAACCCATGGGCTTCACTTTTCATAGCATGCCAGCTCAAGCCATGGATTCATTTAGGCCTCAGGGTTTAGAGCAGTTCACTGCCAGGCCGCCCACAAACGTTGTTATTTAATGTTGTTGCCCTGTCATGATACACTTTAACAGGGGGGGTAGTCCTACCCTATAGAGTTTAAATATTTGCAAAGTAATTTAAATGCAAGCATTGTTTGAACCCTTGTGAAAACGCATCTAAGTGGGTCATTCAGCATTTTATCCCTTCAGCAAGCTACTTGCTGATGGGATAAAATGCATTTAAATTACTTTGCAAATATTTAAACTCTATAGGGTAGGACTACCCCCTGTTACAGTGTATCATGACAGGGCAACAACCTTAAATAACAACGTTTGTGGGCGGCCTGGTAGTGAACTGCTCTAAACCCTGAGGCCTAAATGAATCCATGGCTTGAGCTGGCAGGTTATGAAAAGTGAAGCCCATGGGTTAAAGTGCAAATTATTGTACTTTAACCATTACTGAAGACATTTGAGTGCTCTTATATAGAAGTTCATTCGTAATATTGATGCAGTGTCTACATCCAAATATAGTTTCTAAAAGACCATACCAGGAGCATACTTCATATGGTCATGGAAAATCGATGTGCACATACGTTCCAATTAATCAGCAAAGTCAACATTCTCAAAAATTTATGTGGGACATTCAGCATTTTATCCCTTCAGCAAGCTACTTGCTGATGGGATAAAATGCTGAATGTCCCACTTAGATGTGTTTTCGCAAGGGTTCAAACAATGCTTGCATTTAAATTACTTTGCAAATATTTAAACTCTATAGGGTAGGACTACCCCCGTGTTACAGTGTTACTATAGCCCTTTCAGTCTTCCCCTGTCCTGGGCAGCCCCTTTTTGTCCACATACTGACATGATATACAGCATGCAACTGTTCTCATCAAAGAGAAAGTTGACTTTGTTCAAGATAAAACATGACAGGGACTCTGGAATGAGTCCCTTGTTGCTGTTCATGGTGTCATGGAGGAGGGAGATTCTATGACTGTGAGTGGTATGGGCATTGGGGCTTATGGATGGGAAGGGGTTGGT
The DNA here is from genome assembly GCF_040938575.1 of Ambystoma mexicanum. Classification (NCBI taxonomy): domain Eukaryota; kingdom Metazoa; phylum Chordata; class Amphibia; order Caudata; family Ambystomatidae; genus Ambystoma; species Ambystoma mexicanum. The sequence goes on from NC_090941.1 coordinate 302,186,410, forward strand.
AGAATGTGGGCGAGAGGACCCTGATGCACAGTGGAGTAGCTAGATGTTCCCTCCAAATGTGGGCTTATGTTGTCAGTTGAAGCCTGGTGTTGGAACAAGCTCACTGAATGGCTCCCCTGCGCCGGTGCTAATATACATACCAATATTGCTTTGGGAAAAGCTAAGGACCTGGAAGTGTCCAGAAAGCATACTACAACCACTCATAGCCCTCCACACAGCTACTAGAATTCAAGTGAGGCTTGACCACCAAGGAAAACTCTCTGACGAGATCCCTACAAACCGAGGAGACAGACAGGCTGCCCATGCTGCAACCCTCACAGGTACTTTAAAATAAACCCTGCACTTACTGCTATATATATATGAGACAGTTGTTACTAGGTAACCACACTCACCTTGAGCCATATATATTTTTTAGCTGTGCAAGCCGTGTCTGTTTCCCACTGATACCACCCTGGATCAGCATTTTTCGACCTCCAGCGAGAGGTAAGATTTTTTTTTCCCTGCATATAATAAAAAACTTTTTTTCATGCCTTTTTAAACGGGGACATGTTTAGCTTCAACCTCCCTTTGCTTCTCTCGTTCTCTGTTATTTGCAACAGGACCATACAGAGACCAGCCCATGCGGCTAGCAGATCTCAAATTTAGCGCCTGTGAAATCTATTAACCCATAGGTAAGCTATGTGCTTTTTGATTTTACATCAACCACACGTGATTCACTCAAACTAAATAATTTTGGCTCAGACACCCCCCCTTCCCCTGCAGCACAGACGTCAATCTACACAGAACTCCGTCCTGATGAAGGCCGTGTTAAAGATGAGGCACACCTAGCCCACCTAGAAACGGCTGAAACACCTGGTGTAGACGCACTACTCCCCCCAAAACTACAGCACATTAATGCTGTTTACGCAAGAAAAATAATTTTGTGTACCTACCATTGTTCTATGTGTTTTCCACAAATGTTGACTTGAATATGTACACTGCAATATGTGAATTTCTTGGCAAATCCTAATAGGAGTCGGGTTTGTTACACACACACAATTTGGAGATTGTCCCAAAAAATGTTTTTTTGGCACTGTGTGTTGTAAATATATTTTTTTGTCTGATTGTTCTGTTTTAGCAAACCATTTTGATGTCTTAATTTCTCTAAATGTTGGATTTATGTCTTTTTGCACACAACTTTAATATAAAAAAATGAGATTTATCTCTACAACATACTATTGAAGAGTGATTCCTTCCTTAGCAATGCAGAGTTTGATAATACATGTGGAGGTGTTGTTCTGAGCCTAGCATCCTTGGACCTATTCATTTGTATCTTTTGTTTTCTTACTTCAGATATGGCATTTTCCCAAACTTGGTTGAGAAAAAGCGATTAACACATTTGGGTGGTGAAATGGATTCAGACCATGTATATGTTACTTTTTGCCATAGAATAACTGGCTCCTATGATTTAAAAGAAGCAGTGGGACAGTGTTCTTACAATCATTTGCGTTTCATATTTATACTTTTAAACACGTGATTACCCTAGAAATCCGACACCACGAAGCAGATATCACTTACAGGCATCACAATACAGACACACCCATTCGGTTTTGTGTGTTAGGTATCTCAGACCCCAATGGATTGGACTCAGATCAGAAAACCTTAATCTCGATGAGTGTATGAATGTTTCAAATTGTCTTGGCTTGTTGCACTTGTATGACCACTCAAGCTATTACATGTTACATATTAATACCAAATAATATGAACATTTAATACCTGTTTAAACAATGACATATGTAAAATACATAATCAAATGTGATATCGTTCAGCTTGTTGACTGCTTGTAAACAATAAATTGATTCCTTCTTTAGGTTCTGTCTGTACTTTCTTTCTTGCAACTTTGCAATTTTTAAAAAATGTATATATAGTATCTTGCAGTTTATATGAAACGTCTCACACTTAATCGTTATCTAAACAAACTCTTCTAAAATGTATGCATTATAAATATATTGCAATTCTTCTACACAATCTCATTTATATACACAACTAGACAAGTCAATTGTCCCAACGTCAGAATCCATCTTACATTATGTGGTTTATATGAAGAGATAAAATAGTTAATTACATTCACTTACTTTCAAAAGGATTAATTGACCCCAGTTTTTCTATTCTTTACCAAAGATTAATGATGGCACTTGTCAAGGAAGTGCCTGAAAGACATCTGAGCCAAAATTCCTTGGTTTTAATTGTGACCAAATTACACACATCTCCTAATTTTTCTATATGTAGATTTTCAAAACTTTGCTATTTACGCAGCTTTGTTATAATGAACTGGAACAGTTGCTGTGTGGAAATCCCCTCAGATGGCCTATCCACAGTACTGCTATACATACAGCAATGACGTAATCACAGACAGACATTAGATTACTGTTAGTGAGTTTTTCAAAATTCCAGCATGGGTCTGGCATGAATTCACATGTTCATGAATATTCCCCGTTGTCAGGCTGGGAATCCTCGGTAAAAAAAAAGCAATTTCGACTTGGCCTGAAAACTGCATATCTCCTCTCACCAATTACTGTTCTCTGGGTCATACTGCCCCAATCCAATGAGTGTCCCTAAGCTCTACCCCTGGTGGCCATCTTTTTTACCACACGTTTCAGTGTTGGGAGCCCACTCTTACTAATCGTCAAGCTGTTTTGATAGTCCGAGTTTTTTAGTAATGTTTGGGACCAATTTTGTTCCATCGTTCGACCGTAGGTCTACTACCGGCAGCGGGAATCGGTTGTTGGCGAAGATCAGCTTTCATCAATGATCTTCTCTTCAAAGTTTAGAGAGGGCCAGGCTTGGGCCTACTTCATGCCTTCCACCATGCCCGGGGACAAGAAAGAGGAGTCTCTTCAAGATATCGGCGAAATGTGGACTGAGAAATGTGTATGTCGAAGATGAGCATCACAAATGTTTGTATTGCCTGCATTCCGACTATGTTGAGGAAGGATGCAGGATTTGCTGGGGCTTTTTGAAGAAGAAAAAGGACAGGTACAGCAGGTTAGCAGCATGGCTCAAGTTGGTGAAGGCCTCTGACGCTGCCTACGGGCGTGGTCATGCCTCATCCATGACTGCCCCGGCCAACCTCCATGCTACAGATCCCACTGGGTTTGCCGCAGGTTCCAGTTCCGGAAGGACACGCTTACCGTCGCTGTCTACATCCATGGCGTGCCTGCCGGGGAGGTGTGCTCCCTCCAAGAGGAAGTCCTTAACCCCTTCGAAGCTTCGTTTACTGTCTTCGGACGAACCAACGAAGGAGAGCTCCTCTGGAGGCTCCTGTCCCCCGTCGACGACCCCATCGGCAACCAAGACAACAACTTCATCGACAACTGCTCAGTCGTCCAAGATGTCCACTTCCTCAACAACCACAGTCCTTCAACGAAAGCTTCGGCCCCCACCTCGTCGACGAACATCACTAACTACGAAGGTGATCTCTACGGTCACGACGGCAGCAACCCTGCGAGTGACCTTGACACCACGACATACAGCTGCAGCAGCGACGACATGCGCTGGCACCCCGGGGATGGGAGCGTTTCCTATCGCTACTCCACTCCAGAAGGAGCCAGAGAAGGACAGGGGGCGGCTACTGCCTGTGGAACTTCATCACGGACAAGGGGGAACATTATCATGCTTCAAAGTAGCCCAGTGCAAATCTACACAAGCTGTGACGACAACTTTTCCAAGGGCTACTACTCGAACCCGGTTCCCCATCTAGCACAAGGAGGCATTTCAGCCCGGAACCTGCAGCTGGCTGTTCCTTCCACCTCTCAGTCGGCACCCATGGACATGTCGTTGGACATGATTACAACACTGTACACGCTGGTATTGGAGATCTAGCAAAGGCTGCCTGCTACGCCTGCATCAGCCCCGGCATGTAGTCCTACAAGGCCGCTGGTCAGGAGCCCATCCAGGACAAATCGCAAGTCAAAGGAGCCGACTGGCCAGAGGCGTCTACCTACACCACCACTGCCTCTGCATCGAGCCTTGACTCCTGTAGTGGAGGAGACCCCACAAACGCGCACGGATACAGACACTATGGCGACTCATACCGATGAGTCCGATGACTAAGTACCGGCAGATGGTGAGCTGTTAGGTGCTGAAGAGCCTGCCTGAGGAAATCGGTTCCTTTCACGTTATAATGTCAAGGGCCTCTACCCTCTTCAATTTGGTGCCTGAGCAGACAATGGAGGAGGGGTTCCTCCTTCCACGGCCGGAATTCCAGACGGAAGACCGCCATGTCCATTCCTCTGCTGGATGATGTCTGTGTGGAAGGTTTGGCCTTAATGAAGACGCAGAGTACCGTGCCTCCCATGTGGAATAGGCTGGAAAAGGACGACCGAGTCCCGGACTCCGCCCCCAGGTGCTTGAGGTCAAAGCCTTTTTCTGTCTCTGTGGTCTCTGCCCTTGCCAGGAGGCGCTCAGTGAATCCATCGTCTTTGGCCATGGTGCCTTCTGACCAAGAGGAGAAGCAACTGGATGCAATGGGCAAGTGCATCATTTACACCGCAACCTCCACCGTCCAGGCTGTTAATGCCCTGGCCATCTTATCCCGCTACGACAGGGAGCTGTGGTATAAACTGGGACCTATTTTGGACTTGCTGCTGGAGGACAGGAAGGTCGAGGCCCTGGCCCTGTTCCACGAGGATAAGGTGGCCTCAGACCACGCAAGAAGGGTGGCTTTGGACATCGCAGATACTGGGTTCCGCCAGATGGATATCAGGGTGTCCCTTTGACAATAAGGATGACTGAAGGATCCCAACTTCAGGGAAGATGTCCAGTTCCAAGGTGGTGAACATGCCTTTTGAAAGGGACAAACTTTTTGGCAAGACTGTGGACGAGTCTCTCCAGACAATTAAGATGGACACCGAGACGGGTTGCTCGCTGGGAACGTTGCAACAGCAAAGGTTGTTGTTCTTTCGATCCTCAAGAGAGTAGTCCAGCAGGTCCTCCGAGGGATATATCGCCCCTTATCCTCAACCCTCCTGTTCCACAACTCAGGAGGCCTACAGATACCGCTTGCAGGCCTACGGCAGTGAAGGACAGAGTTGCCGTCGTACGCAGGCCAGGACACGGCTGCTCAAGCAGGCTTCCACCGGCCATGGACTCGGGCCCCCACTTGCGCACCCCAGTGGGAGGCCGAATAGCACATTTTGTCAACGAGTTGAAGACCAACTCCACAGACAAATGGGTGATGGACTTTCTCTGTCAGGGGCACACCTGGAGTTCCAACGCAAGTGTCCTTGAATTCCTCCTGTGGCTCGTCAAGAACTACACATGGCACAGCTGCTGCAGGAGGTTCAATCCAGGTTAAGCAAGGGGGCGATAGAGCCCATCCCCCAGCGGCTCCGAGGTGTACTCCAGATACTTTCTGGTGCAGAAGAAGTCAAGAGGGTGAAGGCCAATCCTACACTTAAGACACCTCAACAAGTACTTGAAGTCTCAGAAGTTTAGGATGGTCACGTTGCAGCACATGCTCGGCCAACTGGAGGAAGGAAACTTCATGGCAACGCTGGATCTGGAAGACACCTGCTTTCACTTCGCTATCCACCGAAAATATTGGATGCTCCTGCGGTTCGTGGTCCAGGGACAGCACTATCAGTCCAAGGTGCTGCCCTTCGGTCTGAATTTGGCCCCAAGGTTGTTCGCTGAGTGTTTGGGTCTGGTGGCGGCATATCTTTGTCTCGAGGGCATCCACAGCTACCCTTATCTAGACGCTTGGCTCGTCCAATCAAGCTCTCACGCACTGGCGAACCAGCACAAAGCAGAGACCATTAGTTCATCGACAGATCTCAGATTTTCCATCAATTATCAGAAGTCCTGCATGGAGCCATCGCAGAATGCTCTGTCTCTGGGCACCTGTCTCGACACGGTCGCTTGTCTGGTGACCCCTCCGAGGAGAGGGTCACGGCCATGCTGGGAAAGGTGCAGCGGCTGTCGTTGCCGCGGTCCGCAACAGTGCGAGACATCAAGTCGCTTTTGGGCATGATGTGCTCCTGCATCTACCTCGTCCATCTTTGCAGACTGCAGATGAGGCCTCTCCAGGTGTTTCTGGATGCACAATGGCTGCAGGTCTCAGGCTCTTGGATGCTCAAGATACTCCCCAACAAGAGGTTCTGGCAAGCTCTACGATGGTGGGGAGTCCGCCCACATCTCACACAAGGAGCTCCATTTCAGAGCCCACCGTACCAGCAGACGGTCACCACAGATGCCTCCCAGAAGGGGTGGGAGGCCCACACCAGGCAATTGCATGCCTGAGGCCTCTTGCTTCTGGAGGAAAAGGACCTTCACATCAACGTCCGTGAGTTTCGGGGCAGACTTCTGGGCCCTCAAGTCATTGCTGCCATTTCTGAAAGGAAAGGTGGTGAGAAACTTCACAGGCAACCCCACCACCATGTTTTACCTCCGGAAGCAGGGTGGAGACACGTTCCGCAGCTCTCTCCCTGGAGACGCAGGCCCTGTGGCACCTGGGCCCTTCTTCAGGATATATTCCTCGTCCCTTTTCACCTGCAGAGTTGCGTTCTTTCCATGAATGGGAACTTCGCCAGGATCAAGTGTCTCTTCCACAAGTGGAGTCAACCCCAGATTGAACTCTTTGCGACGGCGGCCAACTCCAAGTGGCAGAGGTTCGCCAGCAGGTTCCTGCAGCTGAGGATTCTGGGGGATGCTTTCTCTTTCCCATGGGAGGGAGTCTTCTGTATGCTTTCCCTCTGATCCTGCTCCTCCTACGAGTGATCGACACACTCTGTCTCACTGCAAGATGATACTCCGGCGTTGCCGCGACAGATCTGGTAGCCGGACCGCTCAGTCTGTCAGAGGCTCTGTCCACTAGACTGCCTCCACTTCCCGATCTTCTCGCCAGAGAAGACTGTCCGATTCTGCATCACGACCCAGCGTTGTTGAGCGTCGGGGCCTGGCTCCTGCAGCTGTGGAGTTTGGGCATGATTCCCTGCCGCTGCAATATAAGAAAATCTTAGCCAAAGCCAGGACTTCCCGACGTTGGTGTGCTAGAGCCATTAATGGAACCGCTTCTCAATATGGTGCAAGGCTCTGAGTATTATGCCTTTTGCGTGTCACAGCCCTGCAGCTCCTTCCGTACCTGCTTTCCGTGGCCAAGGCGGCCCTGGCTCACGCCTCTCATCAATGTGCACCTGGCTGCCATATCCCATTACACCAGGACGCCTGGTAAGCCATCCCTGTGGTCGCACAGGCTCGTCAAGGAATTCCTCAAAGGCCTATTCGGGACTTTTGCACCAGCGAAGGCTCCTGCTCGTGCTTGGGAGCTCAACGTGGTCTTGACATAGCTGATGGGACCCCCGTTTGAACCAATGCATTGGGCCCCGCTGAAGTTTCTCTCGTGGAAGACATAATTCCTTGCGACGATCACCTCGACCAGGCGTGCCGTGGAGATCCAGACCCTCTTACAAGCAGCCGTACTTGTCCTTCTACGCTACGAGGGTGGTGCTGTAGACCCACCCCACCTTTATGCTGAAGGTTTCGTCAGAATTCCACCTCAACGAGCCTTTGTTGTGGCCAGTCTTCTTCCCGAACCGTTCTTCTCCGGCGGATAGAACTTTGCATTCGCTGGATGTTGCTTGTGTCTTGAAGTTTTATGTGGCATACACGAAGGATTTTCGGAAGATGTCGCAATTGGTGGTCAATTTTGGACCTTTGAATCACGGGAAGGCCTTGTCGACTGCTTCCATCTCCAGTTGACTCTCCGACTGCATCATGCACTGTCATTGCCGGGCTAACCTATCTCTTCCAGGCTGGCCGAGAGCCCATTCCACCAGAGCCATTGCAGCAACGACACAATTTCTCTCTGGTGTGTCCCATGCTCGACATCTGCAGGGCTGCTACATGGATGTCCACGCCCACCACCATGAGTTTCTACTGCTTCGACAGGGATTCTAGGAAGACCTGGGTCGGCTAAGCGGTGCTACGCCGCCCGCTTATTTGAGGTGATTCTGTTCCACAGGTGGTAAGCGTTTTACTTCTATTGAGCCTTGCCACCTCCCGTGATTGTGTATATGTACTGCTATGTAATCTTTATACTTGAGCATGTGAATCCATGCTAGAACCCATGCTGGAGAAGGAAAAAGTTACTTAACTGTAACTCCTGTTCGCCAGCATGGGTCTGGCATGGATTTACATGCAAACCCTCCCCCCTTCCCCTCTGTGGCTTTTCTTGTTACATAATGCCACTTTACGTGCTATACCAAATCTGACGATGGCCACCAGTGGTGGAGTTTAGGGAGACTATGGGCCTCATTACGACCCAGGCGGTAAGTTACCGCCTGGGCCGTGACTTTACCACCATGGCGTAAACTACGTTTACGCCATGGTGGTAGGCGGACTTACCGCCCCATTCCGAGGTCGGCGGGGCGGTAAGTCCCCAATCCCCATTTACCCTTCCCCATTCCCATTTTTGCCCCATAGGGCATAATGGGAGTGGGGAAGGCGTTAATTACGCCACCGTAAATTACGGTGGCGTAATTAACTCCATGGTCCCTTAGCGCCATGGATTTTAACACCTGCTAAAAGCAGGTGTTAAATCCGCCATGGCGCTAAGGGACCTCGTACTCAGGCGGTAAGGGTCGGCGCTGTTTACGCCGCCGTAAACCCCTTACCGCATGAGTCGTAATGAGGCCCTATGACTCAGAGGACAGTGATTGGGTAGAGGAGAAATGCAGTTTTCAGGCTAAAGCGAAACTGCTGTTCTTTGTTTACTGAGGATTCCCAGCATGATGACCGGGAATATTCATGAGCATGTTAACCCATGCCAGATCCATGCTGGAGAACACGAGTTGCAGGTAATTAACTTGTTCCTTGGGTGGGACTTTAGAAGACTCAGATTTTGACACAGGGCTTCAAATCTTAGTATAGGCCTGAACCTCACACATTTTATTAGTAGCAATGGCTGAGCAGCCAGGCTCATTTTAAGAGGTAGGATGGCCTGTTGGGAGGTGCAAAGAACTTAGTGTGTATACATAGGCAAAGAAACACTGACACACTAAAAGTTTTATATACAAATAATGGTTTATTTTATACATACACTAAGGTGAAGGTGATTCTTCAGAAAGTAACTTAGAAAAAACAATTCAATATTTCTAGTAAGTAAAACACTTTTGTAATATGTTGAGAGTGGCTGCATGCAATTCAAAAGGAAGTAAAATACTTTTGTAATCATTGTTTTAGGTAAAAAGGAATGGACCACAATAAACATAAAACAGGTAAATACTTTTTCAACACTTGCAATACTTTTCTCAGTGGCCTCACACTTTAGAAGTCCACCTGTATCTAGTTATGAGTGTCTCAAAGTCATATTGGAGAGCAGAACAGGTAAGACACAGGCTGTAGAGAGTCAGTAGTTCCAGACGAGTTTTATGTAACAAGTAGAGAAAGTTCTTCTGTTGTAAAATGGGTTTAGGGACTTCGGAGAAGGCTCCCTGAAGGCACACAGGTAGTAGGCCCGGGCAAACGTAAATAGGCAAACTGCCGAACACACAAATCGGAACTCCAGCAACTTAGGAGCAACAAAGCAACTCTAGGTAAATTCTACTAAGAGGCTCACAGTACCTTAGATGTGAATATGAGAATTCAGCACGATTTCTCCGCGATGCAGCAGTCCCGGTCACCGGATTCCTGGTCAGACAGATGAAAGAAGGGACACTGGAATGGATCTTGCAGCAGCAGGCGAGTGAAGAGGCTCCAGGCAAAGGATTGTTCTTGGTTCTTTGATTGTGGCACCCTTTTCAAAGCACAAGTGAAGAACAGTTACTGCCTGGTCGATTTGTCTCGCTTTCTTGGTCCAACACTCTGGTGAGGGGACCTCAAGCAGTGGAATCTTGGCTCTGGAGGTCCGGAAGGAGTCCACCAAAGTTTCAGGAGGATTGGATCTTTGGAAGGCGATGCAATGCACAATGGCCACATGTCCCAGGGTATTGGCAGTTTGCAGTAGGTGAAGGTCACGGCTCATCATGGGATTGCTCGAAATGCATGTTGTCTTGAGTCTGATTGGTCCCATCAGTCTAAGGGAGAGTGTCGTCCTCTTGTGAGTTCTCCTGACACTTAGAAGGTGTCGGAAAGCAGCGATTACTCTGAAGGCATCTCTGGTCATTTGGAAGTGGCTGCAGACACCTCTCCTCTCCTCCCTCGTCGATTCTTCAGTTCCAGTGGTCAACTTGCCTTCAGCCTCAGTATCCATGCTTCTTATGTAGGAACCCGCCAATCAGCACCTATGCACCATTTAATCTGGGGGTGGTGGCTGTCCTTTCAGGACAGCCAGCCTCCCAGTTGGAACTGGTTCCAAGCAGGCACAGCAGAAGATCAGAAACAGCTGAGTTTGAGTCTTCCCCTCTTTCCTGTCCTCACAGACACACTGGTATCTTGTCGGGCTTCACAAGGGGATCACGCCAAAGAGAAAAGTCAAACCAGGTCCTCCCCCACACTGCACGGCAGAAGGACCAAGAAAGGACGGACCATCTTGAATTGTCTAAAAAGAACACTGCCACTATTATGGGTCAATGGTGCCCTTCTGTGTACTACCACGGCTGTGAGTGCAGCATGGGAGTAGAAATTGCACATCAGTAGGAAGGATGTGACCACTGCCCCCAGCCATTCAGATTAGCTTGTCACTGTAACCAAACAGTTACAGCAGCAGTTAGAAAGTGGATACAGTGTAACCCCTCAGCCCTCCACATAAGGTGGGGTGGGCTGATCTCACAATAGAAAAGATAGGAAGGAAGGATACTGTGGACCTTATTCACAGAGCGTTTTCCAATGAGGTTTTGCCATTATAAAACGCTTCTGTGAATTAGGCCCTAAATATCCCCCTGCACTTGGGAACATGTGTTCTCACAAGGAAAATAACAGAATATAAAAAGGGAAGCCCAAAAGGCTCCCAGCAACACTGTACAGAGTGCTGTGTGCTGAAAAAGTCAATGACAAGTGCCCCAACACTTGGAGGAAAGCATGACTCCAAGAAAAAGGTATAAAAAAAATACAAAAGAATCCCAAGGATGGGGTAAAAGAATGAGTGAATGTGGAAAAAAGTTCCCACTCAGAAAAACAGAAAAATAGTGCTCCAGCAAAAAGTGTTGGGTCACTCGCATGTGAAGGGGATTTCACATAGAAATGTTAATCTACCTAACAATTACGTGTTTGATATTTATATCTTCTTTGACTTGAGCATTTTTTCATCATTTCAGTGTTTGAAAACATCCCTTAGTTCAGCTGAAAATTAACAAGGAATATCCTGCTTTACTCATTTCAAGCACCCAGATAAGAACACTCCTCATTTTGATCCACATCACATTGCTTGGACTGGATTTCACATGGATTCTTATCTTTTGGTCTGTACTGTCCACCTCCAGAGTTATTGGATAGCACATCACTACCACATGTATGATTCATATTCTGGTAATTGACAGACTGTTTGTACCATACACTTCCTGCCAACAGTAATCTACATGTCATTTTCATAATCCAGGGTGTCGCAATTCACTTTACTTATTTTGCGTTGTTCCAGAACCTTTGTGTAATTATCTAGTTGGGGATTAACATAATCTAGAGTTTGTTTTAGTTCAACAGTTTCTTAAATTTATTTTTAATTCTGTCATCTCCTAATGTAATTTGTATACATTCTTTGATAACTCTGTAATCCTTAGGAGGAAGTCTAATGAGCATTTCTTTAAAACATTTGCCAGCATAGAACACATTCTGTTTTCTCTTTACTGAGAGGGAGTTTCATAGCAATCCGTTATCCTCTGAGTATTCACTGTGATCCTTAATGTTGGGTAACCTTGAAGCTTTTGGTTAATCTCTAATTTTATCAAGAATTCAAGATTTTATATATTCCTCTGGTGTAGTAGATGGGGTAAAGTTTCTTTTTGAGACCTTAATTGGACGTATGTGTAGCATCCTCGTCAGAGAATCAGTGTTTCTCAGAGATATTATTGTTTATTTTTACAAAGACATTCTATGAATAATAAGGGTGCATGCTATTGTGGCAGTGGATGATCAATTAAATAAGCAAATTCATGATAGTAAGCAACAAGGATATGAGGGTTCCTTTAACCGAACAGAAAAAGAATGAAAAAATCCAGATAAGCATTGCAGCGCTTTGCAACAGCAAACAAGGTTTATTAGATGCAAAAAGGTCTGTCGGGACAGTAGCAACAAACGGACACAGAGCGGTCTGATTTTTTTCAAAGGGTTACATCTTTTATAGGCTGATAAGTCATAATTAATAATATTGTCATAATGAGTTACAGCGTAATCCCTTCCCTCATTTGCTGCCGCCTATGTAACATGCGAATGCCCCCCCCCACCCCCCCTATAGTACCTGGACCGATTGGCCACATTTTAGCTAAGCCCATTCCCCTATACACAGGGTTTACTACATCGTCACTATTGACTCCAGGACTGGGATTGGTGTTTTTAACTTGTTGACACATTGATAAATTGTAAAATCTTAACCGTCACATGATGTTCACCCCTCCGGCCTCCATTATCCTGCTATGGACCGACGATGCGCACCATCTGTGGGACTCCTAAGCGTCCGACTACATCACGAGGCTGTGTCTGCACACTGGGGTCTGCAGCCTACATGTGCATGCAGGTAGGCTCCACTTGGAGTTCGCTGCCTGAGGGGCATTATTTTCTTTTCTAAATTGTAGCGCGCGCACTGCCTCACTTTTACAAGCAATGAAATACCATTATGCGTTGAGTGTGCGCCACGGGCATCATTTGCACATGCCCGGACATTTCTTTGCCTTTGTTGTGTTCTACTGTTAGACAGAAACCTTTGCAGTTCCCTTAGGGACCACTGCAAAATATTTAAGACTACAGGTGTTAGCAGTAAACCCACTTGGTAGCAGTCTGTACCACCCAGATTTACCTGGTAGCTGTGGGTGAGCAGTCAGACTTCCCTCAAGAAAAGTTAGGCAGTATGCAAAGTATACTCAATAGGCACTCGGATACAATAATACAAGCAAACACTGACCAGAGCTTTGGTATCAAAGTATATAATTATTTATTTATAAACACACAGTTGAAACACTCCAGCACTCTTATTGTAAAATATTCTAAACACAGTTACTATTATGATATATACACCCCTTTTTCCCTTATTAGAAAATCACAGTAAGACACCACTTATTTTCATTCAGAGGTGAGCGCTTAACTAGATTGCACTCTACTAAAGTTGTGAAAAAGGGAGGGAAAAAGATAGAATATGCAGGGTTACACCACTCTACGATTCAGGAACACTATTAGCAAGGCAGAGAGCAAAAAGTCACTGGTGAGCCAAAGTCCAAAGGCTGGGCCCACTCTTAGAGAGAGCAGAGCACAAATGCGCCCAAGATCACACAGTTACACTAGGCTTAGAAAGTCTTGCAGAGGGTTCAGAAAAGAGTTTAGAGAGGCTTAGAAAAGTTTAGCCAAGGTGTCCCAGGCTAACCCAGGTTCGAAAGCCGGGGGCTAAATCTACCCCGTACAGCCGGTTGCAAGGGAAGCCAGGCGGGACACAGTACCTTAAGTGGGAAGGATCCTCCAGCGGTGGCAGTTGTTCCTGGTAGTGGTTGCAAGTTGCGTCGTCGTCCAGGGGAAGAGAAGATCTTGACGTGGAGGAAAGATGCAGGTCGTTGCACTACCAGGGCAGAAACCAGCCGCTGAGTTTTCCGGTAAAAGGTGGTACCTTTATCTTGCGGTCGTGGTAAAACGTGGTATCCCGGTTGCCGGGGTGCTTAGCACGGGCAAGGCGGCCACGAGATACGTCGGGAAAGTGAAAAGACGGTGGAACTGGTTATCCCCACCAGTCAAAGGAAGAAGACTCTCCGGCGGGAGATCTCCTCTGTCGTTGGGAAAAGTGGTGGGACGGTCCAGCAGGGCTCCACCGGTCGTGGTGTCGTGGCAGGTCGGCTCAGCTTCTCCCTCGTCGGATTCTTAGGTCCTGTGGCGACTTCTGAAGTTCCAGTCCCCAAAGCCCTGCTTTTATACAGCAAACCCCCATTCACTCAGCCTAGTTGTCACTCAAACATGCTAAGTGGTGAGCCGGCCGGCTCACCACTTGGGCCAATCAGGACGGAGTGCGACTTGAGTTGCCTAGACAACTCAGTCCAGGGTGCCTAAATTCCCCTCCACCCCTCCTAAGTACCCCAGACATAGTGGCACCACTTTGGAGGGCTTCTGTGGAGAAGCCCGCCAAAAAGTGGAACAAAGGGCTCGACTTGGGTTGGAGTCACAGAAGAGAACACAAACGCCATTTTAGAATCAAGTTTTGGCAAAAAAATACCAACCAGAGAATTAATATTAATTAAATAAACCGGCGGTATGTTCGAGGCTACCTTAAATAATTAAATAAAGATAGTAGCCTAAAACAATGGGAAATCCCATAGGAAAATATTCGCGGTTTAATATAACAAGTAGTATCCACTGCCACCAGCCAAAACTCTTATCAGGGGGGACGGAGACGTGCCCCCTCGACTAACAGACCCTGGGGCAATCGAATTGCCCCAGCCAGTACGTCCACAATATGATGGTTTGTATTGGTTCTGTTCAGAATTTAAGACTAGTAAAGTCAATGGTGAATTTACATGCCCTGGGAGACAGTAGTCAGTCCCAGGGTATGGAGTCTATACTGGGGGGTCACTATGACACCCCTGTGTTACTGCACGGAGGGTGCTGTGTAACACACGTCACAAAAACACATGAAACCCTATGGATTAAAAGACCCCATAGCCCATTAAACACATCTAGATTCAAAGAAACACACTCAAATCATGTCCAAGAGTGAGGGTAAAAGAGTCTCACTCTTGGCAGGAGAAAAAAATAAACCCCAAAAATCCAGCAAAGCTGCTGGGGGACTCGCTAGGTTAGGAAATTCAGCCTAAACAGAGAATTCTCCCTAACATCTACCTTCCAAGATGGCTGCCCGGAATAACATCCACCTCGAGAATTCCTGCATCAGCTGTTGCTGCTGTGTGATTGGCCTTTGCTGTCCTGAAATTGGCTAATGCCAAAGCTGGCAGGCAAATGTCGCCCCCTTGCCAAGGCCCACCTTCTAAGGCCCCTGTCTGTTCCCTGTACCCTCTCACTTCCTCTCTTATCCTGTGGACCGACGATGCGCACCATATGTGCGACTCCTCAGCCTCTGACTACACCACGAGACTGTGCCTGCAGACTTCCTGTGGACCGACGATTCGCACCATCTGTGTGACTCCTCAGCCTCCGACTACACCACGAGACTGTGCCTGCACACTGGGGTCTGCAGCCTACATTTGCATGCAGGAGGGCTGCCTGAAACACATTATTTTCTGTTTTTAATTGCAGCGCGTGCACTGCCTCACTTTTACAAGCAACACAATACCTTTATGCTGTGAGTGCGTGCCACGGGCATCATTTGCACATGCCTGGCCATTTCTTCACCTTTGTTGTGTTCTACCTTCTAAGATGGCTTCCCGGAATAATACCCCCCTCGAGACTTCCTTCATTAGCTGTTGCTGCTGCGTGATTGACCTTTGCTGTCCTGAAAAAGCCGGCAGCCGAACGCCAGCCCCCTCGCCAAGGCCCACCTTCTAAGACCCCTGTCTGATCCCTGTCCATTGCCGGACCGGGTCTAAGGGCCCCCATTGTTCACCTTTTTCGTGGCAGGAAGACTGCACTGTAACTTCAGTACCCTGGACATAGTGACTTCTTGGCGCATCTGCAGAAGGTCAGCTTCCCACTCCTTTCTCTTGCCGACTCTTCACTGCAACTCATTTTCTCCTCCCTTCTGACTCCCACTCACTGGCTGTGCCCAGTGTTTTATGTTTTCACCTCCCCATGCTTAATTTGAATCTTGTTGTGCCCAGTGGTCCATGTTTTCACCTGCCCATGCCTAATTCAAATCTTGTGTGCCCAATGTTTCATGTTGTCACCTGCCCTTGCCTCAGTTCTGATCTGTATGTGCCCAGCTGCTGCATGTCTCCACCGGCCCATGCCTCAAATTCAATGGTTATGCCGTCTATGCCTCCACTGCCTGCATGTCTTCTCTCACCCGCCCTATCCTTGTTCCCTCACTACCCCACCCTCTCGACCACCTTCCCCTTCTACTATACTCCTTGTTGCTCCTGGTCACTTGAAACTAGATGCCTTACCTCCTCTCACCATACCCACCCAATTATCAGACTACCCCTACCTCTCTTTCTCTGCCTATTTCTCCTCTTCTCCCCTCCCCCGACCATAGTCAATGCTCTTACACTATCAGAAATGTCGGCAGGCCTAGTATGATAGTCCATTGTTTTGTTCACCCCCCCCCCCCCCTCCTCCATTTCTCCCCTCTTTTTGTGTTCAACGCTCTTGCACTATCAGAAATGTTGTCAGGCCAATGTTGGGATGGAAATGATCCTATCCCACCCGCCTGGGCGCGTCTGAAGTAGGTAAACTCCATACAAAAACAAGGGGGGAGCAGCCCCCACTTCCAGGGTGCATATACAGGCTTGATAGCGCATAGAAATAGGTCAACAGCACTTGCCATGCCCCTGCGACTCCATTTTGTATTAGGCCCAGACACAATTTCTTACTAGGCCCAGAACAGCCACACTGAGGGCTGCGGCGCTTGCATCCCGAGTTCACTCAGAGGTGCCAAGGCCGAGACTGCACGAGCCCTGTACCCATGGAAGTCAATTTTCCTTCTCTCCCTCCATTGTTGCAAATATCTTGTATCACATTCAGGAATGCACCTGGCACAGAGCGTGAGGCAGTACCAGCCCCTGCAATGCACCCATCCATCTCCACTAAACTGCCATTGGGCCTCTGACCCCCACCAAGCCAGGCCGAAGCCAGCCACCCTCCACCGACCCAACCCCCAAACTCTAACTTCTCCAAGGTGCCCACCACAGATCTAAGAACTCGCATGACTGTATATTTTCCCAATAGCAACACACTTTTGAATTTGTTTATTATTTGTATCGCGCACCTAAACCTGAGGTAACTGGGCGCTGGAAAACTTAGAAGAGTTACAGTCATACATACATACAAGTGTTACAGGTATACATACATAGGAAATCAACAGGTAGGTCTACCAAAGGTTACAGGTAGGTCTAGTCGTCAATAAATGTAGATAAGGGCATGGATATCGAACAATGTGGGTACATTTGTATTTGTGTACATGTGTACTAATACATGACAACTGGCAAAAAACAGTGGAGGTAACGCAGCTTCAGATGTTGGATTTATCAGTGAGCCAGCTTTTAACTCTGGTTCTGAAGGCAAACAAGGAGGGTTCCATTCTAATGGTAGGAGGCAGAGAGTTCCAGCATTTGGCAGCCTGGACTGGGAAGCTTGCTCCTCCAGCAGTTTTTAGGTTAAACCTTGGCACTGCGAGGAAGTGTGAGTGGGAAGATCTGGTGTTGGTATTTGGAAAACTTGCCTGACCAATATTTAGGAGCAGAGTTGGATAGACATTTGTGGGTGATTGCAAGAGTGCGTAGTATTATCCTATCGCGTACTGGGAGCCAGTTGGTATTTCGTCTGAGACTTGAGATGTGGCTGGATCTGGGAATGTTTAGGGCTGTTCTCAAGGAATTGTTTTTTAGGACCTGTAATCGGTTGAGATTCTGCTCAGACGATCCTAGGAGTAGCGTATTGCAGTAGTCGATCTTCGAGAGTGCTAGAGCACTAGCTAGCGTGATGCAACTAGTAGGGGACAAGTATGATTTACAGGCATTGATCAGCTTGTTTGTGTAAGCTGTCGATGAAGCAATGGAGCTAACTTGTTTCTTTAGGGACAGGGTGGAGTCAAGATAGACTCCTAAAGTTTTTATTTCCTTAGCAACTTTGATCAGGTTCCCGTCAATATTGAAGGACGTATAACGTGAGTCGAGCTTGTTTAGGTGAGCCTGTGTGCCGACAATCGGGAGCTCCATTTTTTCATCATTGAGGCAGATGCTGTAATCGGCCATCCATGCCTGAATTTCCAAGTAGATTGTGTTGTTTATCTTGGAATCACCTTCGTAGCATCCTGACAACGTGATGAGAACCTGGGTGTCATCTGCTCAATTTGTGTAGATGACACCCATGTAGTCAAGACGGTCGAAGAGGAGCTTCGTGAATATGTCATAAAGCGTTTGTGAAACACATGAGCCCTGAGGCACCCCGCAATGGATGGGGATTGGGGTCTGCTGAGGCCGAAGGCGAAAAAACTCTGGTGGTGCGGTTGGATAAGAAGGATTTAATCCAATTGGAAGCGTTGATGGAGAATGCTGCTGCTGCGGTCAAGTGTTCCGTGAGGATCTCGGGGAAGACCAGATCCAATGCAGCTGAGAGGTCTAACAATAGTAGGATGGCCAGATTGCCTTTGTTTTAGCCTCATCCATCTGAATTTTCAGATCCAAGAGGGCTGTCTACGTGCCATGTCTAGGCCGAAAGCCGGATTGTTGGAGACCAAGTAAGTTATTGTCCTCCAAATGTTTCTGGATTTGCAGTTATACAACTCTGTCCAGAGTTTTTAAGAGGAAGGGGACGGTGGTGATAGGCCTATAGTTTGTTGGTATGTTAGGGTCTAGATTTTTTTTTTTTAAGAGGGGCATGACCCATGCCTCCTTAAGATTGTTAGGGACTGAGCTGGCCTTGAATGAGGAATGTATCACTGTGGCGATGAAGGGGGACAGTTCTTTAGCGCCTTGCTTAATGAGGGGCGCCAAGCAAATGTCTCCTTGACATCTTGAAGGTTTTAGGCCTCTGGTGATGTCTTCTACTTCTTTGGGAGTGACTGGGGAGAAAGCAAACTGTGGACACTGAGGGGCTTGTAGCTCAGGGGAGTGCTTGGTGGTTGTGCTACTCGTGAAGCTGTTCTTTTTGGGTTCTATTTTAGTTTGGAGAGACGCTATTTTGTCAGCTAGTGCTTGTTGGATTTTGGCACACCAGGCTGCATCCTTTATGCAGTCCTCTGACGGTGGGGCTGGGGATTCTAGTTCCCTTAGGATCCTTAAGAGCTCCTTAGACCCTGATTTATTTAGCATTAAGGAATCTATTAATATACGTTTCTTTTTTGGAGGTGAGAATGGCAGATTTGTAGGAGGCAGCTGCTGAAATGAACAGTGACTTATGAGTGGTAGGTGATTTACGCCAGGTAGTTTTTCGCCATTCTTTTTTCGTTCCTCAACATTTTTTGTTCTGGTGCAAACTATTTGTTGAGGTGTGCAATTGGTTTGGCCTTCTTTAGTTTGAGCGGTGCGATGTTGTTCAAGGCTGACTCTAGAGTATTGTTATAGAGGTAGACTAATTTATTAGAGTCTAGCTACTTGTAGTTGCAGGCATCAAGGATGTTTTTAATTAAAGGGCGGACATTGGGCAGTGTTATGTTTCGAGAGTTCCTAGAGAGAGTTGGGCGGGCGATGTTGGGATTTGGGGGTGTTGTCCCCTGGATGGCAAAGGAAATGTAATTGTGGTCTGTCCAAGCAATGGGTTAATTCTGGAGTATTTTAACAGAGCAGTTGAGGTCTGAAATTCTGTGTTTGAAGCCGAGCTGGGAGATGGAATTTTCGAGAGATAAGTCGTTGGTGTCATTAGGATCCTGGAATCCAAGATTAAAGTCTCCAAGTAAAATTATTTGGGAGCCTAATTTCACATTGGATGTTAGGAGGCCTCTGATGTCTTCCTCGAAGGACGATATGGGACCTGGTGGCCGGTAGATGATATGCAAAGGGATGGTTTAGGTAGCTGTTAGGGGGATTTTAACTGATAAAAGTTCAGCAGTTAGTAGGCTAGAATGAGAGGTAGCTCTGAGGCCCAAATGGGTTTTTGCTATAAAGGCAACACCCCATCCTCTGCCTGAGTTTCTTTCTGCTCTGACAATGGTATAGCCCTCTGGGAGGGCTAGATAAAGTGCAGGGCCTGCCTCCTGGAGGAGCCAGGTTTTTGTGATGCAAAGAAAATCCAGGTGATTTTCAGAGATGAGGTCTGCAATACGGAGTACATGGGCAACTAAGGAACGTGCATTAATCAGTGCTCCTTTAATGGTGGGGAGAGTTGTTACAGGGAGAGGGCCTACTGGGCTTGTTGAAGCAGTAAGTGAAGGTTCTCTGGACGCGGTGGTGGGAGTCTGTGGATTGACTATTTCTGTTGAAGCTTATGAGCGAGTGGTCGGCAAGCATTTTTTTAGATTTGGAGGAAAAGCATTGAGAAGACGATCTTGTGTACGCCGAGTTGTTAAGGAAGCGAGATCCTAGTCTCTTGTTTCTGACATTTACAGGGCAAGGTATTAATGGGTAGGAGTCGTGAAGCATTGTATCCATTCTGCTGGAGTGGGTATGTAGGTGGGGTATCCCTGGAGTAGGTGTCAGCCACGGGTATGTGGTCTTTTTCGGTCTGGAGTGGCGGGAGGAAGTTGGTAGGTGAGAAGGATTGGATGAGTGGGAGGATTGAGGCCATGGTGAGGGTGACTCTGTGGAGGGCTGCCATTAGGACAGGGTGAAGGTGCCTGGGGATCGTAGCTGAGACGGGTGAAGAGTATGAGGTCCTGGTGACCTAAGGTTATAACATAGTGCCTAGGCTGGTTGAGCAGCAGGTGTCATGATCTCTGCTTCCAAAAGGTCAGGGTTTTCCCAACTCCCTTGGAAGCAGATCCATAACCCAGGTTCCGAGTGCCAACCAGTCCCAATTGGGACCTTTTTGACCCAGTCCTGGCGCCAGTGGCACCAGGCTCATAAATATGCCCAGTCCCAGCGCTGGAAGCGCCGGGCTCATAATGCTTGGGTGGACTTACCTGCAGCAGACCATGCTGCTTACTTGCCTGCCAGTTGAGCCTCTGATCCCCTTCTGTTTGGAACTACTTTTCCTGTTGGGTGGGGCTGGAGCCACTCCCTAGATTCAGAACACTGGAACTCTTCTGGAAAGCAGGAACTCTTTTCTTACCTAGGCGTGGCTGTGGAAGGAGACACCGAAGCACTACAGGAGGCTATTTAAACCACACCCGGTGGATGAATCTTGCTTTGCGTTATTCTGCAACCTCTGCAGCAGAACGCTCATCGTGTCTTCTGCATCCGGTCCTGGGCCTAAGGAAAAAGGCTTACCATCCTGAATCCAGTCTTCAGCAACACCTATAAAGACAAGAAAGAACAGGTTAGCATTCCGGCATCTGAAAGGCAAAGGCTTACCATCCTGAATCCAGTCTTCAGCAACACCTATAAAGACAAGAAAGAACAGGTTAGCATTCCGGCATCTGAAAGGCAAAGTCTTACCTACTCTTCGTGCGCTCCGGAGGTCTTCACACTGCATTCCGGCATCTGAAAGACAAAAGCTTACCAACTCTTTGCACGCTCCGGAGGCCTTCGGCGCTGCATCCCGCATCTGAAAGACAAAACAAGGTGCGTTTAAAGACATTGGGGAACTTTAATACTCACGTGCCATTACTCCTTTCCACATCTAATCCAGTGGGTATTCCGGCACCCTGCAGCCGCTCCGAACTCGTACCTGCAAAATAAAAAGACAGTTAGAGCGCATCGTGAAGCAGGCAACAAGCGCTTACTTACGTGCTTCCAGGCGCTTCTATTCATCACACGGGCTCCATCTTCAACTCACTTCAGCCCGTCATCCGCCATCGCCGGAACCCTGCAAAACAAGAGACATCATTACTAAAGACTTTAAAGACATTTGAATGACTCGAAACTTACCGTTCGTGCAGTAAACGACGGACAGCAGTCCTCTGAAGTCAAGAGGCCTGCGCTACCTATCCAGTGAAGAAACTGGTTACAGCACCCTGCCCCGAGGCAGATGGAGAGCTCGGCATTCACTTACCTAAGACATCTTACTCTACACGTCAGGCATACAGTGCACAGAGGTCCAGCCCAAGAGCCAACCGGGTGCTACACATCACCTTTGGAGATACGGTAGTCGCCCAGTCAAGACCGGCGCCTCTGCGAGAATCAGGTGAGTGTTACAGCAGGACACATTGCGCAGGTGAGAGCCACCTAGTATGGTGCTGAGGCTAGATAAGTAAGACACAATGCACAGGCAGTGAAGCCCGTCTTCGCCAAGTCTACAAAGTATAGTTCAGGCTCAGTACGCTAGTAGGGTAGAGTAGTAGAAACATCAGGGATAGATCGTGCAGTGCAGCAGTTTTTGCAAACGGTGGGCAATAAGGTGATTCCAAAGTAGTGTGAGGCAGTATTGGGTCGCAAAAGTCTGTAGTAATTAGGTACAATCCTAGAGGGCAGAGATTGCAAAATGAGGCAGTATAGTCTAGAGACGTGAGGGCATGCCTACAATAGGTTTTAAGTCGGTACAATAGATTACAATGGGTTACGTGCATACAATGGTTGTATCATGGATATCAGTGCGGTAACAGAAAAATCAAACAGCGGCAGGTGGCATACAGTAGATGCAGTGTTACTCTCTGCACAGGTCAGTGTCCCCCTAGTGGTGAAAACATTTGAGGTCAGCTAGCGCTGTAGATAGAGTATAAAAGATGAGGAATCTGATGGCGGAGCATCCATCATAAAGAAAGTTGCCAAGAGGTAAGTTAATCTCTTGCAGATTAGGAGCAGCAACACATATAAATGCAAAATAGGGACAAGCGGACCATCTTTATTACATTGAAGTTGGAGTTCTCCCGCATGGGGTCTTGCATGGATTCACATGCTCATGAATATTCCCTGTCAGGCTGGGAATCCTCGGTAAGAAACAAAGCAGTTTTGCTTTAGACTGAAAACTCATTGACTCCTCAATAATCAATCACTGTCCTCTGGGTCATACTGCCCCTAGCCAATGACACGTGTCCTCCTAAATTCCACCCATGGTGGCCATCTTCAGATTTTTACCACATGTTTCAGTATTGGGAGTCCTCTCGCTCTTCTCCTCGAGAGGTTTGACCTTTTTGCTAGTTTTCGATAGTTTCAATAGGTTTTCTTCAACCCTTTCCTCATCAACTGCCTGCATTGACTACCGGCAGCGGGAATCCGTTGTCCGCGAAGATCGAATTGCATTGTTGAATCTTCTCTCCACAAGTTATGGTGCGTTATGGTTATGGTATCTACGTCTCACTTTGACGATGTCCAAAGCGGGCAAGAGAAGTCTCTTAAGGGCCTGTGAATCCTGTGGCCTGAAGAATGCTCATGTCATGGATCTTCACCTTAAGTGCCTGTATTGTCTACACCTGGACCACAATGAAGACGGATGTGAGATCTACTGTGGTTTCCTGACAAAGACTGAGAGATCGCTATCGCAGGTTGGTGGAGTGGCTCAAGCAGGAGAAGGCCTCTGACGTGGCCTCCGGGCACAGTCATGCCTCATCGAGGACCGGCATCTACCATTAGCGTGTGCTCCCTCTAAGAAAAAGAGGCAGAGGTCTTTTGAGGATGCTCCTTCCGAGGGGATCCAAAAGAAGGCAAAACTTCATGCGTCTGCTCCCATGCACGTCACCGCACCTGTGGGATCTGGTTCAGGAAGGGATTGTTCTCCGGCTCCGGCACAGTCGATGGTAAGCCTACCGGCTGGTGGTGGTGCCTTCTGTCAAAGTCTGTGATCCTTTCCAAACCCAAGTCCTTTACCAGAGACAAGTTTGCAAAGGAGAGACCTGTGTGGGGCTCATCAGTGACACTCTCGTCTTTGTCAGCTTCAGTCACAAGGACCCCGTCGCCGACCAGCGCTTCATCAATTACGACTTCGTCGACCAAGACCTCTACCTCATCGACAGCTACTTCATCAATGACCACAACTTCGTCAATGACTACGACTTCTGCAACCACCTCGACAACAATATCTACCATCACTTCCTCTGTGACAAGTTCAGCGGCCGTCGTTTCCACTGTCAGACCGATTACCCCGCCAAGGGTGGCTTTGCCTCCGCGGGCCCTGTCGGCTGTACCGACCACGACTTCTTTGGGGGCTGCGCTGATTGTATAAAGTCCAATCATCGCCTCCTTCACGAAAGACACGGGTCTCCATGCCTGAGGATTTTAACTTGGATCTCGAAGGGGGTCAAGGACCTATGTCCCAGGAAGATTCTCCATGCCAGGCACCGTATCTGTGTTTTGCTGCTCCAAGAGGTTTCAGCCCGTGTCCATTTCCGGGTGCAGCGTTCGCAACCAGACCAGCACCCAGGGACATTTTGCTGGACATTCTCACTGCTGTGCACACTTGGATGGCTGAGATTCAGCATAGGATGCCTGTTGCTCCGTCTCTTGGGCCGGCCCGCAGTCTACCCAGCTCTCTGAACAGGAGTCCCCCCAGGCCAAGTCCTCCCAGGACATAGCGTAAGCATAGTCCTCCAAGGACCAAGCGTTGGCCGCCGCCACCGCATAGGGCGTTAACCCGGTGGAGGAGGAACCGCTGCATACGGACACTGGCACATACACGGGTATCACGGGTACTCATACGGATGAGTTTAAAGATTCCTTTCCATGCTGTTTGGTGGAGCCTCTGGCTACCAATGAGCCTGCCAGGGCTTCGCCACCGGTTGAGATTGGCTTCTTCCTTGCCATAATTTCAAGGGCGTCCAAACTCTACAACCTCGTGCCTGAGGAGAATTAGAAACCAGGGTTTATTTTTCCGCAAAGTCCTCAAGGAAGATCGTCATGTTGGTTTGTTGTTGGACGACGTCTGGGAGAAAGGATGACCTTTTATGAAGACGCCAAGTACCACATCCTCCAAGAGGGACCGGCTGGAGAAAATGTACAGGGGCCCGGACTTGGCTCCCAGTTGTCTTAGCTCGCAGTCCTTCCAGACTCGGTGGTGTCAGCTGCCAGCAGGAAGCGCTCGTCCAACCCCTCCTCTTCCATGGTGCCCCCAGGAGCAGGAGGGCAAGAAACTGGATGCAGTGGGCAAACACATCATTCAATGGATTGCTTTTCAAATGGATTGTGTCCTCCCATATATTCCTCATCTTTGATATTCAATATCCAGCTACAGCTGCTTCGGAAAAAATATTTCGGCAGGGGGCGCTGTGTGTCGATGGCGTCGACTCGATGTCCCTCGAGGGTCTCTGTCTCGAGTATGTCATCAAAGGCATATATAGCATGTGCAGTGCCTGTTGGCTTCAGTTCCATTTTTCCATGAATGCTATCGCTTCGAGAAATAAGCCACGCTTCATTACTTCGTACGACTTCATTACTACGAATGTCTTCTTCGTCGACACTGACTACCCCGAAGACCGGGTTCAAGAAGTGTTGCGATTGTGGGTCGAAAATGTCATTCACCGATCCACACTGTATATGTTTATGGTGTCTTGGGAGTGGAGCATAACACCTCGGACAGGAAGTGCCAGTCGATGACAGCAAAGGCCTTTAAGGAACGAAAGGGGAAATTGGCAGTAGGTCGAAAGCCCAAATCTTCTAACCCGACCAAAAAACCGATTTGAGAACCAATTCTTCTCGGAGGAAGAAAGTTAAGAGGTCGAGATGGAGGAGTGGCTCCCACCACTCCTCATCGTCAGCGAAGATGTCCAAGAAGAGGCACCATAGGTCGCCTTCTTAGACTTCATCGTCAGACACTTCCCCTGAGAGGGTATCTTGCCCCACAAAGAAATCTACTCTGGCCAAGTGGGAGGCTTTTAGAGCAGTGATGCTAAAAGGAAGTTTGAAAAGCAAAAACCCACAAGCCATGGCCCTACTGTCACGCTCACCTGATTCCCACGGAAGCGCAGGTCTGGCTTCGAGTGCTGATGCTTCTTCAATGGTGAAGCGCAGGACTCTGATGATGGACAGGAAGGGCCCCTCTACTCTGGCTTTTCTGGCTCGCAGGAATATTCCCCTGTGCGTGAAAAGGGAGTATTACCTACTGACGGAATAATGCTCAAGCCTCCCACTCCCTTCCAACCCTCCTCGATACCCTTCCACGATTCCCCGTGAAGTCTCACCTTAGGGTCTGGAAGGATGAGTTCTCCACCCTGCTTCTGATGCAGGGGCGCGTTGAAACCCAGTTACTTCACTGGATTGAGGTTTGATGGGAGTTCAAAATAAGCTTGACTATTCAGGTGAGGCGCTGTAAGAGTTCTGTTGCAAGTTCAAAAGTTCAAGCTTAATAATAATGTTCATTGTCTTATTGCAGCAAGCGCTAATGCTTATGTCTTTTTCCCCTTAGGGGCCGGGGTTCGGAATGCCGGAGATATGGCGCCGACCCGAAGTGTAAGTTCTGGATGAGCGTACAGGTAATATCTTTGCATTCGCTCATTCAATGTCTTTGTCTTTTTTCCCCATTTGGGCCGGGGTCCGGAATGCCAGGAAGCGGCAAGACCCAAAATGAAATGGGAATGACCCAACAGGTAAGTCTTAGAAGGAAACTGAGCTTTTCCTATTTCCCTTCCTTCTCTCACCTTGTTTTCTTGTCTTTTCTCTCTAGGCTCTGGGAAGTGGGTGCGGATCCGGATGATCGCTGCTGAAGATGGAGGCGCCCAGGAAAGGTGGGTGAAATGCAGCGCTGCAGCGATCGAAGCGAAATGCATTTAAAATGTCTTCGCTTTCAGGATCGTCTGTGTGATGTCCCCGTGATGCAGCTTTAGCAGGTAAGGTCTTCTTTCTCACCAATTCTCTCTTATCTCCCTTTGCAGGCGACCCAGGATGCTGACTGGCATGGGTGAAGTCCAGATGCAGGAGCTGACACGGTGAGCGTCCAGCTGCGAGGAGCAGAACAACGCGAAGCGTGAGTTGCTGATCGGGCGTGGTTTAAATAGCTTTGGAAGAAGTTCCAGGCATGTATCCTTCCACCGATCAGGTATGTATCCTTCCCCGACCACACCCAGGTGGAAAGTAGTCCCACAGGTAAAGTAGTTCCATTCAGGCCTCAAGGGGGCCTGGATGTAGCAGGATGGTCTGCATCAGGTAAGTGCACATTAAAACACTTGAACACATGTCTAGCTTTATGAGCCTTGCGCCTAAGGCGCCAGGACAGGGGTCCAACATGAGCCTGGTGCCTAAGGCGCCAGGACTGTGTCCAAAGGGCCGCAGCTTGGGCCCGCTGGCACTTCCCTGGGGGGAATGATGCCTGCCTCTGGGGTTGCTGGGTCGGACCTGGCTCCTTGGAGGTAGGCATCATGACACCTACCGCACCTTCCGAACAAGCCGGGAAGAAAAGGGCTCGACCTAAATCCTGATCCTCTTCGCTAGCTGTCAAGGCTTCGATCCGATGACTTGTTACTGAAGGATCCGTCGAGCTGGAAGCATAAACATAAGTCGAGGTCGTCAACACCATTGACACCGGCTGCGCCTTCGACGCCAGCCAAGCCCTCAACGTCGAGCGCCCCATCAAAACCTATGGCGCCAGTGAAAAAAGTTTTGACGGCTCTTCCAGCGTCAGATCCATTGTTCATTAAACCCTTTATGCCTGAAAAGCCTTATATGCCTTTACCAAGGAAGGACTATTTTAGGTCCCTTACCTCAATATATGAGCTGAATGAACCCTCAGACAACGAAGCACCATTTGGCCTCTAGTTTGGTACGCCAAATGTGCCAGAAAGTTTTATCTCTGAGGAGTCGAGGTTGAAAGACCTTTGTGACAACCTGCAGATGGCCAGTGGGGTGGACACCTCACCTGAGCTAGAGTTTGGAAGACCAGAGGCTGGGGAGCATGCTGATGCGTCATTTAGACAGCTCAAGTTTAAGGTAGCGGAATATATGGGGTGGAGTAGGCCTCCATTACCATTTGAACAGGGTGATCTGACAGACATCCTGGATAAGGGTCCTCAATCAGATCCTATATTACCACTTCACATTACTCTGCAAAAAGGGGTGGCGGCGAATTGGGAGACACCGGAAACCAATTCAGCTGTAAATAAAGATGTGACCTAGAAGTACCGCCCTACCAGTAGTGACCCCGACGGTCTGTCTAAACACCCCACCCCAGAGAGTCTGATGATACAGGCAGCTATTGCAACATCTAAGCAAGCTGCTTACCCTCCAGAAAGGGACAAAGAAGTAGATGTATGGGCAAGGAAGGTATTTTCTTCAAGGGAGTATGGTGCTCAAATCAGCCAACTCTACATGTGCCCTTGCAAAATTTACACTCACTGTATGGGATTGCATTTCCATGGCGGCTGAGCACATTCCCGAGGGGGATTCTTAGCCATAATTCGAGATGACAAAGAAGCCATCTGCGAGTCTCTTCAGTCAGTTCTGGATTCTGCTGACAGCATCAGCAGCACCATGGCTAATAGCACCGTTATACGCACATTTGAGTGGTTGAGGAAGTCTGGTTTTGCACCGGATATGCAATCCAGACTCCTTTACATGCCCTTTGATGGGGCTCACCTTTTTGGCAACAAGGCTGACCAGAAGTTGCAGACCTCAAAGGCACCAACGCTTTAGATGCCGCTATTAGGCAGCCTCAGCCTTTTCGCCCTAGTGGACAACCTTGGAGTGATAGATCTTTTCGTTACTACTCCTCAGTTGATAGAGCGAGAGGAATGGCTGTTCAAAGAGGCCAATGAAAGTTCCCTCGTGGTGGACGAGGGAGAGGTGCGAAGCCAGCTGAAGCATGGGCATCTTTACCATCTGCCACTGCATCAGCCGCCTGTGCAGGAAATTTTAACCCTGCTAGAGAAAGGCGCTATAGAACCAGTGCCTGTAGGGAGAGGAACAATGGATTTTATTACCCGTATTTCCTGATACCTAAAAAGGACGTTGGACTGAGACCCATCTTGGACTTGAGATACTTGAACAAGTTCCTCAGGAAAGACAAGTTCAAGATGGTCACTCTTTCTCAGATCCTTCAGGCACTTCAACTCCAGGATTGGATGGTATCATTGGACCTTCAGGATACTTATTTTCATGTGCCAATCCATCCCATACACAGAAAATAACTGAGGTTCGCAGTTGGCTGTTCAATTTCGAGTTCTGCCTTTTGGGCTAAGGTACACCTGAGGGTTTTCACCAAACTGATGGCGGTCGTGGCATCGAGTCTCAGGAGAGGGGGAGATTCAGGTCTACCCCAGCCTGTATGATTGGCTGATCAGGGCGTGTTCTCCAGACCAAGTCCTGGATCATCTCGACATCACCTACCACTCGCTTCACAGACTGGGCTTCTCCCTCAATTACAAGAAGTCCCATATGACACCATCTCAAAAGCTCCAGTTCATTGGAGCTGTTCTGGATACATCCTTGGGAAAGAGATTGCCACCCGAGGTGAGGGCTCAAGACAAGACATTCTACAGATTGTAACCAAATTTCAGAATGCCCAGCGTCTGCCAGCCTTCGATTTTTTATTATTTTTTTTATTTATTTTTTTGAAGTTGCTCGGCCTCATGGCATCCTGCATTACTCTGGTGCCAGAGGCCCACCTGAGAATGAGATCCCATCAGTGGGCCCTCAGAACTCAACAAACCCAGTTCTCAGGAAAGATGTCGGACCTACTTCAGGTTCCAAGCAGGGTCGTGCAGGATCTTCTGTGGTGGGCCTACGAGGACAACATTCTGAAGGGAGAAACTTTTTGTCAATCATGGCCGGAGATAACAGGAGTGACGGATGCCTCACACACTGGTTGGGGAGCCCACACCAACGATCTGACAGTCTCTGTCGTTGGTCTCCATCCGAGTCCAAACTACATATAAATCTTTTGGAGCTGAGGCCAATTAGACTAGCGCTGAAGGCCTTCCTACACTCTGTATAATGATGGACAGCACAGTGGCCATGTACTACCTCAACAAGAGAGGTGGTGTAGGGTCACTACCACTGTGCAGAGAGGTAATGCAGCTCTGCTTCTGGGCAATTCAAGAAGGAATCGCTCTATCAGCAGTTCACCCACAGTCTCCCACGAGTGGAATTAGGTCAGGAAGTCCTTCTAGAGATCTTTACCCTTTGGGGAACCCCTCAAGTGGATCTGTTCACGACCAGGGTCAACCGGAAGTGCTAACTGTACTGCTCCAGGGAATTTCCCCCAAGAGGAGCTCTAGGAGACACGTTCATAGTGGACTGGGAGTTTCCACTCCTGTATGAGTTTCCTCCAGTCGCCTTAATTCCTCACCTGATCAGGAAGTTATGCAAGTTCAGGAAACACATGATCCTAATTGCCCCAGTTTGGGCCAGGAGGACGTAGTACACGGACCTTCTGGATATGTCCATCTGCCCTCCTATACGTCTTCCACAAAGAGAGGACCCTGTCTCGCAAGAGGAGGGTTCGGGTTCTCCATCCAGAGGTCAAGACACTCGGCCTTCTCGCTTGTTTTCTGACAGGCTGAGATACAAGGATTGGGACCTCACGGATGACACAATGGAGATTTTTTTTATTTATTTTATTGTTTTTCGATAATATATCTTTACAACAAACAAACTTTTATAAAATTAATATAAAAACAGCATACAACCAATATTCTTATTACTTTTCATTACTAGTTTACAAAAATTTGATGATACTAAACATAATTACAAGGCAAGTAAAGAGAAATATCGAACAGATTTAAATCATACTTATGACATAACTATCGACAACCTACTCATACCTTAACCCATATATCAAGAGGAATTTTCGGAACATTACATTCAGTTACTATTTAGCTTTTACTGATCGCTTTATCTCATCCTCACTGGTAATTCATGCTTATTATTGATTCTTTTTCCAGATTGCTTTCAATAGCAGTTAAAAAATAGTACAGGTCAATAATCAATGATTTCCTGTATCCCCACATACATTGTAACCACAGAGATTCAAAATCATAAATATCAGTTTCATTCACATAATTCCCAAGATGGATTTTCCTATCATTTGCAAAGAAAGGACAGTATATTACTAGGTGTTTCAGACTGTTTTGTTGTTGATTTACAAAATCTGCAACCTACTACACCTATTAGTAGGCTATGCTGCCAGTTTTTGATCCGATCTGCTGTTCTGAAAAGGTTGAATCTAAAACGCATATATATAACACGGATCTTTTGATGGGGCACGTGCTTGATATATTCCAGTATTGGTTTTTGACTATGCCCAAATTTTGCATATTCCCTATACGATGTATAGGATCCAATTGTGTCAGCTGTAACTGCCCAATCATAGTGACATAATTTCACCTTCACGATTTGTGGCTGTTTGATTAAGTAGTCTGTGTTCATAGCAATATTTTCTAACGTTATTCTGCATTGTTGACCAGTATCATATACAGATTTTGGAGTTCCCTGTTTTAACATGTCTCCAAGATCTTCATACAATGAATTTGACACTGGGTCTAGCATTTTTACGTAACTGGCCATTTTGCGCCACAAATATTTCGTAGCCAACGTGGTGAGCCCCAATTCATGAGTAATTATCGAATTTGGCAGAGACATAGGTAAATGCAGGACTTGCTTCCATATTTTGCCTTGCACCTTATTAAGAATTATGCCAATTTCAAGAGTACATAGGTCTAGCCCATAGATGATTATTGGTTCCACTTTAAGCGTATAAAAATCAATTAGTGGAACTAATGAAAATTGACAAAGGTTCTTGTGTATTAATTTCATTTGAGAAATTAATGGCGATGATTTGGTGATAATTTCCAACTGCCATTTCGCAAATGAATCAGCATTTGTTAAATTGTACCCTAGATATATCAACCCCAGCGCCCTTGGGATGCACAGCCCTTTGATGTTCCATTTGTAGTGAATTAGCTTTTTCTTGTTAGTAAGAACCATAATATTTGATTTCCTTGTATTTAGGTTCAAATTGTGATTGTCACAAAATTCAACCAGACATGTCAGTTTGTTTTGGAGTCCGAATGGGGTAAGATCAAATAGTATTAAATCGTCCGCAAAGGCCATCCAATCCAGACGCAAAGCTCCCAATTTAACCGCAAAAGAATTACAGCCTGACCATATTGCGCCAATTTCTGTTAAATACAAGTTAAATAGGGTAGCTGCAAGGTTACAGCCCTGCTTAACTCCTATATGTGTGTCAATTGGGGAAGTAAGGGAACCATTTTGATCTATTTTTATCCTGTCGTTCGTATTAGTATGAAGTAATACAATCATTGCTATAATTTGAGATGGTATATTAAGCTCTTGCATTCTTCTCCATAGGATTTTTCTTATTACCGAGTCAAATGCTCGAGATATATCGAGCAGAGCCATATATATCGGCCCATGATCTTTCATCCTAGATAACTTTAATAGATGAGCCAGTATGGTAGCGTTTAATTGCGTGCCCATCCCTTTCCTGAAACCGGTTTGGAATCGAGAGAGGATCTCGTGTTTTACAATAAAGATGTTTAAATCTTTTAAATTTAGGGCAGCAAATACTTTTGCTGTTACATCTATAAGAGCTACCGGTCTAAAGTTTGCTGGATCATTGAGTGGCCCTTTTTTATGTATAGGGATCACAATGGCCGATAACCAGGATACCGGTACACTCTTGGTTTGCAAGACACATTCTATGCTCCTCAATATAATACACGCCCACAACTTGGGATCATCTTTTAAGACACAGGGAGGGATACCATCCGGGCCAGCAGCTTTTGATGGTTTCAAGTTCCTTATCATTTCTATGTCATCCAGCCCCCATGGGCATTTTATTGGCAGATCTGACATATTAACCTCAGTCTGCAGATGTCTAAATTTAAATGGCAGTGCATATTTGTTGCGATATACCTCTGTCCAAACCTCCCCACTTACAGCCGAGCTCAAAGGTGATATTTCCTTCATTAAGGGATCTCTTAACATTGCCCAAATTATGGAGATTTTGCTTTCAGCCAGAAGGCCAGCAACAAAGTCTTTGTACCGTTGGAATAAATTCTGCAACTGTTTAAAGACAAGAATGTAGGCCCTTTTTTGTGCAAGACACCAGATGTTTTATCCTTTCTACTATCTTTAGCCAATCTGGGGCTCCAGATTGGTACTATTAAAGGCTATTTGGCAGCGCTGTCCATCTTTAAGTGCTCATCGGATGGATGTTCATATTTCAAAATTTCACTGGTGACACAATTTCTAAAGGGGATCGCCAATGTGTGTCCCCCCCACCCCACCCCATTTCCTTTCCAGTTTCCAACTTGATTAATTTGGTATTAAAATGTCATGTGTGCACCCTTTGAATCTTTGCACTCATGTCCTTTAAGGTTGTTAACCTTTAAGACCATTCTCTTGGTAGCTCTAACTTCAGCCCATAGAGTGAGTGAGTTGCAAGCACTTTCGTCCAAGCAACCCTTTACTATCTTCCATAAGTATAGGGTTGTTCTGAGGGTCAAACCCTCATTTTTACCCAAAACCATTTCTGATTTTCACGCAGGGCAAAACATTGTTTTACCTTCTTTTTATCCCCCACCACATCTTGGCAAGGAGGAGGAGAGATTTAACAGGTTGGAACCTCGCAGAGCTCTAAGCTTTTATTTATCTGGGCTGTCAAATCTTTGCATTGATGATCAGCTTTTCATTGGCTATACAGGCCACAAACTGTGACAGGATGTTAAGAAACAGACCTTATCCCGGTGTATGATTCTGGCCATTTCCAAATGTTAGACTAGCAGGCAAGGAGTTGAACCTGAAGGGCTAATAGCCCATTACACCAAGGGCATGGCGCCTCTACAGCCCTGCAAAGGGGTGTACCGATAACAAGTATTTGTGAGGCAGCAACCTGGTCTACGATTCACACGTTCACAAGACATTACTGGCTAGAGTCTTCCCTTGGTCAGTATGGGAGTTTTGGAAAAGCAGTCCTGCATTCATTCCATGAGAAATTTTAAGAAACTGAAATTCTTACTCCCTCCACCAAATCCAATACTGCTTTGGGAGTCTTTCAAAGATGGGGAATACGTGGCAGGACAATAACCATTTGAAGAACAAGTTTACTAACCCCATGTAACTGTAAGTGACTTCAATTCAGCAATCCAACTAAGTCGGTGCCTAGTCTGGGATGCCCAATGGAATCCCTTATTTATATATTTTTATGTCAAGTTCTTAAATCTGGATGATAAACCCTTATATAACGCCCCTCTCTCTGAATCCCCCTGACCTCACTGAGCCAAGAAGTAGGTTTGTTTTGCAAATTTAAAAGGTTTATTGGAAAAATTAAACAATATATATATCACACTTTTATGAATAAATTAATATTTGATAGCACACGTATGAGTATGAACAGTGATCAACAATGGATAATATTACAGTAGCACAATTCCTTAATTACTTAAGAGTTGGTATAGAAAGGATAAGGTAGCAGAGAATACTTTGTATGGTTTCAAGGAAAAGCAATGATGAAAAGAATGCAGCACAGGAATAAACTGGATATGGTTTCAACAAGAGATAATCTGATCAGTTTTTCCTTTTTGACAACTCACTCCCCCCCTATGCAATATGAAGAGATGGAAATGAGGGCACACAGGTTTTCAGGAATACAATCAAAAGCAGTTCAGTTCCCGTTCCCCCCCCCAGCAAGCTTAGAGAAACGGGGATGATTTTAAAACACAGGCCAAATACTTTTAAATGTGGTTGCAATTAAGGGAAAAATATGATAAAAATGATTTTAATTCCCTATAGGAGATTCAGGGTAGGTGATAGCTACTTTGAATTAGTTCAGGTCAACACTAGCAATGACTCGGGAATGATTATCAGAGTGAAAACGAATTTCAGCAGTGGAAAGCAAGAAGCAGCTATTTTTACAAGTGGTGAAATTGAGTCAAATTGCAATTTGTGACACTTTTTCCGAGTGCGTTGATCGCGATTACGGGAAAAGTATAAGGAGTTGGAATGTCGTATTGTTTGTTTGTTGGAAAGCTGAGGTTCTTAGCTTTAAAATGACAGTTAAATCTCGCTTCTAGGACATACGGTTCAAAAGATACAGACGTTTTTGTGGAGGTAGATTTTCAGAAATGAAGTCAAGATTTCAGAATGACAGATGACACTTTTGCAGCTTTGAAATCACAGAATGGACACACAATTTCTATGCAGTTCTAAATAGGTTGAAATGGATGAGATACGATTACTTTAGACTCAGAGATGACTATGCACAGTTCTTGGCTGGATACTCACTCCTAGTTTTGGACTGGAATGGGCCTGGGACTGCACTCCCGCCACCGGACGGTCTCTGGCACTGGTTCTGCTCACAGCATGGCCTCTGGTCTGCTATCGGCACGGTACAGGGGTCTGGTCTGGGTCTGACGGTTCTGGATACAGCTCTGCTTTCCGGGTCTGGGTCTGGCACAGGGTTCTAGCCAGAATCAAACAGCTTGCCCGGCTGTTGAATAGTTTGGTTAGGTTGCTGAGACCTGCTGAGAAAGATTCAGCTTTTGGTTCAGGCCTCTTTGCTTCAAGTTCTGGAGTCTATCTGGAGTCTAAGTTCTGGATATGGTCGGGCAGCGTGCTGTGCAGAAATCGATTAAAGAGTGGAAAATGAATGTCCCTATCTGGGTCTCAGTGGTTCTTTTTATGTCTTTTGAAAGTGGGTGGGAAGGCTGACTTTCTATGCCCAACCCACTAAGGATTCTGATAGGTTAAAGGATTTGCTGTCCTCTGACTGGAGAACGGAGTAGTGAACCAGAATGAGTCAGAGTGATTCTATGTTTATGGCTTCACTGAAGTCCCTCCCCTTAGCATTTACTTAGAAAAACAATTTTTCATAACCAAACATGTTTCCCAGATACACACGTTGTTGAAATTACATGTACACATCACAGATGTCTCTGTTCAACCCTGATCTTTCTAAGAGATTGGGTGCAGGAGTGACAACATTTTGCGCTTTTGATGGGTTTCGCAATATTGGTTTTTCATCAAATCTGACCCGGAGGTACACACCCTCTCTGGGCATATTACAGTACGTTTTAAGGTCTCTAGTATAAACACAGATGTTACAATATTAATAATTACAGGGCTTGGCCTCAGAACATCCTACAGCGTCCAGCTTCGTCTCAAATTGTGGGTGCATTTTGCATATTAAGAATCCTCAAATTGTACATTTCTGTCAGCTTGATACAATATTTTATAAGCAATTTAATAAAACATACATTTGCCTCCACTGCAGTACACCCATTTGTTTGTCCCCGCCCCTAGAAACTTGGCTTGGCTCAGAGGTCAAATGTCTTGCCTTCCCCCAGAGCAGTGTTGACAGTTCACACCCAAAATCAGCATACCCTATTCAGCTGAAGGAATCCTTTGTCTGGTTTTTCCTGCTAGCAGGGCATCATTCCAGGGTGTCACTCTCCATCTGATTAACAGGACCACGTGATTTTCTGCCTTCTTGCTGAGAATACGAAGTGTGAAGACTTCTCATGGACAAGCAAGCCTTTGAAGTCCCAGCTAACTCATGTTCACTGTTTAGCTCCTGAAATACAAGTCTCCTGTCAGAATTTAGATCGCTAGCGCCGGTCAGTGGCGGGTACCGGTATTGCACCCATTTTTGACAGCTGCCTTAAATTAATACATTTCAAAAAGGGGATTTTACTTGATAGCATATGATCCTTGCTAACATTGTATTGATTGCCGAAATATTTTTTCCGAAGCAGCTGAAGCTGTATATCGAATATCAAAGATGAGGAAGTCATGGGAGGAACATCCAGTTGAAAGAACGTTACATGGGGTAAGTAACTTGGTCATTTTTCCCGCAGATTCCTCATCTTGATAAATATCCATCTTCCAGCTGTGCTGCTGTCATGATGCCTACCTCCAAGGTGCCAGACAAGACCCAGCTACCCCAGAGGCAGACCTCATGTCTTCAAGGGAAGTCACAACAGCCTCAGGTAGGGGCTCTTTGGACTCAGTCCTGGCGCCTTTGGCGCCATGCTCATATCGGGCCACAGTCCTGGCGCCATAGGCGCCAGGCTCATAAAAGGGGACTTTGTGTTAAAGGTGCTTAGTGTTAACTTACCTGATGCAGACCATGCTGCAACATCCAGGCCTTCTGAGGCCTGAATGGGACTACTTTATCTTTGGAACTACTTAACCACACAGGTGTGGTCAGGGGAGGAATACATACCTGAGAGGAAGGATACATACCTGGAACTACTTTGAAGGCTATTTAAGCCACGCCCAAGCAGCAACTCACGCTTCGCGTTGTTCTGCATCTAGCAGCTGGACGCTCACCGTGTTTGCTCCTGCATTCTGTCTTCTGCCACTCCTGCCAGCATCCTGGAACACCTGCAAAGAGAGAAGAGAAAAGGGTAAAGAAGAGTCCTTATCTGCTAAATCCGCATTCCGGAGACATCTCGCCGACGGTCCTGAAAAGGAAGACATCCATTTAAAAGCACATCGCATCGATCGCTGCAGCGGCGCATCTCACTCACCTGTACAAGGTACCACCACGTTCTACGGCGACATCTGGACTCGCAGCCACATCACCGCGCCTAGGGAGAAAAAGACAAGAATAAAGGTGAGAGGGGAAAGAAAACAAGGAAACCTTAATTTCCATTACAAAGCTTACCTGTTGGGTCATTCCAACTTCATTTCGGGTCGGTGCCGCATCCAGGCATTTCCGGACCCCGGCCCCTATGAGGAAAAAAGCCATCAGCGTTAGTGGGAGCATGAAAAGACATTGCCCAAACGCCCATTAAAGACTTACCTGATTTCTTCTGGATTGAGCTTCGTTTCGGGTCGGTGCCGCATCCAGGCATTTCCGGACCCCGGCCCCTATGGGGAAAAAAGACATCAGCGTTAGTGAGCGCATTGATACAAGGACACTGAGTACTCTCATCAAGCTCACCAGAGTCTCATTCTTCGGTTCCACAGCTCTACTCGGAATAGTTTCCGCACCTGAAAAAGAGACAACGAACAATTATTATTGCAGAATCATACTCATTAACAGAATCCTTACGGTACTATACCGGGAAAACAAAACTTGAACCCTCTACAATCAAAATCCCAGTGAAGTAACTGGATACAACGCGCCCCTGCATGAGAAGCAGGATGGAGAGCTCAACCTTTCAAACCCTAAGGTGAGACTTCACGTGGGGGTCGCAGGAGGGTTTCGTAGAGGGGTGAGAAGGGAGCGGGAGGCTTATACTTTCTCCTGCAGATTGTTAATACTCCCTTTTCACATACAGAAAGATATTCCTGCGAGCCAGACAAGCCAAATTCGAAGGTCCGGTCCAGTCCATCTTCCGGGTCCTGCGCTTCACCATAGAAGAAGCAACAACACTCCAAACCAGCCCTGCGCCGCCGTGGGAGTCAGGTGAGCGTAACAGCTGCTCAGAAATGTTCACGACAGGGGGCGTAGTGGATCTCTACTCTGCTGTCGATCCGTCTTGCGCGTTGGTCAATTGGCGGCTTCCTGAAGTGACTGTCAGGCGCCATACATATGCAACGTCACTACACCCCATGCCTCCGTTCACATGCTGCATCAGGAACCTATTGGAGTTTACTCGACGTTGTTCATGTTTTGTTTTTCTTCGATTCACCTTGATATCTCTTTGCATCGGTTCTCGGGTTTCAAGCAATGCTCTGATTGCAAGGCCATAGCTGACCTTTGGCTTCCATCTGGCGAAATCCATGCACTTTGCCCCCCACGAATACCAATGTCACGGGGAAGTACAGGCCGGTGAGATGGGACCCTTCCTTCCTCTCAACACACACTTCCCCGAAAAGGCTATTAGTTCAGGCTGCCGCTATAACCTCCAGGCCCGCGGCATCCACCTCAAATCTCCCTACAGACAGGGGAGAGAAAAGAATAGATGCTTTGGCCAAGAAGGGTTTCACCACAGGGAGCATGGCTGTCAAGGCCACAAACGTAGCTTGCAGTTTTGCAAAGTTCTCCTATGGTTGAGTTTTGCTGCATTGTCCCATCGAGAGCCCTTGCATTTTACAACCGCAGGAGCAAAACATTTTTATAAAGCATTATGCTTTGGACGTTGCAAATGGGGCTAGTGCACGTTTTGGCAGAGCGGTACTGAAAACCAGCTTGTGTAATCATTTCTACGCTCCTCCTTTAGCTTACTTCTTTGGGGGGTCCGTCAAGAAGAGGAATCTGCTGGAGAAAAGCAATCCATTGAAGGAGAAATTACCGTACCGTAATGTTCTTTCTATGGATTCTTCTCCCACAGATTCCTCATCACCCCTCCCAGCCGTCCCCGCTCAGTGTTGTGGCTCTTCGCTTCTGATTTCATGAAGTGTGTTGGCGATGGCTTTGGGGTGCTCATCTCAGTTACTAAAATTATAAAAAAAAACTTTTCTAATTGGAATATTTTTAACCTGTTGCTTGTTAGCCTCCTTTTCCTATGCAGTGTTTGAGCTTGGGAAAAAGTGGGAGGAACTGAGCCATGGGGCGTAGTGACGTGGTATTTGTATGGCGCTTGACATCACTTTCAGAGTTGTCGATCAACCACCGTTCAAGACGGATCGACGGCCGAGTCGAGGCGCACTACGCCCCCTGTCGAACATTTCGGAGCAGCAGAGCTGGAATATGGGTATTTATCAAGATGAGGAATCTGCGGGAGAAGAATCCATAGAAAGAACATTACTGTAAGGTAATTTACACCGCAGCTTCCACCGTCTAGGCTGCCAATGCTCTCATCATCTTGTCGCGTTACGACAGAGAGCTTTGGTACAGCTCAGGCCTATATTGGATTTCCTGCCAGACAACAAGAAGACCAAGGCCATGGTCCTGTTTCAGGAGGGTGGGGTGGCGTCGGACCACGCCATTACAGTGGCGCTGGACATATCAGACTACGGGTTCCGCCAGTTGGGTAATGTGGTGGTTCTTGACACCAGGGTTGGCTGAAGGCCACAAACATGCAAACGGACGTGCATTCCACCCTGCAGCAAAGGTCTTTCCTTTCCCCACGAGGAAGGGTCTCCAGGTCTTGCAAGGGGTACACTCCTCCTGCCCCCCTCATTGGCCGTCCCGCTCCACCACCCAGGATGCCTAGAGGGGCCGCTACCAGGCCTATGGCAGCGGGGGAGCCAGTGTCATCCACAGGCCAGGACCGAGATGCCAAAGTAGGCCTGAACCTGCCGTGGACCCGAGCCCCCATTTTTGAATGAGTGAATTGACAGTAAAACCTCTTGGTCGGTCATGGGCCCTTCTAAGGGATCCCGCAGTTCCTGGGGGAGTTGCATATAAAGTTGTGCATTACCTGTTGGTCACCCTGGTGTGTGTCTGAGTGTACGCTTACCATTATCATCCCGCAGTATCTCTATGTAATTGCGCATGGACCTATTTTTCAGTTTTGCCGCTAATAGTTTTAGTCTCATTCCCCTTTGTGCTAAAGTATTGTTTTGTGAGCAGCGCGGAATGCGTTACGCGCCCCGCATGTGCCTCCATGGCCTTCCGCGCTACTCTCGGACCTCCCCCTCCTCCTCCTCCTCCAAATGGGTCTGGAGAAGCTTCCTAGCTTTCCTCTGTGCCATGGACTGGTCTATGATACAGCCCTGAATGACTGCCTTCCTAGTCTCCAAAACAGGGTCGAACCCCACAAATTCAATGTCATTTCCCAAAAAGTAATGCTTTATTGCTTCAGATATTTTATTTATTTTATTTTTTCATTTGTTACACGCCCAGACCCTGGGGTATCACGGCGTGGTTACAGACATCTTAGTAATTGGTCATACATTTTTAAGAAAATCGTACAGAAATTATTTACAATCAGCAAAACATACAAGGTATTAATAAGCAGTATATGCAGGATAAGCAGATAAAGGTTACAATAGTATGGGTTCAACAAAGTACTAATATTGGTTGAACAACCATGTTTTCAGCTGCTTTTTAAAGACTGGGAAAGAAGTTTCTTTTTTAATGTTGATGGGGAGGGAGTTCCAGTGTTCAGGGACTAGGACATGCAATCTGCTGCCCCTGCTCTGGTATTGTTGTAGCAGGGAGACACTAAGTATTGACTGTCATTAGATCTCAGTGTTCTAATGTTTTCTTTTTTCTGTAGGGCATTGTTCAGGTAGATTGGGGCTTTTTTTGGCAAGACATTTATGTGCGATGCAAAATGTTTTAAAGATAATTCTGGCTTTGATGGGTAGCCAATGGGCATCCTTCCTGATCTTGGAGATGTGATCACACTTTTTTATCCCTAGTGCTGCCCTTAAAGCTTAATTTTGCATGAGATGTAGTTTACTGAGGTTGGTTTTGTAAATCCCTAGTAGCAACACGTTGCAATAGTCCAGTTTAGATAATATCAAGTCTCTAGCCAGTGTGATGCGGTTGGTCGGAGTCAGGAATTGACGACTTAGTGCGATAAGTTTGGATGTGTAAGCCATGGATGATAACGTGCTGATATGTTTGGTCATAGTGAGGTTTGCGTCTAGGTAAATGCCTAATGTTTTAACTTGCTT
Source organism: Ambystoma mexicanum (assembly GCF_040938575.1). Taxonomy (NCBI): domain Eukaryota; kingdom Metazoa; phylum Chordata; class Amphibia; order Caudata; family Ambystomatidae; genus Ambystoma; species Ambystoma mexicanum. Next base: position 302,227,557 of record NC_090941.1, read on the forward strand.
GAGAACTGGGATCAGAGTGCCGTCAATGTTAATAGAGGTGTAATCTGAATGAAGGGCCGCTATTTTAGTTGGTGATCCCACATTGAGAACTTCTGTCTTCTCATCATTGAGACAGAGGCTATTCATTGCCATCCAATTTTGGATGATAGCGTATATTTTGTTAATGGTTAAAGTGTCTTGGTCGTAGTTCCCTGAGATAGGTATGAGGATCTGGGTGTCATCTGCAAAGTTGGTGTAGATGACACCCATATCGTCTAGAGCAGAAAAGAGGAGTTTAGTGTAGGCATTATAGAGTGTTGGGGAGAGGCATGAACCTTGGGGGTACTCCTGTGGTTACTAGTATAGGATCAGCAGCTTCCTTGCCTATGGCCACTCAAGAGGTACGTTCGGCAAGAAAATATTTCACCTACATGGTGGCCTCATTAGAGAAGTTGAAATCATTGGCTAGTGATGTGCACAGTGTATCGTGATCCACGAGGTAGAATGCTGCGGAGAGGTCTAACGGCAAAAGGATAGAGTTTCCCTGAATCTTTGATGGTGTCCTCCTGGATTTTGAGATCCAGGAGGGCCATCTCAGTGCTATGGTTAGGCCTGAAGCCTGATTGTCTAGTTCCTAGTAAATGGTTCTGTTGAAGATGTGCTTGAATTTGTGTGTATGCTAATTTGTCTGAGTTTGAGTAAAAAAAGGGACCATTGTTATTGGCCGATAATTAGTGGGTACTGTGGGGGTCCAGTGTTTTTTTTTTTTTTTAGAAGTGGGGTGACCCAGGCTTCCTTAATGCTGGCTGGGACTGTGTTAGAGTTGAAGGAGGAGTTGACAAATTTGGTGATGTTGATGCACATGCTTTCACTAGTTTAGCTGGGATGCTATCTTCTTTACAGTTGGAGGTTTTTAGTTTGGAGATGGTGTCGAACATCAGTTCTTGGGTGACTGGGGCGAAATGGAATAGGGCGTTAGGATTTTCAATGGGGGTGGGAAGGGAGATGGTGGTTGAGGCGTTTATCTGCTAAAGTCTTTTGGTAGCAATTCTGTTTTGTAGTAGTGCAGTTTTAGCTGATAGTGCATCTCGAATAGTGGTGCACCATGCTTCGCTGGAATTGACAGGGGTCGTTATTGGAGTGGGATTTTCTAATTCTCTAAGAATAGAGAAGAGTTCTTTTGAATCTGAAGAGGCATTGCTGATACGTGTGTTGTATGCGTTAGCTTCTGGGCAATGATGGCTGTTTTATAGATTTTTGTTGGCGTCCTTGAAGGCTTTAGCAGAATCAGGGGTGGGCTATTTGATATGGGCATGTTCAAAGGAGTGTTTTGTTCTTCTCAGAGAGACTAGTTCTTCATCAAACCAGAAATGGTTCGTTTTGTCAGTTTGACGCATTTTAGTTGGAATAGGGGCTACTTCGTCAATAGTAAGGGTCAGGCATTTATGATAGTAGTCTGCAATGATACTTGGGTCATTACTAGTGACTAGGTTAGTTTCGAGAGTTTTGTTAAGGATAGGGCCGAAGTTCTCTGCCATGAGCTTTCCTGGGATTTCTGGCTTCGAAGGTATCCATTGTTTTAGTCTTAGGAGGACGGGGTTCATCACTCATAAAGGTGAACTTAATGCAGAAATGGGCCGTTTAGCCAAGGGGGGGGTGACTGAATCTATGATTAGACTAGTGTTAAGTGACAGTATCCAGTCCAGGATTCTCCCCTTGACATGTGTGGGGGTATTCACCAGGTGGGTAAAATTCATGTCTTTGAGTGCTGACTGTAGGTTTGCAGCTTTGTTGTCTTGGTCATCGTTAAACCCTAGATTCAGGCCTCCTAGGATGATGCATTTTGTGTTGGTTTTGATGAGAGGTGTAAGAAGCAATAGGATATCTGTTTCAGGGTGACTATTGGAACTGGGTGTTCTATATATCACTACAATGTTAATCGTGGTTTTCTCATTAATGGCGAGTTTAACCAACAGAAGTTTGTAACCTGAGATGTATTCGATGGGACTTCATCTGAGTTGTAGATTGCTCCTAGCAATGATGGCTACACCACCTCCTGTGGTGAGTTCTATCAGTTCTGAAAATATTATAGTTGGGTGGTATGGCCTAAGCTAGTAGGGGTCCTGTGGCTTGGTGAAGCCAAGCTACTGTGATTATCAATAGGTCCAGATTATGTTCGATGATTAGGTTGTGAATTTCAATAACATGAACTCCTAGAGACCAGGTATTGATGGGGGCGCTTTTGAGGCTAGAGGGTGGCTTTGGTTCAACTGTAGTAGCAATCTTGGGCGTCAGAGGCTGTGGGGCATTGGGGATTCTTTTAGGGGTTAAGGCAGTGGGTGGCTTATGTTTTTTAATTTGCCAGAGGTCATTGGAGTTGGGCATTTTAGGTGTCCTAAAAGAGGGGTGGGGGGTGCATATGAAATAGTTAAATGCGTGATCTTCAGCGAAGCGTCCTATCGTTTCCATCAATGGGGTTGGTTTTGATGTCTGCTGAGATTTTGGGGTTGACCAAGTGGTCTGCTATATGAGTCAGGGTAGTAGGGTATCTGGTGTGGATCCTGGTGGTGAAGCTAGGACTGTGGGCATAGACTAGGCTAGTTGGAAATGGTGACATAGGTGGAAGGAAGGGTATCGAGCAGGGTATAGGATGGTGTCTAGGGCATGCCAGCCTTGAAAGACTATTTCTGAATACCAATGGGTGATTTTCTGTGCAAGGAGTGCTGTCTGGCACAATGCAATATGGGAACATGCTGATAAGTACCCAACCTAACATAACTGTATTCAATATAGGGTGAGATTGGATCGGAGTGTGTACGTGGTTAGGTTTGGCTGTCATAGGTTTGATATACTGTGTAATGCGCAGTTGGGCGGGCATAGGATTGGCATAATTAGTTTGATACTCGGTTAGACAAGCAATGGACTGTAGCTAGCAGTAAAGCAAAGTGCTGAATGCAATATACTATCAGTAGCACAGGAAGGCCCAGTAGGCTAAATGCAGTGTGCTGCCAATAAGACAAGTTGGCTACCTGGGCTAAATGCAACATGAGGACAAATTGGCTGGGAGAGCTAAATGCAGTATACTCTCAATAAAACAGATGCAGTGGTCTAATTGCAGTGTGCTAGCAGTCAGACATAACATGGCATGGTAGGCTGAAATCAGTATGCTACCAGTAATTCAAAGTGGTAATGAATGCTAAGTACAGTATGCTGATAATAGCACAATATGGCGGAATAGGCAGAATACAAAATGCTAGATTACGCAAAGTGGTAGCGAAATGCTACATGCAATGTACTCTCAAATGGGGCGCACATCGCAAGGTTGTTTGAGGTAGTGGAGTGCTCATTGCTATCTTTACTGATCGGCACGCAGAGGTATTTAGTTCAGTGGGTGGCTCAGCATTTGAACAATGCAGTAAATACTGAGTAGGGCGATCATTTCACTTCGATATGCAGATTAGGATAACATAAGTACATAATAGTGGGTAGTGAAGCATGGGATTCATACGAGTTTGTAAGTGGCGATAATAGGCGTGAGCTACACGCACCGTTGCACGGAGGCATGCGTGCCTGAGGCAGTCAGAGTTAAGCATGTGCAAAGGACAGACGCACAGGAAATCATATAAGAAAGAGATTGCTGTGTAATAATATGAACCCAAAGTAGTGTCTGCGGGGAATGGAGTCACTTTGAAAAGGCGTACTCTCAGTGAAGCGTGGGAAAGCAGGGGACAGCACGACCATTGGCGATCCGTCGCGGACAAACGCAGACAGACTGTTTTGCTGGGCCCTTCTGTGGTTGGCTCTTCTCCCTCGTTCTGTCTTCCGCCTGATGGTGAGGGCTGGATCGGATGTAGGGGCAAACAGCCAATCCCTGGCGTAGGTGGCTGAGCAAGCCCGGAAGTGCCTTAGTGACACAAAACCAGGGGATTAACCACTGCATTGAAGTCGCCGGCCAAAATGATCTCCCCTTTAGCAAACTTCCTCAGCGTCTTTGAGAAAGAGGCATGCAATGCATCCTGTTGGGCATTGGGGCCATAAATCGATGTCAGGGTCACTTTGTGCCCATATAATTGCACTACCACTATGATATACCTCCCCTCCCCATCCCGCAAGACTTTGACCATTTTCAGTGCGGTACCTCTGCAAATGAAGATGGCGACTTGTCGTCTCTTCGAGCCGCTAGAGGCACAAAAAGCGGTGGGGTACAGTTTTATTGAGGCAAAATTCATCTAAGGGTAAGAGGTGAGTCTCCTGGAGGAACAGGAGCAAGGAATTAAGAGTGGACATTCTATGAAAGAGTGCCTTGCATTTCAATGGGGCATTTAGACCTTGTACGTTCAGGGGGAGACCATGAACATCAGGAATCGCCATCATTAGCCCGCTCGGGTAAGCTTCTAGTGCATTGACTAGCTGATGGTCTCCCCCCCCGCCCTCCCCAGCAGGGGTGGCCAAGAGGCCCAGCTTTCTAGCAGCTTCTGAAGTTATTGCTGCCAGCAAGAGGCTCCTGGTGCAGGAAGATCAATCTGGGGGCCGCAGTGATTCCAATTCGGCCCCGATGCCAATGGTAGAGTTACTGGTATACGTCGTCCTCTGGGTTTCCTCCTCTTATCTCTAGGGGTGCGTCCAAATTGGGGATCATCTGGCTCTTCCATCGGTTCCTTCACCTCATCCTCTGAGCCAATTATGTAGTGACGATCGCGGAAGCCAAAGACCAATTTACAGGGGAACCCCCAGTGATAGCAGATTTTTGGTGACTGTAACCATGAGGTGATCTTTTGCAAGCGCCAGCGGTTAGCCAAGACGAGAGGTCTTGGAATAGCGTGAGGGAGGCACCCTGGAAAACCACTGGCTCCGATTTCCGGGCTACAGCCATAATCGTCTTTTTTGGTGGAAGAAGTGTACACGGGAGAGGACGTCTGGCAGTAGGTTGCGTCTCTGTTGAACAAAAAAATATGCCTGTTGTGTCCTATCTAAGACAAGTTCCTCAGTCGGGAATTCAAGCAGCGACTTATAAAGAGCACTCATATAAAGTGCAAGTTCGTGATCCGGAACGTGGTGCGGGACCCACCCCCCACACCTCTATGAGGCGGCCATTTTTCCATCTGGACCGGTTTTCTAGGTCTGCTTGTTTCACAGAGAGGTTCTCAAGTGGCTCATCAATTCCGTCATTTCTCGTCGCCATTTCTGCAAGATCGTCTGCCTGTTTGCATGCTCTGTTTTCGAGATCTTTTACGTGAGATTCGAGGCCCAGTAGATGAGTTCAAATCAGCAATTGACCGGGCCAGAGAGTCCTTGGAGGTTTTTATTTCCTGGTTTATCTCCTGCGTGATGTCTTGCTTGAAAGCCATCAACATGCCCTCAAAGTCCCTTTTGGAGAATACAGAGTCAGGGTGGATCGGCCTTGTTGGGGGTGAGTGGACCTCAGCTATCACAGCTTGCATCCCTGGTTTCCCAGTGTCTTGAGGGGGTTAAGAACGCAGTGATGTCCGATGGCTTACCTTTCGCCCCTTCTTTGGGCATCGCTGATAATGCCTGTTGGATTCCGGAGAAGGGGGAGGTCCCTTGGTGGTGTCCAGCATCTAGCCGGGCCCTGGCGCAGCCAATAGGAGCCCACCCAGAGCAGTGAGGCCCCACTCGTGAATGGGTTAGAGTGTGTTGGTGCCTTGGACTGGACTCGAGGCGCAAGGAATGCCGATGAAAGGAAGCAAGTCTCCAGCCGCCACTCCGCCTGCGTGTATTGTCAGAGGCCCTCACCCTTATCAGCTCCAGAGAGGCCACTTAAGCTGATTTTCAGCTGCCAGGGATGGGAGGCAGGTGGCCCATACCCATAGGGGCCAGGCATTCCTCAAGAATGTAGGAGGTGCGGAAGAAGCTCTTTGCCTGGAGTGGCAGAAGATGATTCCAACTTGGAGTCCGTTCCGGGGGTACGAGCGAGGAAGAATTCACTCCTCTGAGCCGTCTCTGCTCCTCTCCAGCCCGACCGCTGAGGCTTCTGTCCCCAGGTCTAACCCAGACTGCCACCCGTCGGCCCGCGTTCAATATGTTGCTGCAGGGGTGTGATGGGGGCTGGTTCGGGGTGTCTCTGATGCAAGTGCCCGGGTAGGCTCAATGCTGCCTCGGCCCGCTCTTCACCTTCAGGAATGGCCGGACAATGCGGCTGCGTTAATCCCCGAACTCCGGACCGTGTGGCAGTAACACAGCATAAGAGAGCGGGATGGCTCCTCCAGTCATATCGTTTCCGCTGAGTCATCTGTGCTGTTTATTCAGTGGTGGAAGCTCTCGCTTGTCTGCTTAGAGGTGGTTTTGGAGCGAGGAGTCACATTGCCCCAAGCCTGGGTGCGCTGACCGCCATCTTTCCTCGTTCCATGCTGCTAGAGTGTCGGGGGTGGAATCATTTCTCCTGCGACTTACTTGGCTTACATTTTGCCGCTGGGTCGAGCGCCATGCTCTGGGACACCGGCTGTGTCAATGAGGGGGAAAATCAGGTTTGAATTCTCAGGGCAACATCATGGGATTGGGTGCCCCGTCGCAGAGCTCACAGCAGACACGACTGCATGGTGTGCTGCCTAGCCACGCCACCCTGGTGTCTTCCTTTTAAGGAAGAGTTTCATCCTTTGGACTTTGCAGCCGGCATGTTTTTGTTTGTTTTTGTTGGATTGCTTTCTTGGTTGATTTCTTACCTTTAGTAGATAGACAATTGCTATTCAAAGCTATGGTAGCCGCTTGTTTACCCATTGTCACTGAATTCTCTCCCATTAGCTGGTGAGCCGAAGACACCCTTTTTGGATATTCTCCAGACTTGCGGCAGCCTCCAATAAAGCTGCAGGACTATTGGGTGTTACTGAAAATATTGTTGTGTTAATATCCATAAAAGGGGAGCCACCACCAAATCGGGCCTTGGCGCATTTGATCCACACACCAAACCCACCTTCTCTATACTTCGCCCCGCAGGTGAAATTACCCCCCTGTGGTTAAGAGATCGTAAATTAGGGATAACTTGTTCTGTTCTCTGTAGCGCTGTTACCTTTGGGTTTGGTGTGCCATACAAAATCAATAAACAAACAAACCCTTGCTTCCAACCTGGTCAATTTTTGTACATTCCCCAATGCTATGACTTTGATACGCCCAATATCCTCATTAGCGCGGACTGCCCTTTTAGAAAGTCCTTCCATATACATCATACGATTAGACAGGTTATTATGTTAGAGATCCCCGCCCACCCCCTACGATTTCTTGAGTATCTGCCAAAGTCTTCAGAGCAAGATTCAGACTAATGTGCAAATTAGAAAACCAAGAAAATTTAAAATCTTAGGGTGGGGATATCAGGGGTGCCTCTGACAACATCTGCTTCTCTAAAGATGCAATAGTCAGCCCATATCCCCATATTTAGCTGTTGGTGCCGGGTAGACAAATGTCCTTGTCGTTATCTGATGCAGGATTCTCTATGGAAGAGGATTGCAAATCCAGCAAATAATCACTGTTAATAAGACCTCCTCTACCCTTCAAAAAAAGGAGGTTCTTCTGTGCCCTTAGCCCAAACAGTAGTCGGCCCTGGGGGAGCAGAAGAGTGGATAATAATGTGAACAGGCGGTAGCTTTAGTAGTATTAAAGGGGTCCCTGTCCATTGAATCAATCCGGGTCCCCTCTTGGGTCGGCGCTGCATTTGCGTCTCGGCTGTTAAGAAAGCTTTCTCCTTCAACCCCAACATCGCCCTTAGCACCAAGTTGTTAACTGTTCTTATTAAGTGATGCCAAATCCTTGTGTATCGAAGCCACCTCCAACTCTGTAATATCTCCAAGAAGACCTTTAGTAGCAGACAAAAGAATGTGAAATTCGTCGTCAAATTTCTCTCCTTCCTGGGATCCACAAGTGGTCCCTATAGCAGCCCCCACTAAAGATAGCCGTATTTGTATGGAAAGTGTGTTGGTGTCGAGGGTTCTGGTGCAATCCCACCATTCAACTAACAGAATACAAATACTGCAGGGTTCAAAGGACACTGAGGTGTCCGTGGATAGTCCTTAAGCCAAGTCAATCAAACTATTTCTACTCCCATTGCAATTTTTGTTGTTGAAATAGATTATTTTTTTTATTTTCGAGAGAGCTGGGTTGGGACTGTTGCAGAGTGGAGTCTGTGGAACAACCTTCCTCGACACCATATTAGGGGGAGAAGATTTACACTCCTCGCTGGACTCAACCTCACCCAGACATAAATCTGAAGATTTTACAGACCAGTGGAGAAGACTCTTTTTAGACAAAAAGTGAGAGGACTGAACTTCTGTCATCCGCATTTTCTCCCCACCAGGCACGGCCGTGTACGCAATCCTGTCTTGGTTCAATACCTGGAGTCTCTTTGAGGAGACCGGATTTGCTCCTCAAAGTTGGCATTGTATAAAAAGATAGAAAGAGTAAACATAATGTCTGAACCACTGTTTCCTTCCCACCAAACTGTGCCTTACTGCATGAAACGCTGAATGTTCTGTACGTAGCGGCAGGGATAACGGTGGTGACGGATAAAGGCCCACAGCTCTACCTGAAGGCAGCCAAACTAACATGGTGATCTTAAGCGACAGTCAAGGCAGGGCGGTACCAGGGGCCGGGGTGGATGCAGTAAGCAACCACTGGTCCCGGAAGGCAAACTCAGTTGAGCCAAGCACCCGTCAACCCCTACCAAACAACTCCAAACAATTAGCTGCCACTTCGCTGAGTCAGGGTTTTATGGGAAAATCAGTTAGAGATGGCACATTGTTTCCTCTAGTAACAGCAACCAGCAGCCATCCACTGTAGTACGATTCACTATCTCCTCCAGACATCTCCAAACACTTAGCTGCCACCTGCTGATTTTTCAACGCAAAGGTTACAGCGGCCAGTGCTTGTTCGGAAGGGAATTGACCCTGCATCACTGAATCTAATATATGGCATTTATAACGCACCTATACACAAGTGTTTCAAGGCGCGACGAGGCAAGGGAGGGGGAGCAGAGGGAAGACCGAGACCATGATCGTACTAGGCCAGGTGACATTGAGATCGCGCAAGTACAGGGGAGGGGAAAGGGGAAAAGTGCGGGGGGAGGGTGCAGTGCAATACATGGGAACAACAGTAAAAAATAAATAGAATCAATAAAAATAAAGCAATAAATAAAAGTGCGGCCAGCTGGTGGCAAGTGCAATAATAAGTGCAAACATCTGCGTCAGGTGCTGGTAGGGGGCTGTAGGGATACAGAAAACAGTCCCCAAGTGCAGGGGATGCCAGGGAGGCAGTGCATGGGTGCAACTAGCAGAGGATGGGACCTGAGCCCGAGATCAGAGGGTGGCCAGGTGACTAGTGCAGATTCAGATTCAGCCAGGAATTCAGCAGGGGTGAGAAGGAGAGAAAGCAGAAGCAAAGAGGAAGGTTTTGAGGTGCTTCCGGAACCGGAGATGGTTCTCCTCAAGTTTCACGGAGGCAGGGAGGCTGTTCCAGACGGAGACCCCAGCTGAAGAAAGAGATCTACCATCAACGTGTTGCTTGGAGAAGCGACTGACCCTGAGGGAATTGGAGGCGAATGAGCGAAGAGCTTGGGAAGTAAGATATGCAGGAAGAGTGAGTTGAAGGTATTGAGGCCCCAAGCCCAGAAGGCCTTGTGGACAATGCAGAGGGTTTGAACTTAATCCTTGCAGCCACTGGGAGCCAGTTCAAATATTTCAGTCCTGGAGAGATACGATCCCTGGGCTTGAGGCCAAGGATAAGTCTTGCAGTCCTGTTCTGGATGAGTTGCAGAGGGCGGAGAGTAGAAGCAGGCAGATTTAGGAAGAGGCTGTTGCAGTAGTCCAGACTACAGAGCACCAGTGCTCTGGAGACCGTGAGCTTCTGGGGGAAGGAAAGGAAGAATACCTCTGAGGAGGTGCAGCTGGTAGTGTGACTTATAGATGTCAGAGATGTGAGGAGAAAAGGAGAGTGTGGAGTCGAAGATGACAATGGGGGTTTTTAGCCTCACAGGTGGGAGCAGGAAGCAGGCCAAGAGAGGCAGGCCAGAGGGTGACCGGAAAGGAGGGAGCAGGTGTGCCGATGAGGAACATTTCGGTCTTACTGGCATTAAGGCAGAGATCATTGGCGGCAATCCAATCCTGGATAGCAGACAGACAGTCAGAGATGAGAGAAGGAGAGGAAGTGGTGGAAGGGAGCCTGAAAATGCAACTGTAGTATGTGTTATAAGCTAATACAGCAGTCATTACTTGTCCATTGGAATGTGAAAACAAATAAAATGCCTTGGTGTAAAAAGGGGTTGCCAGTACTGGTGTGTTGCTTATGGCATATTTGAGTTCCTGAAAACATGTTCTATTTTCTCCTCTCCATGTAAGTGACCCTTTCCTTTTTTGTGCCTCATTGAGTTCCTGCAGTTGCACAACATCAAGAACTGCTGCATTTCTGTCACTGTAATGACTGGTGTGTTCTGTACTGCTGCTGCTCTTTCTGGTGTTAATATTTTCCCTTCAAGTATATTTGTCCCAAATACACTACCTCTTTCTGACGGTACTGCATTTTGTCCTCATCTACTTTGTATCCTTTGCGAGCAATTGCAACAGTGTAATTGAATCCGCTCGACATAATTCTTCTGTTGTGCTGCACACTAAGAAGTCATCTACATACTGAATGACCGTACTCTGTACATGTATATTGCCAAAATCCATGTGTAATACTCTGTTAATAATACTGGGTGACTCGCACAATCCTTAAGGAAATCTAGTGTGTTGGAACCTTTGCTTGCGATAGGTAAACATGGTAAATATTGAGAATCGGGGTGCAATGGAATGGAACAGAATGCATTTTTTTAAATCGGCGATTGTAAAGTGTGTGCTCTCAGTCGGTATATTGCAGAGAATCGTGTCCGGGTTCAGCACAAATGGGAAATCACTTCTCCTTCTATGCTCAACTTCTCTAATTTCCTCTGCACTAGCTTCGGTTCAGCCTTCTGTGAATTTTCTACCACTTCCTTCTCTTTGTCCTGCCTTCGCCTGCAATGATGTACTATAATCACCTGAATCTCTGCCCAACCCTGCGCCTCAATCCCCACTACCATGTCCAGTTCCTTCTGCACTTCTTTGGGAACCCCCTTGCTTTAACATGTGGTAAAATATTGCTATAGTCTTATCCCATGATTGCCCTGTCTCTGACCTATACATCTCCTGAATCGGGAGTATGTTTTGTTCGGATCCTCTTTTATAGTGCGCACCACAATCCAGTGTATGCACAATGTATCAGGATATGCTGCTCTTAATGCAGCCCACACATTGGCCTGACAATTGTTAAACTGCACCCCATCATGGTTGTCATCACCTACCCATATCCCACGATACCCAGTCTTTTCCAACACTCATCCGCTTGATCTCCTAGTAATGCAGCAAATAAACTTTTAATGTCTCCTATCACCAGTGTAATGCCTGTGGTCTGTTTTTAAGCGCATATAACCATTTACAGGCTCCTGCTGCAAGCAATGGTAAGGCCTCCATCAAGTTGTTTCTAGCCATGTGTGACCAAGGCACATATGGTGCCCTGCCGGGACCTTTGAGTAGCAATGATAACTGTGTCCCCCTCTGCTTAGCTGGTGGTGTCTTCCCCACTCTCTTCCCCTTTACTCCCCCCCTCCCCCCAATTGGGAGGATACATCGCCCATAGAAACCAACCCTGGTAACTTTGCAAACTTGCATGATATGATATTTTATTTGTATTGCGCTCATAAACAAGTGTTTCAGAGGCCGGCGCACGGGTAGCAACCCGGGATCTATCACAAACTGCAAGAACAGGGTGTTGAACATTAATGTGTCTCCTGAGTAACAGTACAAGAACATGAAAGGCCAGTGGCCCACTATCTAGGTATGGTGGCGCTGAATGCTCCACTCTGCATTGACAACATCAAAGCAACTGAAAATCCGTGGAGGCCCCCAGAGATGGAACGCAAAAACCCTGCATTGCGAGCGGACAAAAAAATTTAGGAGTATCACTACCCAGGAGATCGTTTATCTAGAAATGTCATCGCCTCCTCTGTCTTGTATGTCTTGCCGCCGCTCTCAATGCGTAACTTGGCAGGATACATCATTCCTGCCCCGTTCGCGGAACCTCTTCTTTACTGACATAAAGGACTTACTTTCCTGCTGCACCGCCACTGAAAAGTCAGGGTAAATATTTAGCCTGTAGCCCAAAAAGAGCTTGACCTTTTCCTGTGCTGCCCGCAGAATAGCATCCCTGTCGCGGTACTTGTGCAAGAGGGCTATTAAAGGACGGGGTGGCGCACCAGGTTTGGGTTTAGGCGCTAGAGAACAGTGGGCCTGCTCCACCACAAATTGAGGGGACAATGTAGGGGTATTTAGCAAGGTTACGATAGTGTGCTCTACAAAGTCCTCCATGGAGCCATCTAAGTTGTCCTCCTTGACTCCCATGATCCGGATGTTGTTGAGGCGCGATCTGGACTCGATCGTCACTTTTCCTAGTGACCACTTGCACCTGCTTTGCCAACGAGGCGACGTCTACCTTCAGCATAGACACGTTCGCCAGGAGCCCTTAATGCAGCAAACGGTATTACTGCCACATTTAAGGGCTGGCCCTATCACAAGTCTGACTTCCCATTTTTGACGCAATTACCGCCAGAGGTATAACCATGCAGTATTTACGTCGAAAATTCCCCATCGGGTCCAATGGACCGAATGGGGATTAACAATTCGCGCCCAACCTGTGGTCTGGCTATAAAAGCTTCAGACCGGTGGGCCCTAACGCTACTATAGTTGGGCGGTATCCCAGCCGGGATACCTGTCAACTCGTGATCGGGCCCATCATCTTCCACAGTGCTCACTCTCGCCTCTGTTAATAGTAGGTCTGTTTTCTCCATGTGAGCCTTGATGGAGCTGATTATTCCATTCATGTAATTTAGCTTAGTGTGTATAGCTGAGATGCCCTCCTGCATGCAGGCCATCGTACGTTGCGTTTCTGAGAGCTTTTCCGAATCTGTATTTTCTTCTGTGGGCGCCGCCTTTGGGGTGGCCTTCGCAAACATATTGATAGAGCTTGGTTTCCTACTGGCGCCCTTCATCATTTCCGTCTCTCCAGTTCACCAATCCTCAGCAGCCACCCCTCCTTCCAGGCAGCTGCCTACCACTGCTTACAAGGGGTAGGGGAAAAAGCAGCACAACAGACAGGGTGCAGAAACCTGAACCACAGCGTCCAGCAAAGGGATACCTGAAAGTATGGGTACCCCCAGCTCTTACACAGGGTCACCATGTCCATATGAGTAGTATGACCGCAGTCTCAAAGCACGGTGACTATGGATAAACTGTGTAGACTGCACCCTATAGCCAAGTTACAGCAGGCGCTGCTGACATAGTGTACCTTGGGTGGTACAGTTCAAGCAGCAGGGGAATAGGGGTGATATGATATGGCATTTATAACGCACCTATACACAAGTGTTTCAAGGTGCAGCGAGGCAAGGGGCGGGGGACAAAGGGAGGACAGACAATGATCCTACTAGGCCAGGTGTCATTCAGATTGCGTGATCAAATGTACACAGCTCGCCCCGTTACATAAGCAGGCAGCAGTCCACTATCACACTGCAGTATCTAGTATATCCATCGAAAGTCTATACATCAAATGCATTTGCATCGATGTGTTTGCAATGAAAAAATATGCATCGAATGCATGTTTCGAGGGGATTGGGTCCTACGACGTATTCCATATCTAACATGTAATCACCACAGCTGTGCTGCTTCGGAAACTTTTTTCTGCGTCCTGCGTCGATGCGCCGGTGTGCCGTCGTCGAGGACCTCCTCCGACGTCATCCGATGTGATAAGTAGGACACACGACACCTGTAGCCTCAGTTCTGTTTTTTCCGCGAACGTGTTGCTTCGTGAATCTCGGTTAACGCCTCGACTCTTTGGAGTTCTGTTCTTCTCGGTTCTTCGAACCTGTTCGTTTTTGTGAGAAAATCCTTCGTGTGAAGATGTCTTCTACTTCGTCTTCAACCCCGCGTCCGGGCTTCAAGAAGTGCGGGGAGTGTGGGTCCAAGATGTCGGTGACGGACTCGCACGACGCCTGCCTCTGGTGCCTCAGGGAGGCCCACGACACGGATGACTGTATCGACTGCCAGTCGCTCACGTCCAAAGCCTTACGTGAACGTAAGAAGAAGTTGTCGGTAGGTCGGGTGTCCAAGCCCCGGAAGTCGAAGTCTGCGGGGCTTTCGACGGATGATTCGAGAGGTGACTCTCCGCGTCATCGTCAGAAGTCTTGTGGGTCTCCTTCTAGGAGTCGGTCTCGCCACTCCTCGGCCTCTTCGAGGCATTCTCGGAAGCGCCGACAGCGGTCGTCTTCCAGGTCCTCTTCGGAGGACTCTGCCCGGCACGTCGCTTACCCCACCAGCCGTGCGACGCCGGAGGAATGGGCTTCCTTCGGGAAGAAAATGCTGGGGATTCTCGAGTCGCAGGGTACTAAGCCGTCCGTGCCCCCGAGTGGGGTCGGTCGTGAGAGGTAGAGAGACACTGCTCGCAAGAGTGGTCGGCACGAGTCACGGGAGAGGTCCCGTTCGGACAAGGGGACTCGTTCTCGACGTACCCATTCCAGGTCTCGGTCCTCGACGCGTTTGAGACCGTGTGCACCTGTGTTGTCTTCGAGGAAGACATCGACGTCTGAGGCGTCGAGGGCGTCGACAGGCTTCCTCGAGGCTCCAGCTCCGAGGAAGTCGTCGAAGCCGTCGACACTCAGGTCGTCGAAGGACACGCTCGGAGCTCCGGCTTCGAGGACTGTGTCGACGCCGTCGATGCTGGCGGCGCAGCATCTGACGTCGACGCCGATCCTCTCGGCGCCGATGCCTGTTCTCTCGACGCCCTCGACGCCTTTCGAGGCCGGCGTGTCGGAGGTACCCCGTGGTATGGGGGAACCCCCTAGGAAGGCTCTGGTTAAGAGCAAGCACTCTCGGGTGCCTTCTTTTCGCCACCTGGAATATATTTCGGAGGTGGATGAGGATTCTGATGGCCTGGTTCCTAGTCAGGTTCCAGATGAAATTGTCTCAGGCCATAGTCAGTTTGACGATTTGAGGCAGTCACTGCATGATGCCAGTGGACTGGACACCTCTCCGGAGGTGGAGTTTTGTAGGCCTGAGCCTGGCTCTCATGCCGATTCCTCGTACCGGCGCCTTATGGCTAGGGTTTCCGAGTACTTGGGATGGTCTGCTCCCCCAGGGGAGTTTGTGCAGGATGATCTCACGGACATCCTTGATGTTGGTCCCCCAACTGACCCGGTACTGCCGTTCCATATGGCTTTACAGAGAAGGGTGGCGGCGGCTTGGACTGCTCCGGAGAGTCTCCCGGCGGTGGGCAGGTCCTTGTCGCGAAAATACCGTCCAGCCAGTAGCGACCCCTGCTATTTGACCAGGCACCCCACTCCGGAGAGTTTGGTGGTGCAGATGGCCACGGCCCTGGAAAGGCAGGCGTCGTACCCTACCATCCCTCCTGATAGGGACGACAAACATTTTGATGGCTGGGCGAAGAAAGTGTTTTCTTCTGGTGGTATGGCGCTTCAGGCGGCCAACTCCATTTGTGCCTTGTCTCGTTTCACACACACACTCTGTGGAACTGTGTAGCGTTAGCGGCTGAACATATTCCCGAAGGGGACGAACGGGATGGTTTCCTTGCTATGGTCCAGGATGGTAAGGATGCCATGTGTAAGTCCGTTCAGTCTGGTTTGGACATGGCTGAATGCGTCAGCAGGTCCATGGCGGCGAGCACCGTGATACGCAGGTTTGCGTGGTTGCGGAAGTCGGGGTTTGCTCCTGATGTGCAGTCCCGGCTCCTCAACATGCCCTTTGACGATGAACACCTTTTTGGCAGCAAGGCTGACGAGAGCCTTGAGAGGTTGCAGACCTCAAAAGCTGCAGCGAAGTCGTTGGGCGCTGCAGTTCGCCAACCTCCGCCTTTTTGTCCTAGGGGACAGCAATGGAGGGTGGTTCCTTTCGCTATTACTCATCCTTCAGTAAAGCAAGAGGAGCTGGCAGTCAAAGAGGCCGACGCAGGGGTACCAGAGGTGGATGTCAGGGTACCCGTGGTGCCAAGGCCGCTCGGGAAGTTGCCTCTTTGCCCTCAGGTAACGCCGCTACCGCTCAGTCATGAGGTCATGTCCCATGGTTCGCCAGTTGGGGGAAGGCTGGTGCAGCATCTTGTAGAGTGGCGTGCCATTACTTCAGATGTGTGGGTTATGGAGATCATAACCCACGGCTACTGTCTTCCCTTTCGGCACAGGCCTCGCGACAATCCACCAGGGAACCTCTCTTTGCAGAGTCCGGATCTGCTCCTTGCTCAGGAAATTCAAGCCCTGCTGGAGAAAGGCGCCATAGAACTGGTGCCTGTAGCGGAGAGGAACAAGGGTTGGTATTCCCCTTATTTTTTGATTTCAAAGAAAGACGGGGGATTGAGACCCATCATGGACTTGCGTGGTTTTAACAAACTCCTCAGGAAGGACAAGTTCAAGATGGTTACTCTCTCTCAAGTCCTCCGGGCCCTTCAGCTTCAGGACTGGTTGTGTCTCTCGACCTCAAGGATGCTTACTTCCATGTGCCGATCCATCCCAAGCACAAGAAGTACCTGAGGTTCGCGGTTGGCGACTCGCACTTTCAGTTTCGGGTCCTGCTGTTCGGATTGACCTCCGCCCCGAGGGTTTTCACCAAGCTCATGGTGGTGGTGGCAGCGCATCTCAGGCAAGGGGGGATTCACGTCTACCCCTACCTGGACGATTGGTTGATCAGGGGGAGCTCTCCCGAGCAAGTCCTGGATCATCTGTCCGTCACCTGCCACTCCCTTCACAGGCTGGGCTTCTCCCTCAATTTAAAGAAGTCCCATTTGACGCCAACACAGCGGCTCCAGTACATCGGAGCAGTGCTCGACACTTCCCTGGGGCAGTGTTTTCCTCCCCAGGTGAGGGCTCTTCACATTCAGCAGATGGTGCACAAGTTTCAGCATGCCCAGACGCTCCCAGCGTTCGAGTTCTTGAGGTTGCTCGGCCTCATGGCATCCTGCATTCTTCTGGTGCCAGAGGCTCGCCTGCGGATGAGATCTTTGCAGTGGGCGCTCAAGACGCAATGGTCGCAGTCCTCCGACAGGATGTCGGACCCGGTTCAGGTCCCGCCCTCGGTCGCCCGGGACCTTCTGTGGTGGGCCGTCGAAGGCAACTTGATGAAGGGGGCTCCATTTTGGCTTCCCTGGCCGGAGGTGACGATGGTGACGGATGCATCTCTCATGGGATGGGGAGCTCATGCCAACGGGCTGACAGTCAGCGGTCGTTGGTCTCCGTTGGAGTCCAGACTCCATATCAATCTGTTGGAGCTGAGGGCCGTCAGGCTAGCCCTGAAGGCTTTTCTGCCGACTGTGCGAGGAAGGAATGTCCTGATCCTGACGGACAACACAGTGGCCATGCACTACCTCAACAAAAAAGGGGGGGCAGGGTCACTTCCTCTGTGCAGGGAGGCGATGCAGCTCGAGTTCTGGGCCATCCAGCAGGAAGTTTCGATCTCGGCAGTTCATCTGGCCGGAGACGAAAACGTGACGGCGGACGCTCTGAGCAGGCAGAGCATGATCTCTCACGAGTGGGAGTTGGCTCAGGAGATTCTCCTGGAGATCTTCGCCCTTTGGGGTACCCCTCAAGTGGATCTCTTCGCCTCCAGTGTCAACCGGAAGTGCGAGAGGTTCTGCTCGCGGGAATTTCCTCCAAAAGGAGCCTTAGGAGACACGTTCGTGGTGGAGTGGTCGTTCCCGCTGCTGTATGCGTTTCCTCCAGTCCCCGTCATCCCGCAAGTGCTGCGGAGGTTACGGAAATTCGGTTCCCGGATGATCCTCATTGCTCCGCCGTGGGCTCGGAGGACGTGGTACCCGGACCTTCTCGACTTGTCCATCTGCCCTCCACGTCGTCTTCCCTACCGAGACGAACTGCTCTCACGGGAGGGGGGTCAGGTTCTCCATCCAGAGGTCCGATCCCTTAACCTTCACGCTTGGCTTCTGAAAGGTTGAGGTATAAGGATTGGGACCTCCCTGAAGACGTGATGGAGGTGTTGCTCTCGGCCCGAAGGCCAGCAACAAAGTCTCTGTACCGTTGCCGTTGGCGTAAGTTCTGCGACTGGTGCAGAGTTCAGAATGTGGATCCTTTTGCATGTGACATCCCCATGGTTCTGTCCTTTTTACTTTCTTTGGCCCACAGGGGCTTGCAAGTGGGTACCATTAAAGGTTACCTGGCGGCGCTGTCCATCTTTAAGCGCTCGTCTGAAGAGTGTTCCTACTTTAAAATCCCTTTAATTTCACAGTTTCTGAAAGGGCTGACTAATTTGTTCCCTCTGTCACCTTTCCTGGTGCCCGGTTGGGATTTAAACCTTGTTCTTAAGTTTCTTATGGGTGCTCCGTTTGAGCCTTTACATTCTTGCCCTTTGAGGCTGTTAACTCTGAAAACTGTGTTTTTGGTTGCGGTTACTTCCGCTCGCAGAGTGAGTGAGTTACAGGCACTTTCAGTTAAGCCACCCTTCACTGTATTTCACAAGGTCAGGGTTGTCCTTAGAGTTCGTCCTTCTTTTCTTCCGAAGGTAGTGACGGAATTTCATTTGGCCCAGAAGGTTGTTCTTCCGGCATTCTATCCTCCTCTGCATCCTGGTAAGGAAGAGGAGAGGCTCCATAGGCTTGATCCTAGGCGAGCTTTAAGCTTTTATGTTTCACGCATGTACCGGGTCAGAGTGGACGATCAACTCTTTATTGGTTACGCTGGAAAGCGTTTGGGACAAGCTGTGACGAAACAGAATTTGTCTCGCTGGATTATTTTGGCCATCTCGGAGTGTTACCGCTTGCCGGGTAAGGACCCACCGGCTGGCTTGCGGGCCCATTCTACCAGGGGTATGGCTGCATCTACTGCCTTGCAGAGGGGTGTTCCTATTCGCAACATCTGTGATGCAGCCACCTGGGCTTCAGTACATACATTTGTATGTCACTATTCCCTCGATTCCATCCGAGGACAGGATCTGGCCTTTGGCAAGGCGGTCCTTTGCTCTGCTATTTGATTGGCAATTCTAAATTTTGATTCTAAATTCTTTCCCTCCTCCTTGCTCTGGTACTGCTTTGGGAGTCTGTCATAGATATGGAATACGTCGGAGGACCCAATCCCCTCGACGAACAAGTTACTTTCTTACCTGGTAAGGTTCTTTCGATGGGATGGTCCGACGACGTATTCCATATCGCTCCCTCCCTGCCTTCCCCGCTGCAGAATTTATTTTGCGATTGCAGCTTACGTTCCGCAAGGCCTTGGTGTCTGACTGGCAGTTGACTAATGTCACACGTTCTGGGGGAAAAAACTATAACTGAGGCTACGGGTGTCGTGCGTCCTACTTATCACATCGGATGACGTCGGACATCGGAGGAGGTCCTCGACGATGGCGCATCGACGTCATCGACGCAGGACGCAGACGCCGAAAAAAGTTTCCGAAGCAGCACAGCTCTGGTGATTACATGTCATAGATATGGAATAGGTCGTCGGACCATCCCATCGAAAGAATGTTACCAGGTAAGAAAGTAACTTGTTCTTTTGAGGGGCAAAGGGTTAATTTATTTATTTTTTTTTGGTGGGTTTTGAAGGGTAAAAAACAATGGGTTGGGGGTGGACGCCCCCCCATAAACAAAAACAATACATTTGATGCACATTTTTTTTGTTGCAAAAAATTTGATGGAAATGTCCCTTGATGCAAAAAATTCAATGGATAGACCATAAACCGCACACTGCAGTATATTAAAACTGCACTGTGTGAAGCCTGGCAGGACCAAATAACGTATCCCAGCTCACTCTGCCATTGTCTGCGTGATATTGGAGGCACTCAATCAGATCAGGATCTAGAAAAGGTGCAGTTGTCCCGCAGCAGCAGTAGTGGGTGTCAGAGAGGATCAGCCCTATGGTTCAGATGGTACCTTGGAGCCACTGAAGTCACAGTCTTCTTTCTCCTGAGGTGGCGAATCCAACATAGTAATGGTGGTCCCAGTGCCCCAGTGGCCTCTGACCACAATGCAGGGCCATCTCGCAGCTCACAGAGCAGCCACTGCCGTACCCAGGCCTTTCTGCCGCAACAGAGCGATCTGCCAGCTCTCTCCCCGTCCCAGCACGGGCCGCTCTATCACGCTCCGCCATGGTCCCAACAACGGCGTCCCCAGAGTGTGCTCCGCTGCTCAGTGTGTAAACGCGGCAGAGCTCAAGCCATTCAAAGTAATTAAGAGACCGGGTCTCATGCAACGTCTGTGGCACTTGGTGAATGTCGGCCTGCTCAAGCTTGTTATACTAAGTTGTAGGCCCAGAAAGTGCAGCTCCAGGAGACTGATGCGGCAGGTGAGAGCGCCAGGGTTGCATGAGCTAGGGCACTAAGCCACCATCTTATTAGACACGCAACACGCCCCCCCGGAATTCAATTTATTTCTAAACAAATGTGTTGGATCCTCTGTGGGAGCATGGTGATTTCAAAGTTCTTCTTCTCATTACATATACAAAGTTGTCATCTTGATAAAAGTTTCTAATTTAAACAACCAATCAAAAATGTCAGATCAACACCAAGAGTTTTTTATTATAGTCATTTAAAAAGAAAGAAATGTAAGCTATCTAACATCTATTGTTGCTCACTCTCATTTCGTCCTTTTGTTGCAATGCATGTTGAACTTTCAAAACTTGTAACCAAGAAGAATGTTTTAACATCTTCCTTTTGTTTCAGGTATCTTTTCCAGAATGTGTGAGGTGGATCTCAATAGAGTTTGACCCACAGTGTGGTACAGCGCAGTTGGAGGATGTCCTGCGTCTGATGATTCCTGTACGTATGATTCAGGGCGCAGGGTTTTCACTGAAGCATGCCTCTCTCCATGAAAGCCTTAACTCATGGATTGAGCTGAAGAAGTTCTCTGGGTCTGCTGGCTGGCCAACCATGATACTTGTTTTACCAGGTAACGTCTGAAAAAAACATTATTTTCGGCTGTCCAGTCTTGAAGTGTTTTACATTTGTAGTCCTTTCAGCATTGCTTGTTTTCATTTAGTTTGACACTGAGTCATAGTTCACATTTTTAGAATGAACTCTTATGTTCCATTATCATTTTGAGTCATCCTCCTTTATGAATGAAAACATAACCAGTGTCTTTTTGGTGTGGAGATCTCAAGAAAGTACTACAATATCCATGATGACCTGATGCCATATTGACACTTCCACGCCATGTAGATGGCTTGCAGCTCTTTGGGGTCCAGACGCTCAGCATGAACCGGCATGTGCCTCTGAGAACAGTGGCTCCCCACCAGATTAGTGCAGGACAGTGGTCTGTTGCTCTAGTGCTCAGCTTATTTGATTTTTCTGGCAATTGGACTTTGGCATCTTTGTTTTGGGCCTGAATTGTACACGTCGACTCTGCTTCCGTTGTTGCATTTTGGGAATCTATTATGCCCTAACCCTGACTTCTGCCTACTGGATTGGTTTACTGCCTTGGCCCTCTCCTGCATTTGCTTTGGTTATTCTGTTCTTCTGTGAAACCTTGCTCCTGGGAACATTCTGCACTAGCCATCCTGTTTGTCTCCTTGTCTCTTTAGTTCTTTTTCTAGTGTTGCTCGGAATAGGTCCATTCCAAACTGATCTTTTTTGCATCTTCGTTCAGTTGGAGGTGCTTCCCTTGGTCTATTAACCCATCGAGATCCCTCACCTATCCACCTTCTTTGGCCCACTTATCAGGTAACCATGGGTGTTAGAGTAAAGGTGTTTCCAGTTGTGGGTGAGGATTCTCCTGTATCCTATTAGCAATCTGTCTTTGAGTTATGTCTCCTTGCAGGGCTCAGTAACTCATCGGTTTGTGATCTATCCATCTCTCCCTTGGGTATGGGAGGGAATTAGCCCTCCTCCAATGTGGTGTACCACCTCCCTGCTGGAGAGATGGGGAGTGGAGGGATTATCCTTTTTGGGCTTGCAGGAATTATCTCTGTGATACTCCAACCAGTTTTCCTGACAGTGGCTCTGTACTAAAAAAGATACCTCTGTATCCATTCTGCCTCTGCTCTGTGTCCTTTATTTTATCTTTATAGGAGGACCGACTTGAGTGTTCTTACCCAGAAAGCTTGAGTACTTTCTTTTGATTTCTTTGAGTTTTCTTCAGATTGACACTGTCACTGTAGAATGTCCTGAGTTTATTATACTATAGAAGTCTACATTTTAAATAAATACATTTCTTCATTGATATTTTTAATTTGCAATAACAGCCGTAGAACTTCTAGATAACAATCGGGAAACAACACAAGAAAAAAATGGAGGGAAAAGACAAAGAATGACATTAGCTAAAAAAAACAATCCACCTGCAATCAATTCCTAACACGAAGGCAGCAGAACGCAACCAGTTTATGACTTGTTCATTTGCATACAATCTAAGTGTTTGCAGATCTCCCCAAATTCATGAACAGCAGTACTAAAGGTAGACCTGTCCATTGCTAGTTGGTATACAGATCTGTTTGTTCCGTTTCTCAAACTGAAGACATAATTATCATCAGCAACTGCTCTGATCAAGACTTCTAATGGTACCGTCCTATGGAAAGGTGTTATGAGAAAAATGACATACCAGGGCTAAGGTTTACTTCTAAAATGCTTACAGTTCAGCACGTTGTCACCTGATGTGGCGCATGATTTTTATGGCCATACACAACACAAATGTGGTGTGAAGGGTTTGCTCAATCTATCTGGTGCTCAAATATAACTTGTATGCTTTTTTCCCTGAGCTAATTATAATGTGATGACCTTTCAGTTCTCATCCACACTTGTTCCCATGATGGTTCAGAGATTAATCTACCTAGCTCTAATTCCTAGCACTCCATGTACACCAGTTTAGCGCTGTCGGTTTCTGGACTTGGCCCTGTATATCAATGCAACTTAAGTATGTGCAGCAACCTGCCCCAATCAGTTTTTTAAAAATTGTATTTGAAGTCTGTGCCCCTTCCCCTCCCCGCCCCCCACCCCACCGATCATAGTTCCCTGGGTAATTCCATGCCTGGGGTGGATAACCTGTAATTCTGTCCCCTTCGGTTACCCCAAAAGTTGCATTGCTTGCTGAAAAATCCAGTTTTACCCGCTCGCAAAATAATTGAATCAACATTGCCAAGCTCCCAACCTGCCAATGCTTGAATGCTAAACATTAATTTTGATAATAGCTATTCTTCCAAACCAAGAGAGTGCAGGTTGCCTCCACCTGCTGAAGTCCCCTTTGAGTTGTATCATAGTAAAGGGTTGTTGGCTCTATAGTTATACATTACTTTTGAAGTTAATTTTGCCTAATTTCTTAATATGGTGACCAACCCACTTCAGTGGTATTTTAAATTTCAGAGCCAGCACTTCTGTGGTGGGTATCAAGAGATTAAGAAGCTCAAACCTGGTATATACTTTGACGGTCAAGACACAGGAGCCAGTCATAATGGATTGAGTTCTCCCCCTAGATTCCTTATGTTATAGAATCTGACACCAGAAAAGTTTGCTCAGTGGGGATGCAGTGCAGCAGCATCCTGACTCGCTTTGGTGCCATCAACTCCTTTGCTCCTTAAGTGATGCAGGATGTCAGTATGCCGTTCCCTGTGACATCAGTTGTTTTCCTGTATGCGCAGCATGCTCTTATGTAATGCTTTATCCTCAGAGTATTTTTGCTGTTTCATGCCTGTAACCTCTAAAGCCACAGGTTTCAAAAGCCTTCATGGCCTTAGGTTCTACGATGTCGTTTATGGACCCACACTATTTGTATTTGGCTGTTGGGCTCTGGACATCACATCTGAGTGCAGGTCCCGTTAGTCCATACAGACCATCCACCTTATGGCGATTTTGCGATTTGCAAAACAATCGCAAAATTTGACATTTCCCGCAATTGCCGCTATAAATCATTAAATGAGCGCAAAAAAGACACGTTAGCTTAGTGTGTCTTTTTTCGCGCTCATTTAATGATTTAGAGCGAACACAGCTGGCTGCTGATTGCAGCAGCTTGAGGGTTAACACCTCGGCTCTGCGTTGCAGGCCCAGGATTGGGGGAGGGTCACGCAGGCCTGGGAGATGCACAGCATTTGGCTGTGACCCCAGGCACCTCCAAGGCTCATTGAGTGCCCGAGCTGACAGTTGGTGAAGCTAGCCAGGTAAGCACTGGCCTGTCCACTCATCTGCCCCCAACTCAGAGCACCCAAAGAGGCCACTGGACTGTTTTCATTCCCAGCGCTCGACAGGAAAGTAAATTACTTTCCTGTCGAGCGCCGGAAAAGAAAGCATAAACTTAATGCTTCCTGACGCTCGTCTACAATTGGTATCATGCAGCCCAGCCTCAAGGCAGCCTCAAGGCTGGGCTGCATGATACCAATTGAAGACTCTCGTAGCTGTATTAATTTCAAATTGCTTTACAATTGGTATCATGGGCTGCATGATACCAATTGTAAAGCAATTTGAAAACGAATACAGCTACGAGCGTTTGTATCATGCAGCCCAGCCTTGAATCAAGGCTGGGCTGCATGATGCCAATTGAAGACTCTCGTAGCTGTATTCGTTTCAAATTGCTTTACAATAATTGTAAAGCAATTTGAAACAAATACAGCTACGAGCGTTTGTATCATGCAGCCCAGCCTTGAATCAAGGCTGGGATGTATGACACCAATTACGCACAAAATTGGGTGTTAAAATTTATGAAAGGCAAATGCCATTCGTCCTGTGCAATTTTGGTGGTTATGCAAAGCCAATTTAATGATATATGCATATTTCACCTTGATATGCTAATTTCTGATGACATCACATGCCATTGCATTTGTTAATGAGTTCCCTCCCCCACTTTAATTTGTAGGACTTGACCCCTGGTAGTGTTGTGATGTTTCATTTCTGTTTGTGGGTGTGTTTAGTCACCATGTGTGGGTGGCATAACCAAGGAATTATGACCACCCAAGAGAGTTCATTGTTTGGCTAGGTATTATGGGCTTGCAGTTACTGCCACTGCATTGCCCCTGTGTCTTGGCCTCATGGATTCCTTCCATGGAGAAGTGTAGAGTTGTTCCCCCTCTCTCCTGGGGTCATAGGACAAGCGAAAAGCAAACCTATGGGCTTCAACCAGGGTTACACTTTTGAATTCAAGCCTATCTGTTTATTTGCTTTCCACTTGTCTGCTGGAAGTAGTGGCATAGCACCATTTCCTTGGAGCTCATCAGGCTGTATCCCCCTTCCCCCACCACAATCCAAAATGTTAGGCTGTGGTGACTCGACCTTGCTGTCCTACAGAGCGCAGCCAGACAGAACACATTTTGTTCCTCACTAACAAAAGCCTTGCAATTACTTGGTTTTAGGCTAAAAAAGATGTTAAATGATATATTTTTCAACGTTAGAAAATGCCGCAAAAAACGCAGTTGGGTGCCGCAATTTTTTTCTTTTTTGTGCCGCAATATTTTCCATTTCATGCCGCAATTTTCTGGGGGGTCTGCATAAACTCGAAGATCCTGAGGGAAAGGGCGGCGAAGTTAGCTCATAGTCTGCCCCTTCAAAGTCAAAGGATAGTTTCTCCTCAAGCGAAAGTCCTCTGACTTCACCACTCCTTCTCTTCTTCCTTACTTAAAAAATACCGCAACACTCCCGAAGCTAAGACAGAGATGATGATTCATCTGATTCTTAGCCAGAATTTCCAGTAAAGTGCCCCACAAGCACTTTGTCAAAGTGTCAGGACTGTTGAAATGAGATGTTAGATAATGTTTGCAAAGGCTACAATGTCGAATGTAGCTACTTAGCTGCTGGTGGTGCACCCAAGGACTACCCCACTTTCCATGGCCAGCAGAGAGGTACCTGCAAATGTAGCATTTGCATGCTCGACGACTTGGCTCCTATTTGAGCGAAAAAGTCCCTTTGAAGAAGTTTGGTGCACACGATCAATTTCAAACCTTCAGTGCTGGTCTGTCGTCAAGGTCCTAGCACTGGCTTGTCAAAAGCCATTCTTATCGGCATTGATGGGCACAAAGTATATTCTGGGTTTGAGAGGCCAGTTTCTTCACTACACAAAGAATATCTTCGCGAAAAGTATCACACACAATTCTATGCTCCTTCAAGCCTATGACTGGACCACAAGGAGATTGCCCAGAAGATTTCCTTTTCAAGTTCATTGCAAAAGCAGACTTGGCAGCTAATTTGAGGGACACCAATGGTCTAGAAATGTCCCCACGGTTGGATTTCATGCAATCTGCTCTTTATGGCCATCCTAATCGATAAAACCATAGACAAAATTCACTCAGACTGGGGGCCCTTCTGGACCAGTGGCCCAGTACACGCTTAGGGACATCCTGGACAACGTTTTCCCTGTAGAGAAATACTTGCCATTTACTACTGCCCTAGCATATCTGATAATGGGTGTTTGGCAGCAGCTAAGTTCCCTGAGTGAACAAGGAACTGTTTAAAAAAAACTACAAGCTCACACCTTAGGATCAGGGTTTTTTTTCTGAATACCCAACTCCTTAGAGTTTTGCGGTGCAGGCATCCAATGCTGGCCTTAAATCTTCCATCTTCCCTTCCTTGCCACCAAACAGTGCAAGTAAATGGTTGGATGTGATAGGTTTTCTTTTTGTTTGTTTTGTTTTTAAAACTTTTTCTTAACTTATTCACACAACAAACCAAACAAGCTGTGCAACCTTCGACATATTCATTATACTTCCATAATTACTAGTCGCTGCTTCCCATTCCCTCCCCCCTATACGAGTCTGTCATTTAACATTCAGTTTCTGCATCCTGTGGCATGGCCTCCCCTTCTACAGCGTCCACCAGATCCATAATTGACCCAAACAACTCGGCTATCAAAAGTTTCCAGGCCATCAGTGACTCAGTCTCCTCTTCCCCCCCTGCGTTACTAGCCTCTTGCCACACCATGGTTTCTGCCTTGGCCCATTTTTGTAAATCCCTCCACCACATCTCCACATTTGGCACATGGCTGGACTTCCAGCCCATGGCAATTCTCCTTTTTGCAAGCACATAAGCCAAGTCCTTCAGTTTACTCACATGCTTGAGCTTCTGTGATCTTGGGAACTCCCCCAACAAACAGGCCCACACTGTAAACTACGATCTTAACTCCCTTTTTCTCCAGCTTCTCTTTTACTGCACTCCAGAAGCGTTCAATGACCAGGCATGACCAGAACATATGAACCATGCCCGCGTTCTCCTCATCACATTTGGGGCATACCTGCCGTCCTGCGTTCTCAAACCTTGATATCCTCCCAGGTGTCATGTATGCCCTATGCGTAACATATAGTTGCAACTGTTTCAGTTTTGCAGGATGTGATAGGTTTAAAAATTTTCGCATCAGGCAGTATGGCCCTGAAGGCTATAAATTATGTTCCTCAGAAAAACATATCCAGGGGTGTTGGAAGCAATAGCCCATTTACTGAAATTAATAATAAGGGGTGGTTTTAAG
This sequence comes from Ambystoma mexicanum, assembly GCF_040938575.1. NCBI lineage: Eukaryota > Metazoa > Chordata > Amphibia > Caudata > Ambystomatidae > Ambystoma > Ambystoma mexicanum. The sequence goes on from NC_090941.1 coordinate 302,254,974, forward strand.
GAGCTGTTTGTGGATAGCAGAGAGGCTGTCTGTCTAGCTTAGCAGGTGGGTCTTAACACATCTCATTTCTTGGCACATTCTATGGTGATGGGCTCTGTCACTAAGTGGCACTCTTGATTAAGGGCTTCAGGCTTTGGAACCTGACAATCGGGCAAGAATTGCCTTTTAATGGAGATTTGCTAGTCTAAAGCTGGTAAATCTTTGGAGAATTTCAAAGCCTCTTAAGCTACAGTGACATTTTGAGGCCTCACAGTACAACGGTCTTAGCAGAGATTTTTGCTGGTGTACTTCTGTGAGCACATACATGGAGGCTGAAGAATTCTACATAAAAACAGGTTGTGGCAATACTGCCATCTAGGCAGAGGTGGCCGGGGAACAAGGCGGCTTCTGTGTGCGTCGTCCTCCACCACAACCACAAAAAGTCAATGGGTGCTTTTCAGAACCGACCCCAGTGGGAGGAAGTTTAACTCTGCATTCCGAAGACTAACTTTGTACTACTTCATGTGCACCAGAAATTCAAGTGGTGTCCATTGGTTATTGCTTTAGTTTCATGAGAAGACCCCCATACCATTCAACTTCCCGCCAGTCTCTGCTGCAAGACGACTGCTCTTGGAGGGAAGAGTCGATTGGCAAAAGCTACAGTAGAGCCAGCACAGAGCGAGGAAAGGGGTAGTATTCTCATTTCTTTCTGGTACCAAAACAAGCAGAGGTCTGCATCCCATCTTTGCCCAGAGACTCCTGAACAAGTGCCTAAGGAAAGACAAAATCATCATGCTCCAAACCTTCAGGCCCTAATGCTCCAGGATTGGTTGGTGTCACTAGACCGCAGTAAACCTTTTTTTTCCATGTGCGTATCGATCCAAAGCACAGGCAGTTGTGACAGGCCCTCTAAGCCGCAGGCTGGAGGCCTTCCAGTGAGAGATCCTGAGCCAGTCCTACCGCTGTTATGTTAACTGATTAAGCGCCCTTCCATCAAAGGTATCTTGGCACTAGATATCCAACAGACACAGACAACAGCAGGAGAGTGAACTAAAACAAAAGGGTTTTTAAAGCATGTCTAAATGCTAGATGGTTCTCGGAGGCCTAAGATTTTAGGCTGGAATTCCACAACTCAGCAGCAACCGAAAAAGCTTGGCCACCAGTTCTAGATGGTCTGTAACGCAGAATATGAACAAAGATGTCAGCCTGGAATGTACCACTGGAACTTAACTTGCAGGTACTCGGCACTTTGACCATAAAAGGCTTGGTGCACAATACAGAGTGAATTAAAGATGACCCGCTTCTCTCCTGGGAGCCAGTGCAGCTTCTGCAGCATTAGCAAGATGTCAAATTCATAAGGAGAACCAGAAGCCACCCTAGCCCCAAGATTCTGCAAAAGCTGCAGCCAATGAATAAGGTATTGGAGTTGAGCCAGATAGAATGAATTACAGTAATCAATCCGGTTCAACACCAATGCTGCCACAACTGGGGCATGAAGTGTGCAGGGATAAAAGGTAGTACTTTTTGCAGGATTTTTAGATGAAAGTGCCTAGACTGGCATACAACACTAATTTGAGCTTCCATAGAAAGAGAAGAGGCGAGCTTCTGCAGCATGGGGTCTGGCATGGAATCACATGCTCATGAATATTCCCTGTCATCGGGCTGGGAATCCTTGGTAAAAAAGAAAAGCAGTTTCGTTTTTGCCTGAAAACTGCATTCCTCCTTTAAACCAATCACTGTCCTTTGCTCCTCTGTTGATCGGCTATCGGCTGCAGGGATCTGTTGTCGGTGAAGATCTGCTTAGCCAGTGCTTTCTTTCTCACTTTCTCATGTTTCGGAGGCCCAGGCTTGGGCATTCTTCACACCTTCCACAATGTCCGAAGGGCAGTCTCTTCAGGATATGTGTGAAATGTGGACTACAGAATGTAGAGGATCGGCACCTCAAGTGCTTATATTGCCTGCATCTAGACCATGTTGAGGAAGGATGTGAGATTTGCCGTGGTTTTTCCAGGAAGACAAAAAAGGACTGCGACAGCAAGTTGGCGGCATGGCTCAAGTTGGGGAAGGCCTCAGACTTGGCCTGAGGGACCGCCCGGTCCCTTCAGCGTGTACCCTCAGAGAAGAGGTTTAGGTCCTCTGAGGGCATCCCTTTCTCTGGGGGTCCAAAAGAAGGCTAAGCACCACGCTACAGATCCCGCTAGGGTTGCCGCGGTTGCAGGAGCCAATTCGGGAAGGACACATTCCCAATCAACATCTACGTCCACAGCTATCCTGTCAGTTAGGGAGGCTCCTTCCAAGAGGAAATCCCTGACTCCTTCGAAGCTTCGATTGTCCTCTGACAAGGCTATGCCGGAGAGGTCCTTGGGTGGCTCTTCTCAGGCACAGTCGATGACAATTGTCAACCAAGAGTACGACTTCGTCTTCCAGGACACCCACGCCATCGATGACCATCACTACGTCGTCAAAAGGGGGCTTTGCTACTTCTGTGGTCTCGGCCACCAAGTAGATGGTGACACTGCGGGAGTCTTTCCCTCCACAGCCTACAGCTTTGTCGACAGCACCGCTGATGACCACAGCGGATGTGCCTGTTCAAGCACCCATTATCACTCCCTTCCCAAAGGAGTCTAGAAGGACCAAGGAGCTACCACTGCCTACGGAGTTCTTCCGTAGGTAGGTGAGGATGTCCCCTACGATGCCAAGGGATTCTCCGAAGGAGGCCGCGCAGATCTACACAAACTCTGATGATGACCCAAAGGCTACTACTCGGACCACTGTGTCCTTTGGGGGGATCCCCAGAGGGTGAGCCTGATTCACGTCTAGTCCAAGGAGGCACTTCAACCAGCACCTAGGGACATGTCGTGGGAAATCCTTACGGCCCTCCACACGTTGGTATCAGAGATATAACAAAGGCCGCCTGCTACTCCTGTGCCAGTCCCAGCCCAGAGTCCTACAAGGCTAAAGCGTAAGCCGAGGGACCCTCCAGGCCCAAGACATCAGCCGACGCACCGGCCTGTGACCCCTGTAGTGGAGGTACCTCCACACACTGACACCAGTACAGATATGGATGCTACTGCGACTTATACCGAAGAGTCTGATGACTGTCACGGCAGATGGGGAGCTGCTAGGTACCGACGAGCCCGCCAGGGCTTTGTGGCCGGATGAGGTTGTTTCTTCTCGTGCCATGATCTCAAGGGCATCTGTTCTCCAACTTGGTACCGGAGGAGCTGAAGAAAGAGGGGTTTCTCTTCCAATGCCGGGAGTCCAGGCAGTAGTCTTGTCAATCCCTCTGCTGGATGATGTCTGGGAGGAAGGTTTGGCCTTGATCAAGACAGCAAGTACCGCTCCCCCAAAGAGTGGCAGGCTGGAGAAGAACAGGGTCCCCCACTTTCGCACCCCAGTGGGAGGCCAGCTAGCAAACATTGTCAACAGTTGGAAGAACATCACCATGGACAAATGAGTGCTGGACAACCTTCATCAGGGGCACACCTTGGAATTCCAACACAGGTGTTCTCGCATCCCTCCTGCCGCTCGTCAGGAACTGCACATGGCCCAGCTTCTGCAGGAGGTTCAGACAAGGTTAAGAAATGGAGCAAGAGAACCTGGCCCTCAGTGCCTCTGGTGCTCTGGGGTGTATTCTAGATACTTTCTGGTATGGAAGAAGTCAGGAGGGTGGCGGCCAATCCTAGACTTAAGGTGCCTCAACAAGTACTTGAAATTCCAAAAGTTGGGATGGTCACGTTGCAGCACGTGCTCGACCAGCTGGAGGAAGGGGATTTTCTGGCGACCATCGACCTGGACGATGCTTACTTTCACATCCCAACTCTTCGAAAGCATCGAGAGTGCCTGCGTTTTGTGGTCCAGGGACGGCACTATCAGTTCAAGGCCCGACCTTCAGCCTGATATCAGCACCAAGTGCTTGGCTCCAGTTGCAGCACATCTACGTTTCCAGGGCATCCACATCTACCCTTATGTGGACGACTGGCTCATCCGATCCCACAGCTAGTGATCCAGCACACTGCAGAGATCATTTGCTTTCTCACAGAGCTCAGATTCTCTCACCTATCCGAAGTCCTGCATGGAACCATCACAGAACGCTCTGTTCCTGGGTGCCCGTCTCAACATGGTTGAATGCCTTACTACCCCCTCGGAGGAGAGGGTGACGGCCATCCTGGGCAAGGTGCAGCACATGTCGTCGGTGTGAGCCATCAAGTCACTGTTGGGGATGATGTCCTCCTTCATCCACCTCGTTCCTTTCTGCAGGCTCCGGATGAGAACTCTTCAAGATTTCCTGGATTTGTAGTGGCTGCAAGTCATGGGCGCTTGAACAGACATCCAGTAGTTCTGACAAGCTTTACCCTGGTGGGGAGTCCGCACACATCTGACGTATGGGGGTCTTTTTCAGGCCCCGCCAGACCAGGCCACAGTCACAACGGATGCCTCTCTGGAAGGGTAGGAGCCCACACCGGAAAGTCACGGAGGAAAAGGACCTTCACATCAACGTCCTGGAGCTCCGGGATGTCTTGTGGGCCCTCAAATCATTCCTGCCTCAACTGCCGGGGGAAGTTTTTGAGGATCTTCAAAGACAACACCACCACCATATTCTACATCTGGAAACAGGGAGGGACGCGCGCTCCGGTGCTATCCCTGGAAGCTCAGTCCCTGTGGCTCTGGGCCATTCTTCAGGACAGGTTCCTTGTCTTGTTTAACCTGGCAAGCACCGATACCACCATTGCAGACTCGCTCAGCAGGGAGGTGCCGTCCTGTCACAAGTCAGAGCTTTCTCCAGGTTCAAGTACCCTTTAACTTCAACAAGTGCAGTCAACCCTGAATTGACCTCTTTGCGACAGCAGCCAACTCCAAGTGCTAGACGTGCGCTGGCAGGTTCCGTCAGCCGAGGAGTCAGGGGGATGCCTTTTTGTTCACATGGGAGGAGCTCTTCCTGTACACCTTCCCCCCGATTCCGCTCCTGCTGCGTATGATCAACACACTCTGTGTCATTACAGGATGATATTCATTGTTCAGGTGTAGTCACAGCAGATCTGAGACACAGACCTGCTTCGTCTATCGTTGGCTCTGTCCATCTGGCTGCCTCCACGTTCTGATCTCATCTCCAGAGAAAACAGAAAAATAATGCACCACGATGCAGCATCTCTGAGCCTCACAGCCTGCCTCCTGTAGCCCTAGAATTTGGCATTATTCCCTACCGCTGGAATGCAAAAAGGTCCTGGACAAGGCCAGTGCGTCCTCTACATTGTTGTGCTACAGCCACAAGTGGAAACACTTCGCAGTATGGTTCAGGACTCCAAAGATTACGCCACTGAGAATCACCGATCCACAGCTCCTCCCATATCTGCTTTCCCTGGCTAATGCTAGCCTGGCTCATGCCTTGATCAAACTGTATCTGGCTGCCATATCCCGTTAAATCAGGACGCCTGGTAAGCCATCCCTGTGGTTGTAAAGGCGTGTCAAGAAATTCCTCAAAGACCTCGTCAGGTCTTTTCCACCAGTGAAGGCTCCTGCTCCAGCTTGGGTGCTTAACGTTCTTTTGACTAAGCTCACGGGGCCCCTTTTGACCCAATACATCAAGCCCTTTTGAAGTTTCTCTCGTGGAAGACTGCTTTTTTGGCAGCCATCACCTCGGCCTTGCAGGTCGGGGAGGTCCAGGCCCTCTCTTGCAAACAGCCATACTTGTCTTTCCATGCTACGAGGTTGGCACTGCGGACCCACCCCACCTTTATGCCGAAGGTCCCTTCAGAATTCCTACTCAACAAGCCTTTGGTTCTTCCAGTTTTCTTCCCGAACCCTTCTACGCCGGCGGAAATGACATTGCATTCACTGGACGTTGCACATGCCTTACGTTTTATTTGGCATGCACGAATGACTTTCGGAAGACTTCTCTACTATGTGTGAATTTTGGACCTATGAATCACATGAAGGCCCTGTCTAAGGCTTCCATATGCAGGTGGCTCTCAGGCTGCATCGTGCACCGTCATCGTCTGGCAAACAGACAGTTTCCAGGCCGACTGAGAGCCTATTCCACCAGAGCCATTGCAGCGATGACAGCATTTCTGTGGTGTTCCCCTGCTCGACATCTGCAGGGCTGCTACGTGGAAGTCCACTCACACCTTCACAAAATTCTACTTTGTCGACAGGGATTCCAGGGAGGATTCCCGTGTTTGCCAGGTGATGCTACACAGCCTGTTTGTTTGAGGTGTGTCTGTTCCAGGGGTACGTCTATTGCTTCTGTTGAGCCTTGCCACCCTCCGTGGTTGTGTATATGTACTGCTACGTAATTGTTTTCATGAGCATGTGAATCCATGCCAGAACAAATCACTTACTGGTGTCTCCTGTTCTTGAGCATAGGTTTGGCATGGATTCACATGCAAACCCTACCGCCTTCCTCCCTGTGGCTGTTCTTGGTTCATACTGCCAGTTCACGCGCTATACCAAATGTGAAGATGGCCACCAGGGGTGGAGCTTAGGAAGACGATTGCCATTGGATGAGGGCAGTATGACCCAGAGGACAGTGATTGGTTTAGAGGAGAAATGCAGTTTTCATGCTAAAGCGAAACTGCTTTTCTTTTTTACTGAGGATTATTCATGAGCATGTGAAGCCATGCCAGACCCATGCTGGAGAACAGGAGTTAGTTAAGTTACTTGTTCCGTCTAATCAATGATGTTTATTGCTGGTATTCAAATGACCCGATTTACAGTCCATCGTAAAGATCAGGGTTTTGGCCTTTGCAATATCCTAATTGTGAATAGAAGAGTGCTACGTAGTAAAATAAAAGCAGTACAAAAACATCATCAAATGGCATTTTCGGATAAACAGAGATGTATCACTAATTTAAGATAATTGGATGCGTCACCATAAAACTAGTCTGAATAATGCCAATTGGGGATTCGTTTTTACTTTAAGTCCAATGACAGCCATACATTTTGGCCTTATTACAGAAAATACTTGGCAGGTGATACTCCTCTGATTTTGAACCCCATTCCTGAGGACAATTGGGTCTCTTATATCACCAAAAATCACTTAGCCATCCAAGAAATTAAGACCGTTATATGTCCTACTAGCACTGATAAACGAAGTCTGGAGCGGTTTGAGGAAAGTGATAAATTGATTGCTATAAAGAAACTTAAGTGATCTTGCGCCCTTGGACCAGACAGACTCGCCAATATTGTTATCAAAAGTAGTCCTGAATATTGGGCTAAGATATTGGCAGTGGTTTTTGCCAGGGTTTTGGTCACCGGGGGAAATCCCTGCCAGCTGGGAAGAGTCAATCGTTATCTCTGTGTTTAAAAAGAGATGGCAGAATTGATCCTTCGGCATATAGACCTTTGGCCATGGCTGACTCTTGCAGTAAAATCTTTGCAGGTGTAATCCTCCAAAAGTGTAATCTTTGGGTGTAAAATTGTGATCTTTTGTCCCCCTTTTTAAATGGGCTTTAGAAGCGTGCATGACACTTCGCATAATATTTTGATCTTAAATTACATCATGGCAGAAACCACCCACCATTCGGGTAGGAGACACTATCTATGCTAAATTTACTATTCTTGTTTATTTGATGGGGTCTCCCGCCACAGGCTATGGGAAAAATTGCGGTTGTGGCACATTTGCTTCACTTTATTATATCTCTCTGTACAGACAATATGGTATCGGTCTGCCTTGATTCAGAAGGTCACCTTTCAACTCCTATTAAAGTAAATTTAGGATTGAAGAAATGATGCGTCATTTCGTCCTTAAATGGCAGACATGGATTGGGCAGTGACAACAGCTCGCAATTTCCAACCATGTGTTGGTCTTCGGGTTGCGTGGTTGGCATATGCTGATGACACCACCTTGTTGGATCAAACCCCTATAGGTTTGCAACACTCCATCAATACACTGGCCAACTACGCGACCATCCATAACATAATGATTAACATCTCAAAAACCAGGGTAATGGTATTTGGTAAGAAAAAACGTAAATCTAATTCAGATGACTTTGGACAAGGTAAAACAGGAAGAAGTTATATCTTACATTTACCTTCACTTACCTATGGTTTCTACTCCGAACATCACTTTTTGTAGGTAACAAAGTCTGCCAGAAAGTATTTAAGAAATTAAGAGTTATTCGTAACTTCGTCACTAGGTAGGGAGGACAGAATATTGCAGGTTTTATGGAGATTTATAAGACTGGGATTGTCCCTTGTTTCCTTTATGGATTGGAATCTTTACCTTCAAACTGTTTCTTGGCTGGACCGCTTGGTGGGAAAGATGTTATGTTCAATTTTGGGTGTTCCCCAAGCGGTACCAGTTGAAGCATTACAGTGAGTATTAGGCCTCTTGTTACTTAAGGACAGCTGGCTGATAAGTAGAGCTAAATATTTTGTGACACACTGTGGGGCCGAAAGTAACCCCAATAGCCTCCTCCATATTTTCTCCAAAAATGTCAGTGTTAAAGCACAGAATACATCGATCTAAGGAACTCAGTGAGGATATTTTTGGACTCTATTTGCCTTACTCTCCCTAACGAAAACACCTGTCCTGTATTCTCCAATGAATTAAAGAGGAAAACTCTCACTTGGGATTGTGCAAAAAATGTGAGTAAATTGGCCGTAAAGAAAAGATGTACAGAATATACTCATCAGGCCTTTAGGCCGGGCATGCCTTGATCCTATTTAACCAAGACCCATACGAATGAAGAGACCTTTCATTCGTTATCTTTGTTTTAATAGTCTCCCAACTTTGGACTACACTGGTGCCTGTAAGGCTAAGAGCAGTAATGAAAGACTCTGCCACCAGTGTGGTCGGACAGCAGAAACCCGTAGACCTCTGTTAGGGAGAATTCTCTTATAAGGCTAATTTCCCAAACCTAGTGAGTCCCCCAGCAGCTTTGCTGGATTTTTGGGGTTTGTCTCTTCTCCTGCTAAGAGTGAGACTCTTTTCCTCCCACTCTTAGGCATGATTTGAGGTATGTCTTTGACTCTTTGTGTGCTTATGGGCTATGGGGTCTTATACTCCACAGGGTATCATCTGTTTTTCATGTGTGTTACACAGCACCCTCAGTGCAGTAACACAGGGGTGTCAGTGACCCCCCAAACATAGACTCCATACCCTGGGACTGACTACTGTCTCCCAGGGCATGTAAAGTCACCATTGACTTTACTAGTCCAAAATTGTGAACAGAACCAGTACAAACCATCATATTGAGGAAGTACTGGAAGGGGGTAATTAGATTGCCCCTGGGTCTTTTTGCAAGGGGGCACTGTGCAGTCACCCCTTGTCGAGTTTCTGGCTGGTGGCAGTGGTTACCACGCAAAATATTCCACCGGAATATTTCCTATGGGATTTTCCCATTGATTTTAAACGCACCACTTTTTGGTGCAATGTTAAAGATACTGCCGGTTTATTTATTTAATATTAAATCAACGGTTGGGTCTTTTTGCCAGAACTCTTTTCTAAAATGGCGTTTGTGTCCGTCTCTGTAACTCTAACCAAGGTCGAGTCCTTTGTTCCACTTTTTGGCGGGCTTCTCCACAGAAGCCCTCCAAATGGTGCCACTCTGTCTGGGTTCCACAGGATGTGTGGGGAGGGGAATTGGCACCCTGGACTGCGTTGCCTTAGCAACCCAAGTCGCACTCTATTCTGATTGGCCCGGTGGTGAGCCGCCCGGCTCACCACTTAGCATGTGTGAGTGACAGCTAGGCTGTTGAATGGGGTTTTTCTGCATAAAAGCAGGGCCTTTGTAACTGGAACTTCAGAAGTCACCACAGGACCTAAGAATCCGAAGAGGGAAGAAGCTGAGCCATCTGCAACGACGACACCACCGGTGGAGCCCTGCTGCAACAAACGCACCACTTTCCCAACGACAAGAGAAGATCTTCTGCTGGACGAGTCTTCTTCCTTTGAGCTGGTGGGATCAACCAGTTCGCCCCTTTCGCCTTCCAAAGACGTCTCTTGGTCGAATCGCCCGTGCCAAGCACCCCGGGGGCCGGATAGCTAAGCTTCCCCACTTTGACCGCGAATAAAAGGAACGCACCTTTTAACTGACTAACTCCACGGCTGGTTTCATCCCTGGGCAGTGCAACGACTCCAAGTTTCCTCCTCGACGAGATCCTCTCTTCCCCGAAACAACAAACTGCTTCCACTGCCAGGAACAACTGCCACCGCTGGGGCTTCCTCTCTTTAAGGTACTGTGTTTTGCCTTGTCCCCCTTTCTTTGGTTTGCCCAAGGTGACCCTTAAATCCTTGGCTTTCCAACTGGGTTGGCCCCAGACCTTCTAACTTTACTTCTTGAATCACCCCAACCTCTTTTGAACATTCTGCAAAGACTTTTAGTGCATTTGAAACTGTGTGATCTTGGGCACATTTCGCTTTCCTCCATTTAAAGTGGGCCTGGCCTATGAACTTTGGCTCTACAGTGTATACTGCCTTTACTCCCTTGCTTTGAACTTCTAAAAGTGTTGGGAACGGTTTTATTTTTATGCCCTGCCTTTTTCTCTCCCTTTAACTTAACTATTGGAGTGCGATCTAGGTTACGCGCTCACATCTGTTTTAACAAATAGTGGTGTTTTAACTCTGACTTGTCTAATAGTTATCAAGGGAGGTGTTTATACTTTACCTGACTGTGTTTTATCTTGCTTTTGATTTAGAGTGCTAGTGTAGTGCCTAAAGTGTGTTTTAAATAAATAATTATATACTTTTGATACAAAGCTCTGGTCGGTGTTTGTTTGCTCTACTGTGTTTTTAGCCCTATTGTGTATACTCTATATACTGCCCTACTCTTCTTGAGAGAAGTTTGACTGCTCAGCCACAGCTACCAGGTAAATCTAGGTGGTGCAGACTGCTACCAATTGGGTTTACTGCTTACTCATGTAGTCTTAATCTTTTTGCAGTGTTCCCTAAGGGGACTGCACAGAATTCTGCCTAACAACCTCTCGACACAATTTAGCTCTCTAAATGAAAAGTATAGGTTACGTTATGTGGGATTCATACATAGTTCCCAGATCTTTGTTTCAGATACATTTTGGGGCACAATCCGAATCATTAATAGAATCGCAGCTTTCCTTATTTGGAAAGAGAACTCATATTTGTGGAGACCAATTGTGATAGGCTGATGATTTTAAGGGCGACGCATGTGAGGGGTCAAAAATGTGAGGTGGACAAGTAGATCGTTTTCTCACATGGAGCCATTTTAATAAACAATAAGGGTGAGCCAAACACCTATCTTTCTCTAACCTAACAAGGGTTTACCTACCTGTCAAACTAAGGCTAAAGGAAAATGACCTCATACATACAACAAAATCATCCAGGAATTATCTGTCTGTTCATAGTTTATAAAATAAGTAACATTCAACAAATAAATTATTAACATAAATCCTTGTAACCATGGTTGAATCCCCCTCAGGATGCTTCAACCCAAAGTTCAAAATCAAGAAAGGTCTTTTCAATAGCCAAGTTCCACTTGAATTATGGTACAAAGTTATGTTCATTCCATAAGTGCCACACTTGACAATATAATGGTCTTGTTTTCAAATCGGATTCCTCACTCTTCAATACTGTTTGTGAACCCAAAAAGACTGTTTTCATACATGAAGTCAGTATGCATTATTATTATTCTCTTCTCTGAAGACCAATCATCCTTCATTAAATCACATTTCTGCTTTATAAGCAACAGTCTTGCCGGGATGGGTTCACAATAGTTCATCAGTGCACATCAAAGGATATACCACTATCTTTCCACCACAACCTTCACCACATTGCAGTACTTCAACCCATCTTCTTCTTGGTCCACTGGCCTGCCAGGACTAACCACTTATTGTCCCTTTCTAGGTGACTCGCCTGCCAGGATAAAACTCCTTCGACTACTATCAGGACTTGGTGGTGAGGATTGCTTCAAACCTTCCACACTTAAATCCTCAATGGGGAAAGTTTAAATCAACAACTGCTTCATAGATGAGCCTTTTGATTTCCAGAAACCACAAGAGGTTTATAACTTCTTCTGCAAGGGTATAGTACACAATGGCAATGCAGATTATATTTTTCTCCCCCTTGATGATTGCTACAAAGGAGGGCTTCTATTCTGCCATCTTTAGGTTCTTACAATTGCTTTTCCTTGGCTTAGGCAATGCTGGTTATCTTCTTTTACAAGTGAGCTTCCTTTCTGTAAATAACATTTACTTTGTTTGAATAGTTCCCGGACCGGTAAACTATGAGTTGTGCTCGCGGGTGCATTTCTGCCCACCATGACTGATCTGGCAGGCAGAGCGGCACCCGCGAGCACAGCATGTCGGATGCACCGGTGCCGGTTCATCCGACCTCCCCATTCAGCCCTAAGGGTCTCAATGGGAATGGGGAGCATTCCGTTCTGGCGCCCGCGAATGGGCAATTACTGCGTCCGGCAGGGCCGTAATAACCCGATAATTGCCCATTCGCGGGAGCCAGAAATTTTTGGAGGTTTACCGGCAAGGCTACCACCAAACTTCTAATGAGGCCCAATCTCTTAAGATGGGAGTTGTGCCCAAATTGCTTCAATTCATTGGTTCTGTATTCAGAAGGTTTCTCTTGAGCCAGCAGTCTGTTTCAGAGCGCCCCAGGGTTACCTAACAAAGGCCAACTCACTGGTCTTTCTGCGCGTCGCTGCTGGACCTGCTGCTACTGTTTCTTCTTCAGTTGAGTTTGGAAAGGCAGTTGAACGCTCCTGTAATGTTCCCATTGCACACGCCTCTTGTAGTTGGAGCTTCCTTTGCTCAGTTTGCACTCCGGTGAACGCCACACACCAGAGCTGCACGTAGGGCTAGGGGAGCGTCTCTCTCCCTCGAGACAGCTTGTTTCCGACCCACTTCCCACTATGCGTTCTCTGCATTCTACGGGGCTCATGTCCTCTGCAACTCCTTCGACACAGCGACCCCCTTTAAAACAGCAGTGGCTCTGTCTTCTACTTCTTCCTCCCGCTTCTGCTGCTCACACTACTTCTCCTTAATCGCCCGCACCTGAAAGGCCTTTAAATGTTTAAAGGTCCCACTCGGGTGTAGGTAATTACAACCACTAGACTGAACACTACAGTTCTGTAACTCTTGAGCTCAACGTCCTCGTCTCAGTACTCAGAGCATTATGGGACTTCAAGTCCATAATGTTCATATTCCCTTTTAAATTATTCAGTTTACTCTTTTTAGTGATTTATAGGATGTACGTTTCGGGGAAGTTCTCAGAGGAATTAATGGCGGTTTCCTACTCTCACAATTCAAACATAATGTAGAATTAGAACAATCAGAAACGGCATGAATTCTCTTTTTCTTACATACATCGCGTCCCTGTTTACCTTAAGGGTTTTCATACTTTAGGCCTTGGGGAAATCTGGGAGAGGAAGTCTTACTATGATAGCAAGCCATCAGATATTCAGGCATTGGGGAACTTGCATCCTTGGAAGAGGATGAGTACTGCATTTCCCTTGACAAAGTCCTCACATTTCCTTGATAGCCTTCTCCTCCCATGCGATCCACCCGGCTAATACCACCCCCAGGGTTATGATCAGGTAGCTGCTGCCTTCCCCTGGCCACATGGGAGTCAAATTTAGGCTGTGATTCTGTGAGGATTCCGCAGGATTCATCAGACATACCTGGGATGTTTTAATTAGCTTAATAATGAATGACCTTTATGAACTTGGAAGGTATATGAATTTGCTTTTTAAATGTTATGTATCTGATGTAGATGAATTGTATTTGTAATTGAACTTCTTACTTTTTCATGCAAGTCAAGCAGAAAGAGTGCCCGAGTAGTATTTCCAGCTTTTTAAAATCTCTTTAAGGATTTCATTTAAAAGTTAATGCCAGAATGACTATGTATTTATTTAGCTTTATTTGTATTTAATGTTTACATAGTGCCTTTCATAAAGTTAGTTGTTATTGCTCCATTTTAATTTGTTGGTTGCTCCTTTTCCCTAGTTTTCACACTCCTCCTTTCACTTTTTTCCATGTTTCTTTATCAATATGATTTTATTAGAAGATGTTACTAATTGATGGCAATGGATGGTGGGTCGGGGGTGTTACATATCTTACCCATTATTGGAGTCCTGTGTTGACTCCCCTGTAAAATGTGGTCTGATTGCCTTTATCATGTGTTGTAGATTTTGTATCAATTTACTGTGCAGTGAAGTTGGATAGAGCCCCCTAATCGAGCATAGACCTCAACATTGATATTTTCCCATCTAGGCATGGATTGTGGGGCAACAAAGTGAAAATAGTAATGGAATAAAATACTTTATGCGTGGACAGTATCATTTTTATAAAGTAACCGCTTCATTTCATTACTTGTCTTAGGAAATGAGGCACTGTTTTCTCTGGAGACGGCATCAGACTACGTAAAGGATGAAAAAGCTTGCTTTTATGGTTTCAAGTGTGTAGCTGTTGGATATGAATATAGTCCTGGAGGAGAAGAGGTGAGCATATGTTATTTGTGTACATGGGGGGAGGGGGCGCACTTTGTTTTCATTTGATTTGCACTAACATTTTATAGGTGTCATTTGCCCATTAATATCATATGTATTGAACGCTGTAGTAAGGCCACCTTTTATTGACTGTATTGCTCCTAATCCATTTACGTTTTCCAGTGCTAATAATATTCCTCTTTGGTATTCACAAACTCCAAATGAGAAACGCACAATTTGCAGACCAGGAGACAGGTGGTCATCGGATAATCCACCAATCCTTGTTTTTCCTACAGGCCTAGTCTACTCACTATACTAATTACATTGATTATGCTAAAACATTATACAGCTATTTTTCAAGCCATTCAGTATATCGCAAAACCTTGTTCTGTAGCTGTTCCATATTTCTTGGAAATGTGATTCAATCATTGATTTTTTTTTTTTGTGTGAATAAGATGTCTGATTTAGAAGGATACTGCATCCAGTAATGTACCTGAGGCTGTTCCCCTTTCTTCTCTTTCAATTTTTCCTGTGTCTGTTTTCTAATTTCTCATCTGATGATTTTCATCTTTGGCCAGCTTATTGAAACCATCAGTAATTTATACATTATTATGCTGGACACATTTTTCATAAACTTTCTCAAGAAGTATGGGCTTTGCTATAGACTATTTTAAATAATGCCTCTGCTTCTCTGCGTTCAATTACTACTTTATTGAAAATGTGTACCCTAGATAGAACCATGTTGGTCCATCACTATCTTGGCCATCCTGGAAAAGACATGTGATAAGTCATTCTGTCAATTTCAGCTTCATATTGATCAATCAGCCTTTCACCACTGCTGCCAGAACCAAGACTGCTACTCTCTTCTGGGGTCTGATGATGTGGCACTTGAATACTCGCATTGCTGTATTTCTCTGTGGACTTTGGCGTGGTTGACTTAAGGACACTCCTCACTGTTGAAGGCAAGCGTCCCCAACCAGCACGATCCTCCCCGCAATGAGAGACAATGAAGGACTCTCCCAGAATGGGAATAAGGCCAAGACAGAGTGCGGGTGAGAGTAAATGGGAGTTTAGCAATCAGAATAGGGCATGCAAAGAACTCTGCAAACTCCGAGAGCGCTCTGTCTGACAATAGCAAAGACAGGCGTATATATTTACAAAACACGTCATCAGAACCTACATACTATAAGGGGCACAAGTTCAATGGGATTGGGTGGCGATGACTAGCTATAGGCGCTGCGGCGATGTGGTTGGCCTTGGCTGGAGGACGTCACTGGTCAGCCTCGTGGGTTGGGCTGGGCCTGGCAGGTCAGCTGAGTTCATCCGGCCGGTGTTGTTGTGCCATTGTGGCCAGTGTCAGAGATGAATGTCTTTTCCTGACTTATTTGCCCTAGGCCATGCACACCGCAGTCATTCAGTTATTGCAATATTATCTTCTTTAGTAAATCTTTCAATAGGTTATTCTACAGGTTAATGCAACACAGGAGGAATGCACCTTGTGAGGGGTTTGATGGTGATTCATCCGTGCGTGGTTACCAGTGTCCTGTTGACCGGTACCATAGGTCGAGGGGCTAAGTCTCAGGGCATAGGACAGGCGGTACATGTCTTTCTGTCTTGTTGGAAGTCGTTATGAATGAGCTGCTGTATATTGCCACAGTATTGGGTGTCCTAATTGTACAGGGGCCATAAGTCTAAGGTGATCCGGTGGGTTGCGGGGTTTAAGAGGGGGGCGCCTTTGGATTTGTGTATTCAGGCGGAGGTTTACTGCTGTGCTGTAAATAATGCAGGTGGCAGGCCGTGGCCTTGGGTGCTGCAGAGGGGACTACAAATCTTTGAAGCGGCTCCAGCCTAGTTGGGGGAGGTGGAGCAGCGCGGCGCGGGCCTCTGCTCTCTTGTTTGGCAGTCATCGCAGGGTGGGAGGGGGAATGGCCTTGCACATATTCACAAAGGTATCTTCCTCGTGTGTTGCCGATTTTAGGTGAAAACATAAACATTTGAACACTCTATTATACTCATTTGGATCACTCGAAAACATACATTTTAATTTTGCTAAATGTCTCTCAAATATAGCCAGTCCAAGCACATTATTTGTACACTACGTTTTAACAATTACAACATTTAGTTATATGCATATACATTTGCAGTAAGTGAGGTAGTAGTGAGGTTGGTGGAGCACATAGAAAATGACTCGCCACCGTACGTGACGGTAGTGGCACATAAGGGGCTTAGACATACACGCATGACAGGTGCATTCTCGCGCATCCTTCACATGAGCCCTTTGTATGGTTACATTCGTCTTCCGTTGCACTCTAGCAGCATCAATTTGGTTATGGCGCGGGACCATGGGGTGTGAGTTTTTCAAGGATACACATAACGAACAGTCCCCTGGAGCGATCTTTTATTGTTGGCACATGACTGCAGTGGTGGGGGTTCTTCATTGCTAATGTCATGTAAGCAAGCATTCTACCATGTTTATACATTTTACAGGTTTCCTTAATAGAAGAAGTTTGGTGGAGAAATGCACGCTTTGCAAGTAGTCTTGGCATTAATATTTGGGAACTTTTGCTTTTATCCGAGGACCGTTTTACAGTTCTTTTTCACCCAGTCCTCGCTGGCCGGGTCATGCTGGGAGCAGTGATACACTGCGGAAGGTGAAATGTTACAGTGTTAGTATCTTACACTAGCTCATGTCCGTCTTGTTCGTGGGAACAGGCTCACAGCGGATCTGCCAGGGAGCTGCGGCCACAGGGATAATTGAAACTCTCCGAGGGTGGGGGCCGCGCTACAGTGCACTGAGCTCACACCATCTTTATTAGACAAAAATGGTTTCCGAGGCCTAGCTAAATTCAATACGTGTGGGCAATGTCTTCAGCAGGTGAGCCCTCCACCACCTGGGCCCTGGTGGTATGAGGGGACGCCCGATGAGCCATGGCCCTCACCTGTGGAAGGGATGTAGGCAAGGGGGGTCTTTTGGACCAATCCTCCCCTACACTGTTAACAAACCTCATGGTGTGAAGTTCTGGAGTGTTTTTATCTTTTGCCCATGCTCTAGTTAGTGTTCAGATGGGATGACCCATGACTTCTGCCCTTTCTATGTGCAGCAGGAATCCCCAACGAGCCATCCTGCCTGCACTAAGGCTCATTCATGTATCAAAAATGTAATTCGAATTGCTCATCTATGAAATTTATTGGCCAGCGCTAGCTGCTCTTATGAAACTTTTTTCCACTGCCAGGGAGCGCAGCTTGGCTCTGCCCGACGCCTATAAGTGCCCCATGCTGGACATGTCGGGTCAGTATATATAGATGCTCTGTGCCCTGTGACCTCTGTTCCTTTTTTCCGCTCACTCTGTTTGGTATTAGGAACACCACTCTTAGCTTTGTTTTTATTACTGAATTGTTGATTTGTGTCTCAAGTTCGTAGCAATGCTGTATCCAACAAGGTCTTCAGGGTTGAAACTGTGCGTGTATTGGGGTGCCCAATGTCTGTATCGAAGCTGCATTGTATATGCCTTTACTGCCTTGGAGAAGGCCACGGCTCGCAGGACTGCGTGTCGTGCCAATCCATGAACCAGAAAGTGCTTTGAAAACGTGAAGCAAAACTATCACCTTCCTCCACAAGGAGAAATGTGATAAGTGGACTCACTCAAGGTTGCTGGGAGTGGATTGCAGCACTGAGACCTAGTCCACTGTCCGAAAAGAAAAAAAGAAAAATGAGCACTGCAAGAGAGCAAGATCACCTGCTGGTTCTTCAGGACATCAATCGTCTTCATTTCCCAAGAATAGGAGCCACAACTCTATCGAGGGCCATGTGGAAGAGGTCCTGCAGGTACCTTTTCGGATGAAATCCTCTTTCCGATTGAAGATGGCGGACATCTTCATCAAGGCGCCAGTGGCCATGGCATCAGTGCCGTCTGCTCTGGCCCGACAGCTTAGACCAAACCGCCGTATCCCACTGTGCTTGGAAGAGCAGGGAGTCCTCAGTGAGATGTGACAAGATCGCGACTAAGAGAGAGACAGTTCCGTCTTTGGATGTCGCCCACCCCTCCACATGTGGCTCCAGCCAGCAGCACCATTGGCGCCTCCGATGCCGGAGTTGCAAAACAGTTCCTTCCACTCCCGAGAAGGCCTTATATGTCCCAGGTAGATATTTATGAGGAAGGGGATCCTGTTGCTTTCAAACTGGATCCCTCCATTGCAGGGAAGTAAGAAACTTGCCTGGGGACTTTTATGGGGAACAGTTTGGCTTGGTGGACCTGGCAGGCGACTTGCAGGAGGCAAGTGGCCTGGGCACCTCACCAGAGGTCGACGTGGCAGCAGGCATCTCTGGCAACCCATAGGTCGCAGTGCCGGGTGGCAAAGGTGGTCGCCACCTTAAGGCCGTCTGCCCCCTCGGTCCCTAAGGTGCAGAATGACCTGACCGACATCTTGGACAGAGGTCCTGAGGAGAGTTTGCTGCCTTTCATTTCTCTCTACCCACACTTACCTGGAGAGTTTGGAGGTACAGGCTGCTATGGCGAACCTCAAGACCACCTAATTTCCATCATTGCCCCCCCCCCCTCCCTTGCATAGGGAGAACAAAATGTTGGATGCTTGGGTCAGGAAGATTTTCGGATTGTCGAGCCTGGTTCGCCAACACCTATTTTCCTTTGGACTGTAGTCGGTGATAGCCGAAGTGGCTGAGCACTTTCCCGAAGGGGAGATGCCGGGCAGCTTTGAGGCCCTTATTAAAGATGGCAGACTGTGTCGTAACTACGATGGCCACCAGCACTGTCTCGCAACGATTTTCTTGGCTATGGATTTCTGGCTTAGCTAATGACATCTTGGAGAAGCTCCTGGTCATGCCCTTCGACGTCATGAACTTTTTCGGCACCAAAGGTGATTAGTCACTCTAGACGTTTCAAGCCTCTAAGGCGACTACAAGTCGCTAGGGCTAGAGGTGCTGCAACAGCAAACTCGAAAGCCTCACGGGCTAGGGCACGGGAGGAGTTTTTGCCGTTTACTACTTATGCCCAGCGGAGTAGAGGGTCCAGTTCCTGTGGGCAGGCAAGGGCAACGTTGTCCCTACAGGGGTAGGGGCCACAGTGCACATGGAGGAGGCGCTTCCACCTCCACAACCCCCTGTACGAAGCCTCTCTGAAGTTGACTTCCACCATTTATCCCCTGTGGAGGGGGCAGGAATGGAGACACTCAACCTCGGGAGCCTGCACCTTACTGGTTGTCCTGCAGGGATACTGCCTTCTTTTTGTCTCTCTCCCTCCAGTTCACCCCCCTTGTCACAAACCCTTGCCTCTGAAAACTCTCCTGCTGCCAGACTCTGGCAAAAGTAGCCATGGAGTAGAGATGGTACCCCACTTGGAACAATGCATGGGTTGGTACTCTATATACTTTATGCTGCTGAAGACGGACAGAGGTCCAAGACCCATCCTGGATCTGCTGCTTCTGAACTTGTACTTGCGCACGGACAAGTTGAAGAGGGTCCCTCTACCCCAGATCCTCCAGGCCCTAGATGTGAACGACTGGCTAGTCTCCCTGGATCTTCAGGATGCCTACTTCAATCTGGCTATGCACAAGAAGCACAGGAAGTACCTGAGGTTCTGATGTTCAAAATGGGGAACTGTCATTTCCAATTCAAAGTCCTCCCTTTTGGACTCTCTTCTGCACCCAGGGGTTTCACCCAGCTGCTAGCAGTAGTGGTGGCTCGTCTCAGGAGGGGAATGCATTCACTTCTTTCCCTACCTGGACGACTGGTTCGTCCAAGCCCGCTCACCGGATAAAGCGTTGACACACCTGTACCAGACACGCATTCTATTGCACAGCTTGTGCTGATCCCTGAATTTCAAGAAGTCTCAGGTTTCGCTGCCTCAGTCCTTTTGATTTATCGTGCAGTCTTGGTCACTCGCATGGGTCGGGATTCCCGCCCGAGTACAGAGTGGTGAACATCTTCACGATGGTCCAGGTTTTCAAATCTCTGCCGACAGTTCTAGTCTCTGCTTTTCTGCACTTGCTGGGTTTTATGGCATAATGCATCTTGGTGGTACCAGAGGCCCACTGCCCATGAGGTCGCTGCAGTGGCTCCTGAACTCGCAGTTATCTCAGTTTCAGTGACAGACTTTATACCTTCTTCTGGTCTCGGAGGGAGTGTCTGGAGACCTACAGTGGTGGTCCGTGAAGGACAAGGTCCTCAATGGGTCACTTTACCATCAACCTTGGCCATAAGTGATTCTAGTCATGGATGCGTGCCGAAGGGCTGGGGCGCCCATCTCCAAGACCTTATGGTGAGCTGTATGTGGTCCCCATCAAAGTGCCGGGAGCGCACCAATCTGCTGGGTCTGAGGGTGATCAGGATGCCCCTGGTCCCTTTCCTCCCCTTTGTGGAGGGCAACACAATACTGGTGCTAACGGACAATGCTGTAGCCATGCATTACCTCAGGGAGGTGCGCGTTGGCCGCTTGCTCTTTGCAGAGAAGCAATGCTATTGTGGTTGTGGGCTCTGAAGAACAGTGCGTCTGACTGTTTTCCTCCTGGCCGGCAAGGAAAACACTCCAGCAGATGCACACTGTAGGCAGTCATACACTTCTCACAAGTGGGAGCTCTGCCAGGGAGCTATAGAGATGTTCCCCCATTGGAGTACTCCCCAGGTGGACCTCTTTGCTTCCAGTGTAAACAAGAAGTGCAGGAGGTTCTGATCCAGGAAATGTACTTGTCGGGGAGCTAAGGGGCATGCCTTGACGGTCGAATGGAACTTGGACCTGTTCTGTGTTCCTGCTGATCCCTGTCATTCCGCTGGTTCTCTGGAAACTGCGTCTAGCTGGGTCAACAATGATCTTGATTGCTCTGGACTGGGCCCAGAGAACCTGGTACCTGAAGTTGCTGGACATGGCCATCTTCCCTCCCAGACGTCTTCCACAAAGGACGGATCTCTTCTCCCACTCGGAGAGGAGGATTCTGCACCCGAACCTAAGCAACCTGAACCTTCATGCCTGGCTGTTGAAAGGCTGAGGTATAGGGAGTTGGATTGGTCAGAGGACATTCTGTGCTAGAAGACCTGCCACCAAGTACATTTAGCATTCAGGTGGCCGAGGTGTTCGGTTTGGTGAAGAGCAAGGGATCTGGACCCTTTTACTTGCTCCACTCCACTTCCTCTGTGTTGCAATGTCTTCAGTCTTTGGCCCGGACGGGCTGGTAAGATGTATTTCTCGATCTGGCTTGGTGGACAGATTCTAGGAGGCCAACCTAGTTATGATGAACAGAGGTTAGCCAAAAACGTGTCCAGGTGCGTGGATGAAGGAGTCGAGGTTTAGTCTCTGGCGAGTGTGAGTGGGGTCAGGGGCCTTCAATCAGTCCTCACAGAATATCACAATAATTGAATTTAGACAGTCACTTGTAATCATAGTTATTTATTTGTACGCCTTCAGAATAGACTGAAAAATGAATCTATCTGGTAGTACTAGCACATAATACTCTATAATACGAATATATTCAATTACCAGTATGTTCACTTCTTCTACTTCATTAAATAACTTAGCCAAGCAATGCAGGAATATGGTAGAAATCGGACAGAAGCCCAATATCATAACTGGAAGGCCAATCCCTAAGGTGAATGGGGCCTTGTGCCCAAATGTCTCAGGGTAAAACACAATGTTTCTTCCCGGTATATGTTCTCTTTAGAAAGGATGTGTGATGAATCCGATGTAGTCATCTCTGTTTTTCCAGCAGTGACCTCCTCTCTTGTGGCCAGGGGACGGCAGCCTGCTATCTGAGCCTGACCCTGGGGGCGGCTAAATGAGGGAGGACTGCATGGGAGGAGACAACCTACGGGGAGATGTCATGGCTTCATCGGGTGAGACATCGTATCCCCCCTTTCCCTTGCAGGACAAACCTCCCATTTACAACACTAATGGCATATTGTAATTCCTCCCCTGCTCCCTCCATGAAGAGAGTTGAATCCTTTTTGTTACAACCTGAAGGCCAACCTTCAAACACAGGCTTGTCTTGTAAATCTGCTAGAAACATCTGCTCTAAATCCGCATTTCAATGAATTGCTTTTCTCCCAAAGATTCCTCATCTGATAGATATTCCCTCCAGCGTCTCTGTTTCGGAACATTTTCAACAGGGGGGTGTAGTGGACATTGACCCAGTCATCGACCATCGATCCGTCTTGCTCGGCGTCTGGTCGTCGCCTCTAGCACATCAGGCGTTGTATAAATACCACGTCACTACGCCCCAACCTCAGTTCCTTTTTTCCACGCGCTAACATGCTGGTTGGGAACACAGAGCTTCGACTGTCGGTTTTTCATCAGAAAACGTATTTTTCAAAATTCTCTACACGAGATGTCGGTAGCTCGGGTATCGGGTTTCAAACGGTGTTCCAATTGTGGCACCAAGATGTCCATCACTGACCCACCCGAGTTGTCTCTGGTGCCTCGACACGGCTCACAGGACTGACTGGTGTCCGTTGTGTGCCAAAATGCGACCTAAATTCCTTCGCGATCGAGCAGCAAAACTCACGCTGGGTCGACCACCCTCAAAATCTTGCGCGGTCGACGGTTCGATCCTCAGAGGCCGAAACTGAGGGGCATACCCACAGAAAGAGCACTGGCGGAAGAAGAAAGGCGCCCCGCCCATCGTCGGGATTCTGAGTCGTCGACTGAAACAGGTAAGCCGTCGGCTGGGCTTACCACCCTCCAGGAGGGGGAGGATTTGAAATCCTTGATGCTTGCAATGTTTAAGCAGCATGCTGCAGTCGGCGTGGCTAAGCCCCCCATCACCTCCCCCGACCCCTCGAGTGCCCCAGTACTGACAATGTCGACACCGATAAATCTTTTGACGTCGAAAGAAATGCAATGGAAGCGAGATTACCCTCGACGACGACGGTTATCGAAAAAACATTTACTCAGCAACCCCGGTCCAAATATTTCAATACCATGCAAGGTACTTTCGGCGGGCATGACGCTAATGACCAGGGAGATGTCGACCCGATTTACTTAGCTTCAGGAGGGGTTGATTATTTTGACCACCAGAACCAACTTTTGTAGCTCGCTCAAGGCCTTCAAGACGCCAATGGTCTGGGCACCTCGCCAGACCTAGAGCTTCAGCAGTCCCAGCCCTATCTTCACAATACCTCCTGAATTCAGGGCTCTGGTAGAAAGGGTTATTGACACCCTGGGATTGCACTCATCAGTGGCGCTTGTACAAGGTTATGACCTTACCGCCATTCTAGATGAAGGCCTTGCCACTGAACGCAATATGCCTCTAAATCCGGCCATTGCCGATCCTTTAGCAGTTATGTAGCAAAACCCATGTTCCATTCCTCCCGTCAGCTCCACCATTTCTGAGAAATACAGGACGACTATAGGAGACTCTCCTCTCACCCTTTCCCGGAGGGGCTTGTTATGAAGGCTGCTACGGTCTCTTCTAGACCTGCATCTTCTACATCCACTGTGCCTCCAGACCGAGAAGCAAAAAAAGTACATGCCTTGGCAAAAGAGGCATTCACTTCAGTTAGCATGGCCATCAAAGCAACAAAAAAACCAACAAATTTGGCAAGCAGTTTCTCAAATACTCCTTCGGTCTATGGACAACAGTGGAAAAGGCTGCTCAGTATGTCCCGGAAGGAGAAATGCACGAGGGCTTCCTACAGCTAGTGGAGGATGGGAAGGAGGAAGCCAGGTAATCGCTGCGAACAGGCCTGGACATCGCCAACTGTGTGGGCCTATTTATGACTTCAGCAATAACACTAAGAAGGCAGGCCTACTTATCCTCTGGTTTCTCACCTAACGGTCAAGTAAAACTTTTGCACATGCCCTTCGAGGGCGATCTTCTTTTCGGCCACAAAGCCGACGATTCCCTGGAAAAGTTCTAGGAATCCAAAATGGCTGCCAAATCCTTAGGCCGAGCTGCAAAGCCAGCCAAACCTGCCTTTAACTTCACCTCTAGGGTACGGGGCTACAGGAGATATGCTCCTTATGGTGGCAGAGCGCAGCTCCCCCCTCCGGCCAGGCAAGGGCAGAGGCGTTTCTCATGCTCCGGAAGGGGCAGAGGGGCTTCTAAAGGTCAACAGGCAGCATTAGTGGCAGTGCAACCCGAAGCCGCTTTGATTTTCCCCTCTCACAGTGCACCAGTATGAGGACGGTTGATGGAGCATTTGCTCCAGTGGCCGGGAATTATTTTCGATACCTGGTCTCTACAGCTCATTCAATGGGGTTATTGTCTGCCATTTGTTAGAAAACCATCAGACAGGCCGCCCCCCATCAGCAATCCAACTGGGACACGAGCCCCTGTAAGAAATTAGATCCCTGTTCCTGAAGGCTGCTGTGGAAGAGGTACCACCCGAGCAGAGGGGATCGGGCTGGTATTCCCATTATTTCCTGATGCCCAAGAAAGGAGGTGGTCTTGGTCCCATTCTGCACCTCAGGTGTTAGGAAAGCCCCTTCATCTTGGTCTCTCTGGCAGCGCTGGCGCGGAAGACCTTCCTATGGGTTCCATACCTTCCCAAGATGGCGACGACTGGGTCTTCAGTTTATCATCAAAACTAACTCTCTAGTTGTACCACCAGAGGACAGTGTGAGCAGGCTGCTCTAGCTTCACTTCCTCATTAAGCATATAAGCTGTACAGGGGATGTGTTTGGCGCGTTGCTTGGTGTGAAACCTTCCAAAGCAAAACGCTAGTTTTCCTTTCGATGGGGAAGCATGATTCTGCTTTCTGCCCTTTGCCTTCTTGGCTCTTCAGAGCATTTCTAAAGGGCGCTCTGCTCTGTCTTTCTTTCCTTCTGTCACTATTTCATGCCTCCCTGCTCTTTGCCAGTCGTATTCCGAATGTGTTTCTCTTGTCAGGCGGCTGCGTTCCAATTCGCTGCTCACCGAGTTTTCTTTCCTTTTTGGTTACCGCGTGTGCTGCTGCAGCACGGCTATTGTATTCATATTTGCTGTGTCTCCCCGCGGCACTGCTGTTTCTAGCAGCACCTCCTTGCCACGTGTCTACTGCTCGGCTGCTCCCTCCTGCATCTCCTCCTTGCCGTTTCTCACCGCTGCGAGGCTTCACCCTCCTGAGCTCGCTCATACATGCACAAATTAGCTTTTCTTTTTCTGCCGCACTATTTCAGAGTGCTTTGGGGAATGCGTATTCTGTGTGGTTCACGGCCATTTCCTGTTCTCCTCCGATTCCCATCTTAAACCATCTGACTACGGCTCTGTCCTGGAGTTGCCCCAGTCTGGTCGTACCTTCCTGGTTCTACAGACTTCTTTCTACGCCAAGCATCTCCGGATCTACTGTGCCCCAAGTCACTACCGGGACATCATCTGTACACTGCTGTGGGAAGGCAAATAAGAACAACCTAGGGTTTTTTCCCCTACTGGGGTTTTTCCTCAATACTTTGGGCTTGACCCCGGGAGCACCTCCTTGACTTCCTTTTCTACCGGGAGACAGGAGATGCCTCGGCATTCTTGGTTCCACTTACAAAGTACCATATCCAAGCCGTCAAAGAACATGTAAGTTCTTTTATACTACATTGCTGATCAATTTTGCATTACTGTGAAACTGGTACAAGGTCTAACATCAGGGCCTTGACCAAGTTCTTGAGGAAAGAAAAATTCAGGATGGTGATGTTGAGTGATTCTCCACGCTCTCGAACTAGAGGTCTGACTGGTGTTGATCGACCTACAGGACGCCTATTTCCATGTGCCAATTCATCGAAAGCGCAGGAAGTTCCTAAGGTTCACCATAGGAGATATGAACTTTAAGTTCAATGTGCTTCCCTTTGGTCTAACCTCTGCCCCAAGGGTCTTTACCAAGCTCATTGCGGTAGTTGCGGCTCACCTCAGGATCCGTAATCCACTCATTTCCATATCTGGATGACTGGTTTATCCGAGGGAAGTCTGTAGTGCAGGCCTAGTCCCACTTAGAGGACACCTGCTTGCTGCTGCAGAAGCTGGGGTTCTCCCTAAACTTAGAGAAGTCCCACATGACACCAGTCCAACAGCTCCAGTTCATCGGAGCAGTCCTAGATATCTGGGTGGGGATGGCGTTCCCTCCCAAGGAGAGAGTAGTTGGCTTGACTCAGATGGTCCATTGTTCCGGAACCATGGCGCTCTACCACCAGCTTCCTTCCTCTGCCTCCTAGGCCTCACGGCCTTCTGCATTTTTCTAGTGCCAGAGGCCAGGTTGTGCGCAATGGCTACTGAGGGATCAGTGGTCTCGGTACCTCGGCTCTCTCTCAGATCTTTCCAGGGTGTCCTCCTCAGTGGTCAATGACCTGTCCTGGTGGGTGGACTGCAACAGCCTTTTGGCAGGGGAACCCTTCTGGCCTCCTTGGCCTCAGACCTGAGCGGTCACAGATGTGCCTTTGAAGGGTTGGGGCGCTCACTGCAATGATTTTCAGGTGAGCGGCCTCTGGTCAGCAAAGGAAGCCACGTGGCACATCAACTGGCTGGAGTTACAAGCTATCAGGCTTGGTTATGGGCAAGCAGATCCCCGATGGATAATTTTCTGCATAAATGAATGCTACCAGTCAGCTAGGAAGGCATTACCAGCAGGCATTGGGGCCCATTCGACAAGGGGAGTCTCATCATCCACTGCATTACATAGAGGATTTCCTATCCGGGAGATTTGTCGCGCTGCGACATGGTCATCCCTGCATACACTAGTCTGGATGTGGCTCGTACCTCTGATGCGTGTTTTGGCAGGGCAGTGCTGCAAAATTTCTTAGTATGACTTTCTGCCCACCTCCATTCATTTACTTGTTTGGGAGTCTATCAGATGAGGAATCCATCGAAGGAGATATTACCTTACCATAATGTTCTTTCTGTGGATTCTTCTCCTGCAGATTCCTCATCTCCCCTCCCATCAATTTCCGCTCAAAAAGTTGCTAGTTGGTGCGCATCTCCTCTTTCACATCGGCATGGGGATGGTCCTCTGTGTCCGTATTCTGTCTTCCTACCACCGTTTAAAAAGTTTCTTACGCTACTTGTACTGTTGTTCAATTATTCCTCCTTCGGAGGTCTATAGTTACTTTCTTTTTAAGGGCTCATTAGCATGTTTGTTCACTGTTTTCCTATGCAGTGTGTGGTGCTCGGGGGGGAGGGAGGGAGGGGGAACTGAGGTGGGGCGTAGTGACGTGGTATTTATACGACGCCAGACGTCACTCGATGGTTGACGACCGGGTCGAGGTCCTCTACAGCACCTCATTCAAGAATCCATAGAAATAAAATTACGGTATGGTAATTTCTCCATCAATCCTCCATGACTGACTTGCCATCAAAACCCATTATGACCATTCTTTCAACATTTCCATGCAAGTTGTCAAAAAGAGGCTACTGCTCTCCAGCATGGGGTCTGGCATGGATTCACATGCTCATGAATATTCCCTGTCGTCAGGCTGGGAATCCTCTGTATAAGAAAAAACAGTTTCACGTTCACTTACAAACTGTGTTTCAACTTTAAACCAATCACTGTCCTCTCGGTCATACTGTCCCCATCCAATGACAGTCTTCTCCCTAAGCCCCTCATTTGGCAGCCATCTTCAGATTTTTACGACACGCTTCAGTGTTGGGAGTCCTCAAGTTTGATCTGAAAGCTACCTCGAAGTTTTGTTTTGTGTTTTTCGACAGGAAAAAGTATCTATTATTGTTCCAAAAGAGCCGTGAGCTCTTTTCTCCATCTGCCGACATCGGGGATCCATTGTCGGGGAATTTCAGCGCACCTCAAGGGCAAAGATCGTCGAAATTTCCAGAAGGCCATCGAGCCTACTTGTCGTCCTCCAACCAGGACGGAGGAGAAGGAAGGAAGGAAGATCCCACTACAAGCCCTGCACCAAGTGCGGGCTACGGAATGTGTTTGTGGAGGACAAGCACCTGCATTGCCTCTGTCTGCATCCAGACCACAAGGAAAGAGATTGCGAGATATGCCTAGGTTTCTCCAAGAAGACAACGAAGGATAGGCGACATGGCTGAATGCCAAGGCCTCTGCCCTGTGTTCCGAACAGGGTCATGTCTCAACCAGCACTGGCTGTTCTGAGGAGCGGTCTTCTAAGTCCTTTGAGAGCGCCCCATCCATGGGGGCACAAGACAAGGCCAAGAACCGCAAGTCCGGGTCCACCAGGGTTGCTGCGCAAGCGGTTCCCACGATGGACAGGGCGCAATTGACATCGTCATCTGCCTCCATTGCCAGCCGGCATTCGAGCTACTCCTTGAACTGAAAACTGTTCAACCCGGCTAAGCTGCGGGAGAAGCCCGAGAAACCAGGGATGGAGGAGAAGGCCGAACTGCCCAAGAAGGCCCAATCGGCGAAATAGAGGTCTTCGTCGAAGATATATCTGGTGGGGCCGCTCCTGCGAAGGGGGCTGACCCCGTGAAGGTAGCCCGCACAGCGCAGAAGTAGTCCCTGAGGCACGAAACCTGCTAGCACGCCAGAGAAGGGAATGCTGTCCAGGGTAAGGAGGTCCCGGGCCGTGTCCAAGGCCGTGTCGCCGGGCCGTGTCACAGGCCGTGTCCCAGGCCATGGAGATTTTGTCCATGGACAACGAGGACATGGAGTCCTTACACATGGTCCACGAGGATGTGGAAGAGGAGGAGGATGATGATGACGACGATGATGGCGACGACGGACCGGGCCTCGTATTCCGATCACGCCAGCTCAGCCAAGGGATGTCTTGCTGGACATCCTGTTGACCCGCCACACATTAGTGTCGGAGATCCAGAAGAGGATGCTACAGGCCCAGTTCCTATGGTCCTCCAGACCCCCGATCAGCCGCCAGCAAAGAGGGGGAAGCATCATCCGATGCCCCCATTTCAGCCTGCACATCCACGTTCGGCATCCTCTCCCCCAGTAGACCCAGACACGGGGACGGATAAGACCAGGGCCACAGCGATGATGACGATATCGTTGCAGCGGGTCTCCACAGCCTAGGGCGTCCCCACCAGATGAGGTGTGGTTGTTTCATTCCATGATTCTCAGAGCCTTCGAGCTGTTCCAGCTTGTGCCCGAAGAAACCAAAAAGGAAGGTTTCCTGTACCAGAGGTGCAAGGCCAAGAGGAAGACAATCATGTCGGTGCCCCTTCTGGACGACGTGCGGAAGGCCAGGCTAGGCCCTCGTAAAGAACCCTTGCACGGCTCAGGCCAAATGAGATGGGCTGTAGAAGAAGTACTGGGTGCCGGAATCCGCACCGAAGTACCTGAGGTTGCAACCATCGCTGGATTCTGTGGTTTCGACGGCCACGAGGAAACAGTCGACTAACCCGTCCTCGTCGTCTTCAGTCCCTCCGGACAGCGAGGTGAAGAAGATGGACGCCATGGGAAGAGAGGTGCATCCATCATCAAGGCGGGCAATGCACTGGCAATCCTAGCCAGGTACGACAGAGAGCTGTGGTACAAGCTGGGTCTGATTCTGGAGTTCCTTCCCGACAACAAGAGGATGGAGTCAGTTGCCCTCTTCCAGGAGGGGCAGGTAGCGTCGGTTCACGCCATCACAGTGGCTCTGGACAATGCCGACATGGGATTCCGTAAGATGGGGAACAGTGTCTGCCTTTGTCGCCAAGGCTGGATGAAGGATACGAATTTCCGCCAGTAGGTCCAGAGGATGATACTGGACATGCCTTTCGACAGAGATAACCTTTTTGGGAAGGTCATCGACGAGTCGCTGCAGGCCATCAAAGCAGATACGGAGATGGCCCGTTCCCTGGGCACACTCCAGCAGCAACGCTCTTCTTTTCGCTCCTCCACAGGGAAGTTGAGCAGGTCGCCCAAAGGCTTTTTTTCATCGTACCGTCAGCCTTCCAGATCCACGAATCAGGAAGCCTACAGAGGCCGTTCCCAGGCCTCTGGTGGAGGACAGCGCCGCCATCGCCCGAAAGGCAGGACATAGGCACTGAAGCAAACCTGAACTGGCCAGGATGTCGGTCCCCCACCCGTGCACCCCGTGGGAGGCCGGCTGACAGGGTTCGTCAGCGAGTGGGAAAAGATCACCACCGACAGATGGGTGCTGGAGGCTCTCGCCCAAGGACATACCCTGGAATGTCAGCACAGGTGTCCGTGAATCCCTCCAATGGCCCGTTAGGAGCAGCACATCCCTCGGCTCTTAAAGGAGGTGCAGGCCATGCTATGAAAAGGGGCGACAGAGCTAGTTCCCCAATGACTCTGGGGCTCCAGAGTCTATTCCAGATATGTTTTAGTCAAACAGACGACCAGGGCTGAACAAGTACATGAAGTTCCAAAAGTTCAGGATGGTCACGTTGCAGCACATGCTTGGCCAACTGGAAAAAGGAGACTTCTTGACTTCGCTGGACCTGGAGGACGCCCACTTCCCCATTCATAAGAAACACTGAATGTTTCTACGCTTCACAGTACAGGGACGGCACTACCAGTTCAAGGCCCCGCCTTTCGGCTTGAAGATGGCCCCCAGGGTGTTAACGAAGTGCCTGGCACCAGTGGCATCCCATCTGCGTCTACGGTATATACACGTGTACCCGTACCTCGACGACTGGCCCGCTCGCGAGTGTTAGCCGTCACACACTGAGATGACCATACAGCTTCTGACGGATCTGGGATTCGCTATCAACTATCCAAAGTCCTGCTTGACGCCATGGAAGAACGCGCTGTTCCTAGGAGCCAGACTCAATACGATCTCCTGCCTGGCGTCGCCCTCGGAGGAGAGAGTAGCGACCATTCATGGGAAAGTGCAACGACTGTTGTCGACGAAGACCTTCACAGTGCGAACCATCAAGTCATGGCTCAGCATGATGTTGTCTTGCATCTACCTTATCCGGCTCTGCAGGTTACGGATGCAACCTCTTCAGGACTTCCTGGACGCTTGCTGGGTATAGGTGTCCGCAAGCTTCGCAGACAAGATCCTGCTCAACAAGGAGTTCCACCAGGCGAGAAGGTGGTGGGGCGTTCACTTGCCCAGGGCACAGGGTTTCAAACCCCACCATACTAGACGGTCACCACAGATGCTTCCCTGGAAGTCTTGGGAGCCCACACCGGACGTCTGCACACCAGAGACCTGTGGCTGTCGGAGGAGAACGTTCTCCATGTCAATATCCTAGAGCTGCGGGTAGTGTTCTGGGTCCTCACGTCATTCCTTGTCCCTGAAGGGCAAAGTGGTGAGGATCTTTACAGACAACACCACCACAATGTTCTATGTCAAGAAGTAGGTGGTCACTTGTTAGGCAGAATCCTGTGCATACTGCCCTTGGGGACCACTACACACAATTAAGACTACAGGTGGCAATACAAGTTTTCCCTATGTACAAGCCTGCACTAATATGTTAAAGTGGTAGCAGTAGCGGAGCAGCCAGGCTTATCAAGAGTATATGAGCAGTAGCAAAGATTACACAAAGGAACCACAATTACTGTGGCTCAAGCAAACACTGACTCAAGGTTTCAGGTAAAAAATATAAGTACATTTATTTTTAAACCGTTTGTTATAAACACAACACTTCTATTAATTCAAAACCACACGTAAAATACACTACAAATAACCAATTCACTGTGAACGGTATAACTCAAGGAAAGTACCCTATATTTTAACAGACCGGTATTGTGAAACAAGAAACGTTACCGTGAATACATATGCGATCACTTTTTGACAGTAACGACAGTTCGGTCTTACTAAATAAATACGTATCCGCGACAAGAAATGTTATCGGGGCAAAAACACACTTAGCACCTGAAATACCCAGAGAGAGTTGGTGTTAGGGAGAATTCTCATTCTAGGGCTAATTTCTCTTCCCTATAGAGTCCCCCAGCATCTTAGCTGGATTTGAAGGGTTGTTTCTTTTTACCTGCTAAGAGTAAGACTCTTTTTCCCCACTCTTAGACATTTTTGCTATGTGTGTTCTATGCTATTTTTGTGTTTAATGTCTGAGGTTTTTCTCAAATCCTTAGGAACCATCTTTATTCACATGTGTTACAAAGCACCCTCAGTGCAGTGACACAGGGGTGTCTTAGCGACCCCCAAACATAGACTCCATACCCTGGGACTGACTACTGTCTCCCAGGGCATGTAAAGTCATAATTGGCTTTACTAGTCAATTTTTATGAACTTAACCACTAGAACCCATCTTACTATGGAGGTAAAGGGTTAATAGTTTTTCCCTTATGTTCATTTTCGAGAGGTTACCGTACAGTCCCTCTCTCAAATGTTTCTGGCTGGTGGCAGTGGTTACTACCGTAAATATTCGACCGCAAATATTTCCCTATGGGATTTTCCCATTGTTCGAGGCTACCACTTTATCTAACCGCCTCTAACATACCGTCAGTGCATTTTAATATTAACTTTACTCCGGTAGGTTTTATTTGCCAGAACCTTAATATAAATTCTTTCTCGTGTCTTTCTCTAAACTCCTAACCCAGGTCGGGGATCCTTTGTTTGTCCTTTTGGCAGGCTTCTGCCAAGAAGCCCTCCTTTCGGCGCCACCGAGTCTGGGGTGGGTCCGTTGTGTGGGAGGGGGGAGTAGGACCCCCTGGACCCATGTCGCACTCTATCCTGATAGGCTGGAGGGTCTCCTGCCAAGATGACCACTCCACTGTGTGAGAGACAGCTAGGCTGTATGAAAGGGGTTCCTTTAGCATAAAAGCAGGGTCCTGAGGACTGGAAGAGCAAGATGTCGCCACTGGAACTAAGAAGCCGAAGAGGAGAGAAGCCAAAGACATCTGCAACGACTGAACCACCGGTGAAGCCCTGCTGCAGCGTCTCACCACTTTTCTCCACACGACGAGAGGAGATCTTCATCTGCAAGAGCCATCTTCCCTTGAGCTGGTGGGGCCAACCAGTTTGCCAATCGCCTTCCTGGACTTGCCTTGGTCGAATGGCCAGCACCCCGTACTCGGTGGCCGGATAGCCAGGCACCAGTCCATCCAGACTGCGATTTAAAGGAGCGTACCTTTTATTTGTCGGGCAGCACCGCGGCTGGTTTCATCCCTGGGTAGTGCAGTAACTGGAACCTTCCTCCACGACGAGAGCCTCTCTTCCTCTGCTGGATCCCCCGAACTGCAGGAACTACCAGGAACAACCGCCGCCGCAGGAGCCACTTCTTCATTTTAAAGGTACATTGTTCCGCCAGGCCGCCCTTTCTCTTAACATTGTCTTGCGCTTTCTGCCTCCACCTTTTCAAAATCATTAACCGAAGACTTGACTGCAGCTAGAAGAACATTTCGCTCCTGGGCCCTTGCCCTTTACCACTGACTCTGGCACAGGCCTATTGACTCTGGCTACATTTGTTAGATCTGCCCTCTTTAGATTGATTCTCAACTCGAATTGTGTTGGTGCTTCTGCTTCTGATAACTACCCTTTCCTTCCCATTGCTAAACCTTGTGAAATGTTGCTCAGTTTTCATTTAAGTAAATGCTATACTGATGCACTGTCTGATTTAAACTGGTGCACAAACTTATGGGAAGTGTTAATAGGGTGTGTAAGAAGCTTTCCCTCCCTTGTGAGGAATTGATAGAGGATCCCTTGTGTGTAGTTTTCACTGTGCCGTTTTGCTCAGTTTTCACTCTGGTTCACTTGGTCTACAATTTAAATAGGGAGTGTGTATATTTTCCCTTAACTTATTTTAACTTGCTTGATGACTGTGATAAATGTGTTTTATTAGAAGTGTATAAAATAAATATATTTCGAGGGGATTGGGTCCTCCGACGTATTCCATATCTGACAGGCAATGTCCCCAGCTGTGCTGCTTCGGAAAATCTTCGCGTCTGCGTCCTTCGTCGATTACGTCAATGCGCCGTCCCCGAGGACGACCTCCGACGGCCGACGTCACCCGATGTGATAAGTAGGACGCACAACGCCCACAGCCTCAGTTCGTTTTTTCCGCGAACGTGTTCGCTTCGTGAATCCCAGTACGCATCGACTCTTTGGAGTTTGCTGTTTTCTTCTCGGTTCGTTGAACCTGTTAGGTTTTTTGTGAAGACCTGTTCGTGGCGATGTCTACTTCGTCTTCAACCCCATGTCCGGGCTTCAAGAAATGCGGGGACTGTGGGTCCAAGATGACGGTCACGGACTCGCATGACACCTGCCTCTGGTGCCTCGGGGAGGCCCACGATACGGACGACCGTGTCGACTGCCAGTCGCTCACGGCAAAGGCCTTGTGGGAACGTAAGAAGAAGCTGTCGATAGGTCGGGTGTCTAAGCCCCGGAAGTCGAGGTCTGCAGGGCTATTGACGGATGACTCGAGGGGCGACTCTCCGCGTCATCGTCAGAAGTCCAGTGGGTCTCCTTCCAGGAGTCGGTCTCGCCACTCCTCCGCCTCTTCGAGGCATTCCCGGAAGCGCCGGCATCGGTCGCCTTCACCGTCCTCTTCCGAGGACTCCACCCGTCGGCAGGTCGCTTATCCCTCCATGCAAGCGACACCGGAGGAATGGGCTTCCTTCGGGAAGCAGATTCTAGCGATTCTTGAATCGCAGGGCACCGGTCCGTCCCCGCCTCCGAGTGGGGTCAGTCGGCGCCGGTCGAGAGACACCGCTCGTACGCCTTCGGGCTCGGGTGGTCTGCACGGCTTGCGGGAGAGCTCCCGCTCAGACAAGGGTAGCCGTTCTCGCCATGCCCGTTCCAGGTCCCGGTCCTCGACGCGCTGAGACCGTGTGATCCTGTGCCGTCTTCGAAGATGACGTCGACGCCTGTGGCGCCGAGGTCGTTGACGATTTCTCTCGAGGCTCCGCCTTCAAGGGGGTCGGCGACACTGTCGGCGCCTAGGTCGTCGAGAGACACGCTCGGAGCTCCGGCTTTGAGGCCTGTGTCGACGCCTGTTAGGCAGAAACCTGTGCAGTTCCCAATAGGTCAAGAGCACACAATAGAAGTAAACACTGACCAGATCTTGGTGTAAAAGAGATATAATTATTTATTTAAAACCACATCTAGAAAAACACACTGGCACTAATAGTAAGCAATTCAAAAACACGGTCACTAAAAGATATACACTCCCTTAAAAGAATATTAGACAAGTCTTAAGTAAAGTCCCACTTATTTTCAGACAGCGGTGAGTGCTTAACGTAGATGGCACTCTAATAATTCGTTTTAAAAAGGGAGAGAAAAGCAGAGAACAAATTGAAACAGATCCCAACACTTTTTCAAGAACACAACAAGAGAGGAAGGCAAAGTAAAACCGTGAAGTTAGAGTTCAAGAGGCCGGATCCACTTTCAGAGGATCCAAACGAAATGTGTCCAAGGTCACACGGCTGCAGTGCACAAAAGTCTTGAAAAGGTTCAAAAAAGGGGTTGGACCACAGAAAGGGGACCAGTTAGAGGGTCAAGGCGGCCCGCCCAGTCCAGAAGGTTAAGGAGTTATTACCTTGTAGCAATCTTTAGAAAGGGCGGCCTGGCGGACACAGTACCTTAAAGTGGTGAGAACGCTCCAGCGGGGGCAGTTGTTCCTGGCAGCGGGTGCAAGTCGGTGCTTCATCCGGGGGAAGATAGGATCTTGTCGTGGAGGAAGACAGGGGTCCGTTGCACTGCCAGGGAAGAAACCAGCCGCGGAGTTTCTCAGGTACAAGGAGCGGTCCAGTGATTCGTGGTTCAGTGGTGAGTGGCTATCTGGCCGCCGGGGTGCTTGGCACTGGCAGTTCGACCACAAACCGGGCTGGGGTGCGAAGAAAGGAAGGAAAACTGGTTGTGCCCACCAGTCAGGGGAAGAAGTCTCTCCAGCCGGGAGATCTTCTCTGTCGTCGGGAAGTGGTGAGTCGGTACTGCAGGGCTCCACCGGTGGTGTCGTTCTGGTAGGTCGGCTCAGCTTCTCCCACGTCGGATTCTCAGGTCCTGTGGCGACTTCTGAAGTTCCAGTCCCCAAAGCCCTGCTTTTATGCAGAAAACCCCCATTCACGCAGCCTAGCTGTCACTCAAACATGCTAAGTGGTGAGCCGGCCGGCTCACCACATGGGCCAATCACCACAGGTAACTTGGTCCAGGGTGCCTAAACCCCCTCCTATACCCCCTGTGGCACCCACCACTTTTGGAGGCTTCTGTGGAGAAGCCCGCCAAAAAAAGTGGAACAAAAGGCTCGACTTGGGTTGGAGTCACAGAAGAGAACACAAACGCCATTTTAGAATCGAGTCTTGGCAAAAAATACCAACCAGAGAATTAATATTAATTAAATAAACCGGCGGTATGTTCGAGGCTATGAGAATTAAATAATTAAAGTTGGTAGCCACGAACAATGGGAAAATCCCATAGGAAAATATTCGCGGTCGAATATAAAAAGTAGTTTCCACTGCCACCAGCCAAAACTCGATCAGGGGGGACGGAGACGTGCCCCCTCGACTAACAGACCCCGGGGCAATCGATTGCCCCGACCAGTAAGTCCACAATATGATGGTTTGTACTGGTTTCTGTTAATAATTTGGGTCTAGCAAAGCCAATGGTGACTTTACATGCCCTGGGAGACAGTAGTCAGTCCCAGGGTATGGAGTCTATTGTGGGGGGTAACTGTGACACCCCTGTGTTACTGCATGGAGGGTGCTGTGTAACACACGTAGGAAAAACACATGAGACCCTATGGAGTAAAGGACCCCATAGCCCATAAAACACATTACCAGTCAAAGGAATACCATTAATCACGTCCAAGAGTGGGAGGAAAAGAGTCTCACTCTTGGCAGGAGGAAAAAAACAAACCCCAGAAATCCAGCAAAACTGCTGGGGGACTCACTAGGTTAGGAAATTCAGCCTAAAGAGAGAATTCTCCCCAACAACGCCGTCGATGCTGGCTGGTGCTACAGCTGACGTTGACGCGATTCGCTCGACGCCGTTTCTGTCGACGCCGACTCGTTCGGCGCCCTCGACGCCTTTCGAGGCGGTGGTGTCGGAGGGGCCCTGTGGCACGGGGTTAGCCCCTAGAAAGGCTCTGGCTTAGGTCAGGCACTGCTTTGGTCCCCAGATGTCTTCCTCTCCCCGCCTGGAGTACATTTCAGAGGATGACGAAGGCTCTGATGGTGGCTTGGTTCCGGTTACGGTACCAGATGAGCTTATCTCGGGCCATAGCCAGTTTGATGACCTGAGGCAGTCACTGCATGATGCCAGTGGACTGGACACCTCTCCAGAGGTGGAGTTTTGTAGATCTCAGCCTGGCACTCATGCCGATTCTTCATATCGGCGCCTTATGTCTCAGGTCACCGAGTACTTGGGTTGGTCAGCCCCCCAGGGGAGTTCGTGCAGGATGATCTCACGGACATCCTTGATCTTGGTCCCCCCACTGACCTGGTTTTGCCGTTTCATATGGCTCTGCAGAGAAGGGTGGCAGCGGCTTGGACTTCTCCGGAGAGTCTCCCGGCAGTGGGCAAGTCTTTGTCGTGAAAATACCGTCCAGCCAGTAGCGACCCCTGCTACTTGTCCAGGCACCCCACTCCGGAGAGTTTGGTGGTGCAGGTGGCTACGGCCCCGGCAAAGCAGGCGTCATATCCTACAATCCCTCCGGATAGGGACGACAAACGTTTTGACGGCTGGGCGAAGAAAGTGTTTTCTTCAGGGGGTATGGCGCTTCAGGCGGCCAACTCCATATGTGCCTTGTCTCGTTTCACACAGACTCTGTGGAACTGTGTTGCATTAGCGGCTGAACGTATTCCCGAAGGGGACGAACGGGATGGTTTCCTTGCTATGGTTCAGGATGGCAAGGATGCCATGTGTGAGGCCGTTCAGTCGGGTTTGGACATGGCAGATTGTGTCAGCCGGTCCATGGCGGCGAGTACCGTAATACGCAGGTTTGCGTGGTTGCGGAAGTCTGGGTTCGCTCCTGATGTGCAGTCCCGGCTCCTCAACATGCCCTTTGACAGTGAACATTTTTTTAGCAGCAAGGCTGACGAGA
This sequence comes from Ambystoma mexicanum, assembly GCF_040938575.1. Lineage (NCBI taxonomy): Eukaryota > Metazoa > Chordata > Amphibia > Caudata > Ambystomatidae > Ambystoma > Ambystoma mexicanum. Next base: position 302,293,148 of record NC_090941.1, read on the forward strand.
GCCTTGAGAGGTTGCAGACCTCCAAAGCTGCAGCAAGGTTGTTGGGCGCTGCAGTTCGCCAACCTCCGCCTTTTCGTCCTAGGGGACAGCAATGAAGGGGAGGTTCCTTTCGCTATTACTCGTCCTTCAGTAAAGCGAGAGGAGCTAGCAGTCAAAGAGGCCACCGTAAGAGTGCCAGAGGTGGAAACGAGGGTACTCGAGGTGCCAAGGCCGCTCGGGCAGTTGCCTCTTTGCCCTCAGGCAACGCCGCAGCCGCTACCACTCAGTCATGAGGCCAGGCCCCATGGTTCGCCGGTTGGGGGAAGGCTGGCGCAGCATCTTGTAGAGTGGCGAGCCATTACTTCAGATATGTGGGTTCTGGAGATCATAACCCACGGCTACTGTCTTCCTTTTCGGCAGAGGCCTCACGACAATCCACCTGGGAACCTCTCTTTGAAGAGTCCGGATCCGCTCCTTGCGCAGGAAATTCAAGCCCTGCAGGAGAAAGGCGCCATAGAACTGGTGCCTGTAGCGGAGACGAACAAGGGATGGTATTCCCCTTATTTTTTGATTTCGAAGAAAGACTGGGCATTGAGACCCATCATGGACTTGCGCGGTTTGAACAAACTCCTCAGGAAGGACACGTTCAAGATGGTTACTCTCTCTCAAGTCCTCCAGGCCCTTCAACTACAGGACTGGTTGATGTCTCTCGACCTCAAGGATGCTTACTTCCATGTGCCGATCCATCCCAAGCACAAGAAGTACCTGAGGTTCGCGGTTGGCGACTCGCACTTTCAGTCTCGGGTCCTGCCGTTCGGATTGACCTCCGCCCGAGGGTTTTCACCAAGCTCATGGTGGTGGTGGCAGCGCATCTCAGGAAAGGAGGGATTCACGTCTACCGCTACCTGGACGATTGGTTGATCAGGGGGAGCTCTCCCGAGCAAGTCCTGGATCATCTGTCCGTCACCTGCCACTCCTTTCACAAGCTGGGCTTCTCCCTCAATTTAAAGAAGTCCCATTTGACACCAACGCAGTGGTTCCAGTACATCGGAGCAGTGCTCGACACATCCCTGGGGCAGTGTTTTCCTCCCCAGGTGAGGGCTCTTCACATTCAGCAGATGGTGCACAAGTTTCAACTTTCCCAGAATCTCCCAGCATCCGAGTTCTTGAGACTGCTCGGCCTCATGGCATCCTGCATTCTTCTGGTGCCAGAGGCTCGTCTGCGGATGAGATCTTTGCAGTGGGCACTCAAGTTCCAGTGGTCTCAGTCCTCCGGCAGGCTGTCGGACCCTGTTCAGGTGCCGCCCTCGGTCGCCCAGGACCTTCTGTGGTGGGCCGTCGAAGGCAATCTGATGAAGGGGGCCCCATTTTGGCTGCCCTGGCCGGAGGTGACGATCGTGACGGACGCATCCCTCACAGGATGGGGAGCTCATGCCAACGAGTTGACAGTCAGCGGTCGTTGGTCTCCTTCGGAGTCCAGACTCCATATCAATCTGTTGGAGCTGAGGGCCGTCAGGCTTGCCCTGAAGACTTTTCTGCCGACTGTGCGAGGAAAGAGTGTCCTGATTCTAACAGACAACACAGTGGCCATGCACTACCTCAACAAAAAGGGGGGGCAGGGTCACTTCCTCTGTGCAGGGAGGCGATGCAGCTCGAGTTCTGGGCCATCCAGCAGGAAGTTTCGATATCGGCTGTTCATCTGGCCGGAGACGACAACGAGACGGCGGACGCTCTGAGCAGGCAGAGCACGATCTCTCACGAGTGGGAGCTGGCTCAGGAGATTCTCCTGGAGATCTTCGCCCTTTGGGGGACCCCTCAAGTAGATCTCTTCGCCTCCAGTGTCAACCGGAAGTGCGAAAGGTTTTGCTTGCAGGAATTTCCTCCAAAAGGAGCCTTAGGGGACGCGTTCGTGGTGGAGTGGTCATTCCCACTGCTGTACGCGTTTCCTCCACTCCCCGTCATCCCGCAAGTACTGCGGAGGTTCAGTTCCCGGATGATCCTCATTGCTCTGGCGGTGGCCCGGAGGACGTGGTACCCGGACCTTCTCGACTTGTCCAGCTGCCCTCCACGTCGTCTTCCCTACCGAGACGATCTGCTCTCACGGGAGGGGGGGGGTTAGGTTCTCCATCCAGAGGTCAGATTCCTCAACCTTCACGCTTGGCTTCTGAAATGTTGAGGTATAAGGATTGGTACCTCCCTGAAGATGTGATGGAGGTGTTGCTCTCGGCCAGGCGGCCGGCAACAAAGTCTCTGTACCGTTGCCGTTGGAGAAAGTTCTGCGACTGGTGCAGGGTTAAGAATGTGGATCCTTTTGAATGTGACATTCCCATGGTTCTGTCTTTTTTGCTTTCCTTGGCCCACAGGGGCGTGCAAGTTACCATTAAAGGTTACCTGGCGGCGCTGTCCATCTTTAAGCGCTCGTCTGAAGAATGTTCCTATTTTAAGATTCCTTTAATTTCTCAGTTTTTGAAAGGGCTCACTAATGTGTTCCCTCTGTCACCTTTTCTGGTGCCCGGTTGGGATATGAACCTTGTTCTTAAGTTTCTAATGGGTGCTCCGTTTGAGCCTTTACATTCTTGCCCTTTGAGACTGTTAACTCTGAAAACTGTGTTTTTGGTTGCGGTTACTTCGGCTCGCAGAGTGAGTGAGTTACAGGCACTTTCAGTTAAGCCACCCTTCACTGTGTTTCATAAGGACAGGGTTGTCCTTAGAGTTCGTCCTTCTTTTCTTCCGAAGGTGGTTTCGGAATTTCATTTGAGCCAGAAGGTGGTTCTTCCGGCGTTCTATCCTCCTCCACATCCTGGTAAGGAAGAGGAGAGGCTCCATAGGCTTGATCCTAGGAGAGTGTTGAGCTTTTATATTTCGCGCATGTCCCGGGTCAGAGTGGACGATCAACTTTTCATTGGTTATGCGGGGAAGCGTTTGGGACAAGCTGTAATGAAACAGACTTTGTCTCGTTGGATTAATTTAGCTATCTCCGAGTGTTACCGCTTGGCGGGTAAGGACCCTCCGGCTGGCTTGCGGGCCCATTCTACGAGGGGAGTGGCTGCGTCTACTGCCCTGCAGAGGGGTGTTCCTATTTGTCACATCTGTGATGCAGCCACCTGGGCTTCAGTACATACTTTTGTACGTCACTACTCCCTCGATTCCATCAGAGGGCAGGATCTGGCCTTTGGCAAGGCAGTCCTATATTCCGCAATTTGATTGGGCATGCTAAATTTGTGTTCTAAATTCTTTTCCCACCTCCTTGCTTGGTACTGCTTTGGGAGTCTGTCATAGATATGGAATACGTCGGAGGACCCAATCCCCTCGAAGAACAAGTTACTTTCTTACCTGGTAACGTTCTTTCGATGGGATGGTCCGACGACGTATTCCATATCGCTCCCTTCCTACCTTCCCCGCTGCAGAATTTATTTTGCGATTGCAGCTTGCGTTCTGGAAGGCCTTTGTGTGTCTGACTGGCAGAAAACTGGTGGCAGACGTTCTGGGGGAAAAAACTATAACTGAGGCTATGGGCGTCGTGCGTTCTACTTATCACATCGGGTGACGACGGCCGTCAGAGGAGGTCCTCGGGGACGGCGCATCGACGTCATCGACGCAGGACGCAGACGCCGAAGATTTTCCGAAGCAGCACAGCTGTGGACATTACCTGTCATAGATATGGAATACGTCGTCGGACCATCCCATCGAAAGAACGTTACCAGGTAAGAAAGTAACTTGTTCATCTACTTTTTAATACAAAGCTTTGGTCAGTGTTTCCTTGTCCCATAGTACTGTAGGCCTAATGTGTAAACCCTCAATACTGCTCATCTTCCTGACTGCTCAGCCACAGCTACTAACTAAATCTTTGTGGTACAGACTGATACCAAAGGGGATTTATTGCTCTCACCTGTAGTCTTAATCTTCTGTAGTGCTCCCTAAGGGAACTGCACAGGATTCTGCCTAACTAAGTTGGGGGGAAAAATCATAGGCAATACTTTTGTCAAGGCAGACAGAATCAGAGAACACTCATAGACAGAAATTCAAGAGTCAATAGGCCGGAGCCAGTGTCAAGTGGAACCGGGTTCCTGTTGTCGAGGATCACACATCGGACAGTTCACGATTCAACGTAGCCAGGAGTACTTAGATATTGTCAATGGTGGAAGCAAAAGTTATAAGGAGGGAAGATAAGGACAAGCCTTGTAGTAGGAGAAAAAAGGATTCACCCAAATTCCTCAAGCAGGACACAATACCTTATTCAATGAAGAAGCTGGTGCCACAGGAGTTGTTCCTGGTAGTTACCTGCAGATCCACGGTCCTGGAGCTTCGGAAAGGATGATGACGACGAGGAGGAGGAGGAGGATGATGACGACGTCGGGAGGGATCTGCACCACACAGGGCTGAGGCCTGCAGCAGCGACGATGAATAAAAGGTGCGCCCCTTAAAAACAGGAGAGGCTCTTCAGATGGCTATCCGGACCACTACCGCAGTGTGCAGCTATTTCGACCACGAAGAGGATCCTCTGGCTGTAGAAGATGAGCTGGTTATCCCCACCAGGCTCAAGGGAAGAAGACTCCGGACTGGATCTTCTCTAGTCGTTGAAGGGTAGATAGCTCAGGACTGCAGCAGTGCTTCACCGGGACGGGATAGTTGCAGCAGCCGACTTCTTCTCTGCTTCTCTTTCTTCCTTGTAGTTCCGGTGGCGACTCTGACTTCTAGCCCAAGAGTCCTGCCTTTTATGCGAAAATCCCCCATTCACACAGCCTGGCTGTCAATCACGCAGCAGGGGGGTTGTCCAGCCCAGACAACCACCTCAGCCAATCATGGCAAAGTGCGACTTGGGTTTCCTAGGATACCCTGTGCAGGGGGTGACTACACCCCTCCCTCACATTCAGCCCACCTAGAGACCCAGGCACCTAGAGGAGGGCTTCTTGGCAGAAGCCCGCCAAAAGACAGTGAACAAAGAAGGCAAACCTGGTTTGCCCGCGCAAAGTAAAAAACAAGAAGGGCTTTAACAAAAAGAAATGGAGAATAAACCCGACCGGAGCCAAAAGAAATATAATAGCCTACAACAATACCACATTTATATAATATAATCGCGGTAGAAAAGTTAGGGTAGATACCACTGCCACCAGCCAAGTCTGAATGTTAAAAGAGCGAAACAATGCTCTAGGAGGTAAAGATAAAAAGGGCTAAGGATTAACCCTTTCCAGTACTCCATGTAAGATGGGGTGTACTGGATCTGTGGTTAAATGTCTATGTAAAGTTAATGGCAACTTTACCCTTTTCTGGGGGACAGTAGTCATCCTCAGAAATAGAGTTGGTGGGAAGTCTGAAAGACAACCCTGTGTCACTGCACTGAAGGTACTGTGTAACACACAAAAGAAGGTGGCTACTGAAGTGGTGTACTCCAGAGCCCACAATCACAAAAACAGATAAAAGACACATAGCAAAACATGGGTAAGAGTGGAGGATAGCTCACACTCTTACAAGTGGAAAATAATAACTCCAGAAATCCAGCAAAGCTGCTGGGGGACTCACTAGGTAAGTGAAATTAGCCATTGAATGGGAATTCTCCCTAACATTACTCAATCCCAAGTGCTCTCCAGGGAGGCGCAGGACTTGTGGCCGGGGCTGTCAGACAAGAGATGTTCCTCGTTTCTCTTCACCTGGTGGGAGTCAAGAACCCCATCGCAGACTCCCTCATCAGGGAATTGCGCTCTTGCCACGAGTAGGAACTTCGGCAGGAGCAGGTGGACCGCATCTTCAAGTGGGGCAGGCCCAGATCGATCTGTTTGCGACGGCAGGGAACTCCAAATGCCAGATGTTTGCCAGCAGATTCCACCAACTGAGGAGCCTGAGGGATGTGTTCAGCTTCCAGTGGGAAGGCCCGTTTCTGTACGCGTTTCCTCCGTTGCTTCTCCTGCTATGAGTCATCAACATACTCAAAGTGCCAATGCAGGACGATACTCGTCGCTGAGGCAGATTTGGTACCCGGATCTTCTCTGCCTTTACTTGGCCTGCCCCAGATGTTAGGGAGAATTCTCATAAATGGCTGATTTCCCTTACCTAAAGAGTCCACCAGCAGCTTTGCTGGATTTCTAGGATTTATTTTTTCACCTGGTAAGAGTGTGAGCCTTTTTCCTACTCTTACATGTGAATTGCTATGTGTATTTTCCATGTGCACCACTTTTTGTGTGTTACATAGCACCTTCAGTGCAGTGACACAGGGTTGTCTTTGAGACTTCCCACTGACTCAATTTTTCTGGTGCTGACTACTGTCCCCCAGAAACAGGTGAAGTTGCTATTAACTTTATATAGCCATTTTAAACTGCAGACCCTGTACACCCCATCTTACATGGAGTAATGGAAAGGGTTAATTCTCATCCCTTTTTGTCTGTGCCTCTTGGAGCCTTGTTCCGCTCCCTTAACACTGAGACTTGGCTGGTGGCAGTGGTATCTACCCTAACTTTCCTACTGCGATTATATTATATAAACGTGGTATTGTTCCAGGCTATTATAGTAGCCTCGAACATAAACCTGCTTGACCAAACACATTTTATTTTGGTTCCGGCTGGGTTTATTTCTTTTTGTTAGTCTTTCTCGTGTTTTTCTCTGCGTGCCAAACCAGGGATGATTCCTTTGTTCGCTGTCTTTTCGCGGGATTCTGCACTGTTAGGGAGAATTCTCTTATAAGGCTAATTTCCCAAACCTAGTGAGTCCCCCAGCAGCTTTGCTGGATTTTTGGGGTTTGTTTTTTTCTCCTGCTAAGAGTGAGACTCTTTTACTCCCACTCTTAGGCATGATTTGAAGTTTGTCTTTGACTTATGTGCTTATGGGCTATGGGGGTTCCTTTTTACTCCATAGGGTATCATCTTTTTTTCTGTATGTGTGGTACACCGCACCCTCAGTGCAGTACCACATGGGGTGTCACAGTGACCCTCCCAAACATAGACTCCATACCCTGGGACTGACTACTGTCTCCCAGGGCATGTACAGTCACCATTGGCTTTACAAGTCCAAAATTGTGAACAGAACCATTACAAACCATCATATTGTGGAAGTACTGGTAAGGAGTAATTCGATTGCCCCTGGGTCTGTTTTCGAGGGGGCACTGTCCCGTCCTCCCTCGTCGAGTTTCTGGCTGGTGGCAGTGGTTACTCCACCGGAATATTCTCTATGGGAACTTCCCATTGATTTTAAACGCACCACTTTTTGGTGCAATGTTAAAGATACCGCCGGTTTATTTATTTAATATTAAATCACCGGTTGGGTCTTTTTGCCAGAACTCGATTCTAAAATGGTGTTTGTGTCCGTCTCTAGAACTCTGACCAAGGTCGTGCCCTTTGTTCCACTATTTTGGCGGGCTTCTCCACAGAAGCCCTCCAAGTGGTGCCACTCTGTCCTGGTTCCATAGGAGGGGTGGAGGGGGGAATAGGCACCTTGGACTGTGTTGCCTTAGCAACCCAAGTCGCACTCTACTCTGATTGGCCCAGTGGTGAGCCGTCCGGCTCACCACTTAGCATGTGTGATTGACAGCTAGGCTGATGAATGGGGGTTGTTCTGCATAAAAGCAGGGCCTTTGGGACTGGAACTTCAAAAGTCGCCACAGGACCTAAGAATCCAAAGAGGGACGAAGCTGAGCCATCTGCAACGACGACACCACCGGTGAAGCCCTGCTGCAGCTACCTCACCACTTTCCCGACGACAAGAGAAGATCTTCTGCTGGACAAGTCTTCTTCCTCTGAGCTGGTGGGACCAACCAGTTCACCCTTTTTGCCTTCCAAAGACGGCCCTTGGTCGAATCGCCCGTGCCAAGCACCCCGTCAGCTGGATAGCCAAGCTCGCCACTTTTGACCGAAAATAAAAGGACCGCACCTTTTAATCAGGAACTCCGCGGCTGGTTTCATCCCTGTGCAGTGCAATGACTCCACGTTTCCTCCTCGACGAGATCTTCTCTTCCCCTGGTCCGAACCACGAACCTCAACCACTGCCAGGAACAACTGCCCCCGCTGGAGCTTCCTTTCTCTTAAGGTACTGTGTCCTGCCTGGCCTCCCCTTTCTACAGATTGCTAAAGGTGACCCTTAAATCCTTGGCTTCTAAACTGGGTTGGCTCCAGGCCTTCTACTATATGTTTTGACTCACCCCAACCTCTTTTGAACACTCTGCAAAGACTTTCAGTGCACTTTAAACCGTGTGATTCTGGGCACATTTCGCTTTGCTCCATTTAAAGTGGGCCTGGCCTATGAACTTTGGCTCTACGGTATAACCTGCCTTTTCTCCCCTTGCTCTGAACTCTTAAAAGTGTTGGGAACTGTTTTTATTTTATGCTCTGCCTTTCCTCTCCCTTTTTAACCTAAACTATTGGAGTGCCATCTATGTTAAACGCTCACTTCTGTGTTAACAAATAGTTGTGCTTTAACCCTGACTTGTCTGATAGTTTTCAAGGGAGGTTTGTATACTTACCTGACTGTGTTTTAGATTACCTTTCATTGAGAGTGCTAGTGTATTACCTAAAGTGTGTTTTAAATAAATAACTATATACTTTTTATACAAAGTTCTGGTCAGTGTTTGTTTGCTCTACTGTGTTTTGGCCCTATTGTGTATACTCTGCATACTGCCCTACTCTTCTTGAGAGAAGTCTGACTGCTCAGCCACAGCTACCAGGTAAATCTGGGTGGTGCAGACTGCTACCAATTGGGTTTACTGCTGCTCCTGTAGTCTTAATCTTTTTGCAGTGTTCCCCAAGGGAACTGCACAGGATTCTGCCTAACATGCACAGAAGCCCTCCTAAAGGCGCCCGATAGTCTAGATGGGCAGGATGTGAGGGAGGGATCTTCGGACCCCTGCCATGGGTTGCCTTAGTAACCCAAGTGGCACTCTTGTGTGATTGGCTAAGAGGACTGGCCTTGCCAGGCCAGCCACCCTGCTGTGTGATTGACAGCCAGGTTGTATGAATGGGGGAAAACTGCATAAAAAGCAGGTCTCTGGGACCGGAAGAGCAGAGTCGCCACTGGAACGAAAGAACCAACGAGGAACTGGAAGAGGAGGACCTCTACCACGACTGAACCGCCCGGTGAAGCCCTGCTGCAGGTCCGAATCTCCGAATCCGACGACAGAGAAGATCCTCCAGGAAACTTCTTCCCTTGAGCTGGTGGGACCAACCAGTTCGCCTAAACTTCAAGCCAGGACACATCCTCTGGTCGAATTCACTGTACAGAGCTACAGTGGGCCGCATAGCCAGGAAGGTTGGACCCTGCTTGGGTTTTAAGGAGCACACCTTTTATTCGTTGTTTTGCTCTGCTGCTGGCTTCTTCCCTGGGTGGCGCAGGACCCTCCAGTCTTCCTACTTCTGATCAGTCCGACAGTCGCTTCAGGAACCGTGAGCCTGCAGAAACCACCAGGAACGTCTGCCTCAGCTACAGCTCCCTCTCTGTTTTAAGATACTGTGCAAATCTGGTTGTCCGTTTCGGTCAGCCGCGGGGAAAGTGTTTGAAATCTTTCTCCAATCCGAAGGCTTGTCCTTCTCTTTGAACTAACTTTTCTACCAACCAACCTCGCCCGGAATCTGTGCCACAAACTTTTTTTTTTTTTTAAACTTTTATTTTTGCTGGCAGTGGTAGATGACATACACACACATTAGGCCGATTATGATATAACAGTGCAAGACAAATGTAATACATGGGGATGTACATAGGCAGCGAAGGATGACCCCCAAGATGAGGAAAGCAAGACAGTGTTGCATAGAGTTCCGTACATAACAGTGGAGACTCAGGGAGAACCAACACCAGAGGATGGGACATCAAGACCGTTAAGATAACTGTTGAAGGCAGTCCAAATGTTTTTTGGCCGGGAACGGAATGGGAGAGTAGTAATATAATCTTCCTCACCGTTTCGGGACCAGGTCAGTAGATTCAGCCATTTCTGAAAGGTGGGAGGAGCAGCACATTTCCAATTTTGCAGGATACATTTTATGGCTATTATACAACATATATTCAAGAGTTTGGCCTCCCCTCTGACTCCTTCATCACCCCACACTCCGAACAACACCCCCATCGGGTCAGGCTCAATCGTCACGTCGCAAATTTCGGACAGTGTTTTAAAGATCTCATCCCAGAATGGGGCAAGTTGGGGGCAGTCCCAAAACATGTGGAGATGGCCAGCGTCTTCCGCTCCGCAGCGGGGGCAGAGCCGCATCTCAGAGCGGGCAAACTTGGAGAGTCTACGCGGGGTATAGTATAGCCTATTCAGCAATTTTCGGTGAGAAGGTGGAAGAAGCCCTAAAGGGAATGAAAGAGGACTCGGACACGGCACGTTCATTGGGTGCCCTCCAGAGTGGCAGAAACTACAAGTCTTTTCGTCCCTTTAGAGGGGCTTCAGGTAATTCAAGATTCTCTGCATCTGGAGACAGATCCTTTGGCAGATCAGCTTACCCCTCCCAGGGATACAGACGTGCCTCCCAAACGGCAAACCGTCGCCGGAACTTCCAGACTTCCAGGAAAAGACCATCATATCCGTCGTCGTCGAGAGACAAGCAAAATAAAGATCAGCAGTGACATACAACACACCGTTCTGGGGGGAAGAGTTTCAGCATACGTCGACGAATGGGAACGAATAACGACGGATCAATGGGTGCTGGATACTATAAGAAACGGACACTCTCTACAATTCAAACACAGCCCTCCGCAAATTCCACCTGCGTTCACCGCTCATTCCCATCTGAAGATACTGCAACAAGAGGTAACACTCATGTTAGCAAAGGGCCTGATAGAATTAGTTCCAACATCACAGAGAGGTCAAGGAGTCTACTCAAGATATTTCGTCGTAAAAAAGCCGAACGGCAAATGGCGTCCCATTTTAGACTCACGCGATCTCAACAAGTCTTTAAAGAACCTAAAATTCAAGATGCTCACTCTGCAGGAAGTGATCCGTGCCGTTCAAGAGGGGGATTTTCTAGCGTCCCTGGATTTGCAGGACGCGTATTTCCATATTCCAATGTGTCGGAAACACAGGAAATTCCTAAGATTTGTAATAGAGCGGACTCACTACCAATTCACGGTTCTTCCTTTTGGGCTCAAGACCTCCCCCAGAACGTTCACGAAATGCCTGGCTCCAGTAGCGGCCTGGCTAAGGAAGCAAGGTCACCATGTATACCCATACCTCGACGACTGGCTGGTAAGGGGATCCTCCCCAGCGTCGACCAACACAAGTTTACAAGCCACCATGCAGCTTCTGCAACAGCTGGGATTCGCCATAAACTTCGAAAAATCCTCTCTGCAGCCATCGAGATCGCTGGTATTCCTGGGGGCACAGTTCGAGACCCAGTTAGGGCTAGTGAAACCTTCTCTTGACAGAACCTCAAGACTCAATCAACAAGCATGCCGACTATGGCGAAACACCAAGATCTCAGTGAGAAAATACGTTTCGGTCCTAGGGGCCATGGCATCCTGCATCCATCTGGTGGAAAACTGTCGCCTATTCATGAGGCCAGTCCAGGAATTCCTCGCGGACCGATGGACGCAGGCTCAAGGATCGTGGTCAGACAAGATAACCATCGACGACGACAAGCTGCTTCGTACCCTTCAGTGGTGGCAGACTTTCCACAATCTGAACAACGGCGTACCCCTACAGGAGCCGGAGTTTCAGCGAACCACAGTCACGGATGCGTCCCTAACCGGATGGGGAGCTCACATGGGTGCTCTCCAAACGCAAGGTCGCTGGTCTCCAACGGAGTCACTCCTACACATAAACGTGTTAGAGCTCAGAGCAGTACGATGGGCCTTGAAGGCTTTCCTACCACACATCAAGGGCTCGCGAGTATGAATACTGACCGACAATACAACGGCCATGTTTTATCTGAGGAAACAAGGAGGGACGCGATCAAGAACTCTTTCCATAGAAGCCCAGAAAACATGGCACTGGGCATTAAAGCACGAAATTTCCATCGTGGCTCATCACCTTCCAGGAGTGAGGAACTCCCAAGCAGACTCCCTCAGCAGAAGCATGGCCCAGATACAGAGTGGGAAATGGACACAGTTCACCTGATGAAAGTGTTCGAGAAATGGGGTCACCCCCCTCTGGACGCCTTCGCGACCAAAGACAACAAGAAATGCGAGCAATTTGCAAGCAGATGGCCTCAAGAGGGCTCCAGGGGGGAGGCATTATCCTTCCCATGGACGGACATGTTCCTCTATTCTTTTCCCCCGTTCCCCCTCATACGGAGGACAATACAGTAGATACGCAGATACAATTGCCGGGTAATTCTAGTGACACCATACTGGCCAAGGCAACCGTGGTTCTCCGACCTGCTTCACCTGTCGCTGGAACATCCCATAGGGTTTCCGAAAGTCCCGAACCTACTATCCCGGGACAAAGGCACGGTGTGGCATCACGACCCGGACAGTCTCAACCTTACAGCCTGGCTCCTGACCTTTCGGAGTTCGGTGCTTTAGACGTTTCGGAGGATTGTCAAAAAATTCTGCAGGCGGCTAGAGCCCCTTCTACAAACAAATCCTACTCCTATAAGTGGTGGAGGTTCTGTGAATGGTGTAGGGGACAACAGGGCCTACAACCGTTGTCGGTGACGCCGGAACAAGTTCTACCTTACCTGCTCCTCTTGGCGGAGAGGGGATTATCCTTCACATCGATAAAGGTGCACCTGGCGGCAAGCTCGAGGTTCACAAGGAAAAGGCAGTCGTCTCCTCTATTTAGCGACAGACTTGTAAAACACTTCATGAGGGGTTTATTTCGAGCTTTTCCCCTGGACAAACGTTTCCCCCCGACCTGGAGTCTCAACACAGTGTTGGCAGGCTTAATGAAACCGCCTTTTGAGCCTATGGCCACGTCCGACATAAAATTCATTTCGTGGAAGTTGGCATTCTTGATTGCTATCACATCAGCTAGAAGAATCTCGGAACTGCAAGCGCTGGTCGTAGACCCGCCATACCTAAGATTCTTTAAGGACAAAGTAGTCCTGGCAACTAATCCTATGTTCGTCCCAAAAGTTCCGACAGTGTATCACAAACACTCGTCCATTGTTCTCCCTACTTTCTTCGCCACACCATCATTGGCAGCAGAAAAAGCTCTTCATACCCTGGACGTTAAGAGGGCTCTGAAATTTTACCTACATCGTACACAGGAATTCAGGTCTACTAGACAACTGTTCGTCGCATATGGTCCGTCGACGAGAGGGAAAGCAATCTCTAAACAAGGATTGGCTCGATGGGTCTCATCGACGATTGCGTTTTGTCACTCTAAGGCCGGAAGGCCACTGCAGGGACATCCTAGAGCCCATTCTACAAGATCGATGTCCTCCTCAACAACTTTATGGGCAGGAATTCCGTTGACGGACATATGCCAAGCTGCGGCATGGTCAGTGCCCCACACGTTTACCCGCCACTACTGCCTTACCAGGCAGCATGCGGACGAGGTGCAGATGGGAAGAGCTGTCTGCGCCATCTGTTTCAGTAAGGTAAGCTCCACGCTGTGGAGAATCTGTTGTCTACCTTTTTAATGACAGTTTGTTTTATGTGGGTAAGGTCATATGAGGTAGCTTATTCCTACTGTACATATGCATTGTGTAGTATGTTGAGGGTATATTACATTACATTCTCACCGCCGTCTCAAGTGTTACTGCTATACAATCTATTCTAAGAAGCCCCGGTCGATCCTGATGTAAAAAGCCAAGGGGGGGGGGGGGCGCGAGGCAGTGACCCTCCCCCTAAGGTGAAGGCCTTAGACGCACCCATGGTCGTGAAGGCCCTGATGCACCCGGCGAAGGCCTCGATTGAAGGAGTCGTGGTGGCCCTGACGAAGCCTGTGGAGGCTACCCCAGTGGAGATGACTTCCGGGCCTAGAGTTTCCCTGCCACCCTGGAGCCTATCGAGAAGACCCCCCGTGAAAACCCCGGGACGAGAAAGAGGGGGCGGCACGGTAGCCATAACAGACACAGATACTACCTCCGAAGATGAGCTGGCTGGCGTCAAAAAGATCCTGGACAAGGAGGAAGTCTGGTCCTACGGGAGGGATCCCGACGAGGCGGACGTAGAGAGCAATGGTGGGGCCGGCGAGGAGCAGCGGGCGGCGGAGGAAACAGAGGACCCCGCACCCCAGCCGTCGCAACCGATGCCTATGCCACAGGACAATTCAGGAACAATCCTGATGGCTTTGCAGACCCTGTGTACGGAGATAAGGACATGGTTGCCCTTAGCCGCAGCGGACGATCCAGCGGCACCTGGACCGTCGGGGAGTCCACCGAACAAGCAGAGGCGAATCCATCCTCCCACTCCCTTCCATCCTTCATCTCCATCCCCTCCTCCGAGGGATGAGACGGGAACGGAGACGGCGACGACGGTGACGGACAACGACGGGACAGATCTCCCATCACCCCCTTCCCGGACATCCCTCCCCCGCCAACAAAATTGGCTCCTTTCACGCCATGATCGCCAGGGTATCGGAGCTGTTCCAGCTATGCCCCGAAGAGCAGAAGGAGGGTTTCCTCTACCAACGACGGAAGGCCAAGAGGAAGACCGTCCTCTCAGTCCGTTACTGGACGACATCTGGGACGAAGGACTGTCACTGCTGAAGAACACGTCCACAGCTCCTGGGAAGAGGGACCAGTACGAGAAGTAGTACCGGGTCCCAGACTCCGCCCCTATGTGCCTCAGAGCACAGCCGTCCCCGGATTCGGTGGTCTTCTCAGCGGCCAAGAAGAAATCGGCTGGGGCGACGGCATCAACTTCTGTTTCCTCACCGGACGCCGAGGGGAAGAAGCTGGACGCCATGGGAAGACTGGTCATCTCGTCGGCAGCGACGACCATCGAAGTGCCAACGCCCTTGTGATCGTGGCACCATTCGACAGGGAGCTGTGGTTCAATATTGCTCCCCTCCTGGACTTCCTCCCAGACGACTGTTAGGCCGAATTATATGCAGTACCCTTTGGGAACACCACACACATTTAAGACTTCAAGTGACAGTACAATTTCACCTTTGGTACAATCCTGTACTGCACAGTTAAAGTGGTAGAAGTAGCATAGCAGCCAGACTTATCTCAAGAGTAAGTGAGCAGTATCAAATAGTTACACAAAGGACAGCAATTACTATGATTCAGGCAAACACTGACTCAAGGTTTTCAAGTAAAAGAATATACATTTATTTCACTCTTCAGTTGTATAACATTACACTATTATAAGCAGTCTAAAAATCATACTCTAAATACACCACACCCCTTAAATTCCAGACTAGTTAAGCTCACAAAATGAAGTGGGAGCAATATGGCACTCCAGCAATTTAAAAGGGAGGGAAAGTGTAAAGTTACTAGAAATTAAAACACACCAACAGTTAAGTACTCAGGGCAATTGAACAAGAGGAACTACAGTGATAGAATCAGGTAGAAAAGGCTTAGGGCCAAAGTCAATGGGTCAAAAGTCTTTTGCTCAAGATCACACAGTTCAGGGTAGTTTGCGGTAAAGTTCATGGCACAGATTCCGGACGAGGTTGGTTGATAGAAAATTTAGTTCAAAGAGAAGAGAAGGACAAGCCCTCGGATTGGAGAAAGATTTCAAACACTTTAACCGCGGTTGAACAAAACGGACATCCGGATTTCCACAGTACCTTAAAACGGAGAGGGCGCTGTAGCTGAGGCGGACGTTCCTGGCGGTTCCTGCAGGCTCACGGTTCCTGAAGCAACTGTTGGACTGACATGAAGTAGGAAGCTGGAGGGTCCTCCGCCACCCAGGGGAGAAACCAGCGGCAGAGCAAAACAACGAATAAAAGGTGCGCTCCTTAAAACCCAAGCAGGGTCCGACCTTCCTGGCTATCCGGCCCACTGTAGCTCTGTACAGTGAATTCGACCAGAGGAGGGGTCCTGGCGTGCAGTTTAGGCAAACTGGTTGGTCCCACCAGTTCAAGGGAAGAGGTTTCCTGGAGGATCTTCTCTGTCGTCGGATTCTGAAGATTGGAACCTGTAGCAGGGCTTCACCGGGCGGTTCAGTCGTTGTAGGGGTCCTCTTCTATCCGCTCCTCGTTGGATTATTTAATTAATTAATCTTGAGTTCCAGTGGCGACTCTGCTCTTCCAGTCCCAGAGACCTGCTTTTTATGCAGTTTTTCCCCATTCATACAGCCTGGCTGTCAATCACACAGCAGGGTGGCTGTCCTGGCAAGGACAGTCCCTTCAGCCAATCAAACAGGAGTGCGACTTGGGTTACCAATGCAACCCATGGCAGGGGCCCGAAGACCCCTCCTTCACATCCTGCCTACCTAGACTTTCAGGCGCCTTAAGGAGGGCTTCTGTGCAGAAGCCCGCGAAAAGACATCGAACAAAGGGATCATCCCTAGTTTGGCACGCAGAGAAAAACACGAGAAAGACTTTAACAAAAAGAAATGGTGAATAAACCCAGCCGGAGCAAAAATAAAATGTATTTGGTCAAGCAGGTTTTTGTTCGAGGCTAATATAATAGCCTAAAACACTACCGTGGTTATATAAGATAACCGCGGTAGAAAAGTTAGGTAGTTCCCACTGCCACCAGTCAAGTCTTGATGTAAAGGAGCGAAACAAGGCTCCAAGAGACAGACAAAAAGGGATAAGAATGAACCCTTTCCAGTACTCCATGTAAGATGGAGTGTACTGTGTCTGTAGTTTAAATGACTACATAAAGTTAATGGCAACTTTACCTTTTCTGGGGGACAGTAGTCAGCCCCAGAAAAATGGAGTCGGGGGGGGGGGGGTCTAAAAGACAACCCTGTGTCAATGCACTGAAGGTGCTGTGTAACACACATGAAGAATATGAGGCCATGGAGTATGTGAGGCTCAGGATCACACAAAAAGTGAAAACACACACAGCAAAATACATGTAAGAGTGGGAAAAAGGCTCACACTCTTACCAGGTGAAAAAAATAAATCCTAGAAATCCAGCAATGCTGCTGAGGGACTCATTAGGTAAGGAATATAAGACATTTATGAGAATTCTCCCTAACGACGACAAGAGGGTGGAAGCCCTTGAAATCCTGCAGGAAGGCGAGGTGGCTTCGGACTACGCCATCACGGTCGCCAGAGACATTGCCGATACCGGCTTTCGCCAGATGGGCAACAGCGTTTGCCTTCGCCGGCGCGGTTGGCTCAAGGCCATCGATTTCCGTCAGGACGTGCAGACCAGTGTACTGGACATGCCTTTCGACGGGAAAAACCTGTTCAGCAAGGCAGTTGACGAGTCACTGCAGGCCTTCAATACGGACACCGAGACGTCCCGGGCTTTGGGTTCTCTCCATCAACGACGGCTGTCCTTTCGGACCTCCTGAGGCAAGTCTCAAGGTGCCTCCGAAGGATTAAGCGGCAGTTCCGCATCGTAATGCCAGGCGGCCCGCTCCTCGTCGCACGAAGCCTACAGAGGCCGCAGCAATGCCGGAGTACACTGTCGGCGTCGCCAAGGAGGCCAAGGTGGCAAGGCCTCGGCGAAGCAAGACTGAACCGGCCGTGACGTCGGGCCCCCACCCGAGCACCCCGGTGGGAGGCCGGCTGGCGAATTTCGTCAATGTCTGGGAGTCCATCTTCACCGACCGTTGGGTGCTAGATGCCCTGGCTCATGGGCACACTCTGGAGTTCCAAAGAAAGTGCCCCCGTATTCCACCCATGGCCAGGAAGGAAAACCATGTGCCATAGCTGCTTCTGAAGGTACAAGCAATGCTAAAAAAGGGCGTGATAGAACTCGCCCCGAAGAGGCTCTGGGGCTCCGGAATATACTTGCAGTACTTTCTCGTCCGAAAGAAGACCGGCGGCTGGTGGCCCATCCTAGACCTTTGCTGCCGCAACAAATACATCAGGTCCCAGAAGTTCCGGATGGTCACCCTTCAGCACGTGCTGGGACAGCTGGAGGAGGGCGACTTCCTGTCGTCGCTGGACTTGGAGGATGCCTGCTTCCACATTCCCATACACAAAGGACATTGAAAGTTCCTACGATTCGTGGTCTGAGGGTCTTCACCAAGTGCCTGGCACCGGTGGCGGCCTGGCTGCGCCTGCAGGGGATCCACGTGTACCCCTACCTGGACGATTGCCTCATCCGAGCAAAGTCAAGAGAACTCACCGTCGATCACACAGCGAAGAACGTCTGCCTGCTCATGGATCTGGGATTCTCCATCAACTTCGCGAAATCACACTTGGTACCGTCGCAAGACGCCTTGTTCCTGGGTGCCAGACTCGACACAGTGGCACGGTTAGCTTCACCGTCAGAGGAAAGGACGAAGGCCATCCTGGGCAAGGTACAACGGCTGTTGACCATGGAAGTGGGCAGGGTGAGGTCCATCAAATCCAATCTCGGCATGTCATCGTGCATCTACCTCGTGTGTCTATGCAGGTTGCGGATGCGGCCACTGCAGGAGTTCCTCGATGCCCGTTGGTTGCAAGCGGCAGGCAGCTTCGAAGACAAGATCTCCCTCAACGAGACATTCCGTCAAGCGATCCGATGGTGGGGCTACCGTGTGCACCTCGCGGCGGGCATGGACTTCCAGACCCCAGCGCATCAGGAGACGGTGATGACGGATGCCTCCCTGGAGCGATGGGGAGCGCACACCGGAGATCTCCATGCAAGAGGCCTTTGGCTCCCGGAGGAGAGGTCCCTGCACATCAACGTCCTGGAGCTCCGGCCCGTGTTCTGGGCCCTCAGGTCTTTCCTTCCGTCCCTCAAGGGCAAAGTGGTACGGATCTTCACCAACACCACCACCATGATGTTCTACATCCGGAAGCAGGGGGGCAACAGATCCCCAGCCCTATCCAAGGAAGCGCAGGATCTGTAGCACTGGGCCGTCGCCCAGGGGATGTTCCTGGTACCTTTTCATCTGGTAGGAGTGAAAAACACTGTCACCGACTCACTCAGCAGGGAGCTGCACTCTTGCCACGAGTGGGAGCTTCGGCAGGATCAAGTGGACCTCCTATTCCGACAATGGGGTAGTCCCCAAATCGACCTGTTTGCGACGGCGGCGAACACCAAGTGCCGGAGGTACGCCAGGAGGTTTCCCCAGCCTGGGAGCATGGGCGATGCATTCTCCTTTCCCTGGGACGGCCTGTTCCTGTACGCGTTCCCACCGTTGCTGTTGCTTCTGTGACTCATCAATCAACTCAGACGGTCCTGGTGCAGGATGATCCTCGTCGCACCAGCGTGGCCAAGGCAGTTATGGTTCCCGGACCTTCTGGACTTGTCCGCATCCCCCCCAGTCAAACTGCTGACGGACGCAGATCTTCTCGCCAGGGATGGAGGCGCCATCCTACATCACGACCCGGGATCGCTGACCCTGCAGGCCTGGCTCCTGCAGCACTAGAGTTCGGAGGCTACGATATCCCGGCGGTCTGCAAAGAGGTACTTGCAAAGGCCAGGGCGTCCTCGACTCTTCAATTCTATGGACATAAGTGGAAGAGGCTCTCTGTCTGGTGCCGTGCACAGAAGGGTTTATAGTCATAATCTCGAATGTACAAATCTCGAAAAAAAAGGTCGAAAAAAAAAATGTGGCATTTTTCTTCCCCCCAACCTTTTTTTTTTTTACCTATTTTATTTATATATACTAGAGCCCAAAAAAAATATAGAAAAAAAAAAAATCGACATTTTTTTTTTTCAGACATTTTTTTCGACATTTTTTTTTTCGCGATTTGTAAATTCGAGATTATGACTGACCACCGCACAGAAGATCAACCCTCTACGGATTACGGCCCCTCAAGTGTTGCCGTACTTGCTGTCGCTGGCCAAGGCGGGGCTGGCGCATGCCTCCATTAAGATCCACCTGGCGGCTATCTCCCGCTACACCAGAACTCCGGGGCGGTCGTTGCTGTGGTCTCACCGCCTGGTGAAGGAGTTCATGAAAGGACTGTTCCTCTTGTTCCCGCCGGTGAAGGCTCCGGCCCCGGCGTGGGAGCTCAATGTGGTGCTGACCAGGCACATGGGTCCCCCATTCGAGCCCTTGCACTCTGCACCGCTGAAGTTCCTATCATGGAAGACAGCGATTCTTGTGGCCATCACCTCCGCACGAGGTGTGGGAGAGATCCAGGCCCTCTCCTGTAAACCTCCATACCTGACATTCCACGAGACGAGGGTAGTGCTGAGGACGCACCCCTCCTTCATGCCCAAGGTGCCGTCAGACTTCCATCTCAACAAGCCCTTGGTGTTGCCTGTTTTCTTCCCATCGCCGGCTGAGAGGACTTTGCACTCGCTGGATGTTGCTAGAGCGCTGAAGTTCTACGTGGACTGCACGAAGAGTCTTCGGAAGATATCACAGCTGTTTGTGAACTTTGGACCTGTGAACCAAGGGAAGGCTCTCTAGGAGGCTTCCATTTACAGATGGCTCTCAGGCTGCATCATGCACTGTCACCGGTTGGCAAACTGACCGTTGCCTGGCTGTCCGAGGGCCCATTCAACCAGAGCGATTGCTGCTACCATGGCGTTCCTGTCTGTTGTGCCCCTGCTGTACATCTGCAGGGCTGCTACGTGGAGGTCGACACACACCTTCACGAGATTCTACTGCGTCGACCGGGATTCCAGGGAGGAGCAACCTGTTCGCTTGAAGGTGAGCCTAGTGAGGAGGTAAGAGATGCTTAAGGGTGAGTTGTTGAAATGCTTAATGGTGAGCCTTGCCACCTCCCTTGGTTGTGCATGTGTGTACAGCTATATATTCTTGTATTCATGAGCATGTGAATCCATGCCAGACCCCATGCTGGAGTAGGAACTAGTTACTCCCCTCTGTGTCTCTTCTCTTGGTCCTATCGCCACTTTACGTGCTACCAAATCTGAAGATGGCTGCCAGAGGAGGGGCTTAGGTAGAGGGCAGTCATTGGTTATGGGCAGTATGACCCTGAGACCAGTGATTGGTTAGTAGTAGAAAGACAGTTCAGAAACTAAACTGAAACTGATTTTTTCTTTACCGAGGATTCCCTGCCTGACAACGGGGAATATTCATGAGCATGTGAACCCATGCCAGACTCATGCTGGAGAACAACAGTTACAGGTAGGTAAGTAACTTGTTCCTTGCCTTCCATTCCTTCAGTGCCCCCTGGACCACGGTCATCAGACCACCCCTTTATCTCCAGACCTCATTCTACTGGAGATCTGTCCGCTTCTGTCAAAAAGCACAATCGTGCTAGTTCCACGTTCAGAACAAAGGAAGGGGTCGTACTTAACCTATTTTCTGGTACCAAAGGAGGACTGGCTTGCAGCCCATCCTGAATGTGCGGCTGCTGAACTTCTTCCTACGCAAGGACAAGTTAAAGATGGTTACTCTAGCACAGATTCCTCAAGCCCTTGATCTGCAGGACTGGGTGGTTTCCCTAATCCCTGAGGATGCCTTCTTCCAGGTGCCAATTCATCGAAAGCTCAGGAAGTACCCGAGGTTCGTGGTGGGTCAACACCATTACCAATTCAAGGTCTTTGCGTTCAGGCTGTCTTCGGCTCCCAGGGTTTTCACCAAGCTGCTAGCAGTGATGGCGGATCGCTTCTGGAGGAAGTGCTTTTGTGTCTTTCCCTACATGGACGTCTGGCTCGACTGAGCTCGCTCTCCAGAACTAGTGTCGGAACACCTACTCCTCCCATACACTCTATTGCACATCCTGGGATTTTCCCCAAACTTCAAAAAGTCTCAGGTTTTGCTGTCCCAGTCCCTCAGATTTATCGGTGTGTTCTTTAACACTTGTCTGGGCATAGCCTTACCTCCCAAGGATCGAGTGGCAAACATTTTCTGGATGGCCAATGTCTTCCAATCCCAGCAACAAGCCCCAGCCTCTGCTTTCCTGCATCTTCTGGGCCTCATGGCCTCTGCATTCTGGTGGTGTCGGAGGCAAGGTTGCTTCAGTGACTTCTTCTTTGCCAATGGCCCCAGTTCAGGGCCACATGTAGGACCCGGTAGTCAGTCAAAATCTCGAAACCAAAATATCGAATACAAAAAGACCGAAAAAAAAAATATCGAAAAAAAAAATATCGAATTTTTTATTTATTTATTTATATATGTTTTTGGGGTCAGGTAAGTAAAAAAAAGGGGTAAAATAAAAAAAAAATGAAAAAAAGGGGGGTTGGGGGGGGGAACCCCCCCCATTTAAAAAAAAACACATTGAAAAAAAAATTCGATATTTTATTTTTCGGCCTTTTGTATTCGAGATTTTGGTTTTCGAGATTTTGGTTTTCGATATTATCACTATAAACCGTAGGACCCCTTGAAGTTCTCGGATCAGGTGGCTCAGGATCTTGCATGGTGAGCCATGTGAGACAACTTGCTGAAGGTCGTGTTGTTTCACCAAACATTGGCACCAGGGGACGGTGGTCATGCACATCTGTCTGGTTGTGGCATTCACCTGTAAGACTTAACAGTGAAGTAACTGTGATGGCCCACAAAGTCTCTGTAGCACATCAACTTGCTGGAGCGGAGTGCGATCTGGCTGGGCCTGGTCGCCTTCCTCCCCTCTGTGAAAGGCAAGACTGTGCTGACACAACAGAGGGACCATTTTCTACCTCAACAATCGAGGTGGTGTAGGGTCCTTGCCTCTGTGCAGAGAAGCAATGTGACTGTGGTTCTGGTTTCTGGAAAACACGGTCTCTCTGACGGTTGCTCATCTGGATGGACGAGAAAATGTCACAGTGGATGCCTTGAGCAGACAGACTTTTGCCTCCCACGAGTGAAACCTCTGTTAGAAAGTTCTGGAGGATATCTTCTCCTGTTTGGAACTCCTCAAGTGGACCTCTTCGCTGACCTTGTCAACAGGAAATGGGAGTCGTTCTGCTCCAGGGAATTTCCTCGTCAGGCATCTATGGGGGACATGCTGACAGTCGAGTGGACTTTGATATGATTTGGTATTTGTATCGCGCCTCTACCCAAGTGTTTCTAGGCGCCACAAGACGGGAGGGGAAACGGGAAAGTCAAGACAAATTATATTACTAGGCCTTGTGACATGCAGATCATGCAAGTGCAAACGAGAAGTGCACTTAATGCGTCCTTTATGCGTTGCCACCAAACCCTGCCATTCATATGGTTCAGGAGATTGCACCTGTTCAGAACCACATTGAGTCTTACTTCCCCTAGACTGGGCCCGGGGAACGTGGTATCTGGAGTTGCTGGACATGTCCATCTGCCCTCCTTGGAACCTATCGAGGAGAGTCGACTTGCTCTCCCATTCGGAAGGGTGGATCCTCCACCCAGACCTCAGCATCCTGAACCTTCATGCTTGGCTGTTGAGAGGCTGATATATAAGGAGTGGAACCTGTAGGATAAAGTCCTTGATGTGCTCCCTTCAGCTTAGAGGCCTGCTACAGAATTCATGTATTCCTTCAAGTGGCGTATATTTTCGAGGGGATTGGGTCCTCCGACGTATTCCATATCTATGACATGTAATCACCACAGCTGTGCTGCTTCGAAAAATCTTCGGCTCCTGCGTCGATGACGTCGATTCGCCGCCCTCAAGGACCTCCTCCGACGGCCAACGTCACTGGATGTTATAAGTAGGACGCACGACGCCCGTAGCCTCAGTTGTAGTTTTTTCCCAGAACGTGTGGCACCAGTCTTCTGCCAGTCTGACACACAAAGCCTTGCGGAAACGTAAGCTGCAATCGTATGAGAAATTCTGTTGCGGGGAAGGGAGGGAGGGAGCAATATGGAATATGTCGTCGGACCATCCCATCGAAAGAACGTTACCAGGTAAGAGAGTAACTTGTTCTTCGTTCTGGAGCCAGGAGAGGGATCCTGTCCTGGCATCCTGTCCTCTATCAACTGTGTTGGATTTTCTGCTTTCTTTGTCCCGGGTGGGCCTGCAGATTTCCACTTTTAAGGCTTACCTTGCCTCTATTTCGTTTAAGAGGTCCCTGGAGCAGGGTTTGTTCTTCGCAATTACCAGCTGTGAAGTTTTTGCAGGGTTTGTGTAACCAATTGCCTTCCGTCAGTGTGTAGTTCTGGTGTGGGATTTGAATTTAGTTTTGATGTTTCTTTTGGGCGCTCTGTTTGAGCCCCTGCACTCATGTTCTATTAGGTTACTCACCCTTAAGGTTATTTTCCTGGTTGGCATTACTTCCACGAGAGTACATTCCAGGCGTTTTCTGTTTTCCCTCCTCATTTGTTTTTTTTCATTGAGAAAATGATGTTGAGCGTGAGACCCCCCTTTTTGCCAAAGGTGGTCTCGGATTTCCATCTCTCAGATGATCCATCTTCCTGTGTTTTGTCCACTGCCTCACCCTTTCAGGGCAGAGGAAGGATTCCATCGGCTGGACCCAGCTCCAGCCCTGAAGTTCTATGTCTCTCGTACTAGAGCGCCTAGGAAGGATGACCAGCTTTTTGTTGGTTACGCTGGTGCTTGTGCTGGCAGGGCTGTTAGAAAAGAGACCCTGTCCAGGCGGATCATTCTCTGCATCTCAGAATGCTATGATCTGGCTGGAAAGAGAGAGAGTGGCTGCCACCTCTGCCCTGTGAGGGGTGTCTGTCCTGGACATTTGCCAGGCAGCAACGTGGGTGACTTTGCACAAGTTTGCTTAGCGTTATTGCTTGGATTCTCTTGCGGTCTGGTAGGGCAGTCTAGAGTTTTCTTTTTTTCTGTGGTGTCCTTTCTTCCTCCCTCCTCCAGGTTACGTACTGCTTTGGGAGTTTGTCATAGATGAGGAATCCATGGGAGGATGAAGTCCATTAGTACACCACTATGTACGCGACTATGGTCGCTCAGCTTCAGAGTACTAGGGGAAAAGGGTGGAACTGAGGTTGCGCAGTGGCGCTATATATAATAGCCCCGATGTCCTATCTGGCGCAGCATGTAGGTGTCGGACGGAGCCGACGCAGGGATGCGCTGTTCCCCTGCCAGCGTAAATGTTTCCAGAGATCAGCTGAGCCTGGATAGAGATATCATAGATGAGGAATCGGTGAGAGGAACGCCCATTAGAAAGAACATTACCAAGAGTTTAAGTAATTTGTTCATCTTAAAATAGAACTCTGAAAAATGGTACATGGGAAGCACAATACACGCAGTGAAAGTAAGAATCTTACAAAACATATGTGCCATAAAGAATAAGGATTTCTCGCATTCACTTTGCAGAAATGCATACAGTAGACTATGCATCACACAGATTGTTTGCAATAGACCAAGTGGAACTCTTTCCCCCCGCCCCAGGGGGAGACAGAAAAAATTCTATGACAAAAGGAATCAATGTATATTCATTGACCTTGATACTAAGAATACAAGGGCACATCATTTAGATAAAGCGATGCATGTATTTATAGGGACATGAATGAGTTGCAACATACCATAACTATATAGGAGTCCTGGAGAATCTCAACACGTTCCAAAGGAACCCAGTTTCCTAGCAGGCACACTAAGCAGAAACACAGATCAACCCTCAGAATACGAGCGGAAACTACATTCTATATTCAAAAAATGCCTCACTTATTTCTTCAGGTTCCCCCATAAGGTGTCCAAGGGGTACGCACTGTGGATCAGTTGTTCGGGGATATTTGCATACACTTTTTCTCCAGTGCCATTCTTGAAGAAAGTAATCCACAAGATGAATCGGGAGCACTTAAAAATGTTCCTAGTTGCGCCAATGTGTGCTCGTCAAACATGGTATTTCCACCTGTAAAGCTAACTTGCCCTTACAACATGTCACAGAATCAAGGGTCAACCCTACATCTACATCCTCAGACAACCAATTTAGCAGCTTGGCTCCAGCGGTCATAGAATTCAGCCATCTTAATTTACCTAGCAGATGCATGGAAATATTAAAGTAGCATGTAAACCAAACACTAGACACTACTGTAACAATTTATAGCATGGTGTAGAAAGTCAAATGTAAACTTCAGTTTTTAGTCTCTGGTCTGTTCTTTAATTCCTTAAAGGTCCATTTAGCTGCCCAACCTGCATACACCTCTTCACAAAGCAAGGTTTCATGGTGGACATTTCCAGTCGTGAAAGCCTTCTTGGAATGGGTCAAAGAAATATATCCCCAATTGCAATTCCACTCCCAGGATGGGATTTAAACATTGTAGTCTCTTTTTTTTTTGGTAAATATTTTTATTGATTTTCAACATATAAATGCATAACAAGCGATAATACATAACAATTTTCCCCTTATTCTTAAATTTCTTTCTCTCCCCTCCCTCCGCCCTTCCCACCTCCCCACTCCAACAATTCATTCCCCTTTCAACACATATTAACTTTTAAATATCATAACTTGATCCAGACTATTCAATTCATCATACGTCTTGAGTTGATTAGTAGGGAGGGTGATGAGAAGAAAAGAGAAAAAAAAGAAAAAAAACACACAATTGGGACTGGTCTACAGATCATAAGTTCATTAGGTCAACATAGAGTATTAAGAGTTCATAAAGTGCTTCATGAGTTGCGGTTGAAAGAACATATGCTCACTGTCAGAGACATAATCTAGAAAAGGGTGCCAGATTTTTCGGAACCTCGAGAGCTTTCCTTCTAGCATGGCCGTGAGTTTCTCCAGGCCCAATAATTCCCATATTTTTATCCACCAATACGCTATATGCGGGCCTTCTATCGTTTTCCAGAACCGGGCTCTTGTGATACGAGCAGCAGTA
Source organism: Ambystoma mexicanum (assembly GCF_040938575.1). NCBI lineage: Eukaryota > Metazoa > Chordata > Amphibia > Caudata > Ambystomatidae > Ambystoma > Ambystoma mexicanum. The sequence continues at coordinate 302,319,647 of NC_090941.1, forward strand.
AGTACTTTTGAGATCAAAGCCGCCTTATGCCCTGACATTGGAAAGGCCCCATTTTCCGGCGCATCCCCCAGTAACAGCACTCTTGGATCCATGGGAAGCAGAGACCCTGTAACCTCTTTAATGTTTGACCTCACCTCCAGCCAATACGTTTGAATAACTGAGCAATGCCACTACATATGAGCCATATCCCCCCGTTCCCCACAACTGTGCCAACATGTGTCTGGATATTCTGCGTTAATTGAATTAAGTCTACTTGGAGGGAAATACCACCTAAAACAGACTTTAATGGCGCTTTCTTTCACTAGCGACCTTTTCTGAGCTCTATGCCAGATCCACTGCCAGGACTCCTCTGAAATCTCCACCCCATTTCCCTCTCCCAAGCTTTGCTATAAGGACGTTTCTCTTCTAATGGGGCTTTCTCTAATAGCTGATAGCATAGGGATATTTTATGTGATTGCTGCCCCTCAAGGATTTTAAGTTCTATACCCACTGGAGCCCACCCAGCAGCTTGAAGGGTACCCATATTAGTGAGCCAATGGCGCAGTTGAATATATCTAAAGCGTTCTGTCTCTGAGATTCCGAATTTTTCCTTACATTCTTGGAAAGTCAGAGGTTCCTGATTAATGTACAAATCCCTCAGTCTTAAGGGCTTATCCTGACTCCAGTTTTGATATGTTTTGGCCTCGAGCCCTGGAGTAAACGCTAGGTTCTGAGTGATAGGGGATAACGGGCCTAGCCCCGATGGGATACCTCTCTGTGAGCATGCCTTATCCCAGCTCTTAAGTGAGGCGAGGGTGTTGGTAGCATCTCTCCCCCGCCCACCCCCCTAAACCCCCCCCCCAACCCGTGGCTTCGGGCCACTTTCGGGAGAAACGGGAAATATGCCAAGGGGAATGGAGAGACAGCTTGTTCAATCCCTTGCCATTTGGGGGGATCGGATGAGTTTCCCCAGGAAAGCATCACTGCAACCTGAGCTGCCCTATAGTACCATGATATCGAAGGGAGGCCCAGACCGCCAAGCATCTTTCCCCTTGTTAAGAGCTTACCGGGAACACGTGGTTTTTCCTTTTTCCAAATGAACCAATATATCTCTTGCTTAATGATTATAAGCTTGAACTCGAGGATCGGAATTGGCAAGGAATGAAACGCGTATAATAGTCTCGGGAGAAGCGTCACCTTAATTGCGTTAATGCGGCCTAACCATGAGATCTCTTGAGAATCCCACCGTTGCAGCCACTTTTGCCTCCTTAAACAGAGCAGGGATATTCGCTTTATAGAGGCCAGCATAAGTCGGAGTGAATGTTACCCCCAAATACGGGATCTCCATTGAAGACCATGGAATGTGTGATGTTCTGAATTTCTTCTAACCTACTGGGATCTGCAGTTAAAGCCATCCCTACAGATTTAATTGGGTTCACCTTGAAGCCAGAAATCGAGGCAAACCACGCAAGGAGGTCTAAGAGGGGTGAAATCGGATTGGGTGCATCATTTAGGAAGCAAAGTAAGTCATCCGTGTATAATGCTACTTTATGGCATTGTCCCGCTATCTCAAAGCCTAGAATATCTGGGTGTAATCTAATGTGTTGGGCCAAAGGCTCCATCGCCAGAGCAAAAACTAAGGGTGACAGGGGGCGACCCTGCCTAGGCCAACACAATCAACGGGGTCCAATTTTTATTTACTTTGACCTTGGTCGAGGTGATTTGAAAATTTGAGAGTGTTAGTGTGAAAAACCCTGGGCCGAAGCCAAACCCCTCTAATACCATTTCTAGATATCCCCAGGACATACTGTCAAACGCCATATGGGCGTCCAGGACAACCTTCCTGGGATCTTGGGGGCAAGGGCAATCAAATGAATAGCTCGGCGGACATTATCATACGGGAAGAAAGGACAAGCCTTCGGCAAGGAAAAGGGTTCACCCCTATTCCTCAAGGTCGGACTGAGAGAACGACCAAATGGACACAGTACCTTATTCGAATGAAAAAAGCTGGTGCCACGGCAGTTGTTCCTGGAAGTTTCTGCAGACTCACGGTTCCTGAAGTTTCAGGTGTGGGGACAAGAAGGACGACGTCTGGAGCGATCTGCACTACCCAGGGAGGAGGCCAGCAGCAGCAAAGCAACGGTGAATAAAAGGTGCGCTCCTTTAAAACAGGAGAGGGCTCTTCTGATGGCTATCCGGACCACTACAGCTTCGTGCAGCGATTTCGACCCAGGAGAGGATTCTCTGGCTTTAGAAAGGTGAGCTGGTTGATCCTACCAGGCTCAAGGGAAGAAGACTCCGGACTGGATCTTCTCTGTCGTTGAAGGGTAGATAGCACAGGACTGCAGCAGGACTTCACCGGGACTCGGGAGTTGCAGCAGCCGTCTTCTCCGCTTCTCGTCGGTTCTTGTAGGACCAGTAGCGACTCTGACTTCCAGCTCAGGAGTCCTGCCTTTTATGCCAAAATCCCCCATTCACACAGCCTGGCTGTCAATCACACAGCAGGGGGGTTGTCCAGCCCCGACAATCACCTCAGCCAATGGACACAAAGTGTGACTTCGGTCTCCAAGGAGACCCTGTGCAGGGGGTTACTAAGCCCCTCCCTCACATTCAGCCCACCTAGAAACCCAGACTCCAAAGGAGGGCTTCTTCGCAGAAGCCCGGCAAACGGATGGCGAACAAAGAAGTCAAACCTGGTTTGCCGCGCAAAGTAAAACACAAGAAGGATATTAACACAAAGAAATGGCGACTAAACCCCACCGGAGCCAAAATAAAATGTATTTGGTCAAGCGGGTTTATGTTCAAGGCTAATGCAATAGCCTAAAACAGTACCACGTTTATATAGTATAATCGCGGTAGAAAAGATAGGGTAGATACCACTCCCACCAGCCAACAAGGCTCCAGGAGGTACAGACAAAAAGGGATCAGAGTTAACCCTTTCCAGTACTTCATGTAAGATGGGGTGTACTGGGTCTGTAGGTTAAATGACTACATAAAGTAAATGGCAACTTTGCCTGTTTCTGGGGGACAGTTGTCAGCCCCAGAAAAATGGAGTCAGTGGGAAGTCGTAGAGACAACCATGTGTCACCGCACTGAAGGTGCTGACACACACACACACACACACACACACACACACACCCCCCCCCCCCCCAATAAATGTGATTTCTGCCTAACAAGCGGGCCGAGTTAAGCCTGTCATGACTTCCCAAATGCACTGAATTTTAGAGGGTTTTTTTGCGATAAATTTGGGCACCTTAACTAAATTTACAGATGCCCCGTAATAAGTCGCACCACATTGGTGGAAAAAATAATCATAGGGATCATAGGTACAGTAGACGTCACACTTGGGATAAAATTACAAACGCACCCAGTCGTCATCCCTTTTCAAACTTCGAAAACATGTGCAGTACTCTGCACCAACCAGTAGATATTAAAGCATGTGAATCTAAGCAGATATAAGCATCAGAAATATGATTATGGTAAGTTATGTATACCATGTGTGTATACATATATATTTCTGAGGCTTGTGGATTTGCTTAGAATCGTATGCTTTGCATAGGCCGCCATCTAGTGGTACGTGCTGTAAGGAAGGCATGGTATCATACAGTAAGACAGACACAAGTGATCACAGTTCAAGGGTGTTTATTAAACTTCAAATGGGTTTGAAAAACGCCCATCTAATCCCAAGTCTAAAGATGGAATCAAGCTACCACCATCAAATAATAATAACGTAGTCCTAGTAGAGTCTTGTCAAAATAAAAGGGCCAATACTGTAAACCTATTGCAAATCCTTAATTCTAAATACAAATAGTGTGGGAAACAATGTTATGCAAAAGAAGTGTTCCAGAAATTATATCGGGATATTCCAGCCCGTGGCTTCCCTTGCCCATGTTTTCAGCATGGGACAAGGCAGCACACTCTAGTTTAGCACACTCTCTGGCTTCTCTAGCACGAGGATGCAGTTCAAAACCTCAACATCCGGGCCTTCTGTGCCAAAGTCTCTTATTTCAGAGAGCCTGATGCGACACAACAAACATCAAAGTTTCTTTCTTCTCAGGATTTCACATGTACAACTTCTTGGGTGATTTACTGTTGACCTCGGGTCCCCCTCTGCTGGGCTCAGACCCACTTTAACACAACGCCTTCAATTGGTCTCCCTCTGTCGGGCTCAGACCAAATGTATCTACTTTAACAAACTTTCTTTACTTCATCAAAATCAAAGACTGTTGACTGTGCACGGGACTTTGCTCGACCCGTCGCAGGACCTCTTCGGTTCACAATTCTTTGTTCTCCTCTCAATAGTACCTTTCTAACTTTCACTTTTGCCACTTCGCAGAGACCTTCGATTGAGCACTCGTGTGCCGGCCCACAAGGTATTGTATCTTGCTTTTAAAGTTCAATCACTCATCAGCTGTTCAACTTTGCTTGCCTCCGTTTTAACAATGTTCATTCCAGTGAATGCTGCCTCCCGCAACCTTAGCTTCAACACAGACCGGTCTTGTATCGTTCTCCCCAACTCTCCGGCTGTGCTGACTTGACTGACACTACTTTGTTCTTGGAGCCAAGGATGGTACCACAGCAGCTGCTGCTTCTACCCGCCTTGATTGTTGATGCAAGAGGGCCCAGGGTGCTTTCTAATCGTGAGAACTCTTGAAAGTAACGGTTTCTTGTTGGAAAGGGCAGGGGAATTTCCCTCTTTGCAATCCCCTCTCATTTAGCCGTCTTTCTTCTCTGTTTCAGCTGACGTCTCGAAACTGCTGTTTCTTCGTGTGCTTTGACTCACTGAGAGTGTGCTCCGCCTTTTATCCATGTGGGGAAACTTAATGGAAATCATGTGTGCGTGATGGTCCGTAATTGCCTGACCTTGCCTGACCATTGTATTGAGACACGTCAGTTATACTGTTCGGGTGTTGGTCTGTTTTCTCCAATAGCGGGCTGTCTGTGTGAAAGTGTTCATGTTGTAAAAGGAGGGGGTTGGGGGCTAGAGTTCCTAAGTATCCTACCTAGTAGGATGGCGTAAAGGTGTTACAGTGAAGGGGATACCGTGTCTCACCATTCGGTGTCACACTCCCGGAAGAACCCTCACCCAGGTGATCCTCCCGCACTGGTCCCAAAAGTGATGGCCCTGTCCAGACCACCTGGATGACAGATCCGTGGGGACTAGTGGTTGAGACATCTTCTGGTTTGGCACAGTGCAGAGGTATTTCAAGACTTGTTTTCGAAGTTAGAAAAGGGTCGTCGACTGGGCGTGTTGTTGGTAATACTATCCCTAATGTGACGTTCGTTGTACCCATGGTCCTTCAAGCATTGATGTCCCTTCGATCATTTTTTTCCACCATAGTGGTCGGTGGCATGTTGCAGAGTTCCTGGTTTATAGCCTTTATATATTTTATGTTGAAATACATATAACTTCTCATCAACATCCTCGACAGACTTCTCAACAGCGTTTTCTACATGAAGCACTTCGGCACCCATTCTGCTGACTGTTTTTTGCTTCAGCATTCACCAGGCTACTGCCTGTACAGTAGGGAGAGTCAGTGGTGTTCCAGTGGGGTGCTACATATATTATGTTGATTTATATTGTGCACCGCTACCACCCAAGGGCAGTCTGATATATTCTCCTTAGAGAATGCCTACATTTCCATACTCTGTTTTTGCTCTGGTTATTTTCCCTGATCTTCAGTCATGGAAAAAAACATTTAAATTTTGTCCATGCTGCCATACAAAATATCCTTGAAAGGACGCTCACCAGTTGTTCAGTCGCTGCCTCCTGAGAAATCATTGTGAAAAACACTGCAGCCTGCCAGCTTTTTCGACCCAAAACCTTGAAAGATCAAAGCACTAAGCTTTGGGCAGGCCATGCAATGCAGGCAGAAGCCAGCCTAGACTCACCAACAAGCGCAGGAGAGTCCGACGAAGAACAGTGTGTAACACACACAACCCCCAGCCAGTCGACAACAAAGTCGTTGAAATCTGGCCACACGGTACACAAATGTACCTCTGGTGCTTCTACCTCGATGTCATCCTCTGCACTCACCCCATGTGTGCGAAACGGCAGTCCTCCCAGACAAATGTCAAGCGAGAAGTCTACCGTGCCTAAAAAGCCCTCACGCCATGTTTCAAAAGCGCACACGGTTGAATGTACGCCGAAACAAACGCCCATGTCATGCAGCGTTCAAGCGCCTGAACATCTGAAATCAAAACTTCCTACTCAAGAGACGGGTTTTCAACAACTGTCGAAACGCCCTCACTCACATACAAGAACTTTGACGCAAATGCATACATCGCCGAAACACTTTCAGTACACTGAGGCATTATCTCCTTTGTCACAAGCTTTTCTTTCTGAACCAACCCATAACCCTGATGAGGTTATATTTCCTCTTAAAGATGCGCCTGGGACAGGCTCTTGGACAAAAGAAAGATTTGTGCAAACTATGGGCAAAGTCTCATCTTTCGTGTCATTTTTGGAAAAATATCCTGTTAAACAAAAGCATATTGATTTGAACAGGACAAGCCTCCTTCTAAATCCTCTAGATGACATGAAGTCTATTCACAGCCCCAAGGTGCAGGGTTTACAGAAGAGGTCATTGATTTAGATCAAGATAATACTGATTATGATGATCAATATAGTGATGATGATCTTCATGAGGACGCCACATTTCTGCTTCCTTCACCTCAGGATGATGACCGGCATGTAGCTAATTCTCCTGTACATTACCAAATCGTGCATAATCTGCTTAAAAAAGGCAGCAGACCATTTCAGAATTCAGACACAATATGTTTTACAAGATCTAGATTTTGTAGATTAAATGCTACAAGAAAAGACTTGGGGCAATTCATTCCACTGCTTCAGTCGGTATCCAAAATAATTCAACCGTCTTTAGAAACTCCTTCTTTCCCCAGGGCTGTTAATTCCAGTGTGGAGAAAAGATTTCGTCCAGCACCCTCTGACACGTTATACATACAAGGTCTCCTTAAGCCAGATTTCCTGAGGGTTACCACCACCCACAAGAGGGCAGGCACTACCTTAGCTTCCACAGATGCTCCTCCTAAAAAGGAAAGTAATAAACTCTTCACCCTGGGGGAACGAAAGGGTCAACTTAAGCCGCGTGCCAAGTGTGTATTGGCCACAATACCACTCTTTCTTACCAGCTATAATGGGGCACTCTGGGACAATGTTCAGTCTCAGCTGGACTCAGTCCCTGAACCACTTCGAACTCTAATTTCAAAAACAGTAGCCGAGGGCAAGCAAGTGGCTAACAATATTATTAAAGGTAATTTAGATGCAGCTGACAATGCTCGTAGGATTTTAGCAGAAGTCACAGTACTGAAGCGTCACGCTTGGTTGTGACAATCGGGTTTTACGCTTGAGACGCAAGCAGCCTTACTCAATATGCCTATTGAGGCTAACTTGTTTGGAAAGGCAATGGATGGCTCCTTGGAAACTGCAAAATAAAAAGAACACAAGACTGTAAAATACTTAAACCGAATTTCTATCAAACCCTATGTTAAGCGTGGTATTTTTAACACATGTAGGCTTTTTCATGGACAAACATATCCACGCGCAACACTATCTGCCTTCAACCAAGTTTCATCATCCCCTTGTTACTCTAACACTTCAGTCAACCCCCTTTCAATCCGCCTATCAAAGAGGCTACAGATGGTGTAGAGGTCTCTCTTAAGACAACAGTCGCTAAAAGCTTAGCTGCCTAAAAGCATTGACAGTCCGATTCAGGTTCCCTCCTATGTTTCCCCAGTAGGGGGTCACGTCTCACAACTCAGCCACGCATGGGAGGGAATCATCTCAGACAAGTGGGTACTTTGCACCGTGTCCAAGGGGTACTTCATAGAGTTCCTCACATGGCCTGATTACCATCCACCAACGCAACAGAAAATGTTGCAAGAACAGCAGCCAATTCTACAAGAGGAGTTTCAAACTCTTTTACTAAAAGGGCTGATAGAACTGGCCCCTCCTCAAGAGGTAAATGAGGGTATTTATTCAACATACTTCCTTGTTCCCAAAAAGGATTTAACTATGCACTCTGTGTTAGACCTTCATCCAGCAAACGCAAATGTCAAACCGCAAAAGTTTCAAATGACCTTCTTTCAGGAAGTAATTCTGCTCTTAAAACAGGGGGATAACATAGCTACAGTGGATATGAAAAATGCATACTTTCATAGTTAAATGTTGCCAGTGCCCAGGAAATATCTCTGGTCCCAAGTCGGAACTTCTCATTACCAGTTCAAGTTGCTTCCCTTTCAGCATATCCTCAGTGCCTAGAGTATTCACCAAAGCCCATGTTTTGTAGCTGGTTGTCAGATAATTGTACGAAACGCCATGTGCCTTCTAGGGATGATGGCTTCCTGAATTTACCTACTGCCTCGCGCCCGACCCCGCATGCGTTGTCTGCAAGAGTGGCTGGCAAAACACTGGTCGCCAGCAAGCGGTCAGTGGGACAATCTAGTGGTAATTTCACAGAACTTAGTTCAATCCTTGCAATGGTGGACAAAGGAGAACTTTCTGCAAGGAAAATCATTATCCACCCCTGCAGTAGAAGCCACTCATACCACAGACACATCATTGTCAGAGTGGGGAGCACATCTCAATCACACAGCTCTTGGCAGATGGTCACAATTACCAACTTCAAGCCTTTCAACATCTACTTCAGAGGAAAACAGTCCTAGGCCTAACAGACAGCACTACAGCCATATTTTACATAAACAAGCAAGGCGGAAGACATTCTCTAAGTCTGTCCAAACTAGCACAGAACATTTGGAATTGGGCATTCAGTCGCCACATGTTCCTACTGCCCTATCACGTTCCAGTGGAACACAACTGCCTTGCCAATGTGTTAAGCAGAGACTTACAGCTTCAGTCAGAATACGAATGGCAATTGCACAAAAACATTCTACAAGTCGTCATCTTAAACTGGGGTCAAGCAGACCTAAATCTTTTTGATGTTTTCTAACTGAAGACACTGTTGGAGACTGTTGGACTGTTGGTGATATTCCATTAAGGAACTTTAAAAGCCCACCGGGTGCGCGGAGCGCCGGCCTCGGAGTCGGGCAGGCGAGTCCAGCCACTCGCCAGTCAGCAGCCGTAAGTTGCCGGATTGCAGGTCTAAATCGCTGCTCCCCCACCCCCCCTTCAGTGAGCGATGATGGCCGAGGGGAAGCTGCCGAGTGAGGCGAGCTGCGGAGGACAGCAGGTGTCCAAATACACGCCCAACGCCAAGTACCATGGCTGAGAAGTGTGTGCTCGGAACACAAGAAAAAGGAGGTAAGCCTTCACTGGTGCCCCTCGTTGAATTCTGTCCTGATCTCCTATTCGAAAACAGACTTGAGACCAGCTTTGAAATGACCAACGGCCCACGACCAGGGCTTCTCTTCCCTCCACTGTATGCCAAGTGAAAGGGGTACGTTCCCTACAGTCTTAAAAAAAAGAAACACTTTCAGGCTGTAAAGGGCGACGTAGAAAACTTTAAGTTTGCACCAGGCTGAGGGCTTGGATTGGCGCTGGTGTGAGTTCGGGCACATTACCTTTAACTGTAGACCCCCTCTTATACCCACACCTTGATGAAAGCAGGCAGCGGTGTGGAGGCCTCTCGGTAAATTGAAAACATTTTGGAACCCACCCTGGCCTCCACTTAACTGCAGCACTTGACATAGGCTCAAGTATGGAGACGAGCCTATGCAACCCGATCAGGGCTCCGAGAGTGGATTTGTTGTCCTTGGGACCCTGTTCCTCGGCGGATCCAAGCCGCCCGAGGAGGACCAAACTCCATGGCCGAGTGCAGCCCATCCCCCTGCAATGCACGCTGCTGGAGGCCAGAAGGGCCAGGTGGGGAGGGATGGGAAACACAAGTGAAAGTTGGTTGGTGTGTAGAGACCCCCTGACTCTTTGCTGGTGGGGAGGGAGGACCTTCCTGCTTGGTCTCCTCTGCTCCCTTCTAATTATGCATGTATGAACAGGTTAACAAACCAAATAGCTGTTGTTACTGATGCAGAATTATTTGAGGGGATGGAAGGGTTAGCAGAGATGTGAGGGGTTGACCACGGCTGTCACCTCCTTTCCATCATAAACAACAGTTCCCCTCTTAAAATGAGGTTCCCAACCCACAGCCAATGGGGAGAACACAGCCCCGAATGAAGATTTTATGCGGTCGCCCTAGGACGGTCCCTCACGAATGTCTTCTGTGTTGGGGGGGGGGGGGCAGAGAAAGACAACTGCCACGCTGTACCAGCACTCCGAGCAACGAAGGCTCGGTGAGGGAACAAAACACCATCCGATTCCCTGGAGACCTCTTTGAAAGAAGACATCGCCAAAATTGAGATAATTATTAAGCTGATGGAACCAGGTGGCCCTAGACCACCTACACAGAAGGCTGCAGGGTGTGGTGGTGGTGGATTGGTGAACATTCTGCCATCTCCTGAAGCGGGTCAAAGTCAACTCCCCAACTACATTGGATCAGAATCCTAAAACTCAAGAGTGGAGGTGCGAGTAGGAGGGGAAGATGCTGTGGGTCGAGTCTCCTCATTGGAGTCTGACTCCTCAGAAGGTCTCTTGGATTCTTCCTATGATTCACAGATAAGGAGAGGGGGAACAGCTGACCGGAAACACATTCAGAAACGTATCCAGACTCGAGAAGGGCTCTCAATAGTGGATTCACGAAATCTGATGTCTGTTAACTATCGCCCTAGCACCCTTCCTAAAACTGTATGAATTGATTACCGACACAATGAAGAACCAAGCCTCCCTAATAGCAATGCTGCATTTGAGTACTGTTTGAGGGCTTTATAACGGCGGCAAAGGAAGTTGATCATTGGGTGCCGAACCGAAAGGAAACCAACTGCATAGTTCCTTGTGTCTTAGGGCTCTCCAGACCGCCTCCGCAACAGGACTTGTCCTATGCCCGGACAACACAGCACACCCTCCGAGACCATCATATAGAGAGGGTCGACATCCACTGTGCCGATTACATTATTATCAGAGAGGACCCTGGGCCTATAGAAGAGGCTAGACTGCCTAGAACTTCTAGCATCGACTTACCGTCTTCTATGCTCCCTGTAGAAAATGAGCAATCAGAACCAGTTTGTAGCATAGCTGAGCAGCTATGCATGGCTGAGATGGAGTCAGTCACCTGTAGTGGCTCTGGACTCAGATCTCCCTTAGCTCGTATAAAATCGTCGCTCGGAAATGGAGGAAAAGAGTGGGAAGACCCACACAACAGCCAAAACCCAAGAACCAAAAACTGCATTCATTCGTGAGATCAAATGACTCAAGGACATATCTCAGGAACCTACCGCTCCTTGGCGTGAAGAATGGACGTTGTAATGATAAAACTGGCAAGGAAAACAAGAAGTCAAAAAGGGTTACACAAAGTCGCCCGACGGAGGAATCAATTATCTACCACAGTGGGTCAGTGGAGTCCCAGGCAACCTTGGAGGCATTAACTTTTCTACTTGACATGTCAGAATATCCCATTGATTTGAAGGATTTTCACACAGAATCCATTCTGGTGGGGCCCAATAATCAATCACTCGGTGTCCTTGCTTGATCAAATCGCAGCCTTGAACAAGAATGTAGCCGCTGTGGAAGAAACATTTCAGACGGCAGAAAAAAGAGCAGCCGCAGACAAGCGATGTAAACTCAATCGGTCTAGCATACAAAAGACCACAGAAACCGTTGCAGATTTGTTGCAAGTTGGTCTTAATCTTCACCTGGCTGGTCAATCTACTCAAGTATTCGAATGGGATAAGAATACAGTTGTGATGGCAAGCATCTTCCTGACCCTAGCAGAAAAAAGAGCGGAAGCGGACAAGAGGTTCAGCCAAGCACACAAGTCTGCAGATCTATCAAGGGACACTCACCCTGTCAAGAAAGACAATGACCATCTTCAGGGAAAAACATTACAAATGATAAAACTAGTAGATGGTGCCTTTGGCCAATACAAAGGAAGGGAGGAGAGGGCACCCCCTCAGTCTTACAATAAATCAGCACCAGAAGCCTGAAACTGGAAAGACTGGTCGATAGAGAAGATTCACTAATATCAAACAGAAGCAATGTCTTGGCTTTATAACATAGCATTCCCATTTTAAGACAAATACGATCAAATGATCTGGCAATAATTGAATTTGTCGACGAGTTTCGCATGGATGCCGTTTTTCTTCACATTCACTCCCCCATAGTCAAATATGCACTAATGGATGCAAGCACAGGCTTACAGCTCTTGGGCTTTTGACTTAACAGCTGTAGAACCCCATCAACCTGAGAAAAAGGAGACTATTGTTAATGCGGGCCAAAGGATTGTTAACCATCTCAAAAATGTTGACCATATCACCCAAAACGGTCTTAGGACGTCCACTAACTCCAACGAAATGGCCCTTTTGGGGGTTGGTGCTAGCAAGGACTTTAAACATACACAAGCCATAGAGATGGCCATCTCTTGCAAGCACTAATTATACATAACCATGTGGTCTAAAGATGCCTTTAACCTTATAAGGAAGGTGGAGTTTTCAGAGGCAAGCAAACCAGATATGGGTGACAAGGGCTCTTGGGCTTGGCTACCTTCTACCCTGTTGGGTAACAACATAAATTAACGGGCGGCTGGGGGAGTGGGGTTGCTTTCCCTGGCCTCCTGGAACACACAGGGTCACAATGACTTATTCACAAAAGGGGAGGTGAATTTTAAAGCCCATGATGTGATCTTCCTCCAAGAAACATGGCTATGCCTTAAGCCAAGCATGGATGGATATTCAGTCTTGTTAAACCTGGAAATTAGGGGCCTTAGTGGAAGACCAAAATCAGGCTTACTTGTGGCTGTCCGTAATGGCATTGGTTGGGGAATTGGTTCCACAAACAACCTCACCCCCTATATACAAATGGTCGAGTTGCAACGGTCCTTGCCAAAAATTACAAAAGTCCAAAAGAGAAGTTGAACATTTGGTGATCCTAAACCTCTACTAGAATCCAATGGCTGAACACGACGACGCCGTCATCGACAATGTTTTAGAGTTAGTCGATGGAGCGATAAGTGGTTAGGGCAAGAGATTTATCTGTGGAGACCTCAATTGTACATGTTTAAAAGGGTCTGGGCAAGTGTTAAGGGAGAGGACTTTCGACCCTTACCTCGTCTGAAAAATAGAGGGTTGGACTGGAACCTTTCCAGTGATTCAAGAGACCTTCACTTCCATAATGGCCACACAGCCAGCGATATGCTGTCTTGTATATGGTCACCGAGAAAACTGGCTACACAAGACTGTTTTTGTTTCTCTGAAGGTTCTCCCGCTCATTAAATCTTTGGCGGGGAGAGTCTAACTTAAGTGACCACAGAGCCTTAAGCCTATCTTGGCATGGAAAAGAATTGACAAATGTGGCAAGGCAGGGAGTAGAGGTGGCAACCTCCAATGGTGGGACCAGGCTTAAAATGACGAGAGAAAATATGAGGCCCTTTGTTTCCCAATCCGTGGAGAAAGTGAAATCACACACCATAGGGCTGCCTAGTGACCACGTTAACTATGTTAATGTTAAAAGTCATTTGTACCGCACACTATCACAACCGGAGTGGTCCCCTGGCGCTCTGGCGGCTCTGAAAGAGGGAGGGAGGGAGGGTGGGTTAGTGGGTGGAGGCTGGAAAAGTGCAAGATTGCAGTGATGTGCTGTTGGCAGCCTCAGCCCGGTGGTTCCGTCGGCTGGGCCTGGGGTGTATGCGGCCGGTAGTCGTCGTGTGCTGATGTGCGAGTCTGTGTGTTTTTGTTTTGTTGTTGCAGTGTAGTGAAGTTCGTGCGGTTTGCTGCGCTAGAGGTTTGTGGTTGTTTGGTTTGGAGTTTGAGAGGTGTATGCAGAGAAGGAAATTGTTAGTTTGTATCTCTATCCTGGACTGAACCGGTTGGGCTCGTGTAATCTTCCACGACGGGATGCTTGTACACCCTGAGCCTCAGGAGGTACATGCCCGTTTTTTCATTCGAGGCCGTTTGAGGATTTAGCTGTCCCCTCCGCCTGCTCCCTTAATAACCTTGCATGCTCCTCACCCCCTCCACATGACTAGCGCAGCTGCTAGTGTCCATACTTCCGATTGTGTGGTGATTGGTGGTATCTTGTCCGTTCCACAGCCCCGTGGTACCTAGTTGTGGCTGTACGGGCGGTGGGGGATGGTAAGGGTTGGTTGGAGTAGTTGCCTCCGTTTCTCTGGGTCTCGCGGGTGGACCTCTATGTCCAGCGTCAGCCCTACTGGTGCTCAGGGTACTTCTGTCGGATTCTAGGGGTTTGTCAATGTCCCTTTTTTGATGAGTCGTTTGTCTTATTGTTGTTTCGGTTTTAGTCTCTGGTGTTGAAGAGGCAGGTTTTTAGTAATTTTCTGAATTTAAGGTGATCTTTGGTGTTCCTTATTACTTTTGGGATGTTGTTCCAGGTTTTCGCGGCTAAGTGGTAGAAAGCGGTGCCTCCGAGTTTCTTCTTGATGTAAGGTTTTTGTTCCAGTCGGATTTCGTTGGTTGACCTGAGCAGTCTCGTTGGCTTGTAGATTATTTTTTTTTGTAGGAATTCTGCTCCTTGTCCGCTGATTGCCCTGTGCGTTATGCACATTGTTGCACAACTATGCGCTATTCTTAAGGAACTTAGTGTTTGGGAAACCTTACTTTAGGGAACCCAGGCCTGACCATCAGAACATCTTTGACAGAGAAGTGGTTGATAAACAAAGGAGGTCGAGGAGAGCTCTGAGTGGAGCAGCCAAAAGGAATGGGGGAAAATTAGACCATCTGGATCTCGTTGTCGTTAAATAAAAAAAAAGTAGTATAGGGCCCGGATTAGATGACACAAAGCAACGATGCTCCAACATAACTCAGAAATTATGTTAAAAGCGGTCTGGAAAAAAGATCCACAAGAAGTATGGAGCCTTTCAGTCATCCTTTCAGTCGAACAGCGTGTTGGGGGTGGACAGGGTAACACACTTCACAAATTTGTAATGGGCTAGTGGATTCCAGGGAGCGAGCAAGGACCAGACGCCCTCAGGAAAGTGGCTAGTCTCTTAGAACGCTGACAACATCCGGTCTAAAATACTTGGGGCTAGCACATCAAGAGCCCCCGGCTTGAATGGCCTTTTTAACGCCATCCTTAAACAGGACTCAGACGCCAGGTTTACTTCCTGAGCATTCTTTGTAAACAGATGGAGAAGTTAAGAGCTATTCCCGACTCATTGAGGAGAGCCACAGTGATCCTGATCTTCAAGAGGGGCAATAGGGACGATCCAAAAAACTATTGCCCTTCTTGATGTTATCGGTTTGATGTTATTGGTATGATCTTCGGGTCTCTGTTGCTGACCCGACTGAACGGGCTGGTCAATCTTAAGAGGACCATAGCAACAGATTTCATACATGACTTGTTCAGGGACTTGGTACAAGCCCCAATATTGCTGTGCTCTCCATCCATTAAAGGGACGCGCACTGGAAGGCAAGGTGAAATTTTATATTGCATTTGTCGACTCTGTAGCAACAATCAATAGCGTTAACGGGTCTAGGTTATCGGACAAGCTTACGAGTTGGAATTGTCCCGTTGATCTGCAGGAGCAGTTACAGGCCCTCCACTTTCGCCAAAGTTAAAACTTGGGACTATCCTATTCCAAGTTCCTTACTCCATGGAATAACTACCTCAGGAGAGAGAACGTAAGCATGACTGAATTAGTTATAATGCCATTTTCTAGCGCTGGCCGCCACCTCAAAACTCAACGACTACTAATCTGCACTAGCATGCTGAATGGTATCATATTTAACTGATGACATACCCCTGGACTCATAGGAGCTGCTAACATGTTCCTCTGACATGTGACATTCTGCTCCCGTGAGAGAAAAGTTGATTATAACTGTGCACAAGGACTTATATGGAATCACTACTAGCACACACAAGAATGCTCTACAATTTAACATTTGCAGTCATAAATAGGAGACAGCTAGCAATTATGACTCTTGGAAGCCGCAGACAATGCTTGCCAACGTATGGCTGCATCACAAATAAGCACTAGGACTTATGCGGAATACTACTAGCAGACGTAAAAATGCTCTTGAATAGAACATTAGTGGTCTTAATTAGGAGACTACAATCCATTAGTACTATTAGAAGTCGCAGACAATGCACACCAATGTATGGCGACATCACAAACAAACATGCGCATGACGTCTCCCTTGAGAGTTTAGTCCATTATAACTGTGCACTAGGACTTATGCGAAACCAACACTAGTATACGGAAGCATGCTTTTCAATATAATTTTAGTGTTCTTAATTATTCAGTAACCAATTATGACTCGTAGTTCCATGGCTGCATCAAGAAACAAGCATGCACATGACATCACCAACCCACCAATCGCGGGACATCCGCCCAGCATAAACATTCAGTAGTAAGATGGCGGTGCGCTAGGACAGATACAGAGCACCATCATCCTCAAACTTGAAACCTCACCATCCACTTCTAAGGTGACAACCAGGGAGCAAGGCGCTCCCCACCTCAAGATTTGACCTTAACTAGAGCACCAGATTGACTTACCTCTTTAACCCGCTACAGTTCTGAACGATCTCATCAAACCGGACTGCAATCTACGTACGGATATTTACCAACCTTGGCTGACACAAGGTAATGGGAATACTTCTATTAGAACCCCAACCTGCACCTCATAGTAATCTAACCTTGGAACACCTGAGCACATATCAATACCCCGTTCTGTTTTTCCCTGCCTAGAACCACACAGGATAATTACATATAAGTTTTTCGCCGCAGCCAAACGTGGCGCGCAGACAACCCATTTACTGGGATTCGACAGGTAATATACCAGCTATATGATACCACTTCGGAATGTTAAACACAGCAATAATGCAGAGCACATGGAAATTCTCAATAAATCATAGGCATAATATCTCCTCAATGTACATGCTGTACGCCTAAATGGCAGCCACATTATACTTAAACCACTACATGTCCACCTGGTTTCTAAATATGGATCAAACACAAGATGCACGGATCTAAATATGACCTGTCACAATAGGACACTCTACACTATAATACTAAATGATCCAAACACCACAAGGCACTTCTTGAAAGGCTAACCAGTGCACTTATTGCGTCTACTCCCATGCTTCTCTAAATCTGTGTTTTCACTCTCCTTTTCCCCCCCTCTGCCTCATTCCTTCTTATCTCAACAGATAACAATGCAACCCCATTTTTTGCTAAATAATCCCATGATTGCACGCATTGAATGACATTGTTTTGTACTCAACTTATGCAAAATAACCGCATGATTGCACACTTGAAGTGCAATGATATGTAACCTACTGATAATTAATAACCTGATAGGATTGTAACTTTTATACTGAACTTATGTGTCATGAACTAATTAAATTGCATGTACAAAGTATCTAACATATGATGCAGTGCCTTGGCAAAGCCTGATATAGGGTGAAACATATGCACATGATACTACTAGGTCTATGTTGGCACTTAATATGACTGGTTCTTAGCACCTACTTTACAATTTGAAACCTAGAATAAATACCTTAGCAGACACTCAAACTGTACATTTATTCTTGTTTCCTAGCGCAGCAATTTACCTAACTGTTCTTTCAGCACTATTTACTATAAAAAATGGAAACGGTTTGCCATCTGGTGCAAAGCTCTAGACATCAACTCAATTGATTGTTCTCTTTCACGCATTGTGCTTTACTTACTTTACCTGTTAGATTTAGGTTCAGTCTTTTAACTCTTAGAGTCCATTTAGCAGCACTCTGCATACACCACCTCTCAAACGAAAGTGTCTTGGTGGAAGGTGCGAGTAGTAAATGCATTCTTGAAGCTGGATAAAAGATTACACCCACCTATTTCTAACCCAACTCCCGGATGGGATTTATATGTTGTACTTACTAAGCTAATGGGTTACCCATTTAAGCCAATGCATAAAATCAGTCTTAAACACCTCACTTACAGGACTGCTTTTCTCTTTGCCATCACATCCATTAGAAGGGTCAGTGAACTACACGCACTCTCATTTCAAGATTCCTTTGTTGTCATTCACAAAGTCAATGTAGTACTAAGAACACACCCACATTTGTCTCCTAAATCTCTTTCAAAGTTCCATGTCAACCAGTCCATAGAACTTCCAGCTTTCTTCCAAAACCCTACCAATTCAGCAGAAAGAAGCTGAATATAACACCTTAACAAGACAAGCCAATGAGAAAGACTGGTCAATTCTTTGTGTCCATAGCTACTGGAAGATAAAAGGATCCTCTTTTTAAGTCAGCTATCTCAAAATGGATGGTCAAATGCATTCAAATGTGCTACTCCCTTTCAAACAAATTTCTGCCTTTCATGCCCAGAGCACACTCAACACAGGGCACAGGAGCTGCTTTGGCTTTTATTCCAAATGTCCCTTTAGATGTCATTTGCAAGGCAGCTACTATCACACAACATTACTGTCTGAACGCACATTCTAAACAAGATTCACAGGTGGGACAAGCAGTGTTAAGGCATCGTTTTGCTGCTGTACCTACATACATCCCATCACCTTCTCCGGGTACTGCTTGCTAGTCTAAGCAAAGCGTGTGATTCTAAGCAGATCGTCAAGCCTCAGAAGGCATACATTACTTACCGTAATTGTATTTCTGATACTTGTATCTGCTTAGATTCACATGTGCCCATGTTACTCTCTTTTTCGAGTTGAAGTTAATAGTTCTCCAGCATGGGGTCTGGCATGGATTCACATGCTCATGAATATTCCCCGTCGTCAGGCTGGGAATCCTCGGTAAAGAAAAAACCAGTATCAGTTTCGTTTCTGATCTGTCTTTCGTAGTAATAACCAATCACTGGTCTCTGCGTCATACTGACCACAGCCAATGACTGCCCTCTACCTAAGCACCGCCTCTGGCAGCCATCTTCAGATTTTTACCGCACGTTCATGTGTTGGGATCCTCGTGCTATTGCTCTCGAGCGTTAGTGCTATTTTTTCGCGCTTTTTACAAAAAACTTCGATTCTTTCGGTCAAAAGAGCCTCAAGCTCCACCGATCCTACATCCGATCAACGGGGACCCGTGTCGGATTCATCTGTGCCCCTCAAGGGTGAAGATTTCGTCGAGCTACACTTCGGAGGACTCCAGAAGCTTCTCAGGCCCTGTCTCGGAGATGGCCCAGGAGAAGGGAAGCTCGACGCCCGGAAAGCTGTTCAGGGTCTGCCCTGGATGCCAGCTGCAGAACGTCTTCAAGGAGGACGAACACTCTTTCTGCCTTTACTGCCTTCATAAGGACAAGACGCACGTGGAGAAGGACTGTGCGTTTTGCGGCAACATGTCGGAACGGACCATGAAGGACCACCATCAACGTCTCGCCAACTGGCTGGAGGGTAAGAGCCCGTCTGGCGAGAAGAAGAAGAAATCCGAGCGGTCTTCTAAGACCTTTGAGGCCGCCCAGGCGACGGGGGCCCAACATAAGGCCAAGCACCGCGAGTCCGCTGGCACCGGGAGCGCCGAACGGTCGGGCTCTGCGGGCGCCAGGCAGGGCGCACCCTCCCCGGCACCATCAACCACGAGCCAACGCTCTGGGTCGGGTAAGAGGAAGGCCGAGCACCCGGCGAAGCTCCTGGAGAGGCCCCGGTCGAGCTCTAAGGCAGAGGAGGAGCGTGGCAGTGCCCCCTCCCTCAAGGATAAGGCGGTGAGCGCACCTAAGGTGGTGAAGGCCTTGATCCATCCGGCCAAGCCCTCTATCGAAACGGTCGCGGCGGCCCTGGCTCAGCCTGTGGTGGCTGCACCAGTGGTGGCGACCTCAGGGCCCAGAATCTCCCTGCCTCCTCGGAGGGAGTCTTCCTTTGTGCCCATCGATAGGACCCCCGTGAAACCCTCCGTGGGGAAGAAGAAGGGGGGGCAGGGCGTCGTCGTAGAGTCGGCCTCAACCTCAGAAGAGGAACTGATCGAGGTCTTAAGCCACGGCCTAGACGTGGAAGAAGGCCAGCCCGTCGGAATGGACCCCGACGCAGGTGACGACGACGACATCGTCGAGGATACCGACGGGGCCCCTGCTCGCCCGTCGGATTCCCCTCTGCCAGCGCCGCAAGACAACTCGGCGGCCATTTTGTTGGCCATACAGTCCTTATGCTCCGAGATAAGGACGAGGCTACCGTTACCGACGGAGGAACCTCTCCCGTCGGGGGATCCAGAACCGGGACCTTCTGGTGTTCCCCCTACCAAGAAAAGAAGGATCCATCCACCACCTCCTTTTCAACCGTCGCGCCCCTTCCAGCCCTCCTCCCCGTCCACCCGAGGGGATGATACGGGGACTGACACGGCAGCGACGGGTACGGACGACGAGGCATACGACGAGGATTTTCCGTCGTCGCCTCCCACCAGGGCCTCTCCGCCCGACGAGATCGGATCTTTCCACTCCATGATCTCCAGGGCTTCCGAGCTTTTCCAACTCTGCCCTGAGGAGAAGAAAAAGGAAGGCTTCCTTTATCAGCGGCGCGAGGCCAAGAGGAAGACGGTCCTCGCAGTGCCTCTGTTGGACGACATTTGGGATGAGGGCCTTTCCCTCCTCAAGAACCCTTCCACGACGCCAGCTAGAAGAGACCGGTACGAGAAAAAGTACCGGGTCCCGGACACGGCCCCCCTATGCCTCCGGGCGCAGCCTACCCCGGACTCCGTCGTCTCCGCGGCAGCCAGGAAGAAAGCGGGGGGGGTGCGGCCTCCACATCGACTTCCCCGCCGGACGGCGAGGGAAAGAAATTGGATACTATGGGGCGTAGAGTCATCTCGTCGGCAGCGACGACGATTAAAGCGGCCAACGCCTTGGCTATCGTGGCCCGCTACGACAGGGAGCTCTGGTACAAGATGGCTCCCCTGCTGGATTTTCTGCCGGACGACAAGAGGGCGGAGGCCCTTGAGATCCTGCAGGAAGGTGAGGTGGCCTCGGACCACGCCATCACCGTGGCGACGGACATCGCCGACACTGGATTCCGCCAGCTGGGCAACGGTGTTTGCCTTCGACGTCGTGGATGGCTCAAAGCTACGGACTTCCGGCAGGACGTCCAGACCAGAGTCCTGGACATGCCCTTCGACGGGAACAACCTGTTTGGGAAGACAGTGGACGATTCCCTTCAGGCCATCAAGGCGGATACTGAGACGGCCCGGGCCCTTGGAGTCCTGCAACGACGGATGCCCTTTCGGAGCGGCGGAGGCAAGGGCGCCTCCAAAGGTTCCGGCGGCGGTTTCGCTTCCTACCGTCAAGCGGCCCGCTCGTCGTCGCAAGAGGCCTACAGAGGACGAGGCAAGTCTAGCGGACCCCGCCGTCGTCGCCAAGGAGGTCAAGGCGGCAAGGCCGCGTCCAAGCAGGATTGAACCGGCCTTGGGGTCGAGCCCCCACCGAAGCACCCCGGTGGGAGGCCGGCTGGCGGGCTTCGTCAGCGTGTGGGAGTCCATCTCCACCGACCGTTGGGTGCTGGACGCCCTGGCCCGGGGCCACGCGCTCGAGTTTCAAAGAAGGTGCCCGCGCGTCCCCCCCGTGGCCAGGAAAGAACTTTACCTCCAGGAGAAGTTGAGGGACGTGAAGGCGATGCTCAGAAAGGGCGCCATCGAACTCGTCCCAAAGAGGCTTCGGGGCTCCGGAGTCTACTCGAGATACTTCCTCGTGAAGAAGAAGACGGGAGGATGGCGCCCCATCCTGGACCTGCGACGTCTGAACAAGTTCATCAAGGCGCAGAAGTTCCGGATGGTCACCCTCCAGCACGTCCTGGGTCAGCTGGAGGAAGGAGACTTCCTATCGTCATTGGATTTGGAGGATGCCTACTTCCACATTCCCATCCTAAAGGGGCACCGCAAATTCCTCAGATTCGTGGTCCAAGGGCGTCATTACCAGTTCAAAGCCCTTCCCTTCGGACTACGGTCGGCACCCAGGGTTTTCACCAAGTGCCTTGCACCGGTGGCGGCGCAGCTGCGCCGCGAGGGGATCCACGTCTACCCCTACCTGGACGACTGGCTCATCCGCGCCAAGACGAGGGAGCTCGCCGTGGTCCACACGGCAAGGACCGTCCAACTCCTCACGGACCTGGGATTCTCCGTGAACTACGCCAAATCCCACCTGGTGCCCGCGCAAGTCGCACTGTTTCTGGGAGCGAGGCTCGACACAGTGTCCCTTCTGGCCTCCCCGTCGGAGGAGAGGACCAGGACCATCTTGGGCAAGGTGCAACGGATGTTGGTGGCCGACGCGGCCAAAGTGAGGTCCATCAAGTCCCTCCTCGGGATGATGTCTTCCTGCATCTACCTCATTCCCATGTGCAGGCTCCGGATGCGCCCGTTGCAAGAATTCCTGGATGCGCGCTGGATCCAGACGACGGGCAGCTTCGAGGAAAGGATCAAGCTCGACGAGAGTTTCCGACGAGCGATACGGTGGTGGGGCACCCGCGCGCATCTGACGGCGGGCATGGACTTCCAGACCCCAGCCCACCAGGAGACTGTGACCACGGATGCCTCCCTGGAAGGGTGGGGAGCGCACACCGAAAATCTGCACGCAAGGGGACTCTGGCTCCCGACGGAGAAGTCCCTACATATCAACGTCCTGGAGCTCCGTGCAGTGTTTTGGGCCCTCAGGTCCTTCCTTCCGTCCCTCAAGGGCAAGGTGGTGAGGATCTTCACCGACAACACCACCACCATGTTTTACATCAGGAAACAGGGCGGAACCAGGTCCCCAGCGCTGTCCAAGGAGGCGCAGGACCTGTGGCATTGGGCCGTCGCCCAAGGGATTTTTCTGGTGCCGTTTCATCTGGCAGGGATAAAAAACACCATCGCCGACTCACTCAGCAGGGAGCTGCGCTCGTGCCACGAGTGGGAACTACGGCAGGATCTGGTGGATCGCCTCTTCCGACGGTGGGGCACACCCCAGATCGACCTGTTCGCGACGGCGACGAACACCAAGTGCCGGAGGTTCGCCAGCAGGTTTCCCCAGACGAGGAGCATGGGCGATGCTTTCTCGTTCCCCTGGGAGGGCCTGTTCCTCTACGCGTTCCCTCCCTTGCCTCTGCTAATCCGGCTCGTCAACCAGCTCAAGAGGTCACGGTGCAGGATGATCCTCGTCGCACCTGCGTGGCCGAGGCAGATATGGTTCCCGGACCTTCTGGACTTGTCAGCGTCCCCGCCGATCAAGCTGCCGGCGGACGCGGATCTACTCTCCAGGGAAGGAGGCGCCATCCTCCACCACGACCCGAAGTCGCTGAACTTGCAGGCCTGGCTCCTGCAGCACTAGAGTTTGGAGGATACGACATACCGGCCGATTGCAGAGAGGTTCTTGCAAAGGCCAGGGCGTCCTCAACTCTTAAATGCTACGGACACAAATGGAAGAGGTTCTCTGTCTGGTGCCACGCACAGAAGATTAACCCTCTACGGATTACGGCTCCCCAAGTACTGCCGTACCTGCTGACGCTGGCCAAAGCTGGTCTGGCACATGCGTCCATCAAGATTCATCTTGCTGCGATCTCCCGATACACCAGAACCACGGGCCGGACGTCCTTGTGGTCTCATCGTCTGGTGAAAGAGTTCATGAAGGGACTGTTCAGATCGTTCCCGCCGGTGAAGGCTCCGGCCCCGGCGTGGGAGCTCAACGTGGTGCTGACCAAGCTCATGGGACCTCCGTTCGAGCCTCTGCACTCGGCCCCGTTGAAGTTTCTATCGTGGAAAACAGCTTTTCTTGTGGCCATCACCTCCGCACGACGAGTGGGAGAGATCCAGGCCCTTTCCTGCAAGGCCCCGTACTTGACTTTCCACGACACGAGGGTAGTGCTCAGGACGCACCCCTCCTTCATGCCCAAGGTACCGTCGGACTTCCATCTCAACGAACCCTTGGTGTTACCTGTGTTCTTCCCGTCGCCTTCGTCGCCGGCTGAGAGGACTTTGCACTCGCTGGATGTAGCTAGAGCGCTGAAGTTCTACGTGGACCGCACGAAGGGTTTTCGGAAGACGTCACAACTCTTTGTGAACTTTGGACCTGTCAATCAGGGGAAGGCTCTCTCGAAGGCTTCCATCTCCAGATGGCTCTCCGGCTGTATCATGTGCTGTCACCGGTTGGCAAACCGACCGCTGCCTGGCCGTCCGAGAGCCCATTCCACCAGAGCGATCGCAGCTACCACGGCGTTCCTATCTGGTGTGCCCCTGCTGGACATATGCAGGGCTGCTACGTGGAGGTCGACGCACACCTTCACGAAATTCTACTGCGTCGACCGGGATTCCAGGGAGGAGTCCAGGGTCGGCCAAGCAGTGCTGCGCAACCTGTTCGCCTGAGGTGAGCCTGGTGAGGAGGTAAGATGCTTAATGTTGAGTTGATGTGATGCTTAATGTTGAGCCTTTGCCACCTCCCGTGGTTGTGCATGTGTGTACTGCTATGTATTCTTTATTCATGAGCATGTGAATCCATGCCAGACCCCATGCTGGAGAAGGAACAAGTTACTTACCTGTAACTGTTGTTCTCCAGCATGGGTCTGGCATGGATTCACATGCGAACCCTCCCGCCTACCCCTCTGCGGCTCTTCACTTGGTCATACTGCCACTTCACGTGCTTCCAAATCTGAAGATGGCTGCCAGAGGCGGTGCTTAGGTAGAGGGCAGTCATTGGCTGTGGTCAGTATGACGCAGAGACCAGTGATTGGTTATTACTACGAAAGACAGATCAGAAACGAAACTGATACTGGTTTTTTCTTTACCGAGGATTCCCAGCCTGATGACGGGGAATATTCATGAGCATGTGAATCCATGCCAGACCCATGCTGGAGAACAACAGTTACAGGTAAGTAACTTGTTCCACCTCTTACATCTACTTTTATCTACTTGCGCATACGCTTCATGCTCCCTCATGTCAGAAACAAAACAATCTAAGGGGCATTGACACGTAAAGGACAAAGGAGTACAATGGACGTCACACTAGGGATAGTATTGCAAACACGCCCAGTCGACATCCCTTTTGAAACTTCAAAAATAAGTCGAGCAATACTTTGCACATACCACTAGATGGTGGCCTATGCAAATCATGTGAATCTAAGCAGATACATGCATCAGAAATACGATGATGGTAAGTAATGTATGACATATACAGTATGTGTTTATATTCAAGCACAGTATCATTTCTTTTTACTTAATATTTTGCACCTCAGTATTTTTTTACCAAATCTTTGCTGCAGAAATGCAGGGGTGGGAAGGTAGAGGGATACAGGGCAAGGAAGAAAAGGTTAAATAGAAAAAATGCAGTGGAAAAACATATGGTCACAAACCCACTCAACATCGTCTTGCATTACAAATAGAGAATGTGTTTACAAGCTCCTACTTGGGTGGTACTACCCTCCCCTGCGGTTCCATCATATGAATCAAGCTTTGAGCCCCGCCTGCTGGAGACTATGCGGACAACCGGGCTCCTTCTTTCACATGTAGTGGTCATGCCCGAAGGTTCAAGTGTTCTGCACACACTGCCTGACCACGATTGCAGACATCACTCGGGTGGCGATCCCACACAAACCCGAACCCATTCTCCTGGGTTCTCCAGTCCCAGGGTGTTACCCCTGGTCGGGAAGAAAAGCCAAACTTCTGACCCAATGTCTTCTGGCAGTGCGAATTGTGGTGGCCCGCACATGGAAATCCGTTGAAGGACCCCTTATGATACTCTGGTGGGGTAAAATGTGGGACATTCTGATTGCGGAAAAGATAACGGCGGCCAGAGGCGGAGTGCTACATCGCTTTCAAGATGCCTGGGCTCCATTTCTAGACTATGATAGAAAATTCCTGGCCTTAACCTACAAACCCCGGAACACCAAGAGAGTCCTGGAGAGGTTGGAAACCTCCCAGGCAGAGGAAGAAACCAATCCCGGAATGGGAGCGTCACGCTCCAGAGACCCTATCTAAGTGAGGAGCGCCGAATGGCGGGAGGGAGTCAGGGGGAGAGGGGAACACTTATGAAACTGTATGCCATGCCATAATGTTATTTGATCTGTGATCGTTCTGCTCTGTTTCAAAAATAAACACTGTTAAAAAAAAAAAAATGCAGTGAAAAAGATTGCTGTGAATAAATAATCTGTAAAAACACATAGAACCGTAACAAACATTTCAGCTTTGATCTTTCATTTGTTTCTGCAGGGCATTATTCAGCTGGAAAAAGAGCTGGCCAATCTTGGAGGAGTTTGTGCAGCTGCTTTAATGAAAAAGGATCTTGCGCTTCCGATTGGTAGGACATTTTTTATTTTATTATAATGTAATGCCTTTTCAATTTTACCTTTTTTTGATAATACAAACATTTCTGAAACTTAAATCTGTCATTGATGTTGAATTTCATTATGCACTTTCTCCCTTGCTTCCTCCACACCACTACCCAACCACTGTGTCCCGAACATCCTAATCTTTGTCTTGAGCACACAGAGGCACACTCTCTCCTTCACTTGGTGTCTCTGCTCTCTCTCTCTCAAACTATTCGACTGTTTCTCCTCTCCACCCTCACTGCCTATAACATGAACTGGTTGTCCTTCCCCCTCACACCCATGCCACTATAACCTACTGGTCTCCCTCTAATGTTCCCCTGCCCTCAGTCACTACCCACCCACTCGCTCTCCTCCGTAAGTCACTCTGCCTCTGGAATGTACAATCCCTCTGCAACAAAACCTCCAACCTGAACACTTTGATTCTCATCCCCGCAAACTGTGTAAAGGATGTCCCTAAGACGTGCCCCCACCACAACACGGCTGCTGTGGTTGCCCTCCATACAGACCTCACTACTTTGTCCCACCCACTCCACTGGACTGACAAAGAAAGGTCATATATTTTTTCTACTGATCAGCAGAGACGCAGTTAGCCTCCCCCCACCCCGCCCTCCTTTGACTTCTCCATTTCCTTCTTTGAACATACCCCAGTTCAAATGACAATATCTCTGGATGGGATGGAAAATATGCTGAAGTGTCAGCTGGCACTGTGTTCCTTAAAGGGACAATGTCCCGGATAACCACATATGGCGAGCCCCTTCCCTGCTTAATTGGCCAGGTGGGGAAAGCCAAGGTATCCTCCCCACTCAGCCCACCAGGCACTGTATCACACAGCTTGTGGCGGCACACGTCTCCCTTGGCAACTTTCAAGCTAAGGCATTGGACTTGGTCACATACCCCATCCTGCACTCTGTGATCCCTTTGCACCCTGAAATATTAAGAAACGTATTTGTGTCGGATGTATCCTATCCTCTCTCCCCAATATCAGTATGCTATTAAATGGCCACAGTCGTACTCCTACTAAAGGAAAGGACCACTGCTGACCTGAACATTCTTTCTACCGACCTATCCCTCTCCTGACCTACCACTCCAAGATCCTCGAGAGGTTAGCATTCAGCTGCATCATCCACTACCTCTATCATGCTGACATCCTCCAGTCCTGGTTTTGGAGTTAACATTCCACTGGAACTGCTCTTAACAATTTCTTTAACTTTCTTAACTTTGCACACCACTCTGCTCAACTCATCTTCATTTTTCTTTAAGTCTTTACTGACTTTGATACCATGGACTATCCCTCCTTACTTCAAACATTTTGCTTCCTGGTCTTCAAGGAAAAATGACTTTCATGGGCGACCGCATATCACTCATTCTCAATCTCCTCGAACTCAAGCTGCTTCTCTCCCACGCCCAACCAGCGAGCATCTGTTAGGGACGTTTGTGAAGTCCTCTATTGAGGATTTCAAAGAAACCAACCAACCTGGAATTGTGTGGAGGATTTTAACAAAAGTTCGATCTACCTTACAAAATGGTAGAAGTGGCGGGGCAGTTTGGTGTCACTCTTCAGGACGTACGTGCTGGTTCCAAGGTACAGTTATTCTTACACGAGCACACAACAAAATAATCTACACACTGTATACTGATATATATATTTGATGGTTGTGGATCTGCTTAGAATTGTATGCGTTGTATAGGTCGACAACTAGTGGTTGGTGCAGAGTATTGAACTTATTTTCGAAATTCAAAAAGGGACATCAACAGGGCGTGTCTGTAATACTTTCCCTACTGAGACGTGCACTGTACCCATGGTCCTTCATGCATCGAGGTCCTCAGATCGTTTTTTTCCGCCATCAAAGTTGGTCGCATTATGCAGTGTTCTTAGCTAGAGTAGCTAACTTAAATTATTGTTAATATTATACTACATTGATTATTACTGATGCTGCCTCAATGCTCCCCATTGATGCTCGACATATTCAGCAATGCTTGTTGAAGCGATGGCCGTCCAGACTGACCAGCTTCTCGGCGGCCTTTCTTAGACGTGCCATCATCAGACTACACAGTAGTGAGAGTGGGGGGAATCACCTACGGGATTCACTTTTAGAGAATGTCTCCATTCACCTTTCTCTACTTACTCCCTGTCTGACTGTCTTTCGACATTTACCATGGAGAAAACTGAGTTTAAGTCCTGCCCATCCTGTAACCCCAAGTGTCCATGGAAAGATCATTGTCTCCCTCGGGACCTACAGGAAACGCAGTGTAAAGCCTGCAAGCTTTTTTTTTTTTTTTATCCCAGGACCCCAAAGGATCAGCGGTGGAAACGTTGGCCGGCCTACGCCATGCCAGCGGACGCTTCTTCAGACTACCGCGCCGGCAGAGAGGAGTCTGATTTAGAACAGGACAACATTTGCGCCAGTAGTGACGCTGAAGACAGTATGCGGGATCCGGAAGACTCCTGCATGCTAGTCCCAGCTGTGAAGGGCAGCCTTCACGCACTTTTGAGGAATTCGCTGGTGACGGAAGCACACTCAATCACAAATACAAGCATGGGGGGGCACCACAAACACACTAAACACGTTAGTGCCCCCAGCCACATTTCGGCAAAACCGCTGAAAGGTGGATCTATGTGACCCGAGACTACTGTTAAAGCAAGCGGTTTGGTGTTAAAGAAGACTTTTGCACCTGTTGTTCCACCCTTGATGCATGTCTCAAAGATCAAACAAAACGCCGACCACTGCAGGAACCGTGTTAAAATCTTTGCATACATTTAGTCAGATGCCTGTGTCTAAACAAAAACCCACACAAACGTAGAAACAGCTGCTGAAACATACTGTATCTCAGGGTTCACAATATAAGTTACCTCCCCATTGTCCCAGGCATTATAAGGAAAATCTCACCCCTCGCATCCAGAAGAAATAGTTTTACCACTCAAGGACACCCCAGTTACAGGGTCATGGACCATGGAGAGGTTAGAGACCACTATGGACAAAGTGGCATCATTTGTAGATTTTTTTAGGGAAGCACCTTATTAAACAAAATACATTTCTCAGGGGGCGGGCACCAGCTAAAACACCTAGGGTAGATGTCTCATACCCATGTGATGATGACGATGAGAGAGACATCTTCTTTATTGAAGGTGATCCTGCAACAGATGTAGATGACCAAGTCAAATTCTTTACTCAGTCCCCAGATGTTCCTGATGAGCCAGTAGCTACCTCACTAATTGATGATCAGCTACTTTATAATGTCTTGCTAAAGAGAGCTGCGGACGATTTTAAAACTAGATATGCATGAGTCGGAGGGGGACACTGACTTTGTGGGTAACATTTTAAATGAAAGGATGCCTGTGGGCCAATGTATTCCATTATTACAGTCTGTGAAAGTGCCTTATACCATCTCTATCTACTCCTGCACTTACCAAGCCAGTTAATCCGCAGATAGACATGTGCTTTAAACCAGCCCCAACTGAGCCCCTCTATATCAGAGGTCATCTTAAACCAGACTCTCTGGTAGTCACGACTACATGTAAGAGGTCCGGCACTGCCTTAGCTACCTCTGAGGCCCTGCCCAATAAGGAGAGCAAAAAGATGTAAGCTCTCGGGAAGAAAGCAGCGATGTCAGCTGCTTCTTAAATGAGAATTTCAAATAACACTACCCTTATGGAAAGCTATAACAGGTCCCAGTCTGACCAATTAGAAGAGCAGGTAGATGGGGTACCTGAACTCTTACGGTCACCGAATCGAGATAGCACTGTGAATGCTAGCAAGTGCCACACTTACATAGAATTGTGAACATTAGCCTGTGTCGCATCAAGACAGCATTGCGAATGTCGGTCAGCGCCACATCTAGATAGAATTGTGAATGTTAGCCATTGCCACATCTAGACTGCATTGGGAATATTACCAATGCCACATTTAGATAAAATTGTGAATGCTAACTTGCTTCGCATCTAGACAGGATTTTGAAGGTGGGCCAGGGCCACATTTGGATATAATTGTGAACATTAGCCTGCGTCACACCTAGACAGGATTATTAATATTAGCCAGTGCAGGATCTAGACAGTAATGCAGAGACATCCACGTACCACATCTAGAAAGAACGTGAAATTGAGCACATATCACCTCTAGATAGCAAGGCCAATAACCAACCCACTAACAATTTCACCCCTCTGCATACACCTCTCAAACTCTAACCAAACACAACCCTAAAGCACAACAAACCACACAAACTTCACTACACCGCAACAACAAAACAAACCACACATAGCTTCGCACAACAGCACACGACGGCTACCGACCAGAAAGCACCCCTAGCTCAGGGAACGGTGTTAACCGAACTGAAGCTGCCAACAGCACATCACTGCTCTCCTGCGCTTTTCCCGCTCATCCCCACTAACTCACCACCCCACCCCCTTTCCTTTTTCAGATTCACCAGAGCACCAGGGGACCACTCCGGTGGTGATAGTGCGCAGTACAAATATCCTTTAACATTAACCGATTCTAAAGACCTTAACAGAGGGAAAATAAACTGCCAATGCTATCATCAAGAATTCCCTTGATGCGGCAGACGCAGCTGGAAGGATAGTGGCAGATTGTCCGTACATTAAGCGTCATTCCTGGCTTAGGAATTCAGGCTTTAAGCCTGAAACACAAGCTCCACTCATCAACATGACTATTGAGAATGATGTACTCTGTGGGAAGGCTGTCGACGATTCACTAGAGACAGCAAAAGAGGATGAAACCCTCATGTCCCTAGGACAGATTTCTAACAAGCCATTTTTACAACGGGGAACATTTAACACCAAACAGACTATTCGTGGACAAGGGCAATTCCAGCGCATCATAGTTCGCTTTCCACCCACAACCGCCCCCCCTTCACCACCCCATCCTCCCAATTCCTACCTCGGTCATGCAATTCCAACTAGGGGCAATCGTCATCCATTCAATCCTCCTTCCAAAGAATGTTCACGAGGAGACAAGGTTGGTGCAGAGGCCAAGCCACTACAGGCTCAGCTCATGGTGGGGGGCTCATTTTCTCCACTAAACAGCACACAGCATGTGGACGCAGACCCTGTCGAACAAACATATCCTAGAGTTGCTGGCGGTGTTCAATGCCTTTCAACCCCAAGTGTCAGCAAGATGATACTAGTCCTCACAGATAGCACAACAGCCATGTTTTACATCAACAAGGAGGGACACATTCACAGAGTCTGTCTAGACTAGCACAGAAGATCTGGAAATGGTGTCTCCAGAGAGAGAAACATTTAACTATGGTCACAACACGTTCCAGGGGAAACACAGAGCTTCCCTCAGAACACAAGTGAGAACTACAGACACCTTGAACAATATTTTCACAAAATGGTGGCATTGTGACATATATCTGTTTGCAATACAAGAGAAGGTAAAATGCCATGCTTATGCATCCAGGTTTCCCCAAACGGAGTCCAAGGTGAACGCACTGTGGATCAGCTGGTCAGGGAGATTTGCATACGCTTTTCCACCAACACCTCTTCTGAACAAGGTGGTCCACAAGATGCATCAGTGTTAGGGAGTTTTACTAAAGTCCACTTGTGGTAGGACTATATAAGACTCTCTCTTAGGAGTACAGGGGTCCAACTCTTAGGTTTGGCCTGAACTACCCAAAAGGTTTGGTAGCACTTATACACAGTAGTTTTGTAAAAATATTGGTTTTTATTATAAACACTTACGCAGCTAACACAGTATTGGCCTTACAGGTAGCAGCTAACACAGTATTAGTAGTACAGGTAAGTAAACTTATTTTCATATATATATTTCTGATGTTTGTTAATCTGCTTAGAATCACATGCTGCGCATAGTCCGACATCCAGTGGTCACTGCGGAGTATTGCATTTTGTTTTTCGTAGTCGAAAAGGGGACGTCGACAAGGCGTTTCTGTAACACTATCCCTATAGTGACGTGCGGTGTACCCACAATCCCTTACGCGTCGAGGTCCCTCAGATTGTTTTTTCCGCCCAGATATTGGTCGCCTTTACGCGGAGCTCCTGGAGAGACATTGCAAATTTATTTACTCGACCTTTGGTCATTACTTATTAATATCTGTTACATAGATCCCTCCCTCGATGTAGCTGCAAAGCCGTTTCTCCGCCGAGTAAGAACTTCGACGGCGGGGACGAGACGGAGGAGATCTTTCGGCGCTGCCGAACACGTGGCCTGGCCTCGCCGGCCAAAAGACAGTAGGGAGAGTGGGGTCGTCGGACATTTCTTGTTTCTCTCTGAGAATGCCTTTGCTTTTCCCCTCCCTTTCCCTCGGGGTTGTTATCACAGCGAAATATTTCCTCAGCTATGGAGAGAACACCCTTTAGGTTTTGCCCGCGTTGCAAGGG
Organism: Ambystoma mexicanum; assembly: GCF_040938575.1. Taxonomy (NCBI): domain Eukaryota; kingdom Metazoa; phylum Chordata; class Amphibia; order Caudata; family Ambystomatidae; genus Ambystoma; species Ambystoma mexicanum. Next base: position 302,352,231 of record NC_090941.1, read on the forward strand.
CAAGTTCACCTGGAAAGACCAGCATAAACGGTGTAACCGTTGCTTGCCCCTCGACCACAAGGAAGACGGCTGCGCGGCTTGTCCGCTTCTTAAACCTAAGACTTTAAAGGAACGCAGGGTCAAGAGGTGGGCGGCCTACGCCATGTCGAGGTCCGATTCCTCACCCGCTGCCGCAGAAAGTGACGAGAAATGTGATAACCCGACATCCATTTCGGAAGTCGTAGACCTCTCTAAGGAGCGCTCGCGCTCCTCGTCGTCTGTCCCCGGCCCCGACAAGCTCGGCTCACGCCCTGCTTATGGGAATGAACAACCCGGCGACACTGACGCACACAAAAAACACTCCCATAAACACATAACCCACGGCTCTTCTTCCTTGAAGACGAAGAAACCATCGGCGCCAACGGAGACGCAGGTTCCACCGGCGTCCTCCTCAGACCGTAAGAGTCTTCAGCCCCCCTCGCAGACGCGACCAGCGACTGGGCTTCCCCCAGATAAGGGTGTTACCCCCAAACCGCCAGACAAAGCGCTCCGTCAGAGAGCGCCCGTCGCCGTAGAACACGCGACGCCCGTAACGTCAAGACCAGAGCCCTCCACAGACAGATTAGTCGTCGAGAGCATGGCGAGGATCGTTTCCACTGATAGCCAGAGGCGGACGTCGAAAGATACGTCGAATACCGCTCGGAAGGCTAGAGAAATGGCAAAAAGGCCGGAAGGAAGGCAGGAACTGCCCCCTTCATCTAAAGGGACTCCTAGCCTGCCAGAAGGCTTTTCAGACGGCGACGGAAACATTTCTTGAACGTTATGGGATAGGTCAAAGCGTTTTCAGGCCGAAAACCCTATTCCCCCCTCCCCCGAACCCCCCCACCCCCAGACAGCTCAGGAGTACCTCATGAGACCCTGGAGAGACTCCAGTTCTGTATGGAGAAGATGGAGAGGTTTATGGAGACTCAAAACCTACCACCACCCAAAAGGGCAAGAGAGGGACCTCAGGTGGACCCCAGGGCTAAATTCCCTAGGCTGTTTAATCCCTCCCAAGAGGATGTAGCTTTATATGACCTCACTGAAGAGGACCCCCACTTTCAGGAGGAGGACGAATATTTAGGCAACGAAGAGGAACAAAACCTAGAGGAGGAGGGTTTTGAAGATAATCCAGATATAGGTGGGGGGGCTTCGGAGAAGACCCAGAGGAAGGTGCTTCACAGCCCTGGCAGTCCCCATCAGCGTTTTCGTACCCTGATGCACTAGACCTGTCCCCTCGCAAGGACTCGCCTAATAGGAACACGTCACCTATAGACGATCAACCTACATTTAATGCACTACTACGCAAGGCAGCAGCGCATTTCGAAATAGACACTGGGGAGATTTCTCCTGACATTGACTTTGTGGAGAAGGTAATCAAGGAGAAACCCCCTGTCAGCCAAACCATTCCCCTCCTCGCCTCAGTAAGGAGACGAATTATCCCTTCACTATCTACACCCGCGTTGGTCAGAGGGGTCAACCCGAGGATAGAAAAACTATTCAGTCCCTCTCCTTCAGACCCGTTGTACGTCAGGGGCCACTCTGTACCAGACTCCCTAGTGGTGACAAATACAAGGAAAAGAGCAGGGGTCCCGCTGTCTACCAGCGAGGCACCACCCGATAAAGAGGGTAAAAAATTGTATGCCCTAGGGAAGAGGATCACAGCCTCCGCTGCTTTTTCCGCAAGGATTGCAAACAACTCCTTGCTAGCAAGTTACGCAGATGCACAATGGAGCAAGTTACGTAAGGACCCCGAGGAGGTACCAGAACCCCTACGTACACCTCTTCTGGCCACGATTACTGAAGGGACCCTAGTCAACCAAAGCATCGTGAAAAACACTCTGGATGCTGCAGAAACGTCTGGCTGTTCCCTAGTCCAAGGAATACTCCTCAAACGCCATGTTTGGCTGCGTAATTCGGGGTTTAAACCTGAAACACAAGCATCTCTAATCAACAAGCCTATAGAAGATGCCAACCTCTTTGGAAAGACGGTTGATGAGGCACTAGAAACGGCAAAGAAAGAGTTTGACACCATCAAAACACTAGACCAGATTTCTAGGCCTCCTAACAAACGTGGCTATGGCAATATGCGCTTTTTTCGAGGCCAACGCCAGCGGCAAAATCAGCAGCAGCAATACTCTGCGAACAACTGGTCCTCTAACCAAGGTACCAGTGGGCAATACAACCAGAGAGGACAACGCTGTGGCAAAGGGAGAGGTCGGGGTTCCACCCTTAGAGGTTCCCAAGCCACCAACACCAAATGACTCGAAGATTCGGGTCCCCTCCCATGCATCGTCGGTCGGGGGCCGGTTAACATCCTTTCTTCCAGCATGGGAGGGAATAACATCAGACTGTTGGATACTATCAACCAAAGCCCGCGGCTACTGTATAGAATTCAACAGTTCCCCAACGTACAGACCCCCAAGGGGACGACGCATGACATCAGAACACCTCTCCATCCTTCTGCAAGAAGTGGACCAGCTACTGGAAAAAGGAGCTATAGAGGTCGTGCCTCTATCTCAGGTGACGGAAGGTATTTATTCAGTGTACTTCCTTGTACCCAAAAAGGACTTAACCATGCACCCTGTATTAGATCTGCGCCCAGCGAACAAATTTGTCAAACCTCAAAAGTTTCGGATGGTGACCTTACAGGAAGTGATCCTCCTGCTATCACAAGATTACATGACAACACTGGACATGAAAGATGCATACTTCTCCAGCATGGGGTCTGGCATGGATTCACATGCTCATGAATATTCCCCGTCGTCAGGCTGGGAATCCTCGGTAAAGTAAAAATCAGTATCAGTTTCGTTTCTGATCTGTCTTTCTTAGTAGTAACCAATCACTGATCTCTGGGTCATACTGCCCTCAGCCAATGACTGCCCTCTCCCTAAACCCCACCTCTGGCAGCCATCCTCAGATTTGGTAGCACGCCAAGTGGCAGTATATGACCAAGTGAAGAGCCACAGAGGGGTATGGTGGGAGGGTTTGCATGTGAATCCATGCCAGACCCATGCTGGAGAACAACAGTTACAGGTAAGTAACTTGTTCCTTCTCCAGCATGGGGTCTGGCATGGATTCACATGCTCATGAATAAAAGAATACATAGCAGTATGCACATGCACAACTACGGGAGGTAGCAACAGGCTCAACATTAAGCAATACAACAACTCAACATTAAGCATCTCTTACCTCCTCACCAGGCTGACCTTAAGCGAACAGGTTGCGCAGCACTGCTTGGCCAACCCTGGACTCCTCCCTGGAGTCCCGACGCAGTAGAATCTTGTGAAGGTGTGCGTCGACCTCCACGTAGCAGCCCTGCAGAAGTCCAGCAGGGGCACACGAGACAGGATCGCTCTGGTAATATGGGCTCTCGGACGGCCGGGCAGCGGTCGGTTTGCCAACCGGTGACAATGCATGATGCAGCCGGAGAGCCATCTGGAAATGGAAGTCTTCGAGAGAGCCTTCCGTGATTCACAGACCCAAAGTTCACAAACAGTTGTGACGTCTTCCGAAAACTCTTTGTGCGGTCCACGTAGAACTTCAGCGCTCTAGCTACATCCAGCGAGTGCAAAGTCCTCTCGGCCGGCGTCGAAGGCGACGGAAAGAAAACTGGTAACACCAAGGGCTCTTTGAGGTGGAAGTCCGACGGCACCTTGGGCATGAAGGAGGGGTGCGTCCTCAGCACCACCCTCTTGTCATGAAAAGTCAAGTATGGAGGCTTGCAAGACAGGGCCTGAATCTCTCCCACTCGTCGTGCAGAGGTGATGGCCACGAGGAACGCTGTCTTCCATGACAGGAACTTCAAAGGCGCCGAATGCATAGGCTCGAATGGGGCCCCCCATGAGCCTGGTCAGCACCACATTAAGCTCCCACGCTGGGGCAGGAGCCTTCACCGGCGGGAATGATGGGAACATTTCCTTCATAAATTCCTTCACCAGGCGATAAAACCACAAGGACGCCCGTCCCGTCGTCCTGGTATATCGGGAGATGGCAGCCAGATGTATCTTTATGGTGGCGTGAGCCAGTCCAGCCTTGGCCAGCGACAGCAGGTACGGCAGCACTTGAAGGGCCGTAATTCGCAGAGGGTTAATCTTCTCTGCACGGCACCAGACAGAGAACCTCTTCCATTTATGACCGTAACACTTGAGAGTTGAGGATGCCTTGGCCTTTGCAAGCACCTCTCTGCAATCAGCCGGGATATCGTACCCTCCAAACTCTAGTGCTGCAGGAGCCAGGCCTGCAGGTTCAGCGACTGTGGGTCGTGGTGGCGAATGGCGCCTCCTTCTCTGGAGAGAAGATCCGCGTCTGCCGGCAGCCTGACTGGCGGGGATGTTGACAAATCCAGAAAGTCCGGGAACCAGACCTGCCTCGGCCACGCTGGTGCGATGAGGATCATCCTGCACCTGGACTTCTTGAGCTGGTTGATGAGGCGGAGCAGCAATGGCAATGGAGGGAATGCGTATAGAAACAGGCCGTCCTAAGGGAACGAGAAAGCATCGCCCATGCTCCTCGGCTGTGGGAACCAGCTGGCGAACCTCTGGCACTTGGAGTTCGTCGCCGTCGCGAACAGGTTGATCTGGGGTTTGCCCCATCGTTGGAAGAGTCGATCCACCTGATCCTGGCGCAGTTCCCACTCGTGGCACGAGCGCAGCTCCCTGCTGAGTGAGTCGGCGATGGTGTTTTTTATTCCTGCCAGGTGGAATGGAACCAGAAACATCCCCTGGGCGACGGCCCAGTGCCACAGATCCTGGGCCTCCTTGTATAGGGCTGGGGATCTGGTGCCCCCCCCTGCTTCCGTATGTAGAATATTGTGGTGGTGTTGTCTGTGAAGATCCTCACCACTTTGTCCTTGAGGGACGGGAGGAACGACTTGAGCGCTCAGAACACTGCTCGGAGCTCCAAGATGTTGATGTGAAGGGACCTCTCCTCCGGGAGCCAGAGGACTCTTGCGTGGAGATCTCCGGTGTGGGCCCTCCAGAGAGGCGTCCGTAGTCACCGTCTCTTGAAACGCCGGGGTTTGAAAGTCCGTGCCCGTCGTGAGGTGAGCCCGGGTGCCCCACCATAGGATCGCCCAACGGAACTCCTCGTCGAGGGGGATCCTGTCCTCGAGGCAGCCCCTCGCCTGAAACCAGCAGGCGTCGAGGAACTCCTGTAGCGGACGCATCCGAAGTCTGCAAAGGGGCACAAGGTAGATGCATGAGGACATCATCCCGAAAAGGGACTTGATGGACCTCACTCTGGCCACGTCTGTGGCTAACAGGCGCCACACCTTGCCCAGGATGGTCTTGGTCCTCTCCTCTGAAGGGGAGGCCAATTGCTCCACTGTATCGAGCTTCGCCCCCAAAAACAGTGCTACTTGCGATGAAACGAGGTGGGATTTGGGGTAGTTGATGGCGAACCCCAGCTCCGTGAGCAACTGGACGTCCTCGCCGTATGATCGACGGCGAGTTCCCTTGACCTTGCCCGGATTAACCAGTCGTCCAGGTAGGGGTAGACGTGGATCCCCTGCAAGCGCAGCCGCGCCGCCACTGGTGCCAGGCACTTGGTGAAAACCCTGGATGCCGACTTTAATCCGAACGGTAGGGCTCTGAATTGGTAGTGGCGTCCCTGAACCACGAACCTGAGGAACTTCCTGTGCCTTTTTAGAATGGGGATGTGGAAGTAAGCATCCTCCAAGTCCAACGACGATAGGAAGTCGCCTTCCTCCAGCTGTCCCAGCACGTGCTGGAGGGTGACCATCCTGAATTTCTGCGCCTTGATGTATTTGTTTAACCGACGCAGGTCCAGGATGGGGCGCCAGCCGCCCGTCTTTTTTCTGATGAGGAAGTACCTCGAGTACACTCCGGAGCCTCCTGGGGACGAGCTCGATGGCACCTTTTTTGAGCATCGCCTTTACTTCCAACAGTAGTTGAGGGACGTGATTCTCCTTCCTGGCCACGGGAGGAATGCGAGGGCACTTCTTTTGGAATTCCAGCGAGTGCCCGTTGGCCAGGGTGTCCAGCACCCAACGGTCGGTGGAGATGGACTCCCACACGCTGACGAATTTCGTCAGCCGGCCTTGCTGGAGAACAACAGTTACAGGTAAGTAACTTGTTCCTTTCATATTTTAATGTTGCCAGCGCACAGAAAATACCTCAGGTTCATGATAGAGGACAAACACTACCAGTTCAGAGTTCTACCTTTGAGGATAGCATCAGCACCGAGGGTATTCATGAAAGTACTGGCAGTGGCAGCAGCCCACATGCGCAGGTTTTCCATCCCATTATACCCTTACCTCGACGATTGGCTCATAACAGGGGATTCTTACGAAACATGCTTCTCAAATACCCAAAAGACTGTAGACCTTTTGTTCCAACTGGGCTTCTCCATCAACGAGAAGAAGTCCAGCTTAGACCCCAGCCAGATCAAACAATTCCTAGGGGCTCTAATTCGAACAAAGGGCGGCCTCGTCTTCCCCTCCAACGAGAGGGTCCAAAACATGCGGTTTCAGATCCCTCAATATGTGGCAGGTCGAGAGGTGACGGTACGCAAAGCAATGCGCTTGCTAGGAATGATGGCGTCATGTATTTATTTGGTACCTCACGCGCGCCTGCGCATGCGCCCAATGCAAGAGTGGCTCAACAGCCAGTGGTGTCAGGCCAGCGGACCCCGCCGTCGTCACCAAGGAGGACAAGGCGGCAAAGCCTCGTCGAAGCAGGACTGAACTGGCCGTGGGGTCGGGCCCCCACCGAAGCACCCCGGTGGGAGGCCGGCTGGCGAGCTTCGTCAGCGCGTGGGAGTCCATCTCCACCGACCGTTGGGTGCTGGACGCCCTAGCTCAGGGTCACGCGCTCGAGTTTCTAAAGAGGTGCCTGCGCGTCCCCCCTGTGGCCAGGAAAGAACATCACGTCCCTCAACTTCTCTTGGAGGTAAAGGCGATGCTCAAGAAGGGTGCCATCGAGCTCGTCCCAAAGAGGCTTCGGGGCTCCGGAGTTTACTCAAGATACTTCCTCGTGAAGAAGACGACGGGAGGATGGCGTCCCATCCTGGACCTACGACAACTGAACAAATTCATCAAGGGATGGTCACCCTACAACATGTCCTGGGTCAACTGGAGGAGGGCGATTTCCTGTCGTCGTTGGATTTGGAGGATGCCTACTTCCATATTCCCATCCTAAAGGGACACCGAAAGTTTCTCAGGTTCGTGGTCCAAGGGCGTCACTACCAGTTCAGAGCCCTTCCCTTCGGATTGAGGTCGGCACCCAGGGTGTTCACCAAGTGCCTCGCACCGGTGGCGGTGCAGCTGCGCCGAGAGGGGATCCATGTCTACCCCTACCTGGACGGCTGGCTCATCCGAGCAAAGACGAAGGAGCTCGCCGTGGAGCACACGGCAAGGACCGTCCAACTACTCACGGACCTGGGGTTCTCCATAAACTACGCCAAGTCCCACCTGGTGCCCGCGCAAGACGCACTGTTTCTGAGAGCTCGACACAGTGTTGCTTCTGGCCTGTCTGTCGGAGGAAAGGACGAGGGCCATCTTGGGCAAGGTGCAGCGGATGCTGGTTGCGGACGCGGCCACGGTGAGGTCCATCAAGTCCCTCCTCGGAATGATGTCTTCTTGCATTTAACTCATCCGCCTGTGCAGGCTCCGGATGCGCCCGTTGCAGGAGTTCCTGGACGCGCGCTGGGTCCAGACGACGGGCAGCTTCGAGGAGAGGATCACACTCGACGAGAGTTTCCGACGAGCGATCTGGTGATGGGGCACCTGCGCGCATCTGACGGCGGGCATGGACTTCCAGACCCCCGGCCACCAGGAGACAGTGACCACGGATGCCTCCCTGGAAGGGTGGGGAGCGCACACTGAAAATCTGCACGCGAGAGGCCTTTGGCTTCCGACGGAGAAGTCCCTCCATATCAACGTCCTGGAGCTCCGTGCAGTGTTTTGGGCCCTCGGGTCCTTTCTTCCGTCCCTCAAGGGCAAAGTGGTGAGGATCTTCACCGACAACACCACCACCATGTTCTACATCAGGAAGCAGGGCAGTACCAGATCCCCAGCCCTGTCCAAGGATGAGCAGGATCTGTGGCATTGGGCCGTCGCCCAAGGGATGTTTCTGGTGCCGTTTCATCTGGCAGGGATAAAAAACACCATCGCCGACTCGCTCAGCAGAGAGCTGCGCTCGTGCCACGAGTGGGAACTACGACAGGATCTAGTGGACCGCCTCTTCCGACGGTGGGGCACACCCCAGATCGATCTGTTCGCGACGGCGACGAACTCCAAGTGCCGGAGGTTCGCCAGCAGGTTTCCCCAGCCGAGGAGCATGGGCGATGCTTTCTCGTTCCCCTGGGAGGGCCTGTTTCTATACGCGTTCCCTCCATTGCCGTTGCTGATCCAGCTCATCAACCAGCTCAAGAGGTCACGGTGCAGGATGATCCTCGTCGCACCTGCGTGGCCGAGGCAGATATGGTTCCCGGACCTTCTGGACTTGTCAGCGTCCCCGTCAATCAAGCTGCCAGCGGATGCGGATCTTCTCTTCAGGGAAGGAGGCGCCATCCTCCATCATGACCCGAAGTCGCTGAACTTGCAGGCCTGGCTCCTGTAGCGCTAGAGTTTGGAGGCTACGACATACCGGCCGACTGCAGAGAGGTTCTTGCAAAGGCCAGGGCGTCCTCAACTCTTAAATGCTATGGACACAAATGGAAGAGGTTCTCTGTCTGGTGCCACGCACAGAAGATTAACCCTCTACGGATTACGGCTCCCCAGGTACTGCCGTACCTTCTGACGCTGGCCAAAGCTGGACTGGCGCACGCGTCCATCAAGATTCATCTTGCTGCGATCTCCCGATACACCAAAACCACGGGGCGGACGTCTTTGTGGTCTCATCGTCTGGTGAAAGAATTCATGAAGGGACTGTTCAGATCGTTACCGCCGGTGAAGGCTCCGGCCCCGGCGTGGGAGCTCAACGTGGTGCTGACCAAGCTCATGGGACCTCCGTTCGAGCCTCTGCACTCGGCTCCGTTGAAGTTCTTGTCGTGGAAAACAGCGTTTCTTGTGGCCATCACCTCTGCACGAAGAGTGGGAGAGATCCAGGCCCTTTCCTGCAAGCCCCCGTACTTGACTTTTCACGACACGAGGGTAGTGCTCAGGACGCACCCCTCCTTCATGCCCAAGGTGCCGTCGGACTTCCACCTCAACAAACCCTTGGTGTTGCCGGTTTTCTTCCCGTCGCCTTCGTCGCCAGCCGAAAGGACTTTGCACTCGCTGGATGTGGCTAGAGCGCTGAAGTTCTACGTGGACCGCACGAAGTGTTTTCGGAAGACATCACAACTTTTTGTGAACTTTGGACCTGTCAATCGGGGGAAGGCTCTCTCGAAGGCCTCCATTTCCAGATGGCTCTCCGGCTGTATCATGTACTGTCATCGGTTGGCAAACCGACCGCTGCCTGGCCGTCCGAGAGCCCATTCCACCAGAGCCATCACAGCTACCACGGCGTTCCTATCTGGTGTGCCCTTGCTGGACATCTGCAGGGCTGCTACTTGGAGGTCGACGCACACCTTCACGAAATTCTACTGCGTCGATTGGGATTCCAGGGAGGAGTCCAGGGTCGGCCAAGCAGTGCTGCGCAACCTGTTCGCCTAAGGTGAGCCTGGTGAGGAGGTAAGAATTGCTTAATGTTGAGTTTTGGATATAATGCTTAATGTTGAGCCTTTGCCACCTCCCGTGGTTGTGCATGTGTGTACTGCTATGTATTCTTTATTCATGAGCATGTGAATCCATGCCAGACCCCATGCTGGAGAAGGAACAAGTTACTTACCTGTAACTGTTGTTCTCCAGCATGGGTCTGGCATGGATTCACATGCGAACCCTCCCGCCTACCCCTCTGCTGCTCTTCACTTGGTCATACTGCCACTTCACGTGCTACCAAATCTGAAGATGGCTGCCAGAGGCGGGGCTTAGGGAGAGGGCAGTCATTGGCTGTGGTCAGTATGACGCAGAGATCAGTGATTGGTTACTACTACGAAAGACAGATCAGAAACGAAACTGATACTGATTTTTTCTTTACCGAGGATTCCCAGCCTGACGACGGGGAATATTCATGAGCATGTGAATCCATGCCAGACCCATGCTGGAGAACAACAGTTACAGGTAAGTAACTTGTTCCATTCACATGCGCCCACCCTTCCTCCCCGCTCGGATGGAAGGAACATAGACATCTTTTTATATCTCTCTTTTCTGTACTCAAGTCTAGAAGGCTCCCTCAGGTCAGAAAAAATACAAACAGAGGGACCTCGCCGCGTGAGGGATTGTGGGTACACTGCACGTCACTATAGGGAAAGTGTTACAGACACGCCTTTTCGACGTCCCCTTTTCGACTACGAAAAACAAAATGCAATACTCTGCAGTGACCACTGGATGTCGGACTAAGCACAGCATGTGAATCTAAGCAGATACAACAATCAGAAATGCTTTTACGGTAAGTAATGCATTGTCATATATATGTCAGGATTGGCCAGAAACGCTCATTGCCTTCTATGTCACCCGGCAGTATCTCTGGCAGAACCCTTGCAAAACTCACGTCACATTCGGATTCCCGTTACATCCACACCCATTTCAGGATGCATACAGTTTTGTTGCCATGGCGATTGTGGCGTCCCCTCCGCAAACGTAACGCTATCGCGTTCCGCAGGGGAGGAGTCAAGCGGAAACGAGGCCGCGCTCACCTGCCATAATCCCTTCCGGTTTGCCGCACTCGTTGCTTCTGTTTCTGATTCAAGGCTAGTTTGTTTGTTCCTTGCTCTTGTTCTTGACCCCCTTTGCCCTCTTTTGCCTGGTTTGCTCTCCTCCTGGCCCACGTCCCCGGACTGTCCCCTGACCTGCATTGTGGATACGTCTTACCTCTTGTTGATTACACACTGCTGAATCTGAACCGTCCAACGACCTGCCTCCTCTTTCCGGATTATACCTGCATTGCCCGCACGCTGCTTGACCTCGGATTGTTCAACGACCTGCCTCCTCTTTCCAGACATTATCTGTATTGCTCACCCGCTGCCTACCCGGAACGTCCAACGATCTACCTTTTTGGACCTCATCTGCCACAAGCCGTCAGCTAGGGAGCGGCTCCCAATCGGCTACGGCTGATTGGGCGGCCGTGTTTGCTTGCCTCCACTACTGCCTAGCGTGAACCTACACCATCCCATTCTCAGCGCCTGGACTAGAGACTGTGAACATTGGCGCATAAGGCGTTAGGCGTCCTCGTTTCGTCGGGATAGTACCTTGGACTAGAGACTATTTCCTCATAGGCGTCCTCTTGTCGGCGAGGTGTTAGGGTTAGGTTGGATGGTGTACGAGTTCCTCGGTTGTATTCTCACCATAGACCCCAGTGGTAATTGTACTACATTCCATCTCCTCGTTTCTTCTTGTTCCTTGCTGTTCAATGTTCTTGTTTGGTTCTGATATTCATGGTCTTGTATAGTTCTTGGGGACTACCTTGTTTGAACTTGGGTCTTTTCATTTAGGCAGTCATCAGTATTGGAGTTTCCAACCCGAGGCTAACAACGGTGTCTGAACTTTGCCAAACTACGGCTGCAGTGATCTCCATCTTTCGGCTAATTGATCCCTTTGTAGTTTTGATTATAAATACAAAGGGGTACATTGGTAGGAAGAACTCTACAGCAGAGCTGTCATGAGCACTACTCCCGATGAGCCAGGACTGGCCCAGCGCCCCCAGAAGCAGACCCTTCTTCCACATCTCCGGACCCAGCAGACCCCTACAGGGGCCCTTTGGACCGTGTACTGGCGCCTTTGGCGCCAGGCTCATAATGGACTTCAGTCCCGGCGCCTTAGGCGCCGGGCTCATATTGATAAACTGTGTAATAATGCTTGGGTGGACTTACCTGAGGCAGACCATGCTGCATACTTACCCAGAACAATCCAGTCTGGCTGAAGTCCCCAGCCATCAGGGCTGGGAGGAACTATTTCCTCTATTCAGGAACTCTTTTCTTACCTGGGTGGGGCCGGTGGAAGAACACACACCTGAAGCACTTCTCTGCTATTTAAACCACGCCCGATGGAATACACGTGCTTCGCGTTATTCTGCATCAGCAGCAGGACGCTCACTGAGTCGGCTCCTGCATCCTGGCTCCTGACACGCCCGCCAGCACCCGGAACACCTGCAAACAGACAAGTAAAGAGAAGGCGAGCATTAGAAATTATACTTACCGGAATCCGGCCTCAGCAATCCTACCTCCGACGATCCTGCAAAGGAAAGGCACAAGATTAGCAGTGCTCTCAAAGGCTCGCAGCCGCGCCGCCTTGCCTTACCCATCCGTGGCCTCGCCGAACTCCACCGTGGTCACGACGCCGGCAGCATCTCGGCACCTGAAAGACAGAAAAAGACAGTCGTTAGAGGTGCCCGCTCTAAAGCGGCCACATTTCTTCCACTTACTTACGTGCTTCATCACGCGCTACAGCGGCTGTGTCGCCGGCAGCATCTCGGCACCTGTAAGCAGAAAAAGACAATCATTAGAAGTAAGCAGTCGCATTTCTTTCACTTACCTTCCTCCACCGCGGCCACAATGCCAGCTACATCCCAGCACCTGCATAAGAGGAATACATGGTGAGCACTAACTAAGCACGCAGAACAAATACTCACCAAGAGACTTACCTGCTTTAGGTTTCAGGGCCCCGGCTCCTGTGGCGAAAAGACACTCATACTTACGGCTACCGCAGGAGAGACGAAAGGACACAGTGTCCGCAACTATTTCCCATCCAGTGACGTAACTGGATCCTACGCACCCCTGCACCTGAAGCAGGATGGAGAGCTCATCTTTACAATACCTAAGGTGAGAGCTCGCAGAAACCAAGTTGGGGGTCAAGAAGAGTGAGAAACGGGAGATTGGTGGGAACACATATCCACCCCAGCTGGTAATCAATCCCTTTTCTTCCACCTGCAGAAAACTTACTCTACAAGCCAGGCAATCCAAATTCGGAGGCCCCGTCCAGAGCATCTTCCGGGCCCTGCGCCTCACGATAGAAGAAACGGTAGCAGTCCAGTTCGGGTCAGCGTCTCTGTGGGAATCAGGTGAGTGTTACAGAACGCGAAGCCTACCAATAATCTCCTACCCAGGCACTATGGAAACTTCTGATACAGATCAACTGGCCCAGCTACTGGGGGAATTAAGGGCTGAAGTTCATGCTGCTCGCCAGGAGACAAACTCCCTCAGGAGAGAGTTAATAGTGTGAAAGGAACGAACTGACGATCTTGCCAGACAGTTATTACAGAGCCAAGCGGGGCAAACCCCTCTGCCCAATCCTGGGTGGAATTTTACCTCAGTTACTTCAACCAATCCCGTTCAAATTAACCTACCTGAAAATGTGCCACTGGCACCACCTGAACGTTTTGCTAGAGACCCTAAAAGATTTGCAGTGTTCATAAATCAAGGCCGATTGCACTTTCTCTGCAGGCCCGCGGCCTTCCCGAATGACCAGACCAAGGTAGCATTTGTACTTTCGTATCTTAGCGGCAGTGCCGCCGATTGGTCAATTCCACTGGTTACACAAGATGCTCCAATCCTTCGGAATTTCCAAGCCTTCCAGACGAGTATGGAAAGACTTTTTGCAAGGCATTCCCAGGGGCAGGCCCTGGACAATGAACTCCTTTCCCTACGACAGGGCAACCAGGATCTCTTAGCCTACATTGCATCCTTCAATAGGTTAGTTGTGGAAACTGGATGGCCCGAGGAGAAAAGAATCACGCTATTTCACTGAGGTCTACGCGGCGAACTCAAAGACGTCCTGGCCCAGGTCGTAAATCCACCTCAGGACTGTTCGGATTATATTGATTTGGTGGTCCAATTAGATCACAGGCTTCAAAACAGGAAGGCGGATCGATCCAGGTTTGAAACCCGAATCTTCACTAAGACTCAGAGCAACTCCAAAAGTGTCGATGGCACCGAACCTATGCAGATTGGGGTTGTAAAGGGCCCCTTAACCCAGAAAGAGCGTGACAGAAGACGGCAAATGCAACTGTGTGTCTATTGTGGGAACTCGGGACATTTCCTTCGAGACTGCCCTGTAAAACCACCTAAGAAGACCGTAGGAGCTTCCGACAAGAATTCCGAAAAGTCTGAGCCGGGAAACGACCTTGCCCGACAAGCGTAGAGGTCCGCTTGCCGAGCTTAAAAACCAGTTCTTTGACCTCGCACTTCATTATGCCAATGGTCCTCGTAAATCCGAAGCAGCCAGAAAGATTGCATACAATTAAGGCATACGTGGACAGTGGAGCTATAGGAAATTACGTGGACCGCGAGTTGGCTTCCAGGATGAACCTACCTCTTTGCCCAAAAGCTGTTAAAGATGTCATCACCACTGTGGATGGGACTGAGATCGCCTCCGGGCCGGTAACCCATACCACTACTGAAGTGACATTACCAGGCCAAGATGGGCATCGGGAGGTAATAGTGTTCGACGTGATCAAGGCTCCGCAATTTCAAATAATTCTGGGAATCCCTTGGTTGGAAAAACACAATCCTCAGATTGATTGGCGAGCAAAGACGATAACGTTCCCAGAGTGTGCACAAACCTGCTATCTACGATCAGACATTGGCCTAGCGTCAGTAACGGCCGACAGTTTGCAATTACCGCTAGAGTATCGAGAGTTTCAAGATGTTTTCCAAAAGGAACAGGCTAACACCTTACCGCCCCACAGGTCATACGATTGCCAGATAGATCTACTACCCGGTGCAACTCCTCCTTGCAGCAGGATCTACGCCCTTACCGAGCCCGAGAACCTTCACCTGCGACAGTACCTGGACCAGTACTTGGCCAATGGTTTTATTCGTCCATCGAAGTCCCCTGCATCCTCGGCTCTGTTCTTCGTGCCAAAAAAAGGTGACCTCAGAACCTGTATAGACTACCGCACTCTGAATCAGATAACGGTAAAAAACAGATACCCTTTACCTCTGATCCCGGAACTCCTTGATTAGGTGAAGGATGCTTGCATATATACAAAACTAGACCTACGGGGGGGCTTATCACTTGGTACGGATCAAGGAAGGCGATGAATGGAAGACGGCGTTTCGCACTAAATATGGGTTATTTGAGTACCAAGTGATGCCTTTCGGACTATGTAATGCACCGGCCGCCTTCCAATATTTTATGAATAATGTCCTCAGGGAGCTCATTGACGTCTGTGTTGTCGTCTACATAGATGACATTCTTGTTTACTCCTCTTCGGAAGCAGATCACCGAAATCATGTTAGAACAGTACTTGAAAAACTTCGCCAACACAAACTATTTGCCAAACTTGAAAAATGTGTTTTCCATGCCACTGAAGTCGAATTTCTGGGTTTATCCTGACACCCAAAGGAGTCCACATGGACTCGCGAAAGGTGGACGCTATTCTCAAATGGCCATCACCTACTTCTGTAAAAGGCCTTCAGAGCATGTTAGGCTTTGCCAATTTTTATCGTAGATTCATTCCGGAGTTTTCACGAGTGGTACAACCCATCACGGCTCTCTTAAGAAAGAATAAACGTTTTGAGTGGTCTGAAGAAGCTGAACAAGCCTTCCAAGAGCTAAAAGCCAAGTTTACTTGTGCGCCAATACTGAAGCACCCACGCCCAGATCTCCCTTATATCGTCGAAACCGACGCATCCAGCTTAGCAATGGGAGCGGTCCTCTCACAAAGAGACCCAGAGACTAACCAATTACATCCCGTGGCGTTCTGGTCTCGAAAATTCTCGGCGCCTGAGGTTAACTACGCCATCACAGACAAGGAACTGTTAGCTATTAAATCCGCCTTTAAGGCCTGGCGTCATTATCTCCTTGGGGCCATACACACCATCACGGTGATCACCGATCATCGGAATTTACAGTATCTGAAAACCTCCAAGGCTCAATCCTCTCGACAGCTCCGCTGGGCCCTGTTCTTTGCTGAATTTGACTTTGTGATCACTTACCGCCCTGGCAGCAAAAATGGCAAAGTAGATGCTCTTTCCCGGATTGGAATGGGAGACACCATTGTCAACCCAGAGCCTGTACCAATAATTCCTGAACAAAGGATCTTGGGCCTGATTTCTTCACAATCCATCGAGGACATTGAGGCAAAAGTTAAACAATTTCTGAACCCAACAGACTTGCAGAACTGGCTACAAAAAGGAATGGATTTCACTTTAAACAATGACTTGCCTTATTTTCGAGGACGATTATTCCTACCACACGCCGATTTGCAAAGGCAAGTAATCTCCTGCTATCACGATTCATTGATAGAGGGCCACCCTGGCATTGCCAAAACAGAAGAGAAAGTGAGAAGACAATTCTGGTGGCCTTCGTGGAGAAAAGACATTAAAGAATTTGTGATGTCCTGTGGTGTGTGCGCTCAAAACAAGGGTCAAAAGAAAAGACCGGCTGGTCTTCTCCAACCATTAGACATTCCACCGTCTCCCTGGCACACCCTTTCTATGGATTTTATCACAGACTTACCCTCCTGCTCCGGGTACAACACTATTCTCGTTATTGTGGATTTGTTTTCCAAGATGGCCCACTTCATTCCGTTAAAAGGCCTTACCCTCAGCTTTGGTACTAGCCAGAGAATTCCTTCAAAACATTGTCCGGTTACACGGATTCCCATCGGTACTAATCTCAGATAGAGCAAGCCAGTTTATTTCCCATTTTTTGCCTTGTTGCTGTCAATTGGCTCAAATCGATGTAAGACACTCAACCAGCCATCACCCCCAGACCGATGGTCAAACTGAAAGAACTAACCAGACTCTCGAACAATATTTACGATGCATGCTACAACAGTCAGAGAGCAACTGGAAGGACATCCTTTGGATAGCTGAGTATGCATACAATAATTCTGTTCACTCTGGAACCGGGCAAAGCCCCTTCTACACTTTGTATGGAATTCATCCTCGAACTTCCAACCTCGATCCACCTCAAGATCTTGGAACACCCGCCGTGGATCAGTTACACACTGCTATTACCAAAGCCTTCAAAGAAGCTGCTGCACATTTACAAAAAGCTAAAGAAAGGTACAAGAGAGGAGCAGATCAATACCGAAGCGAGGCCCCTCAATACCAGATTGGGGACCAGGTCTGGTTGTCCACCAAACACTTAACACTCAAAGGACCTCACACTTTTAATCCCAAATATCTGGGGCCATATCCAGTTACGGCCATAATAAACCCAGTGGCTGTTAAACTAGGATTGCCAGCTCATATGCGAATACATCCTGTTTTTCACGTATCGCTTTTGAAACCCATGCAATCTGGAACCAGACTAGCCAAACCTCCAGAACCAATTCAAGTGAATGGAGAACCTGAATTCGAGATTAAAAACATTTTGGACTCTAAGATCATTAGATCAAAGCTGTTCTACCTGATTGACTGGAAGGGTTACGGGCCTCAAGAGAGGTCATGGGAACTCTATGACCACGTCCATGCTCCTCGTCTAATCAAGAAATTTCACCGAACCTTTCCGGATAAACCAAAACCCCGGGGGAAGACAATTTTGGGAGGGGCCTTGAGGGGGGGTGCTGTCATGAGCACTACTTCCGAGGAGCCAGGACTGGCCCAGCGCCCCCGGAAGCAGACCCTTCTTCCACATCTCCGGACCCAGCAGACCCCTACAGGGGCCCTTTGGACCGTGTCCTGGCGCCTTTGGCGCCAGGCTCATAAAGGACTTCAGTCCCGGCGCCATAGGCGCCGGGCTCATATTGATAAACTGTGTAATAATGCTTGGGTGGACTTACCTGAGGCAGACCATGCTGCATACTTACCCAGAACAATCAAGTCTGGCTGAAGTCCCCAGCCATCAGGGCTGGGAGGAACTATTTCCTCTATTCAGGAACTCTTTTCTTACCTGGGTGGGGCCGGTGGAAGAACACACACCTGAAGCACTTCTCTGCTATTTAAACCACACCCGATGGAATACACGTGCTTCGTGTTATTCTGCATCAGCAGCAGGACGCTCACCGAGTCGGCTCCTGCATCCTGGCTCCTGACACGCCCGCCAACACCCGGAACACCTGCAAACAGACGAGAAAAGAGAAGGCGAGCATTAGAAATTATAGTCACCGGTATCCGGCCTCAGCAATCCTACCTCCAACGATCCTGCAAAGGAAAGGCACAAGATTAGCAGCGCTCTCAAACGCTCGCAGCCGCGCCGCCTTGCATTACCCATCCGTGGCCTCGCTGAACTCCACCGCGGCCACGACGCCGGCAGCATCTCGGCACCTGAAAGACAGAAAAAGACAGTCATTAGAGGTGCCCGCTCTAAAGCGGCCACATTTCTTCCACTTACTTACGTGCTTCATCACGCGCGACAGCGGCTGTGTCGCTGGCAGCATCTCGGCACCTGTAAGCAGAAAAAGACAATCATTAGAAGTAAGCAGTCGCTTTTCTTTCACTTAACTTTCTCCACTGCGGCCACGACACCAGCTACATCCCAGCACCTGCATAAGAGGAATACATGGTGAGCACTAACTAAGCACGGAGAACAAATACTTACCAAGAGACTTACCTGCTTTAGGTTTCTGGGCCCAGGCTCCTGTGGAGAAAAGACACTCATACTTACGGCTACCGCAGGAGAGACGAAAGGACACAGTGTCCGCAACTATTTCCCATCCAGTGACGTAACTGGATCCTACGCACCCCTGCACCTGAAGCAGGATGGAGAGCTCATCTTTACAATACCTAAGGTGAGAGCTCGCAGAAACCAAGTTGGGGGTCAAGAAGAGTGAGAAACGGGAGATTGGTGGGAATACATATCCACCCCAGCTGGTAATCAATCCCTTTTCTTCCACCTGCAGAAAACTTACTCTACAAGCCAGGCAATCCAAATTCGGAGGCCCCATCCAGAGCATCTTCTGGGCCCTGCGCCTCACGATAGAAGAAACGGTAGCAGTCCAGTTCGGGTCAGCGTCTCTGTGGGAATCAGGTGAGCGTTACAAGCGCTTCCAGTTTTTCTACCGGATTATTCTCAGGACCAGCTGCCTGACAATATTTATGTGTGTGTATATATATATATATTTCTGAGGCTTGTGGAATCTGCTTAGATCACATGCTGTGCATAGGCCGACATCAAGTGGAAGCTGCGGAGTATTACAGTTTGTTTTTCGAAACTCGAAAATGGGCGTCGACACAGGGCGTGCCAGTAATACTATCCCTAGTGG
Source organism: Ambystoma mexicanum (assembly GCF_040938575.1). Classification (NCBI taxonomy): domain Eukaryota; kingdom Metazoa; phylum Chordata; class Amphibia; order Caudata; family Ambystomatidae; genus Ambystoma; species Ambystoma mexicanum. Next base: position 302,371,403 of record NC_090941.1, read on the forward strand.
ACGTCCACTGTACCCAAGATCCCTCACACGTCTAGGATCCTCAGATTGTTTTTTTCCGCCATACTGGTCAGAAGCATTTTGCGGAGTCCCCTCGCCTTAGCCATACTTTTGCTAAAATATTGATGAATTTACATCCTTTCCCCACCCCAACGTCGAACTTCGACACTCGACGCCGGCTTGGAGAAGAATTCGACCGTCGGCTGCTGCACGACGGATTTGGGCCTCGGAAGGCCTCTGGCCTCGGCCCGGGCCTTGGAAGGCCTCTGGCCTCGGCCCTGCAAGTAGGGAGAGTGGGGGGTTGGACATACTCTACACTCTTGGTATATAGGTACATCTTATACATTTCCTACACTTACAAGCCCGCTGCCTCAAGGTGCGTATGGAGGGTACCCCTTTTCAATTCTGCCCCAAGTGCAATCGCAAATACCCTTGGGTCGACAGGCACGCCACGTGCAATCTCTGCTTGCCGAGGGACCACCTGGAGGCGAACTGCAGAGCGTGTAGTAGGTTTCAACCTAAGACACTTAAGGTCCGTTCGACGAAGCGTTGGGCCCACCACGCCAGGCAGGCGGCCATTGCGGCGGAGGGCGCCTTCAGGGATGGCAGCGACACCGTGCTTTCGGACGGCAAGGGCATTACGGCGTCTAAAGACAGCCGAGCGCAAATCCCCGACCTCGGAAGGTCGTCCGACAGGGCGGCTATGGGGAAGACCCCCGGTGACGCAAGCGCTTCACACACCACTCACACAAAACACACGAAGTCCAACTGAGTCTCGACGACGTCGAGTTCTCGTAAAGAGGCACATAGAGAACGGTCCAAATCGGTGTCCTCTGGGCGTTCTCGATCGAGATCGCTGCATGACTCCAGGCAATCTTCTACTCTTGCCAAGAGTGCCTCGCTCCCTAAGCTAACGGAAGTTTGCTCGTCGGAGGACGAAGACGACTTCCACCCCCAGGCCGCTCTCCAGGAGTCGGAGCCCGCAGACAAGATCAGCGCGGCCCCACGTTCGAAGGACAGGGACTCTACCCCCGATCCTCGACGCCAGGCGTCAAAAACCTCCGGAACCACAAAGGGACAGGGAAAACACTCTTCCACTCACGGGGAGGGGGGAAAACAGCAGAAGAAGCAGCCACTGCACTCTTCCACACCTGTAAAACTCTCCACTCCTCTTAAACAGACAGACAAGCCCAAGTCTGCTGCTATTTCTAAAACCAGCAAGTCTACTCAGGATAAATCTCCTAGACTTTCTGAGAGAGTCATTCCCAGTTCCAAAGAATGGTCGAGTGATGACATAGATAGGGTCATGTCAAGGATGTCTTCTTTGGCAGACTTTTATGATAAAAATCCAGACCATTTCCTTTCATATAATCCACAAGGGTCTACACCCTCAGGCTCTAATGATCCTATCCCCCCGAGTAAGAAACCCCGGTTTGAGACACCTATGAGGTCTTCGGACCCCTTCGATGTACAACCATACTCACGGCCATACTCACAGTATCAAGGAGAGACTTCCTTTGGTGAGGACCAAGAATTTGGCATGGTAGAAGAGCAAACCGGGACGGGCTACTATGGGTATGATGAGGACCAAGAAGAGGAAGAGGAAGACCCTGAAACCTACAGAGTAGATTCCCCGGTAGAGAAGGAAGCCCCGGTTACCGACTCCCCTGTCGATAACCAACCCCTCCTGAACTAGGTTCTCGCACGAGCAGCAGAACATTTCCATATTGACACCCACGGTGTCCAGGAGGAGAGGGACTTTGCCGAGGAGTTAGTGGGAGAAAGGAGGTCTGTTGCCCAGACCATCCCTATCCTTAAGTCTATTCAGCGAAGAATAGACCCGTCCCTGGTGAACCCGAACCTCACCAGAGCAGTCAATCCCAGAGTTGAAAAACTTTTCAGGGCAGCCCAGTCTGACCCTCTCTTTATAAGAAGACATCTGAAGCCAGACTCCCTGGTTGTCACTAACACTCGTAAGAGGGCTGGGACACCCATGTCATCGTCCGAAGCTCCTCCAGATAAGGAGAGCAAAAAACTACATGGTTTCGGCAGGAAAGTAGCCTCAACGTCCGCCTATCAGGCAAGGATTGCAAACTTCACCACCCTGTTGGCCAGCTACAACTGCCATCAGTGGGAAGAAGTCGCGGCACCGTAGCCTCTGCACCAGAACCCTTAAAAGGCCAGTTAGCACGAATTTCAGCAGAGGATAGAGCCGTGTCTGGTTGCATTTTAAAAGCAACTTTTGATGCCGCGGACAACGCAGGCAGATTGATAGCAGAAGGTACTGTTATCAAGAGACATGCGCGGTTACGGCAGTCTGGTTTTAAGGCAGAAACCCAGGCATCATTGTTGGACAAACCGGTGGAAGCTGATCTGTTGTTTGGTAAGGCGGTCGAGGACGCGCTGAAGAATGCCAAGGACGAATATGAGACACTCAAGTCCCTTGGCCAACTAACCAATAAACCCCCTAACCAGAGAGGGAATGGAAATTTTTGTCGCCCACGCGGCCAAAATTCCCAGAGAGGATCAGACTATTCCCAGGGGCAGGGTACACAGTGGAACAACAGCCAACAGCCTACCCAGGGTTACGGCAGGGGTAATAGGAGAGGACGTGGTAAAGGCAGGGGCAGCCCCAGTAGAGTAGGCGGCACGCCTCCACCAAAGCAGTGACGCTCAGTTCAGGGTCCCTTCTCACGCAACCCCAGTAGGGGGACACATTTCCAACTTCACCCAGGCTTGGGAAGGGATCACATCAGACAGATGGGTGCTGTCAACAGTATCCGCAGGGTACTGTATAGAACTACTGCAGCGTCCCCGGAACCATCCTCCACGACAAAGAGTACACTCTTTAGAACATCAGAAGATTCTCCTCGAGGAGATCTCCAATCTGCTAGCAAAGGACGCGATAGAACTCGTCCCGAGACACCAGGTAAACAAGGGTATTCAACTTACTTCCTTGTGCCAAAAAAAGATTTGACAATGCACCCAGTATTGGACTTACGGCCTGCCAACAAGTATGTCAAGCCCCAAAAGTTTCGAATGACTACGCTACAAGAGGTAATCCCCCTCCTAAAAAAGGAGGATTACATGGCAACCTTGGATATGAAAGAAGCCTATTTTCATATTTCCATGTTCCCAGCGCACAGAAGGTACTTGCGCTTCAAGGTGGACAGTCGGCACTACCAGTTCAAGGAACTGCCCTTCGGGATAGCTTCGGCACCAAGGGTATTCACCAAGGTACTGGCGGTGGCGGCTGCACACCTACGCAGGGAGGCAATCCCGGTGTACCCTTATCTGGATGACTGGCTCATAACGGGGGAAACCCCAGTAATTTGCAAGACAAACATTCAAAGGACTATCGACCTCCTCCACGAATTAGGCTTCTCAATCAACGAGAAAGTGAAGCCTGGTGCCAAGCACCTCCCAACAGTTCCTAGGAGCAATCCTAGATACTCAAGATGGGTTGACATTTCCTTCACAGGAAAGAATTCGGAATATACTACTGCAAATTCTGCAATATCAGTCCGGTCACCAAATAACGGTACGCAAAGCAATGCGTTTGCTGGGCATGATGACGTCATGTATTTACCTGGTCCCCCACGCGCGCCTGCGCATGCGTCCCATGCAGGAATGGTTGGCGAAACAGTGGTCTCAGGCAAGTGGTCAGTGGGACGATTATTAATCTGTTGCCCTTCTTTCCCTTTAATGGAAAATACACTGTTTAGGTTTTGTCCAGCCTACATCAGGAACTACCCCTGGAAAGATACACACAAGGTGTGTAACCACTGTCTCCCAAGGGAGCACCCTGAAAAGAACTCCAAACTCTTTCGCCCTAAAACTTCAAAGGACCGTAGACCAAAACGCTGGGCCGCCCACGTCATGCAGGCTGAGGCCTCCATTGGCGTGGATGGAGAATCCAGTGATGGCAGCGTTGGTATCCTAAGTGGCGCTGAAAGCTATCAGTACTCTACAGATTTCCACGTGCGAGCCCCCGACTCCATTAAGCAGACTTGCAGTTCTGTTATGGAGACTACACCCAGTGGCTCAGGCACACACACTTCATGCCACACTAAACACACATCCCATGGTCGACCGTCGACTGCGTCATCGGCCAGAGAGAGCCACGCGGTGTCAAAGGAAAGGTCCACTAAAGCATCCCTGTCCTCTGGGCCATCGCGTACGCTGCATGACATGCCTTCGAAACAGACGCCCAAGTCTTTTTCTGACACCGCCCTTAAAACAGATAACCCTTTCATGTGCCGAAGGGCATGCGTCAAAAGGCGCTTCGACGGCCCCCTTCACTACGAGAGCGGGCTCATCAAAAAGCACATCCCAGATGCGCTCTTAAAATCAAAAGCGTTAAAATCCACAAAATCTTCACCCCTAGCGTCCAAGTCCTCTACCTCCCAAAATAGCCGCCTTTCTCACTCTAAAGACACTCTTTCAGGGGGCCTTGCAACACAAGGAGCCTGCACCTTTATAGGTCACCCTTACAGGTCACCCATACACCACCCCTTCAGGACACGCCTACACACTCAGGATTTTCCAAGTCCTCGGAGTGGACCCCAGAGAGTTTTGATAAGGTTATGAGGAGGATGGCCTCCTTTGTGGACTTCATGGACCAGCACAGGCACCTTGAACAACTTTCAAACCTTCAGGGTCTTGCACAAAACGTAGGTAGGGATCAACCAGATACCAAAAGGCAATGTCTGGACACCTCACAGCCTAGCACCTCTACCCATACCCAGGCCATCTTACAGTGCCCCCACCCCTCTCAGGATCTATATTTTATAGACCCCTCAGGTTCTCAAGATCCTGGATCTCGGGGAGTACAAGGGGACCAGTATGACCAAGACCAATATTACGACGATGACCATGTCTAAGTCATCCAGTAACCAAACCATCAAGATCAGCCAGTGGCTCACTCCCCAATCGATAATCTGCTCCAGTATAATGAGCTACTCCTCAAGGCTGTCGAACATTTTAAAATAGACACCCAGGAGGCCCAGGTTTACAAGGACTTTGTGGAGGACATTCTTGGAGACAAGAGGTCTGCATGCAAAGTATTTCCCCTCCTGCAATCTATTCAAAAGTGCATTCAGCCTTCTCTTCTGTCACCAAATCTTACGAGGGCGGTTAATCCTCACATCAAGAAGATGTTCAGGCCGACCCCTTCCGACCCTCTGTACATCAGGGGTCAGTTGAAACCCGACTCCTTAGTTGTCACCACTACAAGAAAAAGGGCAGGCACACCTCTAGCCTCCACGGAGGCCCCGCCAGATAAACAAAGCAAGATGATGTACACCTTTGGCAGAAAGGTGGCTTCCTCGGCTGCTTACCAAACAAGAATAGCAGATAATACAACCCTTTGGCTAGCTAAGGCTGCCATAAGTGTGACGAACTACAACTGCAAATTGAGGCAGTCCAGGAGCCTCACAGCTCCTAAACACTATGTCTGAGGGTAAGCAGGTACTGCATTCTAAAGAACAATCAGGATGACGCTGACAATGCAGGCTGTATCATAACCGAAGGCACGTTGATGAAGCGCCACGCCTCACTAAGGCAGTCAGGCTTGAAACACAGGCCACATTGCTCAACATGCCCATTGAACCAAATGCCCTGTTCAGTAAGGCATCCGAGGATGCCCTTAAAAGTGCCAAAGAAGAATACAACGCCCTGAAATCTCTTGGACAGCTGGCCATCAAACAGTTTGTGCAAAGGGGGACTTTTAACACAAGACAGTTCCACTGGCAAAGCCCACAACCCTCCTTGAGTTTTGGTCAAGGTAGCCAATCAACATCATAAGATGCTACAAAAAATCTAGAAGCAGAACAGTGGTAGAGCCTCCTCAGCCAGAAGCTCCACCCCACCCAAGCATTGATGCCCTGTTAGGGAGAATTCTCATAAATGTGTTAATTCCCTTCACCTTGGATACACCCCAGCAACTTTGCTGGATTTTGAGGACTTTTTTTTCCTGGAGAGTGTGTGAGCCTTTTTTTCCCACTCTCTCATGTATTTTGATGCGTGTTTTACTCTTGTGTTCTTTGTTTATGGAGTTTTAGACAACTCCATTGGCATCATCTTTTCATGTGTGTTACACAGCACCCTCAGTGTAGTGACGCAGGGGAGCCTTTTTTAGGCTGTCCCAAGGTTTAAATACCTTCTCTGGAATAAACTACTGTTTCCCAGAGAATGTAAAGTTAAATTGACTTTACTAGTCTTTTTAAATTCCTAGACCCAGCACTCACTATCTTACAATAAAGTGCTGGAGGGGTTACCTAGTATCCCCTATGTCTAGAAACTCATGTAGCGGCCAAATGCTACCCTTTCCTATCGAAATGGCTGGTGGCAGTGCTTTTACAACAAACTACCATGATTCTTCCCGACCGCGAACACCGGTAGCTAAAAATCGCGAGAGCCATGTTTTTCAAGATGGCGCCTAAGCCCCCTTTGTTTAAACAGGTCCCCGTCTTCTTTGTTCACCATTTCTTGATGGAAAGGTCCTTCTAGTGTATGTCTCTGCGTGCCAAACTAGGTTTAGTCCCTTTGTTCCTACGCCTTTGGTGGGCTTCAGGACTGAAGACCGCCTCTGGTGCCAGAGTGTCTGGGGTGGGCAGGAGGTGAGGGAGGTGCCCGAAACTCCCTGTGCTTAGTCTCATAGGACACCCAAATGCACTCTGGCATGATTGGCTGTCTGGCTGACTGTCCGGTAAGGACAGCCACCCTGCTGGGTGAGTGGCAGCTAGGCTGTAATGAATGGGAGAAAACTGTTTAAAACGCAAGTTTCTTGGCTTGGAAGGCAGAGTCGAACACTGGAACGACGGAACCGAAGACGAGCTGGAAGAGAACGGCTGCTGCAACTACTGGACCGTTGGTTTGCCTGGTGGAGCCCTGCTGCAGGTCCGAATCGCCACGCTCATCTCGACGGAGAATCCCCTTCAAGGACAACTTCTTCCTTTGAGTTGGTGGTACCAATCAACTTGTAAGCCACCTGGATACCATTCTTGGAGCTGGTTAGGATTAACCAGGGAGAAGGACCCCAGCTTGTGTGCTTGAAGAACAGCTACCTGAATCGAAGAATTGCCAGTTTGCCAGCTTTGTGACCCGTCCCTGTGCAGTGCAGGAGTCCCCCGACGTCCTCCCTCTTGTCCCCATGACTGAGGCTCAGCAACAGCAAGATCTGCAGGAACAGAAGTCTTCAGCTGCATCTTTTTCTTCTATAGAAGGTACTGTGAAAACTCGACCGAGGGAATTTACTTCTCACCGCAAAAGTTTGTGGAACTTTGGCAACTTGCAGGCCTAGTCAGCTTGTGACCCGACATACAAACCTTTCTTCTGTCAACTACTTCTAAGAACCCTGGCAAAGACTTTTCCGTTTTAAATACCAGAACCGGTTTCACTTATACAAGACACTATCCCATTGACTTTGGCCTACCTATTGCATTGAATCAACTCCTCTGATGAACTCAAACTATTTGCACTGTTTTAGAGTAACTGTAATATTCGTTTTATTAACGTGTGCCTTTTTGCTCCGACTTCAATGCTATTTGGCTCCTACTTCAAGGGAGCACAACTGCTTAGTAATCAGTATTGTAGTATAATTGTTGTGTGATATTGGTTGCCTCATTTAGTGAATACTTTATAAATGATTGTGTAATAAATTAAGAAGTGTTTTACCAAGAAACCTTGAGTTTGTGTGTCTATCTGAATACTTTTCATTGTAGACCTTTGTGTAACACCCTTACAAGCTCACATTCCCTCTTGAACTGAGCATGGCTGCTCCGCCCGCTACCATAAACTGTGTGGTACAGGCTTATACCAAAGGTTGGTTTTGCTTACACCTGTAGTCCTAGTTGTGTGTAGTGTTCCCAGAGGGTACTGCATACAAACTTTGCCTAACACGCCCTGCTCCAGGTCCCCTCCCATGCCACTCCGGTAGGAGGTTGCATCTCACGATTCACCCACGCATGGGATGGGATCACCTCAGACAAGTGGGTGCTATCCACCCTGTCGGGCGGATACTGTTTAGAGCTTCTACAAAGACCATCCAACCACCCACCAAAAGAAGGAAAGACGACACCAGAAGAAAAATGCCTATCACTGGAGGAAGTAAAATCACTGCTGGAAAAAGACGCCAAAGAAATCGTCCCAGGAAACCAGGTAAACAAGGGTATTTATTCAATGTTCTTCAATTGCCCAAAAATAAAGACCTAACAATGAGCCCGGTTCCAGACCTGCGACCAGCAAACACATATGTCAAGCCACAAACATTTAGCATGACAACACTTCACAAAGTAATTCCCCTTCTAAAACAAGGGACTACATGTCAACATGAAATATTAAGGATCTATACTTTCATATTTCAATATTCCCAGTGCACAGAAAAAACATGGACTTCCAGATTGCGGGAGAGCATTATGAATTCAAATTTCTTCCCTTCACGTTAGTCTCAGCTCCAAGGGTATTCACAAAGGTACTAGCAGTAGTGGTGGCGCACTTACACAGCATCAATCTCATTGTACCCTTATCTGGACGACTGGCTGATAACAGGGGAATCACCTCAAATTTGCAAACACAACACTCAAAGAACTATCAACCTTCTGTTCCAATTGGGATTCTACATCAATGAGAAACAAATCAAGTCTCGTTCCCAGTCAAACAAAACTATTACTGGGAGCAGTCATAAAGACAAAGGGATGGGCTAGTCTTTCCCTCAAACGAAAGAGTTCAGAACATGCTGTTGCTAATACCTCACTATCTAGCCAGTTGCCAAATAACGGTAAAGGCAATGCGCCTGCTGGGGATGAGGATCATGTGCGTTTACTTAGTTCTGCACGCACGGCTGCGCATGTGCCCAATGCAGGAGTGGTTAACAAAACAATGGTCTCAGGCAAGCGGTCAGTGGGACAATCTAGTGGTTGTTTTGCCAACCCTGGTACAGGCTCCTCGCTTGTGGTCCAAGGACAACGTGTTAAAAGGAAAACCCATTCCACCAGTTCAAGCGATACTAACTACAGACGCCTCAATCTCTGGGTGGGGAGCCCATTACCTGCACCACACTGCTCATGGCCAGTGAACACACACCACAAGCCAAAACCACATAAACCTTCAAGAACGTCTGCCAGTTTTCAAGGCTCTGCAAGCTTTTCAGCAGCATCTAGTAGGTCAAACAGTGCAAGTCTTCACAGACTGCACCACTGCCATGTTTTACCTAAACAAGCAGGGAGGCACACACACCAGTCTGTCCAGGCTATCCCAAAAAATGTGGAAGTGGGCACTCAGGCGGAACATGTTCCTAGTCTCTAAACACGTTCCAGGGGAACTCACTGCTCTAGCAGACACTCGGAGCAGAAATCCTCTATCCAAGGAGCACAAGTGGCAATTCATCAGAGAAATTTTAGAAGAAATCTTCTCCCTTTGGGGTTATCCTCCTTTACACATGTTGGCCACAAGACAAAAAGTACAATGCCCATGCTTTGTATCCAGGTTTCTCGAACCACAGTCCAAGGGGAATAACCTGTGGATAAGCTGGTCAGGGAAATTTGCCTACGCTTTTCCCCCATGATCAGTTCTCGGCAGGATAGTGCACAAGATGCACCAGAAATAAGTCACACTAATCCTGATGGATCCAGTGTGGGCAAGACCACCATGGTTTCTACACCTGCTCAAACTGGCCATGTGCAGATAAATCAAACTTCAGTGCCCCTACAACAGCACCAGGGGACAACACTCCATCCGCACCCTCAGTCTATGAACTTGGCAGCCTGGCTCCTGAAGTCATAGAGTTTGGGCACTTAAACCTTCCTCAAAGGTGTATGGATATCCTAAAGGAGGCATAGAAACCCAGCACCAGACACTGTTACTTCAACAAGTGGAAGAGGTTTGTAATATGGTGCCGATCACAATCCTTAAACACAATTCAATGTTCACCATTCAACATTCTACACTACATGCTTTATCTACTAGAATCTGGCCTAGTATTTAACTCCATCAAGCAACACCTAGCGGCTCTGTCCGCGTACACCGCTTTGAAGAACAAGGTATCTTGGTAGAAAGTTCCTGTTATCAAAGCTTTCATGGAGGGAGTAAAGAGACTATACTCTCCCATTTCCAACCCTCCACCAGGTTGGGACCTTAATATTGTGCTCTCAAAGTTTATGGGTCTGACCTTTGAGCCTCTGAACAAAGCCAGCCTCCAACACTTAACCTACAAGACAGCTTTTCTGGTAGCCATAACTTCAATAAGATGGGTTAGTTTTCCACAAAGACAAGGTGGTCCTTAGAACACATCCTAGGCTTTCATCAGAATTCGTATCCAAGTTCCATGTCAACCAATCCATTGTACTACCTACTTTTTTCCAAAATCTACTTAACTTGGCTGAATCGAGCCTCTATACCCCAGATGTAAGGAGGGCGGTCTTGTACCATGTAAAAATAAAAAACCTCTAAGGACAACAAACCAGCTCTTTGTTTCCCATAGGACCTGGTCGGGAAGGTGATGACATTTCAAAAAACGCTATCTCCAAATGTATAGTCAAGTGCATACTACTTCTGTGCTATTCACTATCAAAGAAAACTGTACCTTTTACACCAAGAGCTCAGTCTACCAGAGGTAGAGGAGCTACTTTAGCATTTATTGTTAACATCCCCCTAGACGCTATTTGCATAGCTGTTACTTCGAGTTCCATACATACTTTTACTCAGCACCACTGCATTAAAACACACTCTAAAGCAGATTCAAAGTTGGGACCATCGGTGCTAAAACATCTATTTGCCGCTGTACCTTCTCACAACCCACCTCCTTCTCCAGATACAGCTTGTATGCATAGTATGTGATCTAAGCAGACCCACAAGCCTCCGAAGGCATACATTATTCACTGTAATTGTATTTCTTCTGCTTGTATCTGCTTAGATTCACATTCGCCCACCCTTCCATCGCTCCTGGAGTCGAAGGTGCATAGATGTTTCTTGCTCTACTTCTGCTTTATTACATCTGTTCTCGGGCTACAATTCATGCAACCTTGTGTCAGAAACAAAACAATCTGAGGGACCTTGACGCGCGAAGGTCCATGGATACAGTGGGCATCACACTAGGGATATTATTACTGACGCGCACAGTCGATGTCCCTTTTTTATGTTTCGAAAACAATTCATGTAATACTCTGCGACTACCACTAGATATCGGCCTATGCATAGCATGTGAATCTAAGTATATACAAGCATCAGAAATATGATTACTGTGAGTAATGTATGCCATATATGTATACAGTAAGATTTTTGTTAGACATTACTCAGGTCAATCGTCATCTTAGATGATATGCAGGTAAGTATTGCATTCAAGTTTACCAAATCAATTCTTAAACCCAATATTTAAAGTACGCAACACAGATACTTGGAAGTACTTTTAGGCAACCTACACTTTAGAACATCCAGCCCTATTTGGGAATGAGTGTTTCAAAGTTAGTGGGGACACTGGGAGACCAGGGCCCCTGGGTGGAAGAACAAAGAAAGGCAGACACTGCCATGGGTGTCAAAATGGCAAGTTTCTTCTATTTTCCAGGTAGGTTAAATGTTTAGTTAAAAGGTGGTTCAGCAAGGTCAGGCAGACCCTCTGGAGGATTGTAGACCAAAGAACCAGTGTTTTTAGGCCTGCAAGAACACAGTTGGGTTGCCCATCCCAATGTATATCGGAAATATCAGGAGCAGTCCAATTCAATACAGCAAGCACCTAGGAGCAGGGCAGTACCTTTTCTTGAAGAAAGAGTGAGTAAACGGCGGGTCCCCAGGTGAGGCGACAGCAGCTCAGTTTCGGATCCTTGGCCTGGAGGCTGAAGAAGGAACTTTTGGCAGGGGCAGACGGTCCGCTCCTTGCGATGGGACGCCCAGCAGACGATTTTCACGACATCTCACACCAGGAAAGAGTCACTCTAGGTCCAGCAGGATGCCCACGAAGTTCCAGCTGAAACAGTGCTTCAGCAGACGAAGCACAGCAAATTGGTCCAGGTACTAGGGTATTAGGGAATTTCAGCCCAGGACAGTTGGAGCTCTTTGAAGGACAGCTCAAAATGCAGATGGTCTTGAGACTGCTTAGGCCCACCAGTCCAAGGGAGGAAGTCGGCCAGTCTGGATCTTCCCTGTCGATCAGAAGAGGAGGTTGGAGCATCAGCGATTACTCAGTCGGCTTGGCAGTTGCTCGAGGTGGCTGCAGACGTCCTTTTTCTTCCTCAGATTCCTCGTTCCATGGGTTGACACTCCTGTTCTGCTGCCCGGACCCTCAACTTCATGCAGGAACCCAGCCAATCAGCAGTCATACCACATTCAAACTTTGGGTGGGGAAAGTCAGCCTCCCAGTCAGAACTGGATTCAAGCAGACAAACTGGAGGACAAAGATGTGCAGAGTTTCAGTGCACTCCCAGCTTCCTGTCCTCCTGGGCGGGCTTCTCAATGGGAGCCCGGCAAAGACAAGAGTGAGCGGGACCTCCACCACCCAGGAAGAAGGCTCAAGAAAGGACAAATCATCAAGAGTTGGTGAAAAAAGAAGACTGGCCCCATTTTAGTACAATGGTGGCCTATGTGTCCCTTTCCGCAGTTGCAACATCATCCCTGCATGCATGTTTCACTAAACATCTGTAGGAAATATCCACTGCCACCAACATTTGCGATGAACTTGTCACTGGAACTAGAAAGTTACAGGAGAAGTGGAAAAAGGGAAACAGTGTCTCCCCTCAGCACTCCACATAAGGTGGGGTGTGCTGATTCCACAAAATAACAGTAAGGTAGGATAAAAAAGTATCCCCCTGCCCTTGGAAACAGTAGTTATCACAAGGAATATAAAAAGGGCAGCTCAAAGAGATCCCAGCAACAGTGCACAGAAAGTGCTGCGTGCTGCAATAATAAATTGCAGATGCCTTAAAAATTTGAGGAACACATGACTCCAAAAAGATGCAATCAAAAGGGATGAAACAGGTTCCCAAAGATAAAGTAAAAGATTGTGGAGAAAAGTTCCCACTTACCAAGGATAACTGGTCAAAAAGCCAAAGCTCCAGCAAAAAAGTGCTGGGGGTCTCACAAGTAGGGAGAATTATGAACAAAAATGAAATTGTACCTAAAAATGTGGATCATCGCACTATGATTGTAATAGCTCCAATGTGGGCGCGACAAGCCTGGTTCTCGCACCTACTCAAGATGTCAGTTTGCCGATCAATGAAACTACCGAGCCCTTATAACATGTTAACCCAGCATCAGGGAGCAACCCTCCATCCAAACCCTCATACACTGAATTTAGCAGCTTGGCTCCTGAGGTCATAGAGTTTGGACACCTTATGTTACCTGAACGTTGCATGGACATTTTAAGGGAAGCACGTAAGCCAAACATGAGATATTGTTAATTCAATAAATTGAAGCGATTTGTGATATGGTGTAAAAAGTCCAACATCAATCCAATTTACTGTTCACCTTCTAACATAGTGCACTACTTGCTACATTTGTTAGACTCGGGTTTAGTGTTCAGTTCACTTAAGGTCCATCTAGCTGTGCTTTCAGCCTACACTACCTCACAAAAAGGTGTCTTGGTAGAAAGTGCCACCGGTTAAAGCCTTCATGGAGGGGATGAAAAGAATCTATCCCCCAATTTCAAACCATTCCCCAGGGTGGGATTTAAATGTCGCCTTAACGAAACGTATGGTTCCTCCATTCAAACTCGTGCATAAATCAAGCTTCAAACACCTTACCTACAAAATTGCCTTTCTTATAGCCATCACCTCTATAAGAAGAGTAATTGAGCTGCAAGCATTATCAGTCTCACACCCTTTTGTCATTATACATAAGGACAAGAAGTCTTAAGAATACATCCATGTTTTTCACCTAAATTAATTTCAAAAAGTAATGTCAATAAATCAAATGAACTTCCAGCATTCTTTCAAAATCCACAGAACTCTGGAGAATAGGAGTTGCATACACTAGATGTCACGAGAGCAGTGATGTGCTACCTAGACAAGACAAAACCATTATGGAAGACTGGCCAATTATTTGTTTCCTTGGCTGCAGAAAGGGAAGGTGACCCTTTCTCCAAAGCAGCAATTTCTGAATGGATTGTAAACTACGTTCAAATATGCTACACGTTATCCAACATGATACTACCGTTTACAACCAGACCACACTCAACTCACTGTACCTGTGCAACTTTAGCCTTCATTGCAAATGTGCCTCCAGAGGCTATTTGGAAGGCAGCAACATGAAGCTCAGTGCATACATTCACTCACCATTACTGTGTGGATACTGAATCAAGAAGCGATTCTAAGGTGGGACATCTCTGCCTCGGTTGCTTCGAAGAACCTACTTCTCCTGATACTGCTCACTAGTCTGTGCAAACCATGCAAACGGATCCACAAGCCTCAAAAGATGGGTTTAACCTGTAATAGTCTTTCTGATGCTTGTATTTTAGGTTCACATGTGCCAGCCCTTCATCCCCTTGTTGGGAGTAGAAGGTGCATAGACAAATGACTCCTGTTTCAGTTTCCTGTACTCCAGCACACAATTCATGCATCCTCATGTCAGAAACAAAACAATCTGAGGACCTCTATCCGTGAAGGACCATGGGTACAGTGCACGTCACAGTAGAGATGGTATTACAGACACGCACTTTTGATGTCCCTTTTCAGATTTCGAAAGTCAAGCAATACTCTGCACCAATCACTAGATGTCGGCTGTTTGTTTGTTTGTGTGTTTGTTTTATTTGTATGGTGCACCGAACCCAGAGGTAACTGGGCACAACAAATACAAGATTACTTTAGGCTTAGGTTACAGAGTACATCGTATTAGAGATAAAATTATACAAGCAAGAATACATAGTTGTACAGTAAATTACAGTATTAAAGTGATAAGTGTTAAGGGAGTTTTCCTAAAGTCCTCCTGGCAGTAAGACTTTAATAAGCTATCCCAGTGGTTTGTAGATCCCCCAACTCTAAGTGCCTGATTCATGGAATGTTTTCCTATGGGATTGCTCCATTATAAAATACTTCCATGAATCGGGCCCTTAGTATCATTCAGTACTAGCTCAGGACCTTGGTAGTGTGGCATAGCAGTCAAGCTCATCTTAAAAGGAAGATGTGAGCTGTAGGTAAGTACTCTGAATCTTAGTTAGACAGGCACAACAAAGAAGCATTTGCATGTATATTTATATAAAAGATATATATTTATTCTATTTAAACCAGAATCCCTTTAAATACTTCAGACATTTACGGTAGAACACTTAAAAATACTAGATAATACCCTTCAAAGGGCACTTCTTCTTTTGTGTTTGCTGCGGTTACATTTGTAGCAATGTTAGAAAGGGAAAAGACAAGGTTATCGTATTAACGGTAACTGCGCACTCGTGCGGTTTTCAACAGGTTATACGGTAATGCATTTACTCTGCAAACACCTATAGACAAGTCACCTAAAGGGAGTACAATAAGTGGTTAGTGCAACATGAGCTTAGTTCAAGTTTCTGGAGACAGTTTCTTCACCTGGCAAGACCAAAAACTCAACCCTAGCTAAAGGAAGTTCGGAAAGGGCTTACAGTCTTGACAAACAGCAAATAAGATCCTGCAGATTTCTTCCATTGTCTAAAGTTATTGAAGCTGTAAATTAGCGACTAACAAAGGAGACCTAAAAACTGACTCAAAAAGGGGACATAAGCAGCAGCTTGGGGTCAGAGGTAGGAAAGGATTGCCCTGGACACCTCTATGTGCACTCCAACACTCTGAAGCGACTTCTTGGAATCAGGTAAGCAATACTTTTTTCCCCACAGTACCTTGAGTTTGAAGAAAGTGTTGTGTTGGCTCCTCCACAATGTGGCAGCTCTGGACCCGACCTCTAGATTCCTTGCTCTGGTGATGAAAGACAGGACAATGGACGTTGTCTTCCAGCAGCAGTCTCGAGGGGGGGACCTGTGGCACGACTTTCAGCAACTTCTTGGTTCACTCTGTTGGTGCTGCTGAAAAGGCGGCAAAACCGCAAAGGACACGGATCGCTCAGTCAATCTTCTTCGTTTCCTGAAGTCTCACCCTCTAGTGAGGGGGTCTGGGCGAGTTGGATCGGATCTCTGAAGTGTCCTTACGGGTTCAGAAAAGATTTGGACCGATTCAGCCTTTCGACAATGATGCACTGGGAATGGGCAGCAGATCTCCTGGTATTAGGGTTCCGCAGCTCTGGAAGCTCGTAGGACCTCAGGAGATTGCTTGTTTCAAAGCTCGTCTTGGGACTGGTTGTTCCCACCAGCCAAAGGGAAGCAGTTGTCCTCCTTGAAGCTCCTCTGTTGCATAGAATACAGGGTCCTCACAGCAGTGGTCGCTTCGCGGTCTTGCAAACGGTCTGCAGGCGTCCCTGGTCATCTTCTTTGGTTACTTCTGTTTCCTGTGGTCGACTTGCTTTACACTCCAGAAGCCTCACCTTTTATACAGTTCCAGCACACATTCCTCTGCAATCTCTCTCAGCATTTTACAGAAAGGGGCATTTGGCGGTCCAATCGGGAACGCCATACCCCATGTGGGAGCTGGTCCTATTCAGGTACTCGGACAGACAAAGGACAGGGCGGGTGGAAGACTCCTCCCCCACTTCCTTCCTGCCCAGACACTCTGGAGCCTAGGCGGGGATACCTACTTAGTTCCCGCAAAAGGCAAAACACATACACAGACCTTCCCCTCCCAGAATGCTAAAATGACTAAGAACAACCATGCTAGTAATGATGAGAAACGTAGGGAGGCCCCAAGTTGGTACTTGGGTGCCCCTATTGTGCATTACAGAGGGTATGGACATAGCCTGCAGTATAAAAAATACACAATAGTTGGTACAACACGTCCACTGACACCAGCCATCACTAGGTGATTGTCTATGTGACTAAAAAAGTCACAGGAGCAGAGAGAAGGGGCATACTAGGTATCCCTTTGGCAATCCACTGAAGGTGGCGTGTGCCAATCTCTCAGACTATAGAGTTTTGGGAGAGATACTAAGAGCTGTAGATACTTGAGGATATAGAAAAAGAATCTTAAAGGGGCATCCTAACGGTCTCCAGCAACACTTCCCAGAAGGAGATGTGTGCAGCAGTTCTAAAAACACAGAGGCCTTTAAGAGCTATGGAGGAGACAGACTCCATAGTACAGAGGGAATACAATCTCCTTCTACAGGTAGAATAAAATCACCTTCAAACACTCCTTCCAAGAAGTTGTCTTCGGACGAGATAAGTTTGAGAGGCATTTCGCCTCCTTGTAAGCACTTAAAGCATTCCAAGCACACACGTTCCAGAAGCAGCTCCCACCATTCGTCTTCAGGCTCCAGCAAAAGATCAAAGAAGAGGCACTACTGTCGCGCTCTTCATCTTCGGACTCCTTGCCTAACCGCAGGATTCTAGGTAAATTGGCTACCAAAGCCGAGTGGTGGACTTTCACCTCCAGATGATGGTCTTTGAGAAGGTGACTTCTCCTGCCCCTTCGTGAAAGTTAAAGGAAACTTCTGACCCTATAGTGCCGATAAAGTGTCTTAAAAAGGTTGATACTTGCATGCCCTCGAGCCCAGGCAAGAAACCTTTAAAGCTCCTTTGTGGTACTTCAGAGCCCTTGAAGTCTCGAGACAAGCGAAGGTTAACCCTCATACCTCCGCTGGTACTATGGGACTTGAGTCGAGTGACTTGACCGAGGTGTCAAAGGTTTTCAAACCTCTGCCTAGAACAGACCTTTAATTCTATGTCTTCTTTTTTTTAAGAGGGGGAGGTAACTGATCAGGACCCTCCTCCCATTGGCCTACAATTTTGTACTACGATTGTTCTTGAGGCTTTAATTTCTGATGAGTCCAGAATGCAACATCTGGTGGATTCATTGAAAGATGCTAGTGGGCTAGATACCTTTCACAGGTGGATTATTCCAGCACAGAGCCTTCTGCACATACAGATGCTTCTCATAGGGTAGTAATGGGCAAAGTTACTAAATATCAGGGCTCAGAGAGGCCAGCTGCGGTCTTTGAACAGGATGACCTCAGCTATCCTCGACAAGTGCCCCCCTAAATGCCCTGTTCTCCCTTTTCATTCTGCTCTGAAGAACAGGGCCATAGCCAATTTCAGGGTGTGGGGGGGATCATGATACAAATCCTGCAGTTAATAAGGATTTTACAAGGAAATACAGGCCTTCAAGTATTGACCCGGAGTTCTTGTCGAAAACATCTGTCTCCAAAGAATCTAGTGGTGTAGGCGGATGCTTCATCAAGGGCACCTGCCTATCTTACAATCCCCCGATAGGGACAATCACAGATTTGACACTCTTTGCTAGAGGGTTTTCTCAGCGAGTAGTATGGTCTTAAAATTTATCAATGCCTTGTGTGCATTGGACAATTTACAGAGACGTTGTGATAAGTGCCGGCTATGGCTGCTGAGCACATCCCAGATGGTGATGAGAAGGATACATTTTGGAATATTGTTAAAGATGACAAGGATGCAATGTGACCGACTACCAGTCTGGATTGCACTCTGCTGATGGTATTAGCCGAGCGATGGCAGCCAGTACCATCTCGCAGGGATTTGTTTGGTTGCGCAAGTCTGACTTTGCATCAGATGTCCAGGCAATGCTTCTGAACATGCCATTCGCCGGCTCCCATTTGTTTGGCTCCGAGTCATTTGAAAGCTTGGAAAAGTTTGTCCTCAGCACCAAAATCGCTGGGCATAGCGATTCGGCAACTGCAGCAAACCTAGACAGCTTCTCAAGATAGGAGAGGCTGGTCCTTTTGCAATTTTTTATCAATCGGAAGGACAAGCTGTCAGAGGAGATTTCCTTGTGGTGGACGAGGTGGTAAGTCCACTGAAGCACCTGCAACCTCCTTGCCTTAATCAGCTTCCACTGCTGCACCAAAATCTCTGACGCCTTGGTCCACAGGACCGTAGTGGGGGGCAGGCTGTCTGAGCATCTGGATGATGGCAGAACATTACTTGGGCCCTGCAGACTGTAGCCCAAGGTTACAGCCTCCTGTTTTTTTTTTTAAAGTTCTCCCGATTGTCTGCAAAGGGAGTCAGTCCTTCAAGGTACTGGATCCGCTACTTCTGCAGGAGATTTGGATCCTGCTGGAGAAAGGTGCTATAGAACCAGTGCCTGTAGCAGCGAGGAACCATGGATGGTACTCCCCTTATTTCTTGATACCAAAGAAGGACGGAGGATTGAGACCCATCTTGGAGTTGAGATGCTTGAACAAGTTCCTCAGGGGAGGACAAGTTCAAGATGGTCACTCTATCAGATCCTCCATCTCCAGGATTGGATGGTATCATTGTACCCTCATGATGCTTACTTCCATGTGCCTTTTCATCACAAGCAGAGGAAGTACCTGAGGTTCGCCATTAGCAGTTCTCATTTTCAGTTTCAGGTTCTGCCTTTCCGGCTTACCTCTGCCATCAGGGTTTTCACCAAGTAGATGGCGGTAGTCGCAGCAAGTCTAAGGCGGGGAGGGATTCAAATCTACCCCTACCTGGATGTTTGGCTGAACAGGGCCCATTGTCCCTGTTGGGGAGGAGCTAGTCCCTTGGCTAGTGCCTTCCTGCAAACCCCAATGCGCTTTACAATTAGGCAAGACTTCCCTAAGCACTAGAGCACTGAGAAAGCTTTTTTCATGCAAAAATAATCGCACACAGGCGTGGCCAGGCACTAAATGAAGATAGTATTTACATATAAGGTGCAAATAACGATTTAGCTGAATACATTTGTAAAAATGTTAAACATTTTTCTCAGATCCACGGTAAAGAGCTCTGTGTGAAAAGAAATGCAGCCTGTGCTAAAAATAGACTACAGGCATTGTGTCTGGCTAGCTCTGGCAGAGCACACAAAGTAGCTAAGCAGCCGTTTCCTGTTCATCAAAAACCCATGCAGACTAAAAGACTCAATGCACGACATACAGACTACCATGAAAAACAATGTTTTAAGGAGAATTACTGGACCAGATAAAATATAAGTATATTGAGTGAAGTGTGGCGAGTATGACGGGAAGGTGTGTTTAAATATAAAAGTTTATAATATAGCAAAATATGATGAACAGGCGCTCCAATGTATTCTTGCCTAGGCAGCAATATGCTAAGTAGTTTTGTCGCAAATGGAAACCCGTCCATGCAAGAAGGAAGACTGCAGCATCCCTTGTAAGGAAGGACGGTTTTGGATGAGCTATGCCAGTATTGAGTGACCAAGTCAAACAGTATATAAGGTGCCTGCTTAGCACCAGTCTGGAGTAACCGCCACGTAAGAAGGGCAGAATGCTGATCGCGGAGCAGAGTCCTTTGCCCCCCCTCAAATCCTCATTTTAGTACAGATTAAATGTGTTATCCTTGTAAGATAAAAACTCTTGGCCTTCATTCCCTAGAGGGGTGAACTATTAATCTGGTGTGAGTGTGATTAGGGAAATAATTAGGGTACCCCTGTAAGTTGGGCTACATTTCAGTGGTGACCCTGACATGATCGCAGTTTCACCACCATACTTTGCATAGCCCTAGGTCAGTCACCAGGAAAAGAGCCACACCCATCTATAGTGACCGATCCCCTTAATCAGAAACCTCATGTATATTGAGCAACTTTAGTAGGAGCCATTTTAAAAGAAATCCTCTCTGCTCACTGAAGCAGGACGTGGCTCCAGTAAGACAGGCCAGCTTCGTTACAGAGGAAACTTGAGTGAACAATGCCCACATTAGTATACTCTTGCAAGTGATAACAACATGGGAACATGTATGTATGATATGGGGATGTGAATGATTCTATGGGGATGTGAATGTTACTATGGGGATGTGAATGTTACTATGGGGATGTGAATGATGTACAAGGTCAATGGAATAGGACTTTTGGTGATGTATTATGGAATAGGACTTTTGGTGATGTATTATGGAATAGGACTTTTGGTGATGTATTATGGAATAGGACTTTTGGTGATATATTATGGAATAGAACTTTTGGTGATATATTATGGAATAGGACTTTTGGTGATGTATTATGAATAGGACTTTTTGGTGATAAGGTATAGATTGGATAGGATTTCAGGTGATGTGTTAATGTGTAGATTGGTTAAGAGGTGGATTATGTATTGAAATTGTCACATATTTCTGTTTTTCAAGTTTTTATAATGGAAAAGGGAACCTCAGCATATAAATGGACTGAGATGAAAGGGAGCCCCAGCGTATAAGGGCTGGGAGGTAAGGGATCCTCAGCCATAACAGGTTGAGAAGGTAGCACCCTACATTATTCTTTTATGACTATAGAAGCATTAGGTGGTATTACAAAGGATACAAGGAAAAACAGTAGTGGCTCGGTATAAAGAATGGGCCTGGATTTAATAATTTTTTGTATATTATCTCCTGCTGTATTTTGTGGTAAAAAAGGAAGCAAGTTGGATGAGTCGTGGTGTGTGTGTGTATGTGTGAAATCAAAGTGGAAAAGGTGCGAAATCAAAGTGGAGAAAAGTATAAGGGGGTGGGTAAAAAAGTGGGTTGATCTGTATTTTTGTATAAAAAGCTGATGCATGCAATAGGGTCTAAGTGAAGTATTGGGGATGCGCACAACATTATCGAGGAAGAAACTCCAATAAAACACATGCATAGGTTTCTGCCACTGTATTGTGACAGAATAAATAAACAATGGATAGAAACAAAGGAAGGGGGTGGGAGGTTGTCCTGCTTCTGGCCAGAGCAGGGCTCCTATAACAGAAACATGCTAGAAAAAATGTCCATCTTTGTAGCAGAAAAATATAAAGGGAACAAGTCCCAAAAAAATAAGAGATTTTAGATCTCTGGGAATTATTCAAGGATATGGAAGATCAGGAAGGTGAAAAAGAGATCCAATGTAAGGGGATATACCCCATAACACCTAAACCTGCAGTAGGGTATATAAACCCAGTCTATAGGCTTCCAGTTGTAGGGAGAGTCACTGTATAGGGAGACAAAGTTTAAAGTTGGGTACTACAGGTGCCTTGCATTAACACTTAAAACAAAACAATATGGGGGACCAGTTGGAAAAATAATATCAAATTTTAATAATAACGGAGAAATCAGCAAGTCTAAAACATCCAATTAAACAGATTGGTCCATGACAGTGCAAATAAAAAATCTTTCAATGTACAAACAACAAAATAGGAAATACGTTGCAGGCTTAAGTGGCTACTTTACAAAAATATTACCAAAGGAATATGACCACTGTGGGTACTCGTCTAGCAACAAAGTGTATAGTACACGTCCGCATATGGATCAATATGTCATATAGTATAATCCCTGTTTAAAGTCCAGAGATGTGTCTCGACATGTTTCTGTTCCTTAGGGCAGAGTGTGGAACATTCATCAGGAGGTAACATTCAACAGTATAGCCTATTTTACAAGAAATGATGGTACACAGATTCATTCGAGCCTAATAGTACCTGTGAGAGATAAAAACAACAATAAACATCCAAGATTTAGTTCATGACTCACTGTGTACTTGGATAGGTTCAAACAATGAACGAGGCAACAACAAAAGGGTGAAATTACCTATGGTGGTGCCAGTGGGGGCTCTCTACTTAGATTAGTAGGTGTAGGGAGGCGGCCATCGCGACCCTACAAAAAAATGGATGAAAATTGCGGTCAATAATACACAATCCAGCCTCCTAGCACATATAACATAACAGCAAATACCTAGAGTATGGCACCAGGGAGAGTATCAGTAAATGTAAGCAACTCTAAGGCAAACGAGTGGCCGATAGCAGTGTGTTACAACTCGATGTCTCGAGGGCGAAGAAAAGCATGGGATGACCGTGGAGGTGGGGATCTACAAAGCGTAGTAACCCTTGCAAGCAACTAGCCCGAACTAAGAAAGTACCAGAGGGGTAAATATGTGTAAGGTGAGAAATAGACTAGAAAAGTGTCATCGTGCATTTCCGCAATGGCCAGTGTCGGGAGCAAACAATGCAAAACACTTTACCTATGGCATCCATTGGTTTGCGAGCAGGAATGTATCTCCGCGGTCATTACTGAAAGAAGAGAGTCAAAAATAAAAATAAAATGGACAACATTACATAGTGCGTGTTGCCACTAAAAAGCCTTGTGAAACGGGGGGGAATTATAGTAAGAAGCGTTTGGCGAGTGTCTTACCCTGTGTGAAGAGGTGCACGGGATGCAGGTCTTGCGTGTGCTACTAGCCGAATGTGAGACGCTGCCACTGTTGACAGGTCGTCAAGGCGACCCATTTAGTCCTACTACTATGTCGATGATCCCGAAACACGATGCCGATTACGGCAGCGGAACGGCGGCCATTATGGTGTGAACTAAACTATACACTACCAAAAAGTAACGTAAGTGTCTGTCAAGAGGGGAATCTTCGGGCGCAATTAGCAAACAGAAAATGAATGTTAAAGGATTGTCTCACTTTAACATTCATTTTCTGTTTGTTAATTCTCTATAGATAAGGTCTGGTGTTCCCCCCTATATTCCACCAGAGTTCTTCGTGCAATAAGGGCTATTGCTCGCTTGCGCCCAAAGATTCCCCTCTTGACAGACACTTACGTTACTTTTTGGTAGTGTATAGTTTAGTTCACTCCATAATGGCCGCCGTTCCGCTGCCGTAATCGGCACCGTGTAATGACCGCGGAGATACATTCCTGCTCGCAAACCAATGGATGCCATAGGTAAAGTGTTTTGCATTGTTTGCTCCCGACACTGGCCATTGCGGAAATGCACGATGACACTTTTCTATTTCTCACCTTACACATATTTACCCCTCTGGTACTTTCTTAGTTTGGGCTAGTTGCTTGCAAGGGTTACTACGCTTTGTAGATCCCCACCTCCACGGTCATCCCATGCTTTTCTTCGCCCTCGAGACATCGAGTTGTAACACACTGCTATCGGCCAATCGTTTGCCTTAGAGTTGCTTACATTTACTGATACTCTCCCTGGTGCCATACTCTAGGTATTTGCTGTTATGTTATATGTGCTAGGAGGCTGGATTGTGTATTATTGACCGCAATTTTCATCCATTTTTTTGTAGGGTCGCGATGGCCGCCTCCCTACACCTACTAATCTAAGTAGAGAGCCCCCACTGGCACCACCATAGGTAATTTCACCCTTTTGTTGTTGCCTCGTTCATTGTTTGAACCTATCCAAGTACACAGTGAGTCATGAACTAAATCTTGGATGTTTATTGTTGTTTTTATCTCTCACAGGTACTATTAGGCTCGAATGAATCTGTGTACCATCATTTCTTGTAAAATAGGCTATACTGTTGAATTGTTACCTCCTGATGAATGTTCCACACTCTGCCCTAAGGAACAGAAACATGTCGAGACACATCTCTGGACTTTAAACAGGGATTATACTATATGACATATTGATCCATATGCGGACGGGTACTATACACTTTGTTGCTAGACGAGTACCCACAGTGGTCATATTCCTTTGGTAATATTTTTGTAAAGTAGCCACTTAAGCCTGCAACGTATTTCCTATTTTGTTGTTTGTACATTGAAAGATTTTTTATATGCACTGTCATGGACCAATCTGTTTAATTGGATGTTTTAGACTTGCTGATTTCTCCGTTATTATTAAAATTTGATATTTTTCCAACTGGTCCCCCATATTGTTTTGTTTTAAGTGTTAATGCAAGGCACCTGTAGTACCCAACTTTAAACTTTGTCTCCCTATACAGTGATTATTATCCTCCCGGATATAGACAAAGTATACACTGCTAATTTGGTATTAGTCAGTAGTGTTCCGGGTTTCCTCCTTTTGTAAGCAGTAGAGAGAGTGTGAACAGGATTATCAGAATTAGCAAATGGGGGTTGGGGGGGGGGGGAATCGAGAACTTTTGCACCTCCATGTAACCCATCTACAAGCGCTGGTATTCCCGTAGCATTGTTGTCCCCAGAGGGTCCACAAGTAGACCTAGACGAAGAGTTAAGAGCATTGCAGGAAAGGTTAGTCAGAAGAACCTGAAGTATCACCAGAAATAAGGGTACCAGTGCAGAAAATGGGGGATTGGAAGTCAGGAAATCTTTTGTTTAGGTTTAACCATGTGGTAACGAGAAATGTTTGTGTTGAAAAGGTTAATGGGCAGAGGGTATGGACGGTCCTGGGACAACAAGTAGAACATGCAAGGGAACATGGAGCAAGGGAAAATGGATGGGAAGATCAAGGTGGTAGAAATAATGAAGAGGCAGGGCAAGAAGGAGATCAAGGAGAGGAGGTGGCGAAAAACCCGTCCCTACAACAAGAAGCAGGGAGGAGGATAGACGAGATTTAATGATGTTAGCACAAGATCAGAAGAATACTACAAAAGGGCTAGAAAACAAAGTAGATATGCAGATGCCTCTTATACATAAAGGAGTAGGAAATGCAGTATGTGCCATTGCTTCAAATGGACTAAAATAATTTGATTAAAGCTCTCCCCCAGTTTATAGACGGAGCTAGGAAATGGATCTATGAATTTGAAAAACAAACAGCAGGGGTAGCCTTAGCACTAGGAGATTCTAAGAGTTTACTGTTCACCGTAGCTGGGGATCAGGCTGGGGACATATGGGCAAAGGATGGTTACTCTGGGATAAGTCTTGCAGATAATGAACATGATGGAGCAGCCTTGAATGAGGTAAGGGCAAAGGTATGTACCCATGAAGGATGTACCCAGATACCCCTGACCTACATTCTTTAATGGAGTGCACAATGGGTGATGATGAGGACCCCTGATCTCTGCGTCATACTGACCACAGCCAATGACTGCCCTCTACCTAAGCCCCGCCTCTGGCAGCCATCTTCAGATTCTTACCGCACGTTCAAGTATTGGGATCCTCGTGCTATTGCTCTCGAGCGTTAGTGCTTTTTTTTCACGTTTTTTCTCAGAAAAAATTCTCTTTTTTCGGTCAAAAGAGCCTCAAGCTCCACCGTTTCTTCATCCGATCAACGGGGACCCGTGTCGGATTCGTCTACGCCCCTCAAGGGTGAAGATTTCGTCGAGCCACGCTTTTGGAGGACTCCAGAAGTTTCTCACGCCCATCTCGGACATGGCCCAGGAGAAGGGAAGCTCGACGCCCGGAAAGCTGTTCAGGGTCTGCCCTGGATGCCAGCTTCAGAATGTCTTTAAGGAGGACGAACACTCCCTTTGCCTTTACTGCCTACATGAGGACAAGACGCACGTGGAGAAGGACTGTGCGTTTTGCGGCAATATGTCGGAGCGGACCATGAAGGACCGCCATCAATGTCTCGCCAACTGGCTGGAAGGAAAGAGCCCGTCAGGCGAGAAGAAGAAGTCCGAGCGGTCTTCTAAGACCTTTGAGGGCGCCCCGGCGACGGGGGTCCAACAGAAGGCCAAGCACCGCGAGTCCGCTGGCACCGGGAGCGCCGAACGGTCGGGCTCTACGGGCGCCAGAAAGGGCGCATCCTCCTCGGCGCCATCAACCACGAGCCAACGCTCTGGCTCTGGTAATAGGAAGGCCGAGCACCCGGCGAAGCTCCTGGAGAGACCCCGGTCAAGCTCGAAGGCCCCATCGGAGGGGGAGCAAGGCGGTGACCCTCCCCCCAAGGAGAAGGCGGTGAGCGCACCTAAGGTGGTGAAAGCCTTAATCCACCCGGCCAAGGCCTCTATCGAGACAGTCGCGGCGGCCCTGGCTCAGCCTGTGGAGGCTACACCAGTGGTGGCGACCTCGGGGCTCAGAGTCTCCCTGCCACCGCGGAGGGAGTCCTCTTTCATGCCCATCGACAGGACCCCTGTGAAACCTCCGACGGAGAAGAAAAAGGGGGGGCAGGAGGTCGTCGTGGATTCGGCCTCAACCTCTGAGGAGGAGCTGATCGAAGTCTTAAGCCACGGCATTGGCGTGGAAGAAGACCAGCCCGTCGGGAGGGACCCCGACGTAGGAGACGACGAGAATGTCGAGGGTGCCGACGGGGCTCCTGACCGCCCGTCGGACTCCCCTCAACCAGTGCCGCAAGACAACTTGGCGGCCATTTTGTTGGCTATACAGTCCTTATGCTCGGAGATAAGGACGAGACTGCCGTTACCACCAACGGAGGAACCGCTCCCGACGGGGGACCCGGAGCCAGGCCCTTCTGGGAGCCCTCCCCCTAAGAGAAGAAGGATTCATCCTCCACCTCCTTTTCAGCCATCGCGCCCTGTTCAGCCCTCCTTCCCGTCCACGACACGTGGGGATGATACGGGGACTGACACGGCCGCGACGGGTACAGACGACGAGGTTTACGACGAGGATCTCCCGTCGTCACCTCCCACCCGGGCTTCCCCGCCCGATGAGATTGGATCGTTTCACTCCATGATCGCCAGGGCATCCGAGCTTTTCCAGCTCTGCCCGGAAGAGAAGAAGGAAGGTTTCCTTTATCAACGGCGCGAGACCAAGAGGAAGACGGTCCTCGCTGTACCTCTACTAGACGATATTTGGGATGAGGGCCTCGCCCTCCTCAAGAACCCATCCACGACGCCGGCTAGAAGGGATCGGTACGAGAAGAAGTACCGGGTCCCGGACGCGGCCCCCTTGTGCCTTCGGGCACAGCCTACCCCGGACTTGGTTGTCTCCGCGGCGGCCAGGAAGAAAGCGGGGGGGGCGCGGCCTCTACGTCCACCTCCCCGCCGGACGGCGAGGGAAAGAAATTAGACACGATGGGACGCAGAGTCATCTCGTCGGCAGCGACGACGATTAAGGCGGCCAACGCCTTGGCTATCGTAGCCCGCTACGACAGGGAGTTGTGGTACAAACTGGCCCCCCTGCTGGACTTCCTACCAGACAAGAGGGCGGAAGCCCTAGAAATCTTGCAGGAAGGAGAGGTGGCGTTGGACCACGCCATTACGATTGCGACGGACATCGCTGACACTGGATTTCGCCAGTTGGGCAACGGCGTGTGCCTTAGGCGGCGTGGATGGCTCAAGGCTACTGACTTCCGTCAGGACATGCAGACCAGAGTCTTGGACATGCCGTTTGATGGAAACAACCTGTTTGGGAAAACAGTGGACGATTCCCTTCAAGCCATCAAGGCGGACACGGAGACGGCCCGGGCTCTTGGGGTTCTCCAGCAACGGCGGCCGCCCTTTCGGAGCGCCGGAGGCAAACAGGGTGCCTCCAAAGGTTCCAGCGGCAGATTTTCCACCTACCGTCAAGCGGCCCGTTCGTCGTCACAGGAAGCTTACAGGGGACGAGGCAAGTCAGGCGGACCCCGCCGTCGTCGCCAAGGAGGACAAGGCGGCAAAGCCTCGTCGAAGCAGGATTGAACCGGCCGTGGGGTCGGGCCCCCACCGAAGCACCCCGGTGGGAGGCCGGCTGGCGAGCTTCGTCAGCGTCTGGGAGTCCATCTCCACCGACCGTTGGGTGCTGGACGCCCTAGCTCAGGGTCACGCGCTCGAGTTTCTAAAGAGGTGCCCGCGCGTCCCCCCTGTGGCCAGGAAAGAACATCACGTCCCTCAACTTCTCTTGGAGGTAAAGGCGATGCTCAAGAAGGGCGCCATCGAGCTCGTCCCAAAGAGGCTTCGGGGCTCCGGAGTTTACTCAAGATACTTCCTCGTGAAGAAGACGACGGGAGGATGGCGTCCCATCCTGGACCTACGACGACTGAACAAATTCATCAAGGCACAGAAGTTCCGGATGGTCACCCTCCAACACGTCCTGGGGTCAACTGGAGGAGGGCGATTTCCTGTCGTCGTTGGATTTGGAGGATGCTTACTTCCATATTCCCATCCTAAAGGGACACCGAAAGTTTCTCAGGTTCGTGGTTCAAGGGCGTCACTACCAGTTCAGAGCCCTTGCCTTCGGATTGAGGTCGGCACCCAGGGTGTTCACCAAGTGCCTCGCACCGGTAGCGGCGCAGCTGCGCCGAGAGGGGATGCACGTCTACCCATACCTGGACGACTGGCTCATCCGAGCAAAGACGAAGGAGCTCGCCGTGGAGCACACGGCAAGGACCGTCCAACTACTCACGGACCTGGGATTCTCCATAAACTATGCCAAGTCCCACCTGGTGCCCGCGCAAGACGCACTGTTTCTGTGAGCGAAGCTCGACACAGTGTCGCTTCAGGCCTCTCCGTCGGAGGAAAGGACGAGGGCCACCTTGGGTAAGGTGCAGCGGATGCTGGTTGCGGACCCGGCCAGGGTGAGGTCCATCAAGTCCCTCCTCGGAATGATGTCTTCTTACATTTATCTCATCCGCCTGTGCAGGCTCCGGATGCACCCGTTGCAGGAGTTCCAGGACGCGCGCTGGATCCAGACGACGGGCAGCTTCGAGGAGAGGATCACACTCGACGAGAGTTTCCGACGAGCGATCCGGTGGTGGGGCACCCGCGCGCATCTGACAGCGGGCATGGACTTCCAGACCCCCGGCCACCAGGAGACAGTGACCACGGATGCCTCCCTGGAAGGGTGGGGAGCGCACACTGAAAATCTGCACGCGAGAGGCCTTTGGCTTCCGACGGAGAAGTCCCTCCATATCAACGTCCTGGAGCTCCGTGCAGTGTTTTGGGCCCTCAGGTCCTTTCTTCCGTCCCTCAAGGGCAAGGTGGTGAGGATCTTCACCGACAACACCACTACCATGTTATACATCAGGAAGCAGGGCGGTACCAGATCCCCTGCCCTGTGCAAGGAGGCGCAGGATCTGTGGCATTGGGCTGTCGCCCAAGGGATGTTTCTGGTGCCGTTTCATCTGGCAGGGATAAAAAACACCATCGCCGACTCGCTCAGCAGAGAGCTGCGCTCGTGCCCCGAGTGGGAACTACGACAGGATCTAGTGGACCGCCTCTTCCGACGGTGGGGCACACCCCAAATCGATCTGTTCGCGACGGCGACGAACTCCAAGTGCCGGAGGTTCGCCAGCAGGTTTCCCCAGCCGAGGAGTATGGGCGATGCTTTCTCGTTCCCCTGGGAGGGCCTGTTTCTATACGCGTTCCCTCCATTGCCATTGCTGATCCGGCTCATCAACCAGCTCAAGAGGTCACGGTGCAGGATGATCCTCGTCGCACCTGCATGGCCGAGGCAGATATGGTTCCCGGACCTTCTGGACTTGTCAGCGTCCCCGTCAATCAAGCTGCCAGTGGACGCGGATCTTCTCTCCAGGGAAGGAGGCGCCATCCTCCATCACGACCCGAAGTCGCTGAACTTGCAGGCCTGGCTCCTGCAGCGTTAGAGTTTGGAGGCTACGACATACCGGCCGACTGCAGAGAGGTTCTTGCAAAAGCCAGGGCGTCCTCAACTCTTAAATGCTACGGACACAAATGGAAGAGGTTCTCTGTCTGGTGCCACGCACCGAAGATTAACCCTCTACAGATTACGGCTCCTCAAGTACTGCCGTACCTGCTGACGCTGGCCAAGGCTGGACTGGCGCACGCTTCCATCAAGATTCATCTTGCTGCGATCTCCCGGTACACCAGAACCACGGGACGGACGTCTTTGTGGTCTCATCGTCTGGTGAAAGAATTCATGAAGGGACTGTTCAGATTGTTCCCGCCGGTGAAGGCCCCGGCCCCGGCGTGGGAGCTCAACGTGGTGCTGACCAAGTTCATGGGACCTCCGTTCGAGCCTCTGCACTCAGCTCCGATGAAATTCTTGTCGTGGAAAACAGCGTTTCTTGTGGCTATCACCTCCGCACGATGGGTGGGAGAGATCCAGGCCCTTTCCTGCAAGCCCCCATACTTGACTTTTCACGACACGAGGGTAGTGCTCAGGACGCACCCCTCCTTCATGCCCAAGGTGCCGTCGGACTTCCACCTCAACGAACCCTTGGTGTTGCCTGTTTTCTTCCCGTCGCCGGCTGAAAGGACTTTGCACTCGCTGGATGTGGCTAGAGCGCTGAAGTTCTACGTGGACCGCACGAAGAGTTTTCGGAAGATGTCACAACTTTTTGTGAACTTTGGACCTGTCAATCAGGGGAAGGCTCTCTCGAAGGCTTCCATTTCCAGATGGCTCTCCGGCTGTATCATGTACTGTCATAGGTTGGCAAACCGACCGCTGCCTGGCCGTCCGAGAGCCCATTCCACCAGAGCGATCGCAGCTACCACGGCGTTCCTATCTGATGTGCCCTTGCTGGACATCTGCAGGGCTGCTACGTGGAGGTCGACGCACACCTTCACGAAATTCTACTGCGTCGATCAGGATTCCAGGGAGGAGTCCAGGGTCGGCCAAGCAGTGCTGCGCAACCTGTTCGCCTAAGGTGAGCCCGGTGAGGAGGTAAGAATTGCTTAATGTTGAGTTTTGGATGTAATGCTTAATGTTGAGCCTTTGTCACCTCCCGTGGTTGTGCATGTGTGTACTGCTATGTATTCTTTCATTCATGAGCATGTGAATCCATGCCAGACCCCATGCTGGAGAAGGAACAAGTTACTTACCTGTAACTGTTGTTCTCCAGCATGGGTCTGGCATGGATTCACATGCGAACCCTCCCGCCTACCCCTCTGCGGCTCTTCACTTGGTCATACTGCCACTTCACGTGCTACCAAATCTGAAGATGGCTGCCAGAGGCGAGGCTTAGGAAGATGGCAGTCATTGGCTGTGGTCAGTATGACGCAGACATCAGTGATTGGTTACTACTACGAAAGACAGATCAGAAACAAAACTGATACTGATTTTTCTTTACCGAGGATTCCCAGTCTGACGGGGAATATTCATGAGCATGTGAATCCATGCCAGACCCATGCTGGAGAACAACAGTTACAGGTAAGTAACTTGTTCCTTCTCTTGCGACACACCACTGCTGCTGTCCTTTTTGCTTCATTTAACCCATCAAGGGCTGCAGGTTGCAACAACAAAGGGTTATTCGTCAGCGTTGTCTATTTTTAAGCATTCGTGTTAGGCAGAATTCCGTGCAGTTCCCTCAGGGACCAC
Organism: Ambystoma mexicanum; assembly: GCF_040938575.1. NCBI lineage: Eukaryota > Metazoa > Chordata > Amphibia > Caudata > Ambystomatidae > Ambystoma > Ambystoma mexicanum. The sequence goes on from NC_090941.1 coordinate 302,403,209, forward strand.
TACACAAGATTAGGGCTACAGGTGAAAGCAATAAATCCCCTTTGATATCAGTCTGTACCACAAAGATTTAGTTGGTAGCTGTGGCTAAGCAGTCAGACTTATCTCAAGAGGGAGATGAGCAGTATTCAGGGTTTACACATTAGGCATACCAGGCTATGGAACAAGGAAACAATGACCACAACTTTGTACTTAAAAAGTAAATATATATTGATTTTATACACCTCTAATCAAACGCATGTATCACAATTATCAAGTAAGTTAAATTAAATTACGAACAGATGTACACAACTGCCTATTCAATTGTAGATAAGTTTGCGGTAGAATGAAAACTGAGCAAAACAGCACAGTGAAAACCAACTACAAATGGCACTCTATCAATTTAACGAAAGGGAGGGAAAGCACAAGTTAAACAAAAATATCTTCAGACACCCCCTAGCAACACTTCCCTGAAGTTTTGTGAACAAATAATGCACAGTAATACTTTAGCAATAAGATAAGTAAATGAAAACTGAGCAAAATGGCACTCCACAAATTAAAACAGTAGGAAGGAAGAGGTGTTTAGAAGATTTAGATGCATCAACACATTTCTCATTGAGAATCAATCTAGTGAGAGCAGATCTAACAAATCAGCCAGAGTCAATAGGCCTGGGCCAGAGTCAGTGGTACAGGACCAAGAGAAAGCGCGGGCAACCCAACGAGTAGCTAAAGGATTTAAAACACCTTTTTGGCTACCACGGGAAAAGGGTGAAGAAGTGGCTCCTGCGGTGGTGGTTGTTCCTGGTAGTTCCTGCAGTTCGAGGGGTCCAGCAGAGGAAGAGGGGCTCTCGACGTGGAGGAAGGTTCGAGTCACTGCACTACCCAGGGATGAAACCATCCGCGGTGCAGCCAAACGAAGTTTAAAAGGTACACTCCTTTTAATCTCGATCCGGGTCGATAGCTGTCTGGCTATTTCGGTCTCTAAGTGCTGAGCACTGTCGATTCGACCAAGGCAGGTCCGAGGATGCGATGGGTGAACTGGTTGTGCCCACAAGCTCAAGGGAAGAAGGCTCTTTCGATGAAGATCTCCTCTCATCGTGTGGAAGAAAAGTGGTGAGATGATCCGGCAGGGCTTCACTGGTGGTGTAGATGCTGAAGATGTCTGTGGCTTCTCTCCCCTTCGGTTCCGTAGTTCCAGTGGCGATGTCTTGCTCTTCCAGTCCTCAGGACCCTGCTTTTATGCAGAAAGAGACCCATTCACACAGCCTAGCTGTCACTCACACAGTGGAGTGGTCTTCTTGGCGGGAGACCCGCCAGCTTAGCAGGTTAGAGTGCGACCTGAGTTGCTGCGGCAACTCTGTCCAGGGGTCCTAGACCCCTCTCCCACAACAGACCCACCCCAGACTCAATGGCGCTGAAAGGAGGGCTTCTTGGCTAAAAGGACGAACAAAGGATCCCCGACCTGGGTTAGGAGTTTAGAGAAAGACACGAGAAAGAATTTATATTAAAGTTCTGGCAAATAAAACGTACCGGAGTAAAGTTAATAATAAAATAACCCGGCGGTATGTTAGAGGCTGTCAGTAAAAGTGGTAGCCTCGAACAATGGGAAAATCCCGTAGAAAAATATTTGCGGTCGAATATTTACGGTAGTAACCACTGCCACCAGCCAGAAACTTTAGAGAGAGGGACTTTAAGGTACCCCCTCGGAAATGAACCCAAGGGAAAAACGATTAACCCTTTCCAGTACCCCCATAGTAAGATGGTTTGGACTGGTTAAATTCATAAGATTTGACTAGAAAAGTCAATGGGGACTTTACATGCCCTGGGAGACAGTAGTCAGTCCCAGGGTATGGAGTCTATGTTTGGGGGTCGCTACGACACCCCTGTGTCACTGCACTGAGGGTGCTGTGTAACACATGTGAATAAAGATAGTTCCTATGGGTGAGAGAATAGATCCCATAGGCATTAAACACAAAAATAGCCTAGAACACACTTAGCAAAAATGCCTAAGGGTGGGAAAAAGAGTCTCACTCTTAGCAGGTAAAATGAAACAAACCCTTCAAATCCAGCAAAGCTGCTGGGGGACTCTATACGTAAGGGAAATTAGCCATAGAATGAGAATTCTCCCTAACAGTTCGCCAGAGCAGGAATCGTATTTTAAGGGCCCTATCGTGATCCAGTTTATAATGCGGTTAACTCATGTGTTATTCCTCCTGTTCCGTTCATTGTACCGGTCTGGGATCTAAATCTGGTTCTAAAAATGTTTGTGGGAGCTCCATTTGAGTGAGTCCATTCATGTCCTTTAAGGATGATGATCCTTAAAACTGTTGTTTTAACGGCTATCACCTCGGCTTGTTGAGTTGGTGAGTTACAATCCTTACCTTGTAATCCTATGTTTACCACCTTTTACAAGAAAAAGATTGAGTTGAGGGACTGTCCTTCCTTTCTTACGAAGTTGGTCTCTGAATTTCGTTTGACAAAGAAGATTGTGCTGCCTACTTATATCCATCTACGTATCCTTCTAAAGAGGAGGAAAGGCTTCATCGCCTAGGTCCAAAAAGGGTTTTCAGTTTTCACATCAATAGACTAGTAAAACTCAGGACGATCAGCTTTTTGTGGGATTTGCTGGTCACAAGCTGGTCACAAGCTGGTTCAAGCTGTAGTCAAGCAAACATTAACCCGTTGGATTATTTTATGCATTTCTGAATGCTCCAACTTGGTGGGCAAATATGTCCATACCGGCTTGCAAGCTCATTTTACCAGAGGTGTGGCTGTTTCTTCGGCTTTGCAACGGGGTGGGGGGGACAAGCAGCAACTTGGTCTTCTCTTCATTCCTTCAGAAAGCATCATTGCCTGGACTCTACGTTGGGTCAGGAAGCTACGTTTGGGAAACTCTTTTGCACAGCGTTAATGAAAAGTACATTTTCTGTTCCCACCTCCTACAACACACAGCGTTGGGAGTCTATCAAAGATGAGGAATACGTTGGAGGAGACAATCCATTCGAAGAACAAATTACTTACCCCTGGTAATGTTGTTTCGACTGGATGTTCCTCCAACATATTCCTCATCGCCCTCCCAACCTGCTCCTCAACCTCTGGGAGAATTTCTATGTTTTATGCCTTCCTCTCTTCCAACGTTGGGTCATCTTGTAGCCTTAGAGATATCTGTGCAAACGAAAGGGGGAAAACTAAGTACTGAAATAACCAGCGCCGTGCATGCTCTATATATACCGACAACGTCATACTCGAGAGCGGACAGAGACCACCGAGGGACATGCGATCGATGACGCACGACACATGACACCCTCTACTGTGAAGACATTTCTGAAGCAGCTGATGCTGGATGGGGAACATATCAAAGATGAGGGATACATGGAGGAACATCCAGTCAAATGAACATTACCAGGGGTAAGTAATGTGTTCTTCTCTAACTTCTGAAGTCATATGACTCCCTGCAAAGGTTTCTTCTAGGGATGTGTGACTTTTAAAGGCAGTAGGCATGCTCACCTTAGCAGGCAAGGACTTTTCTAGTGTAAGGGGCCTTATTGTATAGGCAGGGTAATAGTGTTTCATTGCTTTCCTAATACTTTGCTGCATTTGTCATGCTTTTTCAAATAAGATTTTGAAAGACAGTCATAGAAGGCTGGCGTCCTAGCTAGAGGAGGCTGTGGCTTTGTACTCTGCATTGATGAAGAGCCATGCTTCACTTCATGATCGCAGATCCCAAGAGCATACTTCCTCTTTGAAGAGGTCGAGATCCCACAAGAAGTCTTCTTGTGGGGAAAAGGGTGAGGGAAGGTGATTCCGCCCATGCTCTTTCTGCCCCAGGGCAGCCCGCCACACACATCCTTGTACCACAAGCGGCCATATTCCTCATCAAAGGCAATGAAGACTGCATCGTCTACGAATCCGTCCATAGTGCCATCAACATCTACAGCGTTATTCACAGCACGCCATTCATCCACAAAGCAGTCCAAGCAACTGAAACAGTCAACGACCCCATCAACACCTTCCTCACTGACGACGGTCAAATTGCCCTAATCTGCATCATCCACATCCCCGCCTACACCTGCGTCAACCAATTCATTCGACGACAACGTTGTTGACGATGGTCTCTTTGATGTTGACCACCTGTTCAACAATTACACTGCTTCAGACACAGGCCATCCTATTCAAGGCAAACAATCATTTCCTGCTGCATTCTTGTCTCCTAAGAGACTCAAATAGCTGCTCTTAACATTGAAGCTCTATGTTCCTCTATCTTTACCTAGTGTTAAGATGAATTTCTAGAATCTGAAGTGGTGGACAGGTTTTAGGGGGCCACCCTAGTTGCAGTGAACAGATTCTCTGAGAGGTTAGCCAAAACCCAATCAAGTTGGCAATGGTGAGCAGTCAAGGCTATTCCCAGGAGAAGGGTGAGTGGTGCTCAGAGGCCCATCAATGAGTCAACACAATATAATACGCAATCATTCAATTTAGACAGGTAAGTATAACAATATTTATTCTAGGCCTTTTACACACACTGAAAAATGAAACTGACAGGCATCCTTTTGTTTGCGGTCACAGAAGCTTCTCTAGGACAAGATCCCTCGATGCTGGGGAACTGAGATTCTGAGGGAAGGCAACTTCTGGCACGAGCTGGTGATGACCAACGTCCCGGTTTCAAATGCCGGCGACGGTACTGGCGAGGTAGCGCATGTGAAAGCTGCCCGTCCACCAGGCTCAGGATGACTGGATCCTCAAAGGCATCGAAAATACTTGGTCACAGGGCTGAAGCATCGCTCAGAGATGTCGGCGATCAGGTAGTCCAGCGTGGCTTCACCGGGCCAAATGCAGGAAGGGATATCAGGCCTCTTCAGGAGTCTTCTTTGGATCTTCAATCTTCTCTTCTTCTACAAGGGATGTAGGCACAGGTCGTGCCGCAAATGAGTTGCATGAGGTGGCTGTGCAGGAGGCATGATGGAATGGTAGTCTTCCTCTTCTGAGAAAATCACTTTGGATTCTCAACTCTGTCAATCTCGTGTTCCAAAATGTCCCCTGGAAGCACCTGTGATGAGCCAGATGCTAGGAAAGATTTCTCTTTTAGCAACTTTCCTTCTATAATATCTCACGTCCAACTTTCTTTTTGCTCTGTTTTTTTACCTTTTCTTACTTTTTGGTTGGGAGTAAAGCCTTCAGCTTCACTTCCCCTGCCCTCTGCTCATTTGTCATGGGGAAACTGGTCAGTACTGGGAAACAGTTTCCCTTTTACCTTTTGTGACTTTTTAACATTGCACACTGTATCTTTCAATGCACTGCAATAGGGATATTTTTGTATCACCTTTGCATTTTAAACTTGGGATTTTGGGTACTTTTATATGTGCCTAAAGAAAAGCTGGTGGCAGGAGATATATTTTTACCATCTCGTTTATACAAGAGAATAACGAGCTAGATACCTGTACGTTGTATATCCTGGAGAGTCCGCCATCCACATGCAAATAGAATGTTAAGTCTCTGAGCTCGTCATTAAAAATCCTTGTTATCTACCACTCCCAATTCCCACAGTAGCTGGGCGAAGACAATTGCTTAGTGGGTGGCAATGTCGGGATTGGGTAATAAGTTGAGGTCACCCCTATTAATACTTCCCCCTCTGCGAATTCCAACGCTTTCGGTATGAGCATCAGTAGGTACTCTGCCTGTTCGCTATTAGGAGCATAAAGTGACATAATGGGGATCATGTAAGCCACCCCCCACCCCTAGTAATCCATTGAGGAATACCTATTAGCCCTGGGGATCTCTCAAAACTTAAATCTCTGCAAGGGGTAGCACCTTTGTCAGCAATATCGCAACTCTTCTCTTCTTTCCCCTCCCGATGCAAGAAATGTCCTTGTGTATAGTTTATGCCTCAATGTATCTGCTTTCAACTGGTGCGTTTCTTGCAGGCACACTATGGCTGCAGACATGTCCCCCAACCTCTGTAATACTTATTTCCCCTTTACGGGGAAGTTTAGAGCCTGAACATTCCATGTGGCTAAGCAGATAACATCTGCATTTTGATCAGTGGTCATAGTTGACATTACACATATATATCCATCTGTAAACTGTGTATCCGGCACCTGGTTCCCCCGCATGGCTCATCACATCCTTTGCCTAAGGAATAACTGTGACTTTTTACACTAAACTTATTTTTTTCCCCCTCTCCCCCACCTCATTTTACGAACAAGCCAAACTTAGTATCTTAAACCAACATGAAGTGTTATACATTAGCAGACTTCCGCAAACGGAGGGAGACGAGGCCAGGGGCAAGCGTCACCCCCCCATCCCCACACCCCCAACAGGCTACATTCACAACCCCCAATAGAGTAAACATTCTGGGTATCCTCGGTACAGCAAAGGGAAGGCTCAGTAGCTGGTAGGCTGCCTGTCTGTCACTTTAGCAGCTCATTCCCCTTTCATTTCTTATCTGCTAGCTTTCTAGGTCTCCTACCTCTGCCCAACCAGACGAGGGAGCAGACAGAGCGAGTGCATGCTCCGCAACCACCTTTCTAGCAGAATGGTCCTCTTCCTTCCTCCTCCTCCAGCTGCATCAGTCGCTCACCTGCCTTCATAAATTTTATGGCCCATTTTTTTCCCATTGACTGCAAAGAGTAATGCTGTAGGAAACCCCCAATAATAGGTAATTTTCTTCTTTCTGAGCCATTTCGCAATTGGACACTGTCCTTCGTTTTATCAGTGTGGTCGAAGCAAGATCTTGATACAGCAAAATTGTCATCTCTAAAATGCATGAACGACGACTCCCTGGCAGCTTTTATTATCTGTTCCTTTAACGAGAAAAATGGGCTCTGGACAAAACATCCGGCGCTGTCTTGGCGAGGCCGGGCCCCAGGATGCGTGCGGTGCATGTGGTCCAAATCCACCTGTGCATCTTCTGAAGCTTAGAGCAAGTGGCAGAAGATAGCTTTCACCAGGAGCGTGAGGTTCCCCCTCCATGACGGAACCCAGGATTCCTCTGATAGGCACATTGTTCCTTCTGGAGGGGTTTTCTACATCTTCCTGTTTCTCTTCGGTCTTGCAGCACTCCATTCTCTGAGCCCATTACCCAATATTATACGCATGTTCCACATACTGTTGTCTCAATCTCGTTTACTTTGTTTTCCGCCTCGTCCATTCCCTTATCAAGTGCTGACAACTTTTGAGACAACTGTGCTGTACAAGTTTTCATTTCTTTAGTTCAGATAGCAGCATTTTGAGATTGATTTTGGTGGCAGCATGGGCATGGGACCCCTGGAAACATTTCTCCGCATAGACCATAGCCGCTGTCACCTCTGGTTTTCTGGGCCTGTCTGAAGATTGAAGCATGGAGTGAATATTGCTGCGTTTCCCTCTTTTTGGGGTTTTGGCCATGCTGCCAGGCACGGCTTTGTGGTGATACGCAGATTAATTCTGGCTGTTACTTCCACTCCAGGAGGCCTGTTGTGACACTGGAGCCAATGAGTACAGGCCCCTCCAATCCAGCACTCTTTGGACCTCTTCTGCACTTCTAGATACAACCTCTGCCAGGTTTGTGATCCTTTGCTGCCGGGTAACGCAGTGTGAGCACATCTTGGATTAGCTTCGGCCTCACCTGACCTTCACTTTATCTCTGTTCCTGCTGGAGATCGAGGGCATGATCTTGCCCCCTTGGTGCCCCAGAGCCTGCAGAGCACTCTTCCATTAATGCTGCATTGGTCTGCAGCTAAATGGAGGGTTTACCAGCCCCCAAGTCCCTCTTTGTCACAGAGGCACACACAGAGCCATCCAATGTTTTAATGTCTGGTTCTTTTTTTTTCCAGCCTATTGTAGCTCTGTTGGGTGCCTACCACCAGATAGCAGACGCCCAATATTGTAAAGGAGTGTGTTGCATTTTAAAACGATGTATTTACTGCTTTTGCACAGGAAGTAGGTATTTTAAGTGTTTTAATGTCTTGTCCCCTTTTTCTCTGCCCCGCCTCTTCTTTTTTCTATATGATGTGCGCTTATCCTTAGTGTACTTACATTTTGGTAAACGTGTGTAGAGCATGTGAATTAACATTTACTGTTTTTATAATACCATAGGTATTTTTATGCTGTGTTTTGTCGCAAAAATACTTTTTTACTGAAAGAGGTCTATAATAAATGTGCATCGTTTTTAGTATACCAGTGTGGTGCACTTTCTGTGGATAAATACGTGGACTAATTGTACCTTTGTGTCAGCCTATATCCTCATCCCAGAGTTAAGCCTGGATGCTCTCTCATGTTCACATTTTGAGAGGGATTTGGCTTCTGTTTTGGGCTCTGCCCCACCTTAAGCTGGTTGTACAGCTCTCACTTGAGGCCGGTGCAAAACAATGCTGCAACACCATGTAGCAGGTAATCTCTTACAACTAATTCCGGCAAACTTCTCTGGGCCTCTTCTTTGACTGCTCTATATTGTATAGATACAAATTATTTTGCAGCGTGTGCATTATACGTTGCAAATAAAATCATCTGTAAACTACTTTACCGTTTACTTGCCTGCACATAAAGATTTGTTTTAACTATTATAATGCGTGGGCATTAGCTTATAGAATGTTTTAAGTGTTTTACTGTACCTCTTGCTCTCCTATTAAAAGAATTATTTGCTACTCGCCCATGCTCAACACTAGAGGATTTGGGTGGAGTTGAGGGCAACACGGTTTCCTATTTCACAGAGGGCCTTACTCGCACCCCATCACAATATTGAGGATAAACTGCTGATTGTTCCCTTGATGTATTTTATTCCATAATACTTTGCCCCACAGTATTTTACAATTACATTTTTTTCAAATGTTTGTACCATGTCCGCCTCAAGATTTGTCACATGCAATAGTGTTTTTGTTTTGTTGGGTTTATTGTAATGATAGGCAAGGGCAGATGCATAATGCACAAAAGCTAAACTTCAAACAATGGATGCATCTCAATACTGTTTATTTGTACAGCAGGTAATGATCTTGATGAAGATCTGGAGATTGTGGAAGAGGCAGCTTTGCAGGTAAAAAACATACTTTAAGGTGTAATCTTTATTAAATAATCAGCAGTTCCATTGGTTAAAAAACAGTGATTGCAAAACTTTCCCACAGGGTTTCAGCTGACAACATGGGCGCCATTTTGGGCTGCATTAGATACCGTTATGAAACAGTGGGCTTTCAGACATGCTATTTGAGAACTATTTTTACTGCTTCAAATTGATTTTGCAACATTAATACTTTTATTTTTCTTGTTCATGATGGAACAATGCAATGCCTGAATTCTAGATAGAGCTGAGTGAAGCATTTCCTTTTAGATCCAACATTTGTTCTGTAATGAATAGCAAGTCTAAATCTATATTTGCCTGATATTTGTCACTGGATTAAACAAATTGTGAATATAAAAATATTGTAATTTACTCCATTTCCAGTGACAATTCAATTATTTAAGCAATGTTGTAAACCAAAGATAAAGGTTTTGTCTGAAAAGTATTATTGATCTTTACATGTTTAGTGGTGATGACCATGCAGCGGGCTTGATTTATTTTTTATTTGTTTTTTTTAAAACCATTTTATTGATTTTATTATAATCTAACAACATACAACCAAACCTTGCAGTACATGTCTTGACATTTCAGAATTTGCATATATCCTTCAGTGTCTACTGCTTACCCCTATGTCCTCCCCCCCACATTTGAGCCTACTTCACTTCGCTGTCGGCATCTTCTTCTTCCACAGGGGTTCCCTTTCCCATGTCCTCAAGAGTCCTGGTCGCTTGACCAATCCTGGGTGGGCCCATACAGTGTGGCCACTAGATGTTTCCATGCTGTCAGGGTTTCTATCTCTTCCTCCCTTCCTCCATTACCTGCTTCTTGACATACTGCTGTTTCAGCTTCGGTCAATTTCTGGAGGTCATTCCACCAGACTTCTATCCTAGGTCTGTTGCATGCCTTCCATCCCATGGCTATTCTGCGCTTGGCGAGTATGTATGCCAGGTCTTTTAATTTACTTACATGTTTTGATTTGCGTGGCCTAGGGAATCCCCCTACCAAGCATGCCCACACTAATTCGACATCTATCTTGATCCCTTTCTCCTCAAGGCGGTGGGCTACTTCTTCCCAGAACTTCCCAATTTCGGGATATGCCCAAAATATATGCGTCATCCCCACATTTTCCTCCCGGCATTTGGGGCATGTTTGTTCTGCGTTTTTAAATTTAGCTATCCTCTGGGGTGTCATATATGCCATGTGGGTTATGTATAGCTGTATTTGCTGTAGCCTAGCGTTCCTAGATACTTTCTTATGGTACAGTTGGGCCCGTTCCCACAACCCGTCACTCATGGGTATCCCAGCCTCTTCTTCCCAGTCAAGTCTCAGTTGTGCCACTTCCTTCCCCACTTTGGACATCAATAGCTCATATAGTCTGGATATCTCGTGCCCTCCTTCTGCTATATCATATATCGTTTCTATGGCGGCGTCAGGTTGCTCTTCTAGTGTTACTTCCGACCATGTATCTCTGATCCGCTTTACTAGTCTGTTATTGTCATGTCCACTACTCCTCATCCTGACAATCAGACCCCCTGGGCCGCAGAACGGTGTCTTATGGCCCCAAGGGCCTAGTCATACCCCCCAAGACTCTCTTGGAGTCAGTCCTGGCGCCTTTGGTGCCAGGCTCATATGGCAGAAAGGGGAGCTGGAGCTCTCAATGGCAGTGACACAACATGGATGCCCCCACATGGTTCAGTTCCAGAACTGAACCATGCAGTCTAGCATTTAGGGTGAGGTCTGGCCTGAAGGCACCTGGGATACCTGCAGGCTATATAAGCCACGGCCAAGCTGGAGAACACGCTTCGCGTTGCTCTGCTCTCGCAGCGTGACGTTCACCATGACCTGTCGGATCATCTTCAGTATTCCGGGCTGACACCTGCAAGAAGAAGAAGAGGAACATCCATTAATACTCTTACCTGTTAGCAAGCCAGCTCCTGTCATCCGCTCCTGTGTCCAGAACATCCAGCTTCTCTGCGAACGCTCGCTCTCTTCCGTGGAAGCCGCAACCTGGGGGATGAACAGAAAAGCAACATTAGTAAGCAGTTATTCTTCACATTTAAACAACCATCGGCAGTCTCATGCTTACCCGAGTTGAACTTGCTTCTGGTTCAAGGCCATTTCGGTCTTCTGTCTATCTGCAAGAGAAAAGGTCAGACTGATTAACACGCATAATTCCTCAGAGGCAATTCGAACAACATCTACTCACCGCTCTGCATCCTCTCAGCAGCTACCATCCGGAACATCACAGCGGCCTGCAAGAGATGGACAACACAGGTCAGCAAACAGCAAGAAAAGCACATAGCGCTGCGCTCCGCGCTTTCACTTACCATCTCGAGCACAGCCCCAGCCAGCACGGCTTCCTAAGAACTCCTTCCACATCGGAAAGAGGAGGAAAGACATTAACAGGGGCAATTGCAATTAAGGACAAGCTGTCAAAACAGCAGATTTACCTGAAGAAAGAGTCGCAGCAGGACTGAACTCACAGGGCCCGCACCAGTGAAGCAACTCGGTTGCGGCGCGCCCATTCACGACGCACCTCTGCATAGAACAGCAGGATGGAGAGCGCACCATATCGAAAACCAAGGCGAGGAAAACACTAAGGGGGTCGTTGGGTCCACAAGGGAGCTGGGCTCAAGGGAAAAGAGACTATAAGCTAAAATCAGTACTACTGTATTCCAGACTAGATCCTTGGCAGAACGAGAACCTGAGGGAGTGGGTCCAGGCCGGAAGCAGTCCAGCCAGATTGGGTGGCGTCCCTGTGGATACCAGGTGAGCGTTAGTTATATGTTATAAATTGCCCTTCATGTTACCCAGTTTCCTCCACCAATGTCCCGAATACCTTATTCGAGGGAATTGGTTCCTCCGACGTATTGCATATCTATGACAGGTAATCACCACAGCTGTGCTGTTCCGGAAAATTGTCTGCATCCTGCGTCGATGATGTCGATACGCTGTCCTCGAGGGCCTCCGTTGAGCCGACGTCACCGGATGTTATAAGTAGGACGCACGACGCCTGTAGCCTCAGTTGTTCAGTTTTTTCCGCGAAAGTGTTCGCTTCAGAGATCTCGGCACGCCTCGGTTCTTCTAAGTTATATATTCTTTCGGTTCTTCAAACCTGTTCGTTTATGAAGATATCATGTCATCGCCTTCTTCTACCCCGCGACCGGGTTTCAAGAAGTGTTTGGACTGCGGTTCCAAGATGTTGCTGACGGACCCGCACAACGCCTGCCTCTGGTGCCTCGGTGGGGACCACGCCACGGATGATTGTGACGATTTCCAGTCGTTAACATCGAAGGCCTTGCGGGAGCGGAAGAAGAAGCTTTCGGTCGGTAGGGTTTCCAAGCCCCGAATGTAAAAATCTGCGGGGCTTTCGACCGACGATTCGAGGGGCGACTCTCCGCGTCGTAGGCGTAAGTCCAGGGGGTCTCGGTCTGGGAGTGGTTCCCGCCATTCCTCTGCCTCTTTGAGGCATTTGCAGAAGCGCCGTCACCGGTCGCCTTCCCCGTCCTCGTCCGAGGACTCCGCCCGTCGGCGGGTTGCTTGTCCCAACAAGCACTCTACTCCTGCGGAATGGGATGCCTTTCGCACGGAGATGATGGCGATTTTTCAATCGCAGGGCTCCGTTCAGTCCGCGCCTTCGAAAGAAGCCGGCAGGGAACGTACTAGGGCCACTGCTCGCACGCCTTCGGGCTCGGTTGGTCGGCGCGATCATCGGGCGCCTTCGAGGTCCTGATCGGACAAGGTAGATCGCTCTAGTCATGCCCGCTCCAGGTCCCGGTCCTCGACGCCCTCAAGACCGTCGGAGCCTGTGAGGTCTTCAAAGAAGATGTCGACGCCATCGGCGCCATGTCAGTCGAGGGACTCTCCCGAGGCTCTGGCTCTGAGGAAGTCATCGACGCCATCGGTGGCGAGGCCGTCGAAGGACACGCTCGGGGCTCCGCCTTCGAGGCCTGACTCAAAGCCATTGGTGCCACGCTCGACGTCGATGATGCTTTATCGAAGGTATCCTGTGCTTCGGTGGAAACCCCGAGGAGGGCCCTGAAGAAGTTGGTGAGACCTATCTTTGAGCCTTTTTCTGTGCCCTGCTCCAGGGATTTATTCCAGCCTCTGCATTATATTTTTGAGGTGGAGGAAGGGTCTGAGGAAGGTTTGGTTCCGGATGAGGTTCCTGACGAGATATTGTCTGGTTATAGCTAGATTGAAGACTTGCGTCAGTCTTTGCACGACGCCAGTGGTCTTGATACCTCCCCGGAGGTTGAGTTTGGCAGGCCTGAGCCGGGTACGCATGCTGACTCTTCGTACAGGCGGCTGATGTCGAGGGTGACAGAGTACTTCGGGTGGTCTGCGCCACCAGTAGATTTTCTGTAGGATGACCTGACGGAGATCTTGGACCAAGGTCCACCAACTTACCCGGTACTGCCATTTCATATGGCCTTGCTTGTGGCAGCGGCTTGGACTGCTCCGGAGAGTCTCCCGGCAGTGGGTAAGTCGTTGCCGAAAAAGTACCGCCCAGCCAGTGGCGACCCCCGCTACTTGTCCATGAACTCTACTCCGGAGAGTTTGGTGGCGCAGACGGCTATGGCCCCAGCAAAACAGGCGTTGTACCCTACCATCCCTCCTGATGGGGACGACAAACGTTTTGACGGTTGGGCGAAGAAAGTCTTTTCTTCAGGGGGTATGGCTTCGAAGGCAGCCAACTCCGTGTGTGCCTTAGCACGTTTCACTCACACTCTGTGGAATTGTGTTTCATTGGCGGCTGAACATATTCCCGAAGGGGAGGAACAGGATGGCTTTCTTGCTCTGGTACAGGATGGCAAGGATGCCATTTGTGAATCAGTTCAGTCGGGTCTGGACGTGGCAGATTGTGTCAGCCGGTCCATGGCGGCAAGCACTGTGATGCGCAGGTTTGCGTGGTTGCGGAAGTCGGGGTTTGCTCCGGATGTACAAGCCCGGCTTCTCAACATGCCCTTTGATGGTGACCATCTTTTTGGCAGCAAGGTTGACGAGAGCCTTGAGAGGATGCAGACCTCCAAAGCTGCAGCGAAGTCGTTGAGCGCTGCAGTTCGCCAACCTCCGCCTTTTCGTACTAGGGAACAGCAATGGAGGGGAGGTTCCTTTCGATACTACTCTTCCTTTGGTAGATCGAGGGGAGCTGCAAGTCAAAAGGGCCAATGAAGGAGTACCAGAGGTGGAAAACAAGGTACTCGAGGTGCCAAGGCCGCTCGAGCAGTTGCCTCTTTGCCCTCAGGCACTGCCGCAGCCGCTTCAGCTCAGTCATGAGGCCATGTCCCATGGTTCGCTGGTTGGGGGAAGGCTGGCGCAGCATCTTGTAGAATGGCGTGCCATTACTTCAGATGTGTGGGTTCTGGAGATCATAGCCCACGGCTATTGTCTTCCTTTCCGGCAGAGGCCTCACGACAATTCACCAGGGAATCTCTCTTTGAAGAGTCCGGATCCGCTCCTTGCGCAGGAAAATCAAATCCCTGCTGGAGAAAGGCGCCATAGAACTGGTGCCTGTAGCGGAGAGGAATAAGGGATGGTATTCACCTTATTTTTTTATTTCAAAGAAAGACGGGGGATTGAGACCCATCATGGACTTGCATGGTTTGAACAAGCTCCTCAGGAAGGACAAGTTCAAGATGGTTACTCTCTCTCAAGTCCTCCAGGCCCTTCAACTTCAGGACTGGTTGGTGTATCTCGACCTCAAGGACGCTCACTTTCATGTGCCAATTCATCCCAAGCACAAGAAGTACCTGAGGTTCGCGTTCGGCGACTCACACTTTCAGTTTCAGATCCTATCGTTCGGATTGACCTCCGCCCTGAGGGTTTTCACCAAGCTCATGGTGGTGATGGCAGCGTATCTCAGGAAAGGGGGGGGATTCACGTCTACCCCTACATGGACGATTGGTTGATCAGGGAGCGCTCTCCCAAGCAAGTCCTGGATCATCTGTCAGTCACCTGCCACTCCCTTCACAGGCTGGGCTTCTCCCTCAACTTAAAGAAGTCCCACTTGACGCCAACCCAGCGGCTCCAGTACATCGGAGCAGTGCTCGACACATCCCTGGGGCAGTGTTTCCCTCCCCAGGTGAGGGCTCATCACATTCTGCAGATGGTTGAGAAGTTTCAACATGCCCAGAGTCTCCCGGCATTCGAGTTCTTGAGGTTGCTAGGCCTCATGGCATCCTGCATTCTTCTGGTGCCAGAGGCCAGGCTCTGGATGAGATCTCTGCAGTGGGCTCTCAAGATGCAGTGGTCACATTTCTCCGGCAGGATGTCGGATACCGTTCAGGTGCCACCCTCGGTCGCCCAGGATCTTCTGTGGTGGGCCGTCAAAGGCAATCTGATGAAGGGGGCTCCATTTTAGCTACCCTTGCCGGAGGTGACAATCGTGACCGACGCATCCCTCACGGGATGGGGAGCTCATGCCAACGAGTTGACGGTCAGCAGTCGTTGGTCTCCGTCGGAGTTCAGACTCCATATCAATCTGTTGATATGAGCTGAGGGCCGTCAGGCTTGCCCTGAAGGCTTTTCTGCCGACTGTGCGAGGGAAGAGCGTCCTGATTCTGTCGGACAACACAGTGGCCATGCACTACCTCAACAAAAGGGGGCGGCAGTGTCACTTCCTCTGTGCAGGGAGGTGATGTAGCACTGCTTCTGGGCCATCCAGCAGGAAATTTCGATCTCGGCAGTTCATCTGGCCAGAGACGAAAACAGGACGGCGGACGCTCTGAGCAGGCAGAACGCGATCTCTCACGAGTGGGAGCTGGCTCAGGAGATTCTCCTGGAGATCTTCGCCCTTTGGGGGACCCCACAAGGGGATCTCATCGCCACCAGTGTCAACCGGAAGTGCGAAAGGTTCTGCTCGCGGGAATTCCCTCCAAGAGGAGCTTTAGGGGACGCGTTCGTAGTGGAGTGGTCCTTCCCACTGCTGTATGCGTTTCCTCCAGTCCCTGTCATTCCGCAAGTGCTGCAGAGGTTACGGATGTTAGGTTTCCGAATGATCCTCATTGCTCCGGCATGAGCCCGGAGAACGTGGTACCCGGACCTTCTCGACTTGTCCATCTGCCCTCCACGCCGTCTTCCCTACCGAGACGATCTGCTCTCACGGGAGGGGGGTCAGGTTCTCCATCCAGAGGTCAGGTCTCTCAACCTTCACGCTTGGCTTCTGAAAGGTTGAGGTATAAGGATTGGGACCTCCCTGAAGACGTGATGGAGGTGTTGCTTTTGGCCAGACGGCCTGCAACAAAGTCCCTGTACCGTTGCTATTGAAGTAAGTTCTGCGACTGGTGCAGGGTTAAGAATGTGGATCCTTTTTCATGTGACATTCCTGTGGTTCTGTCTTTTTTGCTTTCTTTGGCCCGCAAGGGCCTGCAAGTGAGTACCATTAAAGGTTACCTGGCAGTGCTGTCCATATTTAAGCGCTCGTCTGAGGAGTGTTCTATTTCGAAATTCCTTGCATTTCTCAGTTTCTGAAAGGGCTCACTAATGTGTTTCCACCATCACCTTTCCAGGTGCCCGGTTGGGATTTGAACCTGGTTCTAAAATTCCTCATGGGTGCTCCATTTGAGCCTTTACATTCTTGTCCTTTAAGACTGTTCGCCCCTATAACTGTATTTTTAGTTGCGGTTACTTCCGCTCGCAGAGTGAGTGAGTTGCAGGCACTTTCTGTTAAGCCACCCCTGACCGTGTTTCTTAAGGACAGGGTTGTCCTTAGGGTTCGTCCTTCCTTTCTTCCGAAAGTTGTGTCGGAATTTCATTTAAGCCAGAAGGTCATTCTTCCGGCCTTCTATCCTCCGTATCCTGGTAAGGAAGAGGGAGAGGCTCCATAGGTTGGAGCCTAGGAGAGCTTGAAGTTTCTACATTTCACGCATGTCCCGGGTCAGAGTGGACGATCAGCTCTTTATAGGATAGGCTGGAAGGCGTTTGGGACAAGCTGTTACTAAGCAGACTTTGTCTAGATGGATTATCTTGGCAATTTCTGAATGTTACCGCTTGGCGGGTAAGGACTCTCCGGTAGGCTTACGGGCCCATTCTACTAGGGGTGTGGCTGCCTCTACTGCTCTGCAGAGGGGTGTTGCCATTCGTAACATTTGTGAAGCAGCCACATGGGCTTCGGTCCATACTTTTGTAAAACACTACTCCCTAGATTCTATCCATGGGCAGGATCTGGCCTTTGGCAAGGCGGTCCTTTATTCTGCAATTCAATTGGGCATTCTAAATTTCTAAATTCTAAATTCTTTTCCCTCCTCCATACGTTGGTACTGCTTTGGGAGTCTGTCATAGAAATGGAATACGTCGGAGAAACCAATCCCCTCGAAGAACAAGTAACTTTCTTACTTGGCAACGTTCTTTCGATGGGATGTTCCGACGACGTATTCGATATCGCTCCCTCCCAGCCTGCCCCGCTACAGAATTTCTTATGTGATTGCAGCTTACGTTTCCGCAAAGCTTTCTGTGGTCATACTGGCAGAAGATTGGTGCCACACCTTCTGGGGAAAGAACTACAACTGAGGCTACGGGCATGGTGTGTTCTACTTATAACATCCGGTGACGTTGGCTCGACGTAGGCCCTCGATGATAGCGTATCGACGTCATCGACGCATGACGCAGACGTCGAAAATGTGCCGAAGCAGCACAGCTGTGGTGATTACCTGTCATAGATATGGAATACGTTGTCAGAATATCCCATTGAAAGAACGTTACCAGGTAAGAAAGTAATTTGTTCATCTCTTCTTCTTGCCATATGTCCCCCACTGTTACAATTCCCACTGGTTCCCAGTGCCTCCTAATCACCTTCAATAGTTGCTCATCCCCTTCCGTCAATGCGACCAATGGTACTTGTGGAGAACACGGGCCGGGTTCTCGATGACCTGACAAGCTCTGCGCCATACCTGCCATCACAGTAGCAACATCCTTGAGCGCTCTTTCACATCTGGTTTGGGCAGTCATATCATTTCTTTCAGGAAGTACGGGGCACACTCCAGTCTCAACAATCTCGATTCTGAGGTCGGGTCTTCTGATAACCATTTGGCCACATATTGTAGTTGACTAGCTAGGTAATAGATCTTGTAGTTCGGCAGTTTTATACCCCTTTTATGATGCGTATTCTGCAGCTTCCAAAGGGCTATTCTATTCCTAGTCCCGTGCCATAGGAATTCCCTGCATATGCTCTGTAGCTTAATAAAAAATCGCCTTGGTATCGGGTATGGAATATTCCCGTAAAAATGCAATAGTCTTGGCAGTATGACCATCTTCAACAGCGCCCCTCTCCCCATCATTGCCAGGGGGACTTTGGACCAGAACCTCATACTATTCTCGATGTTCTTTATTGCTTTCTCAGTGTTATACCGATGTTCTTCCTCTACCGTATAATAAATGTCTATTCCCAGAAATCTGAACGTTTGTGACACCCATGGTATTTGTAAGATTGGTAATTGATCTTGTGGGACCCCTACATACCTCCCCAATTGGAATATACATGATTTTTGGGGGTTCACCGCTATTCCGGACAGCGTCGCAAACCGCTCCATCACTTCCAGGATATATTGGAGATTCTCTTTGGGGTACCTCATGTACAGCAGCATGTCATCTGCATATAGAGAAACTAGATGCACCTCCCCTTTTATGCTAATCCCTATTCCCTCATACTGCTGCCTCAGATATATCGCCAGGGGCTCCAGTCCTAAAATGTATAGCATCGGAGACCATGGGCACCCTTGCCTAGTACCCCTACTCAGTTGCCACCTTTCGGAGATAATCGCTCCCGTTTTTACTCTGGCTAGCGGTGCGCTATATAGTAGTTTGAGCCATTTGAGGTACCCTGGCCCTATACCATAGCTAGTTAGGGCCGCCATCAGCCAGGGCCATTTGACCGAGTCAAAGGCTTTTATCGCATCTAGTGAAACAATTGCAATCTCACTCGAGTCTTCTTTTGTGTGCTCTATAACCCAGTGAAGTCGCCTATGATTGTCGGATATGTTCCTACACGGAACATAACCTGTTTGATCGGGGTGTATTAGTTTATTAATAATCCGTTTCATTCTGTTTGCTAACACTGCTTTAAGCATTTTGCTATCTTGGTTTAACATTAATAACGGTCTGAACAATCCGCAACCTTACCTAGCTTATTAAGTTTGGGGAGTGGGATAATAACTGCTTCTCTCAGGGATTCTGGTAGCCATCCCGTCTCATATGCCTCATTTAGCATTGCTAGCAGCGGGGGGAGCACCTCATTTCTGTACATTTTGTAAAATTCACTTGGGAGTTCGTCAGCCCCTGGAGTCTTACTGGGGGGTAGTTGTGTTACCACCTCTTCCAGTTCTTCTAAAGTGATTGGGGCATCTAGGTCCTCTCGCTCAGCCGCGCTTATCCGTGGCAGGCCTATGTCCTCCAGCGTGTCCTTTATCTCCCTTCTTTCGTATCCCCATACAATGTACGATAGTAGTTAAGGAATTCTCAGTTTCCCCCTTCTTGGGTGTCTACCAATTGCCCCTCTCTTCCTTGTATTACTCTAATCGTGGGTCTGGGGGTCTCTCTTTTATACAGCCATGCCAACATCCTTCCTGGTTTGTCTCTTCGCCCGCATGTGGTCTTTCTACATATTTTTTCTAGTTCAGATTACATAGTCTCTCCCAGTGTTCTGCACATTCTTGTTGCATTTGGCTTATAGTTTCGGCATCCTCATTTGTGCTGCCCCCCTGCCCTGGACAGTCTCTAGCTTGGTTTCGGCTTTCCGCAATTCCCTTAATATGCCTCCCTTTAGATTTGGCTATTGCTATTCCCCTCACCACTACCTTGAAAGCTTCCCATAGTGTACAAGTCGACTCGACGCTCCCAGTATTGGTCTCAAAGCAGCTTACAATCTCTTCTCTCAGATCCTCCCTGAACATTGTATCCTTAAGCGCTAAGTCGCCACGTTGGAATGCTGGCCCTCAAGAGTCTGTATTGCCATATTAGGACCAACGGCGAGTGGTCCGATAGGACCCTTGCCTTGTATTATACCTGTACTGGTTCTGCAATTACCTCCTGCGTGACAAACATGTAATCTAGCCTTGTGTACAAATTCTGTGGGGCTGAGTAATGCGAATATTGTCTATCTTGTGGGTGGTGCACCTTCCATGCATCCTCTAGCCTAAACTCTGTTAACTGGGTCTGCAGGGCCCTGGCAGCGGGGGCGGGCCTGTCTTGTCTATTATCTGACCTGTCTACCTTCGGGCTTAATGTGCAGTTAAAGTCACCTCCCCAGATCACTGTTCCTCCCAGGCATGAGCTCAGTTTCTTGTGTAGGGTCTTGAAATATGTCACGATATCTTGATTCGGGGCGTACGTGTTTACAATGCATATTCCTTTATTTTCCACCAGCCCCCGTATTACCCCCATCCTCCCATCTGCTTCAACTGTGGACTGTAGTAATTGAAATGGGACATGTGGTGCTACCCAATTGATCACCCCTCTGGCATAGGTCGAATATGTTGCCCCGATGAAGGTCCCCCTCCACTTTTTCCAGACCACCTCTAGTTTATCTTTTGTGAGGGTGAGTCTCCTGTATTAAGGCTATATCCATTTTCTGCCTTCTCGGATACATCATAACCTTATTCTTTTTTAAGTAGCTGTTCAGCCCCCTGACATTCCAAGAAATTAACTTAAGGTCCCCCATGTTCCAGCCGCTTCCCGCCCCCCACTTGCATCTTCTTGACCCCTCCCTGAAGCGTCAACACTCGCGTGTGTAAGCTTGTTCCCCAATTTAACTACCCTTTACCATTAACCCTTCAACTTCCCCAACTTCCCTCCCTCCCCCCTCCCTTCCCTGCCCCAACTCGGTCTCCTACTCCCTCCTTTCCCTCCCCCCTCCCAACTGATGCCCAGCTCCATCCTTAGATCTCAGGCACCCCCGCATCTGGCCCTTTGCTTGGCGATTGCCCGTACTCCAGGCACAGCAGGGAGATATCGCCCTAGTGGCGCTGCTACTACTCTACCTACTGGGGATCGGTCGTCTACATCCAGTCTCTCCTGTATTAACCCTAAAGCGCAGCACACTTGCCGCTCATATCTACCTTTTACAGTATATATTCCGGTCGAACAAGTCCAACTGTTAAATGTGACAGTTACCTAGCGTTCGCATTTCCCACTGCGCCCATTATATCCCTATCCAATGTCCCTGCTACAATTACCTCTGCACCCAACATCATCAAGCGTGGCGCTGTATCACTTATCCTGTTCATCTCGCTCCTGATCGTCTCCATGCCCTGGGCAGCCCTGGGCATCCAGCCAGTTCGACGCGTCTTCTGGGGTTTCAAAGAAGTGTGCTTTACCTTGGTTTATGACCTTGAGTTTCGCAGGATACAGAAGCATATATTTGAATCCGGCTGTACACAGTCTCCTTCTCACCGCCACATAGCTATAGCGCTGTCTCTGCACCAACATGGTGTAATCCGGGTATGCGGTGACAGTCGCTGATGCCCTTCCAGGATTTTTTCCCTGTCTCTGTAGTTCAAGATCTTCGCTATAATTGCGCGGGCAGGGGCCCCCGGGGTTGAGGCCTTCTCATCAGGGCCCTGTGCACACGCTCAATCGCGAACCCCTTGGAGAGCTTGCTAGCCCCTATTTCCCGGATGATCATGTTCTCCACATAGTCCGTAGGGTCTTGGCCGCCTTCTCCTTCCGGTAGGTTGATCGCACGTATGTTGTTGCGTCTTGCCCGCCCTGTATTCTCCTCTGCTCGGTTTTCCAGGTTGGACACTAGTTGTTTCAATATGTGGACCTCCCTGGCGTTGTTCGTGCTGATGTCCGTGTTGATTCTCATGGCGCTCTCTAGGCCACTCGTTCTTTCCGCCAGCGCTCTCACATCCTGTCTTAGTAAGTTAACCTCTTACTCCTACGTCCCGTCCCCTTTCCTCCATACTTATGGGACATCTCTCCGTCCTGTGGGACGGGACCGGAGAACTTTTGTAAAAAGCATCCAATTTTTTTCAAAAATGTGTCCCTCCTCTCTTTCCTGCGCGGGGCCCAGCACGCGGCCGTAACCCCGCCCACCTTGGCTCGGCCCCGCGCATCGCCCATCAGTCCTTTTCTCCGCACGATCGGGGCCGGACGCACTTGCATCCTCTGAAGATTTTCTTTCCTTTTTCCCTCTCTGGCTCTCCCTAGCGTTCGTTTACTAGTCTGTCTGTCTTTTAAACTAGATTTTCCAGACTGTTCATCGTGTCACCGTCGCTTCGCGAGGGTGGAGCCCCATCCTCTTTGTTTAGAGTGTTTGGGTCCGGAACACCGTTGGGACTCCTGTTTTTACTGTGACTCCCTTTCGGTCCGGGCACTTCGTCGGTTGGAGCGGTGAGAGGAGGTGTTGGGACGGACTCCTCCTTCGCATTTTCAGGCGTTCGACGAGAAGAAAAAACACCCGGTAAGTTCTTTAATTTTCAGAGCACCCCGGCCGGGGGATACCTTCCCGGGTTCCTCTGGAGCCGGGAGGGGCATTGATCGCTCTGTTACCGGGGTTCGCCCTGAGGTGCCTGTCGGACCTAATAATTCTACCTGAGTTTTCTCTGAGGGTCTCCGTAAGGGGCCTGTGAACACCGGAGTACGCTCCGAGGCCCCTCCTGTGGGGGCTGTTTGTAGACCCAGTTCTACTGAGTCGTGGGGTACCGGAGCTTGCTCTGAGACCGCTTTTTCGGCTTCCCTCAAAAACAAAACCGGGGTACGCACCAAGGTCTTGGCTGGGCTTGAGGTTACTGAACGGATGTTCGAGGCCCGTGCTGATAAGGCTTCTACCGGGCCTAGGTCCGAGGTCCCTCGTACAGAGGCTAAGGAAACCAACAGTTCTGAGAGGCCGGGCAAGGCCCTGTCAGTGACAGCGAACCGTTCCCGTTCTTGTGGTGACACCAGATCTGCTGAGGGGGCAAAGAAGAAAGTTTCTTCTTTTACCGGCAGTGCCGAGGCTCTTCCTTCCAATGCTCAGTTGGCGGTTGGTATGTCGCAGAAACATTTCAGGCCTCATAGTACCGGCTCTGCCGAGGTTCCTTACGTTAAGGCTAAAATTAAGACCCCTGATCCATCGACGGGGACCCCTGCCTCACTTCTTCACGTGCCGCAGTTCCCCTCAGATGAGGACAAAATGGTGGCCGTTCCCGCCACGACGGCCATTTTAGGTACTACCCCTACAACTACGCCATCGGACCCTGGTGTAGGGTTCGGTCCTTCGGGTGAACCCAAGGTCCCTTGAGCGCACCCTTACCGGCCGGTTTATGATTGGAACGCCCGGATGCCTCTTCCGCACAATGTTTCGTTGCCCGCGGGGGCGGCTCCCTTGATTTATGTGGATACGTCGGCAGAGGGGCCGGAGTGGCACCCTTCCCCGTTACGTCCCTGGATTTGTCCACCTCATGAGAGGCCTCCTCAGGTTCCGAAACAATCCTCTGAGGACGCTTTTTTCGGTAAATTTCAAGCGCTTATGCGCAGCAACCCCATGAGGGAATATTTCAAAGGACTTTTCAAGGAGATATGTCCACCCGCCCCTCCAGCTCCGCCCGTTCCGACTGTGGTTCCGCCGGCGACTCCCTTGCCCGTGGTTCCTCCCCCTGCGCTTCCGCCTGTGCCACCATTGTCCCCAGTGGACCAGGCAATGCCTGACATGGTTCAGCAGGATCCTGACCTGTCAGATGACCCTCAAGGCGATCAGGACAACGAGGACCTGCCCCGCTCTACCAGAGCTTTCCATGACCGGGTACTGGACATGATGAGCTTCTTAGATGTTCCGGTGCCCGAGGCACCTGCTCCGCAGGAGGGCGTGCTTTCTGGGGCGTTCACCTTGTCTCCTTTGGAGCATACCGGCCTGTTCTTGCAGAAGGACGTTCTGGCCGAGGTCCGAAGAGTTTGGGAAAAGCCACACTCGGGACTTTTTGTCAATAAAAAGATTGACGCGAGGTACAGGCTACATTCCTCGGAAGAAGTGGCCTTGTCATCTTGTCGGCCTCCCTCCTCCACAGTGGTAGCTGCGGCCACGTTGCAATCTAGACCTGCAGCATCCTCACGGCTACTCAGGTCTTGGGAAAGGAGGACAAGCTCCTGGTCTCCCTAGGGAGGAAAATCTTTGCCAATTCGGCCTTGCAGCTCAGGCAGGCCAATGCAGAATTGATTTTGGCAGGAGCTAACATGCGGATGTGGAGAGGTCTGTCGGAGTTTGAGGAGCACATTCCGGTCGAGCAGCTGGAGGATTTCAGAGGAGGCCTTTCCAATGCCAGGGTTTTAGCCCAGGATCTCCTGGAAGCTGCGGTTCGTCACGTTGATACTTCGCGGCGAGCATGGCTACATGCCACTAAGTTCTCGAAGGAGGTGCAAGACAAGGTTCTGGACCTTCCATTTGATGGTAAGGAGCTCTTTCATTCTTCTACTGATGTAGAACTCACCAAAACCAAAGACAGCACTCAGACGGCCAAATCATTGTCTGTTCTGGTCAAAGCTCCCTTCAAGGCTCAAAGGCTGTTGTCGCAAGGTCGACCTTCCTCTGGTTTTAGGGGCTTCCTCGACCGCAAAAATCGCAGAGTGGATACCCCTGCAGGGAATAACCGCTGTAGGCAACAGCGTACGCAGTATTTCTCCCGCTCCTCAGCCCCCTCATCAGGTTCAGGTGGCACCGCCACCGATAAATCTGCCAAATGAGGTTTTTCCGCGCTCGCACGAGACCCCGGTGGGAGGACGCATTGCGTCTCGTTGGGAGGCGTGGCGAGCCATCACAGAAGGCAGATGGGTCTTGTCAGTCGCTCGAGCGGGCTTCTGCTTACCTTTACCCCCTACCCCACCCCGCAACCCTCCCTCCCTTTCAGCTGTCGGGCTCACCCTCCCTCAAGGCCGAGGTTCAGAAACTGCTGCTCCTCAGAGCTGTGGAGCCCGTTCCCCTTGGGGAGCAAGGGGAGGGCTTCTACTCCCGGCTGTTTACGGTGCTCAAACCCAACCAGGCTGGCTTGCGCACCATCCTAGACCTTTCCCAGTTCAATCTTTCCCTACCCCAAGAGAAATTCAAGATGATCACGCCTGGCCAGATTCGCTCCTCGTTGCAGGCGGGCGACTGGCTCAGAGTGGTGGATCTTCAGGATGCGTACATGCATATCCTGATTTGGAACCCACACAGGAGATACCTCTGTTTCTCTTTGGGAGAGGAGCACTTCCAGTTTCGGGTGTTTCCTTTTGGCCTCAGTTTGGCGCCGCGTGTCTTCACGAAGATGACGTCGGTGATCGCGGCCTATTTTCGTCTCCAGGGTATCTATGTGTATCCCTATTTGGACGACTGGCTCCTACGCAGCCCTTGTCCGTTGACCGCAGCGGGCAACCTCCAGTCTCTCCTTCAGCTCCTGTTCCATCTTGGGCTGTCGGTGAACTGGCGGAAATCCTCTATGACGGTCTCACAGGACCTGATTTTCCTGGGTTTTCGTTTGGAACACGATAGACTGCCGAGTCTATCTGACCGGGGACAGAATGGCGGATCTGTTGGTCACGTGTCAGATGTTTACGCAGTCGGAGAGCATGTCGGCCTGGTGGTTCCAGAGGCTTCTGGGCCTCATGGCCTCGTGTGTACTGGCTCTTCCTCTTGCTCGTCTCAAAATGAGACGGACCCAGATGGCTCTTCGGAGTTCCTGGCGTCAGGCTGTGGACCCGGATTCCAAACGGATAATGATTCCGGATTCCATGAGAGTGGACCTGGACTGGTGGTCATCTCTCAGCAACCTGTCAGTGGGCGTGGGGTTCCAGGACCCAGCCCCCATGGTGACGATCACGACAGACTCCTCCCTTTTTCGGGTGGGGCGCGACGTTCGATCTTCTTCAGGTCTCAGACCTCTGGTCACCTCAGGACAAGCTCCTGCACATAAATCAGTTGGAGCTTCTGGCGATTTTTCTGGCGCTCAAGGCGTTCAGACCTCTCATTGTCAACAAGGTGGTCCGCATAAGAACGGACAATGTGGTGTCAATGGACTACATAAACAAGCAAGGGAGAACGAAGTCTCCCCCTCTCGTGGATCTGTCCATCCAGATTTGGGAGTGGGCCGTGCTCCATGGGGTCTGGCTGCTTGCAGTGCACATCCCGGGCCGGCTGAATGTCACCGCGGATGCCCTCAGCCGGCGAACAGTGGTCAGCTACGAGTGGGAGTTGAAGGCGGAGGTCCTCTCAAGGATTTTTTCGCGTTTGGGCACACCGGAGGTGGACCTCTTTGCCACGGCGGTAAACAAGAAGCTTCCTCGGTATGCCTCCAGAGGGGGGCTGGGAGCCCCCTCTCTGGGGGACGCACTCGAGATCCCATGGCACAACATGAGAGCTTACGCCTTCCCACCTCTTCCTCTGGTTCATCGAGCAATTTGGAAGTTGAAGAGCTCTGTCAACTGTTCTCTTCTACTGATAGCTCTGTGTTGGCCGGCCAGGTTTTGGTTCTCAGAACTTCAACACCTGTCGGTGTGTCCGCCGATCAGGTTACCAGTAACTCCCGATCTTCTTCACCAAGGGGAACAGCAGATGTGGCACCCCTCCCCACAATCGCTCAACTTGGCGGCATGGTGCCTGAGTTCACGGCTCTAGAGCATTTGGGTTTGTCTGCGGATAACATGCGCATTATCAAAGCAGCCAGGAAACCCTCGACCAGATCTCAATACAAGAGTAAATGGCTCAGGTTCTGTCATTGGTGTTTGGAGAAAGAATTGGACACGAGGGTGGCGACGATTGGCACGGTGCTGTCCTTTGTTTCCTCCCTAGCAGAGTCAGGGGTTCATGTCTTGTCCTGCAGGACTTATATTTCGGCGATTTCTGCCTACCTCTCTACAGACTGGTGTTCTTATTCGTTAACTAACCCGGTGGTGAAGAGACATTTTGCTGGTTTGACACGCATCTACCCTCCAGTTCGTAGTCTGCACCGGCCGTGGGACCTTAACGTAGTCCTCACGGTGCTGTGCCATAAAACTTTTGAGCCAATGGCTACAGTTGACCTCAAGTACGTGTCCTGGAAAGTGTCCTTTCTGGTCGCCGTTACGTCAGCGAGGAGAGTGAGTGAGCTCCAGGCATTGTCGGTGGAGCATCCTTTCTTGGTCTTTCACAAGGACAAGGTAGTCCTTCGGACGAACCCAGCTTTCCTACCAAAGGTAGTGACCGAATTCCATCTGAATTAGTCTATTTCCCTTCTGGTCTTTTTTCCGAACCCTGCCTCGGAGGCAGAAAGGGTTCTACACTGCCTGCATGTCAAAAGAGCTCTTAAGTTCTACCTGGACAGGACTGCCGAGCTAAGGAGCTCTTCCCAACTGTTTGTGACCTTCGGTAAACCCCAGGGCAGGCCGGCGTCTAAAGCATCCGTTTCCAGATGGATTGCTGCCTGTATCACGGAATCTTTCACCGTCCAAAAGCTGAAACCGCCTAAGGGTATCCATGCACATCAGGTGCGAGGCAAGGCAGCTGCGGTTGCTTTTCACAAGTATGTTCCCTGGGAGTCCATCGCTAGAGCGGCTACTTGGGCCTCCCCATCTGCTTTCTGTAAGCATTACTGCCTCGATATGAACTCTAGGGCTGAGGCTCAGTTCGGCCAGGCTGTGCTGAAGAACCTGTTTCAGTAAGGGGTATTTCCATCCACCCATAGTTCCTGTAAGGAGTGCTTGGGAATCTCCCATAAGTATGGATGAAACGGGACGTAGGAGTATTACCAGGTTACTCACCGTAGTGACCACCTTACTCCTAGTCCCCTTTCCTCCATACGCCCACCCCTCTAATAAGGTTCCTCTGTTATTGCTAATGGGTCTTGGACCCTGCGATAGAAAAGGACTGATGGGCGATGCGCGGGGCGGAGCCAAGGTGGATGGGGTTACGGCTGTGTGCCGGGCCCCGCGCAGGAAAGAGAGGGTCAAATTTTGGAAAAAAATGTGGATGCTTTTTACAAAAGTGCTCCGGTCCCGTCCCACAGGACGGAGAGATGTCCCATAAGTATGGATGAAAGGGGACTAGGACTAGGAGTAAGGTGGTCACTACGGTGAGTAACCTGGTAAATCCCTACTGTGTCGATTTTGGTCTCCAGTGCCGCTTTCAGATCCGCCATTGCTATACCCCACAAGGATTTTTGTTCTGTAATGGCTGCGAGGATCCTGTGGTCTTCCCTCGGCAAGGTAGCATCTGCCAGTGTAGTGGCCATGGCTTGTGCTGGAGTGGTCGGGGATTGCTGCGATTTGGTGAAGATGTCCATTGTTGGCTGTTTGCCCTTAGCTTTGCCTCCCTTTAGAGCCATTGCACTGTCCGTCCACTGCACAAGTTTGCGTCTCTTCAATGGTATTTGGGTTCTTGTGCCGCCCCTCGGCCCTTTCTTGCAGTTGCGGGGCTCCCTATGGCACTACCTGCTGTGTGCTCCTTTTGCTTGGTTTGCCGGTCCGCCACGTGGGGAATCTGCCACTCTTGCCCACTGACCTTTCTTCTTAGTTGTTCAATGTGGGTCCTGGCACCACAAGAGTCCAGTGCTAGGGCCTTGACTCAGCCCTCTCGAGGCGTCCCCCTATGCTTCTGTGTGTGCCATCTCTTCACGGACAGTAATGCGTAATAATATGATGTATGATAGGTTATTTATAACGCGCTTAATACCCAGAGGTTTCTAAGCGCGGACCAGGGGATCGAACCTGTGTTGCTCCGTGTGGTCCAGCTTCCAAGGCGAGTAGGTTGCCGCTGAGCTATCCTCCCGAGACAATGGCTATTGGTGTCACGTCTAGCCCTTTCATCTGGGCTAGGGTGCCGTTGTGCCATTGTAAGACGGTCCAGCCGTTAGCCCTACCGACCTGCTATAGTTTAGCAGGGCCTCCTGTGCCCTGTTGTCGGTCGATGCCCACCTCTGGCGGTCCCCTGTTCCTCCTACACCTCGCTGTGGGTTTCTGTTTCCCTTCTCCACTGACTTTTCCTTGCCCCAGTATATTGATTGTGAGGGGTGCGCCTTTTGGCAGCCGCCTCTTTACACTTCAAGGTCTGTTACTTGCTGCCTCTGATAGAGGTGTGGCTCCGCCGTGCTCGACCCCCGTAGTATCGCACTCCCCCAGTGCTATGTGCCTGCACACCTTCTTCTCATGGACAGTCTGCTTAGTCCATTGCCCCATTATATCTTCTTGTTAGCTAACCAGGGGAGGGGGCACTATGGTAGTGCTCCGCATCGCTTCTCTTCAGGCGGGCTGCTTCTGCTCGTTATTTATCTGGTCTTTGTTTTGCGAGCAGGGTCATAGTTGATGTCTGGTTCCGCATTGCTCGCTCTAAAATATATCCAACAGTGTTTTAGCCCGCTTCCACACTGTATGTCTTGCTTACTGCTGTAGACGCTTGTGTGCTATTCCTGCACACGGGGCGTCCGCTGTGTCGTTTGCGGTCATCCGCCGCCCCCAGGCTTCCACGGCGCCCTCCGGCTTCGCTGAGCACCCTTAAGGTCTCAAGTCTGCAGACGCTCCGTGCCTTAATTTTCGTGTTCCGTAGCTTCCGGAGCGCTGGGGATTTTGCTCACTGCCAGTACGGGTGCCCTCGGGTGATGCACCGCGGCATTGGTCCCACGGGCGCACCAGGGCGTGCGACTCTAGGCAGTCGAGTCGCCTGATGTCATTGCTATATATTATGTCCCCAATCAGCTGCGGCTGTCGCCCGCAAAGGGTGCCGGCTCCGCAGTCCTCATCGGCTCTCGCTCCAATCTCAGTTCTCACTTTTGATGATTCCTTTGTTTCGGGGCGCCGCCATTTTGTTTCCAAACCCCGAAGTGCTCACGGAGGGCAACAATGTTGCATAACTCTTGTTGTTTCCTCTCGATCCGTTTGCAGCCGCGTGCATTAGAGGCTCCTTGTGTTCTCATTGCCTTGGTTGCATTTTCATGTTGAATTTCGTGCTGAAAGTTAGTGCGCTTCTTCGGATTAGTGTTCTGATCCACGGAGCTCCCTCGGAGAGCAGCCTATTCCATGTCTGCAAAGCCACGCCCCCCGCAGTCATTTTTGGACGCATTGTTGTGTCTATCTTACAAGATTAACTACCTCCGAATGGTCTGGGAGGTGTACAGTCTCCCAGAAGTGGAACTTGGTTCATTGCAAATTTACTCGAGTGAATGCGTTTGCATCAATCATTTCTCTTTTGTCCCACTCAATCATGCCAACGACCTGAGGCCCTCTACTCCAGAGACGCCTTCTAGCCAGTAAAACTATTATTGACCCCTTTATGTACCTCTCAAAGGGGAGTTCTCATGTCTTTCTACTGGTGCTCTGGTGCTCGGCTCACCCTGCGAGGGCTGCGCCTGGCACAGGAGTTGGACCTACAGCTGAAGCGAATGCTGCCTCTGGATGCACCTCACAAACCACTACACCTGGAAGCCAATAAAGGTAGTTTGTTGGTGTCAGGAGCTATTCAAAATAGGAGCAGATTGATTTAACTGCCATTGTATGACTCTCTTAATTTCTAGAGACGTTGGAAAGAACTATAGTGTGCACTCTGAATAATGGCTGGAATTTGCACCATGGGCCTGATTCACAAAGCTTTTTTCAGTGGGCAAAATCCCATCGAAAAATGCGTTGTGAATGGGGCCCTATGTGTTTATCCCTTGGCTTTCTCTGGGATACTGGTCCTGTGGAAGGAATGTTTTTTCAAACTGTGCGGGGAAACTGGGTACATGCAATGACCTGCCACTACTTAAGGTCCCTTAGGCATATATATGGTATTTACCTTTCGATACCTATAATGTTCCTGAATGATATGGACGAAAATCTATCCGGCCTAATCCCACCCATGTAGGTTAATCAGATGCATCAAATATTTCCTGAAGTCTGAATTGTGCACTGTATGTGATCGCTCATGTGAAGAGCTTCTGAAGCAACATTAAAAAGGAGTGGTGGTGGGAAGATTTTCCACAAGTCCTCCGATATCCTGTGACTGTTTAGAGGTCTGAAGACCCAAAAGTTGTGGTGATGGCTGTGGGAAGTTAAAGAAAAGGGTCAGGTGGTGAGGGTGCACAGGAAGTTGCGATATCAGTGTTTTCCAACAGTTGCTTTTGAGTTTCCAGGTACATGGACTGCATACAGCACAGCGCCCCTCGCGAGGAAAGGACTGAACCAGCAATGCTGACGAGGGCGGAGAACCCACAGCACATGCCCCTCATGTCGATAGACTGATTATCATTAGCAGAACAGCATGCGACAGGAGCCTGACTCTGCAGGATGGTATGAGGACCCCTCTCAGCCTGGGGCAGTGTGTTTCCGAAGTCGGTCCTGCTGCAGAAGCAATGTGAGAGTTGACAAGGTTCCCAATCTGTCTCTTCTGCATGTGCCTGGCTACAATTTGCACATTCCATTTATCACCCCATGCCTACCGTGCCCTGTTCAGGCTAATGTTCTCTCTTCTATTCCATGACTACAGAGCGCTGAAGTCCATGCAGCAGAGGATAGAACACGCAATCAACCTGAGAGAGATGGCGCAATGAATCCCGAACCAGTGGAACACAATACACTGCAGAGCAGCGAACAGGATGCTCAAGACTACAGCAAGAAGAACTTTCAAATTGACTATTTTGGTTGCAGGCTGCCATTACAAAGCACTGACAGACCCGCATTTAGAGAGGGGGCTGGGCTTAAATTGTGCTTAAAAGCCTTGCACCTGTATGATCCAACCCCAGAGAAAGAGAAAGATGGACATTGGCCTGGTGTACCAGGACCAATGGAGACAGGAGCAGAGTATAAAGGAGGACCTAGGGGACTGGGCAGTGTGGGTTGTTTGGGTGAGGTCAAGGGGAGAGCCAGCAGACCGAGACCAGAACGGTGTAGTAGAAGATTGGTGAGAAGGGTTAGAGTGACTATGAGAGGAGATGGGGTGGACAAGAGTGTAGTAAAAATTAGTGGAAGGACAATGTACTGGGGAGGAGGGTTCAGTGGAGAGTAGGGGGCAAGAGGGTGTAGTGGAGAGTGGGGGGCAGGGTGTAGAGGAAAGTAGGGTCTAGTGGAGATTAGGGGGTGGAGGGTGTAGTGGACAGTAGGGGGAGGAGGAGAGCAAGGGGAGGAGATGAACAGACATGAGGTGGAAAAAACATCAGAGGGACCGAGCGGAAGAGAAGGGAGGAGAGTGGGAGGAAGGGAAAGGAAGGAAAGAACATCAGATCAAAGGAATGCAAGAGAGTGAGAGTTAAACAGTAGGTAAGACCTAAGTGACTTGAAGGCATCACTTCATAAAACAATTCTTCTTGTGGAACCTAAGGTTAGGATTCACCTAGAAGATGCCGGAGTGAGTACAAGAGAGAAGGTGGTTGCCTTTGGGCCCTCACCAATAGCCAGTCAGATCTTAGAAAATAGGGGTTACCGATCTCTAGTGACCACCTTGGCATTCAGGGATGCCTGGGCTGGAGGGGGGGGGCGGCAAAGCCTACGGGAGATGAGTTAGTAAGATACTACTAAAAATGTAATAAAACACTTGAACAGTCTTTGAGAGTTGGTGTGTTCTTGAGGGCATCTGTGGCATGTAGCACAGTACTGCCGCTTGAGGACAAGTTGGTGGATGCTTTGGGCTGAACTCTGCACTTGAGAGTAGGCGAAAGGCGGTTCCTTTGAAGGGGCAAAGCTGCAGAAGTCTTGCCTGATGAGTCTTAGGATACAGCAGTACAGAGTGATAATGGCAACAATGTCTCAGTGTAGCAGGGACTCCAAATTATGTGTCATTGCACACATTCCAGGAGCTGCAGGAGAGCTCATAAAGGTTACAGGGGAGGCTCCCGTCGTATCAAGGGGATTAAGCCCCTGAAGCAAGTTTACACTTGTTGGAGGGAGACTGGGGGGGTATGCCTTAAGGAGTATCACAAGTGCACTAAAATTTTCAGCAGGGTGCTTAACAGGACCTCAGTTATGTAGTTCCAGGTACCATTTCTAGTAAATGGTTTGGGGTTACACCACCACCCTCCCGCCACACATGCACACAGCTGGTGATGACCCTAGCCCTCCAATCACATCAGCGGAACCTCTCAAATGTTTGGTGGCCTTAAATCCAGAGAAAGCCAGCCTCTCACGCCTGATTCCACAGGCACACAAAGGGATGTGGAGTGAAGTATTTGTCGCATCTAATCCAGCTCAAACTGGATTAGTTGGACTTTTGTGAGCCGTGAGTCAGATCTCATGTCGTCAAACTGGGTGTTACAACTGTGAAGCATGGACAAGAATGCAAGCAAAGACCATGCTAGATCAGAGAATGTTAAACACAAAAAAAAATCACAAGCTAAGCCATTTTGCTCTTTCTCAGGGAGCAAGCAGTTACTAATGCAAAGCCTGAAAAAGATCTTCCACCTGTCAGTAGCACTAACACGCTGGGTGAGGAAAGTCGAGTGAAAATAGGGCACTTTGGTAGTACCCCGCCTTATGTGCAATATTAGAAACAATTTAATTGTTGATGGGTTCCTTCCAGGGACATCTACCGCAAAGAAACTTCAACAAACCAGAACATCAGATACAATTAAAGGAAGAATTGGCATCAGGTGTATGAAAGGAGCAATTCTTAGCACATAATTGATTTGTGGGTTCTGCTGACCATTTTTAGGATCCTTTAATGCTTATTCCCTTCTTTTGTTGTTTAGATCTAAACTATTTCTGTCATCAGAGGGACATATTCTAAAGTTCTACTGACACTGCAGCTCTTTTTGAGTACATCATCCCTGGTAGCCATAAGGCTGATTTGCCAAAGGTGCTTTTTAAGGACCCAATTTTTTGCCCACAGGTGATTATATTACCCTGCATTGGTTTTGGGTAGCAGCTGCAATTTAGTTTTGGCTTCACCAGGAATGCAAGCAGATTTACCACATTGGTAGCTCAAAGTACCTTCATGATAGGATTGTATTATTTCTTGAAGACCTGCCCTTGGCCTTTTTGTATCTCGGGCATCCTTTGTTCAGGGAAATAATGAGCAATGCCTAAAATGGTGGTTGTGGTCACGTGGGATCACTTTGATTGGCTAGCCGGCAACACCGTTGTTTCAATGTATTGCATTTGCCAACAGATTTCCTTTTTTTGATAGCTAGTCTGCTCCGTATCACTTGCTCTGAAACATTTGACAGGGGCTGTAGTGTGGTTTGATGCATTCTCCTTGCCTCAACCCCATGGCTCCTCATCTACTTCTAGCTTGCAGTATGCAACCACACTGTAACGCTCACCTGATTCCCGCAGAGGCGCCGGTCTTGACTGGGTGAATGCCGTATCTTCAAAGGTGATGTGTAACACACGGTTGGCTCTTTGGGCTGGACCTCTGTGCACTGTATGTCTGACTCGAAGAGTAAGATGTCTGCAGATAGAAAATATGGATTAATGAACTGGGGTTATTGGGTGCCTCTCTCCTCTTCCCTTTCTTTTCTCCTGTAGAACCCCAAAGGTTAACGCCCTCACCTTAGCTAAGTGAACGCCGAGCTCTCCATCTGCCTCGGGGCAGGGTGCCGTAACCAGTTTCTTCACTGGATAAGGGTGCAGGCCTCTTGACCTCAGAGGACTGCTGTCCGTCGTTAACTGCACGAACGGTAAGTTCTGGGCACTTCAAATGTCTTAAAAGTCTTTTGTAATGATATCTCTTGTTTTGCAGGGTTCCGGCGATGGCGGATGGCGGGCTGATGAGAGTTGAGGATCGAACCCGCGTGAGGAATAGAAGCGCCTGGAAGCACGTAAGTAAGCGCTTGTAGCCTGCTTCACGATGCGCCCTAACTGTCCCTTTTATCTTGCAGGTACAAGTTCGGAGCTTTAGAGAAGCTGAAGGGTGCTGGAATACCCACTGGATTTGGCGTGGGAAGGAGTAATGGCACGTGAGTAATAAAGTTGCCCAATGTCTTTAAACGCACCTTCTTTTGTCTTTCAGATGCGGGATGCAGCGCCGAAGGCCTCCGGAGCGTGCGAAGAGCTGGTAAGCTTTTGTCTTTCAGATGCCGGAATGCAGTGCGAAGACCTCCGGAGCATGCGAAGAGTAGGTAAGCCTTTGTCTTTCAGATGCCGGAATGCAGCGCGAGGCGTTGGTGACAGCCGATGGACCAGGTAAGAGATGCGCTGCCACTGAAGACCGTAGTGCTAACCTGTTCTTTCTTTGTCTTTACAGGTGCTGCTGAAGACTGGATTCCAGGATGGTAAGCCTTTGTTCCCTTAGGCCCAGGATCAGAAGCAGAAGACACGATGAGCGTTCTGCTGCAGAGAATGCAGAATAACGCAAAGCAAGATTCATCCATCGGGTGTGGTTTAAATAGCCTCCT
The DNA here is from genome assembly GCF_040938575.1 of Ambystoma mexicanum. Taxonomy (NCBI): domain Eukaryota; kingdom Metazoa; phylum Chordata; class Amphibia; order Caudata; family Ambystomatidae; genus Ambystoma; species Ambystoma mexicanum. Next base: position 302,438,429 of record NC_090941.1, read on the forward strand.
GTAGTGCTTAGGTGTCTCCTTCCACAGCCACGCCTAGGTAAGAAAAGAGTTCCTGCTTTCCAGAAGAGTTCCAGTGTTCTGAACCTAGGGAGTGGCTCCTGCCCCACCCAACAGGAAAAGTAGTCCCAAACAGAAGAGGATCAGGGGTTCAACTGGCAGGTAAGTAAGCAGCATGGTCTGCTGCAGGTAAGTCCACCCAAGCATTATGAGCCCGGCGCTTCCAGCGCTGGGACTGGGCATCTTTATGAGCCTGGTGCCACTGGCGCCAGGACAGGGTCCAAAAGGTCCCAATTGGGACTGGCTGGCACTCGGAACCGGGGTTATGGGTCTGCTTCCAAGGGAGTCGGGCAAGTCCTGATCTTTTGGAAGCAGAGATCATGACACACACCTTGGGTACCTTTTTTATATGGGCTCAGCATGCTGTTCATAACACAGATCCTAGATTCAAAACACAGAATATATGTGTGGTGTCTAGAAGTGGTACATGGCACTGAGCTGTACAACCTAAGTCAGTCTATGAACCCGAAGGCCTTGAGGGAACACTCTGCTATACTGGAGCCTGGCAGACCCCCTTCAAAATAACCAGCATGGTCGGCTGCTAAATAATCTGAAGCCGACAACTCACCCAGAGAAAAAGGATGATGGGGAACGCAGGCGGCATAAAAGATCTAAAAAGAGTTCTCACTCGCAATGAGTCCCACCACTCTTCCCACAGGAAGAAAAGTGCAGACAATGGCGTGATTCGGGTTAGTCCAAGGAAAGGGGTAAATCATACCATTCCAAGTGGGCAGCAAGGGATGAGTAGGAGAAATTCAAGTTGTGAATGTTATATAATTATTATTTTTTTCTAAGCCACAGCCGATACGGCTTCAGCCTCAACGCCATCAGCGGGGCTATCAACTACAGCTCTTGGGGTAACAGCAATGAAGAAATGTCTTTAGCTCTCAAGCTTGACCATTTAAAAGCCTATGAAGGTGTTTTCTCACAACTAAGGCTTTGGGCATGCCCACCAGAATTTCCTCTTTGGTTCCATTGCAGGATTGGGGTTATTGCTCAGAGTCCAGGGCAGACTTTGTGTCCATGTGGTCCTTCTTCGATATGGAGTGATTGGTGGGCACAGGGCTTGAAAATGTGTCCGACCTTATAGCTGTACAAGCAGAGCTCATGGAGCTATCATCCAGCCTCCACGACGAAAGTGGGTTTAGATACCTCTTTCAACACAGCCTGCCCCGTATGCGCAGCTAAATACGCAGTTCAGTAAGGTCATCGAGAAAGTAGTTGCTGCCTTTGGGGCTCCATCGAGACCCTTAATGCTATATGAATCAGATATTTGTGATACGGGACCACAATCAGAAATGGCCTACCATTTAATGCAGTGATGTCAGATCCTATTGTGACACTGTGGCGCGGCATGCTTGCTCAAAACCAAGGATCGACAGGGGGCTCAGGAAAAAATACAACCCACCAGGGGTCATGCCCATTTCTTTCCACAGGTCCAAACCGACGAGGGGTTGATAGTCCAGGCTGCAACAGTAAATTTAAGGCCCTGGGCATTACATTTCCCTACAGACTTGAATTTGAAAAAGAGTGCACTAGCAAAGAATATTTTTGTGCTCAGGAGCATACCGCGGAAGTCATTTAATGCCTCCTGCACTTAGGCAAAATTCTCCCATGTCCTGTGGAATGTGGTCTCGGAGGCAGCCGCTCACTTGCTGGAGGGTGAGGTTAAACACTTTTTTTGTACATTGTCAATGATGGGAAGGAGGCAGCTTGCCAAACCCTCCAGGCTAGCCACGACACTGGATTGCATCTGGAAGTTATGAGGGGTCAGAAATGAGAGGCAGACAAAAAGTGGTAATATTCTCAACATCTGGCATTTTTATTAACCTTTAAGGGGTTTGGATAAAGGCGTAATTTTCCCTATCCTAAAGAGAATGTCCCTTCTTATGAAACTTACTAAAGCAGGATGACTATGTATCCAAACTATATCTGACCCTCACACTAACATACACCATCAAAAGGTGCACGGTAAATGTTTCTAAGTTCAATTAAACAAAAATGTGCAAAAACCTAAACATGCAGCTCCAACAAAATAATACTTGTATCCAGGGGTTGGCTCCCTTCCCCTGAATTGTTGCAGGAAAATTGTTCACAATTTTTGTTTCAACGATAGTCTATTAAAGGCAATTCAAATGTTTCTTTCAACTAATACTTTGGAGGATGGCAAAACAGAATGTCTTTTCCACAACACAGGTTGGAATATGGCAAAGGAAAGTATTTCCTAATTTTCATGATGGTTAAAAAAATGTTTTTTCAATGGATTGCTTTTCTCCTGCAGATTCCTCATCTGGATAGATATCCTCATCCAGCTCTGCTGCTCTGAAACCTTTAGACAAGGGGCTTAGTGGACCTCAACTCGGCTGTCGATCGGTCTTGTTTGGTGCTCGATCGTCAGCTACGAACGTGACGTCAGGCATCGTATATATACCACGTCACTACGCCCCATAACTCAATTCCTTTTGTCCGTGCGCTTGCACGCTACTTCAGGAAAATTGACAAAAATGCATCATTATGTTTCATAAAACCTCAACTGCGATGTCCACTCACTGGATTTCGGGCTTTAAATGGTACACCGACTGCCATTCCAAAATGTTGGTGACCGACCTGGACAACATTTGTCTGTGGTGTCTGGGTACGGATTACACGACACAGAGGGATGTGGTTGTGCTCCAAGATGCAGTTGAAATCCATTAGTGAGAGGGCTGCCAAACTTGCTTTGTGTCAACCGACCCCGAAATCCCCCCTCACAGTCACTTGTCTGGTCCTCTGTCATGGGCACTGCACTACAAGCAGGGTATTTCTCCTCTCGGGTCTTTAGGAGATCCCAATACATGCATGTGGGAACAAGATGGGTGCAAGCCTGGCGGGCTAGACACCACCAGCAGTCAGAGACATTGTGCCCCGTTAAGGAATGAACACTTCCTGGTCTCCCAAGATGTCGTGTCAGGAGCCTGTGTAATAATAAGGAAAAAGTTCTAGTGTGAGAGTGTGGCTGTCTATTTAAGCCACGCCCTGAATTAATTCTGTGCTTCACGTTTCAGATTCTCCGACAACACGCTTACCACAGCTCCGCTCCTACTGAAAAGGAAAAGAGACACCGGATTAATACAGACATCCAATTCTACAAATTGCATATTCTATAACTTACCAGCCTAAGCTCTGCCGTTCAGTTCTGTCGTACTGCAGCCCACACCTTGTTACCAGCCTTCGGTCTGCAGTTCAGGTGAACCGCCGCCCTCATCCAATTTCAGCACTATTCTGCTACTTACCAACCTTTGCTCTGCAGTTCATCTGTCGAACAGCAATCCGCACCCAACTACAGGATCTTCATGAACGCCGCACCTGCAGAAGGAAAGCAAAGTAAGAACCGTGCATACACAGCATCACTCGCCCCATCGACCGCACGCATCGCTGATAATCCGGGCTTCAGAATTCCCGGCAGCTGCCCGGCCCCCTAAAAGGAACTTACTATGCAAGTGAGCAGTCTTCCACGGTCCGAGGCTGCAAGCTAACGCCTGTTGAACTGTGGCAAGGCACGCCTCGCACGCAGGACCATGCTGCATTTTTGCATCATATCAGCGTCCAGAACTCAGTTTCTAGAAGGTATCTGCAATTCAGCTCTACCTGCAGGAAACGCACAGAGAACAGGAAAAGGTGATTAGTGTGCAGCAGACAATATATCACTAACTTCTATTGTACTAGTACAGAAGAGACACCTCACATCAGGACAGAGTTGCAAAATCTGCAAGTTTCTGAGAAAGTGAATAATACTGACACCTCTGTGGACCGAATTGAGGACCCAGTGAAGTAACTGGCAACGCTTTACCTCAAGACTGAGCGCCCCTGCGTGTCGCAGGATGGAGAGCCCACCATTCATACTAAAACGGTGAGCAGACACGCCAAGACACACACACACTGGTTAACCCAGGGTGAGAGCGATCAGAGCCTTCAGGAAGACCACAGCAGTAAGCTCTTGTTGTTTCTTGGCAGGCCCAGGGTCCATCTAGACCCAGTCCAAGCCTTACCCCGATCAGCCTTCAAAGAGAGGTGTCTATCGTTCCCGCAGAGTTCAGGTAAGCGTGACATCCTCCGAGGCCGAGACGGAAAGGCCCACCCCCAAAAAGGAGAAGGAAAAGCATCAGAAGGGCAAGAAGAGTGGGAACATTTTGATAAAGAAATGTTTGAAATGTTTAAAACACAAGCTGTTGCAGGTATTCCCCCTCCCACCCGAACATCAAGCCTCGGCTGCAAAAACGGTGCTCGGCACTCCCAACACCACGCATGCCAAACCGTCGACACCATCTGCGTCGAAGAAGCCTTCGGGCTCGATGCCAAAAAAGGTGTGAAAACCATTGACACCTGGTCCTTCTCAAGAGTGTCGACAGGCTGACTTTCCCGACGTCACAGTCATATTCAAGCCTCGACCGACATCCGTTCCATCGGTGTCAAAAGAAAAACAGCGACAGATCCTTCGTCCCTCTCTCCAGGCCTGGATTGTTTGAGTCCATGGCATCGAATTGCAGTGCCGACCAGGGCGATAACCAGGCGGTCATCTACCCCATGTATACAGGGTTGGGAGGATTTGATTTTTTTCGAAGACCAAGCAAACCTGTTCGCATTAGTCCAAGGTTTACACAATGCCAGCGGCCTGGACACCTCTCCAGATGTTGAATTTCAGCAGGGGCAGCCCTACACGCGCACACCCATGGTAAATTTAGGACCTTTGTGGACAGGGTAGTAGACTCCCTAGGTTTGAAGTCCTCGCCGGCACCTGTTCAGGGCCACAAATTAACTGACATATTAGATGAAGGTCCTGTGACAGAGCATAACATGCCGCTTAATCCGGCAATTGCAGACCCCCCTAGCCTTCTTATAGCTACATCCCTGCTCCATTCCCCCTGTCAAATATAACTTTACAGGGAAGTACAGGCCAGCAAGAGGAGATCCATCTTTCCTGACTTCTCACCCTTTACCAGAAGGGCTTGTTGTGCAGGCAGCCACAATTGCCACCAGACCTGTGGCATCCACTTCGAATCTGCCTCCAGACAGGGAAGGTAAAAGGTTGAACGCAATGGCCAAGAAGGTCTTTACTTATGGCAGCATGGTGCTGAAATCCGCCATGTGGGAGGTGGATTTGCAAAATATTCTTTTGGTTTATGGAAAGCCGTGGAGCAGTCTGCATAATTCATCCCCCGAAGGTGAAATGCGGGATGGGTTTACACGGCTGGTGGAAGATGGGAAGGAGGTCGCCAAGCAGTGGTTGCAAAGAGGCCTGGACGTAGCTGTCTGCTTTGGCCGTTCCATGGGGTCGGTGGTAGCGTTAACATGACAAGCCTATCTTAAAACCTCTAGCTTCTCCCAGAGCATCCAGAATAGGCTACTGGACATGCCTTTCAAGGGAGAGTTTCTTTTTGACCAGAAAGTTGATGACTCTTTGGAAATGTTTGAGTCTAAACTTGCAGCAAAATCGCTGTGCCTAGCTGTGCCTAGCTGCGTAGCCGGTCAAACTTGCCTTTAGCTTTGCTTCTAGCGGCAGAGGCTATAGGCGCTATGTGCCTTATGGCAGGAAAGTGCAGCTCCTGCGGGCAGGAGGGCTTCCAGAGGCCAGCAAACAGCGGTGGGGGTGGCACAGCCCTCTAAGCCTCTTTGATATCCCCTGCCACAACTTACCGGTTGGTGGACGATTGGTAGAATATTGACCCCAGTGGCAGGACACAACCTCCGAAGCCTGGGCCCTGCAGCACGTTCGGTGGGGTTATTGTCTGCCCTTCTTAAGAAAACCACCGGACAGACCCCCACCACCTTGAATCCAACTGGGACAGGAGCTCCAGGAAGAACTTCGAGCCCTGTTGTTGGGTGCCGTGAAAGAGGTACCTCGCGATCAGAGAGGGTCGGGTTGGTATTCCTGGTATTTTCTGGTGTTCGGCAGAAACCTGTGCTGTTCCCTTAGGGAACAATGCAAAAGGCTTAGGACTACAGGTGTTGGCAGTAAACCCAATTGGTAGCAGTCTGTACCACCCAGATTTACCTGGTAGCTGTGGCTGAGCAGCCAGACTTCTCTCAAGAAGAGTTAGACAGTATATAAGAGTATACAAAATAGGTACAGAGATACAGTAGCACAAGCAAACACTGACCAGAGCTTTGGTATAAAAGTATATAATTATTTATTTAAAAACACACTTGTAAAATACACTAACACTAATATGGCAAGCAAGTTCAAACAGTCACTATCAATATATATACATCCCTGATTACTTATTGAACAAGTCTTAGTCAAAACACCACTTATTTGCAGACAGAGGTGAGCACTTAACCTAAGATGGCCCTCCAATAAGTTAGTTAAAAAGGGAGGGGAAAGGCAGAATTAGGAAAGCACACAATACCAACACTTTTAAAAGAACCACAGCAAGTCAGAAAAGGCAGAGTCTACTGTTAGAGCAAGAAAGTTCATAGGCCAGGCCCACTCTTGGAGATAGCAAGGCGGAATGTGTCCAAGATCACACAGTTGAATTATACTTTAAAAAAGTCTTTGCAGATAGTTCAAAAAGAGTTGGATCAGTTCAGAGAAAGTTAGTTAGCAGGTCCCAGGTCAGCCCAGGATAGAAAGTCAAGGATTTACATGACACCTTGAACAGTCTGTTGCAAGGAAGACCAGGCGGAACACAGTACCTGAAATGGTGAGAAAGCTCCAGCGGGAGCAGTTGTTCCTGGCAGCGGGTGCAAGTCGGTGCTTCGTCCCGGGGAAGGGAAGATCTCGACGTGGAGGAAAGCTGGAGGTCGTTGCACTGCCAGGGAAGAAACCAGCCGCGGAGTTTCCCGGTTAAAAGGTACTACCCTTTTATTCGCGGTAGTGGTGAAGCGTGGCTATCCGGCCGCTGGATTGCTTGGCACGGGCGATTCGACCATGAGATGATCCAGGAAGGCGAAAAGAGGGCCAACTGGTTATCCCCACCAGTTCAGAGGGAGAAGACTCTCCAGGATGAAGATCTTCTCTGTCGTCGGGAAGTGGAGAGGCGGTTCAGCAGGGCTCCACCGGTGGTGTCGTCGTTGCAGATCGGCTCGTCGTTGCAGGTCGGCTCAGCTTCTCCCTCTTCGGATTCTTTGGTCCTGTGGCGACTTCTGAAGTTCCAGTCCCCAAAGCCCTGCTTTTATGCAGAAAACCCCCATTCATCAGTCCTAGCTGTCACTCAAACATGCTAAGTGGTGAGCCGGGCGGCTCATCACTGGGCCAATCACACAAGAGTGTGACTTGAGTTGCCGAGGCAACTCAGTCCAGGGTGCCTATTCCCCCCTCCCACACATCCTGTAGACCCAGACAGATTGGCACCACTTTTGGAGGCTTCTGCGCAGAAGCCCTCCAAAAGTGGAACAAAGGGCTCAACTTGGTTTGGAGTTACAGAGGCGAACACAAACGCCATTTTAAAACCGAGTCCTAGCAAAAAGACCCAACCGGGGAATAAATATTAAATAAATAACCCGGCAGTATCTTTAACATTGCACCAAAAAAGTGGTGCGTTTAAAATGAATGGGAAAATCCCATAGGAAATATTCTGGTGGAATATTTTGTGTGGTAACCACTGCCACCAGCCAGAAACTCGGCGAGGGGGGACTGCACAGTGCCCCCTCGAAAAACAGACCCAGGGGCAATCTAATTGCCCCTACCAGTACTTCCACAATATGATGGTTTGTACTGGTTCTGTTCACAATTTAAGACTAGTAAAGTCAGTGGTGACTTTACATGCCCTGGGAGACAGTAGTCAGTCCCAGGGTATGGAGTCTATGTTTGGGGGTCACTATGACACCCCTGTGTTACTGCACTGAGGGTGCTGTGTAACACACTTGCCAAAAACACATGAAACCCTATGGAGTAAAAGACCCCATAGCCCAGAAAACACATTACAAAGTCAAAGGATATCTCAAATCATGTCTAAGAGTGGGAGAAAAAGAGTCTCACTCTTAGCAGGAGAACAAAATAAACCCCAAAAATCCAGCAACGCTGCTGGGGGACTCACTAGGTTTGGGAAATTAGCCTTAACAGAGAATTCTCCCTAACATCTGGTACCCAAGAAGGGAGGAGGTCTGGGTCCCATTCTGGTCCTCGGGGTCTTCAACAAGTTCCTGAGGAAAGACAAATTCAGCATGGTGATGTTGAGAGAAATTCTCCACGCTCTCGAACTTCAGGACTGGCTGGTGTCACTAGTTCTGCAGAACGCTTTCCATGTGCCGATGCATCAAAAGCACAGGAAGTTCCTGAGGTTCCTCATAGGGGACAAGCACTATCATTTCAAAGTTCTTCCTTTTGAGTTGACCTTCACTCCAAGGGTCTCCACCAAGCTCACGTCGGTAATCGCAGCTCACCTCAGAAGATCTGGGGTCCATGTATTCCTGTACCTGGACGACTGTCTGATCTGAGGGAAGTCAGCGGGACAGGTCTCGTCTCATCGAGAGAACACTTGCCTGTTATTGCCGGTGTGTGGCGAGTGTGTTGGCAGTGTTGGGAACCCTAGAGGAGCTGCAGCTACTGGTCTGTTTTTACTATCCATTGGTGTGGAGGAGGAGCTACTACTACAAAAACTCAATTTTCTACACAGAGCGTCGCGGAGTGCGGCGAGTGTGTTGCCAGTGTTAGCAGTGTGAAGAAAGTGTGAGGAAGTTTCATATAAACTGAGTCCTACTTGATACTATAAGCTACACCTCATTTTACCCCCAAAACAATTAATTAATTACAAGTGCGGGTCGCGGGTCTCGTGCTTCGTGCATTGTGCCCTGCAAGTGCCATGAAATCTGACCCCCGTGTAGCTGACCAAGCGCTGCCTCCCATCTCTGCTCATCCCAAAACACGCTTGTACTATAGACGGTGTAAATCTGTTCTTGATACACATGAAACGACAATTTGCAGGATGAACCATCGGCCGATTCACAATGGACGCAGTCCTTTGCTGAGTAGTGCACTCCATGCAAGTTTGCTGCAACTAAAGAGACACACTCCACTGTTGAGATGGGATCCAGCTTGGAACAAAGTTTGGATAAATCTATCACCCAAATACGCCCCAGACACAAAGTGCTACAAACCATTAATTTGCATAACTTAATGGGAACTTACCTGGTTCCATCGGCTCTGCACGACCAGCCGGTCCTTGATTCGCTGATAGTGGAGATCCTGTGGGAGGCGGGCTCGTAGAGGCGGTGGCGTGTTCGGACGCGTAGGCAGCCGAGGCTCGTCCTGCCCTGTTGCCGAGACCTGCTTCCCCGGTCCGGATTCTCCTCTGGGTGTGGCTGGTGAGGGGGTGCCGGGTGCGCTTGGTCCCTGTGGTGCGCGGGTGGCCGCGGGGCGTCCCGCTGGTGGGGTCGATGTCGTTGGGCTGTTGGTGTCGGTGGGGGGGGGCCCGCAGCTGCAGTGGGCTGCGTTGCGGGCCTGTTGACAGCTGAGGCTCTGCCCGCTAGAGGAATGGACCCTACGGGGTCTCCGACAGTAATGAGGGACTCACCGAATGGAGCCTCAGAGATCGATCAACACAGACAAAGGAGTCATAATCTGATTTTGGATCGTGACCCAGGCCTACAGAAAGATATCAATGACACGGAGAATAATTTAATTAATAATACCAATCCGACTGAAGAAATGAAAAAAATGGGAAACATGCTCATAAACGAAAATGAAATCGCACAAAATAATGAAAATGATGTGATGGTGATTCAATCACCGAATGAAAGGAGTGTCGGACAGCCTGTTATCATGCATGATCCACCCAGCTTTAGTAAGGGCTCCCTGGAGTTAAATGAACATTTCTGTCCTTTAAGGGATGCCATAGACAATGGAAATCTACATGAAACCCAGTCGGAAGTAAATCATAGATCCTCATTGGCCGTGGCTGACCAATTGATAATAGACCTACCAACTTTAAACAAGAGACTTCAGCTGGAAAAATTATCGAGAAATCCAGTAACTGGAAGTAGCAACAAAAGTGAGCATCACGTAACAGAGAATGGGGCCATAAATTCCAAGACACAGCCGAATATCCAAGTGAAAGGAAGTATGAAGGATGTATCATCATATTCAGCCAAGAGGAGAAGAATTGAACTAAGCCCACAAGTAGATATTTTAAGCTCACAAAAAAGACTGAATAAAGTTGTGCAAGAACTAGAGGAGGACAGGGTTTTTGCCACTTCTGCCGAGATACATAGGAGGCTACATAATGACTCTAAGTCATCGTCTGATGAAATCTCATCCGACTCTTCCTTTGTCGAAAGACCATTCCCAAAAATCAGGAGAGGAAGAAATAAAATGCCTATGAAAATTGATAAACTTATTGATCCAACAAATACAGCATTAGAAAAACTGAGTGCTGATTTAATTCCAAAAATTTCACTTGCGATCACTATAGCGACAGCCCCGTTCTCTAAGATGTATAAGCAATTTAATGAGTTATCGAGAACAAAATGCTCTCTTAGCAATGCTAAATTCAAAGCTGGTATCTATGGACCTAGAAATGAGAGAAATGAAGTTTCAGGCACGTAAAGACACGCTCTCTTTAGAATCTTCAAACTCCACTCTGAAAGAGCATTTACGGAGTTCGGTAGATGATAAAAGATTGCTGGCAGAGGTTGCCCGTGAGGCTTTACAACTCTTTAAACATACTAATTTTAACGGCGACTCTCGAAAACATACCATCGACAACGAAAAGATGATAGCAAAAGTCTGCTGCTGTCAAAATACGAGTCGTGAAAACGTGGAACAAACTGGACGCAATGGAGAGGATAATGATGAGGTGCTAATTAAAGAAACATCAGAGCAGCCTAGCACCTCCGGTATAGAATCTGTAATCATTGAGTCCTCAAACGAAAAGGTGCAATCTACAGTGCAGAGCGTGAGCGTAAAAGATAATATCGATGCAAGATTATACAGGCCTACAGTTTCCTCACGTCAACTTTTAGAAGAGACCCATACACCAATAGCGGAAGCAACAGCAAAAATAATAACTTAAAAAGCGGATGAAGAGACTGTAAAACAGGTCAAAGGTTACCCAATATTTGGAGTGAAGAAAGTACCAGCAGTAGAAAAGGAGGCATCTCAAAAAGCTTAACAAGGGAAGTGTACAAAGAAAACAAAAAATATAGCTAACCATGTGAAAACATATGGAAATGGCTCGAGAAATTTTCTTAGAAATCTAAAAATCTTAAACAATGATAGCTTGCAGACATCGATGGAAAAAGAGAACTTAGATGACACACAAGATATAGTAGCACCATCACAATTGATTGAAAGAGTGTCCATCCACTCTTGATGCTCAGGATGATCCCCCAACTGACTCAATTGACTTATTGAACCTATCAACTTATGAATCAAGTGAGGTAGAACAGAGTGAAAAAGAAGAGTGTCAAGAAGTGCGTAAAGATTCTACAAAGTTCCTTAAAGAGCAAAATGTTGGAAAAACTGAAGATCCTACTATTTTTGAGGCGAATAGAACCACTCAAAAAGGATCCAGGATGAGAACAGTTGTCTTAGTGGACTCTCCAAATAATGATTGTATAGACACTGGAAATGATGAAACCAAAGATGTTGGTAGTTTTCTGACTTTGAAAGAAAAAAGGTCAGCCCTGCACAATAATAAAGGAAAAGTGGTTGCCATTCAAATAAAGTATGAGGACTAGCCCAAAATTGGTTTTAACAACGAAACATCTTCGTCTGGATTGATTCAAGTGTTTCAGAGCGCGACAAGGCAAGGGAGGGGAACAGGGGGAGAACAAAACCGCGATCTTAGTAGGGCCAGTGACATTGAGAATGCGCAAGTGCATGGGAGAGGGGGGAGGGGAAAAGTGCATGGAAGGGGGAGAGGTGGAAAGTGCGAAGCAGAGGAGAAACAGATAAATAAAAATAAATACATAATAAAGGCAACAAACAGTGGTAATGCAGCCAGCAATTTGCAAGTGCTAGGTTTAAGGCAGCAGACAGGGTAGGTCTGATAAGTGCAGGAAGAAAAAGGGGGGGCTGTATCGATACAGATACAGACCCCAGTGCAAGGGGTGTCCCGGAGGCAGTGCGGGAGGGTGGCAGGATGAGCAGGTACCTGGGCCCAAAAGACACAGGGTGGCCAGGAGCACGGTGCCAAGAGAGAACAGATTAGCAAGGGAGAGGAGGAGCGAAGGCAGAAGGAAAGAGCAAGGTCTTGAGGTGCTTCCGGAACCGGAGATGATTCTCCTCAAGTTTTAGAGTGGCAGGGAGGCTGTTCCAGAGGGATGCCCCAACCGAAGACCGAGATCTACCCCCAGCTCGTTTCTTAGAAAAACGACTGACCCTGAGTGAGTTGGAGGTAGAGGAGCGAAGAGCTCGAGAGGGGAGGTATTTGCAGAGGGATAGCTGAAGGTATTTTGGACCCAGGCCCCAGAAAGCCTTGTGGACAATGCAGAGGGTTTTTAATTTAATCCTTGCATCCACTGGGAGCCATTAGAGAGATTTCAGAGCTGGAGAGATGCGATCCCAGGGCTTGAGGCCAAGGACAAGTCTTGCAGTCCTGTTCTGGATTAGTTGCAGAGGGCAGAGAGTAGAGGCAGGTAGATTTAGAAAGAGGCTGTTACAATAGTCCAAGCTAGAGAGAACCAGAGCTTGAGATACCATGAGCTTCTGGGGGAAGGAGAGGAAAGGCAGAGTACCTCTGCGGAGGTGCAGTCGGAAATTTGACTTTTTAGAGACCTCGGGGATGTGGGCGGAGAAGGAAAGGGTGGAGTCAAAGATGACTCTGAGGTTCTTAGCCTCGCAGGTGGGGGTAGGAGGAGGGCCAAGGGAGGCCTGCCAGAGAGTGAGGGGAAAGGATGGTGAAGGTGTGCCGATGAGGAGGATCTCCGTCTTGCTGGCATTCAAACAAAGATCATTGGCGGCACACCAATCTTGAATTGCAGTTAGGCAATCAGAGATGAGAGAGGGAGAGGAGGTGGCAGAGGGCAGCTTGAAAAGGAGTTGTGTCAGCGTAGCACTGGGAATTTGAGCAGAAAATGGCAATGCAGTGGGCGACAGTTGCCAGGTATTGGTTGAAAAGCCAGGGCGAGAGGTTAAACCCCTGGGGAACACCACAGATAGAGAGGAAGATAGATGAAAGGAAGGACCCCAGTTGGACCTGGGAGGGTCGATCTGAGAGGGAAGAGGTCAGCCAGGCCAGAGCCTGATTAGTGATACCCAGGTTTTCACGGCGTCTGTTGAACAGGATGGTATGGTTGACCGTGTCGAAGGCAGAAGAGAGATCGAGGAGGATGAGGACAGATGGAATGTTAGAGTCAAGGTTGGTGAGAAGATCTTCACAGATGTTTAGGAGAGCAGTTTCCGTGCTTCTGGCAGCTCTGAAGCCAGACTGGTGGTCATGGAGACAGCCAACAGAATTGGAATGAAGGTTAAGCTGAGAGATGGCCAACTTTTCCAGGAGTTTGCCAAGAAAGGGAGTAATGGAAATTGGGCGATAGTTAGCTGGACAAGAAGGATCAGCTGTGGGTTTCTTGAGAAGAGGTTGCACACAGGAGTGCTTCAGAGGGGAGGGGAAGGATCCAGAGGCAAAGGAGTGGTTGCAAAAATCAGCAAGGGCCGGAGCGAGGGTGTCAATGTGGTCTTTGATGGTTTTAGAGGAACAGGGATGAACTGTTTTGAAGAGGCTTTCATAGATTGGACTTGTCTAGCAATCTCGTCAGGGGTGAAAAGAGGAAAGGACGAGAAGGATGGTGGGAGGGTGGCTAAAGGAAGGTCAGCAAGCACAGATGGAGAGGGAAGAGGAGGAGTGTGGGTGGAGAGGGTGGACAGGATGTCCTGGGTTTTTGAAATGAAGTGAGAGGCAAGGGCATTGCAAAGAGCCTGGGAGGCAACAGGAAGGGTAGAGACTGCAGCAGGGTTGGCCAGCTCCTTGCAGATTTTAAAGAGTTTGGCCGAGTTGTTAGATGCCGCAGAGACACGAGCTTGAATGTGGACTCTCTTCTTGGTGAGGACAGAGAGTCGGTATTGCCTTTGTAGCAGGCGACAGGCCAGTTTGTCAGAGGATGAACAGGAAGTCCTCCATTTCCTCTCGGCTGCCCTACACTTACGTTTAAGTGTAGCTAGGTCAGACTCATACCAGGAATTGCACTTGGCTTTGAACTTCAAACGGATCCTCATGACGGGGGCAAGAGCATCAAGCGTATCAGAAATTGAAGCGTAGAGCAGAGACAGGGCTGTATCAGGATGAGAGACAGCCAAAGGTGGAGGGGGGGAGAGAAAGTGGCGGCAAAAGCCTCAACTGACACATGCTTCATGGGCCGGATGTCCGAGAAGGTAGGTGGCAGTGTTGGGATAGGCTTGTCTTCGGGGGAAGAGAGGGAGAGATGAGATGAGAGGAGGGAGTGATCGCTCCAGGAGAGAGGAGTGGTCAGGGGGATGGAGAGGGGGAGGTCAGAGGAGATCAAGACATCGAGTGTGTGCCCTGCAGAGTGAGTCGGGCCAGAGGGGAGGATGGACAGGGAGAGGGAGTCGCAGAGGTCACGGAAGAGTACAGAGGAGGAGCAAGGAGAGTGAGAGAAGAGAGAAATGAGGTGATTTGACCAGGAGGCCGGTAGATGGTAACCACAGTAAGAGAATGGGTAGGCGAGAGAGAAAGCCTACAGACAAGGCATTCAAAAGAGAAGTAGGTCTGAGTAGGAATGATAGAGGCAGGAATCCACTCAGGAAAGATCAGGGCTATCTTGTAGCCATCAGGGAGGAGAGTGTCAAAGCTCGTGACTGAGCTGGCCGTGAACCATGTCTCAGTAAGACCAAGGACATCAAGGTCTAGTTCTTCAAGGAGGTGGCAGATGTCAGAGGAGTGTTTGACGGCAGAGCAAGAGTTGAGAGTGGCAATATGAAGAAGGTTGCCAGCCTTAAGACCTTCCGGGGAGGGGTACAGATCAGAGGTACACCCTGCAGAGGAGAAAGGGCCCTCGGAGGGGCAGAGGAGGAGGAGGAGGAGGAGGAGGAGAGCGAGGGCAAGGTAGCCAAGGGGGGAGAGGATGGGACAGCAGGAGATGAAAGGAAATTGATGAGGCGAGGGAAGCGCCTATTAAAGAAGAGGAGATTGGCCCGAGGGCCTTGGACCATGACAGTGCCATTTAGGTAGACATTAATGATGACTTTAAAGGAGTCGAAGGAAGCCATGAGAACTTCCCAGCGAGTGCCATCATTAATGGGAGAGGAGGAGATAGGACAGAGCACATATGAGGAGTCCATAGATCCTGCGAAGGAACGACAAAGAGGATGTCGGTAAGGGTCTGTCTGGCGGAAGCATTGGAGTAGGTGTCGGCGATAGGAAGACCAGGATTAGAGGCCAAGATATCCTTTTTGAACTTCTTCCTACCAGACTTAGTGAGAAGGGAAGGATAGTCAATGGAGAAGCAGTTGGAGAAGATAGGAGAAACAGAAAGCACCATTGGGGTGGAAGTAAGGAGAGGATGGAGATGCTGGGGGGGCTAAGGCAGGTAGGTGTGAGACAAAAGAGAGTGGGGAGGTCACTGGGCTGGCAAGTTACAGAGAAGAAACAGTATACAAGCAAAATACAGAGAATTTCGCAATGGGCAGCAAGATATGACTTTGTAGCACAAAGCAAAAACAGCAAGATTTGACTTTTTAGCATAAAGCAAAAACAGCAAGATTTGACTTTCCGATTCTTGGAATCGGATGTTAGCAAAGGGTTTTAGGAAGCACTGTGCAGCAGGATGACAACATGGGAGCAACAAGCAGAAAGAACAGTGATAGTCAAAGGCAGTAGAAGTGAAGCAAAACAATCCTCTAAATTTTCGGATGGGAAGACTGGTGAGAGAACCATGGAGAAAAACAGGAGAAGTACCTCACATAAATCGATGCAAAATGAAGTACATGATCAAGATAACAAGAAAAGAGGAAGATCCAATTATTATATCAGGCTTGAAAGAAGAGATAGTATAAACGACGGATTGATACTAAACAGACATAACATCATAACTTTATTCCAGAATATTCCGGAGCTGAGGTCAATCATATCGAGTGACATCAAAACCGTTGAATTCGTTAATGAAAATCAAACTGACCGAGTGGTACTTCATATTCATTCAAATTACAAAAAAGACCAAATTTTGGAAGGTGAAACGTCATTAATACGTCATGGTTTCAAAGTTGTAGAAACATTTGCAAATCTAAGTTATCAAGAGGGAGTTCCTTCTGAAGCAAAAGTGGAAGCAAACAAGGTACAAAGAATCCAATTCCCAGGAAGAATCATTCCTGAAGAGAGAAATGAGTCTGTACAAACACAGGCTGAAAGAAAACTGGTACCGACAGGTAGTGAGTCAAATGGAAATGACATGAGGAAAGATGCAAGGTTAATTAAGATAACAATTCCATCTGACAAGAATAAGATTCAACAAACAAAGCTTACATTGTCAAAAAGAACGGCTATACAGTCTGAAGACTGGAGCTAGATTGCTAGTGCCCTAAATTGTAGAAACTCAAGTTAATGTTTAAAGGAGGATCAAAAGGACCTACTGGAAATTGGATCGTGGAACACAAGGGGCTTTCTTCATTTATTTAAAGAGCAACCACCCGAAGTTACTGAAGCAGATATATTATGTTTACAAGAATCATGGCTATCTGTTCAACCTGTAGTTGATGAGTATGAAATTTCAATGAATGCGGCTAGAAAACCTTTAAAGGGGCGTCCAATGTCTGGGCTACTCACTTTAGTTCATAGAAGAAGCAGATACCGAATCACAGAGACAGTAATTAATTCACCTTATATCATGATTTCAACCATGGATAGAAGGAAAGAAGATATGGACATGGATCAAAGGCTACATATGATCAATATATATTGGCAACCAAAGGCTACTGGTACATGGACTTTTGCCGACAGTTTATGTGATGAAATCGATAACATTATGTCTGAATCTGAAAATCCAAACATAATTATATGTGGAGATTGGAACCTTGATTTAATAGCTATAATCGATGGAACAGCAGGTATGGAAAATGATGCTAAGTTAACCGCAAAAGTAAAATTAGCAACATACATACAAAAAGAGTTAACTAGTTCGAGGTCTTCGTCTAAATGGACTTATTCCAGGTGATATCCCACCGAACCCAACTTTGGCTAGGAACAACCAAAGAGCTATATTGGATTATATCTTTGTATCAAGTGGTTTATTGGAAAAGACATCATACCTGAAAGTCCATAAAACTCAAGAGTGATCATGAACTTATAAAGTTCGGGATTGGAGACTATCAACGAATCAATAATCGAGGCAATTATATGCACGATTTTGTTGTAGCCCCTGGCCGGAATAGGCTCAAGTTAAATTCCGCAAAAAAATTGGAATTGACAAAAAAAAGTCGAGGATAACAGCACAATGAATTATCCTCCACTCTTGGAGCAATATAAAGAATTGACATCAAGTCACGGGAAAACTAAACACAAACCTTGTCACACTTTTGATCAGGACATTATGAAGAAAAAAGAGAGATGCGTCAAAAAATTTGTAAATTAAAAAAAAATAAAGATGTCGCTAATTGGCGTGGTAAAATATTAAAGTTGAAAAGATCATATACTAATTGGATAAATAGTCACAAATACATAATTCTGCAGAACAATGCAGAAGCAATGGAGCTCTGTTTGAGAAAGAAAACCAGTGAGTTTTGGGCTTTAATAAATAATCTGGAAGCCCCCCAAAAGGCCCTAGTTATTAACATGGTAAGTGAAGTCGCCTGGATCAACCATTACACAGAATTGTATAAGAGCAAGGGTGAAAGAAAATCTGTGATACTTGATGAAACAAAACCATGGGATTTGAGGATTGACGAATCGGATATCTTAGCCAACATAAAAAGATTAAGCTCCTGGCGAGCATGTGGACCAGATGGTCTAACAAACCACATGCTGAAACAAAATCCAGATGAGTGGGCCAGTTTTTGTAGAACTGTATTCAACATCATCATTGAAAAAAAACAAATCCCATTGAATTGCAAGAGCGCCATAATCGTTCCAATGTTTAAAAAAGGTATTCGCTCTGATCCAAAAAACTACAGGCCTATCGCACTTCTCGATGTAGTTTGAAAGATCTTCGCTACACAACTTCAACAACAACTGTCATCGTGGATTAGAGAGTCTGGAGCATACAACATAAGACAATCAGGGTTCGTGAAAGGTGTCGGATGTAACCTGAATCTATTCATAATCAACGTATTAAAAATGGAGGCGATAAGGAAAAAGGAAACCGTATTTGCAGCATTTGTTGATCTTGCGCATGCTTTTGATGCAGTGGACCGCAAACTGCTCTGGGAGAAGTTAAAAAAAGAACTGTCCAGAGGGCTTGATCCATGCAATAAAACAGCTCTATACTGACACGAACATTAAAATCTGGTTGGATACAAATGGCTCTTTATCAAGATCAATAACAACAGAAAGGGGTGTGAAACAGGGTTGCCCATTAGGTGCAATCCAGTTTAATTTTTTCATCGCGGACATAGGAACTACGTTCGAAGAGATTAGATCGTACCCACCTAAAATTAACAACACTAAAATAGAGTGGATGATGTATGCGGACGATATGGTGGTGTTGGACCTAACCGAGATAGGCATAGAATGTAAATTAATGGCCCTACAATCATACATCATGGAGCACGAATTAGTGATTAACAGTGCTAAGACTGAGATAATTGAATTGAAGAATTTACAGGGCCAAAGAACAACAAAAAAAGTGAATTTTCAATGGAAGATACTTTCGAACTGTTTAAAGAAATCCACACAAATAAGATATCTTGGAGCGACAATAAGCGCAAAAATTCATGATGAGCCTATGATGAGAGTTGTAAAGGCAAAAAGTAAACTACTGACGGCTCAAGGCTCACTTATCAATAAGAAATATGGCAAATTCAGTGTGGAACCAGTAATGAATTTCTACAAGATGAAAGTTGTGCCCTCTCTAATCTATGGCGCAGAGACTTCATTTGGTTGTTCTTACAAGGAGTGGGAAACCTGTCAACATATTTTTTGGATAAAAATATTGCACTTAGGAATAGGAGTCCCAAAAGCCTGTATCAGATATGAGCTAGGTTTAACATCTATTACAGCAAAAATAATATGGAATTCATTATCCTTGTTTGGGAAAATAACAGACCCAAATTGTGCTTCTCAATTCCGCATTCTGAAACCATATCCAGGAAGCTGTGGTCAATCGATACAAAAGCTGTGGATGGCAAACTGTAAAATGTTGCTGGAGATACTGAACGTTGCGGAAGAAATGTTGTGGCTGAATCCGAAAAAGGTCAAAATCAAGCTGTGGCAATGGGACTGGATGCTAACCTGCCACCAGAGATTGCAACATAAATGTATGGAACTTGTCCCGATTGAAGCTAAACTTCATAACAAATTATCGTGTTATATGGTTAAGTTTCCAAGTAAAAATCTTTGTGGTATGTTTAAAATATTCAGGTTAAATCAATTCGAAACCAAAGAAATCTGAAGGTACAGAAAGAAAATACCATCTGATGATGCAATGTGTAGGTTATGTAAAAACGATGCCGAAACCTTAAAACATTTGGTTGCTTTCTTCCCTGTGTTTTGTGGAAAAAGATTGTTTTTTGGAGAGGAAATTGGAAAAAGAACTACTTGGGATTGTGAAGACTGGTGGGCAGCCTTATTTGAAGGATCAAATAACAGATTGACATTTGCTTTGGTTTATTCTTTACAATATATTAGAAATGCGCTATGTTTGAAGACCTAAAGCCTTAGGAATGGAGGATGAGGCAACACTGTCTACGGCCTCTTCTGTTTAATGTTAACCTAGTACTTTATACTCAATTGGTTGGCTAATTGATTATGATAGTTAACTAAAGTAATGAAGAGTATATTTATGAAGGGACAATTTGATTTAAATAGAGGTGCTGGACTGGCATGCTCCACGCTGAGTAGACACACTTTTGACGAAATTGTGGATTCTCCTCACTGACTCTTTTTAACTTTCAAATCTTTATTTTTTTCTTCTTCTTTTTAAAAGTTTGTAATAAACTGTATAAAACAAAAAGAACACTTGCCTGCTATTGCACAGGCTGGGCTTATCCCTGAACGTGAAGTCCTATATGATGCCAGTCCAAAGACCCCAGTTCATCGGAGCAGTCCTAGACACCCGGGTGGGGAAGGCCTTCACTCCTGAGGAGAGAGCCGGCAGCATAGCACAGATGATACATTTGTTCCGGAATCATGCCACCTTACCAGGGACTTCCTTCCTCCGCCTCTTAAGTCTCATGGCCTCTTGTATTTTTTTAGTGCCAGAAGCTGGCTGCGCATGAGATCCCTGCAGCGGCTCCTAAGAAGTCAGTGGTCGCAGTACCTCAGGGCGCTCATGGATCCTCTCAAGGTGTCCAATCAAGTGGTCCACAACCTCAGTTGTTGGACCGACTGCAGCAATCTTATGGTGGGCGAACCCTTCTGGCCTCAGACTCGAGTGGTCACGATGCATCTCTGAAGGGTTGGGATGCTCACTTTGAGGATTTGCAGGTTAGCAGCCTTTGGTCAGCGACAGAAGTCAGGTGGAACATCAAAAGGCTGGAGTTGCGAGCCATCAGGCTGGCCCTGATGGCTTTCACTTTGTCTCTCAAGGGGAAACGTGTCCTGAGCCTGACTGACAACGCAGTGGCCATGCCACTACCTGAATAAGCAGGGTGGCATGCGCTCCCTCCCCCTTTGCAGAGAGGCGAGGCAGCTGTGGTTCTGGTTGCTGGAGTATCAAATCTCGGTCTCTGCAGTTCATTCGGCGGGCACAGAGAACGGCTTGACGAATGCTCTGAGCAGGCAGAGCATGGTCTCACATGAGTGAGAAGTGCCAGGAAGTCTTGGAGGAGATCTTCTCTCTCTAGTGTACCCCAGCAGTGGATCTGTTTGCCACATAGTCCAACAGGAAGTGCAGACAGTTTTGCTTGAGGGACTTCCCAGTGAACAATGCACTGAGAGATGCGTTTCTGGTGGATTGGCCCTTTCCTCTTCACTATGCCTTCCCCCCGATTCCCATCATCACATGGGTTCTCAGGAGGTTGAAGAGGTTTCGAGTGACCATGAGCCCTGGACTGGGTAAGAAGAAAGTGGTACTCGGATCTCTTGGATCTGACCATCTGTCCTTCTCACCTGTTGCCTCGGCGCCCAGATCTCCTGACCCAGTCGGAAGGCCGGGTATTCCACCTGTAGAGGAGTCAAAGGCCTCCACCAGAAGTCCTGCCCATATGTTGGAAACTGGAAATTTTGACATGCACAACACCA
The DNA here is from genome assembly GCF_040938575.1 of Ambystoma mexicanum. Taxonomy (NCBI): domain Eukaryota; kingdom Metazoa; phylum Chordata; class Amphibia; order Caudata; family Ambystomatidae; genus Ambystoma; species Ambystoma mexicanum. Next base: position 302,459,752 of record NC_090941.1, read on the forward strand.
GTAATGGTACCTATCCCGCGAAGAATCCTCTAAGCAAGGTATCCATTGAGAAAGCCCTATATGATGTACCCGCTGAGAAATGACGGTCTCTTAAGGGAAGCTTGTGAAGATGAATGAAAGACATGACTGGTGACTTCACATGAAGCAGAAATGACAGACCACAAAGAGATGCCGAACAAGAAAGCATATAGACCTTATAGAAACAGATGAGAGTAAAGAGTCAAGTGACATTTCATGTGCGGAATGAAGATTGCACTGAAGAAAATGCAAGTCGTTTAAAAAATGTACAGATTCTGAAACGCAAGTAGACCAAGTAGGCTGGCTATACGTAGTGAATAGACTGCAGGCGGTGTCGACATTTGTGGAATATTTTTACAAATACCAATGCACCCTACTACACCCCTTTGCCAATGGGGGAAGGAATCTGCCAAAAATTGAGGCGCTAACCCCTGTGCACGCCAAATCTGCAGAACTGTGCATGGTTCAGAAATCACAAAGGGGCACCACCACCTTGCCACACACAGGCAAATTTGATATCAAAGCAAGAACTCCCTGCAAGAGAATGCCAATGGGTGTTACCTGTCACATGAATCAGGGCCACAAAAGTGGGCTAAAGTCAGAAAATGCCCTTAAATACAGCTTCCTAATATATGGCAACCTTCAAAATGCTGTTTTGGCGCTAAATTCAGTCATTTTCCCAGTGAATTATTGAAAGGAAAAGGGTGCTGAAATCATAGATTCTCCAGTGCAGTCAGAGGAATCCAGGCCTCACTGACTGACAGCTGCATCAGAAAATTAGCTGTCAAACTCAGTTTAAACGTATTTGTTTCCTGATTTAAATGGCAAAATTCACCTATTTAAAGCATGTTTGTGAAGGGCTAATTCTTTTGAATGTCCAAATTCTTTATAAACTGTGCTTTTATTTTACATGTGTGAAATTAAAAGACTTTAATTTAAAGGAACCCAGTCTAAACAACTATTTAATTCTGATCTGACAGCCCAGCCTGGGAAAGATTCACACTTCAGTTTGACAACCCCTTGCTACAGGAAGGCTAATGGCTGCTTAATCAGACCCTCCAGAAAATTGCGGCATGAAATGGAAAATTTTGCGGCACAAAAAAGAAAAAAATTGCGGCACACAACTGCGTTTTTTGCGGCATTTTCTAATGTTGAAAAATATATCATTTAACATCTTTTTTAGCCTAAAACCAAGTAATTGCAAGGCTTTTGTTAGTGAGGAACAAAATGTTGTGTTCTGTCTGGCCACGCTCTGTAGGACAGCCAGGTCGAGTCACCACAGCCTAACATTTTGGATTGTGGTGGGGGAGGGGGGATATTGCCTGATCAGCTCCATGGAAATGGTGCTGCGCCACTACTTCCAGCAGACAAGTGGAAAGCAAATAAACGGATAGGCTTGAATTCAAAAGTGTAACCCTGGTTGAAGCCCATAGGTTTGCTTTTCGCTTGTCCTATGACCCCAGGAGAGAGGGGGAACAACTCTACACTTCTCCATGGAAGGAATCCGTGAGGCCCAAGACACAGGGGCAATGCAGTGGCAGTAACTGCAAGCCCATAATACCTAGCCAAACAATGAACTCTCTTGGGTGGTCATCATTCCTTGGTTATGCCACCCACACATGGTGACTTAACACACCCACAAACAGAAATGACATCACAACACTACCAGGGGTCAAGTCCTACAAATTAAAGTGGGGGGACTCATCAACAAATGCAATGGCATGTGATGTCATCAGAAACTAGCATATCAAGGTGAAATAAGCATATATCATTAAATTGGCTTTGCATAACCACCAAAATTGCACAGGACGAATGGCATTTGCCTTTCATAAATTTAAACACCCAATTTTGTGCGTAATTGGTGTCATACAGCCCAGCCTTGATTGAAGGCTGGGCTGCATGATACAAACGCTCGTAGCTGTATTCGTTTCAAATTGCTTTACAATTATTGTAAAGCAATTTGAAATGAATACAGCTACGAGAGTCTTCAATTGGAATCATGCAGCCCAGCCTTGATTCGAGGCTGGGCTGCATGATACAAACGCTCATAGCTGTATTCGTTTTCAAATTGCTTTACAATTGGTATCATGCAGCCCATGATACCAATTGAAGACTCTCGTAGCTGTATTCGTTTCAAACTGCTTTACAATAATTGTAAAGCAATTTGAAACGAATACAGCTACGAGCGTTTGTATCATGCAGCCCAGCCTTGAATGAAGGCTGGGATGCATGATACCAATTGAAGACTCTCGTAGCTGTATTCGTTTCAAACTGCTTTACAATAATTGTAAAGCAATTTGAAACAAATACAGCTACGAGCGTTTGTATCATGCAGCCCAGCCTTGAATGAAGGCTGGGCTGCATGATACCAATTGTAGACGAGCGGCAGAAAGCATTAAGTTTATGCTTTCTTTTCCGGCACTCGACGGGAAAGTAATTTACTTTCCTGTCGAGCGCCAGTAACGAAAACAGTCCAGTGGCCTCTTTGGGTGCTCTGAGTTGGATGCAGATGAGCGGACAGGCCAGTGCTTACCTGGCTACGCATCACCAACTCTGTCAGCTCGGCAGGGCGGGCACTCAAAGAGCCTTGGAGGTGCCTGGGGTCACAGCCAAATGCTGTGCAGCTCCCAGGCCTGCATGACCCTCCCCCAATCCTGGGCCTGCAACGCAGAGCCGGAGGTGTTCACCCTCAAGCTGCTGCAATCAGCAGTCAGCTGTGTTCGCTCTAAATCATTAAATGAGTGCGAAAAAATACACACTAAGCTAACGTGTCTTTTTCGCGCTCATTTAATGATTTATAGCGGCAATTGCGGGAAATGGCAAATTTTGCAATTTGTTTTTGCAAATCGCAAAATCGCCATAAGGTGGATGGTCTGCTTAATGGTTCCCGCATAATGAAAACAAAGAGAGCATCAGACATTCGTCTCTGGCTGAGCCAAGAACAATGGCAAGCTGCCCAACTGATCTCTACAGGGGAGCTTCCCTCTCCAGGCAGAGGGCACACCTCCCGGATCAAAGGACTGGACAGCTGCTGCCTGCGAAGGGGAGGTTACAAAGGAGAACTTTGATGTTAAATCCTTATTTGTGATTAAAGTTTAAAACTCTTCAACTGTGCAACCGAAAGAAGGCTAAATCGATAGTGAAAGCTCCTGTGGCCCAATTCCAAATGTTGCATAAGCCCGACAACGCTAAAGCACATACCATATTGTTTGAATGGAATCTCCTCTGCCAAGCGCTTCTGAAGGAGTATGACATCACCCTCCTAACGCTAACAGAAAATCCATATCTGGCAAAGATGAAAATTTGGAGCGCAGACTGGATAAACACCTGCGATTTAAGAGAAAAATCAAAACTGATGCATGAGGTTCCAGGAGAAGCCAAAGAATATGGACAGCGACATACCTATTTTACTCGCTTGCCGGACCAACATGTAAGATCCCTTTACATGCGCTTTAGATTAAACGTGCTAGCAACAAAAGAGCGATTGGGAACCTGGGCGCAGTACGCCGATATTGACCTCACGTGCAGATTTTGCAATAAGAATAAGGAGACCCTCAAACATCTGATCATGTTTTGTCAAGCATTTGAACAACAAAGAGAAATCCACTTTGGGCAAATGATCAATGAGCACCAGTTTATGTGTGCTGAAGATTGGTGGAAAGCACTCTTTGAGGGGTCTAACAGAGCAGTACTATTTGCTCTGATAAACTTTCTTCGAGTGCTAAAAAGCCATTTGGACGATCAAAAAGCAAATCTGGGCCCAAGTAAAGTTGAGAAACTTGATGCAGGAGGCATGTGACCCATTATCTGATCACGTTACATGACTGTTCCAGGACTGCTAATGAGATGAGGAGGGAGGGAGCAAGGGATGATTGTTATTTTGTTGTTTTTTAAAGGTTTGAACAAACCAATACAATTTTTTTTTTTTAAAAAAGGCTAAGTCTGAAAATTGGTAGACATTAACCTAATTTCGGGTTTTTGATTTGGAGACATTGATGAAACCTGTAACATTTAAGGAACCAAAGTTATGAAAAAATTCTCATTGTAGCAGAACTATTAATGTTACAAATCTAAGATTGTATGTACATGATCCACTGATAAGTGCCCAGAGATGTACCGAATTAGAAATCATTATTCCAAACTGTTATGGTTAAAATTGATTAAAATCCGTAGAATGAGAAAGACAGCTCGCACAAAGATGGGAATTTAATGGGAATATAGACAGTCAAATATGAAATGCATGTGTCCGATTTTATTAGGATACATAATTGTAGAAATGTACATGTGTGCAAAAGTTATGTTTTGGTCAAAATCAATGTGGGAGTTCCTAAATCCCATCGTAAAGATGACCGTTCTGTTCTGACTGCCAACCAAAACAAAGCACGTGCCTGCAGCCACTCACAGCCGTGGGGGTGTGTTTTGAAATTCTGCCCACAACATAAACTGGGGGATGGTATTTCATAGTATAAATATAGGAACTTCACTCCACATAGACACACTGCTTCCAGAACCCATACAGATTTCCGTGCAGCACCTTGTTCCAGAACTCTTCATCTTGTAGCTGACTCTTGACTTCTTTGAAGATCCAGATTTCTTTGCAGAATCTAGACTTTATCATTGCTGAACTCTTGCTAGCTAGACCCAATTTTCAAAACATTCAAAACTGATGAGAATAATTCTGATTCAGCTTGGCTTGCTACCATTAAGGCTTGCCTGCTGAAACTTGCATCCTGTAATCTGCCGTGTCCAGTGACCAGAAGGGCCCATCCAAACCCAGTCTGAGGCGCAGTCCAAGATTGATCAGAATCGCGCTGCTGATCCAATCCCTCCAGAGGTGCCCTGCTGCTGGTAGACCTGATTCAACCAGAGCTGACGGTCCAATTGAATAACTTCTTCTGTAAGTATTAATAGAAAGAACAGTGACCCATAGTATATCTGCATTGTATCATCCCAATCTCAAACCATCCCATCTTTAAATTCAGAACCCTAGTATTGTTAGAATCCTTCTTGCACTGATTTTTCTCATCTGTGTTACAAAACCATAACTCCTTAGTGATTTTGAATAACTAAAGTAAATCCCAGAACGAAATAGAGTATCCACCACGGGAATGGTTGCACTGGCCACGTAGCTGTGAAGATTCATGTGTGGCCTTCTCTTTTTCATAGTCATAATATAGTGTAATCAAACCGATCTGTCATTTGTAAAACCGCATTCCTGTTTTCATTTTCGCGCCGATTTTGTAAAAATGCCTCCCACTAAAACCTCTATAACTTATTCAGTTTTAAAGATAGAAACAGAATTCCAACTCTCACTGATACCTTAGACACTTAGCTACCCCCGCAACTAAAATCTGCATTGGGGAACAGTGTATTTCACCAGTTTCTCTCCAAAATCGCATCGTAAATGTTTGCAGCGAATTGCAGTTTTCAAAAGTTCACACGTGTCTTTTCCCCAGTGCTTTTTCCATCCCATACTGATCTAAAGTGTGTACTGTTGGTTTTATTATAGCTCACGTGTGTTAGGACCTGTTTAGTGTTGCTTTCCTCAGAATTTCTATCCATTTAAGCATTTTGCATACTTTTGCATTATTTTACAAAGCGATTGTCACCTGTCAGTTTAAAAGTGTCCCTTTCCAAAAACGGGTTTCTCTCTTGTTTGGGGAGGGAAGATTGCATTTAAGCTCTAGATATTGTCTTTCATTCCTGAATACCTGCTGATTAGTTACATCTAGGTAGGATTGCTCATTTGTATTTAAAAAAACTTTGCAGGGGGAATATTAACCTAAACGCTATCTGTTCACAAACCCAAACTGTTCTTTTTCCTGTGTTTTCTACTCTGCATCATTATAAGTGAATTAAATTGCTTTGCTTATTTTCTGAATTGTATTGTCACCGTTGGGCGATTGCTGTCCTATATATAAGGTAAGTAACATAATCAAAAATGGCAGATTTTGTAAATAAGCTTTTCTGCAAGTGCACGTTGCTCTATACATCTGTACCATAGAGAGCATGCCAGTTTATAAGTATTTCTTTTGTGTTTGCACCCGAAACGTGATCAAGCGGTCAGTTTGCCGCGAAACGCATCGTTTTTGTGTTCACTTTTCCTCTGTCCATGGCATCTACTCAATAGAAGAATCATTTTTGATGCTTCGAAATTATTGGTTTTTCGACTGTGTTCAGCGTGGATCAGTCTCACTGGACTTCTTTTTGGAGTGCACTCCACCAGCTTTATTCTGCGGTGTAAAGCAACCATAGATATATATATATATATATGTGTGTGTGTGTGTGATTTGAATATTAAATAAATAAAATAAATCTTTACCTTTGCAAACTAGCCTGATTCCTGGTTCAGTGTGACCTGGGGGTATTTTGAGAAGGGTGTGATATGAGTGTTATATCATTCAGAATATTGAACTTATAGACACAAATAAATAAGGGTTTCATTGCGCACTCCATGCTAGGCGAGACCTGGGTGTGTGCCTGATTGAAATCCCTTACACATTATATATGTGTCTATAGAATGTGGATGTTCCATGTCGTGTTATAAGCAAACCAGGATCCCATGAACATGAACAGAAGGGCAGAAATTGTGGCGCAGTAGAAGAAAACTGGTGACAATGAAGGGAAAATCGAGAAGGCTTGTCTGGCCTGCTGTCAAGGGTTGAGGCAGCCACGAAACTGGTTATCTATTTAAGAAGGTACAATGAAAGTGAGAAGCGAGACGAGCTCCTGTTGAGGTGTAACGGAAAAACACTAGGAGCGCCAGATCTTATTCATATAATAGTGTTAAATTCGAAAGAAAGAGCTCAAACACGGTCTCCTATCACCTGGTCGAGATAGAAATCTACTTTGGGCAAGCTCCCCTGAGACTTGAAGAGAAGGCTGTGCTCACACTCCCTTCTATTCTCAGGCGCAGTGATACTTTGTAAGGCCGAGTTCAAAGACAATTCGAATGGAAGACAGTAGGAGTGATGATGGATGATGGGCTAATTGCTTGGGGACGCATGACCAAGCCAACACACCAGCACCTGGGGTACAAGCTTGCGTTCTGCTAGTGAGTAGAATATTCCAGAAGGGTACAAGCATGCCAACCAATCATCGAGGGCCACATAGCCAAGAGCCTTGTAGTTTGAGACACAATGAAACGTATTTTTGATGACATCGAAGATGACTTGCACTAGGGGTGGGCGTAGTTGACCATCTGACCTTGGAGACCCAATCACAATCCTATCCCCCAGAGAAAGTATATCTAGATGTTCCCCGTAGACCAACCACAATCCAATTTAGGTTTTTCTTACTTTGCCATGTAGGATGACATCAATGATGACAAATGTTTACTATATAAATGTAATTTTTTAATGAAATGTTTTGAGAACTCTCGAGACACACTTGAGCCAATGTCCGTTGACATCCGTTATACTCCCTGTTTTAGAAAATTGTTAACAAAACAGCTAAAGTTTGCCAACTTCCTGAGTCAGTTTTATTATTGATGTGAGGGTAACATCTGCATCCCCATCCATCCCATAATAGTGTTACCCCGCTCAAAGGGCCTACGGGTCGACACCTGAACCCAGAGTCCATGAACTATCATATGTGGCTCCTGAGACGATGAGGTATGATGGCTGGGACCTCTCGGAGGAGGTACTGGAGGTGTTGCTTGCTGCTTGCAGACCATGTACAAGATTTCTATATGCGTGCAAGTGGAGATGATTTGCGGCATGGTGCAGGGAACGCGAGATCGATACCATCTCTTGCCCCATCACTACAGTGTTTCTCCAGCATGGGGTCTGGCATGGATTCACATGCTCATGAATATTCCCCGTCGTCAGGCTGGGAATCCTCGGTAAAGAAAAAACCAGTATCAGTTTCGTTTCTGATCTGTCTTTCGTAGTAACAACCAATCACTGGTCTCTGCGTCATACTGACCACAGCCAATGACTGCCCTCTACCTAAGCACCGCCTCTGGCAGCCATCTTCAGATTTTTACCGCACGTTCATGTGTTGGGATCCTCGTGCTATTGCTCTCGAGCGTTAGTGCTATTTTTCGCGCTTTTTCACAAAAAACTTCGATTCTTTCGGTCAAAAGAGCCTCAAGCTTCACCGATCCTACATCCGATCAACGGGGACCCGTGTCGGATTCGTCTGTGCCCCTCAAGGGTGAAGATTTCGTCGAGCTACACTTCGGAGGACTCCAGAAGCTTCTCAGGCCCGGTCTCGGAGATGGCCCAGGAGAAGGGAAGCTCGACGCCCGGAAAGCTGTTCAGGGTCTGCCCTGGATGCCAGCTGCAGAACGTCTTTAAGGAGGACGAACACTCTTTCTGCCTTTACTGCCTTCATGAGGACAAGACGCACGTGGAGAAGGACTGTGCGTTTTGCGGCAACATGTCGGAACGGACCATGAAGGACCGCCATCAACGTCTCGCCAACTGGCTGGAGGGTAAGAGCCCGTCTGGCGAGAAGAAGAAGAAGAAATCCGAGCGGTCTTCTAAGACCTTTGAGGGCGCCCCGGCGACGGGGGCCCAACATAAGGCTAAGCACCGCGAGTCCGCTGGCACCGGGAGCGCCGAACGGTCGGGCTCTACGGGCGCCAGGCAGGGCGCACCCTCCCCGGCACCATCAACCACGAGCCAACGCTCTGGGTCGGGTAAGAGGAAGGCCGAGCACCCGGCGAAGCTCCTGGAGAGGCCCCGGTCGAGCTCTAAGGCAGAGGAGGAGCGTGGCAGTGCCCCCTCCCTCAAGGATAAGGCGGTGAGCGCACCTAAGGTGGTGAAGGCCTTGATCCATCCGACCAAGCCCTCTATCGAAACGGTCGCGGCGGCCCTGGCTCAGCCTGTGGAGGCTGCACCAGTGGTGGCGACCTCGGGGCCCAGAATCTCCCTGCCTCCTCGGAGGGAGTCTTCTTTTGTGCCCATCGATAGGACCCCCGTGAAACCCTCCGTGGGGGAAGAAGAAGGGGGGGCAGGGCGTCGTCGTAGATTCGGCCTCAACCTCAGAAGAGGAGCTGATCGAGGTCTTAAGCCACGGCCTAGGCGTGGAAGAAGGCCAGCCCGTCGGAATGGACCCCGACGCAGGTGACGACGACATCGTCGAGGATACCGACGGGGCCCCTGCTCGCCCGTCGGACTCCCCTCTGCCAGCGCCGCAAGACAATTCGGCGGCCATTTTGTTGGCCATACAGTCCTTATGCTCCGAGATAAGGACGAGGCTACCGTTACCGACGGAGGAACCTCTCCCGTCGGGGGATCCAGAACCGGGACCTTCTGGTGTTCCCCCTACCAAGAAAAGAAGGATCCATCCACCACCTCCTTTTCAACCGTCGCGCCCCGTCCAGCCCTCCTCCCCGTCCACCCGAGGGGATGATACGGGGACTGACACGGCAGCGACGGGTACGGACGACGAGGCATACGACGAGGATTTTCCGTCGTCGCCTCCCGCCAGGGCTTCTCCGCCCGACGAGATCGGATCTTTCCACTCCATGATCTCCAGGGCTTCCGAGCTTTTCCAACTCTGCCCTGAGGAGAAGAAAATGGAAGGCTTCCTTTATCAGCGGCGCGAGGCCAAGAGGAAGACGGTCCTCGCAGTGCCTCTGTTGGACGACATTTGGGATGAGGGCCTTTCCCTCCTCAAGAACCCTTCCACGACGCCAGCTAGAAGAGACCGGTACGAGAAAAAGTACCGGGTCCCGGACACGGCCCCCCTGTGCCTCCGGGCACAGCCTACCCCGGATTCCGTCGTCTCCGCGGCAGCCAGGAAGAAAGCGGGGGGGGTGCGGCCTCCACATCGACTTCCCCGCCGGACGGCGAGGGAAGGAAATTGGATGCTATGGGACGTAGAGTCATCTCGTCGGCAGCGACGACGATTAAAGCGGCCAACGCCTTGGCTATCGTGGCTCGCTACGACAGGGAGCTCTGGTACAAGATAGCCCCCCTGCTGGATTTTCTGCCGGACGACAAGAGGGCGGAGGCCCTGGAGATCCTGCAGGAAGGTGAGGTGGCCTCGGACCACGCCATCACCGTGGCGACGGACATCGCCGACACTGGGTTCCGCCAGCTGGGCAACGGCGTTTGCCTTCGACGTCGTGGATGGCTCAAAGCTACGGACTTCCGGCAGGACGTCCAGACCAGAGTCCTGGACATGCCCTTCGACGGGAACAATCTGTTTGGGAAGACAGTGGACGATTCCCTTCAGGCCATCAAGGCGGATACTGAGACGGCCCGGGCCCTTGGAGTTCTGCAGCAACGACGGACGCCCTTTCGGAGCAGCTGAGGCAAGGGCGCCTCCAAAGGTTCCGGCGGCGGTTTCGCTTCCTACCGTCAAGCGGCCCGCTCGTCGTCGCAAGAGGCCTACAGAGGACGAGGCAAGTCTAGCGGACCCCGCCGTCGTCGCCAAGGAGGTCAAGGCGGCAAGGCCGCGTCCAAGCAGGATTGAACCGGCCGTGGGGTCGGGCCCCCACCGAAGCACCCCGGTGGGAGGCCGGCTGGCGGGCTTCGTCAGCGTGTGGGAGTCCATCTCCACCGACCGTTGGGTGCTGGACGCCCTGGCCCGGGGCCACGCGCTCGAGTTTCAAAGAAGGTGCCCGCGCGTCCCCCCCCGTGGCCAGGAAAGAACTTCACGCCCCTCAACTTCTCCTGGAGGTAAAGGCGATGCTCAGGAAGGGCGCCATCGAACTCGTCCCAAAGGGGCTTCGGGGCTCCGGAGTCTACTCGAGATACTTCCTCGTGAAGAAGAAGACGGGAGGATGGCGCCCCATCCTAGACCTGCGACGTCTGAACAAGTTCATCAAGGCGCAGAAGTTCCGGATGGTCACCCTCCAGCACGTCCTGGGTCAGCTGGAGGAAGGAGACTTCCTATCGTCGTTGGATTTGGAGGATGCCTACTTCCACATTCCCATCCTAAAGGGGCACCGGAAATTCCTCAGGTTCGTGGTCCAAGGGCGTCATTACCAGTTCAAAGCCCTTCCCTTCGGACTACGGTCGGCACCCAGGGTATTCACCAAGTGCCTCGCACCGGTGGCGGCGCAGCTGCGCCGCGAGGGGATTCACGTCTACCCCTACCTGGACGACTGGCTCATCCGCGCCAAGACGAGGGAGCTCGCCGTGGTCCACACGGCAAGGACCGTCCAACTCCTCACGGACCTGGGATTCTCCGTGAACTACGCCAAATCCCACCTGGTGCCCGCGCAAGTTGCACTGTTTCTGGGAGCGAGGCTCGACACAGTGTCCCTTCTGGCCTCCCCGTCGGAGGAGAGGACCAGGACCATCTTGGGCAAGGTGCAACGGATGTTGGTGGCCGACGCGGCCAAAGTGAGGTCCATCAAGTCCCTCCTCGGGATGATGTCTTCCTGCATCTACCTCATTCCCATGTGCAGGCTCCGGATGCGCCCGTTGCAAGAATTCCTGGATGCGCGCTGGATCCAGACGACGGGCAGCTTCGAGGAAAGGATCAAGCTCGACGAGAGCTTCCGACGAGCGATACGGTGGTGGGGCACCCGCGCGCATCTGGCGGCGGGCATGGACTTCCAGGCCCCAGCCCACCAGGAGACTGTGACCACGGATGCCTCCCTGGAAGGGTGGGGAGCGCACACCGAAAATCTGCACGCAAGGGGACTCTGGCTCCCGACGGAGAAGTCCCTGCATATCAACGTCCTGGAGCTCCGTGCAGTGTTTTGGGCCCTCAGGTCCTTCCTTCCGTCCCTCAAGGGCAAGGTGGTGAGGATCTTCACCGACAACACCACCACCATGTTTTACATCAGGAAACAGGGCGGAACCAGGTCCCCAGCGCTGTCCAAGGAGGCGCAGGACCTGTGGCATTGGGCCGTCGCCCAAGGGATTTTTCTGGTGCCGTTTCATCTGGCAGGGATAAAAAACACCATCGCCGACTCACTCAGCAGGGAGCTGCGCTCGTGCCACGAGTGGGAACTACGGCAGGATCTGGTGGATCGCCTCTTCCGACGGTGGGGCACACCCCAGATCGACCTGTTCGCGACGGCGACGAACACCAAGTGCCGGAGGTTCGCCAGCATGTTTCCCCAGACGAGGAGCATGGGCGATGCTTTCTCGTTCCCCTGGGAGGGCCTGTTCCTCTACGCGTTCCCTCCTTTGCCTCTGCTAATCCGGCTCATCAACCAGCTCAAGAGGTCACGGTGCAGGATGATCCTCGTCGCACCTGCGTGGCCGAGGCAGATATGGTTCCCGGACTTGCTGGACTTGTCAGCGTCCCCGCCGATCAAGCTGCCGGCGGACGCGGATCTACTCTCCAGGGAAGGAGGCGCCATCCTCCACCACGACCCGAAGTCGCTGAACTTGCAGGCCTGGCTCCTGCAGCGCTAGAGTTTGGAGGATACGACATACCGGCCGATTGCAGAGAGGTTCTTGCAAAGGCCAGGGCGTCCTCGACTCTTAAATTCTACGGACACAAATGGAAGAGGTTCTCTGTCTGGTGCCGCGCACAGAAGATTAACCCTCTACGGATTACGGCTCCCCAAGTACTGCCGTACCTGCTGACGCTGGCCAAAGCTGGTCTGGCACACGCGTCCATCAAGATTCATCTTGCTGCGATCTCCCGATACACCAGAACCACGGGGCGGACGTCCTTGTGGTCTCATCGTCTGGTGAAAGAGTTCATGAAGGGACTGTTCAGATCGTTCCCGCCGGTGAAGGCTCCGGCCCCGGCGTGGGAGCTCAACGTGGTGCTGACCAAGCTCATGGGACCTCCGTTCGAGCCTCTGCACTCGGCCCCGTTGAAGTTTCTATCGTGGAAAACAGCTTTTCTTGTGGCCATCACCTCCGCACGACGAGTGGGAGAGATCCAGGCCCTTTCCTGCAAGGCCCCGTACTTGACTTTCCACGACACGAGGGTAGTGCTCAGGACGCACCCCTCCTTCATGCCCAAGGTACCGTCGGACTTCCATCTCAACGAACCCTTGGTGTTACCTGTGTTCTTCCCGTCGCCTTCGTCGCCGGCTGAGAGGACTTTGCACTCGCTGGATGTAGCTAGAGCGCTGAAGTTCTACGTGGACCGCACGAAGGGTTTTCGGAAGACGTCACAACTCTTTGTGAACTTTGGACCTGTCAATCAGGGGAAGGCTCTCTCGAAGGCTTCCATCTCCAGATGGCTCTCCGGCTGTATCATGTGCTGTCACCGGTTGGCAAACCGACCGCTGCCTGGCCGTCCGAGAGCCCATTCCACCAGAGCGATCGCAGCTACCACGGCGTTCCTATCTGGTGTGCCCCTGCTGGACATATGCAGGGCTGCTACGTGGAGGTCGACGCACACCTTCACGAAATTCTACTGCGTCGACCGGGATTCCAGGGAGGAGTCCAGGGTCGGCCAAGCAGTGCTGCGCAACCTGTTCGCCTGAGGTGAGCCTGGTGAGGAGGTAAAATGCTTAATGTTGAGTTGATGTGATGCTTGATGTTGAGCCTTTGCCACCTCCCGTGGTTGTGCATGTGTGTACTGCTATGTATTCTTTATTCATGAGCATGTGAATCCATGCCAGACCCCATGCTGGAGAAGGAACAAGTTACTTACCTGTAACTGTTGTTCTCCAGCATGGGTCTGGCATGGATTCACATGCGAACCCTCCCGCCTACCCCTCTGCGGCTCTTCACTTGGTCATACTGCCACTTCACGTGCTTCCAAATCTGAAGATGGCTGCCAGAGGCGGTGCTTAGGTAGAGGGCAGTCATTGGCTGTGGTCAGTATGACGCAGAGACCAGTGATTGGTTGTTACTACGAAAGACAGATCAGAAACGAAACTGATACTGTTTTTTTCTTTACCGAGGATTCCCAGCCTGACGACGGGGAATATTCATGAGCATGTGAATCCATGCCAGACCCATGCTGGAGAACAACAGTTACAGGTAAGTAACTTGTTCCTTTTCTGTGGGGTGGCGATTTCAACTGCGTCCACGACTCAGAGTTGGACAGATACCGGCCTTCAGTGAATGGCCCCTCCACTGCCACCACGTCTCTAGCCACCCTGATCAAGGAACTAGACCCGACAGATGTATGGCGGGAACTACACCCAGACGAGAGAGCCTACTCGTACTACTCGTCCCCCCATAAACTCCATACAAGGCTAGATTATTTCTTCATAAGTAAGGAACATTTGCCTCAAATAGGGGACACGCAATATTTAGGGAGGACTATCTCCGACCATTCCCCACTTCTGTTAGACTGGCATCATAACAGTCCCAGACCACCCATTCCCATGTGGAGGATGCCTGCTGAGGCCCTGAAAGACCCGGCCTTCAGGGAGGAACTGCTAGAATCTATAGAGAATTATATAACAGAAAATTCTGGTAGCGTCGAACACATTCGCACGATATGGGATGCCTTGAAAATAGTTACGCGAGGCGAAGTTATTGTGAAAGCAGGGGTATCAGGAAAATGCTAAGAGCTGAACTTGACCAGAAAGAACGTGCGATCCAAAAGCTAGAAGCCACCTCAGTAGATGCCCCAAAGAGGGAGGACGACCTTAGAACTCTGAGAGGACTGCTCTGGTGCGTGGAACAGACTAGCCAAATTTGATTTTAGCGCCAGAACAGACAGAACACACGCAGAAGCCGATAAACCTGGCCGGTTACTGGCCTGGCTTTGTAAACGAGAGCACCCCAAACACATAACCACAATATTACGGGATGAACACGGCACAGAGCACAGAACCCAGCAGAGCATCAACGACACCTTTAAACACTACTATACTCCCATACAGACAAAATCCCCCAGGAACAAATCACAGACACACTAGAAGAAATAGGTCTACCCAAACTATCGCCAGCACAATCTGACACTTTCGACTCTGACATCACACCGGAAGACATAACAGAAGCTATTCGATCCCTGGCCACATGTAAGACCCCGGGTAGTGACGGGCTCCCCCCCGAGTTCTACAAAGCATTTGAACCCTCCCCGAGGCCCCTACTACACCAAGTTTTCTCAGAAACATATGAAAGAGGTATCCTACCAGATAGCATGAGAGAAACCCTAGTGATACCGATGATCAAGCCCGATAAGCCGTCTGACAAATGCGACTCCTATCGCCCGCTTGCCATGCTTAACTATGACGTTAAAATACTGACGACAATCCTAGCTAAGCGACTATCTAAAGTGATAGGAGATATAATACATACGGACCAGAATGGCTTTATACCCGGCCGGAACATGTCCCTAAATTTGCGCAGGCTTCAACATATCATAGCCCAAACCAGCACATGTGACGAACAGCTTGCACTACTGTCCTTAGACGCCATTAAGGCTTTCGACTCTATATACTGGGAATGGCTGATAGCGGTTTTGGAGGGATTGGGAATCGGCCAGGGATTCATCAGATGGGTCAAGATTCTTTACAATAAACCAAAGGCTAGGCTGAAATCTGGGAAGTATGTGTCAGAGGCATGGGACATTCAGAGGGGTACTAGGCAGGGCTGCCCACTTTCTCCTATGCTCTACGTTCTAGGGCTGGAACCCATAGCCATCTATTTTAGGCAGCAGTTCTTTGATGCAGGGATCAGATTAGCAGGAAGTGATCATAACATCTCACTATATGCAGATGACGTTCTAATATATGTTAACAACCCCCATCTTAATGTGCCGACAATACTGGAAGTCCTCGACAACTATGCCAAAGTCTCCGGCATTAAATTTAGCAAATCTAAATCCTGCTTGTTCCCTCTGGCAGGACTGAAAAACAAAGGCAACGAAGAACTCCCCCAGGTGGGCGTCCAGTGGCAGACGGCTTCCTTCCGCTACCTTGGGATCCAAATAATGCACACCCCGGAGTTGATGCATGAACATAATACAAAGGCTGCAGTACCCACACTACGCAAATCCATAAGGTTCTGGGCAAAGCTTCCGTTATCCATGCTAGGAAGGGCTTTGATAGCCAAGATGATTATTCTCCCTAGATTTCTGTATGGATTCCAAAATGTGAACTTCTAAATCACAAAACCCTTTTTTCAACTGCTCGATACAATACTCAAAAAATTCCTATGGGGAAATGGCAGACACCGTGTGGCCCTGTCCACCCTAGTCTTACCATACAATCAAGGTGGGATCCAACTACCAAGCCTAGAAAAGTACTATCTGGCAGTCCAACTGAGCCATGTGTCCAAGTGGCTAGCAGATGAGGCCACCTCTGAGACCCCCCTGTTACAGGCTATGATTACCCCAATTCGACTGAAAGAATTAATCTGGGCCCCTCAGAGACTGATATAAAGACCACCATTTCTGCCAACCCTGGGCAAGAAGATATGGCACAGAACCACAACAGTCTTGCGCCTGAAACAGCCATACTTCCAGGAAGTGCCAATACTTTCATGGTTTGGTAAATCAGACACCAACCTACACAACATCAGGCTATGGGAAAAGAAAGGTATATACACTTGGGGTGACCTACACACTGATGGTATATTCAGAGAATTCGCTGAGTTACAGGCGGTGGAGGACATCCACGCCGGTCAATTCCTTTGGTACCAAAAGATCCGCAGCATAGCCCGCACGAGATGGTCTACCTGGCCAGAAGAACCTGAGACTGACCCCTTCCTGACACTGATATATGGCCTGAACGAAGGGGGGAAGGTGGTATCTCAAATATATAGGACATCCCTAATCCTCGTAGTGCTGTATTAAAGACCCGCTGGGAAACGGACATTGGACAAGAAATGTCTGAAAACGAATGGCTCAGAGCACTGTCGTTCCCAAAAGAGGTCTCTAGGAACCAGAGATTTCGATTAATACAGATTAATATACTATACCGCACCTACTTAACCCCAAGTAAAATAGCACTGTTCAACAGAACCGCTCAGTCACAATGCACTTGGTGTGGGGCAGATGGGACAGACTTGATCCACATGCTATGGAACTGCACTAAGGCACAGAACCTCTGGTCGAAAGCAAAACAAACCTGCGAAAAAGCTGAGGTTACCAGGCACAAATGGACTCCAGCTGAATGCCTCCTAGCAGTTACCCCAGGCAGGCCAAACTAAAATACGCTGTAAAACTAATGGACTTGCTGTGCATAACGGCCAAGAGGACTATCGCTATGGCCTGGAAAAAGCCCGCCGGACCGAATCATAAAGTATGGCGTAAAGAACTGGAAAGATGGGCAAACGCCGAAACCAGAGCCTGGGAGGACAGCGTCACTAGATCCACTGAAGACTCCAGCATGGCACTAGAGGCATGGAAAGACACCATGTCTAAACTGTTTCGATCCTCCGATGATAAACCCCCTTGAACAACACACCCGACTGACCTATCGATCCACACAAATGGACATGAATACTGGGCACTAGACCCCCACAACCCTGAACTAAACCAGAAATGGCTCCCCCCCACTACCCTGAAGACAGAACACCCGCCCTTCCCGGAAACCCGTCAACCACCACCTGCCACTCACAAGGAGACAGTTAATGTTAATTTGTTATGAGTGTTATTTTATTTGAAAACAAGGCATAATTGCAGTGACGCAGTCAGATATCCTGATCAAAGGACCTGACCAGTAATAATGTAAAATGTTTATAACCACAAATGCCAATAAACACATTTTGAAATAAATCCTAGTACAAGGGCCTCAACCAAACCTCTTACTTTTTGATAGGCTCCTTCCTTGCCTTATCAACTTTCCTCTTACCTCTTCACGGGCTCCCTTACCACCTGCCTATACGGCCGCAAAGGCTCCCTTGCTATCAATACCCACCTTGGCTTCCTTGCCCCTTACTAACCTTACCACCTCCTTCACAACTACGCCTGTCTCACTTTCAACTGTACAGGCTCCCTTGCCTACTGCCACTACACTGACAACCTCGTCAGCCTCTTCCACCCTGCTGCCTTGGTCACCCACTGCCGCCACATTTGGAGCCCTCTTGCCTCCTGCGGCCCCTCCCACACTGGCTCCCTTGCCATCTTCCACTTTCCTGGCTCCCTTGCCTGAACCCTTCTCACTGACACCCTTGTCATACTTGCCTCCTCAGCCGCCTCCTACTCTATCTCTCAGGCACTCTTACCGCTTTCAGGGGGGACCTCTGTCCCTCCACCCCAACCCCACGTAAGTCTTTCAAAAGTGGCAACCTGCTCCATGTTACCACACTAAACTCTCGCTCTGCTGTCAAGCACTCCTCTGACATCTGCCACCTGCTTGAACTCTTGGACCTTGATGTCCTTGCTCTTACTGAGACATGGTTTAAGGACCGCTCTCTCAGGAGTTTTGAAACTCTTCTCCCTGAAGGCTACAAGATCCTCTCTGTGCCCAGACCCAACAGGCAAGGACTTGGAGTAGCCTTGATCTTTCCTGAGTGGATCCCTGTTTCCATTATTCCCACTCAGGTCTACTCCTCCTTTGAAAGCCTGGTCTGCAGGCTTGCTCTCTCTCCCCTGTCACCTCTCTTACTCTGGCCACCTTCTATCGGCCTCCGGGCCAGTCCTCCATCTTCCTCTCGGAATGGTCTGACCTGGCCTCTTCTCTCCTCTCCTCCTCTTCCCAACTCCTCCTGGTGGAGCATCTTAACATCCATCTCGACTCTCCGGACACCTCATGACCTTTCCGCATCCTGTGTGACTTTCTCTTTCCATTCTACCCTCTGTTCCTACGCACACTGCTGGTCACACCTTGGATGCTTTCATCTCCACAGACATCCCACGCTCTTTTCCACTCACTACCTCACTCTCATGGATTGATCATTCTCTTCTCTTCTCACTTGAAGCTCTCTTCTCCTTTAGCAATGGCACACCCTACACCACCTCCTGCCTTCAAGGTCGTCCGACCCATGAAAAGAGTGTCAGGGGCTGCCTTTGCTTCCACCTACTCTCCTCCTTCTACTCCTGCGGCTGACTCCCACCCTGACACAGCCCTATCTAACTTTCACCGTTCCATCTCCAACACTCTTGACATTCTTGCCTGTGTCATGAGGGTCCGACTGAAGTCTGCCAAAAAGTGCAGCTCTTGCTCTGACTCCGATCTGGCCGTCCTTAAATATAAGTGCAGAGCAGTGGAACGGAAATGGGGATCTTCAGATGCACCATCAGACAAAGTGGCTTGCTGCCTTTTTAAAAAAGCAATATAGACTCTGCATCCGCTCCAAGAAAAGAGTCTACTTTCAAGCCTGCATCTCTGCGGTGTCTAACACGGCCAAACTCTTGAGTCTGCAAGGAATTTACCAGCCCTACCGCAGCTGCATTGTCTACTACACCTACCCTGGTCCTTTGCTCGGCCCTGGCCGCACACTTCCCCACCAAAACACAGGACATCCTGTCCTCTCTCTCTCTTCTGCCCCCCGACCCTCCTGCACAAAGATCTCTTGGCCCCCCCCTCGGCCGTTCCCACCCCTCCCCCTCTTCACTCCTTCATCTCCCCTGTCACACCCGATGAGGTATCTAGACAAGTCCGGTCTATGAAATCCTCCTCCAAAACCATCAAGGAAAATATTGACACTCTCGCTCCAGCCTTGGCCACCCTCTGCGACCTCTGTTTCGCCACTGGAGTTTTCCACTCTCCTCTCAAGCACTCCCTTGTGCACCCTCTGCTGACACGTCCATTCTGGCAAGCTATCGCCTGATCTCAATCCCCCCCTTTCCTAGGAAAACTCCTGGAGAAGCAGGCTATCGCTCAACTAACCCTCCATACTGAATCTGTTGGTTGTCTCCATGACCATCAGTCTGGCTTTAGAGCATCCAGAGGCACGTAAACTGCTCTTCTGAACACCCGTGAAGACCTGCTCTCAAATCTTATTTATTTATTTATTTGTAACACACACCATCAGGCCCGGGGGCATCAGGGCGCAAATTTGGAAATGTTTACATACAATAGTTGCAAGAGAGGTTACATAGGATCGTAGCAACAGACAATGACATCCAATATTTACAGACAGGATACATGCAAGGTATATACAGCGAAATCAAGGTAAGGCAGGCGACTACGAGGTAGGGCCGTAATAGGAAGTCTTAGTTCGGAGCAAGGAGCCAAGATTTCGATTTCAATTTGAAGGTATTGAATGAGGCCTCAGATCTGATGGTAATCGAGAGGGTGTTCCAGAGCTTGGACGCGAGGACAGGGAAGCTCAGGCCCCCCGCTTTTTGAAGTTTAAACCTTGGGACCGATGGGCAGTGGGTCTGGGCTATTCTTTGAGGCTGAGTGGATGAGTGGCGGGAGAGTCTGCTGCACAAATAAGGGGGAGCCTTGTTTGCCAGGCATTTGTGGGTCAGGGCCATTGTTTTTAGTGAAATTCTCTGCTTGACAGGTAACCAGTGTAAATTAGTGCTAGCTTCTGAGATATGGTGGTTTCTATGGATGTTTAGCGCAGCCCTAATGGCGTTATTCTGGGTGATTTGTAGTTTGTTCAAGTTCCCTTGACTAGTTCCTAGGTAAAGGGCACTGCAATCATCAATTTTAGGCATGATGAGCGTTCTTTCTAAGGTAATGCAGTTGGGGGTGGTTAGAAAAGGTCTAGAGGCTGCAATCAGTTTGCAGGTGTAGGCAGCGGGTGATCTAACTGCACTAGTTTGTCGTGTCAGTGACAGGGTGGCGTCATGATAGAATCCTAAAGTGTTTGTGTCTTTGGAGACCTTAATGGTGTTACCGTCTATGATGAATGATTGGTAGGAGGGGTCTAATTTGTTGAGACGTTGCGAAGAGCCTAAGATGGGGAGCTCTGTCTTGTCATCGTTAAGACATAATTCATGTTGGGCCATCCAGGCCTGGATGACCAAGTAGACATTGTTCAGAGCCTTCGTGTCAGCCATGTAATCACCAGTGATGGGAATGAGTATCTGGGTGTCGTCAGCGTAGTTGGTGTAGGACACACCCAGATAGTCAAGTACATCAAAGAGGGGTTTCGTGAAGACATTTTAGAGTGTGGGCGACACGCAGGACCCTTGAGGGACACCGCAATGAATTGGCGCGGGGTTAGCGGCTGCCGAAGGAGAAAAGACCCTCATTGATCTGTTACTCAGAAAGGTTTTAATCCAAGTTGTGGCTGAGTCCGAGAAGTGGACAGCTGGCCAGATTGACCAGATCAAAGGCTGCCGAGAGGTCTAATAGGAGTAGCATGGCTAGTTTCCCATTATCTTTCAGATGCTCAATTTGGGTTTTTATGTCTATCAAGGCTGTTTCAGTCCTGTGTCTCGGGCGGAATCCAGATTTCCTCAAACCTAAGAGGTTATTAGATTCCAAGTAGTCTTGGATCTGCAGGTATGCTGCGCGATCTAAAATCTTCAGCAAGAAGGGGACCGTGGTTATGGGTCTGAAATTGGTGGGAATACTAGGGCCTAAGGATGGTTTTTTAGCAGTGGGATCACCCACGCGTCCTTAAGGTTGTCCGGGACAGTGTCTGTACTAAAGGATGCGTTAATGAAGGCCGTGATGAAGGGGGTCAAATCGTGGGCAGAATCCTTAATGATAGGAGCAGGACAGGGGTCACCTTGACAGTTTGACGGTTTCATTCTCTTAATGATGTCTTCCACTTCAGCAGTAGTCAGGGGCGCGAAGGTAAAAGGTTTAGTATTATGGGAAGTCGGGGAGCATGCCTTAGCGGGATTGGAGGACGATTGACTTGATTCAGGCTGTTTTGTTTGTCTTTAATTTTAGATTGTAACGTGGATATTTTATTTAGTAAGGCGACTGGATGTTGGCGCACCATTTACTGTCTTTGGTACAAGTATCAGGAGGGGTGGCTGGCGATTCAAGTTCTTTAAGAATATTAAAGAGCTCTTTTGTATCAGAGTCTGCTTGCAAGATACGGTTGTTTAGCGACTCTTTTTTTGCGGTGATAATAGCGTCTTTGTAGAAGAGGGAGGCAAGGATGAAACTTTCTTTATGCTCATCCGATGGGTGACTTTTCCAGCGATTTTCTGCGCAGCGCTTAGTTTTGGGGGGCCCTTTTACTGAGGTGTAAACCAGGAGTTAAGATGTGCACGTTGTTTAGACTTCCTGAGTTTGATGGGGGCGATTGAGTTTATAGCTGTGAGCATAGTGCGATTGTAGGTGTCTCCTAAGGTTGTTGGATCGGTGCTGGAATGGGTGATTGCAGTGAGAGCAGGGAGTAGCAAAGGGAGGAGTTTTTCTTTAGTTATGTCCCTTATATTTCTCGTGGGGTGGGCTGGGGCAATCAGCGGAGGCGGGCGCGGTGCTGCTTCAATATTGAAGGTAATGATGTGGTGATCAGACCAAATGCACGGGGTGTTGGAGAGGACATTGATCATAGAATTGGAGCTAGCTAGCCAGTCAAGAGTCCTTCCTTTGTTATGGGTGGGTTTTTGGATGTGTATGGTGAAGCCAAAGTCAGTTAGTGCATTCTCTAGGTCTACGGTAGAATGGTCATTGGGGTCGCCGAGTCCTAGATTGAGGTCACCTAGAATGATAATTTGAGAGTTAGTTTTAGTTTTGTCCAAAGGTAGAGTGGACAATTCACCAACAAAGGAGGGTGCTGAACCGGGAGGTCTATAAATAAGGTGTAAGGTGATTGTTTGATTGGGTGTGAGAGGTAATTTGACTGAGAGTAACTCAGCTGACTCAAGTTGGGGGTTTTTAACCACTCATAGGCCAATGGAGTTTTTATGGATAAAGGCGACTCCGCCCCCTTTGGATTGGGCAGTGTTGCGATCACAACGTGTGATACCATAGTCCGGCGGTATGGCTAGGGCAAGTGACGTTCCTGATGAAGCATGAAGCCATGTTTCGGATATTGCGATAAAGTCGCGTTGTTGGGTTGTGATGTGGTCTGCGATGTCAAGTGCATGTGCTGTAAGGGATATGGCGTTAATAATGGCGCCCTTGATCTGATGGAGTTTGGCAGGTCGGATGGGAGTAATAGGTGTAGTGTTAGGCGAGGCTGAGCATGGTGTTTTAGGTATGGTGTGATTAGGGTTGTTGTGCGTTGTGTGGCTTCTTGAGTCTAGACCCCAGTCTCTTGTTTCTGAGTGGAAGAGAGCAAGGCTGATTTGGTGTGGGTTTCCTCGCAAAGTGATGAAGCCATAGGGGCGGGGTCATTAAGGTACTGGTTCGGGGAAATGTTGCTGTGAAGGAGATCATTGGGAGTGGTCCCAAGGCAGCTCATCTCCGGTAGGAAACTAGGGAATTGAAGGTAGTGAGGGCTGAGTGCAGTGGCGCTATCAGAAGGCTGAAACAGTGGTGATAAGGAGTGGAGATTGGGGGGGGGGGCGCGTGCTGTGGGTGAGTGAATGCGGCCAAGTAATGACAGATGGCGTAGAAGGTCCTAAATAGCATGATGGTAGTGCTGTCGCCACTAGGATTACAAGGAGAGAGATTACAATCTTGACTCCAACTCTCCCTTTGTCCTTATTTTTCTCAAGCTCTCTTCTGCTTTCGATCCGGTAAACCACAACATCCATGTTTGCCCGTCTCCGTGATACGCTGGGCATCACAGATCAGGCCCCGTCGTGGTTCGCCTCCTTTCTCCCTGACCGGTCCTCCCAGGTGGAACTCTGGCCCTTTCTCTCCTCTACCACACTCTCTACTTGTGGTGTCCCCCAGGGATCTAACCTTTCCCCCTGGTTTTCCAATTTCTACATAGCCCCCTTGGGCCAAAGGATATCTTCCCTTACCGCTAACTTTCAGTGTTATGCAGATGACATGCAGCTCTCTTTCAGGCTACCCTCTGCCTCCTCCTCCTCGCTCATCCCTGACTGTCTATCCGCAATCCAGACTTGGTGTGCTGCTAACGATCTATGCCTTAATGCCAGTAAGACCGAGATCGTGCTCATTGGGACCCCTGCTCCCGTTTTCCTACTTTCTCACTGGCCTGCCTCCCCTGCGCCCTCACCTACCAATGAGGCAAATAATCTTGGGGTCATCTTCAACTCCACTCTCTTTCTCTTCACACATCTCCGACATCTCCAAAAAGTCCAACTACCAACTGCACCTCCTCAGAGGTATTCTAGCTTTTCTCACTTTCCCCCAGAGGCTCATCACCTCAAGAGTCCTGGTTCTCTCTAGGCTGGACTATTGCAACAGCCTCTTTTCCAATCTTCCTATTTCTACTCCCGTCCTCTACAACTCATCCCGAACAGAACCGCAAGACTTATCCTTGGCTTCAAGCCCTGGGACCACATATGTCCAGCGCTGAAATTCCTCCACTGGCTCGCTGTCGCTGCAAGGATTAAGTTCAAGACCCTCTGCATTATCCACAAGGCTTTCTGGGGGCAGGGCCTGCACGATCTACACTCTTCCTAAATACTCTCCCTCTAGAGTCCTTCGCTCGTCGTCCTCCAACTCTTTGCAGGTGAGCCGCTTTCACAAACAGAGATTTGGGGGTAGATCTTTATCCTCTGCAGGTGCTTCTCTCTGGAATAGCCTCCCTGCTCCTCTCTGTCTTGAGCCGCAGCACCTTAAGTTCCAGAAACTCAAGACCTTCCTTTTTGAATGGATTGTGTCCTCCAACGTATTCCACTTCTTTGACATGTAATGTCCACAGCTGTGCACTTCGGAAACTTTTTCAGCAGAGGGCGTTTGCGTCAATGACGTTGGGTCGATGTCCCTCGAAGGCCTTCGTCGAGGGCGGCGTCACCGGATGTCATAAATAGGACGCACGGCACCCGTAGCCTCAGTTCTGTTTTTTCCACGAACGTGTTAACTTTGGTAGACGCTGCATGCCTTTTGTGTTCATCGCTAGGATGTCTTTCTCTTCGACCCCTCCGACTCTGCGGTCTGGCTTCAAGAGCTGCTGGGACTGCAAGTCGAAAATGTCGCTCACCGACCCGCACCGCATTTGTTTGTGGTGCACTGGGCGAGTCGCACGACGCTGACGACTGCTCGAAATGCCAGTCGCTGACTGCCAAGGCCTTGCGGAAGGGGAAACTCCAGGTAGGGGCTGTAAGCCTGTTAAGTCCCGTACTTCCAAATCCAAGAAAGGGGTTTCCACCGACGACTCGAGTGACGACTCTCTGCGTTGGAAGGAGTCCCGGGGATCTCGGTCCCGGAGTGGTTCCCGCCACTTGTCTTCCTCATCCAGGCACTATAGGAAGCACCGTCACCGGTCGCATTCCCCGTCCTCCTTGGAGGATGGTGCCTCGAGGAAGGTTATGTGCCCGTCGAAGTCCTCAACTCCGGAGGAATGGGCAGCGTTTAAAGAATCTATGTTAGTGATTTTTCAATCGCAAGGCACGGGTCCAGTCAAGCCTTCTGACAAAGCCGGCCAGGATCGGTCTCGTACCGTGGTCCGCATACTTTTTGGGCTTGGGTCCACGACGCGACTCACATCGGGAGCCTTCGAGGTCCCGTACGGACAAGGATTCGAAAAGTCGCAAGAGACGTGTCTCTGGGTCTCGGTCCTCGTCCCCAGCGAGACCACAGCTACCTACTGAGGGCTCGATGCCGGCGTCGACTTGGACATAGACGCTTTACCATCGTACCAGCCCACAGCGCCGTCAGCACCTGTGTCAACGCCAAAGCCTTTGGCGCTCACAACGTCGAGGTTGTCGATGCTCTTGGCATCGAAGCCTTCGGCGCCTTCTGGGATTTTTTTCTCAAAATTTGCCTTTGGTGTACCCGGATATCATGGATCCTCCAAGGAAGGCTACTGGGAAGTCTGTGCAGCCAGTTTTGGCCTCCAGGCCCTCTTCTGTCTCCAGGCCTGGGTTTCAGCCCCCTCTGGATGACATTTATGAAGAGGATGAAAGGTCTGAGTTTGAGGAACCTGGTGAGCTTGACGAGACTCCCCTTTTTACTGGTGACAGTCAGTTAATGGAGTTGATGCAGACCCTCCATGATGCCTGTGGGTTGGGCACTTCTCCGGAAGTGGAAGTCGGTAGGCCTGAGCCTCGGGCTCATGCAGAGTCTTCGTACAGGAGGCTCATGGCGAGGGTCTCGGAGTATCTGGGCTGGTCCAGTCCTCCTGAAGACTTTGTGAAAGATGATCTAACAGACATTTTAGATCAAGGTCCGTCCTCTGACACTGTTTTGCTATTTCATCTTACCTTGCAGAAAAGGGTGGCAGTTGCTTGGCAGTCGCCGGAATCTCTACCGGCTGTTAATAAATCTTTAACTAAGAAATACCGCCCTTTCGTTAGGGACCCCAGCTATTTATCTATTCACCCCAATCCCGAGAGATTGGTGGTTCAGGTAGCTGCGGCCACCTTGAGGCGATGGGTTCCTTGCTCTCGTGCAAGATGGCAAGGATGCCATGTGCAAATCCCTTTAGTCGGGTTTTGATGCGGCCGACAGTGTTAACCGATCCATGGCTGGGAGCACCGTTATATGCAGATTTGCGTGGTTGCGGAAGTCTGGCTTTGCTCCGGATGTGCAGGCCAGTCTTCTCAACATGCCCTTTGATGGCACACATTTGTTTGGCAGCAAGGCTGACACGACAAGCCTTGAGAGGTTGCAGACCTCAAAAGCTGCTGCGAAATCTTTAAGCGCTGTGGTGCGTCACACTCTGCCTTTTCGTCCTAGGGGACAGCACTGGAGGGGGGGGTTCTTTTTGTTACTACTCCCCCTTTGGTAGAACGAGAGGGGCCGCCAGTCAAAGGGGCCAGCGAAAAAGTACCCGTGGTGGTCGGGGAAATCGTGGTGCCAAAGCTCCTCAGGCAGCTGCCTCCAAACAGTCATGACGCCATGTCCCATGGTTTGCCGGTTGGGGGCCAACTGTCTCAGCATCTCGAAGAGTGGCGGGCCATTACTTCAGATGCGTGGGTTCTGGGGCCTCACGACAATCCACCGGGGAATCTCTCTTCGAAGCTTCCGGATCCGCTCCTTGCGCATGAAATGTTGTCCCTGCTGGTGACAGGCGCTATAGAACTAGTGCCTGTAGCGGAGAAGAACAAGGGATGGTATTCCCCTTATTTTTTTATCCCGAAGAAAGACTGCGGATTGAGACCCATCATGGATTTACATTGGTTTAACAAACTTCTCCAGAAGGACAAGTTCAAGACGGTCATTCTTTCTCAAGTCCTCCAGGCCCTTCAACTTCAGGATTGGTTGGTGTCTCTGGACCTCAAGTATACTTACTTTCATGTGCCGATCCATCCCGCGCTCAGGAAGTACCTGAGGTTTGCGGCTGGCGACTCGCACTTTCAGTTTTGGGTCCTGTCGTTCGGATTGACCTCCGCCCGAGGGTCTTCACCAAGCTCATGGTGATGGTGGCAGCGTACCTCAGGCGAGGGGGGGGATTCACGTCTACCCCTACCTGGACGACTGGCTGATCATGGCGCGCTCTCCCGAGCTAGCGATGGATCATCTCGGTGTCACCTGCTGCACCCTCCACAGGCTGGGCTTCTCCCTGAATTTCAAGAAGTCGCATATGACATCTTCCCAGCAGCTCCAGTACATCGGGGCTGTGTTAGAAACATCCTTGGGGAAGTGTTTGCCTCCCAAGGTCAGGGCTCATCACATTGTGCAGATGATGGACAAGTTGCAACATGCCAAGAGTCTCCCGGCTTTCGAATTCTTAAGGTTGCTCGGCCTCATGGCATCCTGCATTTTTCTGGTGCTAGAGGCCAGGCTAAGGATGAGATCCCTGAACTGGGTCCTCAAGATGCAGTGGTCACAGTTTTCCGGCAAGATGTCGGATCCCATTCAGATTCCACTCTCGGTCTCCGAGGATCTTCTGTGGTGGGCCAACGAAGGGAACCTGATGAGGGGGGAACCGTTTTGGCAACCGTGGCCGGAGGTGACTGTATTGACGGATGCTTCCCTCCCAAGATGGGGCACTCATGCCAACGATTTGACAGTCAGCGGTCGTTGGTCTCTGTCGGAGTCCAAACTCCACATCAGTCTGTTAGAGCTGAGGGCCATCAGGCTAGCCCTGAAGGCTTTTCTGCTTTCTGTGCGGAGGAAGAGTGTCCTGATCATGACTGACAACACAGTGGCCATGCATTACCTCAAGAAAAAAAGGGGGGTAGGGTCATTCCCGTTGTACAGAGGGGCAATGCAGCTCTGGTTTTGGGCCATCCAGCAGGAAATTTCGATCTCGGCAGGTCGATCTCGGCAGGTCAATGCGGCGGCGGACGCTCTGATCAGGCAGAGAACGATCTCTCACGAGTGGGAGTTGGCTCAGGAAGTCCTTCAGGAGATCTTCGCCCTTTGGGGAACCCCGCAAGTGGATCTCTTCCCCACCAGTGTGAACCGGAAGTGCGAGAGATTCTGCTCAAGCGAATTTCCTCCAAGATGAGCCTTAGGAGACGCGTTCGTGGTGGATTGGTCATTCCCATTGTTGTACGCGTTTCCTCCAGTCCCCGCATTCCTCAAGTGTTGCGGAGGTTACGGAAGTTCGGTTCCCACAAGATCCTCATTGCTCCAGATTGGGCCAGGAGAGCATGGTACCCAGACCTTCTAGAAATGTCCATCTGCCCTGCACACCGTCTTCCATACCAAGAGGATCTGCTCTCTTGAGGCGAGTGGGGGGGGGGGGGGTCAGGTTCTCCGTCCAGAGGTCAAGACTCTCAACCTTCATGCTTGGTATCTGAAAGGTTGAGGTATAAGGATTGGGACCTCCCGGATGACGTGATGGAGGTGTTGCTTTCGGCCAGGCAGCCTGCAACAAAATCCCTGTATCGTTGCCTTAAGTTCTGCGACTGGCGCAGAGATCACAATGTTGATCCTTTTCAGTGCTCCATTCCTATGGTTTTATCTTTCTTACTTTCTTTGGCCCACAGAGACCTTCAAGTGGGTACCTTTAAAGGTTACCTGGGGCGCTGTCTATCTTTAAGCGCTCGTCCGAAGAATGTTCTTACTTTAAGATTCCTATGATTTTTCAGTTTCTTAAAGGACTGACTAATGTATTCCCGCCGTCCACTTTCCAGGTACCGGTTAGGGATTTGAATTTGGTTTTGAAATGTCTCATGGGCGCTCCGTTTGAACCTTTGCACTCTAGTCCTTTGAGATTACTGTCCTTCAAGACTGTGTTCTTGGTTGCGGTTACTTCCGCTCGCAGAGTGTGTGAATTGCAGGCACTTTCATCTAAGCCACCTTTTACTGTGTTTCACAAGGACAGGGTTGTACTGCGAGTACGTCCCTCTTTTCTGGCTAAGGTAGTATCTGAATATCATTTGAGTCAAAAGGTGGTGCTTGTAACGCTTACCTTAGACTCCTCGGGGACACCACGTGATATTCGGAAACTTCTCAGGGTGCGCAGTTATCTTTTGTTCACTATCCCAACTGGACTCTCAATCTATGCCATAAAAACAATTACCACACCAAATAACTGAGTGATTCCTGAAGTAGGGGAAAATAAGAACCTTTTCCAAAAAACTGCATAGTTTGGTTACCTTAGTTGGTGATTTAGTTAGCTCTCCATCCTGCTTCTGTGCAGGGGCGCGTGTTCTGAAGAAGGGATGTGAGAAGGAAGGATGAATTGCCCAATATGGAATTTACCTATCAACAGAACTACACTACTGTGACTGGAGAATGAAGGGAACACTACGGAACACCTAGAAACACCTAAAAGGGTACACTTCCTAACAGTGCTCAGACAGGAATGGTTTCGCTAGCCAACTAATTGCAAGAAACACCCAAATGTGTCTAAAACTGAAGTGCACAACTCGAAAGATTTTAGATTCCTAAATGTGTAAACTTAGTGTACCTAATGACGACAGAAAACAAGAACACTACTGTTCCTAGAAACAATATTCTCCACACAACCCCCTTCTGTGAGGCAGATACAACTAGTATGGTTTTAGCATTCACTTGCGCACTAAGAACGAATGTGTGAAGAGCCCCTATGGCACCTTTAGTAATGGAGAAAACTAGATGAGTAAAAATACTTGCTGTGATACAAGGGGCGACAACTGAAACGAGCGCCTCGAAAATTCTCCTCACAAATTACGCCAAAAGGAAAAGCGTACACTGCCAGCTAAACGCTGACGAACGCCAACTTCACACAGGGTTCACAGAAATAGGGAGTGCGGACTGAACGGGAAAAGCAATAACCAGGGCACTACTAAAAGGGTATCTATGGAATACTAAGGAAGCTGAGGAATTCCTGTCAGAGGGCTGAACCGCGGTAAGCGTTCGCTGAAACAGCTGAAGACGCGAAGCGCCGTTGAGCAAAGGGGAGGGGCTTAAATACTCCAGAGTGACAGAAAACTAGACTGCTGGCCCAAACTAGAGGTTGTAACATCAGGCCGCCATGTTGTGTGATGAGGAAGAGTCTAACCTACCTATCCTTAGACCAGCAGGAAATCTTGGAAATTCTTTTGCGAGGGAACCCCGTAATCATGACAGTGCTTCCATCTTTCTACCCTCCTCCTCATCCTGGTAAGGAAGAGGAGCAACTCCGTCGTTTGGATCCGAGGAGAGCTCTGAGCTTTTACTTTTCTAGGATGTCCAAGGTCAGAGTGGACGATCAACTCTTTGTGGGATATGCTGGACCAATTGGGCCAGGCCGTTACCAAACAGACCTTGTTCAGGTGGATTATCCTCACCATTAGGGAGTGTTACCGATTGGCAGGTAAGGACCCTCTTGAAGGGTTGCAAGCTCATTCCTATAGGGGCGTGGCTACTTCCACAGCCCTACAGCGGGGGGTTCCTATTAGGAACATTTGTGATACAGCCACATGGGCTTCCATCCCCACCTTTGTTAAACATTACTCCCTGGATACAATCCATGGTCAGGATATGGCCTTCGGTAAGGCGGTTCTTTATTCCGCAATCTGATTGGATACTCAAAATTCTTTTTCCCTCCTCCATTTACTGGTACTTCTTTGGGAGTCTGTGGAATATGTTGGAGGACACAATCCATTCGAAGAACAAGTTACTTACCAACTGGTAACGTTCTTTCGACTGGATGTTCCTCCAAGGTATTAAACATCGCCCTCCCAGACTGCACCACTGGAGAATTTCCTATGCGATTGCAGCTTACGTTTCTGCAAGGCTATGTGCAGTCAAGCAGGCATGAGATTGGTGCCACACGTTCTGAGGGAAAAAACTTAAACTGAGGCTACGGGTGCCGTGCATCCCATTTATAACATCCGGAGACGTCGCCCTCGATGGAGGCCTTTGAGGGACATCGACCCGAAGTCGACGCAGACGCCCTCTGCTGAAAAAGTTTCCGAAGTGCACAGCTGTGGACATTACATGTCAAAGATGTGGAATACGTTGGAGGAACTTCCAGTTGAAAGAACGTTACCAGTAGGTAAGTAACTTGTTCTTCTCTTCCTCCTTCTCTCCCCAGCTAACCTTTTTTCTTTTCTTTCCTCCCGCATTCTCCTCCCTAACTCTGTTCAGTTTTTGCTGACTGGTTGCCTGGTTCACCTCCTGAGACTGCATGTCCCAGGCTCCCCCGCGAGTCTTTTGCACTTACATCCGGGCCGCTGCACTTTGTTAAACATTACTGCACTTCCTCCACTCCCCTCCCTTCTCTGCACCTCTCTCTGTATATATGCATGACCTAAATGTACTAGGACCAGTTAGTTTGTCTGTCCTGCACCCCTGTTTCTCCAGCATGGGGTCTGGCATGGATTCACATGCTCATGAATATTCCCCGTCGTCAGGCTGGGAATCCTCGGTAAAGAAAAAACCAGTATCAGTTTCGTTTCTGATCTGTCTTTCGTAGCAATAACCAATCACTGGTCTCTGCGTCATACTGACCACAGCCAATGACTGCCCTCTACCTAAGCACCGCCTCTGGCAGCCATCTTCAGATTTTTACCGCACGTTCATGTGTTGGGATCCTCGTGCTATTGCTCTCGAGCGTTAGTGCTATATTTTTCGCGCTTTTTTCACAAAAACTTCGATTCTTCGGTCAAAGAGCCTCAAGCTCCACCGATCCTACATCCGATCTACGGGGACCCGTGTCGGATTCATCTGTGCCCCTCAAGGGTGAAGATTTCGTCGAGCTACGCTTCGGAGGACTCCAGAAGCTTCTCAGGCCCGGTCTCGGAGATGGCCCAGGAGAAGGGAAGCTCGACGCCCGGAAAGCTGTTCAGGGTCTGCCCTGGATGCCAGCTGCAGAACGTCTTTAAGGAGGACGAACACTCTTTCTGCCTTTACTGCCTTCATGAGGACAAAACGCACGTGGAGAAGGACTGTGCGTTTTGCGGCAACATGTCGGAACGGACCATGAAGGACCGTCATCAACGTCTCGCCAACTGGCTGCAGGGTAAGAGCCCGTCTGGCGAGAAGAAGAAGAAATCCGAGCGGTCTTCTAAGACC
Organism: Ambystoma mexicanum; assembly: GCF_040938575.1. NCBI lineage: Eukaryota > Metazoa > Chordata > Amphibia > Caudata > Ambystomatidae > Ambystoma > Ambystoma mexicanum. The sequence continues at coordinate 302,491,868 of NC_090941.1, forward strand.
TTTGAGGGCGCCCCGGCGACGGGGGCCCAACAGAAGGCCAAGCACCGCGAGTCCGCTGGCACCGGGAGCGCCGAACGGTCGGGCTCTACGGGCGCCAGGCAGGGCGCACCCTCCCCGGCACCATCAACCACGAGCCAACGCTCTGGGTCGGGTAAGAGGAAGGCCGAGCACCCGGCGAAGCTCCTGGAGAGGCCCCGGTCGAGCTCGAAGGCAGAGGAGGAGCGTGGCAGTGCCCCCTCCCTCAAGGACAAGGCGGTGAGCGCACCTAGGGTGGTGAAGGCCTTGATCCATCCGACCAAGCCCTCTATCGAAACGGTCGCGGCGGCCCTGGCCCAGCCTGTGGAGGCTACTCCAGTGGTGGCGACCTCAGGGCCCAGAATCTCCCTGCCTCCTCGGAGGGAGTCTTCTTTTATGCCCATCGATAGGACCCCCGTGAAACCCTCCGTGGAGAAGAAGGGGGGGCAGGGCGTCGTCGTAGATTCGGCCTCAACCTCAGAAGAAGAGCTGGTCGAGGTCTTAAGCCACGGCCTAGGCGTGGAACAAGACCAGCCCGTCGGAATGGGTCCCGACGCAGGCGACGACGACGACATCGTCGAGGATGCCGACGGGGCCCCTGCTCGCCCGTCGGATTCCCCTCTGCCAGCGCCGCGAGACAACTCGGCGGCCATTTTGTTGGCCATACAGTCCTTATGCACTGAGATAAGGACGAGGCTACCGTTACCGACGGAGGAACCTCTCCCGTCGGGGGATCCAGAACCGGGACCTTCTGGTGTTCCCCCTGCCAAGAAAAGAAGGATCCATCCTCCACCTCCTTTTCAACCGTCGCGCCCCGTCCAGCCCTCCTCCCCGTCCACCCGAGGGGATGATACGGGGACTGACACGGCAGCGACGGGTACGGACGACGAGGCATACGACGAGGATTTTCCGTCGTCGCCCCCCACCAGGGCTTCTCCGCCCGACGAGATCGGATCTTTCCATTCCATGATCTCCAGGGCTTCCGAGCTTTTTCAACTCTGCCCCGAGGAGAAGAAAAAGGAAGGCTTCCTTTATCAGCGGCGCGAGGCCAAGAGGAAGACGGTCCTCGCAGTGCCTCTGTTGGACGACATTTGGGATGAGGGCCTTTCCCTCCTCAAGAACCCTTCCACGACGCCAGCTAGAAGAGACCGGTACGAGAAGAAGTACCGGGTCCCGGACACGGCCCCCCTATGCCTCCGGGCGCAGCCATCGAACTCGTCCCAAAGAGGCTTCGGGGCTCCGGAGTCTACTCGCGATACTTCCTCGTGAAGAAGAAGACGGGAGGATGGCGCCCCATCCTAGACCTGCGACGGCTGAACAAGTTCATCAAGGCGCAGAAGTTCCGGATGGTCACCTTACAGCACGTCCTGGGTCAACTGGAGGAAGGAGACTTCCTGTCGTCGTTGGATTTGGAGGATGCCTACTTCCACATTCCAATCCTAAAGGGGCACCGAAAATTCCTCAGGTTCGTGGTCCAAGGGCGTCATTACCAGTTCAAAGCCCTTCCCTTCGGACTGCGGTCGGCACCCAGGGTATTCACCAAGTGCCTCGCACCGGTGGCGGCGCAGCTGCGCCGCGAGGGGATTCACGTCTACCCCTACCTGGACGACTGGCTCATCCGCGCCAAGACGAAGGAGCTCGCCGTGGTCCACACGGCAAGGACCGTCCAACTCCTCACGGACCTGGGATTCTCCGTGAACTACACCAAATCCCACCTGGTGCCCGCGCAAGTCGCGCTGTTTCTGGGAGCGAGGCTCGACACAGTGTCCCTTCTGGCCTCCCCGTCGGAGGAGAGGACCAGGACCATCTTGGGCAAGGTGCAACGGATGCTGGTGGCCGACGCGGCCAAAGTGAGATCCATCAAGTCCCTCCTCGGGATGATGTCTTCCTGCATCTACCTCATTCCCATGTGCAGGCTCCGGATGCGCCCGTTGCAAGAATTCCTGGATGCGCGCTGGATCCAGACGACGGGCAGCTTCGAAGAAAGGATCAAGCTCGACGAGAGTTTCCGGCGAGCGATACGGTGGTGGGGCACCCGCGCGCATCTGACGGCGGGCATGGACTTCCAGACCCCAGCCCACCAGGAGACTGTGACCACGGATGCCTCCCTGGAAGGGTGGGGAGCGCACACCGAAAATCTGCACGCGAGGGGACTCTGGCTCCCGACGGAGAAGTCCCTGCATATCAACGTCCTGGAGCTCCGTGCAGTGTTTTGGGCCCTCAGGTCCTTCCTTCCGTCCCTGAAGGGCAAGGTGGTGAGGATCTTCACCGACAACACCACCACCATGTTTTACATCAGGAAACAGGGCGGAACCAGGTCCCCAGCGCTGTCCAAGGAGGCGCAGGACCTGTGGCATTGGGCCGTCGCCCAAGGGATTTTTCTGGTGCCGTTTCATCTGGCAGGGATAAAAAACACCATCGCCGACTCACTCAGCAGGGAGCTGCGCTCGTGCCACGAGTGGGAACTACGGCAGGATCTGGTGGATCGCCTCTTCCGACGGTGGGGCACACCCCAGATCGACCTGTTCGCGACGGCGACGAACACCAAGTGCCGGAGGTTCGCCAGCAGGTTTCCCCAGACGAGGAGCATGGGCGATGCTTTCTCGTTCCCCTGGGAGGGCCTGTTCCTCTACGCGTTCCCTCCCTTGCCTCTGCTAATCCGGCTCGTCAACCAGCTCAAGAGGTCACGGTGCAGGATGATCCTCGTCGCACCTGCGTGGCCGAGGCAGATATGGTTCCCGGACCTTCTGGACTTGTCAGCGTCCCCGCCGATCAAGCTGCCGGCGGACGCAGACCTACTCTCCAGGGAAGGAGGCGCCATCCTCCACCACGACCCGAAGTCGCTGAACTTGCAGGCCTGGCTCCTGCAGCGCTAGAGTTTGGAGGATACGACATACCGGCCGATTGCAGAGAGGTTCTTGCAAAGGCCAGGGCGTCCTCGACTCTTAAATGCTACGGACACAAATGGAAGAGGTTCTCTGTCTGGTGCCACGCACAGAAGATTAACCCTCTACGGATTACGGCTCCCCAAGTACTGCCGTACCTGCTGACGCTGGCCAAAGCTGGACTGGCACACGCGTCCATCAAGATTCATCTTGCTGCGATCTCCCGATACACCAGAACCACGGGGCGGACGTCCTTGTGGTCTCATCGTCTGGTGAAAGAGTTCATGAAGGGACTATTCAGATCGTTCCCGCCGGTGAAGGCTCCGGCCCCGGCGTGGGAGCTCAACGTGGTGCTGACCAAGCTCATGGGACCTCCGTTCGAGCCTCTGCACTCGGCCCCGTTGAAGTTTCTATCGTGGAAAACAGCTTTTCTCGTGGCCATCACCTCCGCACGACGAGTGGGAGAGATCCAGGCCCTTTCCTGCAAGGCCCCGTACTTGACTTTCCACGACACGAGGGTAGTGCTCAGGACGCACCCCTCCTTCATGCCCAAGGTACCGTCGGACTTCCATCTCAACGAACCCTTGGTGTTACCTGTGTTCTTCCCGTCGCCTTCGTCGCCGGCTGAGAGGACTTTGCACTCGCTGGATGTAGCTAGAGCGCTGAAGTTCTACGTGGATCGCACGAAGGGTTTTCGGAAGACGTCACAACTCTTTGTGAACTTTGGACCTGTCAATCAGGGGAAGGCTCTCTCGAAGGCTTCCATCTCCAGATGGCTCTCCGGCTGTATCATGTACTGTCACCGGTTGGCAAACCGACCGCTGCCTGGCCGTCCGAGAGCCCATTCCACCAGAGCGATCGCAGCTACCACGGCGTTCCTATCTGGTGTGCCCCTGCTGGACATATGCAGGGCTGCTACGTGGAGGTCGACGCACACCTTCACGAAATTCTACTGCGTCGACCGGGATTCCAGGGAGGAGTCCAGGGTCGGCCAAGCAGTGCTGCGCAACCTGTTCGCCTGAGGTGAGCCTGGTGAGGAGGTAAGATGCTTAATGTTGAGTTGATGTGATGCTTAATGTTGAGCCTTTGCCACCTCCCGTGGTTGTGCATGTGTGTACTGCTATGTATTCTTTATTCATGAGCATGTGAATCCATGCCAGACCCCATGCTGGAGAAGGAACAAGTTACTTACCTGTAACTGTTGTTCTCCAGCATGGGTCTGGCATGGATTCACATGCGAACCCTCCCGCCTACCCCTCTGCGGCTCTTCACTTGGTCATACTGCCACTTCACGTGCTTCCAAATCTGAAGATGGCTGCCAGAGGCGGTGCTTAGGTAGAGGGCAGTCATTGGCTGTGGTCAGTATGACGCAGAGACCAGTGATTGGTTATTGCTACGAAAGACAGATCAGAAACGAAACTGATACTGGTTTTTTCTTTACCGAGGATTCCCAGCCTGACGACGGGGAATAATTATGAGCATGTGAATCCATGCCAGACCCATGCTGGAGAACAACAGTTACAGGTAAGTAACTTGTTCCTTATTCTGTCCCCCCTCCCGAGCTTGGTCTCAACTGTGCCACTTCATGCACTTGCACTAGGACAAATGTTGTCAGGCCTAGTATGATAGTTTTTCTGTTTAGATCATTCGGAATCTTCAAGGCCTAAGAATGATACAGTTTTCCCTTGTTACCTTCCCACCTTGAAGCGCTTTGAAGCACTTCATATGTGTATAAGTGCTATATAAATAAAAAATAAATAAATCCTAGGGAAGGTACAGCGCCAGTCGTCGGTGCGGTCAGCTACTGTGCGACCTGTCAAGTCGATGCTGGGCATGATGTCCTCCTGCATCAACCACATCCTCCTTTGCAGACTACGGATAAGGCCTCTCCAGGAGTTTCTGGATACAAGTCTCGGGATCCTGGACTGACAAGATCACCCTCAATGAGGCGTTCTGACGAGCAATACAACATGATGTCCTCAACAGTTTTAGCCATCGTGGATAGAGCAAGAGAAGGATGGTTGGATCCTTATATAATAATCTGCAGTGACTTAAACATTCACTGTTTTGACTTTAATAAAGATCTCATTAATTTCGATAACTTAATGGAAACTGACTCGGAGGCCAGAGGTTTGGCATGGCTGCTAAGAAATATTGACATCCTAAATAGGACAACCAAAAGCGATAATTCACCGAACACTACTTGGCGAAACACTACTGGAGAAAAAATTCTAGATTATATCTTTGTCTCGAATAACATGCAGAAATATGTGAAAGATCTGCAGGTAATAGAATCCTTACAAAGCGACCACAACATCTTAAAATGTACATGCTCTTGCCTCAACGAAACAGAAAAGGAAAGTATACTGTGTCCCCCCTGTCAGAGCTATCACCTCCCCCCCCCCCCCCGACAGCCATCTCTCCCCATGTGATCCACCCTCCAGAATACCACCTTCAGGATCAGGTAGCGCTGGATTTCCCCTGGCCACATGGGAGGGGACTTTAGGCTAGGGATTAATGATGACTCCACAGGATTCATCACACTTCAGAGCACATTCAACCATGGGTGTAGATGCCACATCGGCACTCCAGAGGGGAGTCCCTACTCAAGACTCCAAGTCCAGGTCCAAGACGGAACTGATGATTGTGGGGTCTACTAGTTTGATCTCCAAGCTGGACCCCCGGTACAGAAATGTCCATCTCGGAGAAGTAAAGATCAATACCCTCAAGAAGGAAAAGTCCCTTGGGGTCATTCTGGACCAGAACCTTTCCATGAAGGCTTGCGTCGGGAATGTGGTCTTTGGAGCTGCCTACTATCTAAGACTCTTTGCACATTTTTGTCCCATGATTTCCCAGACCAATGCGGAAATGCTAGCAAGAGCCATAGTAGGTGATAAAATGGATTATTGCTGTAGTCTCCTGTCTGGAATCAGCAAAACTGAGATAAATCGGCTCCAGGTAATCCAGAACGGGCCGTGAGGGTGGTCATGGGTTTAGCTAAACGTGACCACGTCACGCCAGCCAGAAGAACTTTGCACTGGCTCCATGTGGAGGCGAGAATTCATTATCGGCTCCTCTTAATCACTTTTAAGAGCCTTCTGGGTGGGGCGTGGCTAGCGCACGACAAGATGGCCGTCTAGCCCGTGAGCTCCGGCTTCGATCAATCCTGAAGACCGACCATCCTTGCTCAGGGCCGCCCTAGCAGCACGATCAACACGCCGTTGTGTGGCGTACGGTCGCGGCCCCCACTCATCCAAAACTGGGGTTTGGGCACCGGACCGTGAGGAAGATACACCGCCCAGAAAATCCGGCGGCCTTTGGCCGCGTCGCTGGCCGCCTGCGGGCTCCGCGCGCTACCCATCCGGGGCCGCGGGGGGAGGGGCCGCGTGCGAATACACATCCTGTCCGCGTGTGGCCCGCCTAGACCTGGTGGACGCGGAGGCTCCCTGCTGGTGCCTTGGTTCTGTGGACCGGGGGTCTGACGGGGGCAACTGTCGGATCGCCCGCGCGTCTCCCCTGCTTTTCCTGAGCCTGCGCGGAGCCCGTGGAGGACTACTGCGACGACATCTGCGGGGTCTGGCTGGACGGCTCCCGCCACAAGTAGGTCCGGTGTGGTGGCTGGCGGAGGGAGGACCGTCCTCAACTAGGGACTGGCACTGGAGGGTGTGGACGCACTCGGGGAGATCCCCCCCGGACAATAATCCTACGGAGCCCGCCACACACATAGCGAGACTCCTTGCGCCCCTGGTGCGGGCCTAGGCGGCTGGGGCATTGGACTACGCGACACAATATTACCCGTATGCCTAAACTTGGCGGTTACACGCATCGGCATGCAGTGTGCTGCTGACCCCGTGGTCACCTATCCGTAACTCTCCCCTATAAGGGCCACTGCGACCTTGCCTGGTTGGTTCCCACTGCGGCTTCGTTGGACTCGCCCCCACCCCGGCTCGCTCCCCATTGCATATGGGCCGCCACGATTTGAAGGGAGCGCGCTCCAGGAAAACCGGTCCAATGGACTCCTTTGCAAGTGCTCAGCCCAGCGGGTCCGCGGATCCGCCAACGCAGCGGGCAGCTGGATCGCCCGAGCTGCCAATGGAGGAGAGGGTGGATAGACTGATGGCTATGGTCCAGGGTGGCTTCTTGGCGGTGAATACAAAACTCGATGACATTGGGGCAACAATTAGCTCCCTCAAGGCGAGGGTGGACAAGGAGAGTGCCCGCACCACTGAGGCCGAGGGTAGAATCGCCACCAACGAAGAGGCGATAGCACAACATGACCGTGACATTGCCCAACTGAAGGGGGACCTCCGGAAAACTCTTAATAAGTGTGAGGATCTGGAATCTCGTTCAAGGAGAAATAACATAAGGCTGGTCGGGGTGGCCGAAACCTTCGGTAAAGGAGCTATGGAGCGCCAAGTAGAAACCCTCCTGAAGGAACTGCTGGGCCCGGATACATTCTCGGCCCACTTTCTGGTTGAACGAGCACACCGTACATCGGCACCCCCGCCCAAACCGGGCGCTCCGCCCCGTACGATAATCGCCCGTCTCCTAAACTACAGGGACAGAGACGCTATCCTGCGAGCGGCCAGGGAAAAGGGCACCTTGCTACACGAGAATAACAGAATACACATATATCCGGACTTTTCTACGAACGTCCAAACACTAAGAAGATCTTATGAACCCGTCAAGAGGCAGCTAAGGCTGCGCCAGGTCCCGTATTCACTTGTTTATCCGGCGAAAATGAGGATACAGCATGGTGGCCGGGCCCATTTTTTCGAGAATCCAACAGAAGCCATGTTGTATGTTGAGGCCTCCATCCCGCTGCCGACTCGGGACCGGGCTGGGGGTCGCACCCCGCTGCCCCGGGGTGGGGCGGAGCCCAGTGTCCCCGAGGGTTGATGTGATTCTCCTGATGTTGCACTACTATAATGCTGCGGCCTGCTGGCCACTGGGCGGCCCTGAATGTTAATGTTTGGTTTAACGAGGCCACGCAGATCTCTTGGGCTGGAGGCCGCGTGAGTGTCGCTCATACCCCCCAGGAGTGATCCTAGGTTATGGTTCTAAGGGTACATCGTCCAGTTGGGGTTGATGATGCGGGTGGGGGGTGGGGATGGGAAAATGGCACGGTTAGGCCAGCTGTTATGCCGGCTCTGTTGGGGGATTGTACGTTAAGTGTTGCTATGTTTAAACTTGAGAGCAGTTCTATAGCAGGTCCTTCGTTTCCCTTACACGGGGGACTAGAGGGTGGGCTCCCACTTGATTTGTGGTATGAACATGACACGGGACAATAAAGGACTAGACATCAAGCTCCTATCATGGAACATCCGGGGGTTGAATAACCCAGTTAAGGCAAGAAAGATCTCAGCGTATGTGGTACGACATAACCCCCAAATACTGTTTATGCAGGAAACGCACGCACTTGGACAGGTTAATGTTAAATTTTTGCCTAAATGGGGACCCCACAGGTATTACACTGATTACTCGTCACAATCCAGGGGAGTGCTGACCCTTATACACCCTAAACTATGTTTCAAATATCAGTCCAGCAAAATAGACCCACAGGGGAGATATGTGTTGGTAGTGGGGGAGTTGGCGGGACATCAGACGATCCTGATTAACACATATGGCCCTAATCTAGATGATCCACAGTTTTATAGTACCCTGGCAGATATGTTAATCTCGTTCGGGGAAGCGCGGGTCGTCTGGGGTGGAGATCTCAATATGATACTGGATCAATCCCTAGACCGCTCATCGACGGCCCCTAGGGCCCCCGCTAGGGCGGCACTGGTGGTTAAACAATTGATGGAACAGATGGGCATGTTTGATGCATGGCGAGCACTACACCCGAAAGAGAAGAAATATACTTTCTACTCGTCAGTGCACGATTCACACTCGCGCATTGATTACTGGATCATTAGTCAATCCCTGGCCGAGGCTATCTCCAGATGTGATATACACCCCCGTACCCTTTCTGACCACTCACCGATAACACTAGATATAAATTTGAGGGACGCCCTCCCCCCAGCGAGAAGATGGAGAATGCCACCCACAATCCTCAGAGACCCCAATGTATGTGAGTCACTGCATGTGGAGATCGCAGAATTTTTGGAAATAAACGAGGGTTCAGTCCCGAGTTATGCGACTCTGTGGGAAGCATTTAAGGTCTGGGTCAGGGGTAATATCCTGGGGAATCGACAGGTATGTTGAAGTCGGTGCGGGAGGAGCTGGGTTCTACTGAGACGAAGCTTGATTTACTACAGACCGAATACAGTATTACACAGAACAAGGAAACCCTTGCTCAACTGCACACAACACTGGACGAGTTCCATAAACTAGCTCATAGAGAGGTCCTGTACATGGCCGCACCGGCCAGAGCACGACGGTATGGGGAGAGTAATAAGGCCGGGAGGTTCCTCGCCAACATGCTTAGATCTGACAGGCACCACAACCCGATCCCGAGTATATACGCCCCTGACGGCGCACTGGTGAATGGAGAACGGGACATTAACTCGGCATTCATGGAGTTTTACTCCACTCTTTATTCCAATCATGATCAAAAAAATAAAGAAGACACGTTCAGATATCTGGACAACCTTGACCTTCCCACACTAACCGATGCGACCCGGGAGGCGCTAGATAGTCCCATTACTGTGGAAGAGATTGTTGAGTCCATAAAGGCCTTATCGAATGGTCGCTCCCCTGGCTCTGATGGTCTACCCGCGGAGCTATATAAAGAGTTCAGTGATGAATTGGCCCCGCTGCTGTTGAAGGTATGGGGGGAAGCTATGGACCGGCAGGTGCTTCCGGAGTCAATGAGGGAGGCAATCATTACTGTTCTTTTGAAACCCCGTAGACCAGCACACGACATGGCGTCCTATAGACCCTTATCCCTAATTAACACTGATGCAAAAATTTTTGCAAAGGTGCTGGCCACTAGACTCCTCCCGTTTATGTCAATCCTTGTCCACCCCGACCAGGCGGGCTTTATTCCAGCCCGATCTACTGCCCTAAATTTGAGGCGCCTCTTTAATGTCATGGCACAGTTAGACCCGGATGCCAAGGCGGCTGTAATTGCACTAGATGCCGAGAAAGCATTTGATTCGGTGTCTTGGACCTACCTTTTTTTGGTGTTGGAGCGGTTTGGCCTGGGTCGCTACTATATCAACTGTGTGCGTTTGTTATATACACAGCCGACAGCTAGGGTCTTGACTAACGCCACTCTCTCCCCCGCTTTCCACCTATATAGGGGGACTAGACAGGGATGCCCATTTTCACCCATACTTTTTGCTTTAACCATCGAACCAATGGCGGAATTCATACGCCAACACCACGCGCATAGAGGGCTTAGGATGTCTGGACCTCAGATTATCTCGCTTTATGCGGACGATACCCTGTTATACGTCCGAGACCCCATCGAGAACGTAAAACACATCATGGCAGATATACAGGAATTCTCGGAACATTCTGGATACAAAATCAATGTGCCTAAATCCGAAATATTCCCCCTTACGGATGGCACAGGGGACCTGGCTGGTATAGAGGGTTTCCGTTTTGCCCCCTCCACAGTAAGGTACCTGGGGATATTAGTTGCTCGAGACAAAGACCTGCTATACGCACATAACCATGGGGAATTGCTAACAACTCTGGTGACTAAGCTTCAGATGTGGGCTAACCTGCCACTATCACTATACGGGAGGGTGGCGTTACTAAAGATGGTGGTTCTCCCCAAGCTCCTTTATTATTTCAATAATATCCCTCTCTGGCCTGGTAAACCTTTCTTCATTAAACTTAAATCTCTTGCTTCCTCGTTCATTTGGTCTGGGAAGACGGCCAGGATGGGGTGGGATAAGATGGTGGAACCTTTCGCTAAGGGTGGCATTGCTGCACCAGACTTTGAGTTATATTATTTATGTGCACAAGCACAATTCGTAAAACACTGGTTTGATCCTAAGGACACCGCTCCACACATATCTATTGAAAAACACTCTGTCCGCCCTAACGACATACGTTCAGTCCTCCTTAATCCACGTTACGGTGGCACATGCCCATTTGACCCGGTATATACAACGACGCAGGCCTGGGCCAAGATATACAGAAGAATCGACGTGGAATCCCCCTACGACCCGGAAGTTCCCTTATGGGACTTCCCTGGCCTCTCCCCCACGTTTGATCGGGCCCTCCAGCAATCCTGGGATCCTAACAAGCTTTTTACACTGGGCGATATGTTCCCTGAGGGGGAATTCTGTGATCTCATAGATTTCGTTGCTGTGGTGGGCAGAGGTCAACTTAAACACCTCCAATACTACAGAATGAGGGCGGCCTTTTCGGCGAAATGGCCAACATTCCCACAAGAACCCCACTCCCATGAATGTATTAGATCAATGGTGTCTTCAGATAGCTGTGGCAAGGGGGTCTCCATGTTATACACCCTGGTTCAAGCCCACTCCCCATCACGTAACATGATGAGAGAGGTCTGGGAACGAGACACAGGCACCCAGATAGATGAGGTCCGCTGGGCCCGGTACTGTCAACTAACCCGATCGGTGTCTATGAACTCTGGACTACGTCTAATCCAATTTAAAGTACTGAACCAACTCCATTATTCCCCCTCCAGGGTGGCTAAATTTGTGGATACGTGTACGGGCGCCTGCCCTAAATGCGACTCCCCTGCTGCTGGGCCTTATCACATGTACTGGATGTGTCCCAGGGTGGCTGAATTCTGGAGGGAAGTGGCAACGCTCCTCGAAGACATTACAGCCATTCCGGCAGACCTCTCGCCCCTGAAATATCTCCTGGGCGACATAGGGAAGGTGAAGGAAACTACGAGGAGGCTATTCAATATATCATGCGTCATCGCAAAACGTTGTATCCTTAAACACTGGAAATCCCCCAATGCCCCGACTAGGGCCTCCTTCCTGAAGGAACTATGTATGGTAAATGATGATGAAGAATTGTTTATACTATCAGTGCCGTCGCCCTCTCGCCCCAAGGACATCTGGTCACTGCTGCGCTTCTATCTTTGTGACCTGGATTCAGACTCGGACACAGCATCTGAACACACACCCTGATTTGTGTTATCTGCCTATCTTACCAGTGATGCTTTTTGTACTTATACTATGAATACTGTGATGTCCCACTGTTGAATGCTCCCTCTTTGTATGTTAATGACAGTGTATAGATTAATGCCGTACTTGTGAACTGCTCTCTTAATAAAAACATGTTAAAAAAAAAAAAAGAGCCTTCTGGGTACTATGCCCTGCTATCTGAACAAACTTATTACCTTCAAGACCACCTCCCGATCCCTCAGGTCTAATGAGACAAAAAGACTAATGATTCCAAGAAGCAAACCCAAAAGGGTGGTAAAAGGAGCTTTTGCCATAGCGGCACCGGCGGCTTGGAACAGCATGCCGTTGGATCTTAGGCTGGAAACAAAACTAGAGCCTTTCAAGAAAAAGTAAAAAAGCGTGTTGCCCCTTCTACTCTCTGGTTGCCCCCCGTTCATGTTCCATGTGTGTATTCGCCATCATGTCTCTGGGTCCATTGCTGCGCATTATAAGTTCAATAAAGTAAAGTAAAGACATATGTCAAGTGGCCATGAGGGCTCCTGTCCACACTTTTGTGAAACATTACTGCCTGGACAACCTGTCGGGATGGCTGCTTTGGTAAGGCCGTCCTGCAGCACGTTTTCGTTTATCACCAGCGGAGCTCGCTCCGCCTGCATTTTGGTACTGCTGTGGGAGTCTATATAAGATGAGGAATCCGTTGGAGGACACAATCCATTAAAAGAACAAATGACTTCCGGGAATGTTCTTTCTGATGGATGTTCCTCCCACACATTCCTTATTGCCCTCTCAAACTACCCCACAACCAGGGAGAGCCCACAATCGGGGAGCCCCCCGCCCCTATTGCTTTCTCTTTAAACGCTGTAGGAAGTCCCGTATGGTTCATGATCCCCAATGCGGCTGAGCACGGGGAAAAACGAGTAACTGTGGTCATGGGGCATGGTGCTGGTTATTTGAACAGATGGCAATGTAATGTCTGTACTAGACGACCGCTAGCGCCAAAGATCCTTGAAGCCTGAGCCGCACGGTACCCCACACTATCATAGGTTCCTGACACCTGCTAACATAGGAAGAGTATATCTAAGATGAGGAATGCGTAGGAGGAAGAGCCATCAGAAATAGCATTACCGGAGGAAAGTAAATTGGTCACTGGGTTGTTCTTCAACTTTAAAACACTTGGACTGTCTGCTGGCTTTGCCAGCAGCTGTTCAGCCTACTTTAGACTCCTAACCACTTGCAAAGAGTTCTATTGGTTCTTGTCACTCTAAGGGCACTAGGCCATGCAATGTTTGGCAAAAGAAGGACTTTCAAAGTTCTTTCAAAGTGCTGAACCTTTAAATTCTTTTTGTTGTTTTTTTTTTAAACCATGTTTTATTTTGTTTTACACTACAATAACTTACAGACATTACATTATGCGTTACCTTACATCACATTGCAAATCTTGTCTATTTTATTCCCCAACTCCCCCCGGCCCCCTCTCCCCAACCCGTCCTACATTGCGCCAGACAGTTCTACAATCTCTTGCTTACTTTCCACCACCCACTCTGATGTCTGCACCCTCCTGTGCAGGACTGTGTTCCGATTCCCTGTTATCTAATGTAGATGTAGCCAGCTCCACAATCAACTGTCTCCAGGCTTCCACCCCCGCCCCCTCTTGGTCCAAGTTCCTGCCAACTGCTTCTTGCCACACCACTGTTTCTGCATTCGCTCATTACAGCAGGTCCCTCCGCCATACCTGGACCCAGATGCCTTGTCTGCGCTTTCCATCCCATTGCTAATCTGCGTTTCGTTGCTCCTTTGCCTAAGAACATTTGATGCAAGGACTACCTTGTTCACGCTTGTCGACTGCTTTCGTACTGCCGTAGAAAGTAAAGGCTGCCAATGACCGAGGTGAATCCGCCGGTGGGTTTCCCGCCACCCGAAGACCCCAGATGCCGCTAAGCTACTGAAGCCAGCTGTGGTCCCGTTTGCTGATGACTCGACATCCCTTGCTGGCCCAACGTTCTTCACTAACTCTTTGCAGCAACTAACCATCGTCGCCGAGGTGCATCGCACGCCTCCCCTGTTGCAGGACATTTTCGCTCACTCGTCAATGAGCACCGCAAGGACTGAAGCTGCTGCCTCAACGACAACGTTCACCTTTTCTTCATCTCGGAAGTTCGACTGCCCGTGGCTCCTGCTTGAAAGGGAGCGCACCCAAGAAGGTCCCGTCGATTCCCCAACAAAGAACTCTACAACACAAGGTACATTTGGGTTACAGAACTATAGAAGAAGATAAGACTCTAATAGACAATATATTGACTGGGCTTGTAGTGCATCTTTATTTACAGGTTGCCCAGGTGGGGGGGATCCTCACACAGAACTGTATAGGTAATGGGGCCAGTATTCTGCCAATTGTCTAACCAACTTATCTTCCGCCAAATCTATGGTTGATATTGTTTTTACTGTGTTGATTCGTATGCTATTTGAACAGAGTACAGTTGATGCATTTTAATGGAATCAGAGTAATCGTGTTACCACCTACAACTGTATATATTTACCATTTTAGAATTGTCGGAGCACAAAGTGTGTTATCGTGATTGTGTATATAACCTTGCACCTTATTTATATAAAGACTGTGTTTTAACTAATACAGTGTGTAGACATTCCTTTGTGGGTGCTTGGAGACCACACTGTACTTAAGACCCAGCCTGCATCACCTCCTGAGAAGCTATTCCTCGATTGCGCGACCATAGCTACCCTATAGAGAATCTTGGCTGGGGTCCTTTGTGCCTCTCCTTTGCCATATAGACAGCAGGAGTACAGACGCCCCACCACCGGTGCGTTTCTTTACACAAGCCAGAGGGGGATCAGATTTCCAGGGTGATAGCCACCTTTGCTAGTGTTTGAGCCACCTCTTCCCAGAATCTATCAATCTTTATGCAGGCCCAGAACATATGTACCAGGTCTGCCTCCACCTCCCCACATTTCGGCCACGATTGTAATGCTGTTTGGCTAACTTTCGCTATTCTATTCGGGGTCAATTATGCCCTATGGGTTATATATAATTGGATCTGTTGGAGCCTTGCGTTCCTGGACACCTTTTTGTGGTACACCGTAGATCTATTCCACACCGGGTCTGACATTGGTTCTTTAAAGTCCGCCTCCCATTGTTGTCTTGTATGTCCAAACTCCTTCCTCACCTTGGACATTAACAACTCATATATCCGCAAGACTTCATGCCCACCTTCTGACACCTCATAAAATGTCTGTCGTCTCATCTGGCTGCCATGGCACTTCGGTCTCGGGCCATCTCCTCCGTATATTCCTCAGTAAGCAGGAATATGTAAGGTGTTGCCTTGGGTACACCCCAGTCTCCTTCATCAATGCTTCAAACCCTTTAAGCAACCCCTCCTCTATCAGATCGGCCATTGTAGCCACCCCTTTAGGTTCCCAGTATTTCCGCACATTCAACCGCAGTTGATCACTCATCCCTTCTAGTGCCACCAGTGGAATCTGTGGGGAATATGGTGTGATATTCCCCATCATCTTGCAGGCTCTACGCCACATTACACACCCCAATCCCATCAGCCTGGGCGCACGGGTTATGCGAGGGTCGGTTATTCATATAACTTTGTTAAAAAATAAATGGGTTCTTGTTCTTTGTAACAGTCTCGACTCATGAGTTTGTTAATCAGATAGCCATTAAGCCACAAATTGCAACTGGCTAGCCACAAAATATACTTCAAAGTTGGGTAGTTGTATCCCCCTAGTTCATAAGAGTTTTGAAGCTTCTCCAGCATTGGATCTTTCATGGATTCACATGCTTAGAAATATTCCCTGTCGTCAGACTGGGACCCTCGGTACACATATATAGCCTTTTCCTATAGGAAAACTTCCGACCCTTTTGTGTCCTATCTACGTCCTTTTAGGACCCGCCTATGCATGCTCCGTAGGCCGTCCCAGTATGAGGCCCGCCCCCACGGCTCCCCTTCAGATTTCAACCGTCTCCAAAGTAGTGGGATCTCCTCGCGTCGTCTTACTATTTTGTACAAGGTTGTGTACCTGGAGTTGGAGTTCGAGGAAATTTTTCCTCCATGTCAGGAAAATGCTGTTCCGTCCGTGCGCGACGTGCGGCTTGAAAAAAGTTTACGAGGGGGACGGACATATGGATTGTATATACTGTCTCCACCCTCATCATTCGGCTGATAACTGCGACATATGCAAAGGGTTTTCTCAAAAGACCCTCAAAGACCGAAATCGACGGCTGGTGGCATGGCTGAATGATGGAGCGGGGGCATACCCCCCTTTGGAGGTAGGCTCCACACAATCGGCGAAAACATCACACCGCGCTGCCTCGTCGGAACCACCAGCGAAGAAATCTCGACCGACGGAAAAAGAGTCATCTCGGAGTCATTCAGCTAGAGAATCCTCATCGAAGAAATCGTCATTTTCATCAAAAAAGCATGACAAGGAAAGGCCGAAATCCTCCTCGGGCGATCACCATAGATCGACCACGAGTCGAGAGTCGAGTGAAGGCAGGCCAAGTGTGGAAAAGGCGGGACCGCCTAAACCACCTGCTAAGTCACTGTCGTCGACGGCGGTCCAGTCATCAGCCTCCACCCTGCCACTGACGCATGTGGTATCCACCGTCCCACCGACAACGACTGCGACGGTGGCCTCGTCAACAGGGGTTCTACAGGAAGCCTGGAGGCCTTAAGTGTTTGATTCGATCCCCCCGGATACTTTACTGCAAGAACAGGCTGTGTCGCTTTCCTCGGGGGGAGGACGAGAGCGGGAGAATAGCTGGCCCGGCAGACCTCAGGCTACGAGTGGTTGACAAGTCGTCGACGAGGGGATCTGGTATACCGGTATCTGCCCCTCTTCTCAATCCACAATCTGTTTTGTCGTTGGAAATTCTGTCCACGCTTCAGTCTTTGGTACAGTCGTTGGACCAGAGACTACCTCAGGTAAACCTGCCACAGTCACCTGTCGACGAGCCGGGCCCGTCCCGTCCACCAACGCACTTACGCACGCCAATCTCAGCACTGGCACCCCAAGAGGAAGGTGAGCTGCCAGATTCGGAGTCTGACAGGGGAGCCATGTCTGATATCTCATCATCCCCCTCCAGGGATCCAACCTGGGAGTCAGAGGTGGAGTTAGAAACCCCAAGAAGCCCAGCTCACCTGTCCCCTCCGGACGACATTGCATCATTCCATTCTATGATGGAGAAGGCGTGTAAGGAATTTGGTTTGTCCCAGGAAGAACAGAAAAAGGACTGTTCTTTGTTCAACCACATGGGTAAGAGAAGGAGGTCTGTGTTCTCAATACCAATACTAGGCCATGTGTGGAAGGAGGGGTTGCAGACAATGCGTCACCCCTTTTCGGAGCCGGCAGTGAAAGGACGCCTTGAGAAAAAGTTTAAGGCTCCAGAGTCTACCCCCAAGTGTTTATCCTCCCAACCAATGCCAGAATCGGTGGTGTCGGCGGCAGCAGCGAGGAAGGCGAAGGCCCAGCACAAGTGCACGACTCCGCCTGAAAACGAAGCAAGACGCCAGGATGACTTTGGCAAAGAAGTGCTATCCGTGGGAGCAACCACAGTAAAGGCCGCAAACTCTCTGGCTATTGTAGCCAGATACGACAGAGGAATGTGGCACAGGCTAGCGCCGTTGCTGGATCATCTTCCGGAAGAGCATAGGAAGGCAGCAATGTTACTTGTCCGAGAGGGTGAGGAAGCCTCCAATCACGCAATAAACATCGCGGTTGACCTCGCTGAGTCAGGCTTCAAGCAAGTCAATAATGGGGTCGTATTACGACGACAGTCATGGCTTAAGTGTACCTACTTCAGACCAGAGGTACAATACAAAGTATTAGATATGCCCTTTGAGGGAGACCTTCTATTCGGAGAGAAGGTAGACGAGGCCCTAAAGGGAATGAAAGAGGACTCAGACACGGCACGTTCATTGGGTGCCCTCCAGAGTGGCCGAAGCTACAAGTCTTTTCGTCCCTTTAGAGGGGCTGCAGGTAATTCCAGATTCTCTGCGTCTGGAGACAGATCCTTTGGTAGGTCGGTTTACCCCTCCCAGGGATACAGGCGTGCTTCCCAAACTGCAAACCGACGCCGGAACTTCCAGACATCCAGGAAGAGACCATCCTATCCGTCATCATCGAGAGACAAGCAAAATAAAGATCAGCAATGACGGACAACACACCGTTCTGGGGGGAAGAGTATCAGCATATGTTGACGAATGGGAACGAATAACGACGGATCAATGGGTGCTGGACACTATAAGGAACGGGCACTCTGTACAATTCAAGCACAGCCCTCCGCACATTCCACCTGCGTTCACCGCTCATTCCCATCTGAGGATACTGCAACAAGAGGTAACACTCATGTTAGCAAAGGGCGTGATAGAATTAGTTCCAACATCACAGAAAGGTCAAGGAGTCTACTCAAGATACTTTGTCGTAAAAAAGCAGAACGGCAAATGGCGTCCCATTTTAGACTTACGCGATCTCAACAAGTCTTTAAAGAGCCTGAAATTCAAAATGCTCACGCTGCAAGAAGTGATCCGCGCCGTTCAAGAAGGGGATTTTCTAGCCTCCCTGGATTTACAGGACACGTACTTCCATATTCCAATGTGTCGGAAATGCAGGAAATTCCTGAGATTTGTAATGGGGCGGACTCACTACCAGTTCACGGTTCTTCCCTTTGGGCACAAGACCTCCCCCAGCCCAGAACGTTCACGAAATGCCTGGCCCCAGTAGCGGCCTGGCTATGGAAGCAAGGCCACCACGTATACCCATACCTCGACGACTGGCTGGTAAGGGGATCCTCCCCAGCGCCGACCAACACAAGTTTGCAATCCACCATGCAGCTTCTACAACAGCTGGGATTTGCCATAAACTTCGAAAAATCCTCTCTGCGGCCATCGAGAACGTTGGTGTTCCTGGGGGCACAGTTCGAGACCCAGTTAGGGCTAGTGAAGCCTTCTCTCGACAGAACCTCAAAACTCAATCAGTTGGCGAGCCAACTACGACAAACCACCAGGCTCTCGGTGAGGAAATACGTTTCGGTCCTAGGAGCCATGGCATCCTGCATCCATCTGGTGGCAAACTGTCGCCTATTCATGAGGCCAGTCCAGGAATTCCTTGCGGACCGATGGACACAGGCCCAAGGATCGTGGTCAGACAAGATAACCATCGACGACGACAAGCTGCTTCGGACCCTTCAGTGGTGGCAGAGTTTCCACAATCTGAACAACGGTGTACCCCTACAGGAACCGGAGTTTCAGCGAACCATAGTCACGGGTGCGTCCCTAACCGGATGGGGAGCTCACATGGGTACTCTTCAAACGCAAGGTTGCTGGTCTCCAACGGAGTCACTCCTACACATAAACGTGTTAGAGCTCAGAGCAGTACGATGGGCCTTGAAGGCATTCCTACCACACATCAAGGGATCGCGAGTACGAGTACTGACCGACAATACGACGGCCATGTTTTATTTGAGAAAACAAGGAGCGACGCAATCAAGAACTCTTTCCATAGAGGCCCAGAAAACATGGCATTGGGCATTAAAGCACAAGATTTCCATCGTGGCTCACCATCTCCCGGGAGTGAGGAATTCGCAAGCAGATTCCCTCAGCAGAAGGATGGCCCAGATACACGAATGGGAAATGGACACAGTTCAGCTGATGAAAGTGTTCGAGAAATGGGGTCACCCCCCTCTGGACGCTTTCGCAACCAAGGACAACAAGAAATGCGAGCAATTCGCAAGCAGATGGCCTCAGGAGGGTTCCATGGGGGAGGCATTCTCCTTCCCACGGACGGACATGTTCCTTTATGCTTTTCCTCCATGCCCCCTCATACGGAGGACAGTACAGTGGATACGCAGATACAGTTGCCGGGTAATTCTAGTGGCACCGTACTGGCCGCGGCAACCGTGGTTCTCCGACCTGCTTCACCTGTCGCTGGAACATCCAATAGCGTTTCCGAGAGTCCCGAACCTACTATCCCGGGACAAAGGCACGGTGTGGCATCACGACCCGGACAGTCTCAACATTGCAGCCTGGCTCCTGACTTTTCGGAGTTCGGTGCTTTAGACGTTTCGGGGGATTGTCAAAAAAATCTGCAGGCGGCTCGAGCCCCTTCTACCAACAAATCTTACACCTATAAATGGCAGAGGTTCTGTGAATGGTGTCGAGGACAGCAAGGCCTACAACCGTTGACGGTGACGCCGGAACAAGTTCTACCTTACCTGCTTCTCTTGGCGGAGAGGGGTTTATCCTTCACATCCATAAAGGTGCACCTGGCGGCCATCTCGAGGTTCACGAGGGAGAGACAGTCGTCTCCTCTTTTCAGCGACAGACTTGTGAAACACTTCATGAGGGGTTTATTTTGAACTTTTCCCCCGGTAAAACGTTTCCCCTCCAACCTGGAGTCTCAACACAGTGTTGGCAGGCTTAATGAAACCGCCCTTTGAGCCTATGGTCACGTCGGACATGAAATTCATATCGTGGAAGTTGGCATTCTTAATTGCTATCACATCAGCTAGGAGAATCTCGGAACTGCAAGCGCTGGTCGTAGACCCGCCATACTTAAGATTCTTTAAGGACAAAAGGTGGTCCTGGCAACTAATCCTACGTTCGTCCCAAAAGTTCCGACAGTGTATCACAAACACTCGTCCATTGTTCTCCCTACTTTCTTCGCGACCCCCATCATCGGCAGCAGAAAAAGCTCTTCATACCTTGGACGTTAAGAGGGCTCTGAAATTTTACCTACATCGTACACAGGAACTCAGGTCTACTCGACAACTGTTCATCGCATATGGTCCGTCGACGAGGGGAAAAGCAATCTCTAAACAAGGATTGGCTCGATGGGTCTCATCGACGATTGCGTTTTGCCACTCCAAGGCCGGAAGGCCGCTGCAAGGGCATCCTAGAGCCCATTCTACAAGATCAACGTCCTCCTCAGCAGCATTATGGGCAGGAATTCCGCTAACAGACATATGCCAGGCCGCGGCATGGTCAGTGCCCCATACCTTTACCCGCCACTACTGCCTTGCCAGGCAGCATGCGGACGAGGTGCAGATGGGAAGAGCAGTCCTGCGCCATCTGTTTCAGTAAGGTAAGCTCCACGCTGTGCAGAGTCTGTTTTTTCTACCTTTTGATGACGGTATACTTTATGTGGGTAAGGTTATATGAGTAAACTTATTCCTGCTGTACATATGCATTGTGTATTATGGTGAGGGTATATTACATTACATTCTCACCGCCATTTTCAGATGTTACTGCTATACAATCTATTCTAAGCATGTGAATCCATGAAAGATCCAATGCTGGAGAAGGGAATAGTTTCTTACCTGTAACTCCATTTCTCCAGCATTGGTATCTTTCATGGATTCACATGCGCCCGCCAGCCTCCCCGGAATGCAATGTATTTGCTTGATAAGTTTAACCCTTCCTACTTTGGAGGGGCCGAAATCTGAAGGGGAGCCGCGGGGGCGGGCCTCTTATACTGGGAGGGCCTACAGAGCATGCGTAGGCAGGTCCTAAAAGGACATAGATAGGACACAAAAGTGTCGGAAGTTTTCCTATAGGAAAAGGCTATATATGTGTACCGAGGGTCCCAGTCTGACGACGGGGAATATTCTAAGCATGTGAATCCATGAAAGATACCAATGCTGGAGAAATGGAGTTACAGGTAAGAAACTATTCCCTTCCAAAGCGCTGCTCTGCACCTTGAGTTATGCCATAGGAAGTTTCTACATATGCTATGTAGTTTATTGAACGACCTCGGTATCGCGAACAGGACATTTGTGATAAAGTGAAGGAGTCTCGGGAGCACCACTATCTTCAGCACTGCTGCCCGACCCATCATAGACAATGGTAATCTAGCCCAAAAGGACATGGAGTTTTCTATTCCGTTCATTGCTCTCACTGTGTTCCGGGTATGTTCTGTCTGAGGGTCATGATAAATGTCCACTCCCAAATAATGGAATGTGTTCAATTTCCATTTAATTGGCAACACCGGCAGCATGCGCTCTGTCTTTCTGATATATCCCCCAAGTGGAAACTGCCTCGACTTCTGTGGATTAATAGTTATGCCTGACAAAGCAGCGTATCGCTCCATCACATCTAGAACATATTGTAGATTCGTCTCGGGATATTGCAAGTAAAGAAGCATATCATCTGCGTACAATGAGATGCCTTCCCCCCTATGTGTCTATTCCTGCTTTACCGTACTCGTCTCTCAGGTAAACCGCCAGTGGCTCTAAAGCCAAGATTAAGAGCATCGGACACCACAGCCACCCCTTTCTTGTACCCTTACTTAGCTGCCATTGTTCTGATATGACTGCCCTTCTTGAACCTAGCCACGGGTTCATTGTACAACAGATGCACCCACTTAATATATGTTGGTCCAATACCAAATCTTTCTAACACCGACATTAGCCATGGCCATCTAACCGAATTGACCACCTTAATTGCATCTAGTGATGCTACCACACATTATCGTGTGTCTCCTTGGGTATAATCTATTACGTGGTGCAATCTGCGCAAATTAATGGTGATATTTCTTTGCGGGACATATCCTGTCTGGTCCGAGTGTATAAGCTTGGCTATGATCGGTCTAAGCCGTGAGTATCTTCCCATCTTGATTCAGTAATGACAGGGGCCTATACGACCCACAGTCTGTGTGTGACTTATTCAGTTTCAGAAGGGGTCAATCAACAACTCCTGTAAGGATCCAGGCAGTCTGCCTGTTTCCAAGGATTCGTTAAGCATTTCTAGCACTGGAACCAGGATTTCGGTCTTGTATTCTTTATAGAATTTGCCTTGCCTGTCAGTAGTTCTTTGAACACATGTTCTAGTTCATCTACTGTAATGGGGACTTCTAGCCTATCTTGATCTTCTACACTTCGCTTGGGCAGGCTAATCTCCGACAGTGCTTCCTGTATCTCTGCCATATCGCACTCTGAGGTTTCCTCATACAATTGCTTATAATATTCATAAAAACATTTATTTACTCCTTCTTGTGTTTTGCACCACTCTCCATCCATTCCCACCACTGCTCTTAACTGTCTCCCGTTTGTTCTCGCTATTGTAGAGCCAGGCCAGCAATCGCCCTGGCTTGTCCCCTTCTGGATGCTGTCTCTCAAAGTACCTTCTGTAACTTAAATTACCTAACCTATCCCAATGCCTCCGACAGTCTTGTTGTAGGCAGGCCACCTCTTGTGCTTCTTCTAGGGACCTTTGCCCTGCCTACGCTATAGCCTCGAACCTGCCCTCCACCTCCTGCAAATCTCGTAAAATCACATCCTATATGCACTTTGACTTCAATATGGCTGCTCCTCTTACTACTACTTTAAAGGCCTCCCTTAGTGTACACGATGAACTCGCACTACCCTTGTTATGCTGAAAATATTCCTTCACCTCCCCTCTTCAATGTTCCCGGAACCCTGTATCTCTGAGTGCCTCCGCCCTGAGTCTCCATGATGTAATCCTGGCTCTGGGGGGGGGGGGGGTGAGAGCCTGCCACGTGACCACCAAAGGTGCATGGTCTGAGAGGACCCTTGCTTTTTATTCAGCTCTTATAAATTCCCCCAGTAGTTCTCCTCCTGCAAACACATAATCTAGCCTTGTGTAGAGATTCGTATGAGTGGTATAGTGGGAATATACCCGGTCTTCCCTATGCATTGTCCTCCATACGTCTTCCAACTTGAATGCATGCAGCAATGTGTTTAAGGCTTTCGCTGCAGAGGATGGATGAGTACATTTACCATCCGACCTAACTGTTACCGGGTCTAGCGTGCAATTAAAATCTCCTCCCCATATTAGCGTCCCATCTCTGTATGGGCCTATCTTGGTATACAAGTATCAGAAATATGCAGCTGTGTCATGATTTGGGGCATATGTGTTAATCACGCATATTTCTCTATTTTACACCCTCCCCTGTAGTATGACTGTCCTGCCATCCGCATCTAAGTAGTCCTGGAGGACCTTGAACAGAACCATCAGTGCCATCCAAATCAGCACCCCCCTGGCATATGCCGAGTATGTGGAACCTAAAATCACCCCACCCCATTTCCGTGCCAAGGTGTCGTCTCGCTTGGTCAGATGTGTTTCCTGCAGGAGGGCTATATCAATTTTTTGGCGTCTCAAATATGTCATTGCTCTGTTCCATTTGATATAACCATTAAGACCCTAACATTCCAGGTTGCTATCTTCAATTCACCCATCTTCTTCTATAAGCCGTTCCGCTCACACACTCCATTTGTCGCCTCCACCCACTCTCCGCTGTGCGTGTCTGTAGGCCAACTTCCTGTTAACTGTCCCAACTCCCTTCCCCACCCCTCCCCCAACTATGCCCCACACTTGCCGAGCTTTGGATTTGAAGCTCGGGCATCCCCACAACTCGCTCCTATTCCGACTCTACTGCCGGTGTTCGGAGTGCAGCGGGAGGCTACTGGACTATTAGTACCCTACCTAATCTTCTCTACTGAGGGTGATAATGCGATTCCTGGTGCCGTCTAGGGCATGGCGGCATGGGTGTTGCCTGCATTTAGCTAACAATAAAATTACTGTTCAATTTTCTAATCCGGATGACATTGTCTGATCATTATTCTATGACTGCTTCACGGTTCAGATGTACATTATGCAAGCAATGCTGGTTCACTTATCACTTCTGCTTCTCGTCTGGTTGTCCTTCTCCGACGGAAGATTCAACATGTCCATCCAATTTATCACATCACCTGGGGTCTCACAAAAACAGCTGGATCTTTGTGTAGGACCTTAATCTTCGCCGGCTATAGCAACATGTATTTAAGATTTGCTGCGCGTAACCTCCTCTTGACCGACACATAGTTCATCCTCTGTTTTTGCACCAAGAATGTATAATCCGGGTACGCCATGATGGTCGCTGATGCTCTGCTTATCGTTCCTCCTTTACGAAAGTGTTCTACGATTCTTTCCCTATCTTTATAGTTCAGTATCTTGGCAATAATCGGTCGTGAAACCCTGAGTGAGTGACTCAGCTCCTATTTCTTGCAACAACAAGGTTTCGATAAGGTTTGTCAGGTTTGAGCCTTCTTCGCCTTCCGGAAGCCCAACAATGCATACATTATTTCTGCTGGCCTGTCCTTCCGCCTCTTCTACTCTGTTCACCAGATTCCGCACCTGCTGTTGCAGTATGGAGACCTCCTTGGAGGTTTTGTTGCAACTGCTTGCATTAGCCTTCACTTCTTTCTCCTGCACACTTGTGTGTTCTGTCAACACCCTGACCTCCTGTTGCAAGAGTTTCACATCAATGCTGATAGCGTCAATTTTAAGTTCCAATGTTGTCTTTAGCTCTGCAATGGCTTCTAGGATCTGCTGGTCGTTTCGCTCGGGGGCCGCCTCCTCTTGTGTTTCCTTCCCTTTTGTTTTCGCGCCATCCATCGATTGCGCTAACTTGGCAAATGCGTCTATTGATTACCTTATCTTTGGTCTTGTTGGGCTTCAATGCCATTGTTGCGTCTGCCAGCCCTACTGTCCTCTCTTCCGTTACAAGCGGTGTAGTAAACTATTTGTTAGCAGTCTCATGACCGTGGCACTCGGCGGGCATTTAATATTGTCGCAACCTGCATGGCTGATCTGCCTGTGCCAGGCGCTTGCTCAGTATCCGCAGCCTGTGGTAGTTGTTGGCATTTCATGCTTACGTCAATTTCGATGTTTCAGAAGGCCCAATCGGTGCGTTCTGTGTTGGTTACTGTAAGAAATGTTACAGTAACTGTTACCATACACTCAATATTGTCCAAGGGGTTTGGTCCCAGAGTCTCATGTAGTTGCTAGGCCGCAGCTGTTACCATGGAGAGGCTGCCGTTCACGCCCTTTGTTGCTCTGGTCTATTGCCAGACGAGATCCGTCCTTGCATCGAAGGCCGCACTTTCAATCTTTCAATTGCATTTACTATTCAAGTGGCACTGCGGCAACGCAAGTCCTTCTCACCACTCATACTTTTTGGTCCGTGTGGATTACACCGTGTGTCGCTTCCCGGTGCTCTGGACAAGACCTCTCAGGCCTTCTGTATGCGCACAGCTACTTTGTATCATTCGAGCTTCCCCACTGTTGGTCCTCACCTACTGATTGCTCAGTTACTCATCCCCTCCCAATGAAGGCTGTGCCGGCTCAGCGCAGGAGGAGTGGGGGGGTCGCAGCCTGCTATGCGTGTGCTCTTTTAGGCTTACTGCCTACGCCTGGGCTGGGCTGCCAATGGCAGTCACAAAAGTGTTAAAACGTTGCAGTTTTTTCTTGGAACAGTTCAAGTTAGTCCCTGCTCCCCTGGGGCTGTTTTCTCCCAGAATGCGAGCGGATTTCTGCTGCCAATCTGCCCGTGATCTTGCTCTCCCATTGGTGCGTTTATATCTGCGTGTCTTCTATCGACTCCGGCACTCGTCCGCGGCATGTTATACTCACAATGACTCTGGTCGGCTGGAGCCAATCGAAGGTGCCCAGGCCTTTCTGTCCTCCAGGGCCGGCCTGCATCGATAGTGTGTAACGTCTTCTCAGCACCTGGTGGTGTCAGCACAACTCGGGGTCCATTTGAGTTAGTCTGCCTAGGCTCCACTGGGCATCATACACGGGTATCTGTAACACCGCCGCCTGTGAAAACAAGTATTGTTCAGTGCTTCTTATGCACATGTCCCTGTCACAGCCGCGGTTATACCCTGCTGTATTAATATCCCTCAGTGTCTCGTGTGAATGGAGACATCCATTTCGTTAATACTGGGTTTCCCAGTATTTTCTCTCAGGGAGCTCGGTCTGTGCTCTGCGTGTACCCACTTTAGTTTTGTACACACTGCTTCATTCCTGACCCCTGAATGGTTCGCAGTGGCAGTGTGAAGTCTCGGATTAGTGCGCTTTGTGCGTTTGGTGTCCCAGTCTGCGTATTGTAACACTGTTACTCGTATCCCTTGTATGTGTAACAGTTCTTGCAGCTATGTATCTCGCATCCAATGTATCCATTCAGCTCCAGAACACCTCGCTCCTGCCGGGCTTCCCTTCTCGCCCTTTCATTTCATTTCACTGCAGCTGCAGTCTCCCTCAGTCCCTGAAGCTACGGCACACAAGCACGCCGCTTCTGTCCTTCCTCTTGTCCTTATCTCCCGGTCTGATCTTCGGTCTCTGGGGGCCCGACTCACGTCGTCTCAGCACAGCCCTGGAAATCTGCCTTTCCGCACCATCCGATCACTCCTCCCCAGCCAAACAAGTACTGCTTTCCTCTCGTTCGTGTCACAAAGCTCTTTGTCTCCTTCACTTACTCCGGCTGGCTGATCTGATAATTCCTTTGTTGCGATCAGGCCGCCATTTTGTTTACATTTCCGCCGATCAGCTTCTTTTCTAATTTGGCTCAGAACTCACGGACTGCAACGTATATCGATGCGCAAATGTGAACACCATGTTCCTTATTCTTTAACCTGCGTGCACATCCAAAATTATACACCGGGTCTTCTCTTGGTTGCAGCATTCAATCAGGATCTTGAAAGATTAGCAGGAGCACACAGAATCACAACCTATCTCATGGCTCTTAAACCATGCCCCTGAATTTTTGGGTTATGTATTGTATTTTAATTCCTTTCTTCGTTCTCTAAATTGTTTATTGCTTCCTTTGCCCTTGTTAATTCGTCACTTATTTTACTACACTACATTGTTCCATTGCTGATCTTTCTGTTTAAAAGTATTGGTGCTGTGTAACCAGAGCACCCCAAAATTGGTTGTGTATATAGTGGTGGTGTATGTTCAGTAATTTACCTACATGTGGTTTTTAATTGATAAAAGTTGCCCAAGGCAGTAACTTCAAGACTTTTATGGAACAGTATTTCTGAAAATAAAATAGAAAAAATGAACTATATAGAATTGAGACACTTACGTTTTGCAGCTGCTGGTCTCAGCTGTTGCTCATTGAACACGGTCTATGATGCTGATATATTGATTATGCAGTTTCTGAAATAGTATTCATATTTTATTTTGTAAACTAATTACTGAATCTGTTTTTCAAACAGGTGTGCAAATCCCATTCTGGCATTCTTGGAAAGGGGTTGGTTTTGTCCCACTCACCTACCATCTTGGAAGCACTCGAAGGCAATCTACCACTGCAGTTACAGAGCAATGAGCAGTCCTTTTTGGAGGACTTCATAGCATGTATGCCAGGTTCAAGTGGTGGACGACTTGCAAGGTAATATTTTCGGATTGTGTTGCTGCTTTGATAGTGTATTTTTACAGACACGTTTCTTTTTCCAATAGATACACATTCTCTTATGATGGATACCTTCCTCCTATAGATTAATATTCTAATGAATTGTGTCCTCCCACAGATTCTTCATATTTGATGTCATTCTGCGGTAGCAGCAACTTTGGAAAAAATGTTCGGCTCTAGGGGGTGCGGCGTGGCTTGGGCGTCTTGGCCCCTGACAGTCCTCTGTGTCGGGACCGATCCCAAAGTTGATATCAATATCTGACACTGCAACCCTGTGGCCTCATTTCTTAAGTTCCGGCTGCAAATGCGGTGACGGTTCTAGCAAGCTACCCACTGGAGACCTGGTCAGTTGACCGGGTGGTCCAGGGACATTTCCGAAGGCTCAGGATGTCTGGATCCTTGAGAGCATGTAGAGACTAGTTGTCTGAATCCTTGGATTCTTCTTCTGTGGCTGCTGAGTTCAGGGGTGGGGTGGAAAGGAGTGGAACGGAGGTACGGGTGGCGTAGTGATGTAGGATAAATTTGGCAGTCAACGTCACGTCCAGAGCCGACGAGTGGCATGTTGAGTCAAGAGGGATCGACAGTCGAGTCGCACCATGCCCCACTGTTGAAAGTTTCCGACCAGCTGACACTGGAATGGATATCTATCTGATGAGGAATCAGCGGGAGAAGAATCCATGAAAAGAACATTACCGGTAAGTAATTTCTATAGCGTGCAAAATGCTACCAAAGAACACTTTAGCCTCTTGCGCACTCTTAAGAGGCATATTATATCTTTTGACCCCCCCTGCCTCTGTCGTGTGGTGTAACAAACTTATGTCATTTTTTGATAACAAAATAGCAAAGATTAGGACCAACATCTCTACTAAACTATCTTCTAAACAGTCATCTGATGATTTGCCTAATTCTTCCTTAGTGCTCTCATTAGGTCCCCCGAGAGCTTCGGATAGAAATACTCTTCAGTTCACATTCTATCAGGTGTCCATTGAAGAAGTTGCCAAAATTATTTAGGAGCTTAAAGCCACAAACTTCACCAATGATGTATGTCATGGAAAAATTATTAAAGATTGTGCCCCTTTCTTGGAGCACACCTCAGTACAATAGTCAACGAGACTTTCTTCACTGGCGCTATACCGGACTCTTTGAACGAGACTTGCATTACCCCCATTCTAAAAGAAAAAAGCACTTTTGGATCCTTCCAATCCTTGCAATTATCGCCAGTGTCAGTTTCCTACTCAAAACTTTATTTAAAGTTGCATACCTACAGCTTCAGCGTTTTGTCGCTTATAATCTGTTGGGCACTCACCAGTCTGGCTTTCATCCAGCTCGTAGCACAGAAACCTCTATGCTGGACATTGTCTGGCATATTTGATATCCTGGCCGAGGGCAAAGTCAGCCTGTTATGTTGATGTTTTTGGATCTATCGGCAGAGTTTGATGTGCTTGACCATGACATTCTTTCGTCATGCCTTACCCAAGATCTCAATAATACTCATCTGTCCTGTCCCCTTTCCTCTATCATTGTGGGCGTCCCTCAATATGGGGACGGTACCGGAACCTTTGACAGAGGAAAAATGTAGCTTCCCCTTTAAATTTAGTATAGCGCACAGGGGTGCGGTCTCGGGCGTGGGAACGCCCCGCCGACGCCCTGCCCTCTGGCGCCTCACCTCAGTCCCTTTTCCACACGGACGGTGTTGGACCTGCCAGCCAGCGCAGAGACTATTTTTATTTTTCCACTTGGTCCCCGTTTGTTTTTGTCAATTATTATTTCACTTCCTTTCGGTGCCTCGCCTCCCCCGGCGCATGTCAACCGCCGGAGGATTCACAAGGTGTGCCTCATGCGACCGTTCGTTCCTGGCCTCGGACTCCCATGCACTCTGGAGGACTTGTGGCCTGACCACCGCTGGGTGTCCTGGTGGAGGGAGATCTTCCACACTTCTCCTCCGCCCCACCTTAAAGACTTAGTCTCCAGGACCTCTCATCAAGACAAGCAAGGCCCTCTGTTCAGGACGGCGCCACAGTGCGGTGACTACATCCCTGGGGTTCCCACGGATCGGGGTTCCTCAGATTTAGGTTTTGGCAGACCTGAGGCCTCTAAGGCTACCAGCTCCCAAACTGGGGGACCTCAGGCTCTTCCTGGCGGTTTGGGGGACAGACCTGAGGCCTTCCAGGCTATTGGCTCCACCGGCTCCGTACCAGGCTTCAAAAGGACGACGATCATGCTTGTCCTCTTCTTCTACCCCAGGATGTAAGGGATCGTCGAGTACCATCTCCAAGAGTCTGTCATCGGCTAGATCCAGCACCGTTACCCGCATAGGCGCCGAGGGCTCCCAGCCTACCGGAGCTCGCTCCAAGGCCATGAATAAGGGCATTACGATTACCGGACGGTTGGCTGAGGGCTCAGTGCCTACCAGAGTGATCTCTGAGGTCGACGCTTCTTCTTTGGGTGCAAGACCCAAGCTATATTCTCCCTGTCTGAGGCCTCTCTTGGCCCAGGGCCTTTGCGCCCTCCCACCTCATGGCGCAAGGCTTCAAAATGGCAGAGCGGCACATGGCGGGGCCTGCTAGGTAGGTGGCCATCTTGGATCCAGCTCATGGCCCGCCAATGCTGTCGCACATCGAATGGGCTTTGCCAGATGACCCAGGTCCCCTTCCCTCTGGAAGCGGCAGCAGATCCTACAGTGCAGGGTTGGTCTCCTCAAGGCTACATCTACCCATCGCAGCCGTACAGCTACAAGCACCAGGCGCCTCAGCACTTTGACCAGGACTGGAGGGCCAGTGCTTCGGAGGGCTAGGCCCCTGGGGATCAGACAGTTTGCGAGGACCGCTTCTTGAGTGCTTCCTTCTCCTCATGCGTTCCCCTCAAATGAAGGGACTCCTGAAGGACATTGTGAAGGAGGTCATCCCGCAGGTGGCGCCGCCTCGGCTTTCTTCCCTGGGTGGTACTCCTGTTCCTGCCCAGCTCCCGGCCCCTCCTCCGGTTCAGGACCCAGCGGTTGTTCTGGCCCCCATCCACCTTTTCCTGTACCACCAACGCCTTCCCCTCAACCGCTGTTGGACCTGTTTGTGGCTCTGGACCCCTTGTGTGGAGGGTGGGGGGAGCTTTGTTGGCACTTGTGTCCCAGGGCCCAGATTCTCCTCAGGTTAAAAAAAAGAGGGGGGGGCGCGATGGTGACGAGGATGACGATGACACCCAGTACGATTAACCCTCGGCATCCGTTAAAGATTTTCATGACCACCTTTAAGGCCTGGCAGAGTTTTTAGGGGTCCCTCTTCACCAGGAATTCCCCCAGGAGTCGGGTGTGCTGGCAGATGTCTTGGGAAAACGCACCACAATCCGGTCCGGCTTTCCCCTACAGAAAGACATCCTGCAGGTAGCACTGAAGGTCTGGGAGAAGCCCAGGGCCAACGCCCAGATGAACAAGAAGTTGGACAGTAGGTTTAGGCTGATGGATAGGGAGCCAATCCTCCTGGCCTCTCACTCGTAGCCCCATTACTCTGTGGTGGCTGCGGCCTCCTTGTATTCTAAACCATTGTATTCCTCCATGGGAGCCGCCTCCAGTTGCCTCTACAAGGAGGACAAGGTCCTTGAGTCCTTGGGAAAGTGCTGTTACTCCATCTGCAGCCGGCCAACACGGATGCCCTATTGTCTACGTCTAACCAGAAGCCTTGGCGGGAGCTCTGGGAATTTCTGAATGACCTCTCTTGGGATAATCAGGCCTCCTTCAAGGCTGGTCTGGCGGATGTCCGGGCCATCGCGCAGGACCTCATGGAATCTTCGGTCGTCCACATCGATACAGCCAGCAGAGGACTGTTCCTGGGGGTCGAGATGAGGATGACGGCGTGGATTCACACCATAAAGTTTTCATCTGATGTGCAGAAGCGAATCCTAGATACGCCCTTTGAGGGCGTGGACCTGTTTCATTCATCCACCGATGATGAATTAACAAAGAAGAAAACCTCCACTAAAAGTCCTTGGCCATCCTGACAAAACCAGGTCAGAAATACTTCCCTCAATCCCATGGTAGGACGACCGAGTTCAAACCCTGCGCCTTCTCTGGCTTCAAGGGATTCCGAGATTGCGGTACATGGATGCCTGACGGGTCTTTTCCACGTGTTCGGGAGAATTCTCAGAAATGTGCTAATTCCCTCCGCCTTGGAGACCCCCAGCAACTTTGCTGAATTTTGAGGACTTGATTTTTTAAACCTGGTGAGAGTGAGACCCTTTTTCCCACTCTCTCATGTATTTTACTGTGAGGTTATAGGTCAAAGATTCGACTGCATAGGATCGAATGCCAAAAGGGTAGGGTCGAATGAAAAGGACCTAAAACCAAAGGGTCGAATATTTATTTATTTTTTTTTAAACCCCCTTTTTTGTGGTTTTAGGTCAAATTGAGTCAACCCTTTGGCATTCAATCCTTTTGCATTAGGTACTTTAACTGGACACCTTACTGTGATTTTGAACTCTATTTTTCTTTTGGTTGTTGAGTCTGACGAACTCCATAGGCATCACCTTTTACATTGTGTGACGCAGCACCTTCAGTGCAGTGACACAGGGAAGTCTTTCAGATTGCCCCACGGTTTAAATACCTTCTCTGGGATAAACTACTGTTTCCAAGTGCAGTAAAGGGAAATTGACTTTACTTAAATTCTAACTTTCTAGACCCAGCACACACTATCTTACAATAGGGTGCTGGAGGGGTTACATAGTATCCCCTTTGTATAGCTTCTCATATAACAATGTTATGTTACCCTTTCCTCACTGAATGGCTGATGGCGGTGGCTTACATTTAACTACCGTGGTGTGCATTTACAGCGGTCTGCGTTCACAGCTGCAGTAAAGCACCCCCCCACCCCCAAGGTGCTAATTCCCTTCACCTTAGAGACCCCCAGCAACTTTGCTGGATTTTGAGGACCTGATTTTTTTACCTGGAGAGAGTGAGCCTTTTTTCCCACTCCCTCGTGTATTTTGATGTGCGTTTTACTCTTATGTTCTTTGATTATGGGGTTTTAGATAACTCCATAGGCATCATTGTTTAATGTGTGTCACACAGCACCCTCAGTGCAGTGACACAGGGAAGCTTTTTAGGCTGTCCAAGGTTTAAATACCTCTCTGTGATAAACTACTGTTTCCCAGAGAATGTTAAGTTAAATTGACTTTACTAGTCTTTTTAAATTCCTAGACCCAGCACACCCAATCTTAAAATAGAGTGCTGGAGGGGTTACCTAGTATCCCCTATGTCTAGAAAACTCATGTAGCAGTCAATTGCTACAGTTTTCTATCGAAATAGCTGGTGGCAGAGGTTTTACAACGACCTACCATGATTTTTCCAGACCGCGAACATCGGTAGCTAAAAATCGCGGGAGCCATGATTTTCAAGATGGCGCCTAAGCCCCCTTTGTTTAAACAGGTCCCGGTCTTCTTTTTTCGCCATTTCTTTTTTGAAAGGTCCTTCTAGAGTTTGTCTCTGTGCGCCAAACCAGATTTGGTCCATTTGTTTCTATGCCTTTGGCAGGCTTCAGGACTGAAGACCACCTCTGGTGCCCGAGTGTCTGGGGTGGGCAGGAAGTGAGGGAGGTGACCGAAGCTCCCTGTGCTTAGTCTCCTAGGATACCCAAATGCACTCTGGCGTGATTGGCTGGCTGACTGTCCGGAAAGGACAGCCACCCTGCTGGGTGAGTGCCAGCTAGGCTGGAATGAATGGGAGAAAGCTGTTTGAAAGGCGAGTCTCTTGGCTTGGAAGGCAGAGTTGACCACTGGAACGAAAGAACCAAAGACAAGCTGCAAGAGGACAGCTGCTGCAACTACTGGACCGTTGGTTTGCCCGGTGGAGCCCTGCTGCAGGTCCGAATCGCCAAGTTCATCTCGACAGAGAAGCCCTTCAAGGAACACTTCTTCCTTTGAGTTGGTAGGACCAATCAACTCGTAAGCCACCTGGACACCATTCTCAGAGTGTTGCAGGAAACCGAATAACCAGGGAGAAGGATACCAGCTTGTGTGCTTGAAGACAGCTACCGGAATCGAAGAAATGCCAGTTTGCCAGCTTTGTGACCAGTCCCTGTGTAGTGCAGGAGTCCCCCGACGTCCTCCCTCTTGTCCCCACGACTGAGGCTCAGGAACAGCGAGATCTGTAGGAACTGCCAGGAACCGATGTCTTCAGCTGCATCTTTTTCTTCAATATAAGGTACTGTGAAAACCTGACCGAGAGAACTTACCTCTCACCGTGAAAAGTTGGTGGAACTTTAGCAATTTACAGGCCTAGTCAGCTTGTGACCCGACATATGAACCTTTCTTTCGTGAACTACTTCCGAAAACCGTGGCAAAGACTTTTCCGTTTAAATACCAGAACCGTTTTTACCTATACAAGACACTAGTCCTTTGACTTTGGCCTACCTATTACCTCCTCAGGTGAACTCAAACTATTTGTACTGTTTTTGAGTAAATGTAATATTCGTTTTATTAACTTATGCCTTTTTGCTCCTACTTCAAATGCTCTGAATGCCATTTTGCTCCTCCTTCAAAGTAGTGCAAATGTTTCAAAACCGGTTAGTGTGAAGTATTGTAGTATATTTTTGTATGATATTGATTGCCTCCTTTTAGTGAATGTTTTCTATCTGACTCTGAAATAAATTAAGAAGTGTTTTACCAAGAAACCTTGAGTGTAAGTGTCTGTCTGAATACTTGTGATTGTAGACCTCTGTGTAACATCATTACAAGCTCACATTCCCTCTTGAGATAAGCTTGGCTGCTCAGCTCGCTACCAAAAACTGTGTGGTACAGACTTATACCAAAGTTTGGATTTGCTTACACCTGTAGTCCTAGTTGTGTGTAGTGGTCCCAGAGGGTATTGCATACAAACTTTGCCTAACATCGACAGAGAATCCCCTGCAAGGACGACGTCTCCCCTTGAGTTGGTCGAACCAATCAACTCCAAAGTAAGCCACCTGGACATTGTCTCGGAGCTGGTTGCATTTCCACAGAGTTGCTGCTAGAAACAGAAACGCCAGGGAGAGGAACACCAGATTCTGTGCGTTGCTTTTAAATTGGCCAAGAGCTCCAGGAAGATCCTAGGGACTCCAGGAAGCAGGAATGACCAAGCCTGAGCCCCCTCAACAGAGTGTGGGGCCCCAGAAGCAAGGAAAGTCCATCTCGACAGCCAGAAACCGCGGTGTTGTGATTTGCGTCAGTCACAAGGAGCTGAAACACCGAAGTGCGACTTGTTGTAAAGATTGCTGGTTGCAAGCGGTGACAGTCCCATTGCAGTGCAGGAGTCCCCAGAAGTCCTCCCTCTTGTCCCCACGACTGAGGCACAGAAGTAATCTGCTGAACGTTTTCTTCAATACAAAGGTACTGTAAAGTCTGAGAGAACTTACCTCTTATTGTAGAGTTGCTTGCATCTTCTACCACTCACAAGCCTAAACACCTTGTTGCCCTACATTGATTCTTCTTTTCTTCAAAGACATCTAAAACATTGTGCAAAAACTTTTCTTATTTACCTACCAGCAGTGCTTCAGCCCATATAAGACTTTTGGCCATTGACTTTGGCTTAACCTGTTATACTGAATGAGACTGCTTGGGGGATCCAAAAGTATTTGCCTGCTTAGACTATTTGTGGTCTCTTGTTTGTTCTAACAACCTTTTCCTTTGACCAAGTTCTAAGAGTATTCTAAATGCAACAGTAAGATAATACTGTCCCCAGCACCGTAGCTATTGAAGTCACCTGAGGGTGTAGGTTGTGACTGTGGGCCATCCCAAAAGGGTCTTTACTGATTTAGAAACGGAGTGTATAGTTTTGCAGTGTATTTGTGTGTTACTTTTATATTGCTCCCTTCTGAAGAAGGCTTATTCTAACTGACTGATAAATTAATAATTGTTTATTCAAGAAACCTTGAGTATAAGTATTTATTTAGATACTTGTCACTGAATCTCTGTGTAACTCCCCTACTGCTCACATTGACCCCTCTTGAGATAGGCCTGGCTGCCCAGCCGCACTACCAACCTGTGTAGTACAGACATATACCAAAGGTTGAGTTCCTATAACCTGGAGGTCAAGGTTGTTGTAGTGAACCCAAAGGGTACTGCTCCAAATCTTGCCTAACACTGCCTTTCCTAAACAGGCTTTCAGACAGGCCATCCCCCCAACAACCAGAGAAGGAGCTCCAGGAAGAACTGTGAGCCCTGATTTTGAAGGGTGCTGTTGGAGAGGTACCTCCCGAGCAGAGCGGATCGGGCTGATATTCCTGGTACCCAAGAAAGGGGGAGAACTTTGTCCCATATTGGACATTAGGGCGTTGGGTTTGGCTAAATTCTCATCGTCTTCCCTTGTTTCCATAAAAGGGTGGCCTCCCAAAATCCTCCCAACCAGGCTCATTTTAGAAATCCATCATAACAAATTGTTGGCAGCAGTGGAATAAGATATTTGGCACTCGGTGTAGAATCACTAGAAGGATCACATAGTTCTTGCTAAACAGATTACTGGGCTTTAGAAGTTGTAGGCCTTTAACACTTAAACAACCTGTATTACAGCACAGAGACAAACAAGAGTACTACTCTTGCTATGCACAAAGCTGAATACTTAAACTAATTATTTACAGAGAACGGTTTACCTACCTTTAGTGTTAACTGATGCAGTGCAGAAATTGATGGAACATCAGGACGCTAGGGAAAAGTCTTTTCTTGATGCTAGTGGTATCGAAGATATTGGGGAGGGGCATAGCAGAAGTAAGGGCCTTGTTCTGGGAACCACAAGTGAGGAAGAAGAGCAGGCTTCTCAATCCTCTATTACAGCAGCTGAAGCTGAGATTATTGTTTATTTGAGAAAGGAAGAGCTGAGGCTCACAGATGAGAACTCAATTATTACATTGCTAAAATGGAATTTGATGAAATTATGAAAGAACAGAGCTTCCTGTTGGAGTTGGCCAGACTACAGGTGTCTTCAGGCTCCTCCAGGTTGGATGGGAATGGTTCTGGATCCTCCACTCATCCAAGATTTCCTAAGGATCTCTTGAATGTTTATGATAAGAATGGCATTATTTATTAACTGCATTTGAGTACGTCTATGAAGTACAACAGGTGAATGAGTCTGGTAAAATTACATGGTTGCTCGGCATAGTTCCCTAGAATGGCTGCAGTGCTATATGAAGTTGTCGGAGTGAAAAGAATTTGTCAAATTAAAGCAGGCTCTGCTCTTAGTTTGGAAAGACTCCGGCACAATACTTGGAGGTTCAGAGACCTCCAATTAAAAAAGAGAATAATTGGGTCACTTATGTGAGTGATTCTTTGAAAAACTTGAGTAGCTCAGTTGACGATCATAAAATAACCACATTTGATGGCACGATTAATCTTATTATCCTTGAACATATTTTAGCTTTTTGTTCCCCCGAGCTGAAACATTATTTGGCAGATTCCACGGGCTTGGATCTAAGGAAGCTGGCCATTGCTGCTGATTCATGGGTGTCACATAAGGACAAAAGTGCTTCTGGGAAGCAGAACAAGAAAAAGGCTGGACCTCCTGAAAAACCTGAATCTTATAATGCAGACATAAAGTTTCATTAAGGCAGCAAGTCACATTGAAATCCTGTAAAGAGTAGTGGTACTTACCATTCCAATCAAGAAAGTGGACACAGTATGCCGCCCTACATACAAATGTCCTCAGGATCTTGTGTAACCTGTGGAGCAAGTAACCATGTGAAGGGGGGACCAGATGTGAGGCTAAGACTGCGGGGTCCATTCTGCTAATACAAGGGCAAGATACTCACAGGAGCATCATTCTCTTCTCTTTCCCCTGTGGCATTGGATCAGACGTAGTTCTTGTATTCCTGGGAACCTAGAATTGCTGAAGTGTTAGGCAGAAACCTGTGCAGTTCCCTTAGGGACCACTGCAAAAGATTTAAGACTACAGGTGTTGGCAGTAAACCCACTTGGTAGCAGTCTGTATCACCCAGATTTACCTGGTAGCTGTGGCTGAGCAGTCTGACTTCTCTCAAGAAGAGTTAGGCAGTATGCAAAGTATACACAATAGGCACTCGGATACAATAATACAAGCAAACACTGACCAAAACTTTGGTATCAAAGTATATAATTATTTATTTAAAAACACACAGTTGAAACACTCCAGCACTCTTATTGTAAAATATTCTAAACACAGTTACTATTGTAATATATACACCCCTTTTTCCCTATCAGATAAATCACAGTAAAACACCACTTATTTTCATACAGAGGTGAGCGCTTAACTAGATTGCACTCTAATAAGTTTGTGAGAAAGGGAGGGAAAAAGACAGAATATGAAAAGGTACACCACTCTAAGATTCAGGAACACTGTTAGCAAGGCAGAGAGCAAAAAGTCACTCGTGAGCCAAGTCCAAAGGCTGGGCCCACTCTTAGAGAGAGCAGAGCACAAATGCGCCCAAGATCACACAGTTACACTATGCTTAGAAAGTCTTGCAGATGGTTCAAAAAGAGTTTAGAGAGGCTTTAAGAAAGTTTAGCCAGGGTGTCCCAGACTAACCCAGGTTCGAAAGCCGGGGGCTAAATCTACCCCGTACAGTCGGTAGCAAGGGAAGCCAGGCGGGACACGGTACCTTAAGTGGGAAGGATCCTCCAGCGGTGGCAGTTGTTCCTGGTAGTGGTTGAAAGTTGCGTCATCGTCCAGGGGAAGAGAAGATCTCGACTTGGAGGAAAGATGAAGGTTGTTGCACTAACAGGGAAGAAACCAGCCGCGGAGTTTTCCGGTTAAAGGTGGTACCTTGGTTTCGCGTTCGTGGTAAAACGTGGTATCCCGGTTGCCGGGGTGCTTGGCACGGGCAAGGCGGCCACGAGGTATGTCGGGAAAGCGAAAAGATGGTGAAACTGGTTATCCCCACCAGTCAAAGGAAGAAGACTCTCCGGCGGGAGATCTCCTCTGTCGTTGGGAAAAGTGGTGAGGCAGTCCAGCAGGGCTACACCGGTGGTGGTGTCGTGGCAGGTCGGCTCAGCTTCTCCCTCGTCGGATTCTTAGGTCCTGTGGCGACTTCTGAAGTTCCAGTCCCCAAAGCCCTGCTTTTATGCAGCAAACCCCCATTCACTCAGCCTAGCTGTCACTCAAACATGCTAAGTGGTGAGCCGGCTGGCTCACCACTTGGGCCATTCAGGATGGAGTGCGACTTGAGTTGCCTAGGCAACTCAGTCCAGGGTGCCTAAATTTCCCTCCACCCCTCCTAAGTACCCCAGACAGAGTGGCACCACTTTGGAGGGCTTCTGTGGAGAAGCCCGCCAAAAAGTGGAACAAAGGGCTCGACTTGGGTTGGAGTCACAGAAGAGAACACAAACGCCATTTTAGAATCAAGTTTTGGCAAAAAATACCAACCGGAGAATTAATATTAATGAAATAAACCGGCGGTATGTTCGAGGCTACCATAAATAAGTAAATAAAGATAGTAGCCTAAAACAATGGGAAATCCCATAGGAAAATATTCGCGGTTGAATATAAAAAGTAGTGTCCACTGCCACCAACCAAAACTCGATCAGGGGGGACGGAGACATGCCCCCTCGACTAACAGACCCTGGGGCAATCGAATTGCCCCAGCCAGTACGTCCACAATATGATGGTTTGTACTGGTTCTGTTCAGAATTTAAGACTAGTAAAGTCAATGGTGACTTTACATGCCCTGGGAGACAGTAGTCAGTCCCAGGGTATGGAGTCTATATTGGGGGGTCACTATGACACCCCTGTGTTACTGCACGGAGGGTGCTGTGTAACACACATCACAAAAACATATGAAGCCCTATGGAGTAAAAGACCCCATAGCCCATTAAACACATCTAGATCCAAAGAGAAACACTCAAATCATGCCCAAGAGTGAGGGTAAAAGAGTCTCACTCTTGGCAGGAGAAAAAAATAAACCCCAAAAATCCAGCAAAGCTGCTGGGGGACTCACTAGGTTAGGAAATTCAGCCTAAACAGAGAATTCTCCCTAACACAAGTCACATTGAAATCCTGTAAAGAGTAGTGGTACTTACCATTCCAATCAAGAAAGTGGACACAGTATGCCGACCTACATACAAATGTCCTCAGGATCTTGTGTAACCTGTGGAGCAAGTAACCATGTGAAGGGGGGGCCAGATGTGAGGCTAAGACTTCTGGGTCCATTCTGCTAATCTAGCATTCCCTTATAAAGAGGGCAAGATACTCACAGGAGCATCATTCTCTTCTCTTTCCCCTGTGGCATTGGATCAGACGTAGTTCTTGTATTCTTGGGAACCTAGAATTGCTGAAGCTTATGCTTCCATATCTGATAATACTAAGTATTATTTTAAGTATAGTTTACTGATGGTGTAGACACCTCTATCAGGGACAATGTTGTCCCTTGGCTGGTGAGTACTCCTAAGTAGGGTGAGGGGTGCAGGGAGCCGGAACCAAGGGCACGTCCCGTCCAATGTCTGGACGCTGAACGACGCCTGGTGGAGATGTGCTGTGCCCTCTATTGGTTGAAAAAAATTCTGAAGACTGCTGGGCGGTGTTTGAATATCTTAGCTGAGGCATCTGTGGGAGGAAGGACTACTTCATCAGAAAGAACATTACTGGAGGCAACTAATTTGTTCTTTTTGTTAACATTATCCCCTATCATTTTTCATATTGACATAGCTAGGCCACTGAGGTACAAAGAAATTAATGTATTCTTCCTGAGTATAATTTGCACTTGTGTAAACTAACTGTTGTGAACTGATTCTTCATCCCCAGAAGTATTTTCTTCAGCAGAAATCCTTACGAAAGCTTGCCTGAATTCTTAGCATTCCTAAAGCTTTACAATTATGGAACTGGTAAGGCATGGTGAGGAAGTCCAGGATGTTGTCACTACTTCTATGGGGGGAGTCCCTTCCCATGAGGCCGCTCCCCAGTAGTCCCCCTGGGGGTGGCACTCTGCGGGTGGATGTCATGGTGAAAGAAACCCCCTATGAGATGAAGCACGACAACTTGGGAGTTGCATGGTATAATTTCCCTACAACCCAACCTCCATTACCCTGCACAAGACACAACACCACACACTTCCATGTATGTCTGCAGAATAGACAGTGTCACTTCCCCAAGTAACACTGGGTCAAGGAAGTGTAAAAACAACCTAGTGAGGAGTGAAGACCTCACCAATGAGACGAGGAAGAGGCACGGATCCAAGTGGCAGGTTCAATAGAACCAGGCGTGTAGACCTGGATGCCATAGAACGGCTAATACCGTTCATCTCATAAAAAGGGAAGGAGGACTGAATAGAGAGGCCCTCGCAGGAGGAAGCGGGAGATTCAAACTCTGGCAGCTGTAGAGGAGATGGGACACCAACAATACCAAGAGCAGGACGCTGATAAAGGTGTCCCTAGAAACTCTATCACAGACTAACGGCACCGAGCAGTAGGAGGCCTGGTGCGCTTGGGGAAGCCAAGACATGCAGCTCAGAGGCCGGGAGTCAGCAGGGAGCAGCCGCAAGCCATAGAAAGCAGCGGAGGAAAGTAGTGATTGCCCCAAGCACCCGCAAGCAACTGAGAAGCACAGGTAAGCTCTCCAGACATGTCAGGGAGACCGGGACATTTAGAGGGACGAAGAGAGGATCACGAAAGCAAGTCTGGGACCCTCACCCATATACCTAATCACAGCCTCCACACGATCCTCAGTGATAATACCTGGCAGGATAGTACACCAGGTTGGCTGTGACTAACAAAGTAGTAGAAGCAAAATAAGAAGAAAACAATTAAGACAAGTCTGTCACTTGCACACACATGCACTGAGAGCCAAAGCAATCTTCATACCCACAGCACCTGGCAGGGTATACTAGGTTGGCTGTGGAAGAAGAAGAACCCCAGTACTCGCCCACATGAAGAGGGAGCTAACGCACTCTTCATAATCACAGTAACTGGCAGGATAGTCTACCAGGTTGGCTGTGAAACGAAGGAGACGGAAAGACCCTCATTGAACATTCAGAGGGCACGACAACCTGGAAGTAATGTTGTCCTTCCTTTTGGAATTTATTTGTTGCACCATTTTTTAACTTTGTTTTTGCAAGTTGGATCAGTACTTTGAGACTAAAGAAGAACCCCTTTTCACATTAGTTTAGGTTCTTATTGTGAGGGCAGGAAATAGGAATTTTGACACAACAGTGGACTTGTTTATTTTGGACTATCCTGACAGACTCCTTAGAATATTATTTTGAGGCAGGGAAACCCCCCTTAGTATTAGGGTAATGAAGGTGTGTGTTCAACCCTTATTTCTTTAATAAAAGTCTCTGCCAACAATCATGCCACCTGTGCGTCAATCTCCTCCTTCCACATTCTTACAGCATATATATCTTGAATAGCCTAAATGTTTGTTTATTCATTTATAAAGCGCACCGAACCCTGAAATATCTGGACGCACAACTTGTTACAGGCATTATACATAATAGAAGAATGAGCAATTATTTACATCATGAGTCATATGGTTACAGAACAT
The DNA here is from genome assembly GCF_040938575.1 of Ambystoma mexicanum. NCBI lineage: Eukaryota > Metazoa > Chordata > Amphibia > Caudata > Ambystomatidae > Ambystoma > Ambystoma mexicanum. Next base: position 302,534,497 of record NC_090941.1, read on the forward strand.
TTACAAGGTATCAGATAATAAACACTTACTTACAATATAGGTGACGGTCAGGACTGGTCATGGATACAACCAGCCCTCAAAACGTTTGAGAACATTAGACGGGGTTCGGGGCATCCATGACAATAGTAAGGTAGAGGTGTTCTCTTGGAACACGTGTGGAGGAACAAATCTAACAAAATATTTGGCTAAATCCATCGCTGGGGGATCACTGCAATTTTTATGTTTCAAGAGACTATGCTTCAATCCAACTTTTCACTCGGGAGGGGCTTCCGTATCATCACGAGTCTGGCAGTAAGAGGAATAGCGGGTCGACCAAGAGGAGGCCTTGCAATCGCCATCGACTGCAATCTTGGGATTAAAGGGCTTTAGTCTTTAGTAGTGAATGGGTGTTGGCCATCAAGCTGGACTTGAGCACAGGACAATTGCTGGTCTTACTAGTCAACCTCTACTGGAACCCAGTGAGTGTTGGTTTTGAGACTATCCACGAGTGCTTGACTGAGATATTCCAAGCTTGGTAAACTATGGGATTTGACGAAAGAATAATTGTGGGAGGTAACTTTAATTCTTACTGCGCGGAGGGAGCTCTGTGGAATGATGCAAAGACCATGCCTACCTATCGCCATCACAATGTCCTACGGGGCATGGGGTGGGATCTTTTTCTTACGGAATGGGACATGTCCCTGCTGGACTATTGCCCAGCTTCCCTTTTTCCCAGATATACATGGAAAATAGCAGAACAAATGTCTACGATCGACTATTTTTCTTCTCTAATGGCCTTCGGTCCTATTGTACCTATTTGAATCATACCAACAACGGTTTGGGCGATCACTTCTTCCCTTCTCCCTGATCCTTTCCTTCCTTATGTTTTCTGTTAGATCTGATTTGGTAGGGCTTTCTGTGAATAGGAGGGGGAGTGTACTTGAGTGGAACTGAAAGTTGGTGGCCAAACTGAACAAACTCCTGACCATATTTCTGTCTACTTGGAGCTCCTCCATTGCTGACCAAGGCTTGGGCAAAGGTTATTCTAATTCTCAATATAATACTATACTGGCTTGTATCAACACAGTCCCACAGGAACGCCCGTTTGCTACTCGGGAGATTAAAATCCATTTGGGTGACGACAGAATTGTTAAGCCCAAGATTATTAAACGTTTGAAGATTGCTGCCCCAAGAAAGTAATCCCTTGATGCCTCTGACTATCTGGCTGCCAAAACTAAAATGTGTCAGTCTCACAAGAATCTGGTGAAATTGCTGAAGATTGGTTTAGGATGCACCAAACAACGCTGGCATACCTTTGTAAGGGCAGGAACACTACATTCTAGTCCATTATCAATCGGTCCCTGGGGTCTCAAAGAGAAGGGTATGGATTGCCCGATACTGGAGCAAACCTGGGTTGACTATTATGATCAGAAATATTCTCTGCCGGATAACGTCAGTGACAGTGGTGGTGATGAATTAGGTCCCGTCGAGGAGGGTACCTGTCCATGGTACAGAGAGGACATCTTCTGGGCCATTAGCAAACTTAAACCGTCCAGAGCCCCGGGTCCTTATGGCATACCACCTTTTGTCCTGAAAAAATCCCAGCATACCTGGTCAGCCTTATTAAAACCTATGTTCGACCAAATATTTCTGACACATTCTTTTCCAGTTTCCTGGTCTCAATCTATTGTCTTACCTATTCAGAAAAAGGGGGACCTACTAAATCCAAATAACTATAGGCCGATCACCTTGATTAATGCAATTAGCAACGTTTTTGCTATCCTCCTTCTGAGGGATCTAAACCTAGTAGTTAAAAAGCATAGTCTATTGAGTCAATTCCAGGTTGGTTTTAGGCCCAAACTGGGGACTTCTCTCAATGCCACGATTATGGCCCATTTAAGACGCCAAGTGCAACATTCACAGGTTTGGGAGGTATTTATGGCATCCCTTGACATGTCAAGTGCTTTTGATGGAGTTATAAGATCTAGGCTATGGCAGAAATTACTTAGAAAGAATGTTCCCAGAAAGTTGATCCAGCTTCTTGCCCTTCTACATACTAACACTACCATTTGTATACATTTGACCATGGAAGGCTCACTGTCACAGGTTATTAGAACATTTGTATGGGTGAAACAGGGTTGCACCTTGGCCCCTATTCTCTCCAATTTGTACGTGTGAGACATGGAGAACATCTGGCAGGGAGCTTCAATTGCGCCAGCCAAGCTAGGTAACATTAAGCTAGACTGGATGGCTTTTGCTGATGATTTTATATTGTTTGACAGAAACCCCACAGGCTTGAGGCGCAAGTTGAATCTATTCTATGATTATGCCTTGGCCAGCAATCTCTTACCCAATGCCACTAAATCAAAGATTTTGGTGTTTTCTAGGAGAAACCAAAAAAAATCGAGTGCTTGGGTCATGGGAGAGGAAAGAGGGGAGCAAGGTTTGCAAGTGACATATTTGGGCTATAATCTCACAAATATCTCAGAATGGAATCTTAGAAAAACAACCTCTGCGAAGGCGTCTAAATCGGTTTCCCAATTAAAATTTCTGCTATACAGAATGTGTACCTTTTCTATGCTTCCATTATGGCGTTACTATCTTGCCAAGTTTGAACCTGTGATCCTTAACGGCCTGGATATGTCACTACACGTGTTGCGTAATTTGCTCAATTGTATACAAGGAAAGCTCTGGAAGGAGGTACTGGGACTGTCTTTGGCAATTCCTAACTCTGTCATCGAACACAAACTGTGCCTCATTTATTTGAAAGTACTGCAAACGTGGAGACAACTATCCACTCTTAGGAACATTTTTGTCCCCCCTGCAAACTCGTTATATGAGGCTCTGCATATAGAGATGGAGGCAGAGTCTGTTATCTCCATTAAACTCTTTAAAATGAGGATGTTTGGTGCACTAGATTCCATGGGGGCATCCATGCTTGATTTGATACAGCGTCCGGGTGCTGTCAAGACATGTCTCTTCAGAGCGGATTGGGTTGAGACATCGGACAGTATATCATTTTATGCAACTTATGTGGAGTATTCACACTTTACACAAATTCCAGAGAATGCATACCTCTATATGTCCAAAGTTTTCCGTGTGAGAAAATATGCGCAATATATCTGCGCTTCAGACTCAACCAGTTCCACACGAGTGAGCGGATAAAACACTGGAAAGATCACCCTGCATACCCACAGACAAATTCTGAATGCAGATTTTGTGGTAGTGTGGACACATCCTTGAGACATCAGGTTACTATGTGGCCATACTTTGCAAATGCTCGGATTTCATGTTTATGTCGTGGTTCTACTGAGGTGGCTAGGAACATGCTATAGTGTTGACTTAAGTGGGGTGCAAATGTAGATCTTATTTTGGCTCTGAATAATTTTCTAAATTTTGTATCAAATGAATTGGATATGAAATACTGAATAAGTAATTTTGATTTTGCGATAAGTATGGAGTGTAATGTGATAGGTTTAGTTTGCTAATTTGCTTCTGTTCTTGTCAGTTTTCTTTTTCTTTTCTTTTATTATGCAGATGCTTTATCTTCTTTTAAAATATGATTCTTCTTTTTATCATGGTGTGTAAGGTTTTCTGTAAACCATAAATGCAACCATAAAATACAAATACACATTTTTTAAAAAATAGCCTCAATGTGCTGAAGGTTGTTGGTTACTGGTTCTATAGAATGACCTTCACAAATGATAAACCTGTATTGCTCCACTACACGGACCAAAAAACCTATATCTCATTTCAAAATGTGTTTTATTAAGTATTTTTCATGTCATGACATCACAAAACACAACGACCCAACGTTCACTGTAGAGCTTCTGCACGATGTTATCCCATGACAACTTATTAATTAAACTTTAAATCCTACCCCCCCTGCCCCAGTTCCCTTCCCCCCACCCTCCTTTCCTCGCCCCATTTGGGACCGGACGCATCATGGAAGCTGTTCTTTCGTCCTTTTTCATTCGAGTTTGGGGGACAGGCTACAGGTTATTGCGCATCAGTTCCTTTATAGGCCTCGAGGAACTGCGCCCATTCCATCTCTCTACTCTGGGATATGTCATGTATAATCCCTGTGATGTTTTCCATTTCGTAGAGCTCTCTCGGTTTCCGGGCTCAGGTCTGTTCCGTTAGGAGGGACTGGTTTTTCCAATTTATGTTGATACAGACCCTGGCCGCTAATAGGAGGAAGTGTGTCATGTGCGGGACTCTTTTTCACCGGCCTTCATAGTCTTCAAGTCCGAAAGCACCAGTATGGGGTGTCACTCCATTGCTATCCCCTCTATCTTCTTGATCCAGGCCAGCACCTCTTTGCAGTATGCCTTTGATTTGGGGCATGCCTACCACATGTGCCAGTAGTTGGCTGGGGTTCTGAATTCTCTCCAGCATTGGGGAATGGCTTCATTTTAGAGAGCCTTACAGGGTCGAACTGACACCTGTGTAGTAATTTGATTCCATGCAATTTGTATTGTGGCGATATGGACTTTTTTTGCGCTGACCTGCAAATCTGTGACCATAGCTGGTCCGACATCAGGGGGCCTAGGTCCTTTTCTCATCTGTTTTTAAGACTTTTGAGTACATTTTGTAGCTTTCCTAACAGAGATCTGGACAGTTGGGAGGGTGAGGCCTTTCGTTGAGTTAGCTTCGCTTAGCACTTTTTCAAAAGCGGTAAGATCCCTTTAGAGATTCTCTTTCCATTTTGGCGACGTGAGCGCTCCCTTTAGCTGCAGGAACAAAAATGTTGCCAATTACACTGTTTGCAATCCTGCTTCCAATTCTTTTTTCGATATGCACCAATAAGGTTTCAAGATTTGCCCAACTCTTTCCAGGCCCGCCTCGTACCATAGCTGATAACAGCTTGGCTCTTGATTTCATCTCTGACTGGAGGGGCCCAAATGCAGCTCATGGGGGAGGGGCTTGTCGTATCGCCTTTCATTTCTCTTTTTACTCCACCAGTTTCAGGAGTGACCCCAGGGCGAAGTGTTTGATGACTGAATTTGGGAATGATTTTTTCAGAGCCCACAGCCACTCCCCTAACGTCACTGGCCTCAGTAAATGGTTTTTGATTGCCACCAATTGCTTCTGTGAGTCTCCTCTCAAGTGCGGCACCAGGGTTTGGAATTTAGCCGCCCGATAGTACGTGTAAGGGTGCGGCAGTCCTGTACCTCCCTCTTCTTTCGGTTGGATTAGGGTGCCATAGGCATGCGTTGTCTTTTCCCTTGCTATAGGAAGTTCGAAAGCATGGCTTTGAGCTCCATAAAGTGTGCTCGAGGGATTGCAATTGTGAGCATCTGGTAGTAATAGAGAATTTTAGGCAACACTACCATCTTTATGGCGTTAAGGCGGCCCACCCAAGACAGTCAACTTTCCGCATAGCTTGCTAATAGAGTAGTATTATTAGCAACCCGTATAGTGTATGCAGCTGCTGACGTGACATGTTTGCCCAGGGCATACAGACGCTTAGACTCCTTGTCCAGTGGTGATTCTCCCGTGTCAAGGGGTACCCCTGCCCTCTTTCGAGTGGTAGTCACTACCAGTGAGTGTGGGATGGCGTGCCCCAAAAAGCAGATGATCTCCTCTTCAGCCTGGGTTTCTCAATCAACGAAAAGAAATGCAGTTTAGTCCGCAGCCAAGTAAAAGAATTTCTGGGGGCTCTAATTCGGACGAAAGACGGTCTTGTCTTCCCCTCCAGCAAGAGGGTTCAGAACATGCTTTCTCAGATCCCTCAATATGTAGCCAGTTGGGAGGTGATGGTACACAAAGCCATGCGTTTGCTAGGAATGATGGTGTTATTCATATACTTGGTTCCCAACACGCGGCTGCGCATGCATCCCATGCAAGAGTGGCTCTACAGCCAGTGGTGTCAGGCCAGAGGACAATGGGAAGATCTGTTAGTTGTCTCGCCAGCCCTCGTTCTCTCTCTGCAGTGGTGGTCAAGAGAAAACCTCTTGAAGGGGAAGACCTTCTCCACCCCTGCAGTGGAAGCCACTCTCACGACAGACTCATCTCTCACAGGGTGAGGAGCTCATCTGCTTCAGCAGACAGCACACAGAGTTTGGTCTCCTCAAGTAGCGGCCAACCATATTAACTTACTGGAGCTGTTAGCGGTGTTCAAAGCTTTGAAAGCCTTTCAGGTGCAACTGCAGGGGAAGACAGTGCTGATTCTAACGGACAGCACTACAGCTATGTATTACCTGAACAAACAGGGGGGCACTTGCTCTCCAGGGCTATCCAAGCTGTCCCAGAACATTTGGATATGGGCTCTTGGACACAAGATGTTTGTTGCCCCAACATGTTCCAGGGGAACTCAATATTCTAGCAGACGTACTCAGCAGAGATTTCCCTCTGCCCGAAGAATACGAATGGCGACTGCACGAAGACCTTGTGTCCAACGTCTTCGCAGAATGCGTTTTCCCAGAGATCAACCTGTTCGCTACTCAGGAGGACGCCCAATGCCAAGACTATGCCTCCAGGTACCCCCCAGAACCGATCCAAGGGGAACGGTCAATGGATAACATGGTCGGGGAAATTTGTCTACGCTTTTCCCCCGAATCCCCTTCTCAACAAGATAGTGCACAGGATGCACCAGGAACCAGTTATCATGATTCTGGTGGCCCCCATGTGGGGCCGCCAACCCTGGTTTGCTCACCTGATGGAAATGTCCCTCTCCCCACCAGTCAAGCTACCCTACCCGTAGAACATGTTGTCTCAGGACAGGGGGGAGACCCTACACCCATGTCCACAAACTCTGAACTTAGCAGCCTGGCTCCTGAGATCATAGAGTTTGGACACCTGCAACTCCCTCAGAGGTGCATGGACATACTCAGGGAAGCGAGAAAACCTAATACACGTTATTGCTATGCCAGCAAATGGAAACGTTTTGTCATCTGGTGCAATTCCAAGGGCGTCAATCCCATCGATTGCTCACCCTCACACATTGTGCTGTATCTAACCCACCTGTTGGACACTGGGTTAGTTTTCAATTCCCTAAAGGTTCATCTGGCTGCTCCGTCAGCCTACACCACATCACAACAGAAGATATTGTGGTGGAAAATACTGGTGATTAAAGCCTTTATGGAAGGGGTTAAAAGGATTTATCCTCCCATCTCTCACCCAGCCCCTGGATGGGATCTGAATGTGGTTTTGATCAGGTTCACGGGAGCTCCCTTTGAGCCTATGAATAAAGCAAGTCTGAAAGACCTGACTTATAAAACAGCCTTCCTAGTGGCTATCACTTCTATCAGAAGGGTTAGCGAACTACAGGCTCTTTCTGTTCTAGACCCTTTTGTTACAGTCCACAAAGATAAGGTAGTTCTGTGCACACATCCTAGGTTTGTGCCTAAATTCATCTCGAAGTTCCATGTGAACCAATCAATCGAACTACCCACTTTCTTCCAGAACCCTACTAACATGGCCGAAAGAAGCCCTCACACACTAGACGTGTGCAGGGCAGTCACGTTTTACCTGGAAAGAACTAAACCACTAAGGAAGACTAACAATTCTTCGTTTCAGTGGCAGCTGGTAGAGAAGGGGATCCTGTCTCTAAATCAGCTATCTCAAGGTGGATTGTCAAATGCATAACACTGTGTTACACTCTTGCTAAGAGAGAACTGCCCTTCAAGCCTAGAGCACACTCTACTCGAGGCACTGGGGCATCCATAGCATTCATTGCAAATGTTCCTCTTGAGTCCATTTGCAAAGCAGCAACCTGGAGTTCTGTACACACCTTTACAAAACACTATTGCCTAGACACTCATTCTAGGTCTGATTCTCAGGTGGGACAAGCAGTACTAAGACATCTTTTCTCTATTGTTCCTTCTCACAAACCATCTCCAACTCCGGGTACTGCTCGCTAGTCTATGCACAGCATGTGATTCTAAGCAGATTAACAAGCATCAGAAGACATGCATTACTTACCGTAATAGCATTTCTGATTATTGTATCTGCTTAGATTCACATGCACCCTCCCTACCTCCCCACTCGGGTGGAAGGAACATAGACGTCTTACTACTTTCTCTCTTTATGTACTCACTCACTATAGTCTTGGGCTCCCTCATGGCAGAAAAAATACAATATGAGGGACCTCGGCGATTGAGGGATTTTGGGTACACCACACGTCACGATGGGGATAGTGTTACAGACACGCCTATGCCGATGTCCCCTTTCGGTCCCCGAAAGACAAGATGCAATACTCCGCGGTTACCACTGGATGTCGGACCATATGCACAGCATGTGAATCTAAGCAGATACAATCATCAGAAATGCTATTACGGTAAGTAATGCATGTCATTTTAGGCAACACTACCATCTTTATGGCGTTAAGGCGGCCCAGACAAGACACAGTCAACTTTCCCCATCTTGCCAGGTCTTTTTCTAATTCCCGGAGTTGGGGAGGCAGGTTCGGCTAGTAGAGGTCTTACGCCTTTTTCATGATTTTAATCCCCAAGTACTTTAGGTTCCAGTGAGTGACTGGTATTCCTCCTGTGGTTCCGTCCCTCCCTTCTGGGTCATTTGTAGCCTTGAATGGCAAAAGTGATGATTTTTCAGCGTTGACTTTTAGCCCCGCCCACCTTCCACATTCTTTCATCCTCTGTAACACTATTGGAATGGTTGTCTTGGGGTCTGCCAGGTAGAGCATGATGTCAGCATACATGGCTAGTTTGTATTATTTGTCACCTACTGTTATTTCATTTATTCAGGGGTGTTTCCTGATTACATTAGCAAGGGGCTCGATTGAGAGAGCATAAAGGAGCAGTGACAGGGGGCAACCTTGTCGGGTTCCCCTGGTCATGTCGAATCTTTCGGACAGTCTCCCATTCAACACCACTCTCCCTTTTTGAGTCTTGTAGATTTCCTGTACCCCCTTTATAAACCTTTCTCCGAAGCCCATGTTTCTCATCACCGCCCAGAGAAAGCCCCACTCCACTCGGTCGAAAGCCTTCTCTGAGTCAACGTTGAGAAGCTTGTGATCCCCTTCTATTCCCTTGGAGTATTCTATTATGTCCAGTGTCTTTCTCATTGCGTCCACCACCTACCTCCCTTTTATGAAGCCCACCTGGTCCGGGTGGATCAGCCGGGGCATTATGTCTTCAATGCGCGTGGCTAAAACTCTTGAGTAAATCTTGGCATCTGTATTCAAAAGGGAGATTGGACAATTTGATTTACAGGACGTGGGGTCTCTTTCTACTTTGGGAATTACTACAATGTGTGCCATTGAGAAAGAGGGGGGGGGGGGGCTGGCCTGTGTCACGGATGTGATTGAAGAGCTTTGCTAGGTGCGTGGAGAGGGTCCCGGCAAAGTGTTTATAAAAGCCCATGGTGTACCCATCCTCTCCCAGGGCTCCACCCTGAGGAAGACGTCTTATTGCTGCTTTCACTTCTTCCTGCATTATTGGGGCATCTAAGGCAGTTTGCTCTGATCCAGTTAGGTGGGTTAATCCCGCTATCTCGATGTAGTCCCTAATTTCCTTTTCCGTGTTGTCACCCTCAGTGTTGAATAATTCTGAGTAGAATTTGGCGAATTGGTTCGCTATTTCTTCTGGGGATTGTGTCCAGCCTCCTCCCTGTGTTTTGATCATTCCCACCCATCTCCCTGCCTTTGGGCTCGCAATCTATTAGTAACGTTTTATCACCCTTGTCGCCCTTTTCATAGAATTTCTGCTTTAAGAGGGTTAGTTTTCTCAGTACGTCCTCCCTTCCCAATTTTTTCAATTCCTCCCTTTTCTGTTTGAGTGTCTCTAGGTGCTCCCCCTTGTATGTCCCTGTGGCGTGTAACCTTTCTTCCAACTTTGAGATTTCTTTTCCTAGTTTGACCTCCTGTAGCCTGCTCTCCCTTTTCCGCAAGGCTCCCTGCCTCATCAGGTGTCCCTTCCAGACTGCTTTTCCTGCTTCTCATAGCATTGTGATCCCCTCCTCCCCATTATCATTAATCTGGAAGTATTCTTCGAAGGGATTGTGTCCTCCGACGTATTCCTTATCTTAAATAGAAATCCTTCAGCTTTGCTGGCCTCGGAAAATTTTTTCGCCAGAGGGCGCTGCGCGTCGATGATCGCCGAGTCGATGACCCTCGACGGCCTCCGTGCCGACGTCGACGTCATCCTGCCTATAAAGGCCGCGCGCAGCGTCCGTTGTTCAGTTCCGTTTTTCCGCGCTTCGTTGTGCCTCGGAACACCGTTGCTCAGTTCTCGTCAAGATAACGTATATAATAACTACTATTTACCTCGATATCGATGGCATCCTCCTCCGACCCGACGACCCCTCGGTCCGGTTTCAAAAAGTGCCGAGACTGCGGGAAGAAAATGTCGTTGACGGACCCTCACAGGGTCTGTTTGTGGTGTCTGGGAATCACGCACCAGAGTTCGGAGTGTGAGGAATGCCTTTCCATGACGGCGAAAGCCTTGAAGGAGCGTAGGGGGAAGCTCGAGAGAGGTAGGTCAACTTTAACTTCCTCGAAAGCTTCTTCGGTAGAGTCGAGACGTTCGTCTCCTCACCATAAAAAACACTCTCGATCTAGATCACGAAGTGGCTCCCACCACTCGTCGACATCGAGACACTCGAAGAAGAGACGTAGGAGATCCCCTTCGTCATCTTCGTCGAGTTCTCCTGAGAGAGTTCATTGCCCCACAAAACGCAGCTCGCAAGCTGAGTGGGAGGAATTCAGGAAAAAGATGCTAAGCGTCTTCGAGAAAGCGGCCTCGTCCCCCTCGAAGACAGCTGAGGGTGATACCCCGGGTAAAAAACCCAAAAAATCTAAACGCCGCGAGTCGCAGTACCCGGCGGAAAAGTCAACCCGAAAGCGCCTCGAGCCATCGGGAGATAAAGCATCATCGACGCCATCGTCGAAAACTCCTTCGAAACAGAGGTCGGCGCCATCGACGCCGTTGTCGAAGGATTCATCGGCGCATCAGTCGATCGAGTCGACGCCGACGTCGACGCCGATATCGACGCCGGTGAAGGAAAGAACCACGGCTACTCCACAGCCAACGGTTAGACAAAAGACCTCCGACTCGACGCCGAGAACGTCGACGTCGTTCTCGAGCAGGACTCCGATCCTTTCGAGTTCTTCGAGGCCTAGTACACATTTCTCGACGCTTTTCACGGCGCCTTCGAGTACTTTCACGTCGGTGTCGACGACATCGACGTTTTCAAGGCCTGTGATGATGGCTCCTTCTGCATTGGAAATGGGGTTTATACCATTCCAAAAACCAATGTATCCCCCTTTAACCTCGATTTTTGAGGAAAGGGAGGATTCAGACCAAGATATTGATTTACAGAGGACCACATCACCAGAGCCAGAGACTTTCGCCTCTGAGGAAGGAAGATTAAAAAATCTTCAGGATGCACTTCAGGAAGCTAGTGGCTTGGACACTTCTCCTGAAGCAGAATTTATCAAACCAGACCCAGGAGAACATGCGGAGACTCCATATAGAGCTCTGATGTCTAGAATCATAGAATTTATGGGTTGGTCTGCACCTTCTCCTGCCTTTCAGCAGGATGACCTCACTGACATACTGGACAAGGGCCCACAGGAGGATCCTGTGGTTCCATTTCACTCTGCTCTACAGAGAAGGATTTTGACAAACTGGGAAACGCCAGAAATTATCCCGGCAGTAAATAAAAAACTGTCAACAAAATACAGGGTGGCTAGTTCTGACCCTGAATATTTGTCAAAACACCCTACTCCTGAGAGCTTGGTTGTACAGGCTGCAACCTCATCAGGCAGCACATCTGCATACCCCACTGCTCCGCAGGATAGGGATGACAAAAAGTATGATGCCATGGCTAAGAAGGTTTTTTCTGCCTGTAGCATGGCGTTAAAGTCTATTAACGCGACCTGTACGCTCGCTAGGTTCAGCCACACCCTTTGGGAGTGCGCTTCATCAGCGGCTGACTGCCTCCAAGAAGGAGAGGAAAGGGACGCATTTTTAAACATCATCAGGGATGGTAAAGATGCGATGTGCGAGACCCTACAAACTGGCCTAGATTCTGCTGACAGTATCAGCAGGGCCATGGCGGCAAGTACCACAATCCGCAGGCATGCGTGGTTGAGGAAGTCTGGTTTTGCCTCTGACGTGCAGACCAGGCTTTTGAATATGCCCTTTGACGGTTCTACCCTCTTTGGAAAGAAGGCGGATGACAGTTTGGAGAAACTGCAAACGTCCAAGGCAGCAGCCAAGTCATTGGGAGCTGCTATCCGTCAGAATACCTTTCGTCCTTCGGGATCATCGTGGAGAGGACGGTCCTTTCGTTACTATTCCTCATATGGAAGGGGCAGGGGACGACCGGCTCAAAGAGGCCAAGGAAGATTTACCCGTGGTGGACGGGGTAGGGGAAAGAAAGCCGCACCCGCAGGAGCAGGAGCCACTTTACCTTCGGCAACTGCATCAGCCGCTTCAAAACCACTCTGAGGTCTCCCCTCACAGAACACCAGTAGGGGGCAGGTTAACTCACCATCTGACGGAATGGCAGGCTATTACGTCAGATGCTTGGGCTCTGGAGACAGTGGCCCAAGGTTACTGCCTGCCCTTCCTACATATCCCTCAGAGTCATCCACCGGGGAACAACCCTTTGAAGCTTCCAGATCCGCTCCTCTTGCAGGAGGTTTTAGACCTGCTAGAGAAAGGTGCCATAGAACTGGTACCTGTAGCGGAAAGGAACAAGGGTTGGTACTCCCCCTACTTCATAATACCGAAGAAGGACGGAGGACTGAGACCCATCTTAGACTTACGGGAATTGAACAAATTCCTCCGAAAGGACAAGTTCAAGATGGTGACTCTCTCTCAGATCCTTCAGGCCCTCCAGCTTCAGGACTGGTTGGTATCTCTAGACCTCCAGGACGCTTATTTCCATGTGCCGATCCATCCCAGGCACAGGAGATACCTGAGGTTCGCAATTGGCAACTCTCATTATCAATTTCGAGTTCTGCCATTTGGGCTAACCTCCGCCCCGAGGGTCTTTACCAAGCTAATGTCGGTTGTGGCTGCAAGTCTAAGGAGGGAAGGGATTCATGTCTACCCTTACCTAGACGATTGGTTGATCAGAGCTGTATCTTCGGAACAGGCTCAGAGACAACTAGATTATGTTTGCCACTTCCTTCACAAGCTGGGCTTCTCCCTCAATTTAAAGAAGTCACAGATGATACCATCACAGAGACTCCAATTCATTGGAGCAGTCCTGGACACTTCCCTGGGAAAAGCCTTGCCACCAGAGGTGAGGGCTCGAGATATTCTGCAGATGGTCATCAGATTTCAGAATGCCCAATATCTCCCAGCCTACGACTTTCTGAGGTTGCTAGGCCTCATGGCATCCTGCATATTCCTCGTGCCGGAGGCTCGCCTGAGAATGAGATCCCTCCAGTGGGCACTGAGAACTCAGTGGTCACAGTTCTCAGGAAGGATGACAGATCTCCTTCGGATCCCGGTCAAAGTAGCCCGAGACCTTCAGTGGTGGGCCTGTCGGGAGAACATCCTGAAAGGAGAAATGTTTTGGCAACCATGGCCGGAGATAACAGTAGTCACGGATGCCTCACTCACGGGGTGGGGAGCTCACGCCAACGACTTGACCATCAGCGGTCGTTGGTCTCCATCGGAGTCCAGACTACATATCAACCTGTTGGAGCTGAGAGCCATCAGACTAGCGCTGAAGGCTTTTCTGCCGTCTGTACGGGGAAGAAACGTCCTAATAATGACGGACAATACAGTGGCCATGCACTACCTCAACAAAAGAGGAGGCGTAGGCTCACTACCACTGTGCAGAGAGGCGATGCAGCTCTGGTTTTGGGCAATTCAGGAAGGAATCTCTCTATCGGCAATTCACCTAGCCGGAGAGAAGAACTTGACAGCGGACGCTCTGAGCAGGCAGAGCACAGTCTCTCACGAGTGGGAGATAGCTCAGGAAGTCCTTCAAGAGATCTTCGCCCTTTGGGGAACCCCTCAAGTGGATCTGTTCGCCACCAGTATCAACAGGAAGTGCGACAGATTTTGCTCAAGGGAATTTCCCCCGAGAGGAGCTCTAGGAGATGCGTTCGTAGTGGACTGGGAGTTCCCACTTCTGTACGCGTTCCCTCCGGTCCCTGTCATTCCTCAAATGATCAGGAGGTTGAGAAGGTTTCGGAAGACCATGATCCTAATTGCCCCGGATTGGGCCAGGAGAACGTGGTACCCGGACCTTCTAGACATGTCCATCTGCCCTCCAATTCGACTGCCATACAGAGAGGATCTTCTCTCGCAGAAGGAAGGTCAGGTTCTCCATCCAGCCATCAAGACCCTCAACCTTCACGCTTGGTGTCTGAAAGGTTGAGGTACAAGGATTGGGACCTTCCGGATGATGTTATGGAGGTGTTGCTTTCGGCCAGAAGGCCGGCAACTAAAACTCTATACCGCTGCCGTTGGAACAAATTTTGCAGCTGGTGCAGAGAAAAGAATATTGAACCCTTTTCTTGTGGTACACCTATGGTGTTGTCATTCTTACTTTACCTGGCTAATTCAGGCCTACAGGTTGGCACAATTAAGGGCTATCTCGCAGCGCTATCAATCTTTAAGCGCACTGCAGAGGAGCCTTCATACTTCAAAATTCCATTGGTAATACAATACCTAAAAGGATTAACTAATGTTTATCCCCCGAAACCTTTTCAAGTTCCCTTATGGGATTTAAACCTAATTTTAAACTTCCTAAAGGGTGCCCCTTTTGAACCACTACACTCTTGTTCATTGAAGCTTCTCACCCTCAAAACTGTTTTGCTAATAGCATTGACATCTGCTAGAAGGGTTAGCGAGTTGCAAGCCTTATCGTGTAAACCTCCACATACAATCTTTTACAAGGACAAAGTTGTTCTTCAGGTGAAGCCTAACTTCCTCCCGAAGGTAGTCTCGGAGTTTCACATCACTCAGAAGATTATATTACCTTCTTTCTACCCTCCTCCTCATCCGGGGAAGGAGGAAGAGAGACTGCACAGGCTGGACCCTAAGCGAGCCTTGAGCTTCTATATCAGCAGATTGGCTAAGATCAGACAAGCAGACCAACTCTTTGTAGGTTATGCAGGACATAAGTTGGGCCTTCCAATAACAAAACAAACCATCTCCAGATGGATTATTTTAGCCATTCTGGAGTGCTACAAATTGGCAGGAAAGGAGCCTCCTCAAAATCTAAGGGCTCATTCTACCAGGGGTATCGCAACATCCTCAGCCCTTCAAAGAGGGGTGCCAATTCGAGATATATGTGCGGCTGCCACATGGTCGTCCGCACATACATTTACCAAATTCTATAGCCTGGATTCCTCCTCTAGTCAAGAAACTAGATTCGGCAAGGCTGTGTTACACTCTGTCCATTCTGGAAGGGTAACATAACTTTTATTACTCCCGCCTCCAGTCACAATACCACTGCTATGGGAGTCTATCTAAGATAAGGAATACGTCGGAGGACACAATCCCTTCGAAGAACTAGTTACTCTTACCTTGTAACGTTCTTTCGATGGGATGTTCCTCCGACGTATTCCTTATCGACCCTCCCATCCATCCCCGCAGTATGACTTCCTGTGGGTTTGCAGCCTATGCTCCTTCAAGGTGATTAGTCTAATCCAAAAACATTACTGGGGACTACAAAACGGAACTGAGCAACGGACGCTGCGCGCGGCCTTTATAGGCAGGATGACGTCGACGTCGGCACGGAGGCCGTCGAGGGTCATCGACTCGGCGATCATCGACGCGCAGCGCCCTCTGGCGAAAAAATTTTCCGAGGCCAGCAAAGCTGAAGGATTTCTATTTAAGATAAGGAATACGTCGGAGGAACATCCCATCGAAAGAACGTTACAAGGTAAGAGTAACTAGTTCTTCTATTGCATTATCTAGCTCTTGGGGAGTATATTTTATGATTCCATAGGAATTTGTTACTACGCCCTTTGACCATGTCATGGTCGGACCAGGCGACCAGGCATATATTACTGCACCTAATTCCGGGGCAGATCCTCTGTTGACCAACTAGTAGTCTATTCTGGTGACGATCTCGTGGGGTGTAGATCTTAGCGTATAACCCCTTCGACTCGGGGTAACCTCCCTCCAAACATCAACCAGACCCATATCGGTGAGATTGTTCTGACATGTACTCCCTTCCTATCTAGGCCGCTCTCTGACTTGTGCTCTTGTCGCTTGTCTGATCTCTGAGGATCCACCCACGTATCAAAGTCGCCCCCTATTATTGTGAGCCTACCAGTGGTTTCTATTATCGTGGAGAGTGCCTTTTCTTTGAACTCTCCCTGTCCTTGGTTTGGCGTATATACCCCTGCTAGGGTGACAGGTGTACTTTCCCACTCCCCCCGAACCACCAAAAGCCTACCTTCCATTAGTTGTTGCACCACTGGGTTTTCAAGTCTAATTCTTTTATGGAGTAACAGGCCTACGCCCCCTTTTTTATTATCTGGTGAGGCCCAGAACGTTTGGCCCACTCCCTTTACCTTCAGAGGTTTCTCATCCCCCGCTTTAAGTCTGTTTCTTTGATAAATATTATGTCCAGGTCTGCTCTATTAAGCTCCCTTGCCGCCAAGGTTCTTTTGGTGGGGAGTTTAGCCCCTTGACATTGAGTGAGCCCACATTTAGGGTTGCCTTGCCTGCTCTGGTTTTATCTAGAGTAGCCATCTTTAAGTAGGGTCCCACCTTTTCCCTTCGTGTCTCCCCCGCTTGTTCCTAAGTGGTGTGTGATGTCCTATCCCCTGGGACTTTTTTAAACCTTTGTCCGTTTGTTTTTCCCTCACACCCACCCCTTCCCTTATGAACTATGAACCAAACTGAACCTGCTAACTGAACCGCGGTCATTCTGTATGTCCTAGGTCCTTGGGATTGAGACGCCCTCTTGGTTTTGAGGGCCACTAGGTTTATGACTCGTTCCTCTTTGGGGGAACAACTTTCATTAATCCCATTCCTTGTCATTTGTGCAAGGTGCTAAGATTCATGTTTCCCAGAGACCTGTTTGCCCCCTCACTGAGGCTTTGTCAGGGATTCCGGGTTCGGCTTGTGGTATTTTCTGCCCCGTTAACTCTTTTCCTCCATCGGTGTGTCTCCTCTTTCTTTTGAGCCTCTGCTGTGCGGGGCTCTGCTGGGCCTGACAGAGATCTGTCTGTCTTGCTCTGCTAGTTGGCTCAGCACATGTTTGTCTTCCTCTTGTTTAACCACTTTGTAATCTTCTCTCTTGTACTCAAAGGTAAGGTCGAAGGGTAACCCCACCTGTAGCGTATGGCGTTCTCTGCCAGCCATACTCTGAGCGGTCTACTTGCTCTCCTTCTTTCCAACGTGAAGTTAGACAGATCCTGGAATATCTTAATTTTGGAGCCTAGGAACTGTAGGTCCTGCACCTGCTTGGCTTTGAAGAGGATTTCTGCCTTCTCTCTATAGCTGTGGAATTTGACTACTATTGAGCGTGGCCGCCCTCTAAATGCTCGCCCTCCCTTATGGGCCCTTTCAATGTTCACATTTTTGCCTCCTTCTGCCATAAATATTTGGTTTATTATTTCTTGGACCATTCTCTCAACTTGGCTTGGGGTTTCTCCCTCCTTCTCTTAAAGGCCTAAAATTCATAGGTTTGATCTTCTCTCCCTTTTCTCGAGGTCATCCATTTTGAGTGTGAGCTCCTCCTCTCTCTGCTCTATGTCGGTCATCCTGGCGTTTAACTTCATTTCCATTAGGTCCGCGTTAACTTGGATGCGTTCCAGGTTTTCCACTTTTCCCTCGATGCGCTCCACTTTCCCTCTTATTTCTGAGATGGAGGTTTGTATATCGAATCTTAGAGCATGAATTTCCACCATGATTCCTACAATGTAGTCTTTTGTGGCACCGTTAATCATTTTGGTGGCCTTCGTTTCTGAGGAGACCCCATTTCTGTACTTTTGTAGTCTGTCAAGGCTTGTTCCACCTGCTGATGTTGGTCTACTCGTCTCCTTTTTTATCTGTCTCGTGCTGCCTTTACGTGCCGGGATCGCTGTTACTTTCTCGCTTTCCAGGGCTGCAGTGTGGCTTAGCAATGTTGGCGGGTTAGGGTTCCACCCCGGGGGTGCCTTTTCGCGCCCTATTCTTAGGTTGTCTGGGTGGGACTGTGTCCCACACTGAGAGTCTGGTGGTAGAGTACGCACCCCGCGGTGCCCCCTGCCTGATTTCGAGTCTATTAGTCTTTACACTGGCTCCTCCGTGGGTCTGCTCTGTGGTATGGTTACTCCTTGCTATTTTCACTTTCTGCCCCTCATATTAGACAAGGGTGCTAGTTGCTTCCAGCCGCTTGCTTAATGTTGCGCTGTGTAGTTGTCCTGGCCCCTGACCACCACCTCACTCCCCACCCTTTGTGCGGTTGAGCGCCTTTAATCTGTTCAGTGCGTGAGCTGTCGTACCCCTGGCCGTTTGCGCACTGTGTGTGAATCCCCCTCTGGTCACTGTCCTATGGGCCCTTGAGGTTACGCTGGGATGGGGGGGAAGAGGGGCGGCTCTCACCTTCTTTTCACAGGCTGCAGTGTCCCCCAGGGCTCCTCCACTTGCGGCCGGCTCTCTCTGGGCGTCCGGGGGACCAGTCCTCTGGGTCTCCCCCCGGTGCCCCTCTCCTCAGATGTCGTTGCTAGCCACCGGTACTGGTTTATTCACTGCTGGTCAGCGGGCAAGTGTTCTTGAGGCCCACTCATGTTGTCACGAGGATCACTCACCCTATGGGCCCTGCACCGCAGCCTCTGATCACCTTACTTGGGGGAGGGGGGGGTCCTTTACTTGGCTCCGGACCTCCGACGTCCCTTCGCTGGAGCTGGGCCTCTCTACCTCATGTGCTGAACACTTCTCATTGGGCGCTGTGTTCTCACTGCGCTTCCAACAGCACAGCTCTTCCTGCTGGGGGCGGGTGCATGGCATGCACTCGGAGGGTGCTTGCAGCTTTGGTGCTCGCTAGAACGTTCCTCCTCCCCCACGTCTTCTATGCCAAATCGCACTCCATCTCTTGGGGTGGCTTCTCATTCGGGCTGCGCCCCCCTCCCCACCCCCTACTGAGACCTCCCATCTGATTCTTTCTTTATGGGCACAGTTCGGCTTCCCAGTAGAGCCGGGGGACCCCGGTGTGCAGAGTCCGCGTGGCCCAGGACTCTCCAGTGCTCGCAGCTTGCCACGCCAACGGAGCCTCGCGGCCCACCCCTTCTCTCCCTCTGGATGGCCGTTCTGACTCGGACTTGGGTGCAGGTGCGGCGGCAGCTGTGCCTTCTACACTGCCTTATTTCCCTCCGGAGCGTGTTCTCCAGGCGGCTAGCGGTCGTTGTGGGAGCCGGCTAGCGTATCGGCGCCAAATGGCGATCGGCTTCAGCGCATACAGCCTCGTGGGGAGGGGCTCTTCCACAGCTCTTTCGATTTTATAGATAATTAACACCTTCTCCAGGCTTTCGTTGGGGCACTGGGCGCTCCTGTTGCTATTCACGCTGGTTTTGCTGCTTTTCTTTCACCGGAATGGTTGGGATAAGCTCTTTATCTTTTAATTCCCCCGTCGAGGTGGGAGCTGTGGTTCAGGCGACCATCGTCATCCACGCTCCCTAGTGGTCTCCCCCCTATATCTCATTTAAGGAGCACTGCTCCCCGTTTCTAGTATAATAATATGGTCTCTTTCTAAATGCCTTTAATGCAGATCTTTTTGGCCCAACTGTTCTGTTCCTTGTCTGGTTTTATTTCGCTCATGTATATGGGCACCACTAGATCATGCTGTAAAATGAAGAGAATCTGAAAGGGGATACTCATTTCTATTAGAATAATTTACTTGCCTCAAGAGTAACCATATTTTCGGTAGATATTATTTTCCCCTTGGAGGTAATCAAGGATCCACTATCATTACATCTTCTTGGGTTGTCCTTTTTGCTCAAATGTCTATTTGATCCTTTACTGAAGTTGCTTTTGGAGCAAGCGTATCTGATAACCAGTGACATTGACACTTCTTGAAGCAATGAGGACGACTGTGTAATTTAAGCACCACCATTCATCAGAATAATAAAAAAGGCATAACTGGTCTTGTTCCAAGGGTTATTTCAAGAAGGATGTAATATGTAACAAAGCTAAGTGAAGAGAAACTTTCTTACTTTTGAGGTAACTATTTTCCTTCACTTCTATTCTAAGGAAAGGCCAGCAACGAAGTGTAGAAATAAAGTAAACTGGAAACTTCATCACGGCTACAAAACATTATTCATTTTCATACCTGATTTTGATGTCATAGAATTGAACAAAAGTCTTTTGGAATTTGTTTTAGGCAATGAATGATCATTTCATGTTTAAAACCTATTACAGTAGAATTCCAATTGTTTTTTCAATGAGCTTTCGAATTTAGAAATATGTTGCGTTTATTCATTGCAAAGGTTTTCAGTAATGCTGACAAGTTTGTATTGATAGGTGGCTTCAACCTGATTCCTTTGCTGATCCTCAGAAGACATCCCTGATTCTAAATAAAGATGACATCCGATGTGGATGGCCCACTATCATTACTGTACAGACGAAAGACCAGTATGGAGATGTAGTCCATGTGTCTAATATGAAGGTGAGGTGTGCTTTAACTCTTTTACTAATGTTTTCTACGGTATGGAAGCGTTTTGTTTTCCAAAAGTGCAGTGTTTTCCTTCTGGTGTACATTGAACTACAACAGTTTAAGCAAGACATGTTCAACAACAGTCAAGTCACATGTCTATTTCAATCCAGGCATTGGTGGTGAATACTTGAGGTTTCCAAGCCTGCACAGATTACAGGCCATGTTATGAGACTTCTCCATAGACACTGTGAAAGGCTTATTTGGTTATCAGCATCTATGGCTTTTTTGTGATGATATCATGGGATTAGAGAGTAACTGAGGTTCAGAAATTAAATAGTGCTCAGTGGACAGCCATTTTAGCAGCTAAGGTTGAAGGACTTTTTTCCATTGCTTGCTGGTTATGACACAGAGCGATTCCAAACCGTTTCAGGATGCTTTATTTAAAAATGTGAAAGTAGTGCACACTTGTTCTCTGTTAATTATGAGACGTTTTTTCTTTTTTGCTTCCACATTTACAGCTTTCAAATTTTGGTAAAGAAGTATATTCACATTTCACAGCGCAAGAAATAGTTAAAATGCACAATTACCACAATGTTCTGTACCTCAGAATGGTGCTTTTTCAATAGTTGATGATGCATCAAGCCTTTAGAAGGTTTTGCACTTAAAAATTGTTAGAGAGGTTTTTCAGAATCACTCTGGTGACTGTTTCAGAAGTTCGAGCTTTTCTGAATGATTTTCTTTTTGCTGCTTTCCTCACATACACTTCTATTGGACACACTTTCTTTTTGCTCTATTTTGACTCCAGACCTGATTTTTGGAGGTAAGTAAAGCCACCTTCTTTACTTCCCTGGTCTTTTGGCTCCTTATGGGTAAACTGATCCTAGCATAAGACTGTCAGTACTCACTCATGGTGAATTTCTTGTATATTTACAATTGCACACATCACCCTAAAGTGAAGTGTGATTAGGGTACTTTGTATCCTTACAACTATTTTGTAGTGACTTTTTGTTTACATTTGCAATGTGAGTAGGATGAGCTGGTGGTAGCAAATATTTTTCTACCGTGTTTTAAACATTTTACTCGTGCAATTTTCAGTTTACAGCTGCAAATGCCAACTAAAGGTGGCTAGTGCCCTAAACATGCTGTGCCACTAGGTTTTTGCTTGTCCTTATGATCTTTGGCCTTCTTTCTGCCCAGGAATTCACTTATAGGTTAAGTCCTTTCCCGCGGAAATCTGCTGCTTTCGCCGGCAAAGGGGTGGTTTGTTTGTGAGCCATGATATGGGGGCAGGGACTGTGTGGTCCCAATACACATCCTGGTACCCGAATGTCTGTTGCTGGTCATATGTGGCCCATGGCTATCCAGGATTGCTTGGCCGTGTCGATCCATGATTGCTTGGCCCGTGGCTATTCATGATTGGATAGCCATTAACAGTTTGAACGAGGCAGATCCCCACCCTTAATAAACTTGGGCAAGCTTCCAGTCCAAGGCTAAAAGGAGGACTCATGGAACCATTCTTCAGAACATCGTGGGAGCCAAATCCTTTAGAAAGAAGAGCAGACCGCATAGGCCAGCCCATGCAGCGGACCAGCCCCAATGAAGTCCTTCTACTCTTCCTGATCTCACCCTTGTCCGTGTTTCTACACCTGGAACAGTAGGAACAACCAGTATCAACCCTCTACTCGAGGATCTGTGCCTTCTGAGCCTTCAGAAATGTCCCTGGTCCAACAGGTGGACTTAATAGCTCTCTCCTTGTCTACCTTGCTGCACCGGCTGGAGCTGGGAATTGAGACTAAGGGCACTGGGCCTCATCTCTGCTAGCCAGGGAAGGACTTTGGAAGTTGGAGATCCATATAATCATAAGGCTATATATTGCGTTTTAGCTTCCTACGTTTTACATATAACTTCTTTAACTTTTAATACTTACTTTGTCTTTTCTTCACTCACTTTGTTACACTACAATGTCTTTGCCAGAGCACCTCAAAAGTGAATGTGTATATAATAGGAGTGCATGTTTAGTGTGTTACTTACCTGTGGTTTTTTAATGAGCTGTCCAAGGCCTAAATAAATAATTGAGCCCAGACGCTGTTGCACAGCCGACACATGGTTTAGTTTTCGGCGCTCCATGCCTAACCCATAAGCATCTTGATAGAAATGCCCTTTTTTCTGCAACAACTATCCAGGAGAGCTGGCTGAGGAAGGGGAGAAGTTTGGTTGCACAGTTGGGAGAGTCGTTCTGGACGGACTGTTTCATTATGGCTGCGGCCTGTCGAGCGTAGCGGCTCTCTACAGCTCCATTTTGGCTATCTGACTCGGCCTGGGGAATGACTTGGGCCGGCCGGGCGTCTTGCCCCCTACTTTCCGTGGCTCGAGGCAGTGGTCGCTGGGCCACCAGAGCCATGCGAAAAATCAGTCCTTACAATCTATTGCAAAATGTGTACTTCTATCTTGCTTCAGGGTTTCCACAATCTTTTGCACCACCTCAGCCATGCAATGAACATAGTTTTGATGATAAATATCTCCCTGAAGAGCCAGCCGGGACAGGATTTCATTGGCCTGATCAATATTAAAGGACGTCCAACTTTTACGGTTGCCCTAAACATTTACTGTAGCCTGGGCAGATAAAGTTTTTAGGGGTAAACCCACTCCATATGCAAGTGTTGGAATTAAATCTCTGTGATCACTTTGATTGTTGAACTTTACCTCATACTTCATCTTTCTTGCTTTTAAGTTTTCTGTTACGACGGCATCTAGACAAGATGACCTCCCTCTGCCTCGCCAAGTCTTAAAATTCAAGAGCTCAGTTCTATCAAAAGGTAACCGTGGATGCATATCAAAATCGTTCAGGACTTTCGACCATTTTATTCCCTTCTCCAAGAGGAAATTCTGATTTTTATATTTATTGGGGGATATCCTTTGGACACAAACTTTCAGTCCCAAAAACATTGATGATATGATAGTTTATTGATTTGATAGTTTTTGTATTGCGCTCATACACAAGTGTTTCAGAGCGTGACAAGGCAAGGGAGGCGAACAGGGGAGAATACAACAACGATCTTACTAGGCCCAGTGACATTGAGAACGCGCAAGTGCATGGGAATGGGAAAGGGGGAGAGTGATAAGTGCGCAGCAGAGGAGAACAGATACATCATAATAAATGCAAATAAATTGATAATGGAGGCAATAAACAGAGGTAGTGCAGCCAGCAAGTGGCAAGTGCTGTGTTACGACAGCAGAACTGGGTAAGTCTGATAAGTGCAGAAAAAGAAAATTGAGGTGGGGGGGTGGCTGTATGGGTACAGATACTGTCCCCAGTGCAAGTGCTGGCCAGGAGGCAGTGCAGGAGGGTGGCAGGGTGAGCAGGTACCTGGGCCCAGGGGACAGAGGGTGGTCAGGTGCACAGTGCCAAGAGAGAGCAGATCAGCAGGGGAGAGGGGGGAGCAAAGGCAGAAGCAAAGAGGAAGGTCTTGAGGTGCTTCCGGAACCAGAGATGGTTCTCCTTGAGTTTTAGAGTGACAGGGAGTCTGTTCCAGCGGGAGGCCCCAGCCGAAGACAGATATACCCCCAGCTTGTTTCTTTGAAAAACGACTGACCCTGAGGGAGTTAGAGGTAGAGGAGCGAAGAGCTTGAGAGGGTAGGAATTTGCGGACGGATAGCCGAAGGTATTTTAGACCAAGGCCCCGGAAAGCATTGTGGACAATGCAGAGGGTTTGTAATTTAATCCTTGCATCCACTGGGAGCTAATGGAGAGATTTCAGAGCTGGAGAGATACGATCCCTGGGCTTGAGGCCAAGGACAAGTCTCGCAGTTCTGTTCTGGATTAGTTGCAGAGGGCGGAGAGAAGAGGCAGGTAGATTTAGAAAGAGGCTGTTACGATAGTCCAACCTAGAGAGAACCAGAGCTTGGGAGACAGTGAGCTTCTGGGGCGAAGGAGAGGAAATGCAGAGTACCTCTGAGGAGGTGCTGTAGGAAGTTTGAATTTTTCGAAACCTCAGAGATGTGGGCGGAGAAGGAAAGTGTTGAGTCAAAGATGACCCTGAGGTTCTTACCATTGCAGGTGGGGGTTGGAGGAGGGCCAAGTGAGGCCGGCCAGAGAGAGAGGGGAAAAGGATGAAGGTGTGCCGATGAGGAGGATCTCCGTCTTGCTGCCATTCAGACAAAGATCATTGACGGCACACCAATCTTGAATAGCAGTTAGGCAATCCGAGATGAGAGATGGAGAGGAGGTGGCCGAGGGCAGTCTGAAAATGAGTTGTCATCAGAGTAGCACTAGAGATTTGAGCAGAAAATGGCAATGCAGTGGGTGAGAGTTGCCAGGTATTGGTTGAAAAGCCAGGGCGAGAGGTTAGACCCCTGGGGAACACCACAGGTAGAGAGGAAGATAGATGATAGGAAGGACCCCAGTTGGACCTGGGAGGTTCGATCAGAGGGGAAGGTGGTCAGCCAGGCCAGAGCCTGATCAGTGATACCCAGGTTATCACAGAGACTATTGAGCAGGATAGTATGGTTGACCGTGTTGAAGGCAGAAGAGAGATTGAGTAGGGTGAGGACAGAGGGAATGTTAGAGTCAAGGTTGTAGAGCAGATGTCCATTTCCGAGAACCAGTGCGTCAATGTCCGGGTTACCCCATCTAAGAATGCTGCAGTAGAACTGCCATCCGGGTGGTTGTACATGGTCACAACCAAAGTTTTAACACAGGGAAATCACTGATGACCGCACACAGCATATTATTCATCTTGATATCATACTTTTATGCAACTACCTTATAATGTGTTTTTATCCCAATACGGGTGCCACCAAACTGACGTCCTTCTTTTCCGGAAGACATGATGTAGGTGTTGCTTTCAGCCAACAACTAAAGCTCTATATCGCTGCCATTGGAAGAGATTCTGCAGCTGTGGCAGAGCACAGGATGTGGATCCTTTCTTATATGACACCTCTAAGGTGTTGTCCTTCATTCTTTATTCCGAAGACAGGGCTTTAGTTCGCCACCATCAAGGGCTATTTAGCAACACTGTCTATTTTCATGCGCACGCCAGAACAAGTATCATACTTCTCGATCCTCGTGGTGGTGCACTTTCCCTCCAACACTTTTCATGCGACCGGTATGGAATTCAAACTTAGTGTTAACTTTTCTCATGTGTTCCACATTTGATCCATTACATTTGTGTCCTCTGAGGCTACTGTCACGACCCGTGACCCAGAACCCCACTGGCATGGTCACATGCCAGGTAGGGTCAGGACTCAGGGTTCATTTGGGACCACAAGGCATTGCATTATCATCATAGACTCTCCTGGAGTCAGTCCTGGTGCCTTTGGCGCCAGGCTCATGTTCAGATTGGGACTTTACCTTTAAGGGACTTGAAGGGACTACTTTTCCTGTGAAGGCCTGCAGCCAACATGGAGGCACCCATACAGTCTAGTTCCTAGGAACCAGACTGTGTGGTGCAGTGTTTTAGGGTGTGGTAGCCTGGACTACTTTACATGGACTACTTTACAGAGAGCTATATAAACCGCACCCAAGCTACAGAACGTGCTTCGCGTTATTCTGCAGCCAGCAGCATGACGCTCATCGTGTTCAGAGACCAGCACCCGGTGATCCTTGAATAGCGGACCTGCAGAGGAGACAAAAGAACATCATTAGCAGTCTCTGCTTACCTGCAACTTTCCATCTGTCGATTCCTGCTGCTCGCGGTCTTCCATCCAGTTGGCAGCATCATCAGTACACCACGCTCGCACCGGAACAAAGCACCTGGAGGGAGAGAGAAAGAAGGATGACGTTAAACCGGTTACTCACAGCATTCACGGCAGTAATCACAAAATCCTCACCCTGACTGGGCATTTCTTGGCTGGTTTCGCTCCGGAAATCTTCACACGCCCAGAAAGACCATCGCGACCTGAAAAGGAATAAAGAATACAGGTTAGCAAGAAAAGACATTACCGCGCCGCACCTCGCGCTTAAACCTACCATCCATCATACGCTTCTGCGTCCATCATCCTGGCAGGAGCTGAACCTCTGTGCACCTAAGGGGAAAACGAAGAAGAAAAGACATTATTAGCAAGAAAGGAAAGCAATGACATTTAAAGACTGCTATAACCAGACTTACCTCCTTAAAGACACTTGAATGGGTTAGCACCAGTGAAGTTAACTCGTCGCTTCAACCCGCAGCAGACTACACGCCCCTGCACAGAAGGCAGGACGGAGAGCACGCCAGACATCATAACAAGACCCGACCGCCACTGAAGGCATCGTCCAGAATTGGGACCGTCCAGGGTGAATCCGGCAACCAGTGCATAAGGGCGTCCCCGTTGATACCAGGTGAGCGTAACACTACTACCTTGGAAAACAACCTTTTTGGTCGCTATTTACTTGGTTCGGAGAATGTGAATTGCAGGCCCTGTCCAGTAAAATGCCTTTTCCAATCTTTTCCAACAACAAGGCGACTCTTGGAGTGTGCCCCTTGTTCCTTCCGAAGGTCGTATCAGAGTTTCACCTGTTGCAAGACAATTTGTTTGCCAGCCTTCAATCAACTTCCTTATCCATTTAAGGAGGAAGAAAGGCTCCATAGGCTCATTCCCAAGAGGGCTTTCAGTTTCTACATCACTAGGACAAGACAATTCAGGCTGGAAGATCAACTGTTAATTGGATATAAAGGCCCGAAAAACGGGTAAAGAAATGACTAAGCAAACCATCTCTAAATGAATAGTGCTCTGTGTGTCTCAATGCTACACCAGAGCAGGTAAGAAGATCCCTGAAGGCTTCAGGGCACATTCCACTAGAGGTGTGGCAGCTACCTCTACTCTCCAAAGAGGGGTTCCTTTTAAAGGATATCTGTCAGGCCGCAAAGCGTCCTCCATATACAAGTTTGCAAAACACTACTGCCTGGGCACAGTATGCGTAAATGAGTCTCGTTTTGTCAGGTGGTGACATAATTGCCATAGAGTTTGCTCCTTCTCTCCTCCTTAATGGTCTTACTGCTGTAGGAGTCTGTTTAAGATGAGTAATCCGTGGGAGGACACAATCCATTAGAAGAACAAATTACTTACCCCTGGTAATGTTCGTTCTACTGGATGTTCCTCCTCCAACGCATTCCTCATCGTCCCTCCCACCCTACCCCACGGTTAAGGAGATCCCTACTAAGATTACACAATGGCTCTCGTTTAACGCTTAAACAGTTACTATGTTTCTAATCCCTAACGCGGCTGTGCAACGGGAGAAAAACTACTACTGAGGTCACAGGGCGCTGAGTGCGCTATTTGTGCCAGCGTCAATGTCACGACTGCCGTCAACGGCCCACGACGCCCGAGGGCTGCAAAGCAGGAGAATAAATATCGAAGATAAAGAATCATGGGAGTAACATCCAGTAGAAAGAACATTACATGGGGGAAGTCATTTGTTCTTTCAATTAATTGCATTCTCCCACATATTCCTCATCTTGGTAGCTAGCTGCTCAGTATTGTTTTCAGCAGGGGGGGGTGGGGGTAGTGCCACTCATCGACTCCCTAGTATATGGGTGCGCCATTCCTCCATCAGACGGGACATCGGGCGAGTATGAAAGAATGCACTACGCCCCTGTACCTCAGTTCCCTTTTTCCGCATGCTATTCGGAACACGCTAGGTTTCGATCTCATCGAATAACTAAGTCAGTATATCTGGGCTAAACCGCCGAGGTTCAACCGTTGCAAGGACTGCAACCCCAAGATGTTCCTCACGGACCTACACACTATATGTGTGTGGTGTCGTGGAGTAGGGTATGACACGGATCAATGTGGTTCCTGCCTCTTGATTAACCCGAAGGCGGTGAGGGAATGCTCGGTGAAACTGGCGCTCTGCACTCTGCTGTCTAAATCCCCTGCGACATCACTCCTGCACTCAATGGAGTATGATACTGAGGATCCAATGTCTGAAAAACATTGAGAGGGACTTTGCCATTAAAAAATCGAAGAAGCGTTCGCACTCTCGATTCCGACTGTCCAGACAATAGGGTTAAGTCGTACCATGCAAAGGGTACATCTGAAAAGGAGTGGAAAGATTTTAATACTGAAATGCTCAAACTCTTTGAGAAGGCCTCAGCATTTGCGGCTTCTGCCTCGACATCGCAGGTCGGTTCGCCTCCAACTACACCCGGTCCGTCTTGCACAAAGGAAGCTAAAATGGGTCGAACGTCTTCGAGCAAAATGCCGAAGGGAAAGCCCCTCCTGCGCTGAAGCCCTTGGCTGCCCCCCCTTGGGCCAAAAGGCTCTTCGAGATTGAAGCTTTGTACCAGACAACTGTACCGTATTCTTCAACTCAATGCGGTCCTGGAAGGCGACCTGATTCCATTTGGGTTTGAGCCGAGGGGTTGGGAGGCTGGCGGCCTTTATCCACTGGCAGACTTCATGGCAGATCTGGTGGGGTTGCTTCAACTGGTGGAGACTTTCCATGATGCCAGTGGGCTGTACGCATCTCTGGAATTTCAACATCTAAGCCCATACGGACACCAGAATTCACAATAGCACAAGGATTTCAAGGAGGTCGTTTTGGCTTTGGGACTCAGCGCTCCGTCCAAACCAGTTTTGCAATGGGACCTGACTGAGCTCCACCGAGGACCAGCAATGGAACGGGCATTGCCTTTCAATGTGGCTGCAGCTGATCCGGTCATCGCCTTGTGTAAGTGTCCATGCACAACACCAGCAGTCGACATAGAGCTGACAAAAAAGTATAAGCCAGCAAGAGGCGATCTACCGTTCCTGACGTCCCACCCGAACCCGGAAGGCTTGCGGTGCAGGCCACGAGTGTCAAGTCCAGGCCTTCAACATTGAACCGTCCCACTGACAGGGAGTCGAAGAACACAGGCACCTCGGGAGTGGCCCTTAAGGTGGCAAATGCCCATTTGCCTTCGCCAAGTTTTCCCACATCCTCAGGAGTACTCAGGCGGCTGACCACCTCCCAGTGGGGAAGTCAAAGCTGGTTTCCTGGACATAGTGGCCGATGGCAAGGAAGGGGCCTGTCAAGCGCTCCAAGTAGGATCAGACGCGGCTGACCGCATTGGATGTGCTATGGGCATCTCTACCGTCTTGCACAGGTCGGGCTTTTCTGAGGGGCTCAGGGTTTTCCCCGAATTTTCAAGCTACATTTTTTGACATGGACTTCGATGGGGAACATCTTTTTGGCGCCAAGGCCAATGAGTCCCTGGAAAAAATATAAGGACTCCAAGTCTTTAGGATTGGCAGTGCTGCAGCAGCCCCCATGCCAAAACTATTCCTTTGGGTGCGGAGGGAAGGGTTTACTGGAGGTACTCCACTTTTCCCAGACGTGCGCAAAATGCCACAGAGTAAACAGGGGTGCAACGCAGGTCCCCGAGGCCAGGTAGAGGTATGGGAGGGCCAAGGCAGTCTATGGCTGTGGAAGCGTCTGCTTCCAAGGCACCGCAGAAGCCTCTTTGAGGTCTAAACATATTTCGCCAGTTGGGAGACTCTCCGGATTCTTAAGCAAATGCTGGGAAATCACCTCAAATGCATGGGCCCTCCAATTTATCGAGTGGGGCTACTGATTTCCATTTGACATGAAGACCTCCAGAAAGACCTCCACCCTCCTCCCTGCACCCCCCACCCCCGACCACCCCCGACAGCTGGAACAGAAGCTACGAGCAGAGCTGCAGGCATTTCGTTTGAAGCGAGCAGTGGAGGCGGTTCAAGGCAAGGAGATACTACTCCTGATACTTCCTGGTTCCCAAGAAAAGGGGGTGTCCTCCATCCCATCCTGGGCCTCAGAGAGTTGAACAAGTTCAAGACTGGGTGGTGTTGCTGGACCTTCTGGACGCCTATTTTCACGTGCTAATCCACACAGTTCCTGAGGTTTGTTAATGTTTCACTAGATTAAAACATATACAGATTGGGGCATGCCTAAAGATAATTGGAAATGGAAGCTGAGATTTTTGAGCACGACATAAATTCATTGGATATTTTCCTTTATGAAAAATGTCAGTGTTACAGGCGTTTTATTGATCTGATTAAATTTACTGATGTACATCAAAATCACCCAATACTATCTATCGCTAGGCCCAGCTACTAGTGACCAGTATAACATTTCTTCACTTAATAAATTCAGCTCATTCTGTGAATTCATAAGCTTTATTTGACAAACGAATCATAAAAGCACACATAAATTCACATATCATTAAATACATAAAATTAGATTAAACATACGATGGACATGATTCAAATATAAAAATAATATACAGTCGGAGGTATTGAAATTGATTGGCATCATAGACCTTGAAGTTTACTCTTACGTATCCTCCAAACCCACTTCAGATATTGGCTTTGTAGCATGCACTGCCAGAATATCAGCTGAATTTAGGCAAATTGCCAGGGCCCCTTCTGTGCATCTACATCCATGCCCCCAAAAGAGTGGTTTTAGGAAACACCTCCTCAGGGGCAATGTCACAGGACACACCAGAATCAAATGCTTCAGATCCTCTGTGCCACCGCTTCATAGGATACAAAGAGTGAAGCATCAGCATGCCATCTATGCATCAACTCTGCTGCGGGCAGGCTCCCAAATCGCAATTTCACATACAGGGACCTTTCGAGCTTGGGACTGATCAGATGCAGTTAAGGCTCACACACTTCCTCCGGTATCCAGTTAATATGTCGGAATTTTTTTTTTCGAATGACAAAAATGTCAAACATTTTACCTACACATTTTTTTTCGAATGTATTATTTTTTAATTTACATGTGTTTTTTGTTTCGCAAGTAAAAAAAAGGGTTAAAAAAAAATAACAAAAAAAAGACATTCGAATTTATTTTTTTCAGTAACATTTTTTCAACATTTTGGCATTCGAAATTATGTAATTCGAAATACTCACTATAAACCGAATTTGAAGTGGGCAGTTCATGTAAAGAGGAGTCTGATGGATTGGACCGATCCCCATGTCGTTTCCACACATTGCAAAGTTAGAGTTGAAACCGCAGCATTGGCTCTGATGCAGCGGGAAACTCTGACTAGAGCTACAACTTCCGAATCCCTAGAACTCTATCTTACAATCAAGATGGAGGAAGTGATTTATAGAGCCAATGCTGCGGTTTTAACTCTTTTGCAATGTGTGCTACTTGCTCAGGAGTCTAGATGTGCTAACAATGCCCTGGCAAAAAAATGTCTCATTTTCCTGACCTAGGGTATACTTCCGGGGCTGGGGCTCCTAATAGGATGGGTTCCGGTTCCATGGGAATGGCTACCTGGGTGATGTCCTTTATAGTAGTGATGCATTGTGCCCACAAGGCTTTTACGATTGGGCATGCCCACCGCATGTGGAAGTATGATCCCTGCTGGCCACATAGGCGCCAGCAGGAGGGGTCCAGGGCCCGGTCTATGTGGTGTTACATAAGGGGTGGTAGTACCAGCGTAGGAGTAGCTTGTGGATGCACTCTCTTTTGGTGATGCAGAAGGATGAGGACTGTGTCCTTTCCCAAATATCCACCCATGTCTTCCAAGTGGTGCCCCAGATCTGCCTCCCACTGCAACATGTATGGTGCTCTAGCAGCCAGAAAGTCTTCCTGCAGGGGTGTATAGAGGGTGGAAATTTTCCCATGTGGCGGGAGATCTTTTAAGGGGGGTTCGAGATACGTGCTGCTGCTTGCCGAGTTAGAGGGTGAGAGCACCAATGTAGCAACTGTATGTAGGGGAACCGGTCTGCTTCAGTTAGTTGGAAGGCTGTTTTGCATTGTTCGAATGAGCGAGGTTGATTCCCTTTAAAAAGCTGCCCCAGAGATTTGAGACCCCCCGCGATCCAATTCTGGAAGTTCTGTGGCTGGAACCCTGTCGAGAAATGCGGATTATGGAATATTGAGGAGGAAGGACCCAGCCCCCTTGGGATGCACCTATGCCTTGCAGCCCAGTTCCATGTTTTGAGAGTGTGCTTCGTGGAAGACAGCACCTGTTTCCAGTGCTGGCGCAATGGGGGCAGAATATGTGAGAGAAAGTGCAGGGGGAGTGACAGGTGGGCTTGTTCTACTTCCACCCATCTCGGGCAATCCGAAGACACCACCCATACCCAAATATGTGCCCAACATAGCCCTTTGGGGGATCCTTGCTTTTCTACCCTTCCAGATGAACCAAAACATACTCCTTTGTAGGCGACGAAGAGAGGATAGCGGGATTTTAGTGGGTAGGGAGCAGCAGGCATAAAGGACCCTCTGAAGGAGGTTCATTTACAGGCAGTGATGCGCCCTATGAGTGAGATCTCTTGAGACCGCCATTGATCGAGATCACGCTCCAGTTCCTTGAAGAGTGGGGGGAAATTCACCCGATATACCGCTCCTGGGTGGGCGGGAATCTGGACTCCCAGGCAGGGAATTACTTTTTCACTCCATCGGACCGGACATAGGATTTCAAGGGCTATCCGTTCCCCTGGCTCTAAGCCTATCCCCAGAGTCGCATATTTACCAAAATTAACAGTGAAGCCTGCTACGTTCCCAAATGTATAGATCTCAGCGAGAAGGAGCTAATGGTTGTGATAGCCAACAGCACATCATCCGCATAGAGTGCGATCTTGTGCTGAGAGGCGCCGACGTGGAGACCCCTGATCTCGGGGTTTAGCCGAATCCGTTGGGCGAAGGGCTCCATAATTAGCCCAAATAGGAGTGGGGAGAGGGGGCATACCTGTCTGGTTCCGCAGGTTAAGGGGATCGGGTTTGATACGGAGGCATTGACTATAAGTAGGGTTCTCGGGGACTGGTAGTTAGCTAGGACCAGTTTTTGGAAGGTTGGACTGAAGCAGAAGGCCTCTATGGTGAAGCGCATGAAGGCCCAGTCCACTTCGTCGAAAGGTTTAGTTGCGTCCAGAGCTAGGAGTGCTAGCTGCCGCGAGTCTTGGGTCCCTCCATCAATTAGGTTAAGGGCACTCCGGATGTTATCCCCTGTTGATCTGTTTTTTATGAAGACTGTCTGGTCCGGGTTTATTATGTCGGGCAGGACTTCTGCCAGGCAGTTTGCCAAAATTTTGGACCAGATGTTAGCGTCTATGTTTAAGAGGGAGATGGGCCTGTATGAGGAGTTATCTCTGGGGTCTTTGCCCTGTTAAGGAGGATAGTGATGGATTCCTGCATAGAGGGGGTAACCGAACCCGACTCACCAAATGAGTTGAAGAGGGTGACCAAAGGGGCTATCAGTTGAGGGCGGAAAACTTTATAGAATTTAGTTCTAAATCCGTCTGGGCCTGGGGCCCTGGATTTGAGGGATTTAATAGCTGCGTCAATCTCCTCACCTGAGATCGGGGCGTCTAGGCTCTCTTGCACTGAGTCTTTAAGCCGGAGAAGTGCCGCCTTTCGCAGGTATTCCTGTTGTTCTTCCCGATCACGTGTTGATGCGGACATTACCTCGGTAAGGTGGGCGGTTGCCAGCTGTAATTTATCTTGGTCCTTATATTGAACCTTGTCTTGTTGGTCGCAAAGGCCGATTATCG
The DNA here is from genome assembly GCF_040938575.1 of Ambystoma mexicanum. NCBI lineage: Eukaryota > Metazoa > Chordata > Amphibia > Caudata > Ambystomatidae > Ambystoma > Ambystoma mexicanum. The sequence continues at coordinate 302,568,445 of NC_090941.1, forward strand.
TGTTTCTCCTCCTCGCCTTTGCTAATTTCTCCACCAGTAGTTTATTCGCCTTATTGTTCTTGGCATAATAGCTCTATTTGGTTTTGGCTAGCAGGTGTGCTGTGTTCTCCGCGTAGTGGGCTTACAGTTTATTCCGGGCTACCTGTAGGGCTCGTTGGGATTTTGGGGACGTGCTTTTTCGCTTATGTTCTGCTAAGGCCCTCTGAACCTCCTCCTCCAGGCTCAGTCGGATTTGGTGTTTGCATCTGTGGAATACAGCCCCAAGTGAGATTAGTTCTCCTCTCACCGCCGCTTTCATTCCTTCCCATGTGTTGGCTGGGGAGGTGTCTGCGTTTGGGTTTTCCGTGAAGAAGTTTTTGACCGATTTAGCCATCGAGTCTCTCAGTGCATCTTGTTGAGGATGGTATTGTATAGATTCCACTGGCGTCGTGGGGGTGGGGGAGGGGGGCTTCCTCCGAATCGTGAGCCCAAAGGGCCAGGGTTATTGGAGCATGATCGGATAATATCCTGGATCCGATGGTTACCTCATTAACATATGCTAAGGTTTGCGGGGAGGCCAGCATCAAGTCAATCCGGGAGAAAATTCTATGCACATAAGAGTAAAAGGAGAAGTCCCTCTCCGTGGGGTAAAGCACTCTCCATGAGTCCACTACATCCAGGGTCCGGGAAAAATGGAGGAGACTGGTGGCGAGTTTGAAGTCCCTGGGCATAGGGGGGGGGGTGTGACCTGTCCTTAGCTGGGTCGGGGACTCAGTTGAAGTCTCCACAAATAATAGTCTGGCCTTCTGCAAACGAAAGGAGGGTCTCGCCCAGGGCTTCATAGAATGTGTCCTGTCTGTCGTTCGGGGCATACACCGAAACTAGTGAGTACAGTTGCCCAAGCAAGAGGCATTTGACCACTATATAACGGCCTTCAGGGCATCTCTGAGTCTCCAGAATTTGTGGATTCAACCCTATTGCGAAGAGGATTGCTGTACCCCCTCTCTTGGGGCGCTGGATGCCAGGAATTGAAGCAGGAAGAATCTGTTGTGGAGCCGTGCAAAGTCTGCTAGTAGGAGATGTCTCCTGCAGGAAAGCCACTGCGCATTCCCCGTCGTGTAGTCGCTGCAGAACAGATTTGCGTTTGGCGGGGGGAGTTCAGTCCCCTGATGTTAAGTGAGACAAAGTTCAATACCAGTTGCGGAGGCAGAGCATTCGGGGCATTTGTGGGTCCTGGGGGGTTGGGGTGGTCTGGGATGGTCTTGGCTCGGTCATCTCCTGGGGGGGGGGGTCAGTTAGCCGGATGTCTTACTGTAGCTGGGGTTTTAACATAGGCCCCCAATGGGAGGCCGAACCTGAACAAATTTGGGAAGCCGATTCTTTTGGTTCGGCATGTCCCATAGCCAACGGGGCTAAACTAGTCTGCAACAGAATTTCTTTTATTCCACTCCAAGGGAATATTGGTGGCATGTACCTTGGAGTTGGGCATAGGCCGCAACTGTGTAGTCTTCTTTCCTTGTTCCGGCGTTGCCCATCCACAGATGGTCATTTTCGGTGCCTATTTCTCTGCACCCTTGTCCAGGCCGGGTGGTTCGGTTTGATGGGGGAGCCATCCGATTCATGCGTATTAGGGTCGGCCAGGTAGTCTCTGTGGGTGCAGGATTGTTGCTGCATCTTCTAGGTGGCTGATCCTACCGAGCATTCCATTGTAGGACCGTTGGGAACAGCCATCGGTAATAAACTTGATGATCTGGGGGGAAAAGCGTAAGGGGTCGGAGGGCCCGCCGCTTTTGCATCATCATGAGAGACAAGTCTTGGTAGATTTGAAGAGGGGAGCCCTGAAATGACAGCTCGTCTCGTGTTCTCCCTGTTGCAGTGATCGCTTCCTTAGTGTAGTGGTGTAGACGTGCACCCTTGTTACGACGTCCCGGAGGGGAGTCTGCCTCCACCCCCCCCCCCCCCACCCCTGACGAGGTTGCAGCCTGTGGGTGCGATTCAGGGCAAGTTGAGTCCTATCTAGGTGTGGGAGCAGCGACTGAAATAAGTCACCTACATATTCGGCCAGGTCCTTATCCAGGACCGAGGAGGGAACCCCCAGGATCCCCAGGTTGTTGCGCCTGGCCCTGTTTTCGAGGTGGTCTTGTTTAAATTCATGAATCTCATTTTTGAGTAGTGCCTTAATTCAGTGCTGCACATCCACCAGTGTTGTGGAGTGCTCCTGGGCCAATTCCTCCACCTCCCCCAGCCTTTGTTCCGCGTCTGTGACCCTCTGGTCTATTGGCTCAATCTTTGTACTGAGCTCTGACATGCAGGATCTGAATTCAGCCTTGATATCCAACATGAAAGCTTGGATGTCTTCTTTTGTCGCCAGCTGTCCCTTGTCCTCCGAGGCTTTTTGGGGTGTGGATTTTGGGGAATCCGATTTCCTCCCCTTATCGGCAGGGAGAAGCACGGTGGTAATGTCTGTGTTTCTAGCTGGCTTCAGATGATTGGCCATCCCTGCGATTCCTCATCCGGGAGTCCTCGTGTGACCTCTGGGGCTGTAAAGGTGAGGTTGGGGGGGGCTCTGGAGTGGACTTTCTCTTTCGCTGGCGGGAGCAGCTTGAGGGACCTCTGCCAATCTGGTGGACCCAGCGCGATATTGGGGTCTAGGCGAAGAGTTTTTATCCAGACAGATTCTTGGGCGGAAGTCCGTTACCCCAGGCTGATTCGAGTTATGGCCCCAGGAGGATGGGGGGCTGGCTGGCCAGCAGCTGGCTGATGCCCCAGAGGTTCCCCCAGTCATTGTAGGCAAATGGGAGGGTGGGAGCGGAGTCGGGCCCTTAGCTGTCCTTCATTGTTTTTTGTTGTGCGGTAGGCACCTCCCTCGGGGACTTGGTGGGTGGTGTTCGCAAGCCAGGCTGACACTGTGAATGCCAGCTAGTTACCTCTCTAGTCGTTGAGGCAGCTTGTGAGGATCAAATCAGGCCTCGAGGCTTGGAGCAGGAGAGGCAGGCGAGGGGTCGGCCCAACCCAGCAGCCACAATGGGTTCAGTGGCCATTAGGGCTGGGGGCGCTCAGTGGAAGAGCCAGTTCGAGCAGAGGCAGGTGTTCCCATGAAGACGTCAAGTCCTGGGCTTGATCCCTCATGTTGCGCACCGCCCCGGCGGGGGGGAGACACTCTGAAGGGGACCGGAGCACTAAGGCAGCTGTGATGGGGGTTGAGCTCCGGCTCACCAATAGTTGTCTACTGCGTGGGAACCGGAGTGACGAAGAGGAGCCTGGGGAGGTAGGTCTGGGATGCTTCCCCCAGGGCAGCATCTGGAAGCAGTCTGTCTTATTAGGCGGAGAGGCTCGGCTCAGGCGGCAGCGGCGAGTGGCCGGAGCTGCGGCGGTTCGTATCTTCGGCACTGTAGTGCGGGCCCCCCTCTGGACGTGGCTTCTCGCTGAAGCAGACACTGGGGAGCAGGGCCACAATGCATCCCGTACCTTCCAGTTAGCAAAGCAGTTAAGGGTTTGAAGAACCGCCTGCACCAGTCACCCCCCGCCGCAGAGGGCCTGCATCTCCTCAGCTGAGATCCGTCATTGGGCGGTTCTTTTGGTGTCTTCAGGGGTTGGCTTTGTGGGGCCACACTCTTTCGCTCCCACCCCCCCCTCCGCCCCCAATAGTGCGACAGGAGGGTATGTGGGAGAGGGAGGGTTTGGAAGTGCCTCCGGTCCGGAGCCGATAGTAAGATCGGGACCAATTTACCAGTCCGTGCCTCCCAGCTTTTGAGTTGCTTCAGCCACGGGTTGCTAACAGCCTAGGTGGGTTGTCACCTTTATGCTTCCTCGGTCCGTCCACCATCTTGGAAATTTCGGCTGCGGGCGCCTTGGGACTTCGGGGGCTGCAAACTCTGGTCCCGGACAGCGTTGGGGACACCGCTCAACTCCAGTCGCTGCACTGATCTTCCGGTTACTGGTGATTTGCCTTTAGACGACAGCGGGAACTGCATGATATGAATGTATTTTGCAAGCTTCACACGGAGGCAATCGAGGGAGCTACCACATCAATGGCGCCACCCCCTATCTGTGGCCTTTTTTTATAAATTGGGACCAGCTCTGCTCTTCTCCAGGTCTCTGGTACCGCATTTATGCTCAGAACTACATTAAACAACCTGGTTTAGATATGGCACCCAGACTGCAATCTCATTCCTATAAAAGTCAAAGGGTACCGTATCTGGGCCAGGTGCTTTACTCAGTTTCTGGCACATGAATGCTTTCCCCACCTTCTCGCATGTTAACCTCAGTGGGGAATAATTCGTAACATGGTGCATACCTCGCCAGGGCTAATTCTCACCAGACACGTCCCCCTCTGCCCCGTAAAGACTGCTATAATGTTCAACTCAAGCTCACTCTGTAATACGGGCTTGCAGCGTTTTCGGTCCCTTTCCCTTCCCAGTCTTGAGTAAACTCCAGAACTTTGAATCACCTTTTATCTATGGCATACTGCAACTCCCTCCAGAGGTTCTCGTGCCAATACCTTTTTTTCCTCATCAGAACCTTGCGGTAATCTGCTCTGGCCAACCTTAACCCATTGCCAGGTGCTCATTGTCTCGCTTCATCAATCAGCCTGTCCATCCAGCCTACAATCTGTGTCATACCAGGGGTTTAAAACTTTCACAAATTTGTGTGCTACTTTTAGAGTTTTAGAGAAGTGTGTCCCCACCTTTTGCTATCATGTTCTCGTGTGTATTGTCACTATAGCTGTTGGGGAGAATTCTCTGTAAAGGCTAATTTCCCAAACCTAGTGAGTCCCCCAGCAGCTTTGATGGATTTCTGGGGTTTAATTTTTTTCTCCTGCTAAGAGTGAGACTCTCTTTCTCCCAGTCTTAGGCATGATTTGAGAATGTCCTTTGACTATGTAATGTTTTATGGGTTATGGGGTCTTTTACTTCATAGGGCTTCATGTGTTGTTGGTATTTGTGTTACACAGCACCCTCAGTGTAGTAACACAGGGGTGCCATAGTGACCCCCAAACATAGACTCCATACCCTGGGACTGACTACTGTCTCCCAGAGCATGTAAAGTCACCATTGACTTTACTAGTCTTAAATTGTGAACAGAACCAGTACAAACCATCATATTGTGGAAGTACTGGTAGGGGTAATTCGATTGCCCCTGGGTCTGTTTTCTAACGGGGCACTGTCCAGTCCCCCCCTGTCGGGTTTTTGGCTGGTGGCAGTGGTTACCACGCAAAATATTCCACCGGAATATTTCCTATGGGATTTTCCCATTCATTTTAAATGCACCACTTTTTTTGGTGCAATGTTAAAGATACTGCCGGGTTATTTATTTCATATTTATTCCCCGGTTGGGTCTTTTTGCCAGGACTCGGTTGTAAAATGGCATTTGTGTTCGCCTCTGTAAGTCCAACCCAAGTCGAGCCCTTTGTTCCACTTTTGACGGGCTTCTGCACAGAAGCCTCCAAAAGTGGTGCCACTCTGTCTGGGTCTACAGGATGTGTGGGAGGAGGGAATGGGCACCCTGGACTGATTTGCCTTGGCAACTAAAGTCACACTCTTGTGTGATTGGCCCAGTGGTGAGCCACCCGGCTCACCACTTAGCATGTTTGATTGACAGCTAGGCTGAGGAATGGGGGTTTTGCTGCATAAAAGCAGGGCTTTGGGGACTGGAACTTCAGAAGTTGCCACAGGACCTAAAGAATCAGAAGAGGGGAGAAGCTGAGGCTTCTACAACGACAACACCACCGGTGGAGCCCTGCTGTACGAAACGCATCACTTTCCCGACGACAGAGAAGATCTTCTTCCAGGAGAGTCTTCTTCCCTTTGAGCTGGTGGGACCAACCAGTTCGCCTTTTTCGCCTTCCTGGATTGTCTCGTGGTCGAATCGCCCGTGCCAAGCACCCCGGCGGCCGGATAGCCACGCTTCACCACTACCGCAAATAAATGGGTAGTACCTTTCAACCGGGAAACTCTGCGGCTGGTTTCTTCCCTGGCAGTGCAACGATCTCCAGCTTTCCTCCACGTCGAGATCTTCTCTTCCCCTGGACGAAGCACCGGCTTGCACCCGCTGCCAGGAACAACTGCCCCCGCTGGAGCTTTCTCACTATTTCAGTTACTGTGTCCCGCCTGGTCTTCCTTGCAACAGACCGTCCAAGGTCTTCAGTAAATCCTTGACTCTCTATCCTGAGGTGACCTCTGACCTGTTGACATTACCTTGATCCAACCGCTTTTTGACTTTCCTGCAAAGACTTTTAGTGCATTTCTACTGTGTGATCTTGGGCACATTCCGCCTTGCTCTCTCCAAGAGTGGGCCTGGCCTATGAACTTTTTGCTCTACAGTAGACCCTGCCTTTCTTGACTTGCTGTGGTTCTTTAAAAGTGTTTGTATTGTGTGTTTTTCCTATTTCTGCCTTTTCTCTCCCTTTTTAAATAATTATTGGAGTGCCATCTATGGTTACGCGCTCACCTCTGTTTTGCTAATTAAGTGGTGTATTAACCTAGACTAGTCAAATAATTAGGGAGGTGTATATATTTCTAGTGACTGTTTGAACTTGCTTGACATATTAGTGCCAGTGTAGTTTTACAAGTGTGTTTTTAAATAAATAATGATATACTTTTATACCAAAGCTCTGGTCAGTGTTGGCTTGTACTACTGTATTTCTAGCCCTATTGTATATACTGTATATACTGCCTAACTCTTCTTGAGAGAAGTCGGACTGCTCAGCCACAGCTACCAGGTAAATATGGGTGGTACAGACTGCTACCAACCAGGTTTCTGCCTAATAGCGACCCCATCCAGGTGGTCAGCTGAGGCAAGATCGTCCAAAACAAGAAACTCTCTTGATAGACCAACGGCAGAGTTACTTCGAGGTCAAGCTTACATCACCTGATATTGCTTGTGACCTTATCTAATGCTCCCCTGTGGTGGCCCTAATCATGCCACTGGCCACTCTCTCGGCTACTGTTGCCTAATAAGCCTCACTGAATTCCAGAAGCAGGTGGTGACTCTATTGTAAATACAAAAGGAATTTGCCTCAATGTTTACCAGGATGTATTTTCTGTGTACATTTTTATAAAATTTTACATACCTCAACAAATACAACAAACGGAGCAACAGGCTCAACTACAATAACCACTCTCCCCTCCCTACCTACCCCATCCTCCCGCCCCGTCCGCCCCCCCCAGCCTGCACGTCAGTCTTTAATCACTATTGTTGCATCACCCTCCTCCCTCTGTTGCGTTTTGCCGTTGTTTTCCATACTTGCAAACAGCATTACTGTTAGCGCTATCCAGATTCCTCAGCTTCCGCTCTGAGCGCCTTCTGCCATACCCCTGCTTCTGCTGTGCACCACTTCTCCAGATCTCTCCACCATCTACATATGCATGGTGCTCTTGTGTCTTTCCATCCCATAGCTATGCTATGCTTGGTCGTAATATATATCAAATCCCTCAATTTATTCAGCGGCTTGTCTTTCATATTCTTTTTATATCATCTCAGCATGCAGGCTTCTAGAGTTTCGTTATCTAGACATATACTGCTTTAGCTACCTTAGTTGACACTTTATCCCAGAAATCGCGTATGACCATGCATCCCCAAAACGTGTGAGCCCCGCCTCTTCTTCTTTACATTTCGGGCATACTTGTTTCTCAGCCCCCCTAAATGTGGAGACCACAGCCGGGGTAACTTTGGCCCTGTGCACAATATATAGCTGTATCAACTGCAGTCTGGCATTTCTGGAGACCTTCTTGTGGTATCGCATAATTCCTGCCTCCTCCCCCCATTCCCTCTTCTCCAATACCCTCCCCAATTCCTTCTCCCATTTACTTCTGCAATGCAGCACAGCCCGCGCAGTTCAACCCAGCAGGACCTCATAAATTCTGGACACCTCGTGTCCACCTTCTGCCGCTGTAAGTAGCATCTCAACATCCTCATTCACAATCTCCCCCTCCGTAGCGTGAGGCCATCTTCTACGCAGTAGTCCCATGACCGTGATGTGGAGCAAGAACTGCCCCGCCTGCATCCCAGACTCGTCCTGCAGTTCCTCTAAGGTTTTCCACTTCCCCTCCCCCCTCAAATCACCAACCATAGCCACCCCCTGTGTCTCCCATCTTGCCTCCATCATAGTTTGGTCGCTCTCCCTTTTCGCAACCCCCACCACTATCGGTATGTGCGGGGAGAGCGGGACAGTTATTCCCATCACCCTACAGGCTCTGTGTCAAATCTGTGTTCCCAGTTTCGCCATGTAGCAGCCCGCCATGCATCCCCCCGCAGGGGTCCATAGGAGGTCTCTCAGGTGCCATCCCTTTAATGTGGGCTGCAGTAGAGTTGTCTCTATTGTTGGATCGTCAGCCATCCATTTCACCACATGTTGCAGCTGGCAAACAAGGAAATAAAGCTCGAGGTTTGGCACTCGCAGCCCTCACTGAGCCATACGGCCTCTGTAATGTGTTCAAAGCTACCCTATGCCGTCCTTCCTGCCATAAGAACCCTCTGCATAGCTTCTCTAGCTCCCTGAAGAAGCGCCCCAGTATATCATATGGGATGTTGCCAAAGCAGTAACTTATTGTCGAACGTTAGGGCAGCTGGAATATCCCCCACAGATCAACCATTACAAGCCCTTAGGTCAGACGACATGAAGGAGATGGCAACCTCTTCTGCAAGTCTTTTTCCCGGTTGGGAAGCTTGCATTAAGGGTCCCCAGCAGCTATCCTCCTATGCAAGGTATCGACCATACTACGCAGAGGCTCATACTGGAGATTGAGGTCCCCCACCACCAGGGTCTTTACTAACCCCTTCACCGACAATCTCCATGCCAGGGCGATTTCCGCTATCACCAACTCTGCACCTTTTCCTGGGATTATACTGTTGTAGAAATTTAACAGCAGGATCTCAGAATCATCCCTAAACTTGATATGCAATTTCAGAAGATCTAGAGAACCAGTATCTATTTGCTTGACCGATTTAGTGAGGGCGATATTCACCCATATCAACAGGCCTCCACTTGGACTTCCCTTCTCACCATTACATGCCGGAAATAGCAAAGGTGGCATAACGTTGGATATTAGGTGGCACCAAAGCCCAAGTTTCTTGCAAGCAAATCACCCCAAATTCTTGGACAAAAGAAAGCCAGTCATAAATTAGCAAGCGCACGTTTGTTAGCCCCAGCAATGTTCCAGGATGAGAACCGCACACCGGGCCTGAGCTGGATTGGGCTTGCACTTTGGTAATTTAGCATATCCGACCCCCGGCTCTGCTCCTGATCGCACTCCAAAAGGGCATTGCTATGTCCCTGCCCGGGGGGCCCGATCCATCACCTCCTGGGGTCTGTACTTTGACTCCCACTCAGCTGGACCAGTCTCCTTTCGATGTCTGTTGGGTAATCATAGGCATTCTAGGGACCTCGTCGTTCCCCCCCTGCTTCCCCCAGCATTAGGAGAATCCCAGGCAGTCAGGAGGGTTCCATGTGATAATTCCGCCGCACAAATATCGCGATACAAAAATATCGCCATATTTTTGCGGCGAAATTCACAATGGACCCTGCGGGGGACACCCCCGCACCCACATAATATCCCCAATAAAAATATTCCCTATGGCGAACCAAACGGCCATATTTATGGCAAGATTTTTGTTGGGGATATTAATACCTGATACCGTCAGGAGCATCTTTATACCCAATAACCAAATTACTTGGGGGCACCGACCTTTGTTCTTTTTCCAGTACCCCCCGAACCATAAGGCAGTATTTAAGCTGGACTTTAAATGATCGCTCCCATGGGGGCCTATTAGCCTCACAGGAAACTGTCACTGCGAATCACAGAAAGGCACTCTCTCTTGGCTCTCAGCCAATGTGTAACGTTGTTAATAGGAATCCGCCCCTCATATTTATTGTCATGGGGCTTGGGCACATTAAGTGAAAAAATATCCATCTTATGAGTGCTATCATGTTTATTCCCCGGGGAATTATTTTTCTCATGGGCACTGCTGCCAAATGGATGCTTCCCGCCCCCCTATTGGTGTCTATGCATGGACCATCATTTCTCAGCCGCACATTTTCCGAACGACTAGTCCCTTGGGTACCACATGGCCTAGTAGGCAAAACATTTCCACCACCTGGCAGCCCTGTGGCTGGTACCCCTGTGCCACCTGCTGCCAATATGGGGCAAGGAACCTGCGACACCAAACCCTCGACTATCTTCCTAGCCTGCTCAAATAGTTTCTTAGGTCTTCATTCTCCTTGCGGACCAAGGCAATGATTTCCAGAGCACGTCTGCAGCCCTACCACACACTTGGCCTATCCTGTGGAGACTCCACTTCCATGGGGAGTGGAGGGATGACATCAGTCGTAGATAAGGTACTCAATATGTGATATTTATTACTAAGAGTAACCATAGGAGTGTAGATAATAATGGGTTCTCCGGCATAGGGTCTGGCATGGATTCACATGCTCATGAATATTCCCTGTCGTCAGGCTGGGAATCCTCTGTAAAGAAAAAATCAGTTTCAGTTTTGTTTCTGAACTGTCTTTCTCCTAATAACCAATCACTGGTCTCTGGGTCATACTGCCAACACCCAATGACTGCCCTCTACCCAAGTCCCTCCTCTGGCAGCCATCTTCAGATTTTTACTGCACGTTCAAGTGTTGGGAGTCCTCATGCTATAGCTCTCGAGCTTTTACTGCGTATTGCGTTTTTTCAGAGAATTTTCTCTATTTTTTTCTGTCAATTGAGCCTCAAGCTCCACCGATTCATCATCCGATTAACGGGAACCAGTTTTCGTTTGTCACAGTTGGAATTCTACTTCCTTCACCACTGCCATCACCCTCCTTGGGTTTTGCTCCTGATAGACGCAGGTTGACCTCCACCCGAACATTATAAAGGTTCCCTTCTGTTGGGTGTCCTGACCCACGTTTGAGCTATCAATGTGCAACATTTGGTGCTGTGGGCTTAGAAAATCCAAGATGGCCAAAAAGCCCACATGTACGCCAGAATAGGAAAACTGTGCAGTACTGGCATGGAAAACATCATGATGGCCAGAACTTCCCAGAAAATGCACAGGGAAATGCATGAAGAATAGGCTGCCACCCATTTTTGCCTATGTTGTGAGCACAGGAGGGCACTGCCTAAAACCACCATTGGGCTACCCACACAGTAGCCTGAAACCATTGGGAATGGCAATGCTGATTGCCAAAAGGCAATCCAGAACTGTGGGGAGTTCATTTTCTTAAATCCCAAAAATGGTTGCATTACCAGTACTCACCACTATCAGAAAGCCGGCGTTTTAAAACCACCAGACTTTTGTGTAAAACTGAACAAATGAAACAAAACCAGACCAAGGAAAGACTTGCTAAGAGGTGGATACAATGTAAAACTATACTCTGAAATGACTTGAAGGAAGTAATTATTTAATGTGTATGTAAAAATCGTAATAGACTTAAACTGGGGGACAAAAAGTGACATTTAGCTGAAACCTGGCTTAATGAAACTGAATTCTGCCTGACGTCTACCCCCACAGGAGTTAAAACCTGCTCAGCCACTCTTCCCCTTGCCAAAAGGAGTTGTCACCTCTCTGATTAGATTAGGGGTGGAGCAGCTACAGGAAGTTGAACAATGGCCTGTCCTGGGCCCAGGCAGATGGTTTATTAGGGTGGTCGTAAATGGCTTCCTTTTGAACAAAGCCCTTCCTTGACTCAGGCAGATGGTTTATAGGGGAGGTCGTAAAGTGGCTTCCTCTTGGCAGAAACGGAGAGGGGCAGCCCCTCTGAGGACAGGCTGAGCTTAAAGAAAGCGGATAGACTGGTTTCTACACCATGTGACCTGAAAAGACACACCCCTGTTGGCCAGAATATGATTCTAAGAAAGATGTATAACTCATGGTGCGGACTTGTCAAAATTATCTAAATGATACCATAATTCTTGTGATTTTTCTGCCCACATTTTAAGAGGTTTTAAGACCCGGTGGTATGATCTGGGGGGTTGCTAGCGGAAAATAGGGTTTCACTCCAAATGTCTGCATGTTAAAAATCTGACACTTCATCAATTAATGTCCACACTCCTTGCGCACATGTGTGTAAATTTGGGTAAATGTCCGATATTGCAAAACCAGTTAAAAAGTGCAAAATGTTGCCATTTCTGAATGCAAGCCCCCAGGAAGAGCAGAGTTTGAACAGAGTATAACTCATGTGATATGTGATGAGTGCATGTAATTTTAAACAACTGTGTATCTGTGCAATATGTATTTGAATCAAATATAGATTTGTGGGCAAACTGACCAGGGGAGGATCCTCTGACCCATAAAACCTACAGCATCACTCTGACTCACATTTCCTTCCCCCAATCATGGGAGAGGGGAGCATTGGGCCAATGACAAGTAGAGAGGGGCAGGCTTAGCTAGGCCCAGGCACACACCCATTTTCAAAACACATAAAAAGAGACTGCTGGGACAGGTAGAGAAATTCAAATCCAGTTGCTGCAACGCGCTCTGCCGGACCACACAACATCCAGAAGATACCAGATCCAACACTTAGACTTTAAAACTCCAAAGAACTTGATTCAGAACTCAAAGCAAGGGCCTAAACCCACAAACTGAGAACTCTTCTCAGCAGGCCTCAGCATCCAGCAAACCTAACAGCGGTAGCAGCATCCAGGAGCCGTGCAGATCAGCGCTGTGTCCAGAGAAAGCTGTGCAGAAAGATCCAGGAGCTGTGCACAGACGCTGTACCCAGAGATCCAGGAGCCGGGCCAGGAGGAGTGTCAGACCAGACCAGCAGAGCAGAGACCAGACGCTGTGCGCAGAGACCGTCCGGGGCGAAACCAGAACCGAAGCCATCTTGACCCGATCCGTGAGACCTAGACCTTCCAAATACATTGTGAGTACAGCTAGGACGGTGTGAAACCAAATCTCTTAGTTTCCAGTGATATAATTCAATCTATTTAATCTAAGTAGAACTGCCTCCTAACTGTCACTTGTCAATTCTGCAGCCGCATAGCTGTCACCTGTCATTTTTAAAAGCTGTCACCTGTCAATTTGAGTTAATTTAAATTCGAAAAACGACCTTTACAAAATCGTTCATATCTTTGGAACCGTTTGGGCTAGAAACCTTTCCTCTGAAAGCTTAGCATCTTAGCTTTTCAACGAACCTAGAACCGACTTGCTACTCCTTATACTTTTGCCGTAATCGTGATTCACGCATTTGCGAATTTTGCCGCGATTCGCGATTTGGTTAAAAATCCAGCAACGTGTGAAAACAGCAGCTTCCTTGCTTTCCTTTGCCAAAAATTTGTTTAACCTGCTAGTTACTCCTAGAGCATTGTTAAAGGGAGCCTGAGCTCATCCCAAGTATCTTTCACTCACCCTGAACCTCCTAAAGGGAATTAAAACCATTTTCAGTATATTCCTCACTTCATTGCCAGCACATATACAAGCATTTTGGGCCTGTGTTTCAACTTCTATCCGTAGTCTAAGCTTGCTGGGGTGAACTGAATTACATTTGATTGCATGTCTGAGAACTGTGTGCTACTCTTCATTTCCTTACATTGCATAAGGGGGGGGGAAGTGGATTGCCAGAGAAAAGTGATTACATTGTTTTGTTGAAATCATATTGAGTATTTTCTGTACTGCATTTTCATTCAACATTGCATCCATCTGAACTTATATAAAGCATTCTCTACCACCTTATTCTTCTGTTCATATTCACAAGTGTGGTACCTTATCCTTATACTACTCCTGGGTAACCAAATCAGTTTACTTGTAGGACATTATTCACTGTTGATCACTGCTCATGTTTTAAGTGTGATATTAATTATTAATTCATTATAAAGTGATATATATATATATATATACTGTTAATTTTTTTTCAAATAAACCTTTTAAACTTGCAAAACAGAACTACTTCTTGGCTCAGTGGGGTCAGGGGGATTCTAAGAGAGGGGTGTTATATAGGGGTAGTCATCCAGAACTCATGAACTGGACATAGATATATCAATAAGGGTTTCCATTCAGTATCCCAGACTAGGCATTGACTTAGCTGTAGTGTTGAATTGAATCTTCTTACACTTCATTACCTGCTTGTTGATTCAGAATTTGGTAACCTGGGAGGATTTTGCCCGCATCCACTAGTGTTGCCAGGCTTACTTTTTGGGAGCCCAAGCTTTTCTTAGCTAATATTTGCATCTTAGCAATGCTGCGCTTACTCTTAGGAACTATGCAATCTCTTTTGGACCTCACAACCTCCTCCTTCCCAACTGCCTCAATGATGTCATCACTGGGCAAGACACTACAGTTCGAGGTCAGCCTTTCAGTGCAGGGCCCCTCCCTGCCACCTCCCGTCCCTCCACTAGGCGGGTCGATATCTTTTGGGAACCCGGTATTCCCCTCAATCATAGCATTGGCTTCCTCAATGTGTTCCACGAACTTTGTGATACGCTTTCTGGCAGAACCATTATGTAGGGGACTCTGGCCTTTCTTTTACTCATTCTACCGGTAGTTATTGTATAAATAGATTTCTGATGTTTGTTAATCTGCTTAGAATCACATGCTGTGCATAGGTCCGACATCCAGTGGTCACGGCGGAGTATTGCATTTTGTTTTTCGTAGTCGAAAAGGGGACGTCGACCAGGCGTGTCTGTAACACTATCCCTATAGTGACGTGCGTTGTACCCATAATCCCTCACGCGTCGAGGTCCCTCAGATTGTTTTTTTCCGCCCAGCTTCTGGTCGCCTTACGCGGAGCTCCTAGAGAGACATTGCAAATACTCACTATCGGACCTCGGTCCTTAATTATACTTATTATATTGTTAAAGATCCCTCCCCTCGACGTTAGCTGTGAAGCTGTTTCTCCGCCGAGCAAGTTTTAGATGGAGGGGAAGAGACGGAGGAGATCCTTCGGCTCTGCCGAACATGTGGCCTGGCCTCCCCGGCCAACATACATTAAGGAGAGTGGGGGTTCGAACTTTTATCTTCTCTTTGAGAATGTCTTTCTTTCTCCCCTATCTTTCCCTTGGGGTTGTTATCACCAGTTATTATTGCCTCAGCTATGGAGAGGACACCTTTTAAGTTTTGCCCACGCTGTAGGGGCAAATACACTTGTAAGGACAAACACAGGCTCTGTAATCGTTGCTTGCCCCTCGATCATAAGGAGGACAGCTGTGCGGCCTGTAAGCTCTTGAAGCCAAGAACTCTTAAAGAACGCAAAGTTAAGAGGTGGGCGGACTACGCTATGTCGAAGTCAGTTTCCTCACCCGCCGCCGCTGTTACAGAAAGTGACGAGGAGGGTGATAACTCGACGTCCGTTACGGAAGTCATTAACCCCCAGAAGGAGCGCTCGCGCTCCTCGACGTCCGTCCCCGGCCCCGACGGGCTCGACTCACGCCCTGCTCATGGGGATGAACACCCCGGCAACAGGGACGCACACAGACCCCATAGGCCTAAGCACACAACCCACGGCTCTTCTTCGTCGAAGACGAAGGATCCATCAGCGCCAAAGGGGACGCAGGGCACTCCGGCGTCTAACTCAGACCGTAAGGGTCTCAAGCCCCACCCGCAAACGCAGTCGCGACCAGCGATTGGGCTTTCATCAAACACGGGCGCTACCCCAAAATCATCCGACGTAACGCTCCATAGAGCGGCCGTCGAGGAACAACGCGTAACGCAGGCAACGTCGACACCAGAGTCCTCTACTGACACTCGTTGTCGAGAGCCTGGCGAGAATTGTTTCCGAAGACACACGTAAGCGGACGACGAAACAAACGTCGAATACTGCACAAAAAGCTATAGAAACGCCGAAAAAGCATAAGAGTAGCCAGGAACTGCCCCTTTCATCTAAGGGCACTTCGGAACTACCGGAGGGCTTTTCAGATGGCGACGGAAACCTTTCTTCGACGTTGTGGGAGCGTTCTAAGCGTTTTGAAGGTGAAAACACTGATTTCCCCCCTCTAGACTATTCAGGGGTCCCCCATGAGACCCTTGAAAGACTCCATTCTTGTATGGAGAAAATGGAAAGGTTTTTGGGAAACCAAAACCCACCCACACCCAAAAGACTAAGAGAATGGCCCCAGGATGACCCTAGGGTCAAAACTCCTAGGCTGTTTCCCCCTTCTACAGACGTATATGACCTCACGGAAGAGGAGCAATACCTCCAGGAAGATGATGAGTGTTTGGGTGGAGAGGAAGAACATGAGGAAGAGGGGTTTGAAGAAGATCCTTACACTAGTGCAGGAGCTTTCAAAGAAGATACAGCTACCTCGCAGCCTTGGCAATCCCCATCAGTGCACTCAGACCCTAATGTCTTTCACCCTTCTCCTCCCAAGGATTCACCTATTGGAAACACCTCTCCCATAGATGACCAACCTTCACTTAAAGCACTATTGCGCAAGGCAGCAGTGCATTTTGAAATAGACACAGGGGAGACTGTTCCTGACATAGACTTTGTAGAGAAAGTTATTAAAGAAAAAGCCCCTGTTAGTCAGTCTATTCCGCTCCTGGCTTCTATAAAGAGAAGAATAACTCCTTCCCTTTCCAATCCTGCCTTAGTCAGAGGGGTCAACCCTCGGATAGAAAAGCTCTTCAGCCCTTCGCCCTCTGACCCGTTGTACATCAGAGGCCATTCTATTCCGGACTCCCTCGTAGTTACTAATACAAGGAAAAGAGCAGGAGTACCACTATCCACTAGTGAGGCACCACCTGACAAAGAGGGCAAAAAGCTCTACGCACTTGGGAAGAGAATCACGACGTCCGCCGCCTTTTCAACTAGGATTGCAAATAACAATTCCCTACTAGCTAGCTACGCAGATGCACAGTGGAGCAAGCTGCGCAGCGAAGCAGAGGACGCACCAGAACCCCTGCGTTCACGCCTGTTAGCTACAATCTCAGAGGGAACTCTTGTAAACCAGGGCATCGTAAAGAACTCCTTAGATGCCGCAGAGACGGCTGGCCGTTCCCTGGTTCAGGGAACACTTCTCAAACGCCATGTCTGGCTGCGCAATTTGGGATTTAAGCCAGAAACCCAGGCTTCCCTGATAAATAAGCCCATAGAAGAAACACATCTGTTTGGGAAAGCAGTTGATGAGGCCCTAGAACATGCGAAGAAAGAGTTTGATACCATCAAAACTCTTGACCAAATTTCTAGGCCCCCTAACAGACGCGGCTATGGCAATAGACGCTCCTTTCGTGGCCAACGCCAGCAGCAAAACCAACAGCAATTTTACTCTGCTACCAACTGGAACTCTAACCACGGTAACAACACCAAGTTCAGTTAAAGAGGCCAACGCCGTGGCAGGGGAAGAGGTCGCGGCTCCAGCCCCAAAGGTTCCACGCCCAATACCAACAAATGACCCGAAGATTCGGGTCCCCTCCCATGTATCACCGGTCGGGGGCCGGCTAACATCGTTCCTTTCAGCATGGGAGGGAATATCGTCAGACCGCTGGGTATTATCCACCATAGCCCACGGATACTGCATCGAATTCAACGGTGCCCCGAAGTACAGACCCCCACGGAACCAACGCATGACACCGGAACACCTCACCATTCTTCTACAAGAAGTAGAAGAGCTACTGAAAAAAAAAGCTATAGAGGCTGTCCCCCTATCTCAGGTAACAGAAGGTATTTATTCAGTGTATTTCCTTGTACCCAAAAAGGACTTAACCATGCGCCCTGTATTAGATCTGCGCCCAGCGAACAAGTTTGTCAAACCCCAAAAGTTTCGTATGGTGACCTTGCAGGAAGTAATCCCACTGTTATCACAGGGGGATTACATGACAACACTGGACATGAAAGATGCATACTTTCATATTTTAATGTTGCCAGCGCACAGAAAATACCTCAGGTTCAAGATAGAGAACAAACACTACCAGTTCAGAGTACTACCCTTCGGGATAGCATCTGCACCAAGGGTATTCACGAAAGTACTGGCAGTGGCAGCGGCCCACCTGCGCAGGTTATCCATCCCGGTATACCCTTACCTCGACGACTGGCTCATAACAGGGGATTCTTACGAAACATGCTTCTCCAATACCCAAAAGACTGTAGACCTTTTGTTCCAACTGGGCTTCTCCATCAACGAAAAGAAGTCCAGCTTAGACCCCAGCCAAATCAAACAATTCCTAGGGGCTCTAATTCGAACAAAGGACGGCCTCGTCTTCCCCTCCAACGAGAGGGTCCAAAACATGCTGTTTCAGATCCCCCATTATGTGGCAGGTCGAGAGGTGACGGTACGCAAAGCAATGCGCTTGCTAGGAATGATGGCGTCATGTATTTATTTGGTACCTCACGCGCGCCTGCGCATGCGCCCAATGCAAGAGTGGCTCAACAGCCAGTGGTGTCAGGCCAGCGGACAATGGGACGATCTAGTGGTGGTCTCGCAGGCCTTGGTTCTCTCGCTACGGTGGTGGACAAAAGAGAACCTGTTATTAGGGAAAACTTTTGCCACACCCGCAGTGGAAGCCCCTCTAACCACAGACGCATCCCTTACAGGATGGGGGGCTCACCTATCCCATCACACTGCTCACGGAGCGTGGACTCCGAGCTTAGCATCCAAGCATATAAACCTGCTGGAACTACTAGCGGTGTTCAAAGCACTGAAAGCCTTTCAGGAACACCTACAAGGAAAGACAGTGATGGTCCTCACAGACAGCACCACAGCCATGTACTACCTCAACAAGCAAGGGGGCACTCACTCTCCAGGACTGTCCAAGCTGTCCCAGAACATCTGGAAGTGGGCTCTCAAACACAACATGTTCCTACTATCACAACATGTACCAGGGGAACTCAATCTGCTAGCAGACGAACTCAGCAGCGACTTCCCCCTGCCCGTAGAGTACGAATGGCGGTTACAAGAAGACATCGTCTTCACACAGTGGGGTTTCCCAGAAATAGACCTGTTCGCAACTCTGGAAAACTCTAAATGCCAAGATTACGCCTCCAGGTACCCCCAGAACCAGTCCAAGGGGAACGGTCTGTCGATTCCATGGTCAGGGAAATTTGTTTACGCTTTTCCCCCGACTCCCCTTCTCAACAAGATAGTGCACAAGATGCACCAGGAACAAGTTACCATGATACTGGTGGCCCCTATGTGGGCCCGACAGCCATGGTTCGCTCACTTGTTGGAGATGTCTCTATCTCCTCCAGTGAAACTGCCCTGCCCGTACAACATGCTGTCACAAGACAGGGGCAGGACACTGCACCCATGCCCTCAGACCATGAACTTAGCAGCCTGGCTCCTGAGGTCTTAGAATTTGGACATTTACAACTTCCACAGAGGTGCATGGACATCCTCAGAGAGGCCAGAAAGCCTAACACTCGTCACTGCTATTCTAGCAAATGGAAAAGATTTGTCATCTGGTGTAGAGGGAAGAGTATCAACCCCGTTGACTGCTCTCCCACACAAATTATTCTGTACCTGACCCATTTACTGGACTCTGGTCTAGTATTCAATTCTATTAAAGTACACCTGGCAGCGCTTTCTGCTTACACCACTTCACAACTCAAAGTATCGTGGTGGAAGATCCCAGTAATCAAAGCCTTCATGGAAGGGGTAAAGAGAATACACCCTCCAATAGCAAACCCAGCTCCCGGCTGGGATCTAAATGTGGTACTCACCAGGCTCATGGGGTCACCCTTTGAACCCAGGCACAAGGCAACTCTTAAAGATCTAACTCTTAAGACTGCTTTCCTAATAGCTATTGCCTCCATTAGGAGAGTAAGTGAACTACAGGCCCTTTCGGTTTCAGACCCCTTTGTAACAGTTCACAAGGATAAAGTGGTTCTACGCACACACCCAAGGTTCGCTCGAAATTCATCTCCAAATTCCATGTCAACCAGTCTATAAAACTACCAACGTTCTTTCAAAATCCTTCAAATCTAGGAGAAAAAAGCCTGCATACACTTGATGTGCGCAGAGCTGTCATGTTTTACATGGAAAGAACTAGTCCACTGAGAAAGATTAATCAGTTCTTTGTCTCGGTGGCAGCAGGAAGAGAAGGAGATGCAGTTTCAAAATCCACTATATCTAGATGGATTGTACAATGCATCACTCTCTGTTACACTCTTGCTAAGAGAGAACTACCCTTCAAGCCAAGAGCACACTACTCGAGGCACTGGGGCATCCATAGCATTCATTGCAAATGTTCCCCTTGAGTCCATCTGCAAAGCGGCAACCTGGAGTTCTGTTCACACCTTTACAAAACACTACTGTCTAGATGCCCACTCTAGATCTGATTCCCAGGTGGGACAAGCAGTATTAAGACATCTTTTCTCTACTGTTCCTTCTCACAACCCACCTCCAACTCCGGGTACTGCTCGCTAGTCTATGCACAGCATGTGATTCTAAGCAGATTAACAAACATCAGAAGACAATGCATTACTTACCGTAAAAGCATTTCTGATGGTTGTATCTGCTTAGATTCACATGCGCCCACCCTTCCTCCCCGCTCGGATGGAAGGAACATAGACATCCTTTTCTATATCTTTCTTTTCTGTACTCACTCACATCTAGAAGGCTCACTCAGGGCAGAAAAATACAAACAGAGGGACCTCGACGCGTGAGGGATTATGGGTACAACGCACGTCACTATAGGGATAGTGTTACAGACACGCCTTGTCGACGTCCCCTTTTCGACTACGAAAAACAAAATGCAATACTCCGCAGTGACCACTGGATGTCGGACCTATGCACAGCATGTAAATCTAAGCAGATACAACCATCAGAAATGCTTTTACGGTAAGTAATGCATTGTCATACAATAGTCAACCCAAGGGCAGTGACTGCAGAAAAGTCTTCATGCAACAGTCACAGGGTAAAGGATAAATACTAAGAAAAGGGAAAATATTGTGCGAGGGTATTTACGGCCCCCAGAGTAAATAATCTGACAATAAAACATGTTAGAAAACATAAATGCCACCTATAATCAATTCCAATTCCCCTGTAGGAGGATTTTAATGTTTAAAACAGTCGTCCTGGACCAGAAACGTTAGACGTTTAAAAAAGTTTCAACGTTTTAAAAAAGAAAATCTTTTAGTCCATTAAAATGTTATACTCCTGAAGGTGGTGTGCGCATAGTGTGCAAGTAACGCTGTAGAACAAGTAGTCCAGTAATACAATAGTCCTGGGTTTGGGGGGCAGAGACTAATTACAAAGTCCCAAAACTCAAGGACCATGGATAAGTAAATAAAACAAAGTTCTGCATTTGCTAGACAGATGATTGGGTTAAAATCAGAACAACATCAGTGGGCAATAACTGCTAAGCAAGCCAGCAGGAGCTAGTTCTCCATGCTCGGTGTATAAAGCTGGAGTCCAAAGCGGGAAGAGCGTGTGAAGAGAGCAAGAGCGTGGAAGGTCACAGCCCCGCACCCCCCCGAACAGCGCAGGGATTTAGCAGCAACAATAACTATCAGTGTATTACTGAATTGCCAGGTCAAGCAGGCCACAAATGTCCTAAGCATCCACCTCCGCTAAAACAGTCGGTATAATTGCAGAGCGAGGCATGCCCGACGGCTTGGGAGGCTGCCGTAGTCCGTCTCCTCTCTCTCGCTACCACACACGCTGCACTTAATTGAACCATGGCAATTCCTACACTTTAACCCCCCACTACAGGCGGGTGTCCTATATGGGCCCTACGAATGATGCTGACATGCAGATAAGTAGGAACAATGCTCCCTACCCTCGTCGAGCTCCAGACGAGTCTTGTTCCCAAGGGCGGTGCTGGTATGCATCCTTGAAGGCAGGGGGCGTGGCCAAGCACCGATTACAGCTTCCTCCTTCCTGGCCTCCCAAACGCCCACGCCCTTGTTCCAGCTCATTATAAAAGGCAGCATTTGGTTAGAATTGCAAGATTGAGTTTATTTATACACCTCAAAAATTAACATATTTTCAGAGTTCCAGACCAAAAAGTGTACAATGTGTAAAGTATCAATGCTGGCGATGTGCACATAGGCTGTTGACATCTACTGCATTATTGAGTTTAAAAAAAGCATAGCAAAGCTTCTTCTGTTATGGTGCCTCACTCCTTGTTTTGTTAGTTTGTTTGGGCATTTATATAGCACAATGAACCCTCAGGTATCTGAGCGCTGCTTATTTCCCACGGTGTGTGGTGATCATTTATCAACCTCAGAACGATGAAAGGCTGAGTTTGGCCCTGCCAGGGTTCGAACCAGGCTCTGCATAGATGTCAAAGCGAGCTGTCTGGTCTACTCGCTGTGCTATCTGACCGGCTTATATCACCTGGTTCCATTTCTAACCAGCTGTCCCTGTAGCATCTAGAAGAAGTCATTTGTGGTGAAAGAGCACTCTATAAATTCAGTAAAATGACATTATGTAAATATTGGCCAATCGTGAGCATACCTTGCTAGAAAACATGCTGAAAATGATTAATGTGATCCTCTTTTTGAAAGTTTCTGGGCTCATTAGTTGCCTCTCTATAGCTCACAACAGATGGAAGTGTTTGAATTGTTGTTATTTACAAGATTGATGATTTCAAGTAAGTTGGATGCTGAACCTCCAATAATTAGGTATTGGGTACATGAGGGTCTAAAGCACATGGCAACTGACCAAAGAATAATCAAAATAGCTCCGTAGTACTAAACCCATCACAAAAGGACCACTTAAAATCACCTGTCATTTCACATACCTGTTTGGAAGGTATGCAGCAAAGTGCTGGTTGGCAGGCATGTTTTGTGTTGGTGTTTATGTCCATTAGCCTTCTGTTTTGTCAATAAAGCTATTTTCAATTGGAGAGACACTTTATACTTTATGTGAAAGAAATGACCTAGTTGGGTGTAGATGAGAAACATTGGAACTGACGCTTCAAGGCTTGTAGAATAGTGCAGTAATAATTTGCCTACAGGCATCATGCATATGTTGTGGCATTGAATAACTAACTTGCTTTTTAATTCGAATGTATGGTTGCATTATGTTTGCATTGTTGCAGGTTGAGGTTAAGGCTGTCCCAGTTTCCCAAAAAAAGACATCTTTCCAGCAAGAGCAAATAAAAAAACTTCAGCGGATACCTGGCAGTCCAGCAACAACTTCCACAGTCACATCATCCTGTGCAGATGTAACGTACGGTGGCCTTCCTTCACCAAAGTTGGAAGCTTCTTATGAGCCAATGATTGTGAAAGAAGCTCGCTACATTGCAATTACAATGATGAAGGTATGTTTTCTTACCAAGGTTTGACCTCGTATTAATAAAATTACATATTTAATAGTCTGACATTGCAGGATTGCGCTCATTAATTTTGCACACTCTTGGGATAACATTTCTTTTTGAAGCTTTCCCTCCATTGATATTAATGGAACCCCCAAACATTTTCCTTGGATTTGAACCCTGCCCTGACTTTTGGCGGTAAGTAAAGCCTCTTTACAATACTTGCTCAGCTCCTCTCTTTTGGGGGCACTGGTTTGTGCATATGGTTCCAGTGGAGGGAAAGGGGGGGGGGGGTCTTGTCCCTACCGCGAGATTCCTTTGTTGTTTTTAATGTAGCAAATCACCTTTACAGGTAGGGGCTGCAGGGGAACTTTGTATCCCTTTTCCTTTTTCTTTTAGTAATATTTCTTACATTTTTTATGTATCTGAGAGAGGCGCGTGGCAGAGAATATTTTTCTACTGCCTTTCTTAGTTTCTACTGTCTGCACATGCGCTTTTTACTGCAGAATTCTATTTTGAGTACCATACACACAAAATAGCCATGCCACATGTTTTTCGCCTATCCAATCCTTTGGCCATCTTGTCCATTGGCTGCCTCCTGGTATGAATTCCTGTCTTACCGTTCTTCCACACCATGCTCCTGCAGCTCAGCACACTCCTGGTGCTCCGTGACAGACACACGTTGGAAGGGACCACAATGCCCGCCACGCTGTGTGCGAGCAACATTGACGTGATGCGCTGCAGCATGCATGTGTGACCTGGACAAGCAGGGAGGATAATAGTCCCGCGTTTTCCCAGATCTGGCACTTCTCAACTTTTTTTTCCAAGTGGCGCGTCGTGGGGGTATGTTTCTTGATCTACTGGTAGCTTTGGCCATGGCTGTTTCCTACAGACTCTCTCTCTGGATTGCCCTTATTGGGTTTGGTGAGAACTCAGATTTTCTGGACTCCTGGATTTGTTGACTTTATTGAATGTGTATAGATTGCAGACTTGGACATGGTTACTGCCTGGATTGCTGTTTCTGTGTCCCTGATTGAACTTTGACAGTGACTGTGGAACTCTTGTGAACTGGATTAACTGGCGGTTTTTCCCTTCAATTTAGCGTTATTGTCCTTCTGCTGCCCGCAGTGTGACCTTTTTAGACCCCCCCACACCCCGTTTTGTTGGTCTTTCCCTTTTTTATCCTGCACCTGTCAAGCTCTAGCTTTCATGATGTAACCAGTTGTTGGGTGGCTGGATCTGCCTGGATCCAGTCCAAATCACTGCCATTTGTCTGTTGCTGGGCAGATGCAGTGGCCAGAGGCTGTTATGGATTAGAAAGCCCCTGAAGGTTTGATTGTTGCAGATCCTTGCCGTTGGGGTGCTGGGCCATATCCAGCCCGAATCCTGGATTGGACTGCAGCCACAACTTAGATCATCATTTGAAGAGAGTCCCAGAACTCATCGTTGGACAATCACCAGCAGCCCTTTCTTCACTTGTCAGGCAAAGCCTTGTATCTCTGCAGATCTGAAGACCTGTTTTGGTACTTCAACAACCTGGCCAGTGGAAAAAGCCAGTCCCAACCTCTGTGGTCTAACCAGGTGACATCCTGGGCTACTTTGCTGCTACGGTTTCCACCCCGAGTTGAGCCTTGGGACGCCACAGATCATCAGTTAATAGAACAAGAAGCATTTCCCTGAAGTTGCAGCTCTCTACTACAAAGAGGGTCTTTCAGGATGAACTTCTTAGTTCTCACTATGAGGATCGACTTCTTCCATTTTGTTCAAGTGCCATTGCTGCTCCCTGGCTATGTCTCATTCTGGGAGTCTCCTGAGGTCGTTGCAGAAGCGGTGATCCCAAAGACTGTGTCTCCCGAGGGTCAATCTGTCCAGAATACGGTCCATTGGAGTTTGGAACCGCCAACCAACTAGCCAGACCCAAGAATCTGACACCTGAAGAGACCTCTGCACTCACGACCCCTACGCTTTCTTCAACGGAACCAAAGCACAATTCCAGAAGGCCCAGCGTGTTCAAGAACTTATACAGTGGTCCCTGAGTGAATCGGAGTACATGGAGTGATCAGAAACATACTTGTTTTGCCCCCCTCTTGTCTTCATAGGGTTGTATGTGCGTGATTTCCTAGCTCTTTCTCTTACGTGCCTAGCCCTGGACGGTGGTGTTCTGCCCTGTATGTATCCTCCCCTAGTACTCCCTTAAGGTGGTTGGATTGGGAGAGGATATTCTAAAACCTTTCTCTTGTTTTGACTGAACTTTGAAACACTTTCACCTACTTTTTGGCTCATGCCAATACTTGTTTGACTTCCTGAAGAGACTCTTACCCGTCCTGAAAAGACTTTTATTGGGACCTTTGATTTGGAGGAGACTAGATCCCTTCTTTTCTAGCTAGAGAAGGACTTTGTGAGGTTAGAACCTTCATTCTGAGATTTTGTATAGTGTTTGCTAACCTCTTTCTTCGCAACCTATTATTTCTTGATTAGTTAACTGGCTCCATTTCCTTATTGACTTGCTTTACTACGCTACAGCACCATGAACATGTTTTCTGTTTTTAAAAGTAAAGTGTTAGTGCTCTTAGCAGAGCAACCAAAGGTAAAACAAATATATATATTTCTGAGGCTTGAGGAATCTGCTTAGATCACATGCTGTGCATAGGTCGACATCTAGTGGAAGCTGCGGAGTATTACAATTGTTTTCGAAATTCCAAAAAGGGACGTCAACAGGGCGTGCCAGTAATACTATCCCTAGTGTGACCTCCACTGTACCCATGAACCCTCACGCGTCGCAGTTCCTCAGATTGATTTTTTCCACCATACTAGACGGGCGCCTTTAGCGGAGTTACTCTTTTGGTGCAAAACCATTGACTTATTTCAATTACCGATAGTTTATTCTTTCTATCCTTTACTTCACCAACCGTCGAAATATTGCACCGGTGAAGATAAAGAGACTGCCCTTCGAAAGAATACCGCGGCGGACCGTTCAGCCTTGGAAGGCCGCCCGGGCCTCGGCCCAGACAGTAGGGAGAGAGGGAAATTAATTTTAGGATGTATATGCCCCTTTTCTTAGACTACTTTTACGTAACTGCCATATTTTGTAGTTATGGACAAGACCCCATTTAAATCCTGCCCCAAGTGCAATAGAAAGTTTCTGTGGGTCGATAAGCATTTAGTCTATAACTTGTCTCCCAAGAGACCACGTTGAGGGTTCTTGTCGAGCGGGTAGGCTCTTCAAGCCCAAGACTTTATTATTTTTTGGTTTTTTTGTGTATGGTTTTATGAAAACGAGTCTCAAGACGGACATAAAATTGAACAAAATTATGCACATTGAAAATCAGTTATGACAAAACAAAAAATAAAACATAGTAAAAAACAATTTTTTTTAACTAAACATACACTCTACATTAATCAAAGAATTCAATTGTTTTGACCCCAGCAATAAAATCAAATTACATATCAGGTGTAATACAAAATACACAAATATGCCAAAAAGGAATATATGGAGCAGTCTTAAGTATACACATGAGAAGAAAGTCTTTACAACTCATACCAGAGGTAACGAAACAGGTTTAAACTTTTCCAGGTTTCACTTTATTGTGAGACAGATGGTAGTTTGCATTTTACTGATAAGTTACCGTGGTTGTAAGTAGTTTTGGGACGGTTACTCCATGTTTTTACTTAATTATTGGAATTCATTTTTATTTTAAATCATCGATAAGCCCACATACCTCAGCAAGAAATTTGACCGTGGCTAATTTTAATGACACCGATTTCCCGTGTAACATGTCCCACCATAGGGCGTCAAGATTAACACACTTGGGATTGGGGATGAATTTAATAAAAGCACTCACACGTTGGGGTTTAATAATATCACATTCTAACAAGAGGTGCCGCAGAGTTTCTGTTACAGAAGGATTATTACAGAAACAACATGGAATGCGTTTACTGGGTTCCCCGGCTCGAATTTCTTTTATCTCCCCAGTCAATAGAACGTTAAATCTAAATCTCAGGTAGGCAGTGCACCAGATATGATCGGGAAATTTAAGAAAATATGATTCTGGATTTCCGATAGGTTTCCCGTATGAGACGAGATGGTGGTAGATCTTAGAACCGCATACACTGTCGGTTGTTTTTGCCCAGTCGTGATATTGTAAAAGTCGTTTAACTCTGTTCGGGTTAGACATCAAGGCAATGTGCATTAAGCCAATTAAATCCAATGCTTTTAATCAATTGTAAGGTCAGTAACCAACGAGACTCTGAGAATCCCGTTTTCAATTTATGCCCTAATTCGGTATAGCGTTCACTCCTACCACCTTTGACTATCACTGTTCTTTCTGCTTGTTACTCCCATGTTGTCATCCTGATGCGCAGTGCTTCCTAAAACCCTTTGCTAACATCTGAATCCCTGATTGGAAAGTCAAATCTTGCTGTCTTTGCTAAAGAGTCAGATCTTGCTGTTTTTGCTTTTTGATGAAAAGTCAGATTGTGCTGTTTGTACGTTTTTGCTAAAAAGTCAAATCTTGCTGCCCATTGCGAAATTCGCTGTATTTTGCTTGTATACTGATGCTTCTCTGTAACTTGCCAGACCAGTGACCTCACCACTCTGCCTTAGCCCCCCCAGTTTCTCCATACTTTCCTCACTTCCACCCCCATGGTGCTTTCTGTTTCTCCTATCTTTTCCATCTGCCTCTCCATTGGCTATACTTCCCTTCTCACTAAGTCTGGTAGGAAGAAGTTCAAAAGGGAGTACCTCTGATCTGTACCCCTCCCTGGAAGGTCTTTAAGGCTGGCAACCTTCTTTATATTGCCACTGTCGCTCTGCTGTCAAACACTCCTTTGACATCTGCCACCTCCTTGAAGAACTAGACCTTGATGTCCTTGGTCTTACTGAGACATGTTTCACGGCCAGCTCTGCCACGTGCTTTGACACACTCCTCCCTGATGGCTACAAGATCCTTTCCGCACCCAGATACTCCTGGTCCGTTGGGGGGTTAGCCCTGATCTTTCCTGAGTGGATTCCTGCCTCTATCATTCCCACTCAGACCTACTCTTTTGAATGCATTGTCTGTAGGCTCTCTCTCTCGCCTACCCTTTCTCTTACTGTGGCTACAATCTAGCGGCCTCCTGGTCAAATTACCTCATTTCTCTGAGTGGGCAGACCCTCTCCTCCTCCCTCCTGGCCTCTACCTCTCAACAACTCCTCCTCGGTGACCTGAATATATATTTAGACTCTCCTTGTTCCTCCTCTGTACTCTTCCATGACCTCTGCGTCTCCCTCTCCCTGTCCATCCTCCCCTCTGGCCCGACTCACTTTGCAGGGCACACACTCGATGTCTTGATCTCCTTTGACCTCCCCCTCTCCATCCATCTGACCACTCCTCTCTCCTGGAGCGATCACTCCCTCCTTTCCTCTCATCTCTCTTCCCCCCAAGCCAAGCCCACCCCAACACTGCCACCTACCTTCTCGGACATCCGGCCCATGAAGCGTGTGTCAGTTGAGGCTTTGGTCGTCACTATCGCCCCCACCTTTCCCCCACCTCTGGCTGTCTCACATCCCGACACAGCCCTGTCTCTGCTCTACTCTTCAATTTCTGATTCTCTTGATGCTGTTGCCCCTGTCATGAGGATCTGTTTGAAGTCCAAAGCCAAGTGCAATTCCTGGTATGACTCTGACCTAGCTACACTTAAACGTAAGTGTAGGGCGGCTGATAGGAAATGGAGGGCTTCTTGTTCATCCTGTGACAAACTGGCCTGTCACCTGCTTCAAAGGCAATATCGACTCTCTCTCCTCATCAAGAAGAGAGTCCACATTCAAGCTCATGTCTCTGCGGCATCTAACAACTCGGCCGAACTCTTTAAAATATGCAAGGGGCTGGCCACCCCTGCTGCAGTCTCTACCTCTCCTGTTGCCTCCCAGGCTCTTGCAATGCCCTTGCCTCTCATTTTATCTAAAAAACCCAGGACATCCTGTCCAACCTCTCCACCCCACCCGTCCTCTCCCCAACTGTGCTTGCTGACCCTCCTTTAGCCACCTCCCACCATCCTTCTCGTCCTTTCCTCTTTTCTCCCCTGACGAGGTCGCTAGACAAGTCCGATCTATGAAAGTCTAGTCAAAACAGGTTCATCGCTGTTCCTCTAAAACCATCAAGGACCACATTGACACCCTCACTCCAGCCTTTGCGGATTTTTGAAACCACTCCTTTTCATCAGGATCCTTCCCCTCCCCTCTGAAGCACCCCCTTGTGCATCCTCTTCTCAAGAAACCCACAGCTTATCCTTCTTGTCTAGCTAAATATCGCCCAATTTCCATTACTCCCTTTCTGGGCAAACTCCTGGAAAAGTTGGCCATCTCTCAGCTTAACCTTCATTCCAATTCTGTTGATTGTCTCCATGAACACCAGTCTGGCTTCAGAGCTACCAGCAGCACGGAAACTGCTCTCCCGAACATCCGTGAAGATCTGCTCTCCAACCTTGACTCTAGCATTCCCTCTGGCCTCATCCTACTCGATCTCTCTTCTGCCTTCAACACGGTCAACCATACCACCCTGCTCAACCGTCTCCGTGATGACCTGGGTATCTGGCCTGGCTGACCTCTTTCCTCTCTGATCGACCCTCCCAGGTCCAACTTGGGTCCTTCCTATCATCCATCTTCCTCTGTACCTGTGGTGTTCCCCAGGGGTCTAATCTCTCGCCCTGGCTTTTCAACCAATACCTAGCAGCTCTTGCCCACTGCATTGCCATTTTCTGCTCAAATTCCCAGTGCTACACTGACGACACTCCTCATTTTCAGGCTGCCTTCGGCCACCTCCTCTCCCCCTCTCATCTGATATCCTAACTTCCATTCAAGATTGGTGTGCCGTCAATGATCTTTCTCTGAATGCCAGCAAGACGGAGATCCTCCTCATCGACACACCATCACCATCCTTTCCCCTAACTCTCTGGCCAGCCTCCCTTGGCCCTCCTACCCCCACCTGCGAGGCTAAGAACCTTAGGGTCATCTTTGACTCCACACTTTCCTTCTCTGCCCACATCTCTGATGTCTCTAAAAAGTCAACCTTCCTACTGAACCTCCTCAGAAGTACTCTGCCTTTTCTCTCCTTCCCCCAGAAGACCATGAGTTTCTGGGGGAAGGAGAGGAAAGGCAGAGTACTTCTGAGAGATAGTCTCCCAAGCTCTGGTTCTCTCTAGCTTGGACTATTGTAACAGCCTCTTTCTAAATCTACCTACCTCTACTCTCCGCCCTCTGCAACTAATCCAGAACAGGACTGCAAGACTTGTCCTTGGCCTCAAGCCCTGGGATCGTATCTCTCCAGCTCTGAAATCCCTCAATTGGCTCCCAGTGAATGCAAGGATTAAATTCAAAACCCTCTGCATTGCTCACAAGGCTTTCTGGGGCCTGGGTCCAAAATACCTTCAGCTATCCCTCCGCAAATACCTCCCCTCTCAAGCTCTTCGCTCCTCTACCTCTAACTCCCTCAGGGTCAGTTGTTTTTCAAAGAAACGAGCTGGGGGTTGTTAGGCAGAATCCTGTGCAGTTCCCTTGGGGACCACTGCAAGAAGATTAAGACTACAGGAGTAAGCAGTAAACCCAATTGGTAGCAGTCTGTATCACCCAGATTTACCTGGTAGCTGTGGCTGAGTAGTCAGACTTCTCTCAAGAAGAGTAGGGCAGTATACAGAGGATACATAATGGGGCTAAAAACACAGTAGAACAAGCACACACTGACCAGAGCTTTGTATCAAAAGTATATAATTATTTATTTAACACACACTTAAGGAAATACACTAGCACTATAAATCAAAGTAAGTTCAAACACAATCAGAAAAGTGTACACCCCTCCCTAAAGAATTATTAGACAAGTCTAAGTCAAAACACCACTATTTGTCAAAACAGACGTGAGCGCGTAACTTAGATGGCACTCCAATAATTAAGTTAAAGGGAGAGAAAAAGGCAGGTCATGAAAATAAAACAGTTCTCAACACTTTTATAAGACCAAAACAAGTTAGGGAAGGTAGAGTCTACTGTAGAGCCAAAGTTCATAGGCCAGGCCCACTTTAAATGGAGCAAGGTGAAATGTGCCCAAGATCACACAGTTAGAAATGCATTCAAGTCTTTGTAAAAATGTTCAAAAGAGGTTGGGTGGATTTTGAAGGTAAAGTTAGAAGGTCTGGGGCCAACCCAGTTGGAAAGCCAAGGATTTAAGGGTCACCTTTAGCAAACCGTAGAAAGGGAGGCCAGGTGGAACACAGTACCTTTAAAGTTGAGGAAGCTCCAGCGGTGGCAGTTGTTCCTGGCAGCGGGTGCAGTTCGTGGTTCCGACCAAGGGAAGAGAAGATCTCGTCGAGGAGGAAACTTGGAGTCGTTGCACTGCCCAGGGAAGAGACCAGCCGCGGAGTTTGTCGGCTAAAAGGTGCGTTCCTTTTATTCGCGGTCACAGTGGTGAAGCTTGGCTATCCTGCCGCCGGGCTGCTTGGCACGGGCGATTCGACCAAGAGACTTTCTGGAAGGCGAAATGGCGAACTGGTTGATTCCACCAGCTCAGAGGAAGAAGACTCTTCAGCAGAAGATCTTCTCTTGTCGTCGGGGAAAGTGGTGAGGTCGTTGCAGCAGGGCTCCACCGGTGGTGGTGTTGCAGATGGCTCAGCTTCTCCCCTCTTCGGATTTCTTAGGTCTTGTGGCGACTTCTGAAGTTCCAGTCCCAAAAGCCCTGCTTTTATGCAGAAACACCCCCATTCAACAGCCTAGCTGTCACTCATACATGCTAAGTGGTGAGCCGGGCGGCTCACCACTGGGCCAACCAGAACAGAGTGCGACTTGAGTTGCTAAGGCAACGCAGTCCAAGGTGCCCATTCCCACACCCACACATACTATGGAAATCAGACAGAGTGGCACCAGTGGAGGGCTTCTGTGGAGAAGCCCGCCAAAAAGTGGAACAAAGGGCCCGACCTTGGTTGGAGTTACAGAGACAGACACGAACACCGTTTTAGAAAAGAGTTCTGGCGAAAAGACCCAACTGGTGATTTTATATTAAATAAACCGGCGGTATCTTTAACATTGCACCAAAAAGTGGTGCGTTTAAAATCAATGGGAAAATCCCATAGGAAATATTCTGGTGGAATATTTTGAGTGGTAACCACTGCCACCAGCCAGAAACTCGACAAGGGGGGACTGGACAGTGCCCCCTTGGAAACAGACCCAGGGGCAATCGAATTAACCCCTTCCATTACTTCCACAATATGATGGTTTGTACTGGTTCTGTTCACAATTTTGGACTTGTAAAGTCAATGGTGACTTTACATGCCCTGGGAGACAGTAGTCAGTCCCAGGGTATGAAGTCTGTTTGGGGTCACTATGACACCTCTGTGTTACTGCACTGAGGGTGCTGTGTAACACATACACAAAAACAGATGATACCCTATGGAGTTAAAAACCCATAGCCCATAAGCACACAAAAAGTCAGACATACCTCAAATCATGCCTAAGAGTGGGAGGAAAAGAGTCTCACTCTTAGCAGGAGAAAAAAACAAACCCCAAAAATCCAACAAAGCTGCTGGGGGACTCGCTAGGTTTTGGAAATTAGCCTTATAAGAGAATTCTCCCTAACAGGGGTAGATCTGTCTTCGGCTGGGGCCTCCCTCTGGAACAGCCTCCCTGCCACTCTAAAACTTGAGGAGAACCATCTCTGGTTACGGCAGCACCTCAAGACCTTCCTCTTTTCTTCTGCCTTTGCTCCCCCACTCCTGATCGGTTCTCTCTTGGCACTGTGCACCTGGCCACCCTCTGTCCTCCGGGCCCAGGTTCCTGCTCACCCTGCCACCCTCCCGCACTGCCTCCGGGCCACCCCTTGCACTGGGGTCTGTATCTGTACCCTTACACCACCCGCCCCTTCTTCTTCCTGCACTTATCAGACCTACCCTGTCGGCTGCCTTAAACCTAGCACGTGCCAATTTCTGGCTGCACTACCACTGTTTGTTGCCTTTATTATTTATTTATTAATATTTATCTCTTCCTCCTTTGCTTCGCACTTTCCACTTTTCCCCCCTTCCATGCACTTTTCCCCTTCCCCTCTCCCATGCACTTGCGTGTTCTCAATGTCACCGGGCCTAATAAGATTGTTATTTTGTTCTCCCCTGTTACCCTCCCTTGCCTTTTCGCGCTCTGAAACACTTTTGTACGTGCGCGATAGAAATAAAATATCAATAGAGGTTTTTGTTACCGACCATGAACCGGTTTCTATATAAAGCCAATCTTCTCCATTGGACCAATACTTTAAAGGACTGATCGACAAAACGCTGGGCCCACTACGCTAGGCAACTCAAGACAATGGAAGTAGGTGATTTCAGTGATGGCAGCAACGCCGCCGTTTCGGACGGCGAGGGCGACTGGGTAGCTTCGACTACCCAAACGCAGACCCCTGATCCCGCAGGACAGGCCGGCATCCCTGTTGTGGGAACAACACCCGGCAGCTGAAGCACTACAATTCCATCCACCACTAAACACATAACCCCAGGTCGAGACTCGACACATGGGTCGAGCAGTCGACCACGCACGACACCCAGGGAAAGCTCTGTTGAGTCCCTGTCCTCTGGGCACTCTCGCTCGAGATCGCAGCAGACAGGGCCCTACCATCGAAAGACGGTGCGGGTGTCGTGCGTAAAACTCCCACGAGGGCCGATCGTCCGCAGTCAAGGCTTCAGTCCTACCCACACACGAAAATCGACGCCCTGCGTCAGGTCAGGTATCAGGCCCCAAACAGTCTGATTAACACAGCTCGGGGCGCCAGGGGCGGATAAAGAGCACAAAAAGAAGTCCTCAAAGACCCCTCATAGGGATAAAAGCCCTCATAGGGATAAAACCCTCACTCAAACTAGGCCCATCCCCCATAAGGATAAACCTCTAGAGGCTAGGCATAAACAATCTGGGCGTATTCCTCCCACAGATGAAGATTTGGGACTTCCTTCCCAACCTATGGTCATCCCAAGTTCGGCACAGTGGTCCGCACAAGACATAGACCCGGTCATGAGGATAATGTCCTTTATGGCCAATTTCTACTAAAAGGACCCTGACTATTTCGAGAGTTTCCACTCTACTCTCCCCCCACTACTGTTCCCTCTGGGTCACAAGTCTCTGCTCAACCTTCTCAACCCCCTACTAAAAGGTCTTGTACCGAAATTCCAGTATGTAGCACAGTTCTAGAGCTCTATGACCCAGACTCCGAACACGAAGACCTCTTTATTTTAGAGACAGCAGACCCTGAGTACGAGGAGGATGCAGCAGACCCTTATTATGGCGACGATGAAGACCAAAAGGCTGACCCAGAGGCCAATATGTATCCTATGGATTCACCTATTGATCAGGACCCCCCCCCCCCCCGATCACTGATTCCCCAATTGACAACCAGCCCCTTCTTAATGAGGTGCTAGCCAAGGCGGCAGAGCACTTTCAAATAGACACCCAGGAGGTACAAGAGGATAAAGATTTTGTAGAACAAATCCTTGGGGACAAGAAGACTGTGGCGCAATGTATCCCTCTCCTCAAGTCAATACAGCGCAAGATACAGCTGTCATTAGAGACCCCTAACCTCACATGGGCTGTAAACCCCTGTATAGAGAAGCTATTTAAACCTGCACCTTCGGACCCTCTGTACATTAGAGGTCAGCTGAAGCCTGACTAGTTAGTCATAACTACATCTAGGAAAAGAGCGGGCACCCCCCTGCTTCCTCTGAGGCTCCGCCCAACAAAGAAAGCAAGAAGCTTTATACTATGGGCAAAAAGATCGCCTCCTCTGCGGCTTACCAAACCAGAATTGCAAACAACGCAACCCTCCTGGCCAGTTACAACTGCCACAAATGGGAGGAAGTGTCGGCCTTACTGTCGTCTGCCCAGGAACCATTGAAGTCCCAGCTAGCTCAGGTGGCCGCAGACGGCAGAGCAGTGTCAAGCTGCTTACTTAAGACCAACCTTGACGCGGACAACGCCGTAAGGATTATTGCACAGGGTACCGTTTTAAACCGTAGACCCAGACACCCTGATTGACATGCCCGTCAAACCCAATGTGCTCTTCGGCAAGGCCGTCGAGGATGCCCTTAAAACAAACAAAGAAGAGTATGACGCACTTAAATCTTTGGGGCAACTCACCAACAAGCCATCCGGCCAGAGGGGTAATGGCAATTTTTGCCCTTTTCGCAGCCAAAGTTCACAACGGGGGTCCAATTACAATCAAAACCAAGGGGCTTCCTGGGGAAATAATCATGGTCCGTACTCCCAAAACTATTCTAGAGGACTGCGTAGATCCAGAGCTCGTGGTAAGGTCAACTCCTCTCGAGGGGGTACGCCTCCACAAAAGCAGTGACTGTCCAGTTCAGGTGCCCTCCCGTGCCTCTCCAGTAGGAGGGAACATTTCCAGCTTCACCCACGCATGGGAGGGTATCGCCTCCGACAGATGGGTGCTGTCCACAGTATCAGGCAGATACTGTATAGAGCTCCTCCAACTACCCCCGAACTACCCCCAACGGCAAAAGATCATTCAAAGGAACACCAGCGTATCCTCCTCGAGGAAGTTGCCACACTTCTACTAAAGGACACTATCGAAATTGTCCCAGCCAACCAGGTAAACAAGGGTATTTATTCAACCTACTTCCTTGTACCAAAGAAAGATCTGACCATGCGCCCAGTATTAGATTTGCGCCCTGCAAACAAATATGTAAACCCACAAAAGTTCAGCATGACTATGCTATAAGAGGTAATCCCTCTACTAAAAAAGGGGGATTACATGGCAACATTGATATGAAAGTTGCCTATTTTCATATTTCACTGTTCCCAGCGCACAGAAGATTCTTGCGTTTCAAGATAGCGAACCAGCACTATCAATTGAAAGTGCTACCCTTCGGGATAGCATCTGCTCCAAGGGTATTCACAAAGGTACTGGCGGTGGTGGCAGCACACCGGTGCAGGGAGGCAATTGTACCCTTACCTGGACGACTGGCTCATTACAGGAAAGTCCCCCCTAATTTGCACACAAAACATTAAAAAGGCTATCAACCTTCTCTTTCAATTGGGCTTCTCAATCAATGAGAAAAAGTCAAGCCTAGTGCCAAGCACAACCAAACAGTTCCTAGGAGCTGTCTTAAATACACATGAGGGGTTGGTCTTTCCATCGGATGAAAGAGTCCAAAATATGTTGTTGCAAATACCACATTATCAAGCCGGCCGCCAGATAAGGATGTGCAAAGCGATGCGCTTGCTAGGCATGATGGCATCTTGCATTTACCTGGTTCCACACGCGCAACTGCGCATGTGACCCATGCAGGAACTGTTGGCGAAATAATGGTCTCAGGCAAGCAGTCAGTGGGTCGATCTACTGGTCGTTACGCGAACACTGGTACAAATTCTTCGCTGGGGGACGATAGAAAATCTACTGAAGGGGAAACCCTTCTACGATCCAGAGATACAGGTAATTATAACGACGGATGCCTCTCTTGCTGGGTGAGGGGCACACTACCTTCAGCACACAGCCCAGGGTCTGTGGTTTCGCACGGCAGCTCAGAACCACATCAATCTGCTTGAACTTCTGGCAGTATTCAAGGCCCTTCAGGCGTTCGAATCCCACTTAATGAACCAATCTGTGCAGGTCCTGTCAGCACTACAGCAATGTTTTGCATAAACAAACAGGGGGGCACACGTTCTCCAAATCTGTCCAGACTTGCACAGCAAATTTAGAAATGGGCACTCAAACGGAAAATATTCCTATCGTCGCAGCACGTTCCAGGGGAAATCGACTCTGTCGCAGACTCATTGAGCAGAGATCCCCTACCAGAAGAACACAAGTGGCAACTTCACGCAGAGGCAGTAGAACACCTCTTCCCTCTATGGGGTTTCCCCACAATAGACTTGTTCACTACAAGCAAAAACAAGCAATGCCCAGACTTCGCGTCCAGATTCCCCCAGCCAGGCTCCAAGGGGAACACCCTATGGATGAACTGGTCAGTGAAATTTGCTTACGCTCCCCCCGCCCTCCCCAAACCTCTCATGAGGAAAGTGGTGAACAAGATGCACAAGGAACAGATGACGCTTGTCCTAATTGCTCCTATGTGGGCAAGACAACCCTGGTATCCACAACTGCGCAAATTGGCAATGTGCGATCCCATCAAACTCATGTGCCCGTACAATCTGCTCACCCAGCATGGGGGGGGGCTAACCTGTGCACCCTCTACCTCACTCAATGAACTTGGCAGCATGGCTCCTGAAGTCATAGAGTTTGGACATCTTAATCTGCCTCAAAGATGTATGGATATCTTTAAGGAATCAAAAAAGCCTAACACTAGGCACTGTTATTTTGACAAGTGGAGGAGATTTGTAATTTGGTGCCAGTCGAAACTCCTTCTCACATTCATATTTATTTATTTATTTATTTATTTGGTAGTATTGAATTTTGTTCATTGCCAGTCGCATTAAATGGAAAAATACAAACTCAAGGTTACAGTACAAGATCGGAGCTTTTCAAAACTATTATCTCTTCATACATCTTTTACATACATCCGTCTTCGAGCTGCAACATTTCAACATGACTTTCCCTTCGCCCTCACTCCACCCCCTGGTGGGTCTAGCAAGCATCTTTGGAGACATATCTGTGTGTGTCTATACATAGTCACCGTTTGTAGGTGAGGGGATTTCCCGTTGGTTGAGTCTTCTTTACCTTCGTTTACAACCCTTTAGATCACCTCCATTACGTTTCAACACAGTGCATCAGTCAGCTTGGCATTTTGGCTCCCCTGACAAGTTTTTATTCGTAAAGTCCATCCATAGAGCCTCGCATTGTGAGGATCTCCCGTGGAGAGATGCTGTTATCTTTTCCATCATACATATGTTTGAGGCTATGTTAATCCACTCATTTTCGTTCAGGACCGTTCTGGACTTCCATTTTGTTAAAAGTATGGCACGGGCTGATAGCAATAACTGGGGGACCAGACCTTTAATCCTACTCCATTCGTTTTCGCTTTTCTCAAGACCAAATAATATAAGATGGGGGTCTGCAATTCTGTGCATACCGTCTATATCTTTAATCCAGCCCAGAACCTCATCCCAAAATACTCTAATTCAGGGACAACCCCACCACGTATGCCAATAGTCGGCGACCTCACCACATTCACGCCAGCATCTTGGGTTAGCCGTTTGGAACATCTTAGAGAGCCTGAGAGGGTTGTATTGCCATCTATGTAACACTTTGATAGCATGTAGTTGTTAAAACGGATTTCTGAACTCTGTCCTGGAGGGGCAGAGGTTCAGAAGGCCAGCCTAGTTTCTTGGAACAGGGTAACCTCTGGACAAGCCAGACCAATCAGGGTAGCGATCGCGGCGGTCAAGACTAGGTCTCAAGAGGGGTGAGGGTGACTGAAAGCCCGCAATGAGCACACAAAGCAAGGACACTTACAAATTACTCCAAGCAGGTGTTATATTAAAAATATATACACATTTATTACAAGGCCTTTGTAACATTGACCGTAGCGAGAAATCACAATAAAACTCAAGTAAACCAACACATACCAAACCAATACAATATATAGACAAATACAAACGAGTCTAACGAGTTAGACGCACAAAATGTGTAGACCACCTAGATGGGGAGGAAAACGGGCAGTGCGAATATTAATTAGACCCAGTCCGCCTACAGAGGCACCTAACTAAAAGGAAGTCCAAGCCCTATGAAGATTGGAGCCTTGTGCTCAAAAGTACCAGCACACGCTGGTGCCAACGGGCAAAAAGGGGAGTCTCTTCGAGGGAATCAGGCAGTTTAGTTGGTGAACAAATGAAGATGAACAGAGCTCTGCGACTCAAGCGCAGCCTCCACTGTGGGCAGAAGCAGAGCGCGAGTACGGAAAGGCGTGCTGTTAGACACAGCGGGGAAAAGCTATGGGCTCCTGCAGGAGGGCAACCAGTTCCTAGCGATGCTACTCACCGGTCCCCGATGCAAGCAGACCCAGGCCTCTATGCGTCAGTTTCAGTGCTGGCAGGTTCAGATACGAGCAGGGGACGTCTCTGCGTCGTGTAGATTCAGCAGCAGCAGAAGTTGAGTTGAGGATGTCCCAAATGCAGTGAACCCACACAGTTTACCACAGCAGGGCAACGGAGCGGCCGTGTGTATTTCAGCCAAATGTACACTACTCACTTCAGGCCTGGGAATGCCAAGTGTACGAATCGTGAGAGAGTGACAAGGGCTCGTAATACAACACAACCTGACGGCGGTTACAGAGCAAGACTCCTGGGTAGGCTGGTCAGTCTGCTGGATGGCCCAGAGACACTTCCAAAGGCTTACGTGCAGGAGATGGTGAAGATGCCGAGAATAGTTGTTCCCACTATTCCAAGGGTCGAAGTACCAGTACAGGCCTTCTCGTTGGATCAGAGGTAGAAAGGGTTTCACAAGCGACAGCAGTGCAGAGGAGCAGTCCTTCAGCGGGTCACCGGCGATTCCTCGGTTCAGCCTCGTGGTTGCAGGATACTTGGCTCCTGTATTCCTTTGTTCGTGAGAACTCAGGAGATCGACCTGGTAGTGGTGTTTCCAGCCCCCTCTTATCCACGGTTCCCTTTGCGCCAAAACCGAGGGGACCCAATGGGAGATCTGCTCGCAGAACACTCACACCATACGTGGACCTATCACGGACAGCGGAGGTCCCAGGCATTCACACCACCCTAGACTCTCTGGCACCCAGGATGTGTATTGGGACCAGACATCCCAGCCCACACCCTGGAGGCACACACAAGGCCTGTAGAAGCCTGCGAAAGCATCTGTGTTTTGCGTGAAAGTAGATGCCCAAATAAGGAAGGCCCCGGGTCGGCTCGACCTGGGGAAGGTGAAGGGGGCAAGACGGTCAGCAGACAGGACAACAAGCCTCGTGGTCTGGCCATTTTGGGAGCCAGGCCACCATTTTGGGCTAAGCGTGAGAAACGCGCTTAAAACGCCAAAAGGAGCTCAAAAACACAAGAAACGATCGCTGCCACCAATCCCGTCCGTGATTCACTTGCACCGTTCATTTACAATCCAAAGAGAGTATCTAGGGCCTGTAGAAGACTAGAGACCCAAGAGAGCAGTAACTTAGCTTACAGTGCCCTCTTGTGCCATGTTGCGCGAAAGCTGCAACATGATAAAGAAACTACGGAAAACAATGTTTCCCGGTACTGACTGTTTTAAGGGCATGTCAGTTTCCCCGTAAGAATGGAGCGAAAGCCCAGAGGAGTGCACCTCTCTGGCAAAGTCTAGATCATGGTGAAAACAACAGCAAAAAGTTTAGGGGTTGCCACATGGAAGGAAAATTACCCAGTATTAAGAAATCTTTCCTAACAGTAGTTTGTATTGGCTTGATATGGATGTTTGCGATGCCGCTCTGCACATTCTTCCTCACATTTCTGGGCTTGTGTTCAGCTAGGTCTCTCTCCCATCTGCCTCTCAGTGGTTCTGTGGTCCCGTCCCCTGCTTCAGCCAATTCTTTATACATAGCTGATATTAGGCCCTTCATCTCTGTCCTAGAATCTAATAGCGTTACAAAGGGGGTAAGGTCTCTCATCAACTTGTTCTTCCATTCTGGTTTCATTAGGATGCCTTTTATCTGTAGATATTGAAAGGTGGACAATGTGCCTATTCCCAGGGCTTCTGTCAGTTCCGGTAGTGTGACAAAATAATCCTTTTTCTGTAGTTGTCCCACCCTCTCTAGACCAGCCTCATGCCATGTTTGCAATCTCTCTATGTTGGGGATGTGCTTATTGATTCCCAGGGACCATAAGGGGCTCAGTAGGGATTGCCATGTGCAGATCTTATGCTCTTACCTTTTCTACAAATTCCCCATATGGTGGTCAGTATTGGGTGGTCTTTGAGTCTATTATGGAGTTTTTCTGGGGGCCCAGAGCCACTCCGAGACCGTGGCCGGTGATAGATAGTGGTTGTCCATGTGGATCCATTGAGGTTCTTTGCGGTTGCGTAGGTGGGGAATTAGGACGCGTAGTTGGGCCGCTTCATAATATTTCCTTAGATCAGGGAGTCCTACCCTGCCTTTGGGAAGTGTTAGGGTGTCGTATGAAATCCTAGACGCCTTCCCCTGCCAAAGGAATTTCACAATGGCTTTC
Source organism: Ambystoma mexicanum (assembly GCF_040938575.1). Lineage (NCBI taxonomy): Eukaryota > Metazoa > Chordata > Amphibia > Caudata > Ambystomatidae > Ambystoma > Ambystoma mexicanum. The sequence goes on from NC_090941.1 coordinate 302,609,648, forward strand.
TTGGCCTCGAAGAAGACATTTTTTGGTATCTCGATGGGTAGCATTTGAAAGGGGTACAAGAACCGGAGAAGGCAAACCATTTTGATAGCATTAAATCGCCTTAGCCAGGAAATCGTCAGTTTGCTCCATTTACTAAGATCGGCGTGGAGCTGTTGGAGGAGAAGGGGGGAAGTTGGCTTTGTATAGATCAGCCAGGTCTTTGGGGATTTGTATTCCCAAGTATTTCAGCTTAAAGTGTTCAGTCTTGAGACCCAGTGGGGAAACCTGACTTAATTTGCCTCTACCGATCCCTGTAGGGGAAACAGAGTAGATTTGGTTTTGTTCACCTTAAACCTGGAGAGTCGGCCATAGTCTTCTAATAGATGAAGAGCCCGGTGAATGGATGCCATGTGGTTAGTCATATGTAGGAGTATGTCATCGGCTTAAAGGGCCACCTTGTATTCCATCTCTACCAGTCGGATTCCCTCTACCAGGGTGTCGGCCCTCATTGTTTTTACCAGGAGTTCTAGGGAGAGTGCAAAAAGATGTACGGAGAGACGGCATCCCTGCTGAGTGCCGCGTTCTAGTTCTAACCATCAGGAGTATTCTCCATTCACAAATATGGATGCTTTGGGGGATGTGCACACTGCCTGTATTCCCTTTCTAAACCATGGGACTATCCCCACCTTACGTAGGACCGCTCTCAAAAATCCCCACTCTACCCTGTCAAAGGCCTTCTCTGCGTTGATTGAAAGGAGGCCGGGTTCATTGGACATATTCTGGGATGTATGAATAAGGTGGAGGGTTTTGCGCATTGTGTCAGCCCCTTGTCTCCCCAGTATGAATCTAACCTGATCGGGATGTATGATTTGGGGCATTAGTGTCTCTAGTCTGGCGGCCAGAACCCTCGTGTACATTTTCATGTCTAAATTGAGTAGGGAGATGGGGCAGTATGATCCACATTTTTTGGGGTCTCTTCCATCTTTGGGAATTACCGCAATCAGTGCACGGGCGAAGGAGTCTGGGGCTTTCCCTGTCTCTAGTATTTCGTTAAAAAGCTCTACCATGAATGGCGTGAGTTGTGCACTGAAGGATTTATAGAATCTGGCCGTGTAGCCGTCTTCCCCCGGAGATTTGCCCAACGTTAGCCTCTTTATTGCATTTTGGACTACTTGTTCAGATATAGGGGATTCTAACAGGTCCTAGTCCGGGTTTGATATCTTTGGCATATTGATAGAGGACAGATAGGTCTCGGTATCTGGTTGATCAGCTGTAGCGTAACAGGGGCCCCCGCAGCCCCTGCAGTGCGGGGGGCCCCGCCAGCACATGTCCTGGGAGGGGCCCCCACTTGTAGGAAAAAAATATATTTTTTTGCCGAAAAAATATATTTTTTTTCTTTTTGAATTCCCTCTGCATTTATAAAGAAATTATTTCTTTATGAAGTCAGTGTGACTTCAAAAAGAAACGATGGGCCTCATTACGGGTTTGGCGGCAACCGTGCCATTGCTACCAGCAGGTTGCCGCCAGACCCGTAACGATTTACCGGCGCCCGACTTCCCGGTAACACCGGGGGATTACAACCCTGACGGTCTGGGAAGTCAGGCGCCGGCAAATGGTAAGTCACATTTCCATAAAGACCTATCGGGCTCCATGGGAATGGGGACCATAGAAACACTGGCACCGTTAATAACGGTGCCAGTGCTTCCGTGAAAACTATGCAGGTGGGTGCCGTTCTGCCCGGCAGGTCTGACCTGCCGGGCAGGACGGCAACCGCCCGGAGCTGTAATATGCCGGCCCGGAAACAACAGTGCCGGTGAGCTTACCAGCACCGTTGTTTACAGTCCGGCATGGTTGTAATGAGGCCCAGTTTATTTTTTAAGTGTTAGGGCTCCCCTCAACCCCATGATGTGTGCGTGTGTGAGTGTATGTTGAAAGGGTTCGCACTTAAATTTATAGGTGGCTGCCTGTGCGAATGTATGGTGAAAGGGTGCACATGTAATTTTATGGGTGGCTGCCTGGTTGTGCCAGTATGGTGAAAGAATGCACACTTAAATGTATGGATGGCTGGGTGTGCATGTGTATATGGTGAATGGTGTGTGTGCTTGCGTTCAGGGGCGCAACAAAACCTACATTTCGGGGGCTTACCCTTCAAATGTTGGGAGGGGTGCCAACTTCATGGACGGTGGGGGATGGGCAAACTTATTTGTTTGGGTCATCTAATTTCTTTATGCATTTTTGAGACTATTCTAGTGCAGCTTCAATGTTACAAGCAGTTAACTCTCTCATTTAAGGTTTAAAGCACTCACTTATGGACTGCTCTGAGAAAGAGTGGCCTCCTGTTCCCTCTCTACCCTTCCAATCACTCCCCTGGCATGCAAGTAGTAAACCCACATCACGATTTCAATTGCCTAAAAGATTTGGCATTTGAATGCAGGTACTAACAGTGAATTGTTTTATGTTAGTAATTGGTGGGTTCTTGTTAACAGAGAAACCCAGGTGCCGTTTAACATCTGTGTCCTTTTTTGTCTGGCAACTGCTCTGAAGGTCAGCCAGGTCTGGTCAACATGGCCCAACATTTCAGGAGGAGGGGGGGGGGTGCTGAATCCCAGTCAACTCAATGGTGTTGCACCAATACTTGTGTTTAATGCCTGGATTACTTATTGGTAATCTTCATTACTCCTATTATATACTATTCCTCCTCGTCCCAGTGTGTATGAGACAGTACCTGTGTATAAGGCACTCTGCCTCATAAACAAGTACTGGGATGAGGTAGAAGTACATGGAAGTAATGCTTGATTTAGCTACCTGTAATCCTCATTACTCCTAGTCCCACTCTTCCTCATCCCAGTACTTACCTATGAGGCAAGGAGCCTCAACCGTAAGCTCTGGGGCAAGGAAGAGGGACGTGGAGATAATTCTGGGCCAAGGAGCTGATTTTGGAGGTTGGGGTGGGAGGGAGAGGGGATGTGTGGGGGGGGGGCAGGATTATACGACAAATTAAAATGGCTGTCCATGTCCAGGCTAAGCAGGCATGATATGTGGTATTAGTGGCTAGCGAGGCATTTTGGTGCAGCCAGTCTAGTCATTCCTCAGTTTGGTATGACTTTTTTTTAATGGTGCATTTATGATAAAGCAGTCCTGCTAAGTGAATTACCTGGCTAGACTGCCATTTGGGGGCTGCTAGTCAGCCGTTTCTTACTGCAGCATTGTATATTTTTCTGGGCATCTGTGATCAAATGATATGATATGTCATTTATAACGCACCTGCACACAAGTGTTTCTAGGCGCGACAGACAAGGGATGGAAGATAGAGGGAGGACAAGACAAACGATCTTACTAGGCCTTGTCATTCAGATCGTGCAAGTGCGATAACGAGAAGCGCAAGGGGAAGGAGACGGGGAAAGTGCAAGGGAGAGGGGAGGGGAAAAACAGGGCAGCAATGCTCTGAGTAAGTGCTGTCAGGGCAGCACAGCTCTGGGTAGTGCAAGGAGAACAAGGGACTGTAGGGTTACAGTTACAGCCTCTAAGTGCATGGTAGGACCAGAGGCAGTGCAAGGGTGACTGATCAAGAAAGAGTCTCGACTCAGTGAGACTCTGAGGGTAGCCAAGCAACCAGTCGTACAGCAGACAGTTAGGTCAGGTAGGCCAGCAGGGGAGGGAGAGAGAGAAAGCAGAGGAGAAGAGGAAAGTTGTGAGCTGCTTCCAGAACTTCAGGTGGTCCGCTAAAGCTTGAGGGGCAGGGAGGCTATTACAGAGGGAGGCACCTGTAGCGGAGAGAGATCGACCCCCCACTCTCTTCCTGGAGAAGCGTCTAACCCTTAGAGAGTTGTAGGTAGCTGAGCGAAGGGCTTGAGAAGGAAGATATTTTGGAAGAGAGCGTTGGATGTAGTGCGGGCCCCGGGCCCAGAAAGCCTTGTGGACAATGCAAAGGGTCTTGAACTTGATACTTGCAGCAACTGGGAGCCAGTGGAGAGATTTCAGGGCTGGAGAGATACGATCCCTGTGCTTGAGGCCAAGGATAAGTCTTGCAGTCCTTTTCTGGATTAGTTGCAGGGGCTGGATAGTAGAGAAAGGCAGATTGAGAAAGAGGCTGTTGCAGTAGTCCAGCCTAGAGAGAACCAGGGCTCTGCAGACAGTGAGCTTCTGGGGGAAAGTGAGAAAGGGAAGAGTCCCTTTGAGGAGGAGCAGCTGGTAGTGGGACTTCTTGGCAACGTCTGAGATGCGAGGAGAGAAAGAGAGTGGAGTCAAAGATGACACCAGTGTTGTTTGCCTCACAGGAAGGCGAAGGAAGAGGGCCCAAGGCGGGCGGCCAGAGTGAGAGAGGGTAAGCAGGGGCAGGAGTCCAAATGAGACGGATCTCCATCTTACTGACATTAAGGCAGAGATAGTTGGAGGCACACCAATCCTGAATCGCGGATAGACAGTCGGGAATGAGCGAGAGATGAGAGGAGTCTGACGGGAGCCTGAAGGAAAGCGGAGTGTCATCCGAAAGTTAGAGGAGAATGTAGAGATCAGGTGGGTCAAAGGGAACACATAGAGGTTGAAAAACCAGAGTGAGAGGATGGAGCGGGAGAAAGGGACCAAGTTGGACCTGGGAAAGGCAGTCCAAGAGGAAGGAGGTCAGCCACTCAAGGGCCTGATCCGTGATGCCCAGGTTCTCATGGAGTCAATTGATCAGGATTGATCAGGATGGCATGGATGACTGTGTCGAAAACACAGGAAAGATCAAGGAGGATGAGGACAGAAGGAATGCTGGAATCAAGGTTAGCAAGCAGAACTTCACAGGTGTTCAGGACAGCAGTTTCCGTGTCTCTGGCACTGAAGCCAGACTGATGGTCATGGAGACAACCAACAGATTCCGTGTGGAGAGTAAGCTGGGAGATGGCCAGCTTTTTCAACAGTTTGCCCAGGAAAGGGGTGATGGAGATTGGGCGATAGTTTGCCGGGCAGGTAGGATCGGCAGAAAGCTTCTTGAGGAGTGGCTGCATAAGGGAGTGCTTAACGGGAGAGGGGAAAGAGTGATTACAGAAATCGGTCAAGGCTGGAGCGAGGCTGTCAATATGGTTCTTGATGGTTCTGGTGGAGCAGGAGAGCACCTGTTTGGATGACACTTTCATAGATCGGACTTGTCTAGAAACCTCGTCAGGTGTTGTCAGAGAGAAAGAGGAGAAAGGAGGAAGAGAGGTAGAGATGGCCAAAGGGGGGGCCGAGAGAGGAAGAGGAGATGGAGGACATGATGTCCTGAGTTTTAGCGTAGAAGTGAGATGACAGAGCCATACAGAGGGCCTGGGAGGGAACAGGAGATGTAAAGACCTCAACAGGATTGACCAGTTCTTTTCAGATTTTAAAGAGTTTGGCCGTGTTGTTAGAGGCCACAGAGACACAGGCTTTAATGTGTGTTCTATTCTTGATGAGTGTTATTGCTTCGACTGCCATTTTGGTGCAACCAGTCTAGATATGTCTAAATGTGGCCTGGCAAGCTTTACTATATTGTTATTACATGTCGACACTGGTCTACCTTGTGCAGCCAGTTGGACATGTTTTCATTGTGGCATGGCATTTTTAATAGCAAAGCTTTAATGTTCCTGTGCTCTGTTGGTGACTTGCATCTATTGGATTGGTGTTACCCTACAAAACAATTGCAAACCCTCTGGCTTTTTAGCCAATTTTTCTCAGACAGTGTGCTGTATGTTATATTAAAACACATATGTATATCTTTCTCCTAGTGCAGTGTGCAGCATATCCGTTCAGCAGCACGTTTGTGCGTATTGCGCAAGTGTGATAATCTAGGCTGGCCCAGAGTGTGGCGCGACCCTTGATTTGTTGCTGAGTTGGGGGCCCCCTCAGCATGGCCCCCACATCTTGTGTTACGCCACTGTTGATCAGGGTTTGTTTCTGAGGTGTATAGGGTCTCGTAGAAGGTGGCAAAGCATTCCGGGATGGTACGAGTGATATCGGCTGGGGCAGAGTTAGCCTCAATTATTTCTAATACTTTTCGCTCAGCTCTTTGTTCCCTAAGTCTTGTGGCTAGGAGTGCATCAGCCTTGTCTCCTTTTTCATAAAACTTCTGTTTCAGGAGTCGAAGCTTGCGCACTATCTGCTTGTGTTATAACAGTCTGTTTCTCCCTTTTCTTTTTTGCTTCATTGATTTTGTTGGGATCAATCACCTCTTCCCTCATAATTTCCCCCTCCAACTGACAGATTTCGGTTCTGAGTCTGTGTTCAATAATCTTTCTCTCCCTCTTCTTGCAAGACCCTTCTCATTAAAATACCTCTCCAGGTGGCTTTCCCCGCTTCCCAGACTACCTACTTGGATACGTCACCAGTATTATTTAGTTTGAAATATTCGTTCATCTCCATCTCCATTTCTGTCCTGAAGACAGGGTCCTTCCAGAGACTCTCATTACATCACCATTTTCCTCCTGCGACTGTTAGATTCTCCCACCGGATATCTGCTACCACCATGTCATGATCTGACCATGTAACTGGGACTATCTTGGAGTGTGTTGTGATGTCAGGGAGATCTTTAAATAGATATATATAGTCGATTTGGGTAAGTGTGTTGTGTGGACTGGAATAGAAGGTGTAGCCTTGTTCATTTGGGTGAATGTCTCTCCACACATCTCTCATTCCATATGTGTCCATCATCCCCACAATTTCTGTGCGGTCACCCCTAGTCTGGCCTCTCGCATCAGGATTACCAGGTTTCCAATCTACAGTTGGGTCTGCCCTTTGATTGAAGTCCCCACCTAGAATGATGTGGCCCGAGGCCTCTAGCAATATTTTAGGGATCGTTAGCCAGGAATCTAGCCTGTCCTGTGTTGGGATCGTAACCTTCACTTTACCAATACTTCCTGTGACCAATACGGTACGCCCTTCTACGTCGGACCAGGTTTTGGCTACCTCAAATTCTATACCTTTTCTAATAAGGATCCCCACCCCTCTTTTCCTTAGTGTTCCAGATCCCCAGACCTCCATCCCCACACGTTTCCCGAGGATTTTCCGCTCTTCCCCCTTAGCATATTTTGTCTCCTGTAGTAGAACATCCATCTTGGTCCTACGGAATTCTCTGGCTACCAGTGATCTCTTAGTTGGTGAGTTGAACGTTGAGTGTCCCTACCCTTAGGGAATCCCTTCCCCTTTCATCAGAAGTCAGTGCCATTGAATATTCTTGTGGGGAAGAAGCTTACATTCCGTGAACAGTCATTTGTTTGTCCATTAAATTTCACACTATATCGAGTGTTTTGAACCAATATAGATGCCTCTTCGTCCCCTTGTCTACTTTCCCTCCCCTCCTCCCTCCCCTTTCCCAGTTGGTGGCGTTCGATCGAGCACAGTTGATAGCATCGGTCTTGCATCGAACCACCTGTGGGGGCCGTTACTTCACGCCCCTTGACCTAATGTGATACCTCAGTCTTAATTGTGACCCCCACCGTCCCCCCGCCCCCAGTTTTCATGTCATGGCCATACTGGAGTTCTTAAAGTGGCCGCTTAATCAAGTCGCATTCTTTACAATAGAATAGATTCCGTCTTACCAAGTTCAAGAATATTTAGTTTTCCCCCTCCGGGGAGACATTGCCTCTCCGGTACTTTCTCTAGCTTTTCGCCCTCTTCCTCCTGGGGCCCAGGATGCGCCATCCTCGCTCCTCCCGTCTCGGCTCTTCTCGATTGTCGTCTTCTTCCCGGGGTCCAATTAGCTCAGAGATGCATGCCTTAATTTCTTTTTCCGATCTCACTCGTATCTTGGTTCCTTAATATTCAAAGGAGAGGGAGAAGGGGTAGCCCCACCTGTATCGAACGCTCCTTTCCTTCAGCCATTTTGTGAGGGGTCCGCACATCCGCCTGAGAGCCAATGTCAAGGAGGATAGGTCTTGGTATATTGATGTTTGAGCACCTTCTAGAGTAATTGCTTTGCTGCCTCTTGCTTTCTCAAGCACTCTGGCCTTATCTTGGAAGTGATGAAATCGGGCGAGGACTGATCTTGGTCCACCCGGAGGACCTCCGGCTCTGTGGATCCGTTCTGTTTTGGGTTAGTCTATTGCATCGTCCGCAACCAGGAGCTTAATGATGTTGTGAAGCGTTTTCCTAAGATCGCTTTCAGCTTCTCCTTCTTGTTCCGGAATATCAAAAATGCACAGATTGTTCCGTCTTTCCCGGTGAAGAGGCAAAATGAGACCATCCCTTTCCCCGATCCCCGTCCAGTCCATGGCCAATGACGTCACGACCTAAGCACCCACCGCAGGATGAGTTTGACCCTCTCACTGCTGCCCCGGACGTCAAGACCCACTGTGGCCACACCCTGCCCCCACACAAAGCACATGGCGGGACACCAAGTGGAGCCGAGACCGACCATATGAACCAACTCGACTAGACGTCTCCAACCAATATCGCCATCATTAGAGATGACATGACGACATAGCCACGACGGACAAGAACACACTTGCTGCCAAGCACCTGGATCAGACACACACCAACCCACATGAAGAACATACCCAGTGCTATGACGTAGAGGACCGTGCACACTCACAGATATGCATTGTTGTTATTTTTCACATAGGCCAACTACCGCATCGCAGAAACGCAAGACGCCAGAAGAGCTTGTATATATGCTTGCAGACGCTTCATGCTACTAAAACCCTGAACATGACACCCTGTAGATGGACTAATGTATAAGGACCCAAGACGCACCCCGCGACCCTCGCGTTATGGACTGTGTTAGGGAGAATTCTCATTCTGTGGCTAATTTCCTAGTGAGTCCCCCAGCAGCTTTGCTGGATTTCTGAAGTTTATTTTTTTCCACTTGGTAAGAGTGTGAGCTTTTCCCCCACTCTTACCTGTGTTTTTCCATGTGTATTTCATCTGTTTTTGTGATTGTGGACTCTGGAGTACACCACTTCAGTAGTCCCCCTCTTTTGGGCGTTACACAGCACCTTCAGTGCAGTAACACGGGGTTGTCTTTTAGACTTCCCACCGACTCCGTTTCTGAGGCTGACTACTGTCCCCCAGAAAAGGGTAAAGTTGCCATTAACTTAACATCAACTAGCCTTCAGAAGAGCCCTCTCCTGATTTAAAGGAGCGCACCTTTTATTCATCGTCTTTCTTTTCGCTGCTGTTGGCCTCATCCCTGGGTAGTGCAGATCGCTCCAGACGTCGTCCTTCTTGTCCCCACGACTGAAGCCGCAGGAACCGTGAGTCTGCAGGAACTACCAGGAACAACTGCCGTGGCACCAGCTTTTCTCCAATGGAATAAGGTACTGTGCACACTTGGTCATTCTCTCCGTCTGACCAGCCGGAATCGGGGCGAACCCTTTTCCTCCACGAAGATTTGTTCTTTCTTCCCTCCTTCTTATAACTTTTCCTTCCATTTGACAATCTTACGAACTCTTGGCATCTCGAACTGTTCAACGTGTGATCCTCAGAAACTGAGCATATGCTCCATTGACACTGGCGCAGGCCTATTGACTTTAATCTGTATCTTTGAACAAGTCCTTGAGTCTCTTTGCCTTAAAAAAGTATTGCCTTTGATTTTTATTCACTTTTCCCTTGTTTGAAATCCTTAAGTATAAAGTGTGTTTTAACTTCGTGAGCATTTCTATCCGCGGGTACGCGTTAGTATCGCAACACTGGTCTGTAAAATCCTAATGTACTTACCTTGAATTTACTGGCACAAGTGTAATTGGTTGTGTGCAGTGTATTTTACGTGTGGTTTTGAATTTATAGAAGTGAAGTGTTTTATAACAGATGGTTTAAAAATAACTTATATTTTTTAGCCGAAACCTTGAGTCAGTGTTTGCTTGAGTCACAGTAATTGTGGTCCTTTGTGTAATATCTGCTACTGCTCATATACTCTTGAGAAGAGCCTGGATGCTCCGCTACTGCTACCACTTTAACATAGTAGTACAGGCTTGTACCAAAGGTGAACTTGTATTACCACTTGTCTTAATTGTGTGTAGTGGTCCCTAAGGGCTCTGCTCAGGATTCTGCCTAACAGACTGTATGCCGCCACCCATATACAAGGCCAAGGTAGGCCGCAAATCAGAGTCCCCAGGTCCGGAGCAGCTCAGATGGAGCTGCAAGGTGCTGACCATGCAGAACAACCCTGATGGGAGCCCCACAGCCAAGGCAGCGAAGTTGCAATCAACATGCCGCGCTGTTGGTGCCAAGGTTACACCTGCCACTGCTGAGCACTCCTCCGAGCAGAAATACAAATCAAATCCCTGTAATTCTGCCTCAGCCACGGTCTCTCAACACATGACCAGGCCGACCAGGCTCCAAGGACTAGAGAAGCTCTGGGGTCTCACGTCTGGGACCCAGACTGCAACAACGAAGTTACAAGTTGTACACCTGCAGCAATGGGAAAGGAACACCCAACAGCCACTAGCAAGAACGGTCCATTGTCTGCCACCGACACATAGTCACACATTGTTGCCAGCACCAGGTGCATCGCGAGCTGGGAACGACGATGGTCCCAGGCTTGGGGGCTCGCCGATGAACCAATCAGAACACAAGGGGCTAATCACTGACGACAACATAATTCAACCAATCACAAAATTACTTCATGTAACAATTTTCATGTAACCATTCTTAGGGACGACCCAAGCGTACCACCTGACCCCTTCTCTACCGCTAATATTTCCTTCTATAATGATCTTTCTGATGTTTGTTAATCTGCTTAGAATCACATGCTGTGCATAGGTCCGACATCCAGTGGTCACTGCGGAGTATTGCATTTTGTTTTTCGTAGTCGAAAAGGGACGTCGACAAGGCGTGTCTGAAACACTATCCCTATAGTGACGTGCGTTGTACCCACAATCCCTCACGCGTCGAGGTCCCTCAGATTGTTTTTTTCCGCCCAGCTACTGGTCGCCTTTACGCGGAGCTCCTCGAGAGACATTGCAAATTTCATCTCCTCGACCTTTGGTCGTTTTCCTATATTAATATAGAACATATCGATCCCCCCCCCTCGACGCTGTTGTGAAGCTGTCTCCGCCGAGCAAGATCTTCGACGGAGGGGACGAGCGGAGGAGATCCTTCGGCGTTGCCGAACACGTGGCCTGGCCTCGCAGGCCATATACAGTAGGGAGAGTGGGGGTCGTGGGACATCTCTGGTTCTTTTCTGAGAATGCCTTTCCTTTTCCCCTTCCTTTCCCTTGGGGTGGTTATCACGATTTATTGCCTCGGCTATGGAGAGGACACCCTTTAGGTTTTGCCCGCTTTGCAAGGGCAAGTTTACTTGGAAGGACAAGCATTCACGGTGTAACCGCTGCTTGCCCCTCGATCACAAAGAGGAAGGTTGCACGGCTTGTCGGCTTCTTAAGCCGAAGACTCTAAAAGACCGTAGGGTCAAGAGGTGGGCGGCCTACGCTATGTCGAAGGCCGACGCTCCACCCACCGTTGCTACCTCCGACAGTGACGAGGAACGTGATACCACGACCTCCGCTACGGAAGTCGAAAACCCCCCTAGAGAGCGCACACGCGCTTCGTCGTCTGTCCCCGGCCCCGATGGGCTCGGCTCACGCCCTGCTTATGGGGATGAACACCCCAGCGACATTGACGCACACAAGACCACACATAAGCACACAACCCATGGCTCTTCTTCGTCGAAGGCGAAGAGAGCATCAGCGCCCAAGGAGACGCAGGTTCCACCGGCGGCCTCCTCGGACCGTTCGGGTTCGAAGCCCCTCTCGCAACCGCAGCCGCGACCAGCGACTGGGCTTTCGGCAAATAAGGGCGCCGCCCCCAAATCATCGGCCGGCGCGCATCAGCAGAAAGCGCATGCCGCCGTAGAGCGATCGACACCCATAACGTCGAAACCACAGCCCTCCGCTGACAAACGAGTCGCTGAGAGCTTGGCGAGGATCGTGGTAGCCGACGCCCACAAGCGTACGCCGAAAGACACGTCGAGCGCTACGCAGATGTCGAAAGACACGCCAAAAAAGCCCGAAGAAAGGCAGGGACTATCTCCTTCAGTCGAGGGGATTCCCAACACACCTGAAGGCTTTTCGGAGGGCGACGGGACACTTTCCTCGACGTTGTGGGAGAGGTCGAGCCGTTTTCAGCTACAAGACACTATTTTTCCCCCGCTAGACCGCTCAGGGGTACCCCATGAAACCATGGAAAGGCTCCATCTCTGCATGGAAAGAATGGAGAGGTTTATGAATACCCAGAACCCTCCCACTCCCAAGAGAATAAGAGAAGGGCCTCAGGAGGACCCCAGGGCCAAAATTCCGAGACTAGTCAATCCCCACCAGGACACAGCCTCAGACTTCCATAGTGTGTATGACCTCACTGGGGAAGAACATTATTTTGAGCAAGAGGATGATTTTATGGACGAGGAAGAGGGACGGAACCAGGAGGAAGGTCTGGAAGACAGCCCAGACTTGGTAGGAGAAGGCTTCGAAGAAAATCCAGAAGAAGGACCTTCTCACCCCTGGCAATCCCCATCAATATATTCCGACACTGATGTCCTGAACCTAAATCCTCCTGACAATTCACCTATTAGAAACACGTCTCCCATTGACGATCAGCCCACATTTAATGCCCTGTTGCGCAGAGCAGCAGCACATTTTGAACTGGACACCGGGGAGCTCTCTCCTGAATTAGACTTTGTGGAAAGAGTAATTAAGGAGAAACCCCCGGTCAGTCAGACCATTCCCCTCCTCGCTTCGGTGAAGAGAAGAATCATCCCTTCGCTGTCCACACCCGCATTAATCAGAGGGGTCAATCCTAGAATTGAAAAACTTTTCACTCCTTCACCCTCAGATCCGCTGTACATCAGGGGACATTCCATTCCGGATTCCCTGGTAGTAACCAATACAAGAAAGAGGGCAGGGGTACCACTTTCCACCAGTGAGGCACCATCTGACAAGGAGGGCAAGCGGTTATATGCCCTTGCAAAAAGAGTTACATCCTCGGCTGCCTTTTCGGCAAGAATTGCGAACAACAATTCTTTGCTCGCTAGCTATGCGGACGCGCAGTGGGCCAAAATGCGCAAAGACGCCGAAGATGCGCCGGAACCTTTACGTACACGCCTGCTTACAACTATTGGCGAAGGAACCCAGGTCAACCAGAGTATTGTAAAGAACTCTCTGGATGCTGCAGAAACAGCGGGACGTTCCCTGGTTCAGGGAATACTCCTAAAACGCCACGTATGGCTGCGCAACTCAGGGTTCAAACCGGAGACACAGGCGTCTTTAATAAATAAACCTGTTGAAGACTCAAACCTCTTCGGGAAAGCGGTGGATGAGGCTATGGAGATGGCTAAAAAAGAGTTCGATACTATCAAAACTCTTGACCAAATCTCTAAGCCCTCTACCAGGCGCGGCTATGGCAACAAACGCTTTTTTCGTGGCCAACGCCAACAACAGAACCAGCAGCAACAGTACCCTGCCACCAATTTCCAGACCAATAGTGGGCAGTACAGCCAAAGAGGCCAGCGTCGGGGCAAAGGAAGAGGCCGGGGGTCCACCCCCAGAGGCTCCCAAGCCCCCAACAACACCAAGTGACGCGAAGATTCAAGTCCCCTCCCATGCAACACCTGTCGGGGGCCGGATAACATCCTTTCTTCCAGCATGGGAGGGTATAACGTCAGACCGCTGGGTACTTTCCACCGTAGCCCACGGATACTGCATCGAATTCAACAGTTCCCCAACATACAAACCCCCGAGGGGACGTCGCATGACACCGGAACATCTTGCCATCCTTCTCCAAGAAGTACAACAACTGCTGGAAAAAGGAGCCATAGAGGTCGTACCTCGATCTCAGGTAACGGAAGGTATTTATTCAGTGTACTTCCTTGTACCCAAAAAGGATCTAACCATGCGCCCTGTATTAGATCTGCGCCCAGCGAACAAGTTTATCAAACCCCAAAAGTTTCGTATGGTGACCTTCCAAGAAGTGATCCCACTGCTACCACAGGGAGATTACATGACAACAGTGGACATGAAAGATGCATACTTTCATATTTTAATGTTGCCAGCGCACAGAAAATACCTCCGGTTCATGATAGAGGGCAAACACTACCATTTCAGAGTGCTACCCTTCGGCATAGCATCAGCACCAAGGGTATTCACGAAGGTGCTGGCAGTGGCAGCGGCCCACCTGCGCAGGTTGTCCATCCCAGTTTACCCTTACCTCGACGACTGGCTCATAACAGGGGATTCTTACGAAACATGCTTCTCCAATACCCAAAAGACTGTAGACCTTTTGTTCCAGTTGGGCTTCTCCATCAACGAAAAGAAGTCCAGCCTAGACCCCAGCCAAATCAAACAATTCCTAGGGGCTCTAATTCAAACAAAGGACGGCCTCGTCTTCCCCTCCAAAGAGAGGGTACAAAACATGCTGTTTCAGATCCCTCAATATGTGACCGGTCGAGAGGTGACGGTACGCAAAGCAATGCGCTTGCTAGGCATGATGGCGTCGTGTATTTATTTGGTACCTCATGCGCGCCTGCGCATGCGCCCACTGCAAGAGTGGCTCAACAGCCAGTGGTGTCAGGCCAGCGGACTATGGGACGATCTAGTGGTGGTCTCGCAGGCCTTAGTTCTCTCGCTACGGTGGTGGACAAAGGAAAACCTGGGAAAAGGGAAACCCTTTGCCACACCCGCGGCGGAAGCCACTCTAACCATAGACGCATCCCTCACAGGATGGGGGGCTCACCTATCCCATCAGACTGCTCACGGAGTGTGGACTCCGAACGTAGCATCCAAACACATCAATCTTCTGGAGCTACTAGCGCTGTTCAAGGCGCTAAAAGCCTTCCAGGAACACCTACAAGGCAGGACAGTGATGGTCCTTACAGACAGCACCACAGCCATGTATTACATCAACAAGCAGGGGGGAACCCACTCTCCAGGACTGTCCAAACTGGCCCAAAATATATGGAAGTGGGCTCTCAAACAAAATATGTTCCTACTGTCACAACATATACCAGGGGAACTCAATCTGCTGGCAGACAAACTCAGCAGAGATTTCCCCCTGCCCGAAGAGTACGAATGGCGACTGCACGAAGACATCGTCTTCGACGTCTTCACGCAATGGGGATTCCCAGAAATAGACCTGTTCGCAACCCTGGAGAACTCGCAATGCCAAAGTTACGCCTCCAGGTACCCCCAGAACCAATCCAAGGGGAACGGTCTGTCGATTCAATGGTCAGGGAAATTTGTTTACGCTTTTCCCCCGACTCCCCTTCTCAACAAGGTGGTGCACAAGATGCACCAGGAACAAGTAACCATGATACTGGTGGCCCCAATGTGGGCCCGACAGCCATGGTTCGCTCACTTGATGGAGATGTCTCTATCTCCCCCAGTGAAACTCCCCTGCCCGTACAACATGCTGTCACAAGACAAGGGCAGGACTCTGCATCCATGCCCCCAGAACATGAACTTAGCAGCCTGGATCCTGAGATCATAGAATTTGGACATCTACAGCTCCCGCAGAGATGCATGGACATCCTCAGGGAAGCCAGAAAACCTAACACTCGCCACTGCTATTCTAGCAAGTGGAAGAGATTTGTCATCTGGTGCAGAGTAAAGAGCATCAACCCGATTGACTGCTCTCCCACACATATTGTTCTATACCTGACCCATTTATTGGATTCAGGTCTAGTGTCAATTCCATTAAAGTCCACCTAGCGGCACTTTCTGCATACACCACTTTCCAACTCAAAAGTGTCGTGGTGGAAGATCCCTGTTATAAAGGCCTTCATGGAGGGAGTAAAGAGAATACACCCCCCGATAGCTGACCCAGCTCCCGGATGGGACCTTAACGTGGTACTTACCAGACTCATGGGCTCACCATTTGAACCCATGCACAAAGCATCTCTTAAAGACCTCACTCTTAAGACTGCTTTTCTAATAGCTATCACCTCCATCAGGAGAGTAAGTGAACTACAGGCTCTTTCTGTTCTAGACCCCTTTGTTACAGTTCACAGAGATAAGGTGGTTCTACGCACTCACCCAAGGTTTGCTCCGAAATTCATCTCAAAATTCCACGTAAACCAGTCTATAGAACTACCAGCGTTCTTTCAAAATCCTTCCAACTTGGGAGAAAGGACTCTGCACACACTAGATGTCCGCAGAGCGGTCATGTTCTACATGGAAAGAACCAGACCACTGAGGAAGACTAATCAGTTCTTCGTCTCGGTGGCAGCAGGAAGAGAAGGGGATGCAGTTTCAAAGTCCACTATTTCTAGATGGATTGTTCAATGCATCACTCTCTGCTATACTCTTGCTAAGAGAGAACTGCCCTTTAGGCCAAGAGCACATTCTACTCGAGGCACGGGGGCGTCCATAGCATTCATTGCAAATGTTCCCCTTGAGTCCATCTGCAAAGCGGCTACCTGGAGTTCTGTGCACACCTTTACAAAACACTACTGTCTAGATGCGCACTCTAGATCTGACTCCCAGGTGGGACAGGCAGTATTAAGACATCTTTTCTCTACTGTTCCTTCTCATAACCCACCGCCAACTCTGGGTACTGCTCGCTAGTCTATGCACAGCATGTGATTCTAAGCAGATTAACAAACATCAGAAGACAATGCATTACTTACCGTAAAAGCATTTCTGATGGTTGTATCTGCTTAGATTCACATGCGCCCACCCTTCCTCCCCGCTCGGATGGAAGGAACATAGACTTCCTTTTATATCTCTCTCTTTTCTGTACTCACTCACGTCTAGAAGGCTCCCTCAGGGCAGAAAAATACAAACAGAGGGACCTCGACGCGTGAGGGATTGTGGGTACAACGCACGTCACTATAGGGATAGTGTTTCAGACACGCCTTGTCGACGTCCCTTTTCGACTACGAAAAACAAAATGCAATACTCCGCAGTGACCACTGGATGTCGGACCTATGCACAGCATGTGAATCTAAGCAGATACAACCATCAGAAATGCTTTTACGGTAAGTAATGCATTGTCATACTGACCCTACCACTCGGGGAGCCAACCCGGGGTAGCGTTAGGTTTGGGGGCAAGTTTTCCCAGGTGACGCACATCGTATCGTCACCCCGTTAGAAAAAGGGCCTATGAGCCCATCTCCACTGAGACGTTCCTTGGGTACCTACGCTCCAAGAACCTGTCCCTGTCTGTTTTTATGCAATAAACAGCAGTAACTCTTTGCTCTTGTGTGTGCCTCATACTCCTTTGGGACATAGGAGGAGTTGGGGCCTCCCTACCCTCGGAGGTCCGCGGACGGCCCTGCCGACCCCCGGGAATTTACCCTGACACCGGTTTTCCAAATCGTCCATCTTGAGCTTGAAGTCCTCTTCTTGTTGCTCCAAATCTGTTATCCTCTGCTCAAGCTGTGCTTCAAGGGTGTCTATTGATGCTTGGTTTTTCTCCACTCTGTCAAGCCTTTCTTCCATGTTATCTAGCCGTTGTGTGATCTTGCCTATTTTGCCTCCTATGTTGGCCCCCATGTTCTTGATTTCACCCAACAGGGCAGCAATGTCCCCTTTCGTGGCTGCTGATTGGTTTCCTGTGGTATCTGTCGCTGCCATATTGGAGTTGCCAGACCAAGGAGGTGTGGGGATGTATGCAAATTGGGCTAATTTTTGTCTCGCTCTCAAGGAACCTTAGGGAGATGCGTTGGCGGTGAGTAGTGGTCACAATAAGGGCGAGTGGTCCAAACGTTTGGTGGAGGCTTTGGGTGGATAACGCAGAGTGTCCCTGGGCGCTGAGAAGTTGAGCGCTTAATTTTGTCCCTTTCTGAGACTCATTAGTGTTGCTATTAATGGGGATTCCGTTGTGTGTATAAATGCACTACGACATAGGTGGTTCATTAATGTCTCCTTAGCGTGTTGCATAGTGTCCAGCTTGCTCGCACTGCCATTTTCTCTTTAATCGTTTTATGGTATATTGGGTTGGTCCCTTCCCACTCTCTGAAAGAGAAGTCGAACCGTGGGGACACGTTGATTCAAACGTATAAGAGGATGTCTTCAGAATGATTCCAGGAGCGGGCTGTGATGTTGGAGCTTTTGCCCACTCCACTCCTATTGTGCTTGTTCCAGGGTATGATTGTCTTCAGCTTGTTGCCCACTTTGGGGAAGAAGGGGCGTGGTTGTGCTTTTGGTCCCTGAGGTGGGCCTCTCGTTCTGTCTGGAGGATTGCACCGGGTGGGCATCGCTGTGCGCCCTCTTCGCTTCTCCCACTGTGAGGGGGTATTCAGCACGTCAATCTACAGTTGTTGGGTTTGGCTGGGGTCTGATGGGGCCCTAAGGGGGTGTGTTGTCAGGACTCACAAGTTTTCCCTCCCTTTGTGCCGTTGGATTGAGGGCAGCAGTTCTTTAATTCAGTGTAGTTTGCTTCTACGAGTATATTGTGGGGCCCGATCTTTATTCTCAGTGATTAGGTAGTTATCTCCTTACTCTCCCCCCGCTCCGCTCCCTGCCCGCTTAGATGGCGTTGCGTGGGTAATCGGGGCTTTTTACTTCCTTATGCGGTCGCTGCGAATCTGGGTTTCCCCTTGTGTTTGCGGCGCTCCAATAGATGGTGCGTTCGGGATTGTTTTCGTGCGAAGCTCAACGGAGCCGTGGGGGTTTAGGGGCGAGGAAGTCTCTATGTATATAACTCACCGCCTGATGTTTCAGAGGCCCTTGCGTCCTCGAGGCTCTCGGAGCACTCCCGGGGAATGAGCTCCGGATCACCGGAGCTGCAGGGGGAGAGTGCTTGGGGGCCGCCGGGGGGTCTCTAGCAGCTGCTGCTGTTCATTCCAGCCATATGCCCCGCACTGCGCACCCCACGACACAGGGCGATGCGCAGCTGAGGCTGGTTCCGTGGCACTCCCTCAGTGCAGGTATGAAGAGGAGCGGGTCCCAAACACCAGAGGGTTGGACGCCTCGTAGCAGGAGTCACCCACCTCCTCAATCCGCTTGGTCGCTGGACCGTTTTCTGCAGTTCCCTTACTGCTCGGAACTGTGGCGGTGTGTTACTCTTTGAGAAGCTGTCCTCGGTGCTGCCTCACAGCAACACTTTTCTTCGATGCAGTGCCCATCAGCGCACGTGTGCCTGCTTACTTTCGGTTTCACCTACCCGGGTCCGGCAGGCCGTAATTTCTGACTGGTGTTTTCGGGTGGGATTACCACTCCTATTTTCTCCGGGATTTCTTCCACTGTGGGAGGAGGAATATTCCCACAGCAGCCACTCGTTTTTCATCTTTGGGGGGTGGGGGGATCCAAAAATGGGGGCTCAATCCACTTTATGGGGCCGTAGCAGCGGAACTCACACAGAGAGCATGGTTGTCTATGCGCCCCCTGGTGGCCAGTCCACATTCTTACTTATATGCTCCACTTGTTAAATGCCGGGTTAGTATTCAACTCCTTAAAGGTCCACTAGGCGGCGTTGTCCGCATATACCACTTCCCACAATAAAGTCTCGTGGTGGAAGGTACCTGTCATCAAAGCCTTCATGGAGGGAGTAAAGGGACTCCACCCTCCAATTTCGAACCCGCCGCCAGGATGGGATCTCAATGTTGTACTCGCTAAGCTCACCCCCTTTCGATCTGATGCATAAGTCTAGTCTCAAACACCTGACTTATAAAACTGCCAAGAACAGTTAGTGAAATACTAGCATTGTCAGTGCAGGACCCGTTCTTTGTTCTACACAAGGACAAGCTGTTTTTACGTACTCACCCTAGGTTCTCCCCTAAGTTTATCTCCAAATTTCATGTAAATCAGTCTATTGAGCTACCGGCTTTCTTCCAGGAACCCACCAGCTCAGCTGAGGCAAAACTCCACATACTGGATGTGAGAAGCGCGGTCCTCTACTATGTAGACAAGACCAGACTGCCTAGAAAAACAGATCAACTGTTTGTCTCCGCAGCACCAGGGAGAGAAGGTGACCGCATTTCAAAGAATGCCATCTCTAGGTGGATAGTCAGATGTATACAACTGCGCTATTCCCCATCAAATAAGACACTGCCTTTTACGCCCAAGGCTCACTCCACAAGAGGCACAGGAGCCACCCCGGCTTTCATCGCAAATGTCCCTCTAGACAGCATTTGCAAAGCAGCTACATGGAGCTCAATACATACTTTCACTCCGCACTACTGCATTGACACTCGTTCCAAGACAGATGCATAAGTGGGACTAGCAGTTCTAAGACATCTGTTTGCTCATGAACCTGCTCACATCCCACCTCCTTCTAACACTGCTCACTAATCTATGCGCCGTATGTGATCTAAGCAGATTCCACAAGCCTCAGAAGGGATACATTACTCACTGTAATCGTATTTCTGATGCTTGTATCTGTTTAGATTCACATGAGCCCACCCTTCCCTCTGAGAGAAGGCGCATGGATGCTTATGAGCTTGTCTGATACGGATCTGCTTGGATACAACTGTACTCATGCTACACCTCATGCTACCACATGTCAGAAAAAAAACAATCTGAGAGACCTTGACGCGTGGAGGATCATGGGTACAGTGGACGTCACACTAGGGATAGTGTTACTGGCACGCCCTGTCGACGTCCCTTTTCAAGTTTCGAAAAACAACTGTAATACTCCACAGCTTCCACTAGATGTCGGCCTATGCTCAGCATGTGAATCTAAGCAGATACAAGCATCAGAAATACGATTACGGTGAGTAATCTATCATATATATATAATCAAACCTCACTCCAGGTGAGGAAATTAAATGTCTCCATGGCAATAGACACCAAATTCTTTTTTTTTTAGACTCAAATCAAAAATTGATTATGAGTTTATTTCAAAAATCAAATGATCGGACAGCAACAAAACAGAGGCAGGACGCTTGATCACGTATACATATAATCTATTACATATACTCTATATTACCTTACAATACAGTGGCGTGGCTTGAGCCCATGTTGAGGGACGTGACTGTGAAGCTCCCACTGCGATCCTACCTGATCCTTGCAGCGGCTCACTTCTGCACCAAATTACACCCCTGGGTGTGTGAAGGAACCACCTCACCTATCAGCTGTTTTCTGACATGAATCAGAGCTGGGAAATTGTGTGAGCAGCGTTGCAGCTGGCGCCCCCTCGTGCTTCAAGATGGCGGCTGCATAGGGACGGATCAACTTACACAACAGACCCTGATCGGATCGCTCCACTTCGCCATCTGATGACCGGACTGCTATTTGGCCAGCTGTGCACACCTCCAATGCACCAGGGAGGAGAGGTACGGCGGGAGACCTGTGTAATTACGGTGGGTGTGGGCTGGAAAGGGGCACCCCATCTCAACTCTGCTGATCAGAGACACTGGGCGTAGAGGTACCCCATCTCCCTGATTGGCATCTACGTGTGCTACAGGGTACCCACCTTGGGGCTGACCTTGCTGGGCTTGCTCACCCCAGGATAAATTCCCTCCGAGCCGGCGGCTGTACCACTAACACTTCTGCTACAAGACTAGGCTGCCCTACTCACACACGCTTACATGTAGAGTGGGGCTGCCGCTGACACTGCACACTTTGGGATGGCCCAGCACACCATCATCTGCTCTGTTTAAATAACAGCACACCTTTGCCTCGTTGTGTTGCTTTCACCGGAGGGAACTGCCCACAAAACACTGATGGACACTGCTTTAACACCCAGCTCCTGTTGCCCTCTACAGCCAAATACTCATGCGCGCACCTGCTGCATCTCTGGCTCCTGAATAACTTAGGTTTCACGCACACAACCTGCTATGCACACCTCAAACAGTTGAGAAACACTACTTGGCACATCTGCGCCCCTGCAAAATTGGCGGATACACGTTTGCTTCACTCCTCCTGTGCACCTGCTGGTGCACTTGTCCTTTAATGCCTACTACACCTAGCACCACTGATCTATCGATCCCATTTTAGGCACTGACAACATTCAGCAAAAAGCTTCCCAAGCATGCTGGAGACTGTCCAACGTAGACGCGGGAACAAAATTTTGCCTAGCGCGAGTGGCCAATGCCTGCTGGAACGTACCACCTTCGCCCATAGTCACAGCACCTGCTCCCTCCTCAGTATCCTGGAATGTCACCCACAAAAAACAAGGGCAAGCCATCGATGGACTCATTCGCTAGTCAGAGGAAACCGAGCAAATCCACTCAGGCTGAAGAGGGCACACAAACTGGGCTGTTAGCCCCAACACAAAACCCTCAAGAAGACCAAATTCTTGCTGCAATTGCAGCTCTGCGGTCATCACCTGAAACCAGAATTGATGAGGTCAAAGTTGACGTCCAACTCCTTCGTCAAGGTGTCGGGCAACTGTCGGAGAGGGTCACAACTGCCTAACTAGGGCTGAAGGAGCTTGTAGACACCACCAAATATCTCATGGCATGGGTTAAGGAGCTGGGAATGAGGAGCATCGCATTAGAGTCTTGCGCCGAGGATGCCGAGGGTAGATCCCGCCGGAACAACATTTGTGTACTAGGACTTCCAGAAGGGGCTGAGGGACCGGACCCCACAAAGTCTGTCTAAACCAGGTTGCTGCAGGAAATTGGGCCAGGCAACCTCTCGCAAGGCTTTGCCATGGAACGTGCCCATCGCTCACTCCAAAAAAGACCCTCGCCAAGATCTCACCCAAGGCCAGTGATAGCCATCCTGAACTTTCGTGATAGAGAAGTGATCCTGCGGCACTTTAGAGAAGGAGGCGACATACAGAGGGCAAGCTCCAGGATCGCAATATAACCAGACTACACACCCAAGGTCTAAAATGCCATGAACTCCTTTATCCCGATAAAAGCGAGACTCCGACAACTGGGCCACAAGTATATGCTGCTATACCCTGCCAGACTGAAGATCCTTTGCAATAACAAATTGTTCTTTCTTTATTTTTATTTTATACAGTTTTTACAAACCTTTAAAATCTTCAACAAACATTAACAAAACAACATATAACATACATCATTTTGCAGACATCTGCCTATTCCTCCCGTCCACTTTCTCCCTCCATCGTCCAAATTACCCAAGCCTCCTTTTGGTCATTACATGTTTCTCAAACAACATCAACCAGACTTAGGCGTTCTTCAATTCTTAAAAAAAAATGTGTCAAGGGAATTATCAGTTTGAAGTCAATTCCATTAAACATTTGGCCCCACCAATTGTCTGCACCCAAGGAGGGATGGTTAACACTCCACGGGCCTAGATGTATGGTTCTTTCATTACGCATGCTGGGACAGAAAAGTACCAGATGTTTCAATGTTTCTGGTTCCCTTGTGCAAAATCTTCACCTAAGGTCCATGTTGTTGTTATCTTTCCACATTTGCAATCGCTCTTTAGTTCTGTATAAGTTCATGCGGAATAACATGAAACGTCTGCGTGCCTCAGGATCTGGGAAAAGACTGGTGTAACATTGAGCCTTGTTAAATGCACGAGCTTCAACTGGAACATCTATCATCAATTTTGCTGCGGCTCTTTCTGCACAGGTTTGTTCCCAGTCTATACGCCAAATGTTTGTTTTTACAGCGTTCGGGTTTTCGTGTAGTGTACAGATCTTAATGTCGAATTCAGTTAATAAACTTTTACATCTTTGTATCCACATAGCAACTAGGTTCTGACCTTTGTCCGATGCACTGTGGAGAATTTCAAACTGTAGAATGTTTTCTTGTGTTCTGGTCTTTCGAAACAATGACAACAGGTTCCAAGTTATTCTAGCCTGGAGTGAGATGAGGCAAAGTTCATATCTGATACAAGCATTCTTCGTTCCTCTTGGAAGTCCCAATACTTTCGTCCAGAATTGATTCTCTAATGAGGGCCAAAGTTCGTGTGTACAGCCCATCGCATTTTCGGCCCCATAAATCAATACTGGAATAACCTTCTGTTGATAAAACAATCTTAATGGCTCAAGAGAGAACTTTCCAAATTTCTTTTTCATAATTACCGCTTGACTTGATAGTGAACACATTTCCTCTTGGTGTCGGCTATCCATGGACCATCATTAATGTAGGCGCTTAGTGTCATTCCCAAATATTTCACCTTCTGCGATATCATCAGTGGAATTCCACCCAAGTTCCAGCTGAATTTTCTCGCTGTTTTTGAGAATCCTCCTTTCAAGTGCTTAAGTATTAGAATTTCACTTTTATTTGAGTTAATTTGCAACCGATTCTCGCTTGCGTACCTCCGTACGGCGTCCAGTTTTCTTTGTAAGCCAATTGGCGTTGCATCCATCACAACGAGATCATCGGCGTAAAGAAGCCAGCTTGTGTGATCCATTTATTTTCAGTGGGAATGATCTTACTGCATCTATCGAGATGCCAATATCAGATATGAACAAACTAAAAATGGCTGCAGCAAGCGCGCAGCCTTGTTTTACACCATTACATGTGGGTACTGCCGTTGACAATGTTCCCGCTTGATCTAAGCGAATCTTAATCGATGTTTCCGTGTGTAATTCTTGGATCGCAGATATTAGCTCTTCCGGGCAACCCCACCGCCGTAATTTAGCCCACAGAAGGACACGGTCGACAGTGTCAAATGCGCTCGAAAAATCTATGAACGCTAAATATACTGCAGTATTAGTTTTTATGGCCTCCATTTTTGCCAGGTTCAGTAACAATAGATTTAAAATACAGCCAACTTGTTTAACAAACCCTGCCTGTCTGGCATCAACGTGACCTGTGTCTACAGCCCATTGAACCAGCTTTTTTTGAAGAGTAGTGCATAAACTTTACCCAGAACATCTAACAAAGCCACTGGTCGATAGTTTTTCGGATTTGACCTATCCCCTTTTTTAAAAATTGGCACAATGATCGACGTTTTCCATGATTTGGGAGAGTTGCCGAAGTTGTTTATTCTTTTGAATAATGCAACGCATATCTCAGCCCAAATCCCGGGATGTTGTTTTATGGTATAATTTGTTAAGCCTGCCGGGCCCGGAGCTCTTGAGTTGTTGGACCTCATTATTATATCCGCAATCTCATCTTTACAATATGTGAGATTTCTAGGTGGAAATGTTGGTTTTACCTAGTCACCTATCAATTTGGTCCCCCTGTAAAGGACCTCAAAGTGGGACGTCCATGCTGTTTCTGTTACCAAACATGTTTGCAGCAATTTTTGCGGGGCCTGCATGTTTGTAATCCTCCAAAACTCTCTTGTGTTTTTGTTCTTTAGGATGGATAACATTCTCTCAGCATCATTTTGTAGAATCATATGTTTTTGGGCCTTCAGCCAGTTCTTACATGATTGCTTGGCTGCTTTAATTTGCGACTTTCTAATGTTCGAGTCTAATACTCGAGCCTGTCGAATGACCTGTCGCATCTTTCGTTTCTGTTTTTGAACTTCTGGGTCAAACCAATGTTTTCGAGCCGAATTTGACTTTTCCACTCCAGCACTATTGGTCTTAAATTGGAACAAAAGTTGGTCATATTCCAGGTCAGTACTGTCTTGGCAGTAAGCTATTGACAATTGATTGACCTCTTGTTCTTCAAGACACAGCCGTACCCTATTTGCTACTGCTGAAATAGTGTGTTGCCATTTGAAAGATCCATCCTTTAGTGATGTGAAGAGTTTTGTTACTAACATGTTGTGATCACTATTTGTTTGCTTCTTGATCTCGAAAGATTTTATTCTAGTGGGCAGGTCAGTTGATACAAAGACATAATTGTTAGGCGGAAACCTGTGCAGTTCCCTCTGGGACCACTGCAAAAGATTTAGAACTACAGGTGTTTGGCAGTAAACCCACTTGGTAGCACTCTGTACCACACAGATTCACTTCGTAGCTGTGGCTGAGCAGTCAGAGTTCCGTCAAGAAGAGTTAGGCAGTATACAGAGTATTCACAATAGGTCAAGAGAACATAATAGAACAAGTAAACACTGACCAGGGCTTGGTGTAAAAGAGATATAATTATTTATTTAAAACCACATCTAGAAAAACACACCGGCACTAATAGTAAGCAATTCAAAAACACGGTCACTAAAAGATATACACACCCTTAAAAGAATATTAGACAAGTCTTAAGTA
Organism: Ambystoma mexicanum; assembly: GCF_040938575.1. Taxonomy (NCBI): domain Eukaryota; kingdom Metazoa; phylum Chordata; class Amphibia; order Caudata; family Ambystomatidae; genus Ambystoma; species Ambystoma mexicanum. The sequence continues at coordinate 302,635,517 of NC_090941.1, forward strand.
AAGCCCCACTTATTTTCAGACAGCGGTGAGCGCTTAACGTAGATGGCACTCTAATACTTCGTTTTAAAAAGGGAGAGAAAAACGGAGATTAAATCGAAACAGATCCCAACACTTTTTCACGAACACAACAAGAGAGGAAGGCAAAGTAACACCGTGAATTCAGTGTCAGTAGGCCGGATCTGCTTTAAGAGGATCAGAACGAAATGTGTCCAAGGTCACATGGTTGCAGTGCACAAAAGTCTTGTAACGGTTCAAAAAGGAGTTGGACCAAAGAAAGGGACCAGTTAGAGGGTCAAGGCGGCCAGCCCAGCCCAGTCCAGAAGGTTAAGGGGTGGTTATTACCTTGTAGCAATCTTTAGAAAGGGAGGCCTGGCGGACACGGTACCTTAAAGTGGTGAGAACACTCCAGCGGGGGCAGTTGTTCCTGGCAGCGGATGCAAGTCGGTGCTTCGTCCGGGGGAAGAGAGGATCTCGTCGGGGAGGAAGACAGGAGTCAGTTGCACTGCCAGGGAAGAAACCAGCCGCGGAGTTTCTCAGGTACAAGGAGCGGTCCGTTGATTCGCGGTTCAGTGGTTTGTGGCTATCCGAGCTGCTGGGGTGCTTGGCACGGGCAGTTCGACCAGAAGCCTCTCCAGCCGGGAGATCTTCTCTGTTGTCGCGAAGTGGTGAGTCGGTTCCGCAGGGCTCCACCGGTGTTGTCGTCGTGGTAGGTCGGCTCAGCTTCTCCCTCGTCGGATTCTCAGGTCCTGTGGCGATTCGGAAGTTCCAGTCCCCAAAGCCCTGCTTTTATGAAGCATACCCCCATTCACTCAGCCTAGCTGTCAATCAAACATGCGAAGTGGTGAGCCGACCGGCTCACCACTTGGGCCAATCACACAAGAGTGCGACTTGAGTTACCAAGGTAACTCAGTCCAGGGTGCCTAAACCCCCTCCTATACCACCTGTGGTACCCAGACAGAGTGGCACCACTTTTGGAGGCTTCTGTGGAGAAGCCCGCCAAAAAGTGAAACAAAGAGCTCGACTTGGGTTGGAGTTACAGAAGAGAACACAAACGCCATTTCAGAATCGAGTCCTGGCAAAAAATACCAACCGGCAAATTAATATTAATTAAATAAACTGGCGGTATGTTCGAGGCTATGAGAATTAAATAATTAAAGTTGGTAGCCTCGAACAATGGGAAAATCCCATAGGGAAATATTCGCGGTCGAATATAAAAAGTAGTTTCCACTGCCACCAGCCAAAACTCGATCAGGGGGGACGGAACCGTGCCCCCTCGACTAACAGACCCCAGGGCAATCGAATTGCCCCGACCAGTACGTCCACAATATGATGGTTTGTACTGGTTTCTGTTAATAATTCGGGACTAGTAAAGCCAATGGTGACTTTACATGCCCTGGGAGACAGTAGTCAGTCCCAGGGTATGGAGTCTATGGTGGGGGGTAACTGTGACACCCCTGTGTTACTGCACGGAGGGTGCTGTGTAACACACATAGTAAATACACATGAGACCCTATGGAGTAAAGGACCCCATAGCCCATAAAACACATTAACAGTCAAAGGAACACCATAAATCATGTCCAAGAGTGGGAGAAAAAGAGTCTCACTCTTGGCAGGAGAAAAAAACTAACTCCAGAAATCCTGCAAAGCTGCTGGGGGACTCACTAGGTTAGGAAATTCAGCCTAAAGAGAGAATTCTCCCTACCAATAATCAATTATTGATTCAAACTCAGCACACTGCCAAGTTGATGCCGGTGGCATGTCTCCAGTCCTATTTCCGTTCAGCATTTGCAGTTGTCTAATTTCCATTTCTTCAAGCCAGTCATTGGCGATCGCCTTTATATTTTCAGTTGCCAGTTTAAAGAAGTCCACATTCAAATCCCCGCATATCAGGATGTTTGCCCTAGCCTTCTCTTCAAAGAGGACGTCCAGAATTTCAGCAATTTTCGCCATGAATTCCCATTTGCCTACTTTCTCGTGGTTCCAGTAAACATTTAGAAGTGTTATTTCATCACTGATCTCACCACCCATACTCCGTTTTATAATGGTAGTTTACTGAATAAACGGGGAATGGTTGTGGGACTTTAAGATCCTAAAGCCCGAGGCCCTATTTACTAATGTTAGCAACCCCGCCATAGGTCGCCCTTTCGCCATTTTTTTTGCTGGATTCACTGCCACTTCGAAGTTGCTAACTAGGGGCATTTCGGTTAGCCACGTCTCTTGCAGACATGCGATCGCTATTCCTGCCAGCCAATTTGTGTTAAAAAGATGTATGAAGCCTCGCGTGTTCCAAGAGGCCACTAAACACTCATTTAAAGTTGACTCATCCTGGCATTATTGTCGATCTTTTTTGTTGAGTGTGGCGGCGAGCCATCCCCAATCACTGTTGTCCTTGCCTGTGCCAGTACAATTATTCGTTTCAACTACAGGCAGTTGAGGCCTTTGATTTCCACTTATGGTGATTCTGATCTCCGTTTTAGGTGCTTCAGATACACTCGTGTCATTTGTTGTCTTGGGATTGGGATTTAGATCGTCTGTCCTATAACCTTCACAGGATGAGTTCGTCCACTGACCGCCCACCTTCGGCCTTACTTCAATCGTATTGGTTTGTAAGTTCTCCTTTTTGTTCAAGGTGCGCAGCACAGTGCTCTGATGCAGACATCTTAACTCCTCTCCGTTATCTCATGGATTCGATACGCGGTGGTTTGTACTAGAAGAATCCAACCTGTAAACTTCAAATCCCAATGAAAATAGCGCAACATTTGCCTCAATGATTGTATTAGCTATCAACGAAGAACAGACATGTAGAATTACTTTATCATTTCGGCTTTCATTTGGAAATTTGACGATTTTTAGATCTTTAGATGTGATAGCACGTAAACTGGGAATCAAGTCAAATAACCTAGTGATATCTGCGCGATTTAAAATCAACTTATCTTTCAAGTCAATCCTCTCGATCATCACTTTTAAACCTTGGTCCATTACGTTCTTTCTTTTCCACTTGTGAGGCCAAGTGAGCAGTATTTGAAGGTTCCTTTGTACTTCCCTTAAGTGTGTTATCCACACCGACCACAGCTCTTCTGTTCTCGTCGAGGTTTACCTTTTCTTGACAGTTCGTAATGGTTTGGGAGCCTTCTCTTTCATCCATTTGCGCAGCTTTTAATCTGTTACCTAAATTGATCCTATTTTCATACAGAGTCACAAACGGCAGACTGCTCAAATTTGCGGGTTTGTTAACAAGATGGCATGTTCTTGAGATCTTTAAACTCGCCTTCTGTAGAGAGGCGGCCAGATCCAAGTTTGGAACCCTCAGACCTAGAGCTATAGAAGATTCTTTCACTATCTCTACTGAACAATTGTTGAGTGAGCTCTCTTGTGTGTCCACAATGGTTTTCAGAGAGCCTTTATCTGGTTTTCTTATGACCTCCACTTCCTCTATGTCGTCATATGTGGACATATTCAGGAGCTCTTCAGAAATGTCGACCGATGATTTAACAGCCTCCTTCTCTGATTGGAGAGAGACCGCTTCATTAGTCTGCTCTGGTCTTTGAATGTTTTCTTTAATTTTAGGTTTAGTTAACTCTTTTGTCACCATTTGAACGAAGTTCAAATTTAGCAAAAATGTTCTTGCTCCCGTGTTTTTATTAATTCTTTTGGTCATTAAATTCTTTGGTTTTTTGGCCATCTTTGTGGATTTGGTTTTGGATTCGGCTACGTTCTTGCAATTGACTCGAGTGCCTCCAAAAATCGAGAATACATTTAGCTTCTCTGCACACTTGCTAACAGCTAGCACATTTTCATCCTTACTTGTTTGAGGTGCTGTGTTTGAAGTTGAGGGTCTTTGGTCCTCAAAGCCCAACTGCCTCTTGCAGGCTCTTGCCTGTTCAAAGAAACATCCATGATTTTTTCGCATTTATTTCTTGTCTTTGTGGATTTAACACAGCATCCACCGAATTCGAGTGAGTTTGACTGACTTGAACCGGGTCTTTGCTGTTAGTGAGGTCTATCACTTGAGTCCGGGCAGCTGAAACCCCCCCCCCCCCCTTCCGACTCATGAGATACCTCCTCCATTATGGGAGGATATACCTCACTACCCACTCTAGCATACACTAACTTTGTCTCAGTGCACACTGTCCTCGATGGTGTTGTACTTTTTCGTCGTGTGTTACTACTACTATCTGATTTGTTATCACAATGTGATCCAATATGAGGTAAACCTTCGTGTTTGAATAAGGCTAGTGCTTCCCGATCCACCTCAGCCAAAAGTTTTTTGTCCAGGGAGTCATTTCTCTTTTGCTCACATAAGGCTTTAAGTGATGCATCCAGGCCTTTTAGACTTTCCTTGATGTTACACGAAGATTGATTACAGATTTGATCCAAGCGAGCGACTTTAGTATTCAATAGGGCCATCAAAGTTGAGAAATCCTTAATTTAGTCATTCAAATTCTCATAAAGCTTCATAAAAGGGGCCATGGAAATCGCGAGCGAGGATATTATAACTGCTTGTAGATCTACTTTTAGGCCAACGTCACTACCCTCAATGGCCCTTGCCTTGGAGTTCCGCTTCTTCACTTTCTTTTGCTTAATAGGTCTTCCCCTCCTTATTTTCGGGTAAGGGCGTTCTATGAACGATGAATCAGACAGGTCGCAATCGTCTGATGAGTTTATACAGCTACTGAGCTGTGAATTTTGCATGTTCAAAAGCGTAGATTGTGGTACTGATTGTGGGTCGAGCCGTTGTCCATTAGCAACTCTCTTCTGTGAATTAATATGATTAAATGACGAGTCCTGTGAGGGGGACTCGCTAATCCTTTCATTAGAAACATAGACAGCCTGCTTTGTCCGTTTATAATGAACGTTTTCCCAAATACCTTCATTTGACTCCATTAGTTGAGTGTTCTGCCATTTTAGGGCTATTTTCTGCATGTGTGGTGTTTCATTCTGCACGTTATTACCCTTTTTTAATTTATTGTTACATATTTTATTCATTATGGTCATATTATGCAGTATGTTATTAATTACATCCATGGAGTCTCGGCGCTCATCACTTCTTAAACCCATTGACTCCTCCATTGCCTTTAATCTTGCCTGCCAGGCCGTTGAACCGTGATCATTCGGCAGGCCCGTTGAGGCACAAAATACCTCATCATGGAGCTCCCCCGGGACAGACTCAAAAGAGAGCCTCGAGTCTTGCCTGTGAGCAAGATACTGAGGAACCGGCAAAGGAGCTCTCGCGCGGGGACAGACCATCTCCTTCGGCTGCCCGCAGTGCCTCGCCAGCAAACTCTCATCGTCCAACACACCTTTTTCGGCTTTTTGCCTACCGTGAGGAGGGGCCATCCCCACCATACACAGCGACGTGCGTCCCTTGCGAACTAAATGATTTGCGTGCTCGTCAATGGGGGCGTCGCACGCGGGCATGCACACACCATCACTCGTGCGCGACTCAACCAGCGGACCTCTGGCTCCGGCTCCCCCACTCACCACAGCCACTGCAGTCACAGCGGATCGCTCCAGGGGCAGCGAACATCGGACGTCCGCACCCGCCTCCAGCATCGGCCCCCACACACCCAACGCCACGCTCGCACCATCGCAGGCCGGAGACTCTCCCGGTAAGCGATCTTCAAGATTGGGCGCATTACCATCAAAGTACATAGGGCTCTGTCGGGGACCTCTCCCAGTCATCCCATCACCAAAGCTGCAGACTGTTTGGCATGGTGTGTGACTCAGAGTATGTTCACAATTAATGTTATGCACATTGGGAGTGGGCATCAAAGACTTTTCCGTTTCAACATTCTCCTCACGATTTAACATTGGTTCTTCGTGCAAAGCGTCTGAACACACTCCGTTAGCAATATGGGTAGCATTTCTAGAGTTATTGGTATTAATGCTAGTGTCAATGTTATACCCAGCCACACTTGGATCTTCAGTCGTTGATGTACATGAGTAAAAGCGACTTACTTTCCTTACACCATGCAGCTTTACCATGTTGCAGGCACCGGTTTCATCCATATCACGTTTCTTCTGTGCCCGTGTTCTTAATACTGGAGTAGCCATTAGTTGTCTCGCCAACGCCACTCGCCAAAAAGCCCAACAGCAGTTAGACACAGCCCTTTCTCCACAGGGCTTACGCCAAAAGGGCGCTAGAGGCGGCCTTTTAAGGTCAGCTGATCAGCAGTTCTTGTTCCCTTAAAGGCACACGCACCTCTCCTGTGGACACTCCTTGGACAAAGAGTATGAATCTCCTCTCCACTCGCCACAGCCCAACAGCAGTTAGACACAACCCTTTCTCCACAAGGCTTATTGTTCATTCTTGATAGCCCTGTGGCAGCCGCCATGTGGATGGAGCACAACAACCTGGCCAATAACAATGACACTGACACTTGAACGATCACCCAGCTCACACTACGCCTGTTAGACACTAAAACAATGCTTTGTAGTTCGAGCAAAGCATAAGGGGACTCAGCTAACCACCCTGAACTTCAGTGCCACACCCTTCTGTGTGCTTATTAAGTTACCCGCCATATTTATCGCTGAAGCTGCCCCAACAGTACCTCCTTTTTGTTCATTGGTAGTGGGAGACCTAGTTACCTCCTGCTGGCCCTAATCGCCCACTTGGAGTTGACACTGGGAGCTGGCCCGTTGCTGTTCCCCCTTATCTGGTACTCAATGGTCGACCCTGGCCTTGGCAGTACAGGCATGCCTGAGCAATATACCTTTGCTGGGCAATGTTAAGTTCTGTTAATAGTGTTATTCTTCTTTTGTTTACTCCGTGCATTATGGCTCTTAAGGTGTTCTTGCTGTGAGGGCTGGACAGTGGGGAAGGAGTACTGAGGGTTTGTATTGTCCCATGCTGTATATATGGTTAGCCAAAAAACTGGCGCCCACGCACTACTAGTGTTTTTGTCTTATGAAACATGCAGGACATCCTGGGGTGTGGTTGTTAGGGAGAATTCTCTGTTTAGGCTGAATTTCCTAACCTAGTGAGTCCCCCAGCAGCTTTGCTGGATTTTTGGGGTTTAATTCTTTTCTCCTGCCAAGAGTGAGACTCTTTTACCCTCACTCTTGGACATGATTTGAGTGCGTTTCTTTGACTCTAGATGTGTTTAATGGGCTATGGGGTCTTTTACTCCATAGGGCTTCGTGTGTTTTTGTGATGTGTGTTACACAGCACCCTCAGTGCAGTAACACAGGGGTGTCATAGTGACTCCCTAGTATAGACTCCATACCCTGGGACTGACTACTGTCTCCCAGGGCATGTAAAGTCACCATTGACTTTACTAGTCTTAAATTCTGAACAGAACCAGTACAAACCATCATATTGTGGACGTACTGGCTGGGGCAATTCAATTGCCCCGGAGTCTGTTAGTCGAGGGGGCACGTCTCTGTCCCCCCTAATCGAGTTTTGGCTGGTGGCAGTGGATACTACTTTTTATATTCAACCGCAAATATTTTCCTATGGGATTTCCCTTTGTTTTAGGTTACTATCTTTATTTAATTATTTACGGTAGCCTCGAACATACCGCCGGTTTATTTAATTAATATTAATTCTCCAGTTGGTATTTTTTGCCAAAACTTGATTCTAAAATGGCGTTTGTGTTCTCTTCTGTGACTCCAACCCAAGTCAAGCCCTTTGTTCCACTTTTTGGCGGGCTTCTCCACCGAAGCCCTCCAAAGTGGTGCCACTCTGTCTGGGGTACTTAGGAGGGGTGGAGGGGAATTTAGGCACCCTGGACTGAGTTGCCTAGGCAACTCAAGTCGCACTCCATCCTGATTGGCCCACTTAGCATGTTTGAGTGACAGCTAGGCTGAGTGAATGGGGGTTTGCTGCATAAAAGCAGGGCTTTGGGGACTGGAACTTCAGAAGTCGCCACAGGACCTAAGAATCCGACGAGGGAGAAGCTGAGCCGACCTGCCACGACACGACCACCGGTGGAGCCCTGCTGGACTGCCTCACCATTTTTCCCAACGACAGAGGTGATCTCCCGCCGGAGAGTCTTCTTCCTTTGACTGGTGGGGATAACCAGTTTCACCGTCTTTTCGCTTTCCCGACGTACCTCGTGGCCGCCTTGCCCGTGCCAAGCACCCCGGCAACCGGGATACCACGTTTTACCATGACCGTGAAACAAAGGTACCACCTTTAACCGGAAAACTCCGCGGCTGGTTTCTTCCCTGATAGTGCAACGACCTTCATCTTTCCTCCAATTCGAGATCTTCTCTTCCCCTGGACGACGATGCAACTTGCACCCACTACCAGGAACAACTGTCACCGCTGGAGGATCCTTCCCACTTAAGGTACCGTGTCTCGCCTGGCTTCCCTTGCTACCGACTGTACGGGGTAGATTTAGCCCCCGACTTTCGAACCTGGGTTAGTCTGGGACACCCTGGCTAAACTTTCCTAAAGCCTCTCTAAACTCTTTTTGAACCCTCTGCAAGACTTTCTAAGCCTAGTGTAACTGTGTGATCTTGGGCACATTTGTGCTCTGCTCTCTCTAAGAGTGGGCCCAGCCTTTGGACTTTGGCTCACCAGTGACTTTTTGCTCTTCTTCCTTGCTAACAGTGCTCCTGAATCTTATAGTGGTGTACCTTTCCATATTCTGTCTTTTTCCCTCCCTTTTTCACAAACTTATTAGAGTACAATCTAGTTAAGCGCTCACCTCTGTATGAAAATAAGTGGTGTTTTACTGTGACTTATCTGATAAGGAAAAAGGGGTGTATATATTACAATAGTAACTGTGTTTAGAATATTTTACAATAAGAGTGTTGGAGCGTTTCAACTGTGTGTTTTTAAATAAATAATTTTCTGATGTTTGTTAATCTGCTTAGAAACTTTGATACCAAAGCTCTAGTCAGTGTTTGCTTGTATTATTGTATCTGAGTGCCTATTGTGTATACTTTGAATACTGCCTAACTCTTCTTGAGGGAAGTCTGACTGCTCAGCCACAGCTATCATTAAATCTGGGTGGTGCAGACTGCTACCAAGTGGGTTTACTGCCAACACCTGGAGTCTTAAATCTTTTGCAGTGGTCCCTAAGGGAACTGCACAGGTTTCTGCCTAACAGTGGTTGCTGCAATTTTGCTGGCGAAGCCTCCCACGCTGTTTATCCATGGCCCCAGTCAGAATAATTATCTGGAATGTGCGTGGGTTGGGATCCTATCTCTGCAGAAACAGTGAAATCCTACCTGAAACGCAAAATAATTCCAAAATAATTCCATGGCATTAATCCAGGCGACCCACCTACTGGCAGATGAACAGTAGGCGATCTTGAATCGCTGGGGTGGAACGGCATACGGGGCCACATTCTCCCAGTACACCAGGGGGGGTTCTTACGAGGATAGATGGCTCACTACCATTCCAATTGTTAGAAGTAGACGGAGACAGGGAGGGACAATATGCAATTCTGCGAGGTTACCTAGAACATAGGGAAATCTGCATTGTGAATTCTTACTTTCCAAACCATCATGTGCATGCAATAAGCAGTTATGCTGCGTTCCAGATGCGAGGGATTCTTCTCATTGGGCAGCGATTTTGATTGGGTCAGGGACGCCACGCTTGATAGATCCACCCCTCCCTCAAGGGGGCCCGGCTCCTGCCACAATTGCTTTAACTGCAGCACTAAATGATCTGGATTTGGTGGACATCTGGAGGGAACTACACCCATACACAAGAGGCTACTCCTTTTACTCCTCTCCCCACGATCTACACACCAGAATAGACTCGTTTTTTGCCAAATCGGGGCAATTGGCCAAACTATATAGCGCAGAATATCTGGGACGCTCTGTATCTGATCACGCCTCTCTGGTGTTTGAGTGGAATGCCACATACCCCAAGTTCCCCATCCTAACCGGGGGAATGCCGGCGGGCACCTTGACTGACCCAGTCTAAAGAAAGCGCTCCAGGTATCCCTGATGGATTTTCTAGAACATACTATTGGAAGTGTCGAGAAATGGGGCCACTGTCTGGGAGGCCGTTAATGTGGTGACAATAGGTGAGCTGATAGCAAGTGCTGATGGTATACGTAAGACACTGAGAACAGACCTAGAAGCCATTGAAGATGAAATTAGGACACTAGAGGCATGGGGCACAGGCCTGCGGCCTGATGGGAAGAAACTAGCAGTGATCCAGACCTGTTGCCTTGAGCAATGGGAAAGACTCTCCAAGTTTGAGTACAACACGCGAATAGCCCGTTCACATGCAGAAGGGGACACACCTGGACGAGTGTTAGCATGGCTCTATAAAAGGGAACACTCTAAACCCCTGACGATGACACTTCAAGACTAATGTGGGACCCTTTGGAGGTCCCAACACAAAATAAATGGCATCTTCAATACATATTATACTCTACTTTATAGTCATGACAGACGGGTCCCCCAGAGCAAGATAACAGAGGTACTTTCCCTAATCTCGCTCCTGAGGCTCACAGAGGCCCAACAGTCCCTTCTGGACCAGCTTATCTCTCTGACGCAATAGCATACCTCACTCCTGGTAAAACCCCTGGGAGTGACGGAATTTTACTAAACCTACAGCCCCGCCTTAGCGCCTCTGCTACTCTGCTACTCAAGGTTTTCGAGGAAGCTTATGACTCGGGTATGCTTCCGGCTAGCATGAGGGAAAACCGGATCGTGCCTATCCCCAAGCCTGGCAAACCCATGGACAAATGTGACTCATCGCCCCTTGGCCATGCTAAATTATGACGTTAAAATACTTACGACAGTGCTATCGGTGCGTCTCCGCAAGGTCATTGTCTCCCTGATAACACACAGACCAAATGTGGTTCATACCAGGACGTAGCACTACCCTGAACCTACGTTGGGGTACAACACATCATAGACCAAACTGACTCTCGCGACAAGAGCATTGTGGTGGCGTCCTTGGACGCAACCAAAGCCTTCGATTCGGTCTTATGGGAATGGCTGCTTGCCTCACTTCAGAGCTTTGGGATGGAGGAAAGCTTTATCCACTGGGTGACAATGCTATTCACTTTCCCAACTGCAAGGGTGAAATCTGGAAGACAGATCTCTGAAGTTTGGGAGTCACGTTGTGGGACCCGCCAGGGATGCCCTTTGTCCCCCATGCTATATAAATTGGCCCTGGAACCTCTGGCAGTTTACTTACGTCAGGAATACCTAGGTTTGGGCATCTTGATAGGGGGAACCCAACACTTAATATCACTTAATGCTGACAACGTCTTACTTTACCTGTGCAAGCCACGGCATAATCTGCCCATGGTACTGGACGTACTGGACAACTTCGCAGAACCATCTGGGGTTGTCTCTAATAGGTGGAAGTCTTGCCTTTTCTCCTTGGCTGGTCTCTGCAGGGTGAGCGAGACCTCGATACCGGATTTGGGTCCCCCGTGCGAGGTGCGCTCCTTTGAATACTTGGATATCCACGTCACACATACACCACAGGACACGTATATGCTTAACACCCTCCGGGTCATGAAGAGTCTCAAGGGATCCATGTCTTTTTGGTCCCGGTTACCACTGTCGCTTATGGGCAGGATTGCAATTGTGAAGACGATTGTTCTCCCTAGATTCCTGTACTGCTTCATGAAGGTCTATTACTACATCAGGGCACAGTTCTTTCGTCTACTAGACAAGCAAATCAGAGACTTTCTCTGGGGCCCGAACCATCACAGACTCTCCCTGCAGGTGTCATGCCTGCCATATAGTGAAGGAGGTACACAACTGCCCCAATTGGAACTCTACTACTTGGCTGCCCAACTAAGTTAAAATGGCTTTCCGACGACCCCACCTCTGAGTCCATATTGCTTCAACATCTGGTCTCACCTGCTCGACTTAGAGATTTTATGGCTCCTGTCTGGCGGCATGAATGCCCTTCCACTTATTGTGGTGCTTGGTCGCAAAATCTGGCCCGAGCATTGAAACTACTCCATGTGAGCCACCCCTATTCACCTAATGCTCCCATAACCGCGGGTGTATGTAAAACCAGGGAAGACCTAGCCGCCATCCGGCACTGGGAGATAGGGGGCATCTCTACATGGGGCAACCTGTGTGAGAATGGCACATTTAGAGAATTAGATAACCTAAAGCAACAAACGGGGCTGCCTAAAGGACAATTCCTGGGATACTTGAAAGTCAAAGGAACTGCGAGAGGTAGATGGCAGAGGTGGCCGGCTGAACCAGAGGAGACAGAGCTGCTGGCCTTAATGTATATGCGCAAAGATGGCTGGAAACCTGTGACTAGACTACATGGCTGCTTATTAAGTGGGTCGAAAGCCCAAGCCCAAATTCGAAGACCTCATGGGAATCTGACATGGGTGTCACGATTACTGATCACAAATGTGAACTTGTACTCTATTTTCCTAAGAAAGTCTCCCGGAATATAGATGAAGGCTGCTTCAAATGTACTATCACGCACATATATGACTCCCAGCAGAGTGGCCAAGTTTAATAAGAATAAATGCTTGTCCTGCCGATGGTGTCACCTTGATGGTGCAAACCTAATTCATATGTTTTGGAGCTGTTCTAAGGTACAGGCCTTCTGGCTCCGAGTAGAGCACACCTGCAGATTAGCTGGTATCACCAGATATAACTGGAACCCGCTAGAGTGTTTGCCTGGGGCATATTCCAGGTGGAGGGAAATCAGACATATCACCAGGTTCATGGAACTAGCCTGTATCCTCGCTAAACGATGCATTGCCACGTCCTGGTAACATTCAGGGCGCCCACAAATACAGACTGTGGTATTCAGAACTCGAGACTTGGTGCGAAGCCGAGACAATGGCGTTGGCTGGTTCATTACAAGACCTGGAGGACTCCCAGACAGGAACCTATGAGTCTTGGAAAGAACTTGTTTTTACTATGTTCCATCCCTCTGATGACAAACCCCCATAACCCTCTATCTGATATCTCACTCTTTACTGGCAATGTGTGAATTACCTCTGCCCTCTCCAGAGCCTATATTTGTACTGCCGACCCTGCCCCCTGATCACCCAATGAGACGGACCCCCGTCGCCACCCCTGCCCTCACAAAGCTGATTTCCTCATTATATCCTGTACAAGAGCCTAGTTATAAAGCCAGAGAGTTTGACATTTGTTTAATTTTGTTTGTCTTTGTTTATTCCATTGGTGTGCTACATAACGCCTCGTTGCGTAACAGCTCCTGCTTCACATGTAAATTGCTGCTGTTAATCGCTGATGTGACCTAATGATGCATTGCTATTTACTTTAAATGCCAATAAACAAATTTAAAAACAAAATTACCTTACAATACCTTCGAAATTCAGTAAATTATCCTTAAAAATCAATAGTATAAAATGGATAGCAGCTAATACAAGAAAGGATGGAGTAACCGATAATATCCTTGCCCAAAAATAGTTCTCTGAATTTATAAACAAAATGGCTGAAATGTAGTTCTCTTAAATGTTAAACATGTATATTGTGGGCGGGGGCGTGGCTAATGAGCCATGTGATAAGACGTGCTCTTGGAGGAGCTCCTGCTGATCCTGTGTACTACGGATAAGAACCGTGCAGAAGATGACTAGAATGGGGAAAAAAATTAAGATGCCACAGTATGAATATCTAAGGCACGGAAACAGCGTGGAATAGTGACGATCGGTGCTTGTATGCACGAATTATGAGGATGGAAACTGCTGAGATTTGCCGGAGAGAAAACAAAATGGCGGCCCGCTCAGAACAAAGGAACGGGTAGCAGAGACTACGAATAAGACTGGGATCGTCATCCTGTTTGAGCTCATGCTGAGACAGCTCCAACAGCTGATGCGACCACTGCTGGGAAGTAGAAGCGTGATGCACTGTGAGGGCTGAGCGAAGAAGGTTGCTGTCGGCGCACGCAGACGCCCGCTGAACGGACAAAGGCACTACGAGAGACTAAGAAGACAAGACTGCATGTGCCCCACACAGACTGAGGGGCTCGCAGAGAAGAGCTGCTACGGTAGCGAGGTTGGAACATTGCGCTGGCTGAGAGACAGAATAGAATGGCAACATCGCACAGCAAGGCGGAGCTGGATACAATGTAACACACACACACACGTATGAAATAGACGAACTCTGACGAAGGCTGCCCGCTTGTAGAACTGTACGGCTATCACCGGGCAGAACCGAAGCATATGCGCTACAGGGCTCATTACGAAGTGCGCCATTGAAGTCCTGAGAATTGTAAACAATATGGCAATGGTGGGGGCCGTCTGCATGTCGTTTGAGTAGCCTTGTAGAGAGAGTGTGGGCGAGCGGTTGGAAGGACTGCAAACGAAGGAGAGGAATGTTGGAACGACTGCCTGGGGAAACCTATATACGGCAGCAACAGTAAGGGAGTCAGACTTGTACAGCCATCCGCCCAGGAGAGGAGGAGGTTCAACGCCTAAGTGGAGCGCCCAGGAGCACTAAGTGTACAGTGGAATCCTGGATTCCTGTCGGGACTGGCCTCCTAGCGAAACAAAACAGCCACAGGAGCGCACACCCACCAACACAGCAGTGAAGTGGCATCCCTCACACAGGTATGCCCACTGAGTAGGCGCAGTGCAGCACAAGTCCTGCCAAATAAGTGGATGGCGGCACACAGGAAGAGAGGATCGAGAAAGACACATTAAGGGGGAGCAGAGGATTGGCACTGATCACCAGACCCGCAAAGGGGGCTCGCAACACGTGATCTGCAGCGCACAATTGCAGGAAGAGGCCCCACCTGGGCTTGATGGATTGTAAGAGCTCACAGGCGACAAGGTCAGTGGAGAATCATGGTGCAAGCATAAATGCTGCTGGACTCATAACTTCCAGCGGGCACTGACGTGGCAGAGCAGAGCATTCCCTGCCAAGTACTGACATTATACATAAATACTGCACAAATAGATGTGTGGGACTGTGTATACACACCAGAGGTGCATGTGCCCCCGCGGCAAGTGACGGCTGGAGTACTCCAGCAGAATCAGATGGTAACAGACTGGACGACATCCTGAGCACAGAACGTACCTCTATGTTTAGGGAAACCAGGGACACTCCAGCGAGATAAGAGTTAACGAGCGGAGGGAGTAGGCCCGGGTGTGGGGAAGAAGGGCACTCGCAGCGTAGATTCAGCTGGCACTCTGTGGGAGGCATTTAAGGTGGTGGTGAGGGGAGCGGCTATATCCAAATCGAAAGGGTTACAAGGAGGCATAACACAGGAGTTGCAAAAGGCAGAGGCGAAATTAGAGGCAATTATGCAGAGAGAAGAGAACTCCCTTGAGGATGCCGAAACCATTAGCCAATTGCAACAGGAGTGTGGAGGGCACTGGGAGAGATTATGCAACTTAAACTACAAGAGATACATAGAGAGGCAACACACAGGCGGGGACAAACTGGGTAGGAGGTTGCCAGCATGGTTATATAAAAATGATACACCTAGATCAACGATTAGAGCAATAAAGGGGGAGACTGGAGAGACACTTGATACCCAAGAGGGCATGAACAAGAGGTTCCTTGAGTTTTACCAAAGACTGTATTAGTGGAACTAGAAGCTGTAATTAAGCTATTGCCTACTAGTAAGGCCCGGGGAACGAACTGACTCCCCAGTGAGTTCTACACAATATAAGCAGGGACACTGCCAGAATCCCTGAGAGGGGCAAATATTATCCCACTTCTCAAACCTAACAAGCCAAGCACGGACTGCGGGTCGTATAGACCGCTATCCATGCTAAACCAGGACAGCAAGATACTCACGGCTGTGTTGGCAAACAGACTGAGACAGGTCGTTAATAAACGTATACACCCTGACCAGACCGGATATGTTCTGCAAAGAAGCATATCCGACAACCTCAGGAGGCTCCACCGTGTTATAGAGCAAACGGATGGGGACTTGCAAGAAGTTGCAATTGTCTCATTAGATGAGGTAAAGGCCTTTGACTCTGCCAAATGGCCTTGGCTGATGGCAGCCCTGAAAGAATACGGAATAGGGCCCGGGTATTTGAAGTGGGTGAAACTACTGTACAGCAGGCCACTAACCAGAGTCAAGACGGGGCAATCATCTCGGAGAGGTGGCAACTCAGTAGGTGCACCAGACAGGGCTGTCCTTGGTCTCCGATGCGGTTTATCCTTGCACTAGAACGCCAGGTGATATATCTGAGGCAACAATACAGTGAGGTGGGAATCTATACGAAAGGAGGATCACATTTAATATCCATGTACGCTGACGATATGCTGCTATACTTCAGGTATCCGGAGGAAAACCTGCAATATATCTTAGAAGTAATGGAGCGATTTGCGCTGCTCTCTGGCATTACAGTCAACCCGAAGAAGTTGTGTATATTCCCCTTGGGGAGATATAAAGGGATTACGCGAGAACATTTACTAGTATTACAAATACCTTGGGAGACTAGAACTTTTAGATATCTGGGGATAGATGTCTATCATACGGTGGAGGCTGAACATAAACATAATACAGTGGCACACGTCGAGAACAGCATGAGATTCTGGGCTAAGCTCCCTTTGGCCATGGTAGGGAGGGTGGCATTTGTTAGGCAGAATCCTGTGCAGTTCCCTTGGGGAACACTGCAAAAAGATTAAGACTACAGGAGTAAGCAGTAAACCCAATTGGTAGCAGTCTGCACCACCCGGATTTACCTGGTAGCTGTGGCTGAGCAGTCAGACTTCTCTCAAGAAGAGTAGGGCAGTATGCAGAGTATACACAATAGGGCCAAAACACAGTAGAGCAAACAAACACTGACCAGAGTTTGTATAAAAAGTATATAATTATTTATTTAAAACACACTTTATGGCATATACTAGCACTCTCAATCAAAAGCAAGTTAAAACAGAGTCAGGTAAAGTATACATACCTCCCTTAATAGTTATCAGACAAGTCAGGGTTAAAACACTACTATTTGTTAGAACAGAGGTGAGCGCTTAACCAAGATGCCACTCTGATAATGTAGTTAAAGGGAGGGAAAAAGGCAGAGCAGAAGAATAAAACCGTTCCCAACACTTTTAAGAGTTCAGAGCAAGGGGAGAAAGGCAGGTTATACTGTAGAGCCAAAGTTCATAGGCCAGGCCCACTTTAAATGGAGCAAAGCGAAATGTGCACAGGATCACACGGTTTAAAGTGCACTGAAAGTCTTTGCAGAGTGTTCAAAAGAGTTTGGGGTGATTCAAAAGATATAGTTAGAAGACCTGGAGCCAACCCAGTTTAGAAGCCAAGGATTTAAGGGTCACCTTTAGAAATCTGTAGAAAGGGAGGCCAGGCAGGACACAGGGAAGCTCCAGAGGGGGCAATTGTTCCTGGCAGTGGTTGAAGTTTGTGGTTCCGACCAGAGGAAGAGTAGATCTCGTCGAGGAGGGGACGTGGAGTCGTTGCACTGCACAGGGATGAAACCAGCCGCAGAGTTCCCGATTAAAAGGTGCAGCCCTTTTATTTGCGGTCAAACATGGTGAGCTTGGCTATCCGGCCGCTAGTGTGCTTGGCACGGGCGATTCGACCAAGTGACGTCTTTGGAAGTGAAAAAGGGCGAACTGGTTGGTCCTACCAGCTTAAAGGGAGAAGACTCTCCAGCAGAAGATCTTCTCTTGTCGTTGGAAAAGTGGTGAGTTTGTTGCAGCAGGGTTTCACCGGTGGTGTCGTCGGTTGCAAGTGGCTCAGGTTCTTCCCTCTTTGGATTCTTAGGTCCTGTGGCGACTTCTGAAGTTCCAGTCCCAAAGGCCCTGCTTTTATGCAGAAAACCCCCCATTCATCAGCCTAGCTGTCACTCACACATGCTAAGTGGTGAGCCGGACGGCTCGCCACTGGGCCAATCGGAGTAGAGTGCGACTTTGGTTGCTAAGGCAACGCAGTCCAGGTTGCCAATTCCCCCCTCCACCCTTCCTGTGGAACCCAGACAGAGTGGCACCATTTGTAAGGCTTCTGTGGAGAAACCCGCCAAAATAGTGGAACAAAGTGCTCGACCTTGGTCAGAGTTACAGAGACGGACACAAAAGCCATTTTAGAATCGAGTTCTGGCAATAAGACCCAACCAGTGACTTAATATTAAATAAATAAACCAGCGGTATCTTTAACATTGCACCCAAAAGTGGTGCGTTTAAAATCAATGGGAAAATCCCATGGAGAATATTACGGTGGAAAATATTGCGTGGTAACCACTGCCACCAGCCAGAAACTCGACGAGGGGGGACGGGACAGTGCCCCCTCGAAAACAGACCTTGGGGCAATCGAATTACCCCCTACCAGTACTTCCACAATATCATGGTTTGTACTGGTTCTGTTCACAATTTTGGACTAGTAAAGCTCAATGGTGACTTTACATGCCCTGGGAGATGGTAGTGAGTCCCAGGGTATGGAGTCTGTTTGGGGGTCACTGTGACACCCCTGTGGTACTGCACTGAGGTTGCTGTGTACCACACATACAGAAAAACAGATGATAAAAGAAAGCCCATAAGCACATAAGTCAAGGACATACCTCAAATCATGTCGAAGAGTGGGAGTAAAAGAGTCTCACTCTTAGGAGAAAAAAACAAACCCCAAAAATCCAGCAAAGCTGCTGGGGGACTCACTAGGTTTGGGAAATTAGCCTTCTAAGAGAATTCTCCCTAACAGCACTGCCGAAGATGGTAGTATTGCCGTTGTTGTTAAATTTGTTTTGGGAATATACCATATACGATACCTAAAAGATTCTTCACTAAACTTCGGAGCATATGTAGAGGTTCATATGGCACAATACCAGGAACAGAATAGCCCTGTGGAAACTGCAGAATACGTATGATAAAGGGGGCATAAAATTGCCCAACTTTGAGGTCTATTATCTGGCCAGCCAAGTACAATACGTGGCTAAGTGGTTAATGGAAGACTCAACATCGGAGTCCAGATTGTTGAGGTCTGAATGTGCCCCTTTCTTTTTCAAAGAATGGATATGGCTGCCTAAATCTGAGCTAAAAGGGTGCACGAGGATGCTAGAACTGGGATGGAAGATGTGGCGTAAGGCTTGCCAGGCCACAGAGAACCCGACCCTGTGTGCTCCGCAGGTGCCATTGGTGGCATTGACCGGAGGGGATGAGCAACTGAGGAAGATGATTTATACACATTGGGAACCAGTGGGCATTGCAACGCTGGAGATGTATGGCAAGATGGGAAGGTAATGCAGTTTAACGTATGCCCCCGCGCAGAGCCCCCGCGCAGAGATACAAACATGTCCCAAATGTGGGGAAGTGAACGCAGGGATGATGCATATGTTCTGGGCATGCCCGGAGATTGGAAAATTCTGGGGAGGAGTAGCCCACTGTCTAACTGAGAGCTAGATGTGGAATCTGTGTGGTTATGCATGGTGGGGGGCTTTTCTAGACTGCGCAAACTGAAACACGTGAGCAAACACAAGGACTTGGCCTATATACTTGCCAAGCATAGAATTTCCACGGGTTGGAAAGCAAATGGGCCAAGGGTAGAGGTCTGGTGGCACGATCTCCAGAAATGGGCAGAGGCGGAAACACCGGTTGGAATGAGGCAGCCAATAAGGGGTGGGAGCGGGAATGCTGATGGCCTGGAGACACTTAGTAGCCACACTGTCTGGGTCCTCCCAGGCCTGCCTAAGTGAACATGACTCCTCTGGGAATACAGAAGAGGGGGAGAAGTGGAGTTGGCTCGAGTTAAGGGGGAGGGTAAGGGGGAGGCAGTGGATGCCCTATGATACCGTATATGTTGTTTGAAGCAACATGACATGCACTGTCTGGTTGGTTTTTTGTTGATTGGTTGTTGTAAAAACGAATAATTTTTTTTTAAAAAAAACATGTATATTTTAGGAGCAGATGTTTCACGGACTCAATCTCTTTGTTCTTACATAGACTTCATGTACTCTTACATCCCGTCCCCTTTCCACCATACTGCACGGGTGTCCCTTCCTATGGACGGGAGATGGAACGTTTTTCACCACAAAAACCTTATTCCCCTTTAAATTTAGAGGCGTGCAGGGGTGCGGCCCTGGGAGCATGCACTACCATGACTCCGCCCACTTCTCAGTCCCCTTTTCTGCATCAACGGGAACTAGCCATTTTCACCAGCGCTCCGGGGTCTGGCCATGTGCTCTTCCCCGGATTCTTCTATCTTTTTGTCTTTATTTGTCATTCAGGTACTTGATCCTCTAGGTGTCACGCTCCTCCCCGGCACATGTCAACTTCAGCAGGCTTCAGCAGGTTCCAGCCTGCAAAGATCCCTTTCCTACGTCTGACCCCCACGATCATTGACTCCCCTGCCTTGGCCCTGACCACGGCTGGGAAGGTTGTACCGCGTGCGTCGCACTGACTCCACGCTCATTGAAGAACAGGTGGAGGGAGCTATTCAATGGGTCTCCTCAAGAGGACTTGAAGAGGTTTGTCAAGCAGAGTTCGAGGCCCAAAGGAGGACTGCTATTTTCCATCGCACCCTGTAAGGGCGACAACTTCCGAAGGAAACGCCCAAGCTGGAGGGAGCTCTCGGGTTCTTGTACCAGCACACGCACCGAGGCTAGTCCAGCTACGGGCGTCACGACCGAGGGGTCATCAGATCCTTCTGGAATCAGTGCTGAGGGACCTCAAGGTTCTTTTACCGGGTGTACATCCGAGGGGCAACGCCCTAGTGCCAGCTCTTTATCTGAGGGGACACCTGCACACAGCACTACTGGCGACAATACCGAGGGCACTACGCCGTCCAGGCCTACACCCGAGGTGCCGGGTAGGCCTCATGCTCCACCACCAAGAGTCTTGGAGGAGGCTGGGCCCAGGGAGCCATGCAGCACGACTTTGGCATGGAGCTCGACAAAATGGCTGCCACGCCAGACAACAAGACCGCTCGTCCGATGCCGCTCCTAGGAACAGAACAGGCGAGTGAATGAGTTTCAAGGTGGGACTGGTGTCAACCAGGTACGTGGCCTACAGTTAATCCATCAGCAGTGAAGGGGAGGTTCCCCCTGCTACCTAGGCAGAGTGTGCTCCGGCCCTAGCAGCCCCCAGCCACTCCGTCAAGATCTCCTGCCTCCTCTTCTGCCTCTGAAGACAGGTTCTTCTAAAGGTTGTTGGCGCTAATGCAAACCTCCCAGATGGGGGCCATCCGACTGGATGCTGTCAGGGACTTGATCTCTCCGGTAACTCCACCGGCACCCATAGTCATTCCTCCCATGGCTCTGGCGCCACATGCCCCAGCGCAGACCCCGCTGCCCCCGCTGGCTCCTTCGATTCCGGCTCCCCTGCCTCCCACAGCTCAGACAGTCCTGCACCAGCCTCCAAAGCAGCCTCTGGCTCCGGTCTCCACGCTGCGGCTCACGGCGCCCAGCACCCCTCCACCCGCTCCGGTCCAGCCGGACACTCTGGTGGACACAGACGAGGAGGAGGACCCTGACACGCTGTCGTCAGCAAAGGCCTTCCACGCAAGGCTTACAGGTCTGGCAGAATATTTGGGCCTTCCTCAACCTGAGGTAGAGTAGCCCGACAATGGGGTCTTTGCAGAAGTCCTCACCCTAAAATCCCCTACCAAGACGGGCATCCTCATAGAGAAGGACGTTGTGGCACTGGCCAAGAAGGGCTGGCTCAAGCCACACTCATCCCAACCTGTCAATCAACGCCTCGATGCTAAGTGTAGACAGATGGAGGGAGATGCACTCTTGTTGTCTGCACAATCGCAACCGCCCTCTTGAGTGATTGCTTCGGCGTCACTCTACTCTGTGCTTCAGTCGTCCTCGTCCACCTCGTCCTCAGCGCTTCTAGGCAAGGAGGAGAAGATCTTGGAGGTGTACGGGAAGAAGCTGTACTCCAACGCCTCCCTGCACCTGCGTCAAGCCAACGCAGATACCATGCTGGCAGCCGCTAACCAGAAGCTTTGGCGGGAAATAGCGGCCTTCCTCACGGAACATCCCCTGCAGAGCCAGGCACACTACAAGGCGAGTCTAGGAGAAGCCGGGCTGGTAGCGCAAGACATCATGGAGTCCTCTGTGGCCCGCAACGATACCTCTGGCCGGGTCATCTGCATCGCCACGGATATGAGGACGATGGCCTAGCTTCGGGCTACTAAGTTTAACCCTGACGTCCAGGATCGCATATTGGACCTTCCGTTCGAGGGTAGTGACCTCTTTAACTCTACCACCAACGAGGAATTAGATAAAAAAAGAACAGCTCACAGACTGCGAAATCTTTATCTATCCTGACGAAGGCCACGCCCAAGGCGTATAACCATTCGCATCAGCGCTCCGACAAGGGGAGGGCGTTCAGCAGGTTCCGGGGATTCCAGGAACGGAGGTCTAGACAACCTGACAGCTCGCCGAGTCAGCACCGCCGCATGCAACAAAAGGGGGTTGGGGAGGGCAAGAGCTTCTTCCAGTCCCCCTCCTCAGCAGCAGCTTCAGAAGGAAAAAAGGCATTACACTTCCCTACGGTTCCACGTGTCTCCAGTGGGAGGCAGGCTTGCCTCTCTGGTGCATTTCTGGCACCAGAACTTCCCTGAATCCTATCTGTAGTATCCACGGGATACCGCCTACTGATAACTCCCCTCCGCTCCCACAGATTGGGATGGCATTTCTGTTGGCGGAGATCTGGTCGCTTGTCGAGAGCCAGGCGGTGGAAGAAGTACCAGCCTCCCAGAGAGGATTAGGCTTCTATTCCAGGATTTTCTCCATACAAAAGAACCACCAGGCTGACCTGAGAGTTGTGTTGGACCTAGCCACCCTCAACCTCATCATCCTCCTTCAGAAATTCAAGATGGTTACGCCAGCACTCATTGCAGAGACACTAGACATGGGGAGACTAGGTGTGCTCCTTGGAACTAAAGGACGCTTACTTACATGTCCTGATTTGGCAGCCACATCACTCATTCCTACGCATCAGGATCATGGGCTGTCATTTCCAGTACAAGATGCTACCCTTTGGCCTCAACTCCGCTCCCAGGGTATTCACCAGACTCATGAATGCAGTGGCAGCCCTCCTCAGGGCCCAGGGCCACCATGTCTACACGTACCTGAACGACTGGCTCGTCAGGGTGGGATCCCAGGAGGGGCGTTACCCGAGCTTCCTCTGCGCTTATGAACACACACCACGACCTGGGGTTTACCATCAACCTCAAGAAGTCTCCACTGCAGCCCACGCAGAGCCTCATCTTCCTGGGCCTCATCTGGGACTCGTGCTCCGAGAATGTTTTTCCCTTTGAAGACAAGATTTCGGCCATCAAGGGGGCCACAATGCACTTCCTTACCAGGGCAGTGACCTTGGCTTGGTGGTACCAACACTTATTGGGTATCATGGTAGCGGTCCTGCTGGCCGTGCCACACACGAGACTCCGGATGAGGAGATTACAGCTGCACTTCGCAGCCTCATGGAATCGGTAGAAGGGCTCCCAAGTGGAGCTGGTCAGCTTACCGCCTTCTCTGCATACGGACCTCACGTGGTAGTCCAGGGACTGCAACCTGCGGACAGGCAAGCCCTTGCGGCACCCGCCCCGCAGTTCACCATCACTACGGACTGCTCCCTAGAGGGCTGGGGTGCCACTCTGGAAAACCACAGCGTCCACAGAGTCTGGACCCCGCAGGAGCAGGAGTCCCATATCAACTGGCTGGAGCTCAGGGCCATCTGGCTAGCCCTCAGCTTTCCTTCCGCTCATTGGGGCAAGAGCGTCTCTATCCAGACAGACAACCCCAACAGCATGTACTATGTCAACAAGCAGGGGGGGAGGCGTACCAGGTCCCCGCTGCAGTGCAACCTAGTGGTCAGCATGTGGGAATGGGCCCTGTAAAAGAAATCTACCTCACTGCTGTCCACCTCCCGGGGGAGGCCAACTTGGAAGTGGACAGGCTCAGCAGACTGGGAGCAGACAATTATGAGGGCAATTGAACAGCCAGGTGCTGCAGGTGGTCTTCAAAACATGGGGCCATCCTCAGGTGGATCTATTTGCCTCCTGGAAGAACAGGAAGTGCCATCAGTATGTGTCTTGGCAGGGACGGGGCTCCAGCTCTGTGGGTGACGCTTTGCAGATTCAATGGGAGGGCATGACACCCGGTGTTACTACCCAAGGTACCCTCTGCTTTCCATCTGAACGAGGAAATAGTCTTACCTTCATTCTTCGCTGATCCCAAGGACGAATCTCAGCGAGTCTTGCACTGTGGATGTCAGACGTGCCCTGAAATTCTATCTGGACAGGACCAAGGGCTTCCGTAAGTCAGATGCTCTTTGTTACCTTCGGGGGCTCCAGACCCGGTTATCAGGCATCCAAGGCTTCCATTGCACAGTCGATGGTTGCGGTCATCAAGGAGGCATATGAGGGGCAGCGCAGGCCGCAGTCAGCCAACATGCACGCTGTGCCGATCTACACAAGCTCGGATGAAGACAATTTACCCGAGGGCTACAGCTCTGACCACGAAGGGGCCTGTGGGCCAGTGTCCATGGAGGGATCTCCGCAGAGCGAGCCCGATTCACCATAGAGCCCAAGTAGGTGCTCCAGCCCAGAGCCGCTGCTGTCTGTCCCGCACGCACCTCAACCAACCACCACCTAGGCACATGTCGTTTGACATACTGAGAACTTTCAACATGTTGGTGTCGGAGATATAGCAAAGGCTGCCTGCTGCTTCTGCTCCTCTGCTTGTGTCTGTCCCAGCTCAGAGTCTTACAAGGCCTCCAGCCATAATCCCTTTCAGGCCCAAGACATCAGCTGTCACCACCGCCGCACCGGCCTGTGTCCCAAGTGGTGGAGTCCCCCCCACCCCACACACACACACCGGCACCAGTACGGATATGGTTGCTACGGTGAGGCATTCCGACGAGTTGGATGACTATGTCCTGGCGGACAGGGAGCCGCTGGGTGCCGACAAGCCCACCAGGGCCTCGCCACTGGATGAGGTTGTTTCTTTTCATGCTATGATCTCAAGGGCCTCCGTTCTCTTCAGCCTGGGTACTGGAGAAGATGGAGAAAGAGGGGTTTCTCTTCCACGCAGGGAGTCCAGACAGAAGACTGTCATGTTGATCCCTCTGCTGGATGATGTCTGGGGGGGAAGGTTTGCCTTGATGAAAATGCCAAGTACCGCTCCCCCTAAGAGAGGCCGGCTGGAGAAGAAGTACACGGTCCCAGAGGGCCCTGGCCTTATCAGACTCCTTGGTGGCTACTGCCGCCAGAGGTGCTTGTCGAATCCATCATCCTTGACCATGGTGCCTCCGGACCAGGAAAGTTGGATGCAGTAGTGTTAAGATGGATTTCTGAACTCTGACCTGGTGGGCAGAGGTTCAGAAGGCCAGCCTAGTTTCTTGGAACAGGGTAACTTTCTGGACAAGCCAGACCAATCAATTTAGTATTGGCAGTGGTCAAGACTAGGTCTCAGGAGGGGTGACGGTGGCTGAAAGATCTCAATGAGCACACAGAGTAAAGGACACTTACAAATCACTCCCAGTCAGGGGTATATATTAAAAATACAAATACATGTATTGAAGGCCTTTTAGTTACAACACACAGTCATTATCAACATAATACCTTTAAACCAATAAATCCTACTACAATATATATATATACAATTCCAAGTGGCCTGAGGGGCTAAAATCACAGAATGGGTCCACAACCTGCAAGGGAAGGAAACAAGCAGTGCGAATTAACTTCAAGCAGTTCTGCAAAGTTCAATACCTAACTGAAAGGCAGTCCAGTCCCTACGATGAGAGGAGCCTTGATAGGCAAGATTTGGAGCAGTACCCTTTGGGTGCACTACAACAACCTTGGCCTCCTGGTAATAGGAACCCAACCTTTGGTATAAGCCTGTTCTACACAGGTTGGTAGTGTGGCTGAGCAGCCAGGCTTATCTTAAGAGGAGTCAATGTGAGCAGTAGGGTGTTTACACAGAGAATCACAGTGACAAGTATCCAAACAAACACACTCAAGGTTTCTTGATTAAACAATTATTTAAGTCAGTTTGAATAAGCATACTTCAGAAGGGGAAATGCATCAGTAACACACAAATACTCTCCAAAATACACACTCTTAGTTTCTCTAGATCAGAGCAATACTGCAAAGCATGTCAAAGAAAAAGGGTTATGGAATAGAACAAGAGATCACACAATTATTCTGAAGCTGGGAAGTACTTTTGAACCCCTGTTAGGGAGAATTCTCATTCTATGGCTAATTTCCCTTACCTATAGAGTCCCCCAGCAGCTTTGCTGGATTTGAAGGGTTTGTTTCTTTTCTCCTGCTAAGAGTGAGACTCTTTTCCCACTCTTAGACATTTTTGCTATGTGTTTTCTAGGCTATTTTTGTGTTTAATGTCTATGGG
Organism: Ambystoma mexicanum; assembly: GCF_040938575.1. Taxonomy (NCBI): domain Eukaryota; kingdom Metazoa; phylum Chordata; class Amphibia; order Caudata; family Ambystomatidae; genus Ambystoma; species Ambystoma mexicanum. The sequence goes on from NC_090941.1 coordinate 302,661,712, forward strand.
ATTTTCTCAACCCCATAGGAACCATATTTACTCACATGTGTTACACAGCACCCTCCGTGCAGTGACACAGGGGTGTCGTAGTGACCCCCAAACATAGACTCCATACCCTGGGACTGACTACTGTCTCCCAGGGCATGTAAAGTCCCCATTGACTTTACTAGTCAATTTTTGTGAACTAAACCAGTACAAACCATCTTACTATGCAGGTACTGGCAAGGGTTAATAGTTTTTCCCTTATGTTAATTTTCGAGAGTGTACCGTACAGTCCCTCTCTCAAAAGTTTCTGGCTGGTGGCAGTGGTTACTACTGTAAATATTCGACCGCAAATATTTTCCTATGGGATTTTCCCATTGTTCGAGGCTACCACTTTTTCTGACAGCCTCTAACATACCGCCGGTTTATTTTCATATTAACTTTACTCCGGTAGGTTTTATTTGCCAGAACTTTAGATAAAGACATGAGAAAGAATTTATATTAAACTCCTAACCCAGGTCGGGGATCCTTTGTTCGTCCTTTTGGCGGGCTTCTGCCAAGAAGCCCTCCTTTTAGCGCCACTGAGGCTGGGGTGGGTCTGTTTTGTGGGAGGGGGAGTAGGACCCCTGGACAGGGTTGCCTCCGCAACCCATGTCGTACTCTATCCTGATAGGCTGGAGGGTCTCCCGCCAAGGTGACCACTCCACTGTGTGAGTGACAGCTAGGCTGTATGAATGGGGCTCTTTTTGCATAAAAGCAGGGTCCTGAGGACTGGAAGAGCAAGATGTCGCCACTGGAACTAAGAAGCCGAAGAGGAGAGAAGCCAAAATCTGCAATGACTGAACCACCGGTGAAGCCCTGCTGCAGCGTCTCACCACTTTTCTCCACACAACAAGAGAAGATCTTCATCTGCAAGAGCCTTCTTCCCTTGGGCTGGTGGGGCCAACCAGTTTGCCAATCGCCTTCCTTGACCTGCCTTGGTCGAATCGCCAGTACCCTGTACTCGGAGGCCGGATGGCCAGGCACCAGTCCACTCGGACTGCGATTTAAAGGAGTGTACCTTTTATTCGTCTGGCAGCACCGCGGCTGGTTTCATCCCTGGGTAGTACAGTAACTCGAACCTTCCTCCACGACGAGAGCCTCTCTTCCTCTGCTGGATCCCCCGAACTGCAAGAACTACCAGGAACAACCGCCACCGCAGGAACCACTTCTTCATTTTAAAGGTACATTGTTCCGCCAGGCCGCCCTTTCTTTGCGGTAGCACTAAAGGTGTTTTAAATCCTTTACCTACCTGTTGGGTTGGCCGCCCCTCTCTCTTAACATTGTCTTTCGCTTTCTGCATCCACCTTTTCAAAATCGTTAACCAAAGACTTGACTGCAGCTACAAGAACATTTTGCTCCTTGACTCTGGCACAGGCCTACTGACTGTGCTTACATTTGTTAGAACTGCCTTCTTTAGATTGATTCTCAACTAGAACTGTGTTGGTGCACCTACTTCTTATAACTACCCTTTTCTTCCCATTTCTAAACCTTGTGAAATGCCATTTTGCTCAGTTTTCATTTAAGTATATTTTATACTGATGCACTGTCTTGCTTAAACTGGTTCACAAACTTATTGGAAGTGTTGCTAGGGTGTGTAAGAAACTATTTCTATATAACTTTTGCTTTCCCTCCCTTGTGAGAAATTGCTAGAGCATCCCTTGTGTGTAGTTTTCACTGTGCCGTTTTGCTCAATTTTCACTCTGGTTCACTTGGTCTACAATTTAACTAGGGAGTGTGTAGATTTTTCGTTGATTTATTTTAACTTGCTTGATGACTGTGATAAATGTGTTTCATTAGAAGTGTATAAAATAAATATATATCTACTTTTTAATACAAAGCTTTGGTCAGTGTTTCCTTGTCACATAGTACTGTAGGCCAATTGTGTAAACCCTGAATACTGCTCATCTCCCTCTTGAGATAAGTCTGACTGCTCAGCCACAGCTACCAACTAAATCTTTGTGGTACAGACTGATACCAATGGGGATTTATTGCTCTCACCTGTAGTCCTAATCTTCTGTAGTGCTCCCTAAGGGAACTGCACAGGATTCTGCCTAACAACCCCCAATGCAAAGTAAGTTAGCCCCTTCCTGCAAGGAAAGGTAAAACACAATGTCAGAGGAAAAGGAGTTATTCAGGGAGCGAGGCCAGCCAATGCCAATTGAGCAAAAGTCTAGATGAGCTGAAACACTTCTTGTAGGTGAATAAAAGTCTTGCACAATGTTTTAGAAGTTTTTGTAGAAAAAGTAGAATCAATGTAGGGCCACAATCTGGGAGGCTTGTGAGGGGTAGAAGATGCAAGCAACTCTACAGAAGCAACCAAGACCAGTCTCAACCGAGATCAAGTAAGGCTACAACAACAAGAGGTAAGCTCTCTTAGGCTGTACAGTACCTTTGGTTTGAAGAAATGGTTCCAGCTGGCTTCTGTTCCTGTTTGGCTCTGCAAATCGTTTGTTCCTGTGCCTCAGTCGTTGGGGACAAGAGGCAGGCCTTCTGGGCACTCCTGCAACACAACAGGACAGTCGGCGACAGAAAAGGACAAACTTCTATTCAGTGGCTCGTCGCGGTTTCAGCTCCTTTCATCTCAGCAAATAGCACCACTGCTGTCTCGTGTTACCACTCTGGACTTTCGTCGCGTCTGGGGTCCAGCACTCTGTTGAGGTTGCTCAGGCTTGGTCAGTCCTGCTTACTGGGAGTCCGGGGGATCTTCCAGCAGCTCGGGTCCCTCTTAAAAGTGATGTACTCTGTTTGGTGTTCCTCTCGCTGGAACTTTGGTTCCAAGAGCAGCAGCAGTGGAAGTACAGCCAGCTCCAAGAGGATGTCCAAACGAGTTCAGTTTGGAGATGATTGGTCCCACCAACTCAAGGGGAGAAGACGTCCTTGCAGGGCTTCTCTAGTCGAGGCGAATTTGGAGCTTCAGCACAGGAGCAGGCAAACCAAGGGTCCAGGAGTTGCAGTAGGTGTCTCTTCCAATTTCATCTTCGGATTCCTTCGTCCAGTGGTCGACTCTGCCTTCCAAGACAAAAAGCCTCGCCTTTTATGCTGGTTTCTCCCATTCATTCCAGTCTAGCTGTCAATCACACAGCAGGTTGGCTGTACTTACCGGACAGCCAGCCAATCACATTTGGGTGCATTTCTGTAACCAATGGGGATTAAGCACAGGGAGTTCCGGGGACCTCCCTCACTTCCTGCCCCTGCCAGACATACTGGAGCCAGAGGCAGGCTTCACTCGTGAAGCCCGCCAAAGACAAAACGCACAAAGGGACCAAACCTGGTTTGGCGCGCAGAGTAAATCTCAGGAAGGACCTTTCCAGCAAGTAATGGCGAAAAAAGAAGACCAGGGCCATTTTGACAAAATGGGCACCCCTGGGTGCTTTACTGTAGCTGTGAACACAGCCCGCGGTAAAAACACACAATGGTAGTAAAATGTAAACCACTGCCACCAGCTAGTAATGGTAGAAAGGGTAACATAATATTTTACATGAGAAACTAGACAAAGGCGATACTAAGTAACCCCTCCATCACCCTATGGTAAAATAGTGTGTGCTGGGTCTAGAAAGTTACACATTGTAAGTAGTCAATTTCACTTTACTGCTCTTGCTTGGAAACAGTTGTTTATCCAAGAGAAGGTATTTAAACCTTTGGGAAATCTAAGAGACTTCCCTGTGTTACCGCACTGAAGGTGAAGGCAATTGCCAGTGGTACAGATTCATTCAAAACCTTCCACCCATCACTTTTGTGGTCAAAGTTTGTCTCACTATGTGAGAGCGGGTATGCCCAGACGTGGGTCCCTTGCTCGCTGCGCCATAGGGAACCAAGTTGCACCTCACTGAGGAGGCATTACAAGGCCGAAACATGTCTGGGGTTGCTTGTGTTTCCGTGCAGAGGGGACCTGGCCTAGCAGTTCGGTATGGGCTGCTACCATTGGTGGCAGTACCTGACTGATTTGCATATGGCAGGACCCCTTTTGCAATGGCGCAGACAGACTAAAAAACGGTGGTGCGGAAGGTTGCCCAGAGCAATTGCCAGTGGTACAGATTCATTTAAAACCTTCCACCCATCACTTTTGTGGTCACTGAAGGTGTTGTGTCACAATGCAAAGTTGATGCCTATGGAGTTTGTCAGACTCCGAAACCCAAAGAAACAGTGTTAAATCACAGAAAACTACATGAGAGAGTGGGAAAAATGTCTCGCTCTCTCCAGGTTAAAAATGTAAAAGTCCTAGAGTCCAGCAAAAGTGCTGGGGGTCTCTAAAATAGAGAGGAATTAGCACATTTCTGAGAATTCTACCTAACAAGCCTAATACTCAAATGTACTTTCAGGTGCTGGTGCATGCGATAGTGCAGAAGGCGAAAACTAGGTCTCTTGTAGGTCTGTGGCCGATCAGGAAGGTGGGTGAGGTGATTCCGAATAATTTCCCACTATTCGTGGAGGGTTTCCCCAAAAGGCCATAACAGGTTCCAGGAGTTGGGAAATGGTTTGATAGCTCAGGCTATTTGTGGGAAGGAGAGTGGCCCTCAGGGGACACTCATGTGTAAAAACGGGTGAATACGCGGGTGGATATGCCACCGGTAAGGGTTGCAAGTACTCAAACCCCTGGCGCACTCCGGACCAAACTTCAGCAGTCAAGTACACTTCGGTTGCAGGTTCAAATACGGCAGTTGTACGGCTCTGCGGATTTCAGCGGCAAAGATACATTGTTGATTCCCAAACAGGACAGTGGCGATTTCTCCGCTCCTGGTGGATGGATCAGGCCAGTTTCACTGTACCAGGCTTCAGGGCACAGCAGCAAGGCACCTGCGAAGTTCGTCAGCACGGCTTGGCGACGCGGTAACCCCGGGCACTCCGGTCGGGGGCTCTCTTTATTCCAGACCTGGGAATGCCAAGTGTACGAAATTAGGGGTGAGAGTGCCGTGAACACAGAGCTTGCGATCTACCATGTTTCAAGGGTCTCCTCGAAACAGCGGCGGTGTCAGAGCAAAGGTCCTGTGCAAGCTGGTCAGCCCACTGCTTACCGACATGGATATGGTCTTCTTCCTTGGCTTTGGCAATGTGGGTTTATACCAACTTTTGTTATATGCTTCTCAAGATATGGCCATCAAGCTTCACAACCTTTGAACCTTTCATGAGTCCCCTTCTGACTTTGGCAATATCTGTTGGATTTGAATTGCCTTGTTTTTGGATTCTCTTGGGCAATAGTTGTATGTATTAGCTTTTAATAATATTGCCCCATTGGGTTGCTGGGTTCTCAACAAACGCACACGCTTACATTTACAGTCATTTGGTTTTAACCAATATTGCTTTCTGATATTTTGGTATTCAAAGTTACTCTTTGTATCACTTCCACTCATACGCAAGTGCTTGTTACTTGGTAAACGCCTGCCTTCGCAAGCGGTTTCAGAGCGTTTCGGGGTCACTAACTGCTGGTGAACTCACCGGGTAAGGCGTGGGCGTCCGATCCCCTTCGCTGCTCGCCAGTGTTCTGCTTCTGTGGCTCCCTGCAAACTGCTACGCCTGGTCTGCCACGCCACTTGTTACTGGAGCTTCCTTTGCTCCGGATGCTCTCTGGGGCTCGCTAGACACTGGAGACAGCCTCTTGGAGAGGAAAGCTTCCCTCGCTTTCGCTTCCTGCTGCAAAATAGGTCTTCAGAGGGCAAACGCCGCTCTTGCATGCTTCTCGCTGCACAACCTCTGCACTTAAGGCTTCTGGAGGCACAGACTGGCTAGTGTTTTCTGCTTGACTGTGGTTCGGGCGTCTTCTCCCTCCTCCAGCTTCTATGTCGGCTCCTTACACAAATCACACTGCTCTTCCTGCTCTTTTAAGCCTCCCAGTCTCCCTCAGGTGTGGGTTCTTTCTATTAACGATCTGGCCACTCCTGCAGCATTGTTTCTCTTTAGCCCTCTTCATCCCAGCAGTTGAGGAATTATGGGACTTGAAGTCCCTAATGGCAAAGTTAGTTTTTCACACTTTTTTTGCGCTAATCAATTAGAAGGTTTGGGTATCAGGGAAAGTTAAACAAGGGAGTTTCCCATTCCTCCTGACCTGCTTCCCCACCCCTCATGTGATCCTCCCGCCGAACAAAAACAGAGGCGATGGCTGGAAGGTTTAGACTGAATCGTAACCACTGGCATTGCTCAGGGCAACCCTCCAGACCATCGTTCTTCGCCTGCCAAGCCATTACAGAAGGGGAAAGACCATATGCAAATCAGGCTTGGTCCCACCCCAAAAGGGGCAGTCCAGCCCGACTGCTAGGTCACATCCCTTATGCACGAGACCACAAGCATTCCCAAACATGTTTCGGCCTTGTTGGGCCTCATCAGTGAGGAGTAGCTTGGGTCTCTAGGCCCAGCAGGCACGGGACCCACGTCTGGGCATACCCGTCCCACTCAGGGTGACAAAGCAAAAACAAAGTGGTGATGGCTGGTGTTAGGGAGAATTCTCATTCTATGGCTAATTTCCCATAGCTATAGAGTCCCCCAGCAGCTTTGCTGGATTTGAAGGGTTTGTTTCTTTTTACCTGCTAATAGTGACTCTTTTTCCCACTCTTAGGCATTTTTGCTATGTGTGTTCTAGGCTATTTTTGTGTTTAATGCCTATGGGATCTTTTCTCTCACCCATAGGAACCATCTTTATTCACATGTGTTATACAGCACCCTCAGTGCAGTGACACAGGGGTGTTGTAGCGACCCCCAAACATAGACTCCATACCCTGGGACTGACTACTGTCTCCCAAGGCATATAAAGTCCCCATTGACTTTACTAGTCAAATCCTATGAACTTAACCGGTACAAGCCATCTTACTATGGAGGTACTGGAAAGGGTTAATAGTTTTTCCCTTGGGTTCATTTTCGAGGGGGTACCTTAAAGTCCCCCTCTCTAAAGTTTCTGGCTGATGGCACTGGTTACTACCGTAAATATTCAACAGCGAATATTTTCCTATGGGATTTTCCCATTGTTCGAGGCTACCACTTTTACTGACAGCCTCTAAGAAACCGCCGGGTTATTTTATTAACTTTACTCCGGTTCGTTTTATTTGCCAGAACTTTAATACAAATTCTTTCTCGTGTCTTACTCTAAACTCCTAACCCAGGTCGGGGATCCTTTGTTCGCTATTTTGGCGGGCTTCTGCCAAGAAACCCTCCTTTCCGCGCCTCTGAGTCTGGGGTGGGTCTGTTGTTTGGGAGGGGGAGTAGAACCCCTGGACAGAGTTGCCGCAGCAACTCAGGTCGCACTCTAACCTGATAGGCTGGAGGGTCTCCCGCCAAGAAGACCACTCCACTGTTTGAGTGGCAGCTAGGCTGCATGAATGGGTCTCTTTCTGCATAAAAGCAGGGTCCTGAGGACTGGAAGAGCAAGACGTCGCCACTGGAACTACTGAACCGAAGGGGAGAAAAGCCAGACACATCTTCAGCATCTACACCACCGGTGAAGCCCTGCCGGATCATCTCACCACTTTTCTTCCACACAACGAGAGGAGATCTTCAGCGAAAGAGTCTTCTTCCCTTGGGCTGGTGGGCACAACGAGTTCACCCATCGCATCCTCGGACCTGCCTTGGTCGAATCGACAGTGCTCAGCACTTGGAGACCGGATAGCCAGGCAGCTATAGCCCCGGACCGCGATTAAAAGGAGCGTACCTTTTAAAGTTCGTTTGGCAGCACCGCGGCTGGTTTCATCCCTGTGTAGTGCAGTGACTCGAACCTTCCTCCACGACGAGAGCCTCTCTTCCTCTGCTGGACCCCTCGAACTGCAGGAACTACCAGGAACAGCCGCCACCGCAGGAGCCACTTCACGTTTAAGGTACATTGTTCCGCCAGGCCTCCCTTTTTCCCGTGGTAGCCATAAAGGTGTTTTAAATCCTTTAGCTACCCGTTGGGTTGGCTGCCCTTTCTCCTAACATTGTCTTCTGCCTCGCATCTACCTTTTCAACATTCGCTTACCAAAGACTTGACTGCAGCTCCAAGAACATTTTTGCTCCTAAACTCTTGGTCCTGTACCACTGACTCTGGTTCAGGCCTATTGACTCTGGCTGATTTGTTAGATCTGCTCTCACTAGATTGTTTTTCAATGTGAAATGTGTTGATGCACCTAAATCTTCTTAACCCCTCTTCATTCCTACTGTTTTAACTTGTGGAGTGCCATTTTGCTCAGTTTTCATTTACTTATCTCTTTGCTAAAGTATCATTGTGCATTACTTGTCCACAAAACTTCAGGGAAGTGTTGCTAGGGGGTGTACGAAGATATTTCTGTGTAACTTGTGCTTTCCCTCCCTTTCGTTACATTGCTAGAGTGCCATTTGTAGGGGGTTTTCACTGTGCCGTTTTGCTCAGTTTTCACTTAACCGCAAACCTGTCTACAATTGAATAGGGAGTTGTGTATATCTTTTTCGTGACTTAATTTAACTTACTTGATAATTGTGATACATGTGTTTGGTTAGAGGTGTATAAATAAATATATATTTACTTTTTAAGTACAAAGCTTTGGTCAGTGTTTCCTTGTTCCATAGCCTGGTATGCCTAATGTGTAAACCCTGAATACTGCTCATCTCCCTCTTGAGATAAGTCTGACTGCTTGGCCACAGCTACCAACTAAATCTTTGTGGTACAGACTGATCCCAAAGGGGATTTATTGCTCTCACCTGTAGTCCTAATCTTGTGTAGTGGTCCCAGAGGGAACTGCACTGGATTCTGCCTAACAGCTGGAAGGTTTAGACTGAATCTTAACCTCTGGCATTGCTCTGCGCAACCCTCCAGACCATCGTTCTTCACCTGCCAAGCCATAACAGAAGGGGAAAGACCATATGCAAATCAGGCAATTCCTGTAGAACACCAGCCCCAGGGTCAGGATCAGAAAGCGTCTGCCTTTCCCTGGCCACATGAGAAGTATCGCAGGCCAGGTTTTCTGAGGAAAGCATTGTTGAGCATCACATCCAGCTTGGAAGCTCAACATGGTTTTGACTAAGCTCATGGGGCCCACATTTGAACCAATGCATCAGGCCCTACTGAGGTTTCTCTTGTAGAAGGCAGCTTTCCTCGTGGTGATCCCTTCAGCCAGGGGGCTCGGAGAGATTCAGGCCCTCTCTTGCAAGCAGCGCTGTACTTTTCCTTCCACACTACGAGGGTGGTGCTGCAGACCCACCCCACCTTTATGCTGAAGGTTCCTTCTGAATTCCACCTTAACGAGCCCTTGGTTCTACCAGTCTTCTTCCCGAACCCTTCCATGCTGGCGGAAAGGATGCTATAATCGCTGGACATTGCTCGTGCCTTGAAGTTTTATGTGACATGCACGGGGGAATTTCAGAAGACATCTCAACTCTTTGCGTATTTTGGACATGTGAATCACGGGAAGGCCCTGTCTAAGACTTCCATATCCAGGTGGCTCTCCGGCTCTATCATGCACTGTCATCGTCTGGCCAACAGACCTTTTCCAGGCTGGCCAAGGGCCCATTCCTCCAGAGCCATTGCATCGAAGACAGCGTTTCTCTCTGGTGTTCCCCTGCTCAACATCTGCCGTCTGCTTCGTGCAGGTCCACCCAGACGTTCACGAGATTCTAGTGCATTGGCAGGGATTCTAGGGAGGAGTCCGGGGACGGCCAAGCGGTGCTGCTCAACCTGTGAGGTGAGTCTGTTCCAGGGGTAAGTGTATTGCTTCTGTTGAGCCTTGCCAACTCTCGTGGTTGTGTATATGTACTGCTGTGTAATCGTATTCATGAGCATGTTAATGCATGCCAGCATGCTGAAGAAGGAACAGGCTACTTACCTGTAACTCCTGTTCTCAAGCATGGGTCTGGCATGGATACATATGCGTACCCTCCCTCCTTCCCCTCTGTGGCTCCTCTTAGTTCATACTGCCACTTTACAGGCTCTACCGGGGGTTGGAGCTTAAGGAGACTGCTGTCATTGGATGGGGCAGTTTGACCCAATGGACATTGATTGGTTTAGAGGAGCAGTTCTCAGGCCAAAGCAAACTGCTTTTCTTTTTTACTAAGCATTCCCATCCCGATGACTGGGAATATTCATGAGCATGTGAATCCATGCCAGACCAATGCTGGAGAACAGGAGTTGCAGGTAAGTAACAGGTAAGTAACATGTTCTTTACTTTCTTTCTCCAGCATGGTGTCTGGCATGGATTCACATGCTCATGAATATTCCCCGTCGTCAGGCTGGGAATCCTCGGTAAAGAAAAAATCAGTTTCACTTCTGAACTGTCTTTCGCCTAACAACCCATCACTGGTCTCTGGGTCATACTGCCCCCAACCAATGACTGCCCTCTACCCAAGCCCCTCTTCTGGCAACCATCTTCAGATTTTTACCACACGTTCAAATTTTGAGAGTCCTCGTGCTATAGCTCTCGAGCTTTTACAGCGTTTGTAATTTTTCTTAGTTTGATCAAATTTTTTCGGTCAATCGAGCCTCAAGCTCTATCAATCCATCATCCGACTAACGGGGATTCATTTTCCGGAACTTTCTACGCCCCTCAGGGCCGTTTTTCATCTAGTTCCCTTCTTGGAGGATTCCAGAAGATTCTTGTAGGCCTACGCCGCGTGGACATGGCTGAAGATAGAGGAGACTCAACGCCTCTGTTCAGGATTTGCCCGGGATGTGGCCTACGGAGCATTTTCCTGGACGATGGGCGCACTCTGTGCCTCTACTGCCTGCATACCGACCAGACGCACGTGGAGGAGGCCTGTGCGTTCTGCAAGGATATGGTGCCCCGCACCATGAAGGACCGTCGCGAGTGGCTGTACTGGTTACAGTCGGGTGAGCCCCATTCACCCAGCCGAAAGAAGAAATCTGAGCGGTCTTCTCAGACCTTTGAGGGTGCCCCGGCGACGGGGCCCCAACAGAAGACAAAGCACCGCAAGTCCGCGGGCACCGGGAGGGCCGTTAGGGCGGGCTCCTCGGCGGCAATGCGGGCGCAGCATCTCCGGCACCTATGACCACAAGCCAACGGTCCGGCCCGGCAAAGAGGAAGTCGGAGCACCCGGGTAAGCTTCTGGAGAAGCCCCAGTCGGTGCTGACCCTCCCCCCCACGCTGAGGGCCTCTGGCGCGACCAAGGTCGTGAAGGCCCAGGTTCACCCGGCGAAAACCTCCATTGAAGGAGTCGTGGCATCCCTGGCGAAGGCCGTTGATACAGGTTCACAGGAAATAGCCTCCAGAGCGAGAGTTTACCTGCCGGCCAGGAGGGAATCATCTTTTCTGCCCGTAGAGAAGACACCAGTGAAGACGATGCCGGTCATCTCCCCTAGACCGTCTCCGCTGACCGAGAACAGGGGGGGGCACAGTAGTCCCGCAAGGCACGGACATCTCCTCTGAGGAGGAGCTTGCTGTTCTTAAAAGTGTTATGGATGAAAAGTCAGTCGAAGCCAGGTCCTACAGGAGGGACCCCGACGACGCAGATGTGGAGAGTAGCGAAGATGCCGACGAGGAGGAGCCGGGCTGCCAGGAGCCGGAGGACGCTACGCCACTGCCCCCGTCCCTCCATTGCAGCTACCTCACCAGCCACGTCCACCTCCGGCGGACATTTCGGTGGACATCCTTCAGGCTTTGCACACCTTGTGCTCAGAGAGTCAGACAAGGATGCCCCTGCAGCACCGGAGCCGTCGGGTGAACCCCTGCACAAGAAGAGAGTTCACCCTCCACATCCTTATCATCCATCGTCTTCCTCCCCTCCACCGAGGGACGAGACGAAACCTGATACGGCGACGACTGGCACGGGCACAGACGGCGGAGTGGATCTCCTGTCCCCGCCGCCCAAAGCCTCGCCGCCCGACGAGATGGACTCATTTCATGCCATGATCTCGAGGGCCTCAGAGTTGTTCCAAATGTCTCCTGAGGAGAAGGAGGGCTTCCTGTACCAGCACAGGGAAGCCAAGAGGAAGACCGTGCTGTCTATCCCACTGTTGGATGATATTTGGGATGAGGGACTGTCCCTCATGAAGAACCCGTCCTCGGGCCCGGCGAAGAGGGACAGGTATGAGAAAAAGTACAGGGGTGCCGGACTTTGCACCCACGTGCTTGAGATCACAACCTTTCCCGGATTCGGTGGTCTCGGCGGCGGCTCGGAAGAAATCTGCGGGTTTGTCTGCATCGACGTCCTCTGCCACCCCGTACAGCTAGGGAAAGAAGCTGGACTCCATGGGACGACGGGTCATCTCGTCGGCAGCGACAACCATCAAGGGGGCCAACGCCCTCGCCATTGTGGCTCATTATGATAGAGAGCTCTGGTTCAAGATCGCTCCCCTCCTGGACTTTCTCCCCGACGACAAGAGAGCGGAAGCGCTCAAGATTCAGCAGGAAGGCGAGGTAGTATCGGACCATCGGAACATCGCTTGCCTTCGTCGGCGGGGTTGGTTGAAGGCCACAGTCGAGAGTGTTGGACATGCCCTTCGACGGGGATAACTTGTTTGCTAAGACTGTGAACGAGTCTCTTCAGGCCATCAAGGCGGATACGGAGACGGCGCGCACTTTGGTCACGCTTCAGCAGCGACGGCCGTCCTTTCTGACCTCAGGAGGAAAGTCCCAGGGTTTCTCCAAAGGCTTCAGTGGATTCTCGTCATCCTACCGTCAACTGTCCCGCTCTTCGACCCAGGAGGCCTACAGGGGCTGCAGCAAGTCCGGAGGTGGTCGCCGTCGTCGCCAAGGTCCCCAAGGCGGCTCCTCCACGGCAAAGCAGGACTGAAACTGCCGGGACGTTGGGTCCCCACTCGCGCACCCCTGTGGGAGGCCGGCTGGCAAACTTCATCAGCATGTGGAAGACCATCTTCACCGACCGTTGGGTGCTAGATACTCTGGCCCACGGACACACTCTGGAATTCCAACGGAAGTGTCCGCGTATACCACCCGTGGCCAGACAGGAAAACCACGTTCCCGAGCTTCTGCTGGAGGTGCGGGCCATGCTGAGGAAGCGCTCGATAGAACCCGTCCCAAAGAGGATCCGGGGCTCCGGATTCTACTCTCGGTACTTCCTCGACAAGAAGACAACGGGCGGTTGGAGACCCATCCTGGACCTCCGCCGCCTGAACAAGTAGACGAGATCCCAGAAGTTCCGGATGGTCACCCTTCTGCACGTGCTAGGACAGCTGGAAGAAGGGGATTACCTGTCATCGTTGGTCTTGGAGGATGCTTACTTTCACATCCCCATCCACAAGGGACACCGCAAGTTCCTGCGCTTCGTGGTTCAAGGGCAGCACTATCAGTTCAAGGCCCTTCCCTTCGGACTAAAGTCTGCGCCAAGGGTCTTCAAGTGTCTGGCGCCAGTGGCGGCGCAACTGCGCCTACGAGGGATCCATGTTTACCCCTAACTGGATGACTGGCTCATCCGAGTGAAATTGAGGAAGATCGCCGTCGCTCACACGACGGGAAACGTCCAGCTGCCGACGGAGCTGGGGTTCTCGGCGAACTATGCAAAGTCTTGTTTGGTGCCATCGGAAGATGCTCTGTTTCTGCGGTCTCGACTCAACACAGTGTCGTGCCTAGCGTCTCCGTCAGAGGAAAGGATAGCGGCCATCCTGGGCATGGTGCAACGGCTGTTTACCCTGAAGATCGCAAAGGTGAGGCCCATCAAATCCCTTCTCGGCATGATGTCATGCATATACCTCGTTTGACTGTGCAGGCGGCCACTTCAAGAGTACCTAAATGCCAGTAGGATCCAGTTATCGGGAAGCTTAGAGTACAAGATCTCACTCGATGAGATGTTCCGTCGAGCGATTCGATGGTGGGGCGTCCACGCACATCTGTTGGCGGGCACGGACATCCAGACCCCAACTCATCAGGAGATGGTCACGACGGACGCCTCCCTGGAAGGATGGGGTGCGCACACCGGAGGTCTCCACGCAAGAGGCCTGTGGCTACCGGAGGAGAAGTCGTTGCATATGAACATTCTGGATCTACAGGCAGTATTTTGGGCCCTCAAGTCCTTCCTTCCGTCCCTCAAGGGCAAGGTGGTACGGGTCTTCACAGACAACACCACCACGATTGTCTACATCCAGAAGCATGGGGGCACCAGATCCCCAGCACACTCCAGAGAGGCGCAGGATCTTTGGCAATGGGCCATGGCCCAGGAGATATTTCTTGTCCCGTTTCATCTGGTGGGAGTGAAGAAGATCATCATCGCGGACTCCCTCAACAGGGAGCTGCGCTGATGCCACGAGTGGGAGCTTCGGCAGGATCAAGTGGATCTTCTGTTCCGACGATGGGGCAATCCCCACATCTATTTGCGACGGTGATGAACACCAAGTGCCAGAGGTTTGCCAGCAGGTTTCCCCAGCCAGGAAGCATCGGGATGCTTTCTCTTTCCCCTTGAATGGCCTGTTTCTCTATGCGTTCCCGCCGTTGCATCTGTGACTCATCAATCAACTCACAGTCCCGGTGCAGGATGATCCTCGTCGCACCGGCGTGGCCGAGACAAATATGGTACCCGGACCTTCTGGACTGGTCAGCGTCCCCTCCAGTCAGGCTTCCGGCAGACGCAGATCTGCTCGGCAGGGAAGAAGGCGCGATTCTGCACCACGACCCAGGGTCGCTGAACTTACAGGCCTGACTCCTGTAGCACTAGAGTTTGGAGGACGCAAGATCCTGGCGGACTGCAAGGAGGTACTCGCCAAGGCCAGGGCTTCGTCTCCACTGACGTGTTACGGACATAAATGGAAGAAGTTCACCGTCTGGTGCCGTACACAGAAGATATACCCTCTACGGATTACAGCCCCTCGGGTGCTGCTGTACTTGCTGTCGCTGGCCAAAGCAGGGCTGGCGCACGCTTCCATCTCCCGCTACACCAGAACTCCGGGGCCGTCGTCGCTGTGGTCGCACCGCCTGGTCAAGGAGTACAGGAAAGGACTTTTCCGCTCATTCACGCTGGTGAAGGCTCCGGCCCGGTGTAGGAGCTCCATGTGGTGCTGACTAGGCTCACGGGTCCTCTGTTCGAGCCTATGCATTCGGCACCGCTGAAATTCCTATCGTGGAAGACAGCGTTTCTTGTGGCCATCACCTCCGCACCACGAGTGGGAGAGATCCAGGCCCTCTCCTGTAAACCTCCATACTTAACATTTCACAAAACTAGGGTGGTGCTGCGGACGCACCCCTCCTTCATGCCCAAGGTGCCGTCCGACTTCCATCTCAACAAGCCCTTGGTGTTACCTGTTTTCTTCCCGTCGCCTTTGTCGCTGGCTGAGAGGACTTTGCACTCACTGGATGTGGCTAGAGCGCTGAAGTTCTACGTGGACCACACAAAGAGTTTTCGGAAGACATCACAGCTATTTGTGAACTTTGGCCCTGTGAACCAAGGGAAGGCCCTCTCCAAAGCTTCCATTTCCAGGTGGCTCTCCGGCTGCATCACCCATTGTCACCTGTTGGTAAACCAACCGTTGCCTGGCCATCCGAGAGCCCATTCGACCAAAGCAATCGCTGCAACTATGGCATTCCTGTCTGGTGTGCCCCTGCTGGACAGCTGCAGGGTTGCTACTTGGAGGTCGACGCACACCTTCAAGAAATTCTGTGTCAACCAGGATTCCAGGGAGGAGTCCAAAGTCAGCCAAGCAGTGCTGCGCAACCTGTTCGCTTGAAGGTGAGCCTGGTGAGGAGGTAAAAGATGCTTAATGTTGAGTTGTTGAGATGCTTAATGTTGAGCCTTGCCACCTCCCGTGGTTGTACATGTGTGTACTGCTATGTATTCTTTATTCATGAGCATGTGAATCCATGCTAGACCCCATGCTGGAGAAGGAACAAGTTACTTACCTGTAACTATTGTTCTCCAGCATGGGTCTGGCATGGATTCACATGCAAACCCTCCCCGCCTACCCCTATGCGGCTCTTCTCTTGGTCCTACTGCCACTTTACGTGCTACCAAATCTGAAGATGGCTGCCAGAGATGGGGCTTAGGTACAGGGCAGTCATTGGCTGGGGGCAGTATGACCCAGAGACCAGTGATTGGTTGTTAGGAGAAAGACAGTTCAGAAGTGAAACTGATTTATTCTTTACTGAGGATTCCCAGCCTGATGGGGAACATTCATGAGCATGTGAATCCATGCCAGACCCATGCTGGAGAACAACAGTTACAGGTAAGTAACTTGTTCCATCTTTCCTAGCACTTAATGTGCCCAATTCTTGAGTATACGGAACCAGTGTCCTACCTTGATTAATATTTCAGTTCCTTTCACTGTCTGGCAGGATTACAAATCAGAGGATGACATAATACTTACATTGATCCTTATTTCTGTTTTAGTCAATGTCCTCTTGTTTCTTTTCAGGCCTATGAAAACTATTCCTTTGAAGAATTGCGCTTTGCATCACCAACACCCAAAAGGTATCTCAAACCTATTAATTTTGCTATGACATCTGTTAGCTACATGACGTGACAGTCATTTTAAAGGTCCAGGGTATTTTTACTATTACAGAGCACCTGCTCTCACAGGTGTGAACTGTCATATGGGCAACTTTCTAAAAATAAATCCCAAATGTACTCAACTGTCAAATATTACTGCTAACATCTTTTATCTTGAACACATATCCAGCTATGGTTCCCATATAATGTAGTGTTTCTAGGGTGCCTTTTCAATGTAATTATGATATATGGTTGTCCATTTACACTGCTCACTATTAGGATAGAATATTTTGTATCTAGATGTCTGAAAAGTAAGGCATAATGTCACCTATTCGACTCGTACTGTACTTGCTGCACACAGCTACTGTATCCTCATTGTAAAGAAACTGAGATTGTTAATTTAAGTTTGCTTTCTTTTTCATAGACCAAGTGAAAACATGCTAATTCGAGTCAACAACGATGGAACATATTGCGCAAACTGGACGCCTGGCGCTGTTGGTCATTACACGATTCATGTTACCATAGATGGCATTGAAATAGGTACCTTGTTTACACTAGAAATACAAACGTATACAATTGTTTCTCAGATTCATGCATGTTCTGCTCTCTTCTTAAAGTATCTGCTGATGGATAACAGTTACTGTACCAAGGCATCTGTTAATCTCTTGATCTTGTGTGATTGAGGTTTTGGTGTGCAACTTAGAAAAAGTAACAATGTACGGTTGAAACAGTAGAAGGCAGTGAAAGTAATCATGTGAGCAGTAAAGTAAGAGAAAAGTGGTTAAATAGATAATACAACCTGCCTTATATTTATAAAGCAGACATCTAACATGAACAGTTTTCCATTACCAGGTAAGTAAATCCAAGGTTCCAAAGAGTTCAGTCACCAGTTGAGTGCCTCGGAAGGGTATGATGAAGTCTTAAAGTTCCCTTACACAAGGTTTGGCCAGAAAATAAGAAAATGTACGTTAAAAGCACACTTTTAAGAAAGTAGGCTTAGAGTAAAAGCAGGAATACACTGTAGGGTACATTCCCAGTCCACCCCTGTTACCCAGGGGGGACCCTAGACCAGTATTCCATCGACCATGGCCAGAAGCTGGTAGTGTTAGGGAGTAGACTTAATGCCTATGCAATCCCTATGGTGCAACAAGAGTGGTATGTAAACTGCCACCCCAAACTCTGATATCTGAAATAACCAACTAAACACCAACACGAGAATCTAGGAATTACTGCTGCTACAAAGGAAATGTCAGGATATCGGGAGAATCCTGGCCAGTAAACCAAAAAACCACAAAGGCTCTGAAGTAGGCATGGGAAAGCACAAGAGTCATGGACCCCCTGGAGAAGTCTATTCAGAAACCCAAGAAGGGGTGAAACCTAACTGTTTACCGCAATAGTCTATGGAAGAGAGTAATCAGTTGAAAGCAAGGACAAAAGCAGAGCCAGATGAGTAACCGCTACGAGAACATTGCATATAAGAAATGTGTAATGGATTTCTTCTTTTCACGGATTCCTCTATGATATCTATATCCCAGTGCTGTGGCTCTTTTTTTCACTAGCAGAGGGGACAGCATGGGTCTGTTTCGGCTCTCTGATGCCTCTGTGCACCCTGTAACCTGAATTCCTTTTTTTCTGTTAATTCTGCTTGCTTCAGGAACACTGCTCCATTTGAAGTTTATTACTCCTTGTTTCCTGTCATGCCAAATCTGCCCAAGACCTTGGGTTTTAAACCCTGCGTCCACTGCAGCTGTCGAATGTCTGTCTCTGATCCGTCTCTGATCCTTACAAAGTCTGCCTGTACTACCTTGGACACTGCCAGTCGATGCACCCCAAGGCACTTCGTGAGCAGGCGACCAAACTATTCACCTTTCTCCACAAAAAAAAGGGTGACAGGCGATCCTTTTCCAGGGTGCCGGGTGCAGAGCGTTGAACCGAAGAACAGCCACCGGTCCACAAGAGAAAAAAGAAGCAGCAGCACTTTGAGATCCCCGTTCCCCCTGTGGGTCTTCAAAATACCATTCTCCAAAGCGCTTCACATTATAACAACAAGATACATGGTAGTTTATAACAGTAGAAACAATTATAAAACATGAGTCAAACCAACAAAACAGTGACTAGAGCAATTAGCCTGTAAAGAAAACAACAGGTGAGTGTAATAGGAGAGGAAGAGAGGAAGTAGGTAGGGAGAGGTAAGTAGGGGAGAGACATGTGGGAGAGAGAAAGAGCGGTTTCAGGGTGGGGAATGGAGAAGAGATTTCAAGGAAGCACGGAAGGAGGAAAAGGTGGGGATGGAGCAGATATTGAGAGGTAGGGAGTTCCAATGTTCTTTCTCCTTGAAGAAAAGGCGTAATCGCTGTACAGGCTTTTGGGCCTGGCCACAGCTAAAATGGACATGGATCCGTCTCGGAGTCGCACCGCTCAGTCTTCATACATCGATCTTCCAGCCCCCACTCCTCTCTCCACAACGTTTAAAGCACTGAGGCTTCTCAGGCGGTATGTACCACTTCCTAGGGGCACGCTCATGGCTCCAATGGAAGACATTTATGACAAATAATGTGGCCCCACCCCCTTCAGGGTTGGAGTCCCCATTTCCTAGTTAGGATTTCGTTGAGGAATTTTATGAATTGGAAAGTGACCTAGTGGATCTTTCAGCTGGCTTGCAAGACACAAGTGATCTGGGAACTCCAGCAGAATTCCACATGCTCCCAGCTCCTATCCCGGGAAAGCTTCAGGCATTTTCCTTTCCAGGCTTTTCAATGCCTGATGGCTATGGTGGTGGAGCCTTTAAGGTTAACATCCCCTTGTAGACACATGGTGCAGTTTAAGTTAACCGACATTCTGGATGAAGTTATGCAAAGAGAGACTCTACCGCCCTTTAACCTGGCAGTTGACTTACAAGTCCTCGAATGATGTTTGAAACTGGCCTTGGTCTCCCCCAAGGTTGGCTAAATGGGTCACTGACATGGACTGTTGTATGGCCCTGGAGAACAGAATATACAATGCAACAAGCTGCCCTGGGAAATGGGAGACGATTTGGGGAAAATGGAATGCGGGAGGCTGCGGAGGGGGGAAGCTGACCTTTTTAATTGTGAACTCTTTGCGTTGCTTCTGGACGATTCATCTTTTCACAGTACTTCCCTTTGTCTATTGTTTGCTTGAATTTGGCAGTGTCATCCAATCGTGTTGCAATATTATGTTTTTTCCTATGTGTGGGGTTATTTTTATTTCTGTTTCTGTGCAAAATAATAAGTGTTTTTAATGTAAAGATTTAATCATCTTATTTATGTATCACCTTTGTAAATTTGGTATGTATTTTAAGTTGAAAGGTCTCGAATTTCTGTTCGCGACCCAAACAACTATAAAGAAAAAAAAGTGTTTTTAATTAAAAAAAGAAACCGGCCTCGGTCCCAAATGTGAACTGGCATCTGCAAAGAAACACATTAGTATTACTCCTACGTCCCGTCCCCTTTCTTCCATACTGCATGGGCGTCCCTTGCTAGGCATGGGAGATGGAACCTTTTTCACCAGAAAAAAACCTTCTTCCCCTTTAAATTTAGCTGCGTGTGCGGGGAGCGGCCCTGGGAGCATGCGCTTCTGACTACGCCCACTGGCGCCACTCCTCAGTTCCCTTTTCCGCATCGACGGGAACGGACCGATTTCACCAGCGCTCCTGGGTTTGGCTTCGGCCTTGTAATACCACGCGCTCTTCCCCGGATACTTTCCTTTGTCTTCTGTTTTTTATTCAATCAGGTACTCTGTCCTCTGGCGCCACGCTCCTCCCCGGCGCATGTCAATGTCAGCGGGCTTCAGCAGGTGTCCAGCCTGCAAAGGGCCCTTCCCTACGTCCGACCCCCACGCTCTTTTCCTCTTCTGCCTTGTGTCTGGCCACGGCTGGGATGGTTGTACCACGTGTGAAGCACTTACACTGCATGCTCTAAAGAACAGGTTAACTCAGTGGAGGGAGCTCTTTGAGAAGTCTCCTCCAGAGGACTTGAAGGACTTCGTCAGACACAAGTCAAGGCCCAAGGTAGGGCTGCTTTTTTCCATTGCACCCCGCAAGGGCGACTCCTTCCCAAGGAAATGCCATAGCCGGAAGAACCTTTCAGGTTCTCGCACCAGCACAGGTACCAAGGCTACTTCAGCTACCGGCCGCCAGGCCGAGGGGTCATTAGATCCTTCCAGGGACAGTGATGAGGGACCGCAAGGTTCTTTTACCGAGTGTACACCCGAGGGGCTATGCCCAAGTACCGGACAGATGTTGGAGGGCGCGCCTGTACGCAGCACTACCGGCGATGCGTCGGAGGGAAACGCACCTACCAGGCCCCGTCCTGAGGTGCAGGGTAGGTCACATGCTCCACCGCCAAGAGTCGTGGAGGAGGCGGGCCCAGCCAGGTAAGCACCATGACTTTGGTACTTGGCATGCAGCGCGACAAGATGATTGCCGCGCCAGACAAAATGGCTGCTCATCCGATACCGCCCTTTGGTGTGTAGCAGGTGGGGGAACGGGTTTCAAGATGGGACTGGTCTCAACCAGGTACGTGGCCTACAGCTCATCCATCAGCATCGCAGGGCAGATTAACCCTGCAACCGTCAAGACAGAGTAAGCTGCAGCCGTCTGCTACTCAGTCAATACCACCTGCCACCCCACTGGCCTGTGAGGACCGGATTTTTTTTAAGTTCCTCACACTCATGAGATCTCCTCAGATGGGGGCCATCCTTCGGGATGTGATCAGGGACATGCTCCCTCCTGCCCCTCCGCCTGCGCCAATAGTCATTCCTCCTATGGCTCCAGCGCCGCAGGCCCCCGTGCAACCCCTGCTGCCCTTGAAGGCTCCTTCGATTCCGGCTCTCCTGCCTCCCACAGTTCAGGCGGTTCCACACCAGCCTCTACAGCAGCCACTGGCTCTGGTTCCTACACTGCAGCCCTTGGCGCCTAGCACTCCTCCACCCACTCCGGACCAACCGGACACCCTGGTGGACACGGACGGGGAGGAGAACCTTGACCCACCGTCTTCAGCCAAGGCCTTCTATGAACGGCTTGCAGGTTTGGCAGAGTATTTTGGGCTTCTTCAACCTGAGGTCGAACAACTGGAGGCGGGGATCCTGGCTGAGGTCCTCACTCTACGCCCAGCGGCTAGAACAGCAATCCCGATGCAGAAGGACGCTGTCGCCTTGGCCAAAAAGGGATGGCTTAAACCCCATTCGGCCCAGCCCGTCAATCGGCGCCTTGACGCCAAGTATAGGCAATTGGAGGGGGATCCACTCTTGCTGTCGGCACACCCTCAAACACACTCTTCAGTGATTGGTACGGCGTCACTCTACTCCAAGCCTCAGTCGAACTCGGCCACCTCGTCCTCTGCGCTTCTAGGCAAGGAGGAGAAGATCTTGGAGGCTTATGGAAAGGTTTATTCCAACGCCTCACTGCACCTTTGTCAATCTAATTCGGATGCCATGCTGGCAGCCGTTAACCAGAGGCTTTGGCAGGAAATAGCTAACTTCCTTCCAGAACTTCCGGTGCAGAGCCATGCACGTTTCAAGGAAGGGCTGGCAGAAGCTAAATTGGTGGTGCAGGACATCATGGAGTCCACGTGGCTCACATTGACACCTCAGGCCAGGCCATCTGCATTGCCAGGGACATGAGAAGGACTGCCTGGCTACGGGCTACCAAGTTCAACCCGGACGTCCAGGAACGCGTATTGGACCTTCCATTCGAGGGTGGCAACCTCTTTCATTCCACCACCGATGAGCTAGATCAAAAGAAAAACAGTTCCCAAATTGCAAAGTCTTTATCCTCACGAAGGCCATGCCCAAGGCATACACCCAGTCGCATCAACGCTCCGAGAAGGGGCAGGCTTTCACCGGGTTCCGGGGCTTCCGAGAACGAAGGTCGAGACAGCCTGACCCTTCTCTGAGTCAGCACTGGTGCAAACAACAGAAGGGGGGGGGGGGCCAAGGGCTTTTTTCAGTCCCCCTCATCCGCACCAGCCTCAGAGGGAAAGAAGCCATGACATGCCCCTTCGGGTCCACGTGTTTCTGGTTGGGGGGCAGGCTCGCCCTTCACGCACAGTCTTGGCGTCAGAGGTTCGCGGACCCCTAGATCCTGTCCATGGTGTCCAGGGGGGTACCGTCTACCGATTCCTCCCTCTCCTCCCTCCTACCCTCCCGTCCACTCCCACAGATTGGGACAACTCCTCTGTTGGTGGAAATTCGATTGCTCGTAGAGAGCCAGGCAGTGGAAGAAGTCCCAGCCTCCCAGCAAGGCTTGGGCTTCTACTCCAGGATTTTCGCCATATAAAATAAGAACCAGGCTTTCAAGATGGTTACGCCAGCACTCATTGCTGAGACACTGTGCAGGGGACACTGGATGTGCTCCCTTGATCTGAAGGACGCATATTTACATGTCCCTATTTGGCAGCCTGATCACTCCTTGCTTCGGTGCAGGATCATGGGCTTCCATTTCCAGTACAAGGTTCTACCTTTCGGCCTCAACTCAGCCCCCAGGGTACTTACCAGACTTATGAATGCAGTGGCGGCCCTCCTCAGGGCCCAAGGCCACCATTTCTACCCGTACCTGGACGACTGGCTCATCAGGGCGAGATCTCCGGAGGCGGTTCACCACACTTCCTCCGCCCTTATGATCACACTCCACGAGCTGGGATTTTCTATAAACCTCAAGGAGTCTCAGCTGCAGCCTGCACAGAGCCTGACCTGTCTGGGCCTCATATGGGAAACAAGCTCCGAGAGGGTTTTCCCCTCAGAGGACAAGATCATGACCATCAAAAAGGCCGCAGGGCACTTCCTCAGCCGAGAGGTGACCTCGGCCTGGTGGTACCAGCATCTATTGGTTATCATGGCAGCGGTCCTATTGGCCGTACCGTACCCCACACGAGGCTCAAGATGAGGATATTACAGCTGCACTTTGCAGCCTCGTGGAATCAGGAGCCGGGCTCTTAAGAGGAGCTGGTCAGCATTCCTCTCTCTCTCCGCCCGGCCCTCACTTGGTGGTCCAGGCACTGCAACCTGCGGATGGGCAAGCCCTTCCAGCAGGCAGCACCTCAATTCACCATCACTACGGATTCCTCCCTGGAAGGCTGGATCACTACTTTGGACAACCCCACTGTCCATGGAGTCTGGTCCCTTCAGGAGCAGGAGGCTCATATCAGCTGGCTGGGGCTGAAGGCTGTCTGGCACGCTCTCAAGGCTTACCTTCCGCTTATTTGTGGCAAGGTGGTCTTCATTCAAACGGACAACTCCACCAGCATGTATTACATCAACAAGCAGGGTGACACCAGGTCCCCTCCGCTGTTCAGTCTAACGGTCAGCAGTTGGGAATGGGCCCTGGAGAACAACATCTACCCGAGTGCCATCCATCTCCCGGGGCAGTCTAACCTGGAGGTGGACAGGCTCAGCAGACTGGGAGTTGACGATTACGAATGGCAATTGAACGATCAAGTCCTGCTCGGGATCTTCAGCAGACGGGGACATAGTCAGGTGGGTCGCTTTGCCAACTGGTCCAACAGGAGGTGCCCACAGTTTGCGTCCTGGCAGGGGCAGGGCCCGACTCTCTGGGCGATGCCTTCCAGATTCAGTGCAACAGCATGACCGCATATGCATTTCCTCCCACACCTCTGGTTCACAGGGTGATCTGCAAGATAAGAGAAATGTGTCACCTCTGCATAATTCTGATAGCTCTGTGGTGGCCGACAAGACCCCAATCTCCTCAGCCTCTTGGACAGGCTGCCCATTCACCTGCTGCGGGGCCCAGCACAGCTTCTCTCGCCTAAGGGGGGCAGGGTCATCCACCTCGCTCCACTGAAGTTAGCCCTTGCAGCTGACCAAGTCACGATGAAGCATCTGAGCCAGTCACATGTTAACCTTGACATCATTCAGGGCGCTAGGATCAAGGCTACTAGGAGCCAGTACAAAAGTAAATGGAGTAGGTTCTGTCATTGGGCTGACTCCAAGGAGGTCGACCCCCTTACTTGCATGTTGGACGATGTGCTTGCCTTCTCGGCTCACCTCGCACACTCAGGGGTGCAAATAGACACATGCTGCACTGACTTGGCAGCCATAGGAGTATACAGGAACTCTGAGGAGGAAGTCTTCTCCTTGTCCAACATGGTGGTTAAACGATATCTGGCGGGCCTCACCAGGCTCTATCCGCCCATCAAGAAGCCACACCCGCGTAGTTGGACCTCAATGTAGTGTTCGGCGTACTAGCGTACAAACCATTCGAACCAATGGCGTCCGCGGAAATCAGACTGGTCACCATTCAAACAGCCCTGTTGGTGGGTTCTTACATTTGCACGTAGGGTCAGCGAGATCCAGGCACTGGAAGCGTCAGAACCCTCCACTGCTTTTCACAGAGAAAGGTAGTCCTGAGAACACAGAGCCAAGGCCACAGCTGTCGCAATCCAGAGACCGGTTCCGTGGCAGGTCATCAGCAGGACGGCCACCTGGGCCATCCCTTCGGCTTTCTGTAAGTACTACTGTTTGGACGCCGGCTCCAAGTCACACGCAGCTTTGGGACAGGCGGTTCTAAGGAACTTGTTTTCTTGGGGAGGGTCACCTCTCCACCCTGCGGCTACATTCAGTTGTAATCGCCCATGCAGCATGGAGGAAACGGGATGGGACATAGGAGTAATTAATAGTTTAGTCATCATAGTGACTAATATACTCCTAGTCCCCTTTCCTCCATACGTCCCACCATCCTACCCCCTATTAATACTGGTGTCATTAGGCAATGTTAATATTTTCAATGCGTCAATGGGGACTGAAGTGGCGCCGGTGGGCGGAGTCAAGGGAACATATGCTCTCAGGGCTGCGCCCCCGCGCGCCTCTAAATTTAAAGGGGAAGAAAGTTTTTTTTCTGGTGAAAAAGGTTCTATCTCCCGTCCCTAGCGAGGGACGCCCATGCAGTATGGAGGAAAGGGGACTATGGACTAGGAGTACGTTAGTCACTATGGTGAGTAGCTATTAATTTATTTGTTATTACGCAACACATGCCCCTAGGCCTCAGGGGGCACACATTACAAATGTGATCAAGAGGCCAAACACTCAAATAATAGAGGACAAGAAGACAGTAAGATCAGATCTCTTCAGACAAGTCTCGGGTTGTACAGGTGATTTTTGATGGAACTTTTAAACTCAATAAGGGACAAAGATGTCCTCAGAGATGAACATTCCAATACTTTGGTGCTTGCTTGTGCCATCAAATTTCATAAACTGAAAGCGTGGTTGCAAAAGCTCATGGTTATCACTGCAACGCCATTTACACCTGGGTTGGGTTAATCAACAACCAGTCGCTTGGTCAAGTATTGTGGAGCAATAGATGCCCAACATTTGTACATTAATTACTACAATTTGAGTGATCCTGTGCTACCCCGATAGCCATGTAGATCCTGTCTAGATGGAGTCACATGATGTTTTAATAGGCCATGAATGGCTCTCACCGCACCATTTTGTGCGGTTTGAAGCAAGTGTAAATTGGCTTGAGATATTCCAATTGAGAGACTATTGCAATTGTGGAGTCTAGTATTAACCAAGGCAGTGGCTAAGAGAGATATATTTCCAATGGATAAATAAGGCCTTATTTGATGCAATAATTTAGGGACATAGCCACAAGAAGAGTGGATGTAAGAGACCTGTTTCATGGACAGCTCAGTGTCCAAATACACACCAAGCGTCTTGACATGTCTAACCATCGGAATCTTGCTGCCCATGATAGTAAAGCACTTGAAGAGAGGGTCCAGTTTTGTCAGTCGGGGGCCCGAGGCAGTGATGAGCAGCTCTGTCTTCTCATTTTTGAGGGCAAAAGAATTCATGGCCATCCAAGATTGGATGGTAATACACACCCCATTCAAGGCCTCAGTGTCTTGTGCATAATTACTGTATTTGCATGCTTCCCCAGAAAGCCTAGATCCCAGGCAGCCACAGCAAACCGAAGACAGCGAGAGCAAGAGACTAGATACCTGGTGAAGAAATGTTTTTGCTTCTGACAGCCTGGACTTGAGGTCCATCAACATTCGCCTTGGTTGAATTCTCTTTTGGTATTTGGTCCACCATCTCAGATGCTGAATGGCACCTTGTTGCAGGTGATCTGAGGGAGAGCTTTGAAGCCGTGGTAAAGGACGGCAAGGAGGTTTTGCGTCCGATCCTTTAATTGGGCCTGGATACTGCTTGCCTAACTGTGTGGCTAGGACGATGGCCACAGGAACAGTGTTTAGAAGGTTCTTGTGGTTGGGAACCTCTGGTTTTGCCTCTGATGCCCAAGCCAAAATGCTGACCATGCCGTTGGGAAGCAATTTGTTGAGGACAAAAGCTGATGAATCCCACTAAAGGCTCAAACTTCCAAAGCGGTTGGCAAGTCTCTCTCTCTTCGCCACCTACGCCCACATGGGCAAAGGACAAGCTCCCTCTGACATGCAAGTGCAATGCTGTCCAACTAGAGACTGGGGCATAGGTGCCCCTAGAGGAGGATTTTCAGCCCCCACTGTGCCCTCTGCAGCCCCAGGTGCGAAGCTTCTTTGAAACTAACTCCCACCACTCTTCCTGTAGGGGCATGATTTACAGCACCTGGGCCATGCATGTCATTAACCAGGGGTATTGTCTCCCATGTGCCCTCCAGACCATCCCCCTGCCAATCAATGCTTGCCTCCCGGCCCCCTCCTGCTTTGAGGATTGTCTGCTTTTAGCAAAAGACGCCATAGATCTGCAATGTCGCTCGGAACGTAGAAAGGACTGGTACTCCAATTATTTTCTATTTCTGAAGGACAGGGGTTTATGTCCCAGTCTAGATCCGTGGCTCTTCAATCTGTACTTGCACAAGAACAAGTTCAAGATGGTTACTCGGGCTCAGATCCTTCACAGCCCTGACCTGCAAGATTTGCTAGTCTTACTGGAGCTCAAGGGTGCCTATTTGCATGTGCCTATCCCCAGAAGGCCCAGGAAGTAACTTGTATTCACAGTGGAACACTACCACTTCCAATTCTAAGTCCTGCCGTTGGTCCATCCAAGCTGCTGGAAGTGGTAGCGACTCGCCTCAGAAGAGAAGACATTCATGTCTTCCCCATCTGGGAGACTGGCTCGACCGAGCTCGCTCTGCAAACCAGGTGGCTGCACATCTGTTCTGCTTGTGCAGCCTATTGCACAGTTTGGTCTCCTCCCTGAACTTCAAGTTGTTTCAGGTTTTCGCCCTTTGTCCCTCTGATTTATCGAGGCAATCTTGATGGGAAGGGCCTTCCCGCCCAAGGCTCGAATGGTGAATATCATGGTCCATGTCGTACATTTTCAGACGAGGGTTCAGGCCTCCGCTTTCCCCTACCTGATGGGTCTCGTAGCCTTATGCATTTTTGTAGTGCCAGAGACTCAGCTGCGCAGTAGCTCTCTTCAGTGGCTTCTCAGTTGACAACGGTATCCATTTCAGCGATGTACCTCACATCAAGTCCCAAGGGAAAGTATCCAGAAACCTGGATTGGTGGTCATTATGAGACAACCTATTGAAGGGGACCCGTTTTCAACAACCCCAGCCCCAACTGGCACTTTTCACCCATGTGTCCTTTAAAGGCTGGGGCGCTCACCTGCAAATCGTGTCGGTGAGCGACCTTGGGTCTTTATCAGAATGTTGAGAATACAGTTTCTGAAATTGAGCGTAATCAGGCTGGCCCTGATCACCTACCTTCCTTCAGTACGGGGCAAGCCTATGCTGATCCTGATGGGTAATGCACTACTTCAGCAAATGATGTGTTGTGGTGTTCTTGCCTTTGTGCACTGTGGTTCTGGGGAACTATGTCTGACAGCTCAACTGTACAGGAAGGAAAACGTCATTGCGGATGCCATGAGTATCCAGAATTTGGCTACTGACAAGTGGGAGCTCGATCAGGAAGTTCTGGTGGAGATTTTCTGCCGTTGGGGGGACTCCTCAGAATGGCCTCTTTGCTTTCAGTCCAAACAGGAAGTACAGTAGTTCTGTTCCTGTGAAATTCCTCGACGGGGTGCTCTGGGGGAAGAAAATGAAAGTCGAGTGGACTTTCAACCTTTTCTATGATTTCTGCCGATCCCGGTCATTCTGCTGGCTCTTAGGAGACTGCACCTGTTCAGGTCCACAATCTTGATCACTCCAGGCTGGGCCCAGAAAACATGGTACCCCGAGTTACTGGACAAGTCCATCTGCCCTCTCTGGCACCTTCTGCAGACAGCGAATGTGCCCTCTCATTCGGGAGAACATGTCCTCCACCCGAACCTCAACAATCTGATCCTTAATGCCTGGCTGCTGAAATGTTGAGGTAGAAGGAGTGGGATTTGTCAGAAGATCTCTTGGATGTGCTCCTCTCTGCCCAACGACCCAAAACCAAATCCATTTATACCTGCACGTGTTTTACATTTTTGGCTTGTTGCCAGGAGAAGAATCGGGACCCCCTATTACTTGCTCTTTTTGGGATTACGGGTCTGCAGATTGGTGCTGTGAAGGGGTTTCTTGCTGCTAATTCATGTAAAATGAGTCCTGCAAATTCTGCAGATGTGTAATCTCATGCCCCATGCCAATTTGTTTTTTCCACTTGGGATTAGAGTTTAGTGTTAATATTTCTTATAGGCGCTCTGTTTGAGCCCCTCCATTCTTGTACAAGATTGCTCATTGTTTATTTATCATGCGCTTATACACAAGTGTATCAAAGCGCTACCATGCATGGGAGGGGAAGACCTAGGGAAGACACGACAAACGATGCATGGGTACATTCAGATCATGCAGGTGAACAGAAACAGGAAGTGCGTGGGGGGTGCAGTAGGGAGCAGGTGCGCTCAGTCCCATCAGAACATGGGTTAATTGCAGAGACATACCACTCTCATTAGTTGTAACCAAAGTGCAGTAGTGCTGCAGCAAGTGCAAGGCCCGGGAGCAAGTGCAGGAGACTGGCGAGGAAAGCTTGGGACCTGTGTGGGTCTGAAAGTACACCAGGCAGCCAGTCGGCAACGCTGAGCAGAAGAAGAGGCGAGAGAGCAGAAAGAGGTGGTTAGCAGGGGAGAGGGAGAGAGGGAGAGAGGAGGAGGAGGAGGTGAAGAGGATAGTCTTCAGGAGTTTCCGGAACCTAAGGACATCTGGCTCAAGACAGAGAGAGGCAGGGTGGATGTTCCAGAGGGAGGCATCTGCAGTGGATAAAGATCCCCCCCCCCCCCAAGTTTCTGCATGGAGAAGCGGCTCACCTGCAGAGAGTTGGAGGAAGACAAGCGGAGGGCTCGGGAAGGAGAGTATTTAGGAAGAGAGGGTTGTAGATAGTGGGCCCAGGCCCCAGAAAGCCTGGTGGACAATTCAAAGGGTCTTGAACCTAATCCTTGTAGCCAAGGGGAGCCAGTGAAGGGATTTCAGCGCCGCAGAGATGTGGTCCCTGGGCTTGAGGCCAAAGATATTCATATGTTATTTCTAACGCGCTCCTACACAAGTGTGTCAGAGTGCGACAAGGCAAGGGAGGGAGACACGGGAGAACAAAACAACCATCTTACTAGGCCCAGTGACATTGAGAATGCACAAGTGCACGGGAGAGGGGGAGGGGAAAAGTGCATGGAAGGGGGGGAGAAGTGTAAAGTGCGGAGCAAAGGAGAAACAGATCAATAATAATAAATAAATAAATAATAACAGCAACAAAGAGTGGTAGTGCAGCCAGAAATTGGCAAGTGCTGGCTTTAAGGCAGCAGACAGTGTAGGTCTGATAAGTGCAGGAAGAAAAAGGGGAGCAACTGTATGGGTACATATTCATACCCCAGTGCAAGGGGTGGCCCGGAGGCAGTGCGGGAGGGTGGCAGGGTGAGCAGGTACCTGGGCCAGGAGGACAGAGGGCGGCCTGGTGCACGGTGCCAAGAGAGAACAGATCAGCAGGGGAGAGGGGGAGCGAAGGAGCAAAGGTAGAAGCAAAGAGGAAGGTCTTGAGGTGCTTCTGGAACCGGAGATGGTTCTCCTCAAGTTTTAGAGTGGCAGGGAGGCTGTTCCAGAGGGATTCCCCAGCCGAAGTTCTACCCCAGCTCGTTTCTTTGAAAAACGACTGACCCTGAGGGAGTTGGAGGTAGAGGAGCGAAGAGCTCGAGAGGGGTGGTATTTGCGGAGGGATAGCTGAAGGTATTTTGGACCCAGGCCCCAGAAAGCCTTGTGGACAATGCAGAGGGTTTTGAAAGTAATCATTGCATCCACTGGAGAGATTTCAGACCTGGAGAGATACGATCCCAGTGCTTGAGGCCAAGGACAAGTCTTGCAGTCCTGTTCTGGATTAGTTGCAGAGGGCTTTGAGCTGAGGCAGGTAGATTTAGAAAGTGGCTGTTAGAATAGTCCAACCTAGAGAGAACCAGAGCTTGGGAGACCATGAGCTTCTGAGGAAAGGCTGAGTACCTCTGAGGAGCTGCAGTAGGAAGTTTGACTTTTTAGAGACGTCAGAGATGTGGGCGGAGAAGGAAAGTGTGGAGTCAAAGATGACCCTGAGGTTCTTAGCCTCGCAGGTGGGGGTAGGAGGAGGGCCAAGGGAGGTCGGCCAGAGAGTGAGGGGAAAGGATGGTGAAGGAGTGCCGCTGAGAAGGATCTCCGTCTTGCTGGCATTCAGACAAAGATCATTGGCGGCACACCAATCTTGAATGGCAGTTAGGCAATCAGAGATGAGAGAGGGAGAGGAGGTGGCTGAGGGCAGCCTGAAAATGAGTTGTCGTCAGCAAAGCACTGGAAATTTGAGCAGAAAATAGCAATGCAGTGGGTGAGAGTTGCCAGGTATTGGTTGAAAAGCCAGAGCGAGAGGTTCGACAGCTGGGGAACATCACAGGTAGAGAGGAAGATAGATGATAGGAAGGACCCAAGTTGGATCTGGGAGGGTCGATCAGAGAGGAAAGAGGTCAGCTAGGCCAGAGCCTGATCAGTGATACCCAGGTTATCACGGAGACGGTTGAGCAGGATGGCATGGTTGACTGTGTCAAAGGCAGAAGAGAGATCGAGGAGGATGTGGACCGAGGGAATGTTAGATTCAAGGTTGGAGAGCAAATCTTCACGGATGTTCAGGAGAGCAGTTTCTGTGCTTCTGGCAGCTCTGAAGCCAGATAAGACTTGCGATTCTGTTCTGGATGAGTTGAAGAGAACGAAGGGTAGATGAGGGCAGGTTGAGAAAGAGGCTGTTGCAGTAGTCCAGCCTAGAGAGGACCAGAGCTCTGGAAACGATGAGCTTCCACAGGGAAAGTGAGAAAAGGTAGAATACCTCTAAGAAGGTGCAGTTGGTAGTGGTACTTTTTAGAGATGTCCTCAATTTGAGACGAGAAGGAGAGAGTGGAGTCAAAGATGAACCCCAGATGTTTTGTCTCGATAGGTGTAGGCGCAGGGCCAAGGGAGGCCGACCAGAGAGAAAGAGGAAAGGCGGGAGCAGGGGTCCCGATTAGGACAATCTCTGTCTTACTGGCATTGAGGCAGAGGTCGTTTGCAGCACACCACGACTGAATTGCGGACAGTCTGGTTTGAGTGAGGAAGAGGCAGAGGCCGAGGATAGCCTGAAGGAGAGATGCTTGTCATCCGCATAAGACTGAAGGTGAAGGTGGCTATCCTATGGGCCAGTGGGGCCATGTAGCCATTGAAGAACCAAGGGGATAGATTAGATCCCCTGCACGTAGAGAGAGTGATGGGGGAGAGGAAGGACTCCAATTCCACCTGGGATGGGCGGTCATAGAGAAAGGTTGTTAGCCATGCCAGGGCCTGATCAGTGATGGCCAGGGTATCAGGGAGACGTGTGATCAGGGTGTTGTGGTTCACTGTATCAAAGGCAGAGGAGAGGTCGAGTAGAATGAGGACAGAGGGAGTGTTAAAATCAAGATTTGAGTGCAGATCTTCACAGGTGTTGAGAAGAGCAGTTTCTGTGCCTCTGGATGCTCTGAAGCCAGACTTGTGCTCATGGAAGCAACCAGCAGATTCAGAGTGGAGGGTAAGCTCAGAAATAGCCAACTTCTCCATGAGTTTGACCAGGAAAGGAGTGATGGAGATCGGGCGATAGTTTGCCGGAATGGAATGGAAGCGTCCGCAGAGGGTTTTCTGATTGGAGGGTGCACAAGGGAGTGCTTAAGAGAAGTGGGGAAAACTCCATTGGTGAAGGAGAGGTTGCAGAGTTCGGCCAAGGCTGGGGCGAGAGAGTCAATGTTGTCCATGATGGTTTTGGACCGACAGGGGTACACCTATTCGGAGGAGGCTTTCATAGACCGGACTTTTCTAGTGACCTCCTCAGGTGTGACAGGGGAGAGAGAAGAGAGAAGAAGGGGAAGGGGTTGGTTGTGGCCAAAGGCGGTACAAGAGATGTTGGTGCATGAGGTGGTGAGGAAGAGGGAGAGGATATGATATCCTGTGTTTTTGAGGTGAAGTGTGCAGCCAGGGCCGAGCAAAGGGCCTGGGTGGGTGCAATGGTGGAGGAGGATGCGGTAGGATTGGCTAGTTCCTTGCAGACTTTGAAAAGTTTGGCTGTGTTATTGGATGCCGCGGAGATGCAGGCTTGAATAAAGACACTTTTCTTGGAGCGGATGCAGTCTCTATACTGCCTTTGAAGGAAGCAGCAGGCCAGTTTGTCAGAGGGTGTGCCTGAGGAATCCAATTTCTGTTTGGTTGCTCTGCACTTGCGTTTGAGGGCAGCCAGTTCACAGTCGTACCAAGAGTTGCACTTTTTGGTAGGCTTCAGTCGTACCCCCATGACATGGGCAAGTATATCGAGAGTGTTGGAAATGGAGAGGTTAAAGTTAGAGAGCGCTGTGTCAGGGTGGGAGTCAGCCGCAGGAGTGGAACAAGCAGAGTAGGTAGAGGCAAAGGCAACTACTGACACTCTTCATGGGTCGGATGACCTTGTAAATGGGAGGCAGTGCCGGTCTTGCCGATTCAAGAGGAGAAGAGAGCTTCAAGTGAAAAGAGAGGAGAAAGTGATCAGTCTAGGAGAGAGAAGTAGTGACGGGGATAGAGGAATGTCAGTTGATATGAGAGAATCCAAGGTGCGGCCAGCGGTGTGCGCTAGGCCAGAGGGTAAAATCGAGAGAGAGAGTCGCAAAGATTGTGGAAAGGTCCTGAAGAATGAGGTCAGTCGAGATGGATGTTAAGATCATCCAGTAGGAGGAGTTGAGAAGAGGAGGAAAGGAGGGAGGAGGCCAGGTCAGCCCATTTCGAAAGGAAGAGAGAGAGCTGACCAGGTGGCCGATAGATGGCCAGCTGGAGTGAAGAGCTAGGAGAGAGGGTGAGCCTGCAGACCAGGCACTCAAAGGATGAGTAGGCCTGAGTGGGAATGACAGTCACAGGGATCCACTCGGGGATCCACTCAGGGAAGATCATTCCCCCCCCGCACCTCCCTCCACCTCCCTGAGAGAGTATCTTGTAGCCTTCTGGGTGAAATGTGTCAAAACTCGTGACAGAGCTATCCATGAATCAAGTTTCAGTGAGTGCAAGAACAGCAAGATCCAGGAGTTCAAGGAGGTTGCAGATGTCATAGGAGTGTTTGACAGCTGAGCGAGTGTTAAGCGTGGCAATGTGGAGCAGATTGCCGTCTGTGAAAGACTTACAGGGGGAGTAGGGGACAGTGGGAGTAACATCACAGAGAGACAATGGGAACGGAGGGGGTGAGGGAACATATAGCAGACTAGACCGAGAACAGAGGGGGTGGACATGTCAATACATTATCATGAAAATCAGGATGTGCACACAGCTAAACAGCGATTTTCATTTTTTGCAATTGTTTTTAAGTCAACAGGTATATCAGCAGGACAGTACAGGGGTGTAGCAGTGGAGGCGAAAGTCCAGTAAGACGTGGGTGTAATAGTATGGTGTTGTGAAACAAAAGAGATGAAGTGTCTTCTGAAGAGAGTTATGGAGAATGTCAGGAGAGGCTCTGAGTAAAGAGGAAGATGCAGGCAGCATAGAAATGGTCCACAATTATGTGATTGCTGAGGCGGCGATCACATAGCCCATGTGCTCAAGGATAGGGTCCCAGGTGCATACTGAGGGGTTCCAAAAGTGGAGGGGACCACAACACCCATCCAGGACCGGACAGGAAAAGAATTGAGCCTTAGGAGTGGGGCCTTGGGAGGGGGGCCGGCATTTGCCTGCCAGCTAGTCCCGATTGGCTAGGTCACAGAAATTAAGGCCAACCAGTAAGAGTCCTTCTCGGCACCCTGGCACTCCTTAGGTAATTTTTCTGGTTGCCATCACTTCCTCTATACTGGTTAGTGAGTCCCAGGCAGTGCTGGTTAAATCTCCCTGTTAGGCAAGATTGTATGCAGTACCCTTTGGGTGCACTACAACAACCCTGACCTCTTGGCAATAGGAACCCAACCTTTGGTATATGTCTGTACTACACAGGTTGGTAGCGTGATTGAGCAGTGAGGCTCATCTCAAGAGGTTTCAATGTGAGCTGTAGAGGAGTTACCCAAGGATTCACAGTGACAAGTATTCAAATAAACACTTACACACCAGGTTTCTTGATTAAACACTTATTATTTTATTTAAGTCAGTTTGAATAAGCCTTCTTCAGAATGGGCAATATAATAGTAATACACAAATGCACTCCAAAATACAACCTGCTTAATATTTCTAAATCAGCAAGTACACCTTTGGGATGGCACACAGGCACTTCCTACACCCCCAGTTGACTTTAGTATCTAGGACACTGTGGACATTATATATCACTGTTTGCATTTAGAATCAGACTTAAGAGTTTGTCAAAGAAAAAGGTTATTAGAACAGAACAAGAGATCTCACAAATATTCTTAAGCAGGTAAGTACCCCCCCCGCCCCCCTCACCATTCAAAGTTAGTTAACCCCTTCCTGGGAAGAAGACCAAACACAATGTCTGAGGTAAGAAGAGTCATTCAGGGAGCCAGGCTAGGCCAAAGACAATTGGGGAAAGGTCTAGGTGAGCTGAAGTACTTCACTTCTCAGAGGTAGGTAAAAAGTCTTGCACAGTTTTTTATAAGGCTTTGTAGAAAAGAAGAAATCAAAATAGGACCACAAGCTGTTTAGACTTGTGAAGTAAAGAAGCTGGTAGCAACTCTACAGAGCAACCAAGACAAGTCTCAGCAGAGAGCAAGTAAGGTTACAACAAGAGGTAAGTTCTCTTAGACTGTACGGTACCTTTGATTAGAAGAAAAGGGCTTTGGCTGGCTTCTGTTCCTGTGCTGCTCTGCAGATTCCGTGTTCCTGAGGCCTCAGTGGTGGGGACAAGAGGGAGGACGTCTGGAGGACTTCTGCACTGCAACGGGACAGTCGGCGACAGAAAATGACCAACTTCTATTCAGTGGCACTTTGCGGTTTCAGATCCTCGCGTCTAAGCGAATAGCAACACCGCGGACGCTTGGCTGTTGAGATGGACTTACCTTGCATCTGGGGTCCAGCACTCTGTTGAGGTGGCTCAGGCTCAGTCAGTCCTGCTTTCTGGGAGTCCGGAGAATCTTCCTTGAGCTCTTCGCCAACTTAAAAGCAACACACACAATCTGTTGTTCCTCTCCCTGGCTATTCAGTTCCAGCAGCAACTGCAGTGGAATTTCAACCAGCTCCGAGAGGATGTCCAGGTGGCTTACTTTGGAGTTGATTGGTCCCACCAGCTCAAGGGGAGAAATTGTCCTAATAGGGCTTATCTAGTTGAAACGAACAAGTTCTCCATGGAAAAGGAAATCATTTGTGGAGTTCCTCAAGACGCAAGCATGTCATCGCTACTTTTTTACATCTACTTGAGATACCTATGCCTCGTCCTCGATTACATCAATGCGTTCTTTACCAACTACGCTGACGATACGCACTGGTGATCGAGCTAAGCGGCGACTATCAGAAAGATAGTGGCCAGCTCACATCTATCTACAATAACGTGGAACTTTGGATGGACTCCAATTGGATGTGCCTGAATGGACAAAAAAACGAGTTTATTATCTTCGGATCCCCTTCAGTCACAGCCAAACTATCCACCTTGTATAAATCCTTTTAAAATAAAAGATACACAGATTCAGGTCCTAAGTAAAGTTAAAACCCTGGGTATGATGCTTGAAGCCTCATTGGGCACAAACGCGCAGGCACAATATATTAAAAAAACTGTGCTTATCACCTCAGGCTACTAAAATCCATCCAGCCATATATATCCGAGGAAAACAGTGCCACCATTGCCAGAGCCACCATATTGTCCCGTTTGGACTATGGCAGTGCCCTGATCCTGAGTGCTTCTAAGAAGTGCACACACAGCTACCAGGTTGTCCAGAATAACGCGGTAAGGATTGTGAGGCAAAAAACCAAATCCCAGCACATCAGTGACTCCAGAAGAGAGCTACACTGGTTGAAAATAGAGGATAGGGTCCATTTCAAGGCCTTAACAATCGTGCATAAATGTATCCATGGAAAAGCCCCGGCTTACTTGAAATCCAGGATTCACTCCTATGTGCCAGGCAGAACACTAAGATCTACCCACCTCGGTAAAATCACAGTTGCTCCGCATAAACTTAAATGTGGTCTTGGCAGATCCTTCCCTATACTGGCAGCCGGCATTTGGGAAAAATC
Organism: Ambystoma mexicanum; assembly: GCF_040938575.1. Classification (NCBI taxonomy): domain Eukaryota; kingdom Metazoa; phylum Chordata; class Amphibia; order Caudata; family Ambystomatidae; genus Ambystoma; species Ambystoma mexicanum. The sequence continues at coordinate 302,698,562 of NC_090941.1, forward strand.
TCCCCACTCATACTCGATTGGAAACCAACTATTTGAGTTTCTGCAAGCAAGTGAAGACCTTCTGTTTTAAATAATCTCCCTGTCTAACCTACCTTTTAGGCCCTCTGCTCACTTGTTTGTCTGTCGCGTCTTTCTAAGCACTGTCCATTTGTAAATGTGTCCATATCTCTGCGGCCGAGGCCTGCGGGCTACCGGCGCATTATAAATTAAAATAAATAAATAAAAATTCAGGCTGGTGCTGTGATGCTCCGCCTTTGGGGTCGAGCTCCCAGCGACAACCCACCCCCGTCCCCCTTTGTCTCTGCGCCGAAGCACCTCTGGAGTATGCCCCGCTTCCTATGGGCAATGTCAAATGGAAATTTGTCGAGGAAGGTGATCCTACCCTATTTGGGCTAGAACCCCTTTTCCTCAGAGAAATGAGACACTTTCCGGAGGAATTCTATGGCGGGGGGCGTATATCGTGTATCTGGCCTCCAACATTCAGTAGGCCGGTGGCATCAACCCTTCCCTGATCTGGACATCCTCCCAGCATTGACTCCAGGTAGGCCTCAGAGCAGAGAGACCACAGAGAGCTGCAACTATAGGAGGAGGATGTAGGTGATTTCACTGAATCCATGTTTTCGAAAGAGTGAAGAACCAAATTAATATTTTTTATAATTGTGGGGGAAACCCTCCCACCCCCCTTGCCTCCCCTTCCTTCCCCCTACCTTTTATTAATATTCCTTACCCCAGCACCACATATATTTTATTTAACCAATTTTTTTTTTCATTAAAGAAATTAAACAATTTGGTCACTTCTTCCTCAAACATTGGATTCGGTCACTTCTACGGTACCACAGCTGTAGATCAATTTATTGGTGTATGCTGTGGAAGTCTCCAAACTGCTGACTTGTTTTTTAAGGGACAGTGTTGAGTCCAGATAGACTTCCAGTGTCTTTATTTCTTTGGATACTTTAATGGCGTTACCATCGATGTCAAAAGATGAGTACATGGGGTCGAGTTTATTCAAATGTGCCTGAGTGCCCACGATCATTAGCTCGGTCTTATCATCATTAAGACAAACTATTGGTGGCCATCCATGCTTGGATTTCAAGATGGATGTTGTTCAGTAGTTTAGAGTCTTGGTCATAGCAGCCAGTCAGGGGGATGAGGACTCGGGTGTAATCCACGTAGTTGGTGTAGATGACACCCAGATTGTCCAAGCGATCGAATAACAACTTTGTAAATATATTGTATAGTATAGGTGACACGCATGAGCCTTGAACTCCAAAGAGTGTGGGAGTCGGGTCTGCAGAGTCTGAAGGAGAGAAGAGACTGGTGGTCCGATTTGAGAGAAAGGAATTGACCCACTCGGATGCATTTGAGGAGAATGCTGCAGCTGAGGTGAGATGCTTTGTGAGAATTTGGTGGACAATGAGGTCAAAGGCTGCCGATAAGTCTAGGAGTAGGAGGATCGCTAGCTTGCCTTTCGTCCTTAGCCTCGTCCATTTGGCTCTTTAGATCAAGGAGAGCTGTCTCAGTGCTGTGTCTGGGCCTAAAGCCCGATTGTGGCCTAAAAGTTCATTTTCCTCTAAATGTTTCTGAATTTGCAAGTAGGCCACCGGGTCCAGAATTTGTAGAAGGAATGGGACGGTGGTGATGGGCCTATAGTTTGTGCGGATGTTTGGATCAAGGTTGTTTTCTTTTTTTGTTTTTTTTTTTGTTTAGGAGGGGCATCACCTAGGCTTCCTTGAGGTTGTTTGATTAGAAGAGAAAGAAGAATTTATCAAGGTGGTGATAAAGGGGGCTAAGTTTTTTGCTCCTTCCTTGATGATGGAGGCTGGGTAGATGTCCCCCTGACAATGAGAGGGATTTATACTTATTATGATATCCTCTACTTCCTTTGGAGTTACTTGCGAGAACGCGAAGGGGGTACAAAGGTGTATATTGTTTGCAAGGGCCGGTGAGGAGTGGGAGCCGTTTGGGAGACTAGCCTTTCTGGATGCAATCTTATTTGTAGTAGGGTGATTTTGCTACAGTCCTGAGAGGGAGGTGCTGGGGATTCTAGCTCTTTTAGGATACTGAAGAGCTCTTTAGTACTTGATTTAGCGTTGTGGATTCTGGAGTTATAGGCTTCTTTTTTTGCAGAGAGGATAGCAGCTTTATAGGTTGTGGAAGCTGACGTCAATGCAGTTTTGTTGGTGTTGGTAGGCGATTTCCGCAGGTGGATTCCGCTGATATTTTGCTGTTTCTAAGGATTTTTAGTTCTTAGGTGAACCACTTATTGAGGTGTGCGATGGGTTTAGCTTTTCTAAGTTTAAGCGGTGCCGCAATATCTAATGCTGATTTCAGTGTGTCGTTGTAAAGGTCTACCAGTTTGTTTGGGTCCAGGCTCTTGTACTTCCACTCGTCGAGAATGTTGTTGAGGGGCTGGAGGCTATCAATGGAGATATTGCGACAGTTTCTAGATAGAGAAGTGGGCAAGAAAACAGGATAAGGTGATGATCCGACCAGGCTACCGGGTCGTTTTGGAGAATGGTGATGGAACAGTTGAGGTCTGACACCCAGTCCAATATGCGACCTTAGGAATGAGTCAGTGTTGTGACTCTGTTTGAAGCCTAATTGTGTGATAGTGCATGAGCGTCATGGGGTTTTGGAGGCCAAGGTTAAGGTCTCCTAAAAGGATAGTTTGGGATCCGAGTTTGGTGTTGGTAGATAGGAGGTTTGTGATGTCTTCCTCAAAGGAGGGAGAGGGGCCAGAGGGCCTATAGATTAGGTGCATGAGTATCGTTTGGGTGGCCGACCGTGCCAGTTTCACCGATAAGATCTCTACAGAGGGGAAGTTGGTGAGGGGTGTGGGTCTGAAGGCCAGGTGGGTTTTGGCGATAAAGGCCACTCCTCCACCTTTGCCCGTGTTTCTATCTGCCCTGATAATAGTATAGCCTTCTGGTGGGGCTAGGGAAAGTGCCGGGCCTGCTGCGTGGTGCAGCCAAGTTTCTGTAATAGCCAGGAAATCAAGGCTATTGGAGGTAATGAGGTTGGCAATCTCTGTGGCATGGGCTACGAGTGAGTGAGCATTGATGAGTGCTCCTTTAATGTTCGTTGGTGGTGGAATGGGGATGGGCTCTTTAGAGCTCCTGCCAGATGGGGAGTTGAAGGCTAGGGTCTCAAAGTCAGGGAGATGGGGGGGGGGGTAAGCAGACTTGGGTGTGATTGCTGGGCGTGCAATAATGCTGCATGTCTCAGGTGGAGCTTGAGGATTTTTTAGCTTAGACGTGGCTTTGTGGTTTGGGAGTCGAGAGCCTAATCTCAGATTCCTGATGTGGACCGATAATGGGATGAGTGGCGTGGGAGGTGTTGTAAAACGCAGAATCCATTCAGTAGGGCTGGGGGTAGCGCTGGCTACTTGTGTTCATTAAAGCTGCGGCAGTTGGACTGTGAATGACAGTGGGTTGGAAAGATTGTAGAAAGTGTGTCGGGGAGATTGTATGAACTAAAGGAAGGATTGAAGCCATGGCCAGTGTAACTCAATGGAATGAGGTCATTGTTGTGAGTATGAGGGCAGAAACTGGTTGGAAGATGGTAGGCAGCTGGGGATTATGGCTGTGAGGGCAAGCGGTGGGGCTGAGCTAGGCCGGGCCAGTGGTGAGCACAGAGCGATAGATCTATCACTGTCCGATGCCAGAAGCAGAGGACAGTAGGTTTTGTACGTGATAACACTCTGTGTGGTGTACAATGGGCTGGCGAGGCAAGCCACTGGTGAGGCAAGAGACCAGAGATGTCTCTGTGGGCTAGTTTGAGCGAAAACACACTGAGAAGCAAGCCGGAGGCTGATAGGGCAGGCGACTCAGGTCAGGCAAATAGCGAGCACAGTGGGAGAGATGAGGAACTTTTGCCTTAGAGGTGCATTGTGCACGTTCAATGTGTGACAAGGGTGGTCACATTAATGAGAAGCTGAAAGAACTGAAACGAGGAGTATGCAGGGGCAAGAGCGGAGCAGGCACACAGTGCATATAGAACGAGGAGTGTGACCATTACAGTGGGCTAATTCAAATTGATGTCATGCAGGACAGAACACAATACATATACAGTGGGCACTTGAACATACCAACGTATGCTAGTTCAATAGATGACGAGCGGTGCAGGAGCACAATACATATACAGTGGGCGCTTGGTCAGGGCACAGATCGTATGCCTGAACAAACACCGTGGGTATATTTGAATAGAGGTGGAAGTTCACTGTTTTAAGACTAGGGCAGGTACTCGCGTAGTGTCTGGAGCAAGCGCTAAGTCAGCAGAGTTTTGCGGCAGCGGCGGTCTGGCAGCCATGGACAGGCACAGATGGGCCTGTGTTTTGTGTGAGTGCCTTAGGGGAAGGCCGGCTCGCGCCTTCCAGCGGGGCCTCTCCTGGAAAGTAGCAGCAACGGACCAATGGGGCTCTAGAAGGTTGCTAGGCAACCCGACAAACATTCATGGCGGCGGCCATTTTCTTGAAAGCCTCGTGGTCTGCAGGGGTATATCCTGCTGTTTCAGCGCGGAATATCACGCCACTTGCGATGGGGTTGTGACGATGGTGTGGCGATGGCTGTGTGTACCCTGCTGGGCCTAATGCAGCATTGCAGCAGAATGCTGTCCGCTTTGTTCCTCACGCGGATCAGCTGGGCAGGTCTTGGGAGTCGGGGATGGTGCAGGCTGGGCTCCCACCCCCCCTCCTCTAATAGCTAGTGCATGCACTCGCCACAAACCAAAATAGTACAACACATAAGGCACTAGTGTCTCCTCAAGACAAGTCATCCCACTAGCTGCAAAATATGCGTTGGGGGTAAAAATAACATTACAGATCAATGCAGTCACTTGCAGGATGCACTTGAATGGGAAATCAACCCCAAGACATTGGAGCATTTTTCAGGAATAGAGAACATCCAATCTAAATATCTTTGAACAAAAGAAAACAAATATGAAATCTACACCTACAGGTTCCCTAAGCCGTGGTCACTGGGCAAAGCATTGTTCATATGTTGGTGCTAAGGTGGTTTTTGTGCAGTCTTCGGGTGGGAGGAGGAGGGTGTACAGGGGGGACCAGACATTAGTACACACTGTAAAAATTGTTAAAACAAGTTCCCAATTGCTAATACCAACTCTATAACAGTATTTCAAGACCTAAGGGAACGCTATACCCTCTCCGACCGTCCACTTAGAACAAAATGTATGCCACTCATTTAACTATAATTACTAGAAAACATCACATCCAGGCACCTCCAAAACCCTAAGAGAACGCCTTCTAATTTTCCCGTAATATCTAAACCTCAAAACAGGACATCTTCATTTAGCAACCACTAAAGCCAAACGCCTCTCGCCATAATGCAGCTGACAGCAAGACCAATATGTGAACACGGCAGAAACCCCAAGAACACTCCCCACCTTTTGACTAAACCTCAATTCTTCTCCACCTTATTCATCTCGCACAAATGCAAACAAGCCACTCGCTTATGGTTTTAAAAAAGACCCTCTCCCCAGACTTTGCACATTACAGACTACCACCGCCAACTTGAACTGACATATTCAGCCCCTTACTAACACACTATAGTAGAAGGCTGCCCCTCTGTACACAAAGCCCTCTGTGATGAATCCAATGGTGTCATCACTCGGTTACATGTGATTTTATCGAATGAAAAAAATAACACATTTTTTTAACTAAACATGTTTACTGAAAAAATACTGTATATTTTTTATTTTATTTGAGAAGTTCCCCCCTTCCAAGCCTCCTGTTTCCCTTCATTTATAATCCCACCCAACCCTCAGCCTACCTTATATATATATATATATATATATATATATATATATTTATTTAAACATTCTGTTTTTATTTCGGTAAATATGTTGTTCGATATTTAAAATTCGGTAAAATCACTGCATACCCATCGACTCCAGTGACGTCTCGTCATGTGGCCAGGGGACGGCATCCGCTACCTGATCCTGACCCTCGGGAGTGGCTATAGGAGGGATCATCACATGGGGGGAGGCAACCCTCAGGGGAGTAACACGGCATCATCGGACGAGACATGTTATTCCCCTTTTGAGGGTACCCCTTCCATTTCCCATGCCTTAATGGCATATTGTCATGACTCTCCTCACCCTCCTTTCAAGGCTTCTGAGAATACTTCTCCATACAAGTCATCAAGAACAGTCCTCCCTTGCCATCAATACAAAAGTACTGTAACTAGGAAGCTGAGCCGAGTAATGAAGATCAATGGAGACCAGGAGCGCAAGCGGCACTCTAGTTTTTGCAAGCGCATACTTGATGCTGGGAGATTTAAACCGGTGAACCAGCTGACAGAGAGAAGCTGGCTGTAGAATTGTTGTCCTCTTAGTGTTGACAGAGGGACTGCTGGGCTGGTGAGAGCTCGGTGGAGCCAATAATCTTGCAGAAGAAACCGAGGAGAGCAGACTGCAGGGGATAGTACGCTGCGAGGACGCCAGAAAAGGAAGAAAGCTTCTGAGTGTTCGCAGGTACTGAAAAGCAGCCTCCATGCCGCTTGAGCAAATCCAGAGCAGGCGAGGGGGAGCTGCAAGGGGCACAGAAGCCACGAAGCAGATGCAGCGAACCCGGAGAGAGGGAGTGGGACACTGAAAAGCCGCTGCAGGCTTGCCACGGGTGAATCAACGCATGCCACAAAGAGTTGGTGAGTCCATCCAAGGGAAGCAGGGACAAAGGGGTATTTCGGCAATCCTACTAAAGGCAAATAAAACTAAATGAAGTATATTTGAGAAAAGGAGTAATTAATTACCATAATGTTCTTTCTCCAGCATGGGGTCTGGCATGGATTCACATGCTCATGAATATTCCCCGTTGTCAGGCTGGGAATCCTCGGTAAAGAAAAATCAGTATCAGTTTGGTTTCTGATCTGTCTTTCGTAGTAGTAACCAATCACTGATCTCTGCGTCATGCTGACCACAGCCAATGACTGCCATCTCCCTAAGCCCCGCCTCTGGCAGCCATCTTCAGATTCTTACCGCACGTTCAAGTGTTGGGAGTCCTCGTGCTTAGCTCTCGAGCTTTTGCTGTGTGTTTCACACTTTTTCAGGTGAATTTTCACTTTTTTTCAGTTAATCGAGCCTCAAGCTCCACCGTTTCTACTTCCGTTAACGGGTATCCGTTGCAGGATTTTCCTACGCCCCTCAAGGGTGAAGATTTCGTCGAATCAACCTCTTGGAGGATTCCAGAAGATTTGCGGCCTACTTCGAGATGGCCCAGGATGCGAGTTTGTCACCCGGACCCAAGCTGTTTCGCAGCTGCCCTGGTTGCGGGCTGCAGAATGTGTTTAAGGAGGACGAACATTTGCGATGCCTCTACTGTCTTCATGGGGACAAGACTCATGTAGAGAAGGACTGCCAGTTCTGCAAGAACTTGTCGGAGCGGACCATGAGGGACCGTCAATCCCGTCTCGCCAGCTGGTTGGAGAAGGGCTCAACAGGTGAGAAGAAGAAAGGGTCCGAGCGGGCTTCTAAGTCCTGTGCGGGCGCCCCGGCGACGGGGGCCCAACACCAGGCCAAGCGCCGCGAGTCTGCTGGCTCTGGGAGCGCCGAAAGGTCGGGCTCTTCGGTCGCCAGGCAGGGCGCACCTTCCCTGGCACCGTCAACCAAGAGCCAGCGCTCCGGTTCGGGGAAGAGGAAGTCCGAGACCCCGGGTAAGCTTCGGGAGAAGCCCCGTCCGATCTAGGGAGAGGGGGAGCGAGGCGTCGCCCCTCCACCTAAGGAGAAGGCCCAGGACGCACCTAATGTGGTGAAGGCCCCTACCCAGCAGCCAAAGGCCTCTATCGAGGCGATCGCGGCGACTCTGGCCAAGCCGGCAGAGACCCCGCCAGGGGAGACTGCCTCTGGGACTAGAGTTTACCTGCCGCCAAGGAGGGAATCCTCTTTTCAGCCCATTGTCATGGCCCCCGTGATGGAAAAAGAGGGGGGGGGCACGGTAGCCTCCTCGAGCTCGGAGTCGGCCTCGAAGGGGGAACTGACCGAGGTCGCGAGGAATCTCGAAGTCCAATTCGAGAAGGTTCGATCCCGCAAGGAAGATCCTCGGGAGATAACCAAGGAAGACGACGATGGCAAGGAAGAGCAACCTTCCCTTCCGGCGCAGCCGGAACCTAGGCCTCAGAATGGCTCGGCGGCCATTTTGTTTGCGATCCAGTCCTTATGCTCTGAGATAAGGACGAGATTACCACGGCACAGGCCGGAGGACCTGAAACCTGGCCCGTCGGGAAGTCCTCAGAACAAACAACGGAGGACCCAACCCTCTCCTCCGCTCACCCCCGTAAGGCCTGCAGTTCCCTCCTCATCCTCCCACGAGTCGGGAGATGACGGTGCGGTAGGCTCGACGACGGGTTCTGAGGGCGACGACGACGGAACGGGTCTCCCGTCGCACGGGCCTCTCCGCCCAACGAGATTGGCTCATTCCATGCTATGATCGCCAGGGCGTCCGAATTGTTCCAGCTCTGCCCGGAGGAGCAGAAAAAGGAAGGTTTCCTCTATCAGCGCCAGGAGGCCAAGAGGAAGACTGTCATTGCGGTGCCTCTAATTGATGACATCTGGGAGGAGGGCCTGTCGGTACTCAAGAACCCCTCCACGGCACCAGCCAAACGGGACCGGAACGAGAAGAAGTACCGGGTCCCCGAGACCGCTCCCCTGTGCCTCAGGGCCCAGCCAACGCCAGACTCGGTCGTCTCGGCAGCGGTGAAGAAGAAAGCGGCGGGGTCAGGAGCCTCAACGTCGAATTCCCCTCCGGACGGCGAGGGAAAGAAGTTCGACGCCATGGGGCGACGGGTCATTTCGTCAGCGGTGACGACGATCAAAGCGGCCAACGCCCTGGCGATCGGGGCCCGTTACGACAGGGAGCTCTGGTTTAAGCTGGCCCCCATATTGGACTTCCTACCGGACGACAAGAGGCCCGAGGCCCTGGAAATACTTCAAGAAGGCGAGGTGGCGTCGGACCACGCCATAACGGTGGCAACCGATATTGCCGATACCGGGTTCCGCCAGCTGGGCAACAGAGTTTGCCTACGACCACGGGGTTGGCTCCGGGCGACCGACTTCCGTCAGGACGTCCAGACCAGGGTGTTGGACATGCCGTTCGACGGCAGCAACTTGTTCGGGAAGGCGGTGGGCGAATCCCTCCAAGCCATAAAGACGGACACGGAGACGGCCCGCGCCCTAGGAGCCCTTCAGCAAAGACGGCCCTTTCGGAGCTCCGGAGGCAGACAGGGGGGCCTCCAAGGGATCCAGGGGTGGCTTGTCGTCCTACCGCCAGGCGGCACGCTCCTCGTCTCAGGAGGCCTACAGGGGTCGCGGGAAGCAGGGAGCGCCTCGCCGCCAGGGCGGCAAGGCCACCACCTCCAAGCAGGACTGAACCGGCTGTGGCCTCGGGCCCCCACCGAAGCACCCCGGTGGGAGGCCGGCTGATGAAGTTCGTCGGCGTTGGGTGCTGGATACCCTGGCAAGAGGACACTCTATCGACACTCTATCGAAGTCCTGAAGAAGTGCCCTCACATTCCACCTGTGGCCAGGAAGGAAAATCACGTCCCGCAACTGCTGTTGGAAGTACGGGCGATGCTCAGGAAAGGCGCCATCGAGCTCGTCCAGAAGAGGCTCCGGGGTGTACTCAAGGTACTTCCTCGTCAGGAAGAAGACGGGCGGCTGGCGCCCCATTCTGGACCTTCGTCGTTTGAACAAATACATCAGGTCACAAAAGTTCAGGATGGTCACCCTCCAGCACGTGCTGGGACAGCTGGAGGAAGGTGACTTTCTATCGTCGCTGGACCTGGAGGATGCATACTTCCACGTTCCCATCCTCAGAAGTCACCGAAAAGTTCCTCAGGTTCGTCGTCCAGGGACGCCACTACCAATTCAGAGCACTACCGTTCGGATTGAAGTCGGCCCCCAGGGTCTTTACCAAGTGCCTAGCCCCTGTGGCGGCGCGGCTGCGCCTGCAGGGGATTCACGTCTAACCCTACCTGGACGACTGGCTCATCTACTCAAGGACGAGGGACCTCGCCGTCGAACACACTGCGAGGACCGTCCAGCTACTCACAGACCTGGGATTCGCCATAAATTACCCGAAGTCCCACCTGGTGCCGTCGCAGGTGGCCCTGTTTCTGAGAGCGGAGCTCGATACAGTGAGGCGCCTGGCGGCACCGTCGGAAGAACGGACGAAGACCATTCTGGGCAAAGTGCAGCGCCTGCTAGCCACGGACGTGGCCAGGGGGAGGTCCATCAAGTCCCTCCTGGGGATGATGTCCTCTTGCATCTACCTGGTGCGCCTCTGCAGACTACGGATGCGCCCTCTTCAAGAATTTCTCGACGCCCGTTGGATGCAGGCGACGGGCACCTTCGAAGACAGGGTCCCCCTCAACAAGGTGTTCCGGCGGGCGATTCAGTGGTGGGGCGTTCGAGCGCACCTCACGGCGGGCAAGGACTTTCAGACGCCGGCGTTCCAGGAGACGGTGACGACGGACGTTTCCCTGGTCGGTTGGGGCGCCCACACCGCAGATCTCCACGCAAGAGGCCTCTGGCTCCCGGAGGAGAAGCTCCTGCACATCAACATCCTGGAACTCCGAGCCGTGTTCTGGGCTCTCAAATCGTTCCTCCCGTCGCTCAAGGGCAAGGTGGTGCGGATCTTCACGGACAACACCACGACAATGTTTTATATACGGAAGCAGGGGGGCACCAGATCCCCAGCCCTATCCAAGGAGGCACAGGATCTGTGGCACTGGGCAGTCGCCCAGGGGATGTTCCTGGTTCCCTTCCACCTGGCAGGAGAAAGAAACACCATCGCCGACTCGCTCAGCAGGGAGCTGCGCGCGTGTCACGAGTGGGAGCTGCGCCAGGATCAGGTGGATCAACTCTTCCGATGAGGGGGCAAACCCCAAATCGACCTGTTCGCAACAGCGACGAACTCAAAGTGCCAGAGGTTCGCCAGCAGGTTTCCCCAGCCGAGAAGCATGGGCGATGCGTTCTCGTTCCCCTGGGACGGCCTATACCTGTATGCGTTCCCTCCGTTGCCGTTGCTGCTTCGACTCATCAACCAGCTCAAGAGGTCCCGGTGAAGGATGATCCTCGTCACACCGGCGTAGCCGAAGCAGATCTGGTTCCCGGACCTTCTGGACTTGTCAACGTCCCCATCCATCAAGCTGTCGGCGGACGCGGATCTTCTCTCCAGAGAAGGAGGCGCCATCTTCCACCACGACCCGGCGTCGCTGAACCTGCAGGCTTCGCTCCTGCAGCGCTAGAGTTTGGAGGGTATGATATACCGGCCGACTGCAGAGAGGTTCTTGCAAAGGCCAGGGCGTCCTCGACTCTCAAATGCTACGGTCGCAAGTGGAAGAGGTTCTCTATCTGGTGCCGAGCACAGAATATCAACCCCCTACGGATTACGGCACCTCAAGTGCTGCCGTACCTGCTATCGCTGGCAAAGGCTGGGCTAGCCCATGCCTCCATTAAGATTCATCTGGCGGCGATCTCCAGATATACCAGAACCACAGGACGGACGTCCCTGTGGTCCCATCGACTGGTAAAAGAGTTTATGAAAGGACTTATCCGGTCGTTCCCGCCGGTGAAGGCCCCGGCCCCGGCGTGGGAACTTAACGTGGTGCTGACCAGGCTCATGGGGCCCCCATTCGAGCCAATGCACTCCGCACCGATGAAGACTGCATTCCTGGCGGCCATTACCTCCCACGACGAGTGGGAGAGATCCAGGCCCTATCCTGCAAAGCACCGTACTTGACTTTCCATGCCTCGAGAATGGTGCTTAGGATGCACCCCTCCTTTATGCCCAAGGTGCCGTCGGACTTCCATCTTAACGAGCCCCTGGTGTTACCTGTTTTCTTCCCGTCTCCTTCGTCACCGGCCGAGAGGACTTTGCACTCGCTGGATGTGGCTAGAGCGCTGAAGTTCTACGTGGACAGCACAAAGAGTTTTCGGAGGACATCACAGCTTTTTGTGAACTTTGGACCTGTGAATCAAGGGAAGGCTCTCTCGAAGTCTTCCTTTTCCAGATGGCTCTCCGGCTGCATCATGCACTGCCACCGGTTGGCTAACCGACCGCTACCAGGCCGTCCGAGAGCCCATTCGACCAGAGCGATCGCTGCTACTACGGCGTTCCTATCTGGTGTGCCCCTGCTGGACATCTGCAGGGCTGCTACGTGGAGGTCGACGCACACCTTCACGAGATTCTACTGCGTCGATCGGGATTCCAGGGAGGAGTCCAGGGTCGGCCAAGCAGTGCTGCGCAACCTGTTCGCTTAAGGTGAGCCTGGTGAGGAGGTAAGAGATGCTTAATGTTGAGTTGTTGTATTGCTTAATGTTGAGCCTTTTGCCACCTCCCGTGGTTGTGCATGTGTGTACTGATATGTATTCTTATATTCATGAGCATGTGAATCCATGCCAGACCCCATGCTGGAGAAGGAACAAGTTACTTACCTGTAACTGTTGTTCTCCAGCATGGGTCTGGCATGGATTCACATGCGAACCCTCCCGCCTACCCCTCTGCGGCTCTTCACTTGGTCATACTGCCACTTCACGTGCTACCAAATCTGAAGATGGCTGTCAGAGGCGGGGCTTAGGGAGATGGCAGTAATTGGCTGTGGTCAGTATGACGCAGAGATCAGTGATTGGTTACTACTACTACGAAAGACAGATCAGAAACGAAACTGATACTGATTTTTCTTTACCGAGGATTCCCAGCCTGACGACGGGGAATATTCATGAGCATGTGAATCCATGCCAGACCCATGCTGGAGAACAACAGTTACAGGTAAGTAACTTGTTCCTTCTATGTGTTCTTCTCCCAGAGTTTCCTCATCAGATAGATATCCCATCCAGCTTCAGCTGCTCAGAAAACTCTTGGACAGGGAGAATAGTGGACATTGACTCGCCTTAACTCGATGCTCAGTTGTTGCCTCCGGACGTGACGTCGGTCGTACATATACTGCATCACATTGGACGATGTGTGCTTTTAAGAGTAGTATTGTAAATTGTTTTAGTTGATTCACTTGTCTTGTAGATTGTTTTTGCAATGCTTTGTACATTTATTTGCTTATTTTCTTTCTTCATGTGATAGTAATGTTTCTTTAAAATGTGGACGTGTTTTTAAAAAAAAAAAACCACAACACAAACAAATTTAAAAACAGAGTCACTACGCCCCGTATCTCAGTTCCCAACTTTTCCCCCCCAAGCACAGCCACTGCAAAGGAAAACTAGTGAGAAAAAGATGGCCAAATAGCCAAAGAAGGATATAAAAACAAATGATGGTTATGGTTAAGTTGCTAAACTCATAGGAAGAGCACTTTTTCTGCGGCTTATAGGAAGAGCACTTTTTCGTTGGCTTATAACTTTGCTGCCCCTGTACGAATCCTCACCGAACTTGGCAAAAAAAAGTATATGGTCAACTCTGAATTTTTTCGCCAAGTTGGGGGAGGTTTCGTGGGAGTGGGGGGTTCCACATTTTATTTTCTCCATAGACTGAATGGAGACAATCTTTGCGCACAGCTACAGCCCGAACGGCTGGACAGATTTTCACCAAATTTGCGGCGGGGGCTTCGGTCAGAAAGCGTGCTTTTGTGTGTGTGGTGGAAATCCGAGCAGTACTTTTGTTGCAAACTACAGAAATGTACGTCCCAAAAAAATGGTGATATCTGGGTCCGCTTCGTGAACCCATTTCCCTGTTCGTTCCGCAGACCAAAATGTCATTGGCCTGCGGCACGCCGTGATGTAGGTGAACCGTGGACGCGGCCGGTGGTTGGCTGGTGGGAAGCGTGCTGTGCGTCAAAGTTTTTGGGAAACACCGCCATGGAGTGTCGGAGGACAGTACGCTGGCGAAAGGGATTGACTAACATAATGTAGGGCATGTGGTGGTGGGAAGCGGGGATGGAAAGGGTGGGGGAGAGAGAAGTGGTTCATCACAAATAAGTGATTATTTGGTGAACAAAGACAGAGGAGTGCCTGCAATATCAGTACCTATTGTGTGAATTCGCCGGTATGTAGGTAGCCAACTACTTTGTCTGGTGATTGTAGACAGCTGTCGTTACGGTCCGATAGCTTGTGCCGCGACCTGTTTGCAGTGGCCACTTTCCGTGGTGAGGGTTGGCAGGTGATTTTTTTAGAAGGGGAGTGAATTGCATATGGCATATGCTGGGTGGGTGCGCAGATGCCTGTGCTATGTGGATGGATAGCGGTAGTTGGCCAAATGGTGGCATGCATGGGTGCATGATGTATCGGTGGTTCTGTTGAACGATTAGACAATTGGGTGCATGGCCGAAGGACATAGGCCGGCAGCCATGCACTGAAGAGCCTAGGGCTTGAGATCACCAACCATATCAATGCCTGTCAGAGTCTGTATCCATTAGAGGGGGGTGTGTGCATAGTGTGGTGTGGGCAGATTGTTTGGAGTAGGTTTACTGTTGCGAGGAGTATGTGGGTAGGTTGGCAGTGACACAATACTTAGTGAATGGAAGTTGGTACGTCCGTACAATGTGATTCACTGTGTGCAGGGGTGCAGGAGACAGTGTTTTATTTTGACAATATGGTAAATGCTGCAAGTTTGTACTGGATAGCTGAATGACGGTGCAGAGGTTGGGTAGGAGTGCTGGTGGGGGTGCTGTGTATGTGGATTGTGTTCGTTGGTGACATGTATGGTGGCATTACGTTGGGGTGGGTGTGTGCAAGGCCTAGACTATTGGGTGCATGGCCGAAGGACGTAGGCCTTGCACTCAAGAGCCTAGTCTTTGAGCAGAACGATGGCACTAATGTATTCTTGAGTCTGCATCCTGTCAGTATGGTAGAGGGTATGGTTGAAGGGCACCTTATATGTGGTTGGTTTGGTTGGTTAGTATGCTATGTGTGGATTGATTCTAGGATGGGCACTGTTGCGAGTAGTTTGTGGTTAGGTTGGCAGTGACCCAATACTTTGAGTGGAAGTGGATAAGACAATAGTATGTGAATGAATGGGCAAAGGGGAGCCACTGGAAGTGTGATGTCAGTACATTTAACGCTGTGCATATGCATTGCAGTGTGGAGGTTGTGTAGGAGTGCTGGTGCCAGTGGTGCATATGTGCATAGCGGTATGTGGTGAAAAGCTGACATGAATGGTAATGTGAGTATGGAAGAGGCTATGGTTGAAGTGCCGCTTACATGTGCTTGTGTGCTTGGTTACTGTGGTGTGTGTAGATTACTTTGCAGTGAGTGTTGAAGGATTGGAATATTGGGTGCATGTACATGGTAGGAGATGGTGCAGTACAAAGTTGTGTACTGTGGCCACAGGGTGCAGTGTTTGTGATGTAAGTATAGAAGAGGGTATGGTTGAAGTGCAGCTTACATGTGCTTGGTTACTGTGATGTGTGCACATTTATTAAGTAGGCCAAATGTTGTGTAGCTGTTGTGAGTAGGTTGCCAGTGACACAATACTTTGTGAATGGCAGTGGCATGTTTGTGGATTCTGCTAATTGGGATACTTTTCCGTGAATGGGTGTTAATCAGTGTGCGGGAGTTGGGTAGAAGTGGCGCAACGTATGTTACGTTTGTGCATTATGTTAGGTGGCAAAATAGTGGTATGCATGGATCCACGTTGTTGGTGTGGAAAGGACTGCACTGCTGTGTCCATGGCCAAAGGTGTGGTGGGTGCGCCTCTGGATAATTGCGGATGCTACAATTGTGCATTGTTTAACAGAGGTTTCTGGTGGAGGGCCTTTGAAATGAAACGCGACGTGTACTGAGAGTGTGTAACAGTAAATATGGAGTGGTGTGCAGGAATGATAGTGTGCTATGCAGAGGTTTTGTATGTAAATGCTGCATGGTGTTTGCCAATTTGCCAGCACCTTATGGGGGAGTGGAGCAAAAATGCTTGTGCAAAGGTAAGACGTATTGTGTGTGTGTGTGTGTGTGTGTGTGTGTGTGTGTGTGTGTGTGTGTTATTGTGCCGTGGCCCTAACTGTGGATGGGAAAGCGCACGTGCCACATTATGCTTTAGGAGCATGGTGCAAATGGAAATAGAATTGTGGGAAATAGGCAATTAGGTGTTTAGGATGTGGTTGCCAAGAAGGGGCAGTACCAAATCGTCCCAATATTGTCTTGTGAGGTTGGTGGAGATGGAGAGACGTACAGTGCTTATTGCGTGCAAAGAGGCGTTGCTGGTAATTTCGGGTTATGAGTGCAAGCTTTCTGGGGCTGTCGGGGTGACTGCAGTGTCGGCGGAATGGTTCCACTTTGCAGATATGTGGCCCCCGTCACGAACGCTGACTTTTTCGTCATGCACTATGGAAGTCTACCTTTGGGTTATGTCATGTGGACGTTTAATCGGCCATCTGTAGAGGTTGCTGAATGCACTAATGCTAAGGAAGTTTTCTGATGCATAACACCAAGAGGAGGATGTGCCCATGACGGTGTAATTTGTCCACAGCCAGAAGTCAGAAGGCATTTTATAAACCGATTTATGCGTGATTTTATGCAGACTGCTGGCATGTTGTCCAACCATTATGAGGTGATGAGGTTGCACAACATGCAGTGGTTCCGTAGAAATGGCATTTATTTGAGCGCCATTGGCAATGCTGTTTTCTTTTACACTGTGCAAGAAACATTGCACAGAATGTGGTAAGTGAGCAGAGGCAAACAAAAACGCATTTAAAGAGGAAAAACAAAAAAGTTGCTTGCACACCCGTTAAAAGAAAAACACAAAAAAAACCTTTACACATCTACGACGGATGTTCCAATCCCATTATGAGGTTCATATTACTTAGCCTGCCAACTCCCTCCACCCCTCACTATCACGAAAAGGTTGTGGATTGTGTGGTACTTTTAGGATTGCACGTGCCGCATTCTGGGTGGCCATGTGGATCTATGCGGATGAAGAAAGCGTACATAGTTTTACAGAACTTTGTAGTGGACGTGCTTTGCAATGGCACGCCACTTGTACTGTAAATGTGTGACGGTACATTTGAAGTGTTGTACAGGGGTGACCGTGTTGGATGATGGTGGCTTTGATGCGATTGGTGGATGCGTGTGTGCCTGTTAACGCATAAGCCAATGAGGTAGTGCCACAGACAAGATAGTGTCAAGGGAAGAATGACTCCTCCTGCTTTACTGGAGCGCGGCCATGGCGCTACTTGGGGAAAGGCACGTGCCACATTCTGCCCTTCTCACCATGCTGGCCAATGGAAATGGCACTATGACATTTGGCCAATCAGGTGTTCAGGGTGTACGTGACAGGAAAGAGCACCAATAGGAAGAAGGACTCCTCCTGCTTCACTGGGGCGCGGCCCGTGCGCTAGTTCGGAAAGCGCACGTGCCACATTGTGCCCTTCTAAGCATGCTGGGCAATGGGAATGTGCGTGTCGGGATTATCCAGTAGGTTCCGCCTCACAGGAAGGGGCGGTAACAAATTGTTACAGTACTTTGTGCAGTCAGATTGGTAGAAACTGAGAGGCGCAGAGTGCTGTTACTGGGTGATGGCTTTGTGGTAGATTTGCACGGGTATGCCCAGGATATGCCCAGAAAAAAGACTTGGATGGCAATTTCGGGTTGGAAGGAGTGGAGGCATTGTGGTGCGCTGTCGACGTCTGCAAATTCGGCATTGTCATTGACCTTTTAAAGAAGTGGTCACTTTTGGGCCTTTTGACTTTGTCGTGCTACACTACAGAGCTCAGCATGTGGATCACGCCTCTTCTTCATATGTGGTGCATCACCTGAAGAGATTGTTGACAGCAGTGAGGCGTTTTTTTCCCACTGCAAAAATTCTGTTCTCATCTATACGACATTGTACAATAAGGCTTCTGGGTGTGGTGTGAGCAAGAATGTGTTGGCAGCGTAACGTTTGTAAATTAGTCACCAACGGAATATTACATCACTGTATATGATGTTGTTAGCAGGTAATTGGAATATCTACTGCAAAGGGTGGGCAGGGACCTGGACACGCATTGCGATTGAAAGCCGTTGACTGCAACTAGGTCCCAATACGCATTGTGTTCCTTTCGTCTTGCCTGTGAACAAAGGGCTACTGTACGGGTTGCGATCAACAGTACAATAGAACAGCGAATGTACACATCCAACGTCTCATGCACTACTCCTACACAGCTTGTGCAGTGGTGCTGCCATATGTGTGAATGTCTCACCACAGTAATATGTTGTTGTACTTATTGATGTGCACCATATTGTACGCCATATATTACGCCACAAAACTATTTGTATGTTCTCTAATATAGCAATCTGTACATCCAGGCAACTTTTCCCCACTTGATGGTACGATATTAGTGGTATCTGTAGCGTTTATGGAGATGAGTACATTTTGCCACGTAGGAATGCTTTTCATCAGAAAGCACACAGTTTCATTAGGAAGGGCAATAAAACAGTTGTTCAGGCAGCGCCACGCGGCCACAATACTTTTGTAACTGGGACTGTTAATGTTTGAGATTCCAAGATTTTGTGGTTTACTTAGTTGTGCTCACATGCAACTGTCTGGGATTTAGCAAGCAGCAACAGCGTTCATATTTTGCAGAGTCACTACTGATTCATATGTGCAGTGCAATATTTTATGCACTTGTGCAAACGGCAGTGAGGAATTTGCTACGTATCCTGACGTTGCTACGTGCATAGCCGGTGTGTGAGTTTATTTATTTTTTAAATTTGATTATGGTTAAAGAAACCTTTACAAAAAATGCTAAAATATAACAATTTAACATACTCTTCACTATACAAATATAATAAATTATTTACGTATTATCTAAAAAGCACTACATTTTACCTATTTCATCATCATCGAAATATAAATATAAGAGATAATAAAATATACAAAATTAGACGATCTGGGAATTTGATCATCATTCACTATTCCAATACTTGTTGATAACGCCATGATTTAGCTGGAATAATTTGAAACAGTATGACAAATGCCCCCTATATTGCAAATAGTTTCACTGTAACGCTCACCTGATTCCCGTAGAGGCGCCGGTCTTGACTGGGCGTATACCGTATCTTCAAAGGTGATGTGTAACACACGGCTGGCTCTTTGGGCTGGACCTCTGTGCACTGTATGTCTGACTCGAAGGGTAAGATGTCTGCAGATAGAAAATATGGGATTTAGGAACTGGGTTATTGAATGTCTCTCTCTTCTTCCCTTTCTCTTCTCCTGTAGAACCCCAAAGGTTAACGCTCTTACCTTAGGTAAGTGAACGCCGTGCTCTCCATCTGCCTCGGGGCAGGGTGCTGTAACCAGTTTCTTCACTGGATAAGGGGAGCAGGCCTCTTGACTTCAGAGGACTGCTGTCCGTCGTTTACTGCACGAACGGTAAGTTTCGAGTAATTCTAATGTCTTTAAAGCGTTTAGTAATGATGTTTCTTGTTTTGCAGGGTTCCGGCGATGGCGGATGACGGGCTGAAGTGAGTTGAAGATGGAGCCCGTGTGATGAATAGAAGCGCCTGGAAGCACGTAAGTAAGCGCTTGTTGCCTGCTTCACGATGCGCTCTAACTGTCTTTTTATTTTGCAGGTACAAGTTCGGAGCGGCTGCAGGGTGCCGGAATACCCACTGGGTTAGATGTGGAAAGGAGTAATGGCACGTGAGTATTAAAGTTCCCCAATGTCTTTAAACGCACCTTGTTTTGTCTTTCAGATGCGGGATGCAGCGCCGAAGGCCTCCGGAGCATGCGAAGAGTTGGTAAGCTTTTGTCTTTCAGATGCCGGAATGCAGTTTGAAGACCTCCGGAGCGCACGAAGAGTAGGTAAGCCTTTGTCTTTCAGATGCCGGAATGCAGCGCGAGGCGTTGGTGACAGCCGATGGACCAGGTAAGTGAAGAGCTGTCACTGAAGACCGTAATGCTAACCTGTTCTTTCTTGTCTTTATAGGTGTTGCTGAAGACTGGATTCAGGATGGTAAGCCTTTTTCCTTAGGCCCAGGATCAGATGCAGAAGACACGATGAGCGTTCTGCTGCAGAGGATGCAGAATAACGCAAAGCAAGATTCATCCATCGGGTGTGGTTTAAATAGCCTCCTGTAGTGCTTAGGTGTCTCCTTCCACAGCCACGCCTAGGTAAGAAAAGAGTTCCTGCTTTCCAGAAGAGTTCCAGTGTTCTGAATCTAGGGAGTGGCTCCTGCCCCACCCAACAGGAAAAGTAGTTGCAAACAGAAGAGGATCAGAGGCTCAACTGGCAGGCAAGTAAGCAGCATGGTCTGCTGCAGGTAAATCCACCCAAGCATTATGAGCCCGGCGCTTCCAGCGCTGGGACTGGGCATATTTATGAGCCTGGTGCCACTGGCGCCAGGACTGGGTCCAAAAGGTCCCAATTGGGACTGGTTGGCACTCGGAACCTGGGTTATGGATCTGCTTCCAAGGGAGTTGGGAAAACCCTGACCTTTTGGAAGCAGAGATCATGACATTCACCAAAACATAAAATCTTTTAAAACCAATCTTAATCCAAATAAAATACACCACTAACGGTGCTATGATGATTAGTGGTTTTAAAATAATTTATGTTAACAATTTCAAGATAAGTTTTCACTTCTTTTAGATCTATATTCGAAATGGGATTGGTTTGACACTGTATACGTACATAAAATCAAGGATAAGTTTACATTCCAGCTATCCACACCATTTCGCTGAAATGTTATTTACTTATCAGAGAAGTTAGTTGTCTATATTCAAACTTTTCCATTTCACTTTCAAAGTATTTTAACAACCTATCCAATGTAAATAATAATGGTCTATGTTCGCCAATCACCATCCTTGCCCATAATGATTCCAGGCAATCTTCAAAGTCAATGTTGGCAAATTTCATTATCGAAACTGTTCTCACAGCTTTAAGAGAGCTACATTCCAACACTAAGTGTTTAAGGGTTTCAGTTGTTTCGCTACATGCTGGAAATTGACATTTCACTACATATTCATCACCTTTTGATCTTTTCCAGTGAACTGTCCTTTCTCTTGTATGAAACTGATTGAATTTAAAACGCATATAATTTTTGCGAGTAAGATTACAAGGAAATATATCCAGATGACTACAGTGTGCAACTCTTTTCCTAATGCATTTAGCATACTCGCTATATGTGCTATAATTTCCTAGTTCCTCTATTGTTCCAGACCAGTCCCATTCAAGTTTATATATATTTTTTTTTACATATGCAGGTCTGGTACATAGATCAATTCATGTAACATCCAGTTCAGCTAAGCTTTCTTGCATTTTCTCCTGATATAATTTAACTGAACGAGTACTGTTTGCCGATAACATATGCTAAAAGTCTTGATATAAGGAATTCTTAGGCGGCTCATTCATTTTAGCGTAATTAGTTAAGTCGTGCCACTTTCTTCTACAGGAGAGCGAATAAGACCGATCTCGTGTCGAATTATATCATTCGGAATTGCTAACGATAAGTGCAAGGCAGATTTAAGTAGCCGCCCTTGTAATATGTCTAGGATTTTGTTCATATCTAAAAGACATATATCTAAGGTGTAAAGGAGAACAATTACCACCTTAAGATTAAAGTAATCAATTAGCGGGACTAAGGAAAATTTGCAATATTTCATAAATATCACCTTCAGTTGGGAAAGTTGCGGTCTTGCTTTTAAATTAAGTTTATTGGTCCATGATTTTATCGAACGTGCATTACTGATATAATACCCAAGATAGATAGTATCAGAAAGGTGTGAGATTTTTGTATTCACAATCTCCCTCTTATATTGCTTTGCCTTTTTTTTTTTTTTGCATCAAAAACCATCATACAAGTTTTTGACGCGTTAGGGCTGAGGTTATGCGCTTTAGCAAACTCTTCAAAGAGGTATAATTTCATTTGTAGTCCTGCTGGGTAAGGGTCAAATATGACATCAACAAATGCTAACCACTGAATGCGTGCTGATCCAAGTTTGATAGCAAACAGATTTTTTTCGTTCCATGATGCATCAAGATCACTCGAATAGAGATTAAAAAGAGTGGCTGCAAGATTGCATTCTTGTTTTAATCCAAGATATGTTCTAATTATCTCAGTTGTCCCCCCTTCACCTGTTATCCTGATCTTGTATGAAGTACCTGTGTGGAGTCGGATTATCCAATATATTACTAATGCAGGAATCCCAAACTTGTCCAACTTTCTCCATAGCAGGTTTCTTACCACACTGTTGAATGCTGCTGACAAGTCTATGAATGCCATATAGACCGGACAAGCTCCAATATTTTTTGTGCCAGCTAATATGTGTGACATTACAGTTGCATTCAAAACCGTGCTCATTCCCTTCCTGAAGCCTATTTGATATTTTGAATATAAATCATGTTGGGCAATGTTTTTTTCTAATTCATATGATAGTAAAATAGCAAATATTTTGGCATCTGTATCCATGAGAAATATAGGTCGATAGTTCTCAGGTTGTGTTGGATCTCCTTTTTTAAATATTGCAATCATTATAGATGTGACCCAAGATTGAGGAATATTGCCAGACCTATCTATTAAATAAAATTTAATTTTAAGAATGCTGGCCCATAATGCTGGATCGGCCTTGTATACGCAATGTGGTATGCCATCGGGTCCTGCAGATTTCAAAAAGTTTAACTTCCCAATTGCCCATTGTATATCCTCAAGGGACCAATTTAATTTTTGTATTGAGTTAAAAAATACTTGCTGATAACTACATATTTTTTTAAAAAAATGTGTTTATTAATCAGCGTACAGGAGAACATACATTAACAGTTGCTTGCCGGACCCAGAATGCGTGCAAATTGACAAGTCCCCTTTTCCGCCCTCAATATCCCCAGATGGCGCTTGTTATTTTATTGGGCCAAGTCCAGCAACAAGAATTCGCTGGTTACGTAAAGCGCTCTCGCAATCAAGCGTGGCTTATAGGTCAGGGCTGGATAAGTCTGGTCATAGTCTAGCAGCGGGGCCCAAATGTTTGTAAACTGATAAAGGGAGCCTGCTTTGGCTGCCGTGACCGTTTCGGCAATTGGAATGTCCCAAATGTTGACCCACCAAAGGGTCGTCAGAGGGCCATCTATGGACTTCCAGGTGCGCGCCACAGTGATTTTGGCCGCTAGTAAGAGTTGGGTGATCAGCGCTGCTTTCCTTCCTGTTCTCGGGTAGGAACCTGGAATCGGGATCCCCAAGAGGACATGCTCAGGGGCCAGTGGTATTGCCATTTGAGTAATATCCTTTATTGTGGCGAGGCATTAGGACCAGATCTCCTTTACCTTGTGGCATGTCCACGACATGTGGAGATAGGATCCTGAGAGGCCGCAAAGGCGCCAGCAATGCGGATTCAGCGCTCGCTGGAAGTGATGAAGGAGAAGGGGGGTGGGTGGGTACCAGCGTAGAAGCAGTTTGTGGGCACATTCCCGGTTGGTGATACAGGGGGAGGTCGTGCGTGTTCTTGACCAGATGTCTGTCCAGGTTTGGTCCTCTATGGCGTGACCCGAGTCTGCCTCCCATTGAGCCATGCAAGAGAGTCTACTGCGGAAAGTATCCTCTTGCAATAGTTTATAAAGGACCGAGATCTTCCCTTGGGCCGGCAGGTCTTGCACTGTGAGCTCTAGGGGGGCGGGGGCCTGTGTCGCTGCAGCTCGGGTCTGGGAGCACCAATGTCTCAGTTGGGCGTAGGTGAACCTATCCGATTCCGTGAGTTGGAAAGCTACTTTGCATTGCTCGAAGGTGCAGGGGGCATTTACCTCAAAGAGTTGCCCCAGCGATTCGAGGCCTCCCGCCACCCAATTCATAAAGTTCGCCGGGCGGGATCCTTGGGAGAAGGCTGTGTTGAGAAAGATGGGGGAGAAAGTACTCAGGGCCCTTGGGATACCTTTGTGTCTGCGGGCCCAGTCCCAGGCCCTGATTGATTGTTTGGTAGAGGTCAGCAGGCTTGGCCAAGAGCGGCGCAGGGCGGAGGGAATGGACGGGAGAAAGCGGAGGGGGAGGGAGATCCGGGATTGTTCGATCTCCACCCATTTCGGGCGCCCAAGGCGATGCCCCATGCTTGGAAGTGAGCCAGCTGTGCTGCAATCTGGTATTTGCAGAGGTCCGGGATCCCCAATCCTCCCAGTTTCGCATTGCCCATCATGGTTTTCCGGGGAATGCGCGCTTTCTTGCCCCTCCAGATAAAGTCAAGCATTTTCCTTTGTAGCCGATGCAGGGGGGGAGTGGAATTGAGACGGGTAGGGCGGAGCAAGCGTAGAGGAACCGTCGGAGAAGGTTCATCTTGCATGCCTTAATGCGACCCAAAAGGGAGATCTCTTGCGGCTGACATCGGGTGAGGTCCCTTTCTAGTTCCTTGAAGAAGGGGGGGAGTTTGTTTGATATACTTTTGCTGGGTGGGCGGTGATTCGGACCCCCATGTATGGAATGGAGTTGGTGCTCCATTGGAGTGGGCTTTGCGCTTCTAGAGCTTCTTTTTCGCCTGGGCTCAGGCCTACCCCTAAGGCCACTGACTTTCCAAAATTGATGGCGAAACCTGATACACTCCCGAAACTTTGAATTTCAGCCAGGGCCGCCTTCATAGAAGCCTTAATGTCTGTGATGGTGAGCAGCACATCATCGGCGTAAAGAGCAATCTTATGCTGGGCGGGGCCTATCTGAGGGCCCTTGATTCGGGGTTGTCGGCGTATGCGTTGGGCCAGGGGCTCCATGGCCAAGGCGAAGAGTAAAGGAGACAAGGGGCAACCTTGTCTCATTCCACACGTGAGGGGGATCGGATCCGACAGAAGGCCATTGACTCTCAACCGTGTGCTGGGGGATTGGTAATTAGCCAGGACCATTTTCTGGAAAGTCGGGCCAAACCTGAAGGCCTCTAAGGTGAGGCAAAGGTAAGTCCAGTCCACTTTATCGAAGGCCTTGGTTGCATCTAGGGCCAGCAGAGCGAGTTGTTGTGCTTCCTGATTAGCGATCTCTATTAAGTCTAATGCACTGCAGATATTACCCCCCGTCGACCTGTGGGTTATGAATCCAGTCTGGTCCGGGTCTATAATGCTGGGGAGGATAGGCGGAAGGCGGTTGGCTAAAATCTTGGAGTATATGTTGGCATTTATATGAGATATTGTCCATAGGGTCTTTCCCGGGCTTGAGGATAAGGACAGTGATGGATTCCTGCCTTGTTGGGGGGATGTTCCCTGTGGCAGCAAACGTATTGAAGAGCCGGGTTAAGGGGCCCACCAGTTGCGAACAGAAGAGTTTGTAAAATCGGGTGGAGAAACCGTCTGGGCCGGGGGCCCTGGACTTCAAGCTGTTTATAGCTTCCTCGACTTCTTCGCTTGTGATGGGTGACTCAAGTCCTTTCCTTGCCATGGGGGTTAGGGGTGGAAGGGCTGCCTCTTGAATGTAAGACTGTTGTTCGGGTAGCCTCCTCGGCACTGCCGTCATAATCTCTGATTGATGGGTAACCGCCAGGCGAAGCTTCTCGCGTTCAGCGAATTGGACCACACCTCGGGAATCAGAGGCCCAGGATGGTGTTTCTTTTCTTCACCTTGGCCAGTTTGTTTACCAGCAGCTTGTTGGCCTTATTGTTGTTGACATAGTACCATAGTTTTGTTCTGGTTAGTAAGTCTGCCATGGCGTCAGCGTAGTACGCCTCCAGTCTCTTCCTTGCCTTCTGTAAGGTCCTGTAGGATTTCAGGGACCAGCCCTTTCGTTTATGGACAGCCTCCGCCTCTCGGGCCGCGGCCTCCAGGACGGCACAGGCCGCTTGTTTTCTTTTGTGGAAGGCCGCGCCTTGGGCCATCAGCTCCCCTCTGAGCACCGCCTTCATGGCGTCCCAGGTGTTAACTGGGGAGGTATTCTCATTGTGGTTTTCCATGAAGAAGTTTTTTATTGTTCTGGCAATGGAGTCCTTCACTGCCATCTCGCCTAGGATAGGGGCATACAGGTTCCATTCGCGGCGAGGGGGGGGCGGTCGGGATTATGAGCTCGCAGGATCAGAGTGACAGGAGCATGGTCTGAAAGAATCTGAGGGCCTATGGTAACGTCGTCCGTGAAGGCAAGGATCTGGGGGGAGGCTAGTACTAAGTCAATTCTGGAGAAGGTGTGGTGAACAAATTAGTAGAAAGTGAAGTTCTTCTCCTCTGGGAATAACACCCTCCAGAAGTCAACGACGTTCAGTGTCCGAAACAGGTGGAGCAGATCTTTTGCCACTCTTAGGTCCTTGGATGAAGGGGGGGATGATCTGTCTTTGAGTGGGTCTGGAGCCCCGTTAAAGTCTCCCCCAATGATGACCTGCCCCTCAATGAACGGGAGGAGGGACTCCTCTATGTCTCGATAGAACCCCTCCTGATGCTCGTTCGGTGCATAGGCTGAGATGAAGGTGTAGAGTTGGTCAAAGATGATGCATTTGATGGCGATGAAGCGGCCCTCCTGGCATTCTAGTGAGTCTAGGACCTGTGGTTTCAGCTCCTTTGCGAAAAGGATGGCGGTGCCTCCTTTCTTGGTGCCATTGGAGGCGAAGAACTGTAGGGGAAAGGGTCTGCTGCGCAGGCAGGAGAAGTCAGCCGGGATCAAATGAGTCTGTTGCAGGAAGGCAACATCGGTTCTCTTGTCCTGCAGCCTTTGCAGGATCGATTTCCTCTTCGGCAGGGAATTTAGGCCCCTAACATTTAGCGTGATGAACTTCAGTTTTAGGTGCAAGGGTTGATTCTCTAGGTCCTCTTGCTGCGGGAGGGGGTCAGGTCAGCCATAGTCGTGGCGGGGAAGCTGCTTCGGGTTCCCCTGAGGCTGAGGTTTTTCAAATAATCTCCAACGCAAGGTATGGACTTCAAATAACGGCCTTCAACGGGGGCCAGAACCGTGGCCAGGGGGCCCGATTTTAACTTATCGGTATCTCCCCCCGCCACCCAGGCTGTCGACAGCCCAAAGGGTTGAGTATCACCCCATGGGTAAAACGGTGACATCCACGCAGGAGGAGGGTATGGAATGCATGGGGTCCGCATCAGGCTCAAGAAGGCTGGGTTCCAACGCTTTGTGCGCTATAAGGATTCTATTGATTCTTCATTTAGGTTTGCGGTTTCTCTGCACTCTTGTCCAGGGAGCGCGCCTAGGCTTGGGGGAGGCCGCGCCTGGCTCGGAAGACTTTCAACCAGGAGAAGAGGATCCGTGCTGCATCCTCGAGGTGGCTGATGGTTCGCGGGGTGCCATTGTGTGAGAATTGTAGGGCCGTCGCGAATAGCCATCGATTTCGAATCTGCTGGTCTCGAAGGAAGATCGTGAGAGGGCGCAACACTCTGTGTTCCTGCAGGGTCAAGGGAGAGAGGTCCTGAAAAATTTGGAAAGGGGAGCCCTGAAATGTTAGTTCATCACGGGTGTGACCGATCGATGATATAGCCTCTTTGGTGGTGTAGAAGTGGACTCTTGTAATTACATCCAGGGGGGGAGTCCAAGTCGGTTCCCCGGCGAGGGTGTAGTCTATGGGTACGATCGAGCAACAGCTGTGTGTCATCTAAGTTCGGTAGCAGAGACTGGAAAAAATTGCCCACATACTCAGGTAGGTCCTTGTCAGAGACGGAGGAGGGAACACCCCGGATGCGCAGGTTTTTGTGGCGGGCGCGATTCTCCAGATCTTCCTGCTTGTATTCGAGAATCTCCGTCCTGTCCATCAGGGTCTGAATCGTGCGTTGCACTTCCGCTAATGAGTTGGAGTGTTCTTGGGCTAGGTCTTCAGACTCCCCCAACCTGTGCTTGATGTCGCTGACCCTCTGTTCCGTTCGTACGAGCTTAGCCATCAGTTCTGACATGCAGGATTTAAACTCTGCTTTAATGTCAGACATGAAAGCTTGAAGGTCTTCCTTGGTTGCAGGGGACCCCCTCTCATCTGGCGTTTTTTGAGGAGTGAGTTTGACTGGGTCTGTTTTCTTCCCCTTTTCCGTTGCCAGGAGCATGGTGGAAATGTCTGCTGATTTAGGGGGCTTCAGAGCTTTAGCCATGGCTCCGGCGTAGGAGGCAAGCCTCAGCAAGGTTTGTATGAGGGCACCGATGTAAGATGAGGGGCGCAGTGGCAGTTAAGATGTGGGGCGGGCCCTAGAGTACTAGTTGGGGTGGAGGGGCACACAGTCTAGTTTTGATGGCAGCAGAGGTGGTCGAATGGGCAGGGGCGCCCCAGGATGAGAGCAGGGGGGGGACGCGTCTGTCAGGACCTTTTCTATGGAGGAGGCGGCTAGCATGCGGGAGGGGGAGAGAAAGGAACTCCCAAACTTATGGCTGCCGTAGAAGCTCTACTCACCAGGTGCCGGGTGACCCCAGAAGAAGCGTGGAGGGTAGGCCATTCTGTGCCGTTGGTGATGGGGAGTGGGCAGGGGTGCCCCAGGAAGTCGAGAGGTGTCGCCTCAGGCTGGGCTGCAGTAGAGAAACCGGGGCTCCGGGGATGTAACCAGATGGGCTCCGGGGGTGAAAGGGGATAACTTCAGTGGCCACGGTAGATTAGTCCTCTTTCCCCAATAGAGAGATCTCCTGGGGCCTAGGCGGTGAAAACTCCCCACATCCAGCGAGGAGAGTGGGCCCCAGATAGCTTGCTCCCTGTGTGGGGGGGTGGGGCACAGTATCCTGCCCGGTGCTGTGGTTTCGTTGGGGGCACAAGGGGCGGCGTGGGGGCCCTCTATAGGGCGGAGAACACAATCCAAAGCCCCCGGGGCCAGGGACCACGGCAGCAGAGCACAGCCGCCGCCCGCCGAAGCTTCACCCCTCGGGCACCGATGTTGCTGCAAGGATTAGTGGGATGGAGTTGGGGGCGCCACCTTCCGAGGTAACGCTGACACGCAACCTCCCCGGTCCCCAGAGGAGGAGACCCACCGCCTCGCAGGTGGGCTCCAAGGATTCAGGAAGCAGATGCGGCAACCTCCGCGGGCTGCAGGCCCGGCCCCCGAGAAGAGGCGGCAGGAAGGTAGGGATGGAGGGGGGCTCCAGCGGAGCCTCAGCGGGTTAAAGGCGCCGGGGCAGGTGGCTGCCTTGGCGAATGAGGCCACGTAGCTGGGTCCGGGTCCTCACCAGCATCAGGCCTGATATGCGCCTACGGTCCAGGAGAACGCTGTAGGGCATCCGATCTCAGAGACTGGGCCGGAGCTGCCAGCCCGCCATGTTCAGGCCGCAAGGTGGTCGCAGTCAGAAGACATCCTCGGAGCGTTTTCGGGTCTCCCGTCTCCGTTAGTGGCCCAGAATGTAGCCGGAGGGGCACCAGGCATTCTGCAAGCAGGATCAAGAGTGCAGATTGTTGAAAGATAGCGGGAACATGTTATTTTTGGCGAATACTGCGGTCCCCATGCAGAGGCCATTAAAGGAGCAGCCACATCGCTGGCACTCCAGGCCACGCCCCCATAACTGCAGTTTTTAAATCGTTCAGGGAGTTCATATTTAGTAGAAATATATAGTCTCCATGTCTCAGCAGGGATAGTGTTCGCCAACTTTAACTTGTTATCTCGATTAGATAGTTTCATTACTTGCCAAATGGCTTTCGAGTCATGCTTGCAGATCGCTTTTATGAGGGCACAATTAACTTTATTACAATTTAGTATTCAAGCTCCTCTTAATGTATTTTTATATTTCTGCAGAATCTGATTTCTAAGATATTGGTACAGCGAAGTACTAGATTGCTCACTTTTTAAAATTCTCAATTTTCTGTTCTCTTTTTAACATTCTACACATAGGGTCAAAATGATGAGTATTTGCCTTATCAATTGATTTATATTTTGATCTTAAATGTGTTATTGCTTTAACTATACTGGACACAATCTGATTGCTTTGCAAAATTGATCAAGAGTCCTCTAATAGGTAGTTGTGATACAACTTCAACTAGTTAGACACAGAATAAGCCCGTTTTTTACACAGTCCCGGATTCCATCGCAGCAAGATGTTATTGCGATGTATCTCAGATAGTTCTTACCCTTTTATGACATTTAGTTGGGAATACTCCATGGCAATAGTTAATGAGTGGTGCGTGGTCACTATATTTAATTGGTTGTGTATTAACTGGATCAACTAAGGGGATAATTGCTTGTGATATACAGAAGTAATCTATCATTGTATAATGCGTACCCCGACTCCATGTATACTGAGGGCCCGTTTCATGGCAGTCAACAAAATCCATTGCCCAATCGTCAAATTCAGCTACCCACCTCTTGCCTCGTTATAGGGCCGTCTTGTCTTCATTCAGTGTATGCGTGTCTAAAACAGCCAATCTTGTGCTACATAAAGAATTAAAATCACCACTGATAATAATTTCAAAGTCAAATTATTTAATTGTTATACATTCAAGGCACTTATCAATTTCCTCGAACATTAGGTCAATTGTAATTTTTTAGTGGGTTCCAATATAGAATTACTAATAAAAGTGGTTTATTTTCCAGTGTCAGAGCTACAGCCAAGATGTTACCAGAATCCCACATAAACTGAGAGTGACATTCGATATTATTATTTATGGCAACAGCCAACCCACCAGAGGGACGCCCCAAGTTTTCCCTAACTGCATATGAACAATAGGTGCAGAACCCTTGAAATAACAATGCATTTGTTTTCATTGTTTCTTGTGACATCACATTCAGAAATTGAGTCGACGTTAGGGATGCTGACCATTTCTTCAAAAGATTATGGAATCCACATGAATTCCATGAAAGAATTGTAAATGCCTTTTGGTCATGTAGCTAGTTTGAAGTTTTCGCCATTTTGGTATTCAACATAGTTCTCAAAAGGGGCTCGCTCACCCCAAGCCAACTCTTTATTTTTCCCTGCGATAGCCATCAGGTGAGAAATGCATAGATTCTCAACTTTGATGTTTATATTTTCTCCTGAAGTTCCCCCCAGGGACATGCCCTGATCGGTTTGGCATGATGCAGGAATTCCAGTGCGCTCGTTTCATCGCCGAATGTATGCAGTGCAAACCCTAACTCCCATCAGTTCATCTCTACATGACAAGAAATATGAGTATGTTCGCCGACGGAAGAGAACAGAGCATTCTGTAGTTGTTCTGTCGTGCAAGGGAAAAACTTAACTGGGGGATGTGGGAAATTAATCCAAGAAAATAAGTGCGATTTATTCTGGCCTTGTCAAGTATCTCGGCTTTTCCTACTAGGCCGATAATGTTCCATTCAGTGGTAGAAGATTGACCATTTTTCAGGGCATCTATACTTAACGGAACAGGAAAGGGGACGTCGACATGGGCGTGCCTGTAACACTATCCCTAATGTGACGTGTAGTGTACCCAAAATCCCTCACGCGTCGAAGTCCCTCTGATTGTTTTTATCCGCCCAGCTAGCTGGTCGCCTTATGCGGAGCTCTTACAAATTGCTACATTATATTCTTTCCCACGACCTACGGTCGTTCATATATATTCGTCCCCTTCCTCGACGATTACTTCTCTGCCACCGCCAAAGACAGCGGAAGACCACCACAGACTTCGATGGCTGGTGCTTCGGTCGACGCTGTCGACCGCATGGCCAGGCCTTCTGGCCGGCCTATACAGTAGCGAGAGTTGGATCTGGGGGTTTTCCATTTCTTTCAAGAATGTATTTCCTTCTCCCCTATCTTTGCCCCTCTGCTTTTGCCGTTGCTATGGACAGGACACCCTTTAATTTTTGCCCTTCTTGTAAAGGCAAGTACCCCTGGAAGGACACACACGAGAGGTGCAATAAGTGTCTCCCTCGAGATCACCACGAGGCGTCCTATTGGTCTTGTCTGCTCTTGCGTCCTAAGACGATCAAGGAGCGTTGAGTTGAACAGTGGGCGGCCTACGCCATGATGCAGGCCAAGGGTAGCTCCCCTGCCGCTTCAGGTGCCGGGAGTGACTAGGAGTTGCGATGCCCGTTGGTCCGATACGGATGCCATTTACCTTTCATCGGAGTGATCACGCTCGGAACCGTCCGCCCCCGGCAGGCAGAACGAAAGTGACGGGGACGCACCACCTACTCTTAAAGGCAAGCACACAACCCCCAGTACAGCCTCGACAGATTAGTCGGGACGGTGCAAGGCGGCAATGGATATGCCAAGCTTCTCGACACCACCTGCCGATTCACGAGGTCGGCAGCCCTCCCCGCAACCGCATAAGGGGCATGCGTCCGGGCACTCCACAGACGAGGGTGCCAGCACCAAAAGTCACAAGGCCGTTGACGCGCCTCCTTAAGAGCGTGCCGACGCATAAGGTTCTGGCAACGTCTAAATCTACAGCAAAGCCGCTTGAACAGCTGAAACCCCGTACATCAGGGAGAGTCACGCAAAGATTGTTTCAGCGGTCAATAAGCCCAAAGACAGGTTTGTTTCTGAGCGGCAGGCAGATGAGTGGCCAGTAACTCCGCAGAGGCGAAACCAACGCCTTTGCTGTTCGGGGGTTCCACAGGGAGCTTGTGTGTCGCGATGTTTTTATAACATCTTTGACACCCTTCTTCCATATGCCAGAAGAAGATGGTATTCTTTTCGCCAACTATGCTGACTACACTCAATCTGTCATCTTCATCTCAGGTTCACATAGTGATGATGTAACAAATGTCAACAAGGCATACCAAGCCATTCAATGCTGGATGGTTTTGAATGGTCTGGCACTGAATAGTGCCAGGACAGAGCTCTTGATCGTCGGCTCTGATATCACGCTTGCGAAGTTAGGTACATTGTATAATAATTTCAACATGGATAACTGCAATATCGAGGTCAAGACTAAGGTGAAGACTTTAGGCATCTTTCTGGATAACAACTTGAACATGAAAGCTCAGGTGAACAGTTTAGTTTCCTCTTCCTATTTCATCAAGTTGCTCAGCAAGTTGTATATTGTGTCAGGATCACCTCTGCTCACTGATTTCTGAGAAAAATGATGAGACCCTAGCCAGAGCGATTATTGGCTCTAAATTGGATAATTGCTGCAGTCTCCCAGTTGGTATCTTGCAAGCAGACTTCCACCGTCTTCAGGTTATCCAGAATGGAGCAGTAAGGGCTGTGAAAGGACTTAGCCGTAGGGACCATATATTGGATGCAAGACGGAGCCTGCACTGGTTCCCTGTACAGGCCAGTGTGCGCTTCAGGATGCTTCTTATCACCCATAAATGCCTTAAAGGTCAGATGCCACTCTACTTGATGGAAGCGATTGTAAAAAAGCAAAACATCAGATCCTTAAAATCGGACAATACGAACATCTTAAAAACCACTCGCTGTAAATGAACTAAAGTGAGCAATGGAGCATTCCACATAGCAGCCCCGTTAGTTTGGAATGCTTTGCCCCCAGATATTAGAATCATTGAATCAACAGAAGTATTCAAGAAGAAACTTAAGACCTTACTCTTCTGTTAGATCTCTCAAAGCTCACTGCCCGCTTTTCAACCTCTGATTTCCCATACTCAACAATATGTTCTATCTTGTCTTGTATTGTTTTTTGTTTGCGCCCTTAAGCCTTCCGTACCGGGAGCGCGGTACACATTAACAAACATAAATAGAAAGACACGTCCACATGCCGAAAAAGGCAGGAGAACTATTCTGAGAGCCCCCAGCCTTTATCTAAAACTCTCTCATATAAATCTTGATGTTTTAAGCAGATAGATCCCCCAGGAGGATCCCTTTCCCCCTCTGGACCATCTTTATGGACCAGGGATAGGTTTGAGGGGTGCATGAATAGGCTTTCAAAGTCTGTTTACCACGCACAGGAGGCCTAGTGAGGAAGACCTTTACCCCACAGTGTCTAAATTCCAGAGTACCTCCTACCCACTTCATGAGGAGGTCTTTGACCTGACTGATCAGGAAGAGGTTCCTCGTGACCCCTATTTACAGGACGATGATCCCTTTGAGGATCCCACTGACCAGGCACCAGATTTGGGAGATGAACCACCGGTGGATAACCCACCATGGTTGTCACCTACCAATACCCCAGATCCTGACACAATATACATGGATCCTCCCGCCTCCCCATTTCTGCGACAGGCATCTCCCATAGATGACCAGATGGCATTTAATGCCATTCTGAAGAATGCATCCAAACATTTTGAAATAGCCACGCAAGAAGCGGTGCAAAACTCTGACTTCGTGGAGGATATTCTAAAGGAGAAGCCACCTGCCAGTCAGGCTATCCCTTTGCTAAATTCCATTAAGCGGTGCAACGCCCCTTCCTTACTGACACCTTCACAGACAAGGGCTGTGAACCCACAGTTGGTGAAACCTATTCGCCCCTCCCCTACAGACTCTCTCTATATTCGGGGTCATGCCACCCCAGATTTCCTTATGATCACTACCACAAGAGAGCAGGGGTACCCTTGTCACGGGTTTAGGCACCGCCAGACAAGGACTGCAAGAAACTGTATGCCCTAGGGAAGCGTGTCACTACTGCAGCAGCGTATTCCACCAGGATTGCCTACAATACCACGCTGTTGGCCAGTTATTGCGATGGTCAGTGGAACCTGCTACAGGAGGGCCTGCAGGAGGTCCCCGAACCAGTACGTTCACGTCTGCTCACGATTGTGTCAGAGGATAGACAAGTAAATCATAATATCCTTAAGAACACCCTAGATGCTGCAGAGATAGCAGGGAGGACTCTGGCCAAAGGTACCCTTTTGAAAAGGCACGCCTGGTTAAAAAACTCAGGGTTCAAACCAGAGACACAAGCTTCTCTCATCAACAAACTGGTGGAGTGTTAGGGAGAATTCTCTGTTTAGGCTGAATTTCCTAACCTAGTGAGTCCCCCAGCAGCTTTGCTGGATTTTTGGGGTTTATTTTTTTCTCCTGCCAAGAGTGAGACTCTTTTACCCTCTCTTGGACATGATTTGAGTGTGTTTCTTTGAATCTAGATGTGTTTAATGGGCTATGGGGTCTTTTACTCCATAGGGTTTCATGTGGTTTTGTGATGTGTGTTACACAGCACCCTCCGTGCAGTAACACAGGGGTGTCATAGTGACCCCCCAGTATAGACTCCATACCATGCGACTGACTACTGTCTCCCAGGGCATGTAAAGTCACCATTGACTTTACTAGTCTTAAATTCTGAACAGAACCAGTACAAACCATCATATTGTGGACGTACTGGCTGGGGCAATTCGATTGCCCCAGGGTCTGTTAGTCGAGGGGGCACGTCTCCGTCCCCCCTGATCGAGTTTTGGCTGGTGGCAGTGGATACTACTTTTTATATTGAACCGCGAATATTTTCCTATGGGATTTCCCATTGTTTTAGGCTACTATCTTTATTTAATTATTTAAGGTAGCCTCGAACATACCGCCGGTTTATTTAATTAATATTAATTCTCCGGTTGGTATTTTTTGCCAAAACTTGATTCTAAAATGGCGTTTGTGTTCTCTTCTGTGACTCCAACCCAAGTCGAGCCCTTTGTTCCACTTTTTGGCGGGCTTCTCCACAGAAGCCCTCCAAAGTGGTGCCACTATGTCTGGGGTACTTAGGCAGGGTGGAGGGGAATTTAGGCACCCTGGACTGAGTTGCCTAGGCAACTCAAGTCGCACTCCGTCCTGACTGGCCCAAGTGGTGAGCCGGCCGGCTCACCACTTAGCATGTTTGAGTGACAGCTAGGCTGAGTGAATGGGGGTTTGCTGCATAAAAGCAGGGCTTTGGGGACTGGAACTTCAGAAGTCGCCACAGGACCTAAGAATCCGACGAGGGAGAAGCTGAGCCGACCTGCCACGACACCACGACCGGTGGAGCCCTGCTGGACCGTCTCACCACTTTTCCCAACGACAGAGGAGATCTCCCGCCGGAGAGTCTTCTTCCTTTGACTGGTGGGGATAACCAGTTACACCGTCTTTTCGCTTTCCCGACGTATCTCGTGGCCGCCTTGCCCGTGCTAAGCACCCCGGCAACCGGGATACCACGTTTTACCACGACCGCGAGATAAAGGTACCACCTTTTACCGGAAAACTCTGCGGCTGGTTTCTGCCCTGGTAGTGCAACGACCTGCATCTTTCCTCCACGTCGAGATCTTCTCTTCCCCTGGACGACGCCACAACTTGCAACCACTACCAGGAACAACTGCCACCGCTGGAGGATCCTTCCCACTTAAGGTACTGTGTCCCGCCTGGCTTCCCTTGCAACCAACTGTACGGGGTAGATTTAGCCCCCGGCTTTCGAACCTGGGTTAGCCTGGGACACCCTGGCTAAACTTTTCTAAGTCTCTCTAAACTCTTTCCTGAACCCTCTGCAAGACTTTCTAAGCCTAGTGTAACTGTGTGATCTTGGGCGCATTTGTGCTCTGCTCTCTCTAAGAGTGGGCCCAGCCTTTGGACTTTGGCTCACCAGTGACTTTTTGCTCTCTGCCTTGCTAATAGTGTTCCTGAATCGTAGAGTGGTGTAATCCTGCATATTCTGTCTTTTTCCCTCCCTTTTTCACAACCTTAGTAGAGTGCAATCTAGTTAAGCGCTCACCTCTGTATGAAAATAAGTGGTGTCTTACTGTGATTTTCTAATAAGGGAAAAAGGGGTGTATATATCATAATAATAACTGTGTTTAGAATATTTTACAATAAGAGTGCTGGAGTGTTTCAACTGTGTGTTTATAAATAAATAATTATATACTTTGATACCAAAGCTCTGGTCAGTGTTTGCTTGTATTATTGTATCTGAGTGCCTATTGAGTATACTTTGCATACTGCCCTACTCTTCTTGAGGGAAGTCTGCTCAGCCACAGCTACCAGGTAAATCTGGGTGGTACAGACTGCTACCAAGTGGGTTTACTGCTAACACCTGTAGTCTTAAATCTTTTGCAGTGGTCCCTAAGGGAACTGCACAGGTTTCTGCCTAACATGGAGTCTAACCTGTTTGGCAAAGCTGTAGATGAGGTGCTGGAAACTGCAAAAAAAGAACATGAGACTTTAAAATCTATCTTTAAACCAGGTCACTCAAAGGCCCTTTCAGCAGCGAGGTGGGAGTTCTCGCCGCTCCTTTTGCAGACAATCCTATTCACGTTCCCCACATAACCAATATAAAATGGGTAACACAAGGTCCTCAGGACAAGGGTCCGCTGCTTCAAATCAGTATCCACCTAGAGGTTAGCGCTGCTGGCAAGGGAAGGGGTCGCAATGCCACCCCTAGAGGCTCCCCGGCCTCCAGTCAGAAATGACTCAGAGATCCGGGTCCCCTCCCATGCCTCCCCGGTCAGGAAACGTATAACATAATTCTTACACGCATGGGAGGGGATTGCCACAGACCAGTGGATGCTCAAGACCATCACCCACGGTTATTGCATAGAGTTCAGCCTTCCACCTCGATTCAGACCACCAAAGTCTGGGCGTCTAACACCGAAACACCCGAAGAGCCTTCTGCAAGAGGTCGAGATACTGCAGGAAAAGGGCACAATCGAAGTCTCCTTTCTACAGATAAACGAAGGTATTTATTCAGTGTACTTCCTTGTACCCAAAATGGATCTCACCATGCGCCCTGTGCTCGACTTGCTCCAAGCGAACAAATGTGTCAAACCACAAAGGTTTTGAAGGATAACGCAGCAAGAAGTAATCCCCCTGCAAACACCAGGGGATTACATGGCAAAATTGGACATGAAAGATGCATACTTTCATATTTCAATGTTGCTGGCACACAGCAAATACCTAAGGTTCATGATGGAGAACAAACACTATCAGTTCAAGGTCCTTCCCTTCGGCATTGCCTCACCTCCAAGACTATTTATGAAGGTTCTGGCAGTTGCAGCAACTCACCTACACAGGCAGTCCATGCCAGTACATCCTTACCTCGACGACTGGCTCATAACAGGGGGACTCCTACAGAACATGCCTGTCAAACACCCAAAGGACGATAGACCACCTCTTCAGCCTGGGAAACTCCATAAACTAGAAGAAATCCAGCCTAAACCCCAGTCAAGTCGAGCAATTTCTGGGTGCCCTAATTCGGACAGAGGACAGCCTCGTATTCCCCTCCAACGAGAGGGTTCAACACATGCTGTTTCAGATCCCTCAGTATGATATAATATGATAGTTTATTTATATAGAGCCTATACACATGTGTTTCAAAGCGCTTCAAGGCAAGGGAGGGTACAAGGGAAAATACAATGGCATTCTTACAGGCCATGAACAGTAAGGGTGTGAAATTAACTATCGTACTCGGCCTGACGACATTTCAGATAGTGCAAGAGCTAAGACATAGATAAGGAAGGGAGGGGGAGAGTGGGAAGGAAATCGAAACAGAAAGGCGACTACTGTACCAGGCCTGACGATATTTCTGGTAAAGGCAGAGAAAAACAAAAGGTGAGGGAGAGGGGTGCAGAAAGGGAGGGAAGGAACAAAACAAGCGACTATCGTACTAGGCCCGACAACATTTCAGATAGTGCTGCAGGGTGGACAGGGGGGGAAACAAGTAAGGGGAGGGAGAGGAGACAGACGAGGCTGCGATCATACTAGGTCCAGGGACAATTCTGATAGAGTAAGTGCAAATAAGAAAGTAAGGGGAGGATGGGAAAGGAGGAGAGAACAGAGTAAGAAGTCAAAAGAGTGGAGAAGCAAGAGGGGAGACGAATATAATTACAGAAGTCAGTAGTAACACATAATGTTGCAAGCCAGGATACAAGATGAAGATGGGAACAGCATGATTCAAGGCCACCTTGAGTACAAGATGCAAAGGAAGTCCAGCATGAGAGTTGAGAAAGGTTGACACACTATTGTTGGGGAGAATTCTCAGAAATGTGCTAATTCCTCTCTCCCTTCGAGAACCCCAGCAACTTTGCTGGATTTTTGACTTGGTTTTTTTACCTGAGTGATTGAGACCCTTAGTCTCCTAGGAGACAGGAATGCACTCTTTGGTGATTGGCCGGGTGGCTGTCCGGCAAGGACAGCCACCCTGCTGGGTGACTAACAACTAGGCTGGAATGAATGGGAGAAACCTGCATTAAAGGCGAGGCTTTATGGCTTGGAAGGCAGAGTCAACCACTGGACGAAGGAATCCGAAGAGGAACTTGAAGACCACGCCTGCTGCAATTCCTGGACCGTTTGCTTGCCCGGTGAAGCCCTGCTGCTGTGCTGAAACTCCAATTTAGTTTTGACTAGAGAAGCCCTGCAAGGATGACTTATCCCCTAGAGTTGGTGGGACCAATCAACTCCAAAGTAAGCCACCTGGACATCCTCTCGGAGCTGGTTGAAATTCCACTGCAGTTGCTGCTGGTACCAAATAGCCAGGGAGAGGAACACCAGATTGTCTGCGTTGCTTTTAAGCTGGCCAAGAGCTCCAGGAAGATCCTCCGGACTCCCAGGAAGCAGGACTGATCAGCCTGAGCCCACCTCTACAGGGTGCTGGACCCCAGATGTATGGAAAGCCCATCTCGACAGCCAGGAACCGCAGTGTTTCTATTTGCGGTAGACGCAAGGAGCTGAAACACCAAAGTGCTACTTGTTTGAAGATTGCCGGTTGCGGTCGGTGACCTTCCCATTGTAGTGCAGGAGTCCCCAGAAGCCCGCCCTCTTGTCCCCACAACTGTGGCCCAGGAACAACCGGATCTGCAGAGCAGCACAGGAACAGTAGCCATCTTCTGCACTTTTTCTTCAACCTAAAGGTACTGTACAGTCTAAGAGAACTTACCTCTTGTTGTGTAAACTCACTTGTCCTCGTTGGAGACTTGTCTTGGTTACTCTGTAGAGTTGCTGTCAGCTTCTTTACTTCACAAGCCTAATCAGCTTGTGGCCCTAGTTTGATTTCTTCTTTTCTACAAAGACTTCTAAAACATTGTGCAATACTTTTACTTGCCTGCAAGAAGAGCTTCAGTTCACCTTGACTTTTGCTAACTTAGCATTGGCTAGCTTGGCTCCCTGAATGACTCGTCTCTCCTCTGCTTATGTGTTGTGTTTTCCTTTCAGGAAGGGATTAACTGACTTTGCATTGGGGGTTATTTTGAATGTGCTTACCTGCTTAAGAATAATTGTGTGAATACTTATCTTATTCTGAAACCTCTTTTCGAAGGGATTGTGTCCTTGGACGTATTCCATATCTATGACAGGTAATGTCCACAGCTGTGCTGCTTCGGAACATTTTCAGCAGAGGGCGTCCTGCGTCGATGGCGTTGATCCGATGTCCCTCGGGGGCCTCCGTCGAGGGTCGACGTCACCGAATGGTGTATATATAGGGCGCACAGCGCCCGTAGCCTCAGTTCCGTTTTTTCCGCAAACATGTTTGCTTCGGAATATCGGCTTACTCGATTCTTCTCTTCGAACGATGTCTTCATCTTCCTCTACTACCCCGAGGTCGGGCTTAAAATAATGTCGGGACTGCGGTTCGAAAATGTCCATCATGGACCCGCACGACATCTGCCTCTGGTGCCTCTGCGAAAGCCACGCCACTGACGACTGCGAGGACTGCCAGTTCCTGGCGTCTAAGGCCTTGCGGGAGCATAAGGGGAAATTAAAGGTAGATAGGGTGTCCAAACCCCATAAATGGAAGTCCGCTGGGCTTCCACCGATGACTCGAGGGGTGACTCTCCGCGTCGGCGAAAATCCAGGTGGTCTTGGTCTAGCA
The DNA here is from genome assembly GCF_040938575.1 of Ambystoma mexicanum. NCBI lineage: Eukaryota > Metazoa > Chordata > Amphibia > Caudata > Ambystomatidae > Ambystoma > Ambystoma mexicanum. The sequence goes on from NC_090941.1 coordinate 302,738,934, forward strand.
GTGGTTCCCCCCCATTCCTCTGCCTCGAGGCATTCTAAGAAGCGCCGGCACCGGTCTCCTTCCCCGTCCTCGGAGGAGGACGACTCCGCCAGACGGTTCACTTGTCCGACCAAGTCTTCGTCACGGCGGGCCGAATGGGATTCATTCCGCCAGCAGATGTTAGCGATTTTTCAGTCGCAAGGCACAGTTCCGTCCGCGCCTTCGAAAGAAGCTGACAGGGAATAGGCTCGGGAGGTCGGCGCGATCCTCGGGAGCCGTCGAGGTCCCGATCGGACAAGCGAGATCGCCATATCCGTGCCAGGTCCCGGTCCACGACGCCATCAAGACCATCGAAACCTGTGAAGCCTTCGAAAAAGGCGTTGACGCCATCGGCGCCGTGTCCGTCGGTGGAACCTCTCGGGGCTCTGCCATCGAATAAGTCGTTGGCGCCTCGGTCGACATTGACGCTGATTCCCTCTGCGCCCTCAACGCAGTTTGTGGAGGATTTGCCGGAGGTGCCCCTGAGGGCTGTGGAACCTCTGAGGAAGGCTTGCAGTAAGTCTGTGAGGCCTGTTTTGGAGCCCAGGTCTGTTCCGGCTCCTAGATTGGATTTTTTCAAACCTTTGCAAGAAATTTCGGAGGTTGATGAACTGTCTGATCAGGAGATAGGCTTGCCTGTGCATCCTGACGTGCCTGATGACCTTTTGTCTGGGCATAGTCAGACGGAGGAACTCAGTCAGTCATTGCATGATGCCAGTGGCCTCGACACTTCTCCTGAGGTGGAGTTTGGCCAGCCTGAACCGGGGGTGACGGAGCACTTGGGGTGGTCTGCCCCCCCCCCCAGTGGAGTTTGATCAGCATGACTTGGGTTTAAGTTCGGGGCTAATATAATAGCCTAAAACAGTACCACGTTTATATACTATAATCGCGGTAGAAACGTTAGGGTACATACCACTGCCACCAGCCAAGTCCTAGTGTTAAGAGAGCAAAATAAAGGTCAGAGAGGTACAGACAAAAAGGGATAGGAACTAACCCTTTCCAATACTCCATGTACGATGGGGTGTACTGGGTCTGTAGTTTTAAATGACTACATAAAGGCAACTTTACCTGTTTCTGGGGGACAGTAGTCGGCCCCAGAAAAATGGAGTCAGAGGGAAGTCTCAAAGACAACCCTGTGTCACTGCACGGAAGGTGCTGTGTAACACACACAAAAATGGGGCTCATGGAGTGGTGTAGCTCCAGAGCCCAAGATCACACAAACAGTAGAAATACACATGTCAAAACACATGTACGAGTGGGGAAAAAGGGCTCACACTCTTACCAGGTGGAAAATAATTAACCCCTGAAATCCAGCAAAGCCGCTGAGGGACTCACTAGGTGAGGGAAATTAACCATAAATGAGAATTCTCCCCAACATCTTCTGCCCCCCCCCCCTCCATGTTGCTTCCCTCCAGGCAGCCGTCTCAGCATCTGCCCATTTCAGAAGGTCCCGCCACCATGCCTCTACGCTTGGTCTTGCTTGCGCCTTCCAGCCCATGGCTATCCTATGTTTTGCTAAAATATATGCCAAGTCCTTGAGCTTGCTGACATGCTTAAGTTTGCGAGGTCTAGGGAACCCCCCCGCCCCCCACCATGCATGCCCATAGGGATCTAACTTTTAGTCTAATCCCTTTGTTTTCCAACCGGTCTGCTCTTTCTTTCCAATATATAGTTATTTCAGGGCAGGCCCAGAACATATGTACTATCCCAGCGTTCTCCTCCCGACATTTTGGGCAATATTGTGTAGCTGCATTCGTAAACTTTGCGATTTTCATGGGGGTCAGGTATGCTCTATGAGTAATGTATAGCTGGACCTGCTGTAATCTGACATTTCTCGAAACTTATGGTATCTCTGCATCCTTTCCCATAAACCATCAATAATGGTCTCCCCACTTTCCTCTTCCCAATCACATCTTAGTTGGGCCACCTCCTTCCCTACCTTAGACATCAGTATTTCGTAGATCCTGGAGACCTCATGGCCCCCCCTGACACTGTTGAAGCGTTTCTATAGCTCTGGTTGCTGGGCTAGATCTATCTCCGACCATGTCTTCTCTACCAGTTTCCACAACTGAGCGTACGTGATGAACTGACCACTATGTAAGCCTGTCTCCTCCCTTAGCGTTTCAAACTCTATCCTGCCCTTCTCCCTCCACATATCTCCTAGGGTTGTCACTCCCACGGGCTCCCAGTGTTCCCTAATCATCCTCCTTAGTTGTCCGTCCACCCCTTTCAGGGTCACCAAGGGAACTTGCTGGGTGCATGGTGATGGGCACCCCATCATTCTGCAGGCTCTGTGCCAGATCTCTCTACCCAAGACTAGCAACGCTGATCTCTTCCCTTTCGGGGGGTTAGATACCCACATCCTCTCGTTTAAAAAATAAGGTTTACATTCTGCCCTCAATAATCTAGACTCTGGCGTGACTTCCTCAGATAGCCATCTTATTACATATTGAAGTTGGCCTGCTAGGTAATACACATCAAAGTTAGGTAGCCTGATTTCTGCGCGATCATATTGGTTCTGCAATTTCCATAGGGCTACCCTGTTTCTAGAATTATGCCAAATAAACCCCCTGCATAAGCTGTGTAGCTTAGAAAATAATCTTTTTGGTATGTTATATGGGACATTTGCAAAGTTATGCAACAGCCTCGGAAGTGCCACCATCTTAAGTAGTGCCACCCTCCGTATCATGGTTAGGGGCAGCTGTGCCCAAAATGTCATGCTCAGTTCTAGACCTCTAACTGCCTCCTCCGTGTTGTTCTTATGCTCTTCCTCGACCTTATGGTATATATTCACTCCCAGATATCGGAAGGTGTCTACCGCCCACCCAATCTGCAACACTGGCAATGCCTCCTGGGGCAACCCTCTGTATCGACCCAAGGGGAATATGGTGGATTTCTTGGGTTAATCGTTATGCCAGAAAGTATTGTGTAGCGCTCCTAGACCTCTAAGATGTATTGTAGGTTCTCTTCTGGGTGTTGCAGGTACAGCAGCATGTCATCTGCATACGAGATCAGATGCTGTCCTCCTTTCGTCTTAATACCCACTTCCCCATGCTGATATCTAAGATGCGCTGCTAACGGCTCCAGCGCTAGAATGAATAGCATTGGGGACCAGGGGCATCCCTGTCTGGTATCTCTACTTAACGTCCATCTGTCTGAAATAACCGATCCCGTCTGGACCCTGGCAATAGGTTCACTATATAATAGCGTAATCCATCGCAAATACGCCGGCCCCATCCCATAATTTTCCAAGCCCCTAGCGGCCAAGGGCATCCGACTAAGTCAAATGCCTTAACTGCATCAAGCAATATTATTGCTAGTTCTTGTGAACTCTCAGCCGTTTGATCAATAATGTGGTGTAGTCTGCGGAGGTTGTCAGAGATGCCCTCCGGGGGACATACCCCATTTGGTCCTGGTGTATCAGGGTATTCATTATTGGCTTCAGTCTATTGGCCATCACCGCTGTGAGGATCTTACTATCCTGATTAAGCATCAAGAGCGGTCTGTAGGATCCGCAATCTGTATCCGGTTTACCGGGCTTGAGAAGCGGAACTATAATCGCTTCCCTGAGGGACTCTGGCAGTCTGCGTTGTCAAACGCTTCATTCAGCATGGCCAGTAGCGGGGGGAGCAGTTCTGCCATATATGTCTTGTAAAATTCGCTTGGGAACCCATCTGCTCCTGGAGCTTTATTCGTGGGTAAGGCTCGGATTACATTTTCTAATTCTTCCATCATGAGCGGTGTATCTAACCTTTCACTGTCTGGCTCCTCTAGTCTGGGCAGAACAATCTCTTATAATGTTTCTCTTATGTCTTTCTCTCCTTCCCACGGCCTGTCAGAGTACAGATTCTGATAGTATTCATGGAAGCATTCATTCACTCCTTCTTGGGTGTCCGCAACTGTGCTATCTGGTTTACGTATCTCACATCGCCTGGCTAGGAGCTTCATTTTCGCACAGCCAGGCCAGTAGTCTGCCTGGCTTATCTCCCTCTGCGTGCTGTTTTTCTACATATCTCCTGTAGTTCAGGTTACTCAGCCTTTCCCAGTGGGCCCTGCACTTCTCTTGTAGTTGTAGTATGGACTCTCCTCCATGGTATCCCCTTTGTCTTTCATTTTGTCTTCAATCTCCCTTTCTGTATCGTGCAATTCTGTTAAAATGCCCTCTTGTAGCCCTTTTGACTTCGAGATCGCTTTCCCCCCCTCATTACCACTTTAAATGCTTCCCATAGCGTCCCCGCTGACTAGACACTACCCGTGTTTAATTAAAAATAATTCTGTATAGCTGTGTGAGTGCTTCGGCTCTGACCCTCCAAGTTGGTATCCTCGGCCTGGGAGGAGTAATCTGCCACATTACGACCATGATCCGAGAGGACCGCTGCTTTGTACTCCGCACTTTTGACATCCATCATCAGGGAGCCGGCCACAAATACATAATCCAGCCTAGTGTGCAAGTCATGCAGGGCTGCGTAGTGTGAATAGCCTCTTTGTTGTGAGTGCAGCCATCTCCATATATGGGTTAGCTGGAAGTCTTGTATAAATGTAGCAAGGGCCTTTGCCGCCGGGTTAGGTCTGGTCACCTTATCATCCGATCTATCTAACTTGGGATCTAGCGTGCAATTAAAATCTCCTCCCATTATCACCAATCCATCCAGGTATGGGCTAAGACAGTTGTACATGTGTTAGGCAGAATCCTGTGCAGTTCCCTTAGGGAAACTGCAAAAAGATTAAGACTACAGGAGCAAGCAGTAAACCCAATTGGTAGCAGTCCTCACCACCCAGATTTACCTGGTAGCTGTGGCTGAGCAGTCAGACTTCTCTCAAGAAGAGTAGGGCAGTATATAGAGTATACACAATAGGGCTAAAAACACAGTAGAGCAAACAAACGCTGACCAGAGCTTTGTATAAAAAGTATATAATTATTTATTTAAAACACACTTTAAGCCATATACTTGCACTCTAAATCAAAAGCAAGTTAAAACACAGTCAGGTAAAGTATACACACCTCCCTTAATAACTATTAGACAAGTCAGAATTAAAACACCACGATTTGTTAAACAGATGTGAGTGCATAACATGATGGCACTCCAATAGTTCAGTTAAAGGGAGAGAACAAGACAGAGCATAGAAATAAAACAGGTCCCAACACTTTTAGGAGTTCTCAGCAAGGGAATAAAGGCAGTATAGACTGTAGAGTCAATGTTCATAGGCCAGGCCCACTTTAAAGGGAGCAAAGCGAAATGTGCCCAGGATCACACGGTTTAAAATGCACCAAGTCTTTGCAGAATGTTCAAAAGAGGTTGGGGTGATTCAAGAAGGTAAAGTTAGAAGGTCTGGGGCCAACCCAGTTGGCAAGCCAAGGATTTAAGGGTCACCTTGGGCAAACCGAAGAAAGGGAGGCCAGGCAGGACACAGTACCTTAAACAGAGAGGAAGCTCCAGTGGTGGCAGTTGTTCCTGGCAGTGGTTGCAGTTCGTTGTTTCGACCAGGGGAAGAGAGGATCTTGTTGAGGAGGAAACGTGGAGTCGTTGCACTGCACAGGGATGAAACCAGCCGCGGAGTTCATCAATAAAAGGAGCGTTCCTTTTATTCGTGGTCAGAGTGGTGAAGCTTGGCTACCCGGCCGCCGGGGTGCTTGGCACGGGCGATTCGACCAAGAGACGTCTTTGGAAGGCGAAAAAGGGCGAACTGGTTGGTCCCACCAGCTCAGAGGAAGAATACTTGTCCAGCAGAAGATCTTCTCTTGTCGTCGGGAAAGTGGTGAGGTAGTTGCAGCAGGGCTTCACCGGTGGTGTCGTCGTTGCAGATGGCTCAGCTTCTTCCCTCTTTGGATTCTTTGGTCCTTTGGCAACTTCTGAAGTTCCAGTCCCAAAGGCCCTGCTTTTATGCAGAAAAACCCCCATTCAACAGCCTAGCTGTCACTCAAACATGCTGAGTGGTGAGCCGGGCGGCTCACCACTGGCCCAATCAGAACAAAGTGTGACTTGAGTTGCTAAGGCAACGCAGTCCAGGGTGCCAAATCCCCTCCCCACCCATCGTGTGGAACCCAGACAGAGTGGCACCATTTGGAGGGCTTCTGTGGAGAAGCCTGCCAAAAAGGGGAACAAAGGGCTCGACCTTGGTCAGAGTTACAGAGACGGATACGAACGCCATTTTAGAAAAGAGTTCTGGCAAAAAGACCCAACCATGAATTAAATATTGAATAAATAAACCGGCGGTATCTTTAACATTGCACCAAAAAGTGGTGCGTTTAAAATCATTGACTTAGTTGAGATGGTAGACTCTTAGCGCCTCCTTGAGGCAGCCCTTCCCATCACTCCCCGCCCTCCCTCCCCGCCATCCTCCCCAAACTCACTTCCCAACTCCCCTTCCCTCCCACCCAACTCCTCCCAACTGTGTCCCAGCTCCATCCCTGGATCTCAGGCTCCCCCCACATCTCAACCTCCTCTCAACTACGCTTGTGCAGAGGTTGCAGCAGGTGGATACTTCTTTAATGTATCCTACCTAAACTACCTACTGGGGTTGAGGTTGCGCCTCCGGTATCTCTCCCGTATCACAATATCAGTGTGTAATAACTTATTATTTTGGTGGCCCTTCCCAACCATAATTCCCGGTTGAGCCCCTTATAGTCCGTCTCAGCACCTCCTGCTACATCTGTTCGCGGTTACTTAGACTATGGCTCATCCCTTGCCCTCCAGTCCCATCTAGCCATAAGGATGAAACAGCCGTTCACTTATCCTGATCTGCCGGCCTCTGGCCATTTGCGTCATCTGGGAAGTTTATCCCATCCATCCATGTCGTGGCGTCTTCTGGAGTCTCGAAGAAGGCCTTGTCTTTACATAGAACCTTGAGCTTCGCTGGGTAGAGTAGTCTGTACTTGAAGCCTGAATCTTGTAGCCTTCTCTTGACCGTCACAAATCTCAGGCGTTGCTTTTGTACCAGGAAAGTATAGTCTGGGTAGGCAGTGATGGTTGCTGACGCCCTGGTAATTGTAGACCTTTCCGGAAGTACTCAAGTATCTTTTCCCAGTCTCTGTAGCTCAATATTTTTGCTATTATCTTGCGAGGTGGGGCCCCCGGAAGGGGTTTCCTGCTCAGGGCTCTGTGTGCCCTTTCTACTGCGAATCCTTGGGAGAGCGACCATGCTCCTATTTCCTGCAATATCATGGTCTCTATATAGTTTGTGGGGTCTGGGTTCTCTTCCCCTTCCGGAAGCCCGATAATGCGGACATTATTCCTCCTCGCTCTACCTTTCGCCTCTTCGGCACGGTTTTCCAGGTTGTCTACTTTCTGTTGTAGGATGTGTATTACATTGCTGTTTGCTTTGCTGGATTCGGCATTGTCTTTCACTTCTTTCTCCAGCGTTCCTGTCCGCTCGGCTATGGCTCTAACATCCTGTCTAAGGAGATTATGGTCCATGTTAAACGTACCAATCTTTGCTTCCATGGAGATTTTCAGTTCCCCCTATTGTGGCTTCAAGTTTCGATTCCCATGCTAGTTGCAGCACAGCAATGGCGTCCAGGATTTTTTGGTCTCCTCGGGGTGGTTCCCCTTTTCTTGGTGTGGTTGGCATCTCGGGGCAAGCTCCTTCCTTAGTCTGGCTGGGTTTGGCAAAGATGTCTAGCGAGGTTTGTTTCACTTTTGACTTTCCTGTTTTGGTCGTCATTTTACTTCACTGCCAGCGCTGTCGCCTTTCACTGCGTGTCTTGTGGGCTGGGGGCCCTCCCTGGGGTTATCACTGGGTCGCTCCGAGGCAGCTTGTCCTGTAAGGTATACTAGCTTCTTCCCTGTACGTATTAGTGGTCTCAAAGCAGTCGCTTCAGGCGTGCCTCTGTTGGTCTCTCACTACAGTGGGGCATATCTTGGGATCTTAGGTTAGTGTCTAGTGTTTCTTTGCGCTGCGTCCTTTGCCCTGCATGTGGTTAGGGCTTCACCGTAGAGCTTTGTTGCAGGTATGCAGTTTCATCTAATTCAGGGTGGCTAATGTTGCTGCTTAGGTTGACTCATACACTCTTGGTAACTATGGCAGGTGGTGGCTGTACTGGGGGCCTGTCTTCATTCCCCCCGGCCGTTGTGTAGTCTTGTGTGGCACCCAGCCCCCCTGGATATCGGCTGTACCCCGCTTCCACAAGCTCTCCGTCCACCCCTGCGCGGCTTCTGGCGGAAGTCTTCTCTCTGCAGCGTTCTGCCGTCCTCCTCAGTGCCCTCGGGTGTCTGTGGGTTACTCACACGCCGCACATGTCTTGTGGGCTAAGGCCTGCGCCTTGTTCTTGTTGTGGGACTTCCGTACCGCTGACCCCCTTCGCTGCCCACTTTCGTGTGGCCGTATGTCTGTGGGCTTGTACGGACCTGGCGTTATGATCTCTGGTTCATAGTGCCCTGGGCATCCGGGCCGTCTTGCGCCGATTCCACATCCACTTGTGGCTTGCACAGGCGCTTCAGCGTTCCTATTTCAAGGGCTAGTTCAGGCCTTTGTACTTCAAACATCCGCCATTTTGCAATTCCTATACATAACTTCCCCTCCACTGTAGGATTCAGCCCTGTCTATATTCGCTTCAGGGCTCGTGTATCCGCCTAGCAGCGAGCAGCTTCAGTTTTGCCTGGTTCAGCCGTTCATCTCTGTAGCCGCCACAATGTTTGCTATTGATTGTTCTCCCCGTCTGCCGGTACTGTTGCACCGCTGGACTGTTGCGCGTAGATGTGTGCCTCTCTCCGGCTCGGCTCCTGCAGTTTCGTGTCCGCTTACCATTGAAGGATCGCCGGTGGCCGTTTGGCGTGCGCGCGTGTTGGGCTCAGTTCCTCAAGGCATACCACTTTCAATTTCTCGTTTCAATGTCTGCCACAATGTATACACCGCCAATCGTTCTCCTCGCAGGCTGCTACTGTTGCCTACTGGTCTGCCCAGTGCTTGCTAACTTAAGCCGCGGCTCCTCTGATTTCGTGTTTGCTTAGAGTCAGGCGGCAGACGGGTCCCGTTCCACAGCCATTCGGGGTGGGGACCGTGTGTCCTCCGGCAGTTTTCTGTTGGACGCCTCTCAGCGTGGTGAGGGGGCCCCCTCGGGTGGGGATCTAGTCCTGTGTGTGTGCTCCTGCCCAATCGTCCACGCTTTCGTAGTCTTATGTCCACGTCTTCAGGTATCTCTGGCTGGCCTCAAGCCCATAGGGTTTGCTTCTTTGTTTCGGAGTCCACCATTTTGGATCTGCGCGTCTCCGGCTTCCCTAGACTTTAGATGCTCGTAGCTGTCGTTCATTTCCGTTCTGTGGGTATGCAGGCAGATTTCTTCAGGTACCGGAGGTTCATATCCATGGACCTAATTTTTCAGCTGTAAATTACTTTTGCAAACGCACTTTTTTTGCGGATTATTGTCGGATAAACAGGAGCTCCTCCAGGAGCACTTCCTCTTCACTTGGCACCCTAGCCACGCCCTCTCCCCCCCCCATGATTTGGCAAACATCTCATTCAACCTTCCCATCAAGTGCGTTTCTTGGAGAAATAAAATATTGTCTCCATGCCACTCCCCATAAGACAATATTTTGCGCATTTTTACATGATTATTCAAACCTTGCACATTCCAGTTGAGCGTGCATTGTTCCAGCCTCTGTAGCTTACCCATTCTTCCTCCAACACATGCATATCCCCCACAGACCCATTACAGCGCAGTAGTAGATCAGCATACTAATTTCATGACGTGAAACTGTGTGAACCATTATTTTATTGAAATCCACATAAACAACCCCAGTCCACCTCCCCCGCTGCCAGCCCCAAACCAGCAGCAAGCCCCCAACAACCCACCTTCCACAGGCCAGAGCCTGCTGACCCACCCCACCCCTTCCACACCACCCCAACCTGGCAGCGTAATCACTCTAACCCTTGAATAGAAACCCCAACCATTTAAAGCGGGTCACCACCCAGAGACGCCAAGTGCACCACCCAGTCCCCCAACCTACCAGAGCGGAGGCTGCACCTAGGCTAAACGTACCTAGAACTCTGAACTGGACAGAATTGTTACATACTTAAATACATCAAGACCGCCACCCTGGGAACAAACATGGCACATATGATCAAACCCAAGCTGCAACAGAACCATTAACAGTCAGGAAGACAGATCCCACTTTGGCCCATCACGAAGACACAGTGAGGCGCAGGCCCAATCTGCTGTCCAATAGTATCATTGCTTGACTGCAAAAATTGAGACACCGCTGCTAGGTCCATAAAGAAGTGAGTCTTATCAGCGTGGATTAGCATCGCATACAGAAGACCTCTGTCACAGAGTCGACACTTCACAGCTGAAAAAGGTATCCAAGCTTTTTGAACCGCAGGGGTAAAATCTGGGTGTGCATGCTCAGCCAGAACCCGTTGGGGAGAGTGGCGGGTCGGCCAACACTTCCCTAGTGAAACTTTCCATGAAGACCTCCATGTTTTTTTACGGGACCGACTCTGGAATCCCCACAACCCGAATGTTATTGTAGGGGGACCGCGCCTCCAAGTCCTTGTTCTTTAACTGGAACGCCTTCATATCCTGCTGCAAGGTGCCAAGGGTCCTGCCCGCTTCATCAGAAATGTCCTCTAGAGCCCCTGTACCCCGTTTTGGTGATCCTGCCACTTTTCTCCTCAATCCTGTGCTGCATGCAGTCCATTTTAAACAATAGGTTATCTAATTTATTGTTGACCAAGTCGAATCCCACCTTCATTTGAGACCGGATCACCTCCATACCTGCGCCCTGATTGTGTGGGTCATCCCCTTCCCCACAGTCTGGCGAACCACTCACTGCCTCCATGCCTCTCTCGCCTCTCACCTCTCTCTCTACTGCCTGATTGCTGCTCTGAGAGCTTCTTTTTAGGCATTGGTGTTGACTGGGAGAAAGACAGCTTTGCCTGCTTCTTGTTGCCTTTCGCCATCCGCCCAACCCGAAGCAGGCGCCTTCCAAAGCTGGAGCACGCAGCTGCCTCCCACGGCGGTTGGTAGGATACCACGGCGGTTGGTAGGATACCACGGCGGTTGGTAGGATACCACGGCTTAATACCTGGCCCGGGCCAACCCGTTGCTCCTCTGTCTGTGAGCCCAATCCACCACCCCCCGATTGTTTTGAGTATGCTGGAGGCCGGGTCACCTCACTACGCTCCATACACCGTACCCCAACCAGATGCCCATCAATGTTGGCCCATTCACTTACTGGACCTGCTGGTCCATTTATGAAACAGGCCCGCAGAGTCTTACAAACTGCGCCCTCCACCTGGGCGTGCAGCAATGGACTCTATAGTGTGCCCCTGCATCAGTGATGCTACGCCTGGGACCTGCAGATCAGCCACCCCTGGCACCAGTGAGTGCCCCAGCACCAACAAACACAGGACGCCAGCAACCACCAATCCCGGCGCCCTCCCATCCTGCTGGGCCACTGCAATTCCCTGCACCACACTGTCAGGCTGAGTGTGGGGAGTGGTGGCAGCTGGCAGGTGTTGTAAATGGGGGGGGGGGCCCTGAGGAGCACCTTGTCGTCCAAGTCCCCGGAGACTTTCTTCCAATGGGCGTCTAGGAACTCCTGAATAGGTCTCATCTGTAGCCGGCAGTGCTGAATTCGGGAGATGCAGGAGGACATCACCACAAGGATGGTTACAGGTTTCAGACTGACGTTGCCCTGCTTTCGTGAGAGCATTTTTTTTTCTCTGAAGAATGAAGTTGCCCCTGTTGGCCTATGGGGTAGTGGTGCAGGATATTGTGTTTAGTTGCGCTTCCAGGAACAGCATTTGCTTGGAAGGGGCCAATCAGGATTTGCTGTAATTGACACAGAATCACAGTGACGACTTGACAGCTCATTGTCACTTCAGTGTGTTCGAGGTCATGAGGAAGAGTGTGTGTCTCATTGTCGCCCTAGACCACTCCCACACCCCTCCTGAATCTAGCCTTGCCACTCTTCCATCTAAATTGATTGGGGTTGGCTAGACTGTAGTGTCTTTCATGTGCAGTGTTAGGGAGCATTCTCTGTTTAGGCTGAATTTCCTAACCCAGTGAGTCCCCCAGCAGCTTTGCTGGATTTTTGGGGTTTATTTTTTTCTCCTGCCAAGAGTGAGACTCTTTTACCCTCACTCTTGGACATGATTTTAGTGTTTTTCTTTGAATCTAGATGTGTTTAATGGGCTATGGGGTCTTTTACTCCATAGGGTTTCATGTGTTTTTGTGATGTGTTACACAGCACCCTCCGTGCAGTAACACAGGGGTGTCATAGTGACCCCCCAGTATAGACTCCATACCCTGGGACTGACTACTGTCTCCCAGGGCATGTAAAGTCACCATTGACTTTACTAGTCTAAAATTCTGAACAGAACCAGTACAAACCATCGTATTGTGGACATACTGGCTAGGGCAATTCGATTGCCCCAGGGTCTGTTAGTCGAGGGGGCACGTCTCCGTCCCCCCTGATCGAGTTTTGGCTGGTGGCAGTGGATACTACTTTTTATATTCAACCGCAAATATTTTCCTATGGGATTTCCCATTGTTTTAGGCTACTATCTTTATTTAATTATTTAAGGTAGCCTCGAACATACCGCCGGTTTATTTAATTAATATTAATTCTCCGGTTGGTATTTTTTGCCAAAACTTGATTCTAAAATGGCGTTTGTGTTCTCTTCTTCCAACCCAAGTCGAGCCCTTTGTTCCACTTTTTGGCGGGCTTCTCCACAGAAGCCCTCCAAAGTGGTGCCACTATGTCTGGGGTACTTAGGCGGGGTGGAGGGGAATTTAGGCACCCTGAGTTGTCTAGGCAACTCAAGTCGCACTCCGTCCTGATTGGCCCAAGTGGTGAGCCGGCCGGCTCACCACTTAGCATGTTTGAGTGACAACTAGGCTGAGTGAATGGGGGTTTGCTGCATAAAAGCAGGGCTTTGGGGACTGGAACTTCAGAAGTTGCCACAGGACCTAAGAATCCGATGAGGGAGAAGCTGAGCCGACCTGCCACGACACCACGACCGATGGAGCCCTGCTGCACCGTCTCACCACTTTTCCCAACGACAGAGGAGATCTCCCGCCGGAGAGTCTTCTTCCTTTGACTGGTGGGGATAACCAGTTTCACCGTCTTTTCGCTTTCCCGACGTATCTCGTGGCCGCATTGCCCGTGCTAAGCACCCCGGCAACCGGGATACCACGTTTTACCACGACCGCAAGATAAAGGTACCACCTTTTACCGGAAAACTCTGCGGCTGGTTTCTGCCCTGGTAGTGCAACGACCTGCATCTTTCCTCCACGTCGAGATCTTCTCTTCCCCTGGACGACGCCGCAACTTGCAACCACTACCAGGAACAATTGCCACCGCTGGAGGATCCTTCCCACTTAAGGTACCGTGTCCCGCCTGGCTTCCCTTGCAACCGACTGTACGGGGTAGATTTAGCCCCCGGCTTTCGAACCTGGGTTAGCCTGGGACACCCTGGCTAAACTTTTCTAAGCCTCTCTAAACTCTTTCCTGAACCCTCTGCAAGACTTTCTAAGCCTAGTGTAACTGTGTGATCTTGGGCGCATTTGTGCTCTGCTCTCTCTAAGAGTGGGCCCAGCCTTTGGACTTTGGCTCACCAGTGACTTTTTGCTCTCTGCCTTGCTAATAGTGTTCCTGAATCGTAGAGTGGTGTAATCCTGCATATTCTGTCTTTTTCCCTCCCTTTTTCACAACCTTAGTAGAGTGCAATCTAGTTAAGCGCTCACCTCTGTATGAAAATAAGTGGTGTCTTACTGTGATTTTCTAATAAGGGAAAAAGGGGTGTATATATCATAATAGTAACTGTGTTTAGAATATTTTACAATAAGAGTGCTGGAATGTTTCACTGTGTGTTTATAAATATATACTTTGATACCAAAGCTCTGGTCAGTGTTTGTTTGTATTATTGTATCTAAGTGCCTATTGAGTATACTTTGCATACTGTCTAACTCTTCTTGAGAGAAGTCTGACTGCTCAGCCACAGCTACCAGGTAAATCTGGGTAGTACAGACTGCTACCAAGTGGGTTTACTGCTAACACCTGTAGTCTTAAATCTTTTGCAGTGGTCCCTAAGGGAACTGCACAGGTTTCTGCCTAACATGCACCATAATAGGCTGTCCTTCCTAAATCCACCCCACGGTGGATTTTGGATATCCGTATCAACATCTATCAAAAAGAGGAATCTGTGGGTAGAAAATCCATAGAAATAACCTTACATGGTAAGTAACTTTCCTGTCAAGGCTTTTTTTTTTAGGGGGATGGGGGTTTTGATTAGGTTCCACCATTGAAATTGACAGGGAACATACTGTTTTAGTTTTCTTTCAGGGTATAAGTTATCTGTAAATAAAACTTTCAATTTGAAAGTAACTTTCCCTAAACTTTTCAGTGAAACATGATGGATGCACTAAATATTGTTTGGAAGTTACTTTCTGAATTTCTTTGCTCTCTAAATAAGCTTGATCATCTAAATGCTCGTCTTTAATGTGCTGGTACATTTTAGATAGCTGAGGCAATGCCATCCCAATAGTTAACCCATGGCTTGCAATTATTAAGGTCTGCTGTGTATAAGTGGCGCCTTCACATTTAAGGGTATCCACGTACTGGACCTAAAGGGCGGTCTAGTACCCAAATCTTCCCTTGGCTATGATAGTCCCACAATAGGATTCGGGTATTTTTATTTTTATGATTTGCTAAAAAACAACAAAGGATTTTTGGTCAGGAATACTTTGTTATGCGTCATAAAAAGACTGTCCTCTAAGTGAAACAATTTTTGACTTTATTCGGCTTCCATAGAGGGCAGATTTTCTTCTAAAATCCCACAGTCCCCTGGTTTTTGTTGTAACATTTTTACCACTGTGACCGTGGTATTTAGGGGGTGGATATGGTTAATACATGATGGACCAGGAGTCCTCGTATCGATTTCTTTTTTCTTCTTATTTTGTTTTTGTCTTAATGTTTTAAAATGTTTATGTTTTAGGTCCCTGTGTCATGAATACACAGTGAAAGTCCTTGATCAGTCCTGTTTCTTGTTTTGTGGAAAGATCAAACTGTAGTCTGGCATTTTTCATTAAATTTGACTGCACAGGTACAGTGTTATGATGAGCCGACCAGTTTCAGTGGTAAGGACCACTTTCATCAGGGCTGAGACAGCTGATAGTTAGCACTATTGTTGTTGGAGAGTAGCTGAGTCTAGCTTGTTTATTCAAAAGGACCTGCCCTAGACACTGGTGTCTTCTCTCTTCATGGTGGTCCTGGGGTGTGACTGTAGAGCTTCAGTCCCACTGCAGGTGTTGATAGTGTTCAGCCATGTGCAAAGTCACCTGTTGCACTTCTTTTCTTGTTTTAACGGGTCATGCAGAAAAACAAAGTCGATCCGCAATTCAAAGGCGCACTGAGTTGCTACGTCTGCATATCAACTCTTCCTACAGCATGGCTTTCTGGTGTGCGTACCGGTTTGGAACACACATTTAAACCATTTCGAGGCAACAACCATTCTACTGCTGCTGAATGATTCTTCAAAATGTGGGACTATGTAAAAACCAATATGATATGCATCTTAAAGTGGATGCTGTGACTAATATTTATTTTCTGGTGTGGGTTTATTTTATTTTGATTCGGATTTGTAAAGCGCACAACAGCCCGAGGGCATCGTGGCGCTTGTTGCAGACATAGCTTAGTTACATAAAAATGAACATACATAAAATTACAGACAAGTAATATTGTACAGAGAATTTACAGTGAAAGATAACGATAGTTCCATTTTACAGGGCTAAGAGTGTGGTTTTGAGTTTTCTTCGAAAGGCAGGGAGCGAGTTTTCTGCTCTGATGTCTGAGGGTAGTGTGTTCCAGGATTTGGCAGCAATGTATGGAAACTAAGGCCACCGGCTTTGGCTCTATTGATTCGTGGGATGTGGAGTTGGCTTGTGTATTGTACTGGTGGGATGTGTGGAGGAGGATTTGATGATTGTCTCAGATAGATATGATGGTGCAGAAAGGCATTTGTGTGTGAGGGTGAGGATTTTGAAGGTGATACACTATTTTACCGGGAGCCATTGAGCTGATTGTCTGGCCTGGGAGATGTGCTCCCATTTTGAGATGCTAAAGGCGGCCCGAAGAGCATTGTTCTGCGTGACTTGTAGCCTGTTTAGGTTTTTTGCTGATGTGCCTGCTAGTAAGGCATCGCAATAGTCTAGTTTGGCTCCAATGGTTGCTCTAGCTATTGATAGGCAATTACTTTTGGATAAGTATGGTTTTATGGTGTTTGAGTTTGGTGGTGTGTGCAGACGAGGTTGTGATAGCGCTAACCTGTCTAGTCATGGATAGGGTGGAGTCCAAGTAGACCCCAAGTGTATTGACGGCTGTGGACACAGGGATAATAGAGTTTTCAATGGTAAAGTTGGCGTAGAGTTTATCAAGTTTGACTAGGGTATTCTTTTGACCTAATATCATTTTCTGTCTTATCCCCATTGAGGAATAGTCCATTGATCGCCATCCATTCCCGGATGGTGGAATAAATTGTATGAAGCGCCTCTGCGTCTTTGTGGTATGAGCCGGAGAGAGGTAGGAGTTACCTGTGTATCGTCAGCGTATTTCGTATACGCAATACCAAGAGAGTCAAGCTTGTCGAAGAGAGGCTTTGTGAACAAGTTCTTATCGTTATACCTGTATATCTATTTTACAGATGCTGGGCTGGAAGTCAAAGTGAAAGACCCACCAAAAGGGATGATTCCACCAGGAACACAGCTGACCAAACCTAAGAGTGAACCACAACCTAACAAGGTAAAATTAACAAAGTGAAAAACCAGTTAACTGGCAATCTATGGTTTGGGTACAGTTTGCATGTGTGCATGTGTCCATGCGTCTACCACCATTTTAGGTTTTTGTACATCAATAAGAGGGAGTGGGGACAGCCACAACATGCGTCTGTGAATGAAGCCTCAAGGGATGTTATTTTAAAGGGCCTGTTAAAGATTTGACTGGTAGTTGCTCAAATCTTGAATTTTACAACTATGTGTATTTTGCCAGCAAAAGTAATTCCTCTACCATTTATTTTTCCCTGGGATCTTAATTTTTGCAAACAAAACCTGAGTAACTTGTGTTGAATGGGGAAACTAGTAGCAAACTGTTTTGTTACAGAGCAACAACTAGAACAGAGATCTTGTGTTATATGTTGGCCAGGCAGCATTGGGTGCAAGGAGACATGTGTTCTATTAATAGTCACTCCTTTTGACACACACTGCCGTTTTGGGAAAATATTTAATTTGCCCATGGCTCAGGTCATTTTAACTACAAGTGGCAAGATTTACCATATTCTAGGAATTTCAAATTGAAATTCAGCAACTTTACTCTGAACACTGTGTACTGGTCTTTTCAAATGCTGTTGCATTTCAAATCCCTACTGACTCTGTTCTTTATTTTTACTCTTGAGAGCTTCATTCACTTTTCTTTGCCTTTACTGTCTTCCTTTGCCCCTCTCAGGTTCGCAGATTTGTGGCCAAGGACAGTGCAGGGCTCCGTGTCCGTAGCCACCCTTCCCTTCAGAGTGAGCAGATAGGCATAGTCAAAGTCAATGGAACCATCACTTTTATTGACGAGGTAATTCTTGAGGCACTTGCTGCTGCAAATCTATATGCAACCAAGACATCTACGTACCGTTGATCTTCTTTTGACATGCTTACTGAACAGATCTGTGTTTTTAAGTAGTAAGGAATCGAAAGTAGATACACTTTGTTCACAACACATTTTTAATGCCAATTTACATTTATGATTTTTGGCTGTTAGTACACAAAAGAAAGCTGTGTTGAAGGTACATTGTTGGCCACCTATAGACTGTTCTAAAGAAGTTTCACAAATGTGCTGCTTCATTTTCAGTCATGTTAGTACAAGGTTGTTTTTCCAAGGAATCTTTGAATTGTACTGCTTCTTTTCTACGAGTTAATACTGAAGGACTAATTGCGACACCTACTGGGACTGTTATCAAGTAGGATTCTATTCAACACATCGCATTTCAGTGTAGATGGTAGCTTTATTTTGGGGAAAGCCTGTTCTACATTAAAAGCATAACATTTTAAATAAGTCCTTTTAACTTTAGTAGATTTGCGAAACATGTTACCCCTCATTCACTCTGTCCTTCATACTGCTTTGGCTCAATTTGCTGTTTGCTTTTATTATCACACCAACTTAAGTATTTCTCAGTAACCTCACCAGTCACCACCCCCCTCAACCTTAACACTCCATGCCACAATCCAATTAGCAAAAGCTTTACTTTCGCGCCCACCTCACCATTGTCTGCCTGGTCTGCAGTCTTGTAGTCTTTGCCAGCCGTGTAACAGTTATAGGAGGGCATGGCTCGTTTTTGTTGCTTGTTTCCCATAGATCCACAATGATGATGGTGTGTGGCTGAGACTGAATGATGACACAGTAAAGAAGTATGTTCCTAACTTGAATGGTTACACTGAAGCCTGGTGCCTCTCTTTTAACCAGCATCTTGGCAAGAGCTTACTGGTCCCTATTGACGTAAGTAAAAGGTGCCCTTGGTAAATGTGAAATGTAGACTCTGTCGTCATTGCAGGGTTTCTTTGTTTGCATATAGCTGCAACTGTTGTACTGGAGGGAAGAACAAGCAAAGAACTTAGTATGAGCAGGCATTACTTACATTTATCAATGATAATTTGTGTCTTTATCTTGTTTTATCTCTCTAAGGCTCATTTACAATAATGGTAGTTTTCAAGTTAAGGCCCTTTATGCTGGTCTTCAATATCATTTGTTCAAGTAATATTTGATCATATTCATGTTATGCAGTGTATGCAAAACACATATTGGAGTTCAATACCCTTTTTTTTGCTTGGACTGACTTTATTTAAAACTTGAAACATTGTGTGAAAAACCTTCCTTTGTTTGCCATTTTTCTAATCATGTTATGCTTTCAGCTGATAGCGATGCTTTCAAAAGTTAATATAAATTAAATCTAATTATCTTTTTTTTTTTTTTTTATAAACATGTTATAGTTTTATTCAAAACTTTTCATTTATCTATACACTCATACAATTCCTTAAAAGAAGAAGAACCAAATATGATAAAAAAAAGCAAAAGAAAATTCGAATATTAAGCAAGAAACGGAAAAAAAAAAGAAACTCATTCTTTCATTGTTCACAGTTACCGAACTATCTTGTTTCATTTTCCTTGTGACTTTGAATACTACTATGAGTTCCTGTTGACAATTTATATGCTTTCCACCATAGTAATATGGTTCCAAAATTGAATTATGACCGTAGTAAGGTTCCTATTATTTCCTGACAGTATTAGATTCCACCTGTCCTGGTTGTCGAGTTCAATTCCAGAAGTCGATATCATCTCTCGAAACCAGTTTCTTTTTTCAGTCAATGCAGGGCCAATCATAATGATATGATGAATAGTTTCAGACATCTGTTTGTTCTTGCAAAATCGACAAAATGCTGCCTCTCATCATAAGCCGATTATTTGCCATAAGTTCCCGCGTTGGTAATTGATTCAATCGGAATCTAATGAATTGATCCCTGATCTTTCTGTCCGGAAATTGCTGCAAATAAGCCGGTAATTCATTAAGTGCGTGGTTGTCCAGTTCGCAATTCAAGTTCATTTGATAACGTGCTTTGTCTGCTATGGTGGAAATCCAATCATTTCGCTGTATTCTTTGTTTAGCGCATTGGGGTCGGTACACAAGCATCTCAGTTGTAATACCATTGGTCGCCATCACATCAATCATGACGTTCTTCCATTTCTCCAATGCCGTGTTAGCTACTGTGTTAGGAATCTGTTCAAACAATTTGTATGCTGGTATTTTGTCCTCATTAATCATCTTTCTATACAGATCGATCTTCTTCCACTCGACTATGGATCTTAGTGATTGTATCGCAATCTCATGTCTGATTCTTTTATTTGGAAATGTGCTTGATAACCCAAGTATTTTCCTCCAAAACATGGCTTCTAACACATCCCATATTGCTTCGTCGAAATTTATCATGGCCTCACTCCCGTAACTCAATATTGCAGTTACTTTTTGTCGGTAAAATATGAGGATTGGTTTTAAGGAGTATTTTCCGAATTTTCTGTGTATAAATAATCCTTGTCTCGCCAGAGACGCTGTTTTTGTTCTTAGATGTTTGATCCATGGAGTCTCAACTTCTGATTGATTCACTAGAATACCCAGATATTTGATTTCTGTTACCGATGTCAACTTTTGTTCGTTCATATAGAATTGAAAGGACTGTTGCTTTCGTTTTTGACCCTTTTTTGCAACAAGTGGCATGATTCTGGTTTTGACGGTGTTAATCTCTAACCCATTTTCCACCATATACGTTTCCAACTCCAGAAGGCTTCTTTGTAGCCCTAATTCTGTTTTGTCTAAGATGACAATGTCATCAGCATACATCACATGATTGATCTGCTGATTATTCAATTTTGGTGGGTTGGCCTTCTGAAAACGAGGTGGATCGGGCAGATCCATCGTATACAGCTTAAATAGTGTTGCTGCAAGAGGACAGCCCTGTTTCAGACCATTTCCCGCTTCAATGGGAGCCGATAATTGACCCTGTTGTGATAGTCTGATTCTTAAGGTGGTATTCGTATATAGTTGCTTAATGGGTTCCACTATTGTTAGAGGACACTTCCACTTCATAAGTTTTTTCCACAATGTTCTCCTATTTACCAAATCAAAGGCCATGTGCAGGTCTATAAATGCTGCATATGTGGAATGGTTGTTGATCCAATGCCTCATGTTTCAGTAAATTCAGGATCATGAGATTTACCTGCGTACCCGTACTCTTTGTAAATCCCGTCTGCCTGATGTCAAATTGGTTATTTTCCTTGATCCATATATTAAGTTTGTTTAATAGGAGCATTGCAAATATCTTCCCAATCGGATCCAAAAGTGCGATTGGTCTGTAGTTTGTGGGTAATTGCCTGTCACCTGCTTTATAAATTGGTATCAAGATTGCAGTTGTCCAAGTATCGGGTATTTGTTTCCCATTTTCAATCGCAGAGAATAGATGAACGCAGAATTTTGCCCACTCCTCTGGATGTTTCTTTATGAGCATGTTACTTAGACCATCTGGGCCGGGGGCCCTTGAGGAGTTGAGCTTCTTAATGATTATCAGGATATCCTCCTCTGTCCAAGCATTTGTCCACACAGACATTTCATTTTGCTCCCTATTGATGGAATGCCTTCTCACTGTAGATTTATAGATTGACTTGAAGTGGTTAGTCCATGTAAATTCTGAGATCCCTTGGATTAGTTTATGTTGCCTAACCATTTGAGGGTTCAATAGATTCCATAATCCTCGCATATTATTTGCTTTCAAAAGCGCTAGGATTGCTTCTGCATCTTGTTGTAGGAGCAAAGCATTCGCATTCTTTATCCAATTTCTGTATCTTTGTTTTACTTGTCTGATTGCGAGCCAGGGATTAACCTCTTTCTTTCTTTTTATTTCTGTGATTGCTTTCCTTAATTCTTTTTTTTT
Source organism: Ambystoma mexicanum (assembly GCF_040938575.1). Classification (NCBI taxonomy): domain Eukaryota; kingdom Metazoa; phylum Chordata; class Amphibia; order Caudata; family Ambystomatidae; genus Ambystoma; species Ambystoma mexicanum. The sequence goes on from NC_090941.1 coordinate 302,760,409, forward strand.
GTTTACTACTTGTGCATTATAAGCATGTGTGTGGCACTTCTTTACAGAAACTTGGTTGTGATTCTTATGTAAAAACGGTGATAGTATCCATTTGTAATTTATCTTTCCCATGCCCATGACCCTAGAGTTGGTGTAGGTACTTACTAATTGCTTCATTTGATTCTCATTGATGCGCAGGCGGGTGACTGCAGAATTTGTTTCCATCGGAGGTAGTTGAATTCTATTGCTTTCACAATATGGTGCTTTCCATGTTATACTGACAATGTGATGGTCACTATGATCCGAGGTTATATTATCTTGGGCTGTCACTTTGGAGATTAAGTTTGGTGACATATAAATGTAGTCCAGTGTTGCTGACACTTTTCCATTCGACCATGTTGCATTTTTTAACTTGTCGTTCAATTGATTAGTGCAATGGAGCTGTCGCCTTGTTGTTTCTTTGATCCATATTTTTGCTCTCGCTGAGAGTTGCGTTTTCTCGATATTTAGCCCTTCTTGGTCAAATAGATGTATATTGAGGTCTCCACATAAGATCATCTCAGTCTCGTGTGATTCCAGCATTACTTTGTCTATGGCGGAGAATAATGTATCGATAAAATCTTCCATTTGAATTGCCGCCTGATTCCAATAAATATTGAATATTGCCAATCTTTGCACCTGCACTTTCATCATGTTTTCTTGGTTCTTCTTGTCAGTCCAAAATTCTAATATCGTTAGTTGTATCCATGGTGAGATGATTGTAGAATCTACCACTCGGATGTTTTCTTCCATTTTTATCAAAGTTAAAAGTCCAGCTGATGGACGACCTTTTTTACGGGATATAGCCGGGTTCATGATCACTGTATACCCGTCACAACAAGGCATAATATCAATCCATGTTTCCTGTAAACATATAAAGGTATATTTGCATAGATCCTCCGTATTTAAGCGAAAGAGGTGCGAAAACCCTCTGGTGTTCCAAGTACACAGATTCAGAGTCGTTTTGAGTCTCTTAATTGATGGTTATGACTGTTTTTTTCTCATTGCTGACATCGTTGTTTGTGAAGTTTCCTCCTCTCTCCAAAATGGCGTATTGTTCACATTTACTCTTGTGTATCTATTAATCACTCTTTCTGCTGAGGTTATCATTCTGCTTTTTGTGTAGCTCCCCGGATAATGGGCGCCATCATTTTTTCCTCTCTTCTGTTTTATCGAACTCTTCATGTATTGGTACGGTTCCCATGTTGGCATCCTCAAGCTTGCTGTTTCGACCGTACATAAGAATCCCAATTTCAAAAAGAGGTGTGCTTCATTCATGATCTTTTCACAGTCTTCTGTATTATGCAAGTGTATACGGATCACATCCGATTTGTTTTCATCCATGAATTCCACCACTTTTAAATGTCCTGTATTGACCCATCTAAGTGGAGGAATTGCGTGTATCAATCTCAAAGTATTTGTTCTGTTTAGGATCAGATCTTGTTGGTAGTTTTCACTTTCCACTTGGATGATTTTTAGTGAAATATTTTGCGGAATAACCTTAGGGTTGATAAATAGAGGTTGCCGCAGTTTTGATCCGTTACCTAATGCTTCACTACTTTCTAATTCATTATTTCTTTGCCTCCTCTCTGAGTACTGTGACATCGAATCTTCATTTTCTGAAATTGATTCCACACTAAGTTTAGACGTCTCCAGCTCTGAATCAGAAATGTCTTCACAGCTAAGATCAATATAGCTGGACTCTATGGTGTAACCTTCTTCATAACAGTCAACAAGGATTAGTGACTGATCAGTAAAAGAAATTTGCGGATCCCAGTTATTCTCTTGCTCTTCGATGGAGTACGTAGACAGGTTTAACAGTTCAACTTGACTCTGTACCTCTCTTCGTAGTTGGTCGATATCTGATTCAGACATCACATCAACCTTCTTACTGATATCTCTTTGACTATTTTCAGTCATGTTGGATTTTTGTGGGTAGACTACCCTACTTGATATTGCCTCTTTTTTTTTCTCTCCTTTTTGAAAGTTTTTGTTCGCTTTCGGTGTTGTCAAATTCCGTAAAAATGCTCTAGACCCATTTGTTTTCTTTTTCTTGGTTGATTTGGTATTTTTTTTCTGAACTATTTGTGGGATATTTGTGCTATCCTTATTGTTACCAAATATGGAAAAAAATTCCATTGGCTTCTCAGGTACGGAGGTCAGTGCCTGGTTAGTATCACTCACTTTCTCACTTCGTTGTATAGATTCCACTGTTAACATGTCGGTACTCCCCTGCAATCTAATTATCTTTTTGGTTGTACCTGACTTTGGGATAATAAAATTCAGTCACTTTCTTTGTTTCATAGCCATGATATATGAACAAGTTATGTAATCTTAAGTACGAGGCGTCACCACTGCAGTCTAGATAAATTGACATCACAGGCTAAAACAACAATTTTGAAAATATTTGTAGACCTTGCATGTGCATCTTTTCTCTTGTACCCAATACCATTTTTAGCCATAATTTGTCCTGTAACTGCTTGTCGCCCCAAATTTCTTTGCGGGTCTCTATTTAAATTGCATGTTTCTGAAGGTATGTGTATCCTATGAATACCATTTCTCGCTGGCTAGCATGCACAGGTTGTGTTAAATGTCCCTGAGTGCTAACCACCAAAACGTTCCTACTTAATGTGTGATTTTCACAGCTACTGGGTATTTGTTCTTCCCTACTAATATGCCTGCTGATCAGAGAAAAAAAAACGGAAGTACCTTCTAGGCCCAATATCGATGCCCACAAAGACACCCCTGAAGGTTGCAGCAGGCTGTCTTTGTGGCCTAACTCCATAGCATGCTCAGTGGTGGTGTCATGGACTAACTTCAGTTGTTTGCCCAAGGCTATCGTCAAACCTGGATTTCCCCGGCATTGGTTTCTAGCAACACAAATCTAGGTTATACCTTGTATGACTTAATTGGAGTTTACCATTTTAACACCCTCAATTTGGGATGACGGTTTTAAATAATTTAGTCCATGGCACCAAGCTAGAGTCCAGCTGTTTCTAGAAGGAAAAATGACTTTGTCATGGTCAGACCACTTGCTTTGTGTGGTCTCCCCAGAGTTGTAGTGGCTTCCAGCTCTTCAAGGAATGCCCAGACGAGTATGCTTGTTCAGAGACATTTTTCTTTTTGCAGCTTTCCCATCTACTTCAATGTAGCCCCCAGCATATGTGCCGACTGTTTCGAGACCCTGACCTGATTTTTGGGAGTGAGGTCTATTTTAACCTCAATCCCTTGCTTAATTAATTTTGTTTTGGGGGCTCGGTGATTCTTGAAGGCTACCAGTGCAGGGTGACCCTGTTCTCCATTTAAGTCAGTGTTGTAGCATTACCCCCACCCATAACAAAAGTAATGTCTGAGAACCAAGTTCACCCTTTCGATATATGGGTACTTAATGAAGTCTAGCTAAGCTGGTGGACCTTTATTACATCGGGTGAGGGTATGAAATGCCCATTTAGTGGCATTCCTCTTTGGGGGCTGTGCCCATTTCCCGAAACGGGCTGCGTGGAACTGGTTTGGACTAGGTAATGTGCTGTGGAATGCCACAATGTACATCCCAAACCTTGTTTGAGTCATAACTGTACCTCAGCGGGTTGTCTTTGAATGGTCAGCCAACCACTAATTGAATATTTCAGGTACCCTGATAGCTTAGGATATTATATATCAGGAGAAGATCTGGGTCCATTGCTTAGTCAACCACTATAGCCAAGAATCTGAAGCATGGGACACTGAAAAACTGCTGCTGGAACAGCCAATGGCCAAGCCATCTACTGCAAGGCAAATCTCTGCTCTTTGATCGATAGGGGAGACTATCCATAGTTCATCCCGCACTTCAACTGGCAGGTCTAACCAGTTCTGAGTCCTACATTGCCATGGTCGTCATCCATGCTTTGAAGTGTCGTGGGCCTGTACTGGCATTCACCAGCAGAAGAGGGGACATTTTCTGCTGCCTGGTTCTTGCACAGCCTGTAGCTGTGAAACTCAGTGCGTCCACCTCGTGGGGCCTGGACATGGTTGCTTTGCTGCTGCAGCTCACTACCAAGAAGGGTCATCCTGCCCGAGCATGAGTACTAGTTATCATGGTTTCATCCCCTGTGTGGCATTGCTCCAACAGGTCATCTAATTTGCGGAATCCTCCAACATTGTTGATTCTGAAGCAAAGTACCTTCTTCACCTTCAGCCTGGGTCCTGCCTGCTCCCCTCCAGTATTGTTTGTTTGCTGACAGAAACCTGAACTGCCCAACCCAGCGTTTGTACTTGGGAGAAGAACATCCCTCTGCTCCTGTGACACTTTGATCTCCAACGCTGCAACCTTCGATGAGAGCAGTGTCCTGAACAGCCCTGATGTGATTTGTTCTTTTTTGGGTAGGGGGGGATCTTTTGCATACTTGTTTTAAAGGCACCTGTTCCCCTTTTGCTATTATTGGGCGTCGTTAGGGAGAATTCTCATAAATGGCTGATTTCCCTTACCTAATGAGTCCCTCAGCAGCTTTGCTGGATTTCTAGGATTTCTTTTTTTCACCTGGCAAGAGTGTGAGCCTTTTTCCCACTGCTACATGTTTTGCTGTGTGTGTTTTCACTTTCTGTGTGATCTTGAGCACTGGGGCCTCACCTACTCCAGGGCCTCATATTTTTCAAGTGTGTTACACAACACCTTCAGTGCAGTGACACAGAGTTGTCCTTGGAGCCTTGTTTCGCTCCCTTTACATCAAGACTTGACTGGTGGCAGTGGTAACTACCCTAACTTTTCTACCGCGGTTATCTTATATAAACATGGTCATGTTTTAGGCTATTATATTAGCCTCGAACATAAACCCGCTTGACCAAATACGTTTTATTTTGGCACCGGCTGGGTTTATTCGCCATTTCTTTTTGTTAAAGTCTTTCTCGTGTTTTTCTCTGCGCGCCAAACCGAGGATGATTCCTTTGTTCACCGTCTTTTCGCGGGCTTCTACACGAAGCCCTCCTTAAGGTGCCTGAAAGTCTGGGTAGGCAGGATGTGAAGGATTGATCTTCCGACCCCTGCCATGGGTTCCCTTGGTACCCCAAGTCGCACTCCTGTTTGATTGGCTAAGGGGACTGTCCTTGCCAGGACAGCCACCCTGCTGTGTGATTGACAGCCAGGCTGTATGAATGGTGTAAAACTGCATAAAAAGCAGGTCTCTGGGACTGGAAAGGCAGAGTCGCCACTGGAACGAAAGAACCAACGAGGAGCTGGCAGAAGAGGACCCCTACAACGACTGAACCGCCTGGTGAAGCCCTGCTGCAGGTCTGAATCTTCAGAATCTGATGTTGGGGAGAATTCTCTTCTAAGGCTAATTTCCCTTACCTATAGAGTCCCCCAGCAGCTTTGCTGAATTTGAAGGGTTTATTATTTATTACTGCTAAGAGTGAGACTCTTTTTCCCACTTTTAGACATATTGCTGATGTGTGTTTTAGGCTATCTTTTGTGCTTATGGTCTATGGGGTTTTTCTCACCCTCATAGGTATCATCTTTTTACATGTGTTACACAGCACCCTCAGTGCATTAACACAGGGGTGTCACAGTGACACCCAAACATAGACTCCATAACCTGGGACTAACTACTGTCTCCCAGGGCATGTAAAGTCCCCATTGACTTTACTAGTCAATAGTTATGAACAAAACCAGTACAACCCATCTTACTATGGAAGTACTGGAAAGGGTTAATAGTTTTTCCCTGGTGTTAATTTTCGAGGGGGTACCATCCAGTCCCTCTCTCCAAAGTTTCTGGCTGGTGGCAGTGGTCACTACCGTAAATATTCGGCATTGAATATTTTCCTATGGGATTTTCCCATTGTTCGAGGCTACCACTTTTACTGACAGCCTCTAACATACTGCCGGTTTATTTTATTATTCACTTTACTCCGGTAGGTTTTTATTGCCAGATCTTTGATAATATTTCTTTCTCTGAAATCCTAACCCAAGTCGGGGATCCTTTGTTCATCCTTTTGGCGGGCACAGACGCACAGAAGCCCTCCTCGTCTGGGGTAGACAGGATGTGTGGGAGGGGGAGTAGGCACCCTGGACAGGGTTACTTAGGCAACCCAAGTCGCACTCTGCCCTGATAGGCTGGCGGGGGTTATCCCGCCAGGATAGCCACCCCACTGTGTGAGTAACAGCTAGGCTGTATGAATGCGGGTTTTTCTGCATAAAAGCAGGGCTCGGACGACTGGAGGACAAGACGTCACCACTGGAACTAAGAAACCCGAAGAGGAGAGAAGCTCAAGACATCTGCAACGACTGAACCACCGGTGAAGCCCTGCTGCAGATCCTCACCACTTTTCTTTAACGACTTGAGAAGATCTTCACCTGCAAGAGTCTTCTTCCCTTGAGCTGGTGGGGCCAACCAGTGCGCCTATTGCCTTCCAGGACCTGCCTTGGTCGAATCGCCAGTGCCGAGCACTAGGAGACCGGATAGCCAGGCACCCGTCCACCATGACCGCGATTTAAAGGAGCTTACCTTTTTATTCCGTTTTGGCATCACCGCGGCTGGCTTCATCCCTGGGCAGTGCAGTAACTCGAACCTTCCTCCACGAAGAGAGCCTCTCTTCCTCTGCTGGATGCTCCCGAACTGCAGGAACTGCCAGGAACTACCGCCACCGCAGGAGCCTCTTCCACTTTCAAGATACATTGTTCTGCCAGGCCTCCCGTTTCGTTGGGTATTGCTAAAGGTGTTTTAAATCCTTTACTTACCTTCTGGGCTGGCCGCCCCTTTCGTCTAACATTATCTTTTACCTTCTGCAGCCGCCTTTTCAAATCGTTAAACAAAGACTTGACTGCAGCTACTAGAACTGATTGATCCTGGGCACCTTGCCTTGTACCATTGACTCTGGCACAGGCCTATTGACTCTGGCTAAATCCGTTACAACTGCCTTCTCTAGATTGCTTTTCCCTAAGAAATGTGTTGGTGCACCTAAACTCTTATAACCACCTTTCCTTCCCCTTTCTATATTATGAAGTGCCATTTTGCTCGGTTTTCACTGTATTGCTTATACTAAAGTACTGCCTTGCCTAACTTGTTCACAATCCAATTGCGAAGTGTTGCTGGTGTGTTTAGGAGTCTAACCCTGTATGACTTGTCCTTTCCCTCCCTCTGAAGAAATTTAGAGTGCCATTTCTGCTTGCTTTACACTGTGCCGTTTTGCTCAGTTTTCACTGTTGCTCAAACTTGTCTACAATTTAAATAGGGAGTTGTGTATACTTTTCTTGACTGTTTTAACTTGCTTTAATGATAGTGATTTGTGTGTGGGCTTAAGAGTGTGTAAAATAAATATATATATATTCTTTTTGATACAAAGCTTTGGTCAGTGTTTCCTTGTTCCATAGTGCTGTAGTCCTATGGTGTAAACCCTGAATACTGCTCATCTCCCTCTTGAGATAAGTCTGACTGCTCAGCCACAACTACCAACTAAATCTTTGTGGTACAGACTGATACCAAAGGGGATTTATTGCATATACCTGTAGTCTTAATCTTCTGTACTGCTCCCTAAGGGAACTGCATATGATTCGGCCTAACATCCGACGACAGAGAAGATCCTCCAGGAAACTTCTTCCCTTGAGCTGGTGGGAGCTCTGGTCGAATTTGCTGTATCAAGCAACAGTGGGTCAGATTGCCAGGAAGGTCAGACCGTGCTTAGGATTTAAGGCACGCACCTTTTATCCGTTGCTTTGCTCTTTTGCTGGTTTCTTCCCTGGGTAGTGCAGGACCCTCCAGTCTTCCTACTTCGTGTCAGTCCGACAGTCGCTTCAGGAACAGTGAGCCTGCAGGAACTACCAGGAACATCCACCTCGGCTACAGCTCCCTCTCCGTTTTAAGGTACTGTGCAAATGCGGTTGCTCGCTTCGTTCAACCGCGGTGAAAGTTTTAAATCTTTCTCCAATCCGAGGGCTTGTCCTTCTCTTCTCTTTGAACTATTTTTTCTCTCAACCAACCTCGACCGGAAACCGTGCCACAAACTTTACCGCAAACTACCCTGAACTGTGTGATCTTGAGCAAAAGACTTTGGACCCATTGACTTTGGCCTTAAGCCTTTTCTATCTGATTTCCTCACTGTAGTTCCTCTTGTTCAATTGCCCTGAGTACTTACCTGTTGGTTTGAGTTAATTTCTAATAACTTTTTCTTTCCCTCCCTTTTAAATTGCTGGAGTGCCATTTTGCCCCCACTTCATTTTGTGAGCTTAACTTGTCTGGAATTTAAGGGACGTGGTGTGGTGTATTAAGATTGTGATTTTTAACTTGCTTATAATAGTGTAATGTTATACAACTGAAGAGTGAAATAAATGTATATTCTTTTACTTGAAAACCTTGAGTCAGTGTTTGCCTGAATCATAGTAATTGCTGTCCTTTGTGTAACTATCTGATACTGCTCACTTACTCTTCAGATAAGTCTGGCTGCTCCGCTACTGCTACCACTTTAGCTGTGTAGTACAGGCTTATACCAAAGGTGAATTTGTACTGTCACTTGTAGTCATAATTGTGTGTGGTGTTCCCAAAGGGTACTGCATATAATTCTGCCTAATAGGGGTAAAGTCGTTTTTGGCAGCCATCCTTCCCAAACCTTTGGTGATGGAACCTGGACCTAGGAATCATGTCTTTGGTCCTCCTGGGAGAATGGGGTTGCTTGCTGCCTCATTCCTTTTAATGAAGTCTGCTTTTAAAATTGTTAGCATTTGGTCACTGACTAAAGTACTCACTACCATATTAAGCCTATTTTTTTTCCAAACATTTTATTAAATTAATCATACTTAAGTACACATTGACATCAGCATAGCATTCTTCAACAATACAAAACATCAGAGATGGCCAAAGACAAGTTGGTTCAGCGTATAATGTTGTCAGTGCTATTGCTTCATGAAGTCTTCCTCAGGGGCCTCAAGGCCAGGACACCCCCGACCCCGTTCCCCCCGGCGTTTAGTCCGCTCCACCTTGGAGCCAGCGCATTAGTGGAGGTCTTCTGGTGAGGCCTGGACATTTTTCCAAATAGTCCATGAAGGGCGCTCAGGTGTTTAGGAAGTAATTCAGGTTCCCCGAGCAGATGGCTGTTTATCTTTTCAGCTACTACAATTTCCCAACACTTTGACCACCATAGTGGGATCGAGGGGCCGTCAGTATTTTTCCAGAGCCGTGCCATTGCAACTTTTGCAGCTAACAGGAGATGAGTGCGAAACCTGCCCCGACACTGGGATCTCCCCTCCTCCTGTTTCTCCCAGAAGTATAATTCCGGGATCCCACGTGAATGCCAGTCCGGTGATTGCTCTGATGTGGTCTGTCACCTCCCTCCAGTATGCCTCTGCTTTTGGACAGGACCATACTAAATGATAGAGTGCCCCCGGATGTACATCCTCTCTAGCAGTTTGAGGGAATTTCAGGATTGGTTGTATTCAATTGGTCTGGGTTGACATAGTATCTGTTACAGAGCTTATATCCTCCTTCCCTGTTTGAGATGCATTGTGTGCTCTTGTGTAGCCTGACCCAAATCTTTCCCCAGTCCTCCATGTCTATTGCTCGGCCTAGGTCCCTCTCCTAATCGAGCATATACTTTTCTTTTTTAACAGGGTCTGTTCTGTCCAAGAGGCGATAGATCGCCGAGGTTCTGCCCCTCGGAGTTGCTGACAGTAAGGACAGTTCTAGCGCAGTTAGGTCTCTAGCCCCCTTCTCCCTGACCATTTTGTGGGAGACACAATGCCGGGAGTTGAGCGTAATGGAACCGCTCGGTCTCATCTATCCTACATTTTTCCTTGCATCTTTCAAATGTTATGGGTGAGCCCCCTTCTAAGAAATCTGACAATTTTGTCAGCCCTCCTTCCTTCCATGGTGCAAAGCTGTGTGGGGGATTTCCTGGGGTAAATGCAGGATTATTCCAGATAGGTGTGAGTGGACCCATGGTGCCTCTACAACCCCATTTCCGAACTGTTGTCTTCCAGCTGCGAGCTGTAGTATTTGTTGCTGTGAGGGGGACCTGATTTGCCTGGGCTTTTACAGATGGTAAGTGTAGGGTATCTGATGGGGGAACCGGACACCAGGCTTCTTCTAGTATCTTCCATAACGGCTGGTCTGTTGATTGAGGCCATGTATATGCATGAGATAGTTGTGCTGCGAGCGCGTATCTAGCCACGTCAGGGACTCCTAGAACCCTCCCATGGAGCATAATCTTCTTTGCTATTCTGTGTCCCACCCCCCCCTCGCCCCCAACACATTTTTGTATATTATGCTGTAGGGTGAACAGTTCGCTTTCCGGGATGCTTACCGGAAGTGCCGCACATTGGTAGAGTGATCTGGGAATTAGATTAATTTTTACCGTAGCTATTCACCCAAACCAGGAGATTTCTTGGTTCTCCCAGTGCTTTAGATCTCGCCAGAACTCATCCAATAGCTGTGGAAAGTTGTTCAGATACAAGCAGGAGTTATCTTTAGGGATCTGCAGCCCGAGGTATTCGATCGATCGCTGTCTCCACCCAGGGGATAGGCAACATTGGGCTTAGGTCTGTCTTTTGCTTTTTGGTAAGATTAATTGCCATTGTTGATGATTTACCCAGATTCACCTTAAACCCGGAAACCATCCCAAATTCCTCGATCTCCTCCCAGAGGGGTCCCAGGGATAGGGATGTGTCCAATTTAGTCGCGGTCACCAGCACATCGTACGCATATAATGCGATCTTGTATTCATGATCCCCCACTAAGAGCCCCTTTATGTTTGGGTTTTGCCAGACCTTGTTAGCAAAAAGCTCCATAGATAAGGCAAAAACCAGTGGTGATAGGGGGGCAGCCCTGTCTGGTTCCCCTTGTTATGCTTATCGTTTCAGATCTGATGCCGTTGACCCGGAGCTGTGTGGTGGGATTCTGGTAGTTGGCCATTGTCCACTTTATAAAGTTTGGGCCAAACCCAAAATGCGTTTGCACCTTTCTGATATAACCTCAGTCCACTAAATCAAAAGCTTTGTGTGCATCTAATGATAGTACGACCATACCCTCCCCCAACCTGTGCGCACTTTCTATAAGATATATGGTACGCCTAATGTTATATTTTGTTCCCCTCCCCGGGATAAATCCCATCTGGTCGCGGGTTATTATATCCGGGAGATGCGTTTTTAGTCTAGTCGCCAATACTTTTGAAAATATTTTCCCATCATTGTTCATAAGGGTTATTGGTCTGTAGGAGGAGGCATGTTCATGGTTCATGGTTTTTCCCTGGCTTGTGGACTAGAATCGTTAATGATTCCGCCATTGATTTAGTGATTGAGCCTGTCGACAGGAAAGAGTTAAACCGGGTTCATAGTTGCGGGGCCACAATATGCACATAGGTTTTATAGAATTTTGCGGTTAGCCGATCAGGCCGCATTGCTGTACTTTTTAAAGACTTAAATGGCTTCAACTTTTTCTTCTAGTGTGATAGGGTTTTCTAGGGCCGACAGTTGAGTTTCCTTTTGACAGTTGTTGGGGAGTAAATAACTAATAACTGGATAGATTCTCAAGGGAGGTGGGAGGTCCAGCCATTACTGCTTTATGGTGATTCACCAGGTCTTACATTTGTCTGCCTCTATGTATCAGGCTCTACCATCAGCTCCTATGAGTTGCGAGATGATATTCCTGCTGTGTGCCTTTTTTAGCTTATATGCGAGTATTCAGTTTGCTTTGTTGCCTTTACTATAATAAAATTGCTTTGTATAGGCTAGTGATTTGGCTGAGCAGTCAGCCCAGTGCATCTCAAGTGTGATCTTGGCTTTTTTCAAAGCCCTCTCTGTTTTCCTCGACATATGGGACAGCAACTCTTTTTCCAAGGATATTACCTTCTCCCCTAGTTTTGTCTCTGCAATTTCCGAAACCCGCCTTTGTTCCACTCCTGCGCTAATGAGTGTACCCCTCACTACCGCTTTCATGGCATCCCAGACAATGTCTATGGCCGTATCGGGTGCTGTGTTTTCAGCGAAGTTGTTAATAAGTGTCTCACCGGTTTCCCTTTTGATGCTCTCATCCATTAGGATGGAGTCGTATAATTTCCAATATCTTTGGGGGGGAGGGGGAGGAGTGAATGGAGCCTCTTATGCTAAGAATTGCAGATACTGGGGCATGATCCGAGATCATTCGAGTGTGTATCTCTACCTTGTCCTGGCACAGGCATATAGCACTTGTGACTAGTAAATGGTTTATTCGTGAAAAGCCCCTATGCGCATAGGAATAGAGGGTGTAGTCCCTAGTCCCCCCCCACCCCCCATTGGACAATCTCCATGCATCTACCGTCTCCGTTTCCCTAAGGAACCTAGCTAGAGAGAGAGCTAGGATGTAGTCTGTTCTAGTTGGGGGAATAGTTTTGTCCACTAGAGGATAGGGGACCAGGTTGAAATCCCCACCTACAATGAATGCAAGGATTATCGGGATTAGACCAGATACAAACTTGTCCTGGGCAGTGTTAGGGCAATACACAGCGACAATGGTGATGGTCGTTCAACAAACAGTCCCTCTACTAGGAGATATCTACCTCCGGCGTCTCTCCTGACTGTAATTCTTGTAAGGGGAACCTTCTCACTCATTAGGATTTCTAGTCACCTTTTTTTCTCCCCAGATGTGGCGAAAAATGCCTTTTTGTATCTTTTAAATCTAATACGCTTTTCATCGGCTTGCAACAGATGGGTCTCCTGGAGGAATACTACATCTCCCGCCAACAGACCGAGCTTGTGCTTCACAGTCTTTGCGTTTCCCCGGGGAGTTAAGACCCTGGACATTCCATGTGAGGCGTTTGACTTCACTCGTCATCCAGCCCCATGAGGTTCAATAGCAAGTTTGGCTCTAGGGGCTCCCTTGCTGAGCACAGCATATAATGCTACTGAGTAATTGCCCAGGCAATGTGTTTCTAAGATGCCTGTGGATGTCAGTGTGTTGCATCTTTTGGCCATGTGAGAGACCGTGAACCGGTAGGATAGTACCCATCCCATCTAACAGGGTAATTGGTGGTGCTCCAGCACTGAGCGAGTGTGGCCAACTGGGCCCAACGTAAAAACGCAAGATTTAATGTCAACTTGACTTAGCATACAGAGTAGAAAATGACCACGATTTTCCTTTGATTCGGTCTGCCACTGCTAAACGGGGCTTCCCCTCCACCCACGCCCCAGCCCCGGGCACGTATCACCTCTGCCTCAACTTACATGTGTTTCCAACAGCTTGTGCAGACGTTAAGCCAGGGACTTCTGGGGAAGATCCACAGACCTTGGTTGCATGGACAGTACCTGAGCAGATCAGTCCGGTTTCAGTGTTTTCCGGGGAGGCCCGCGGATCCTGCGCCTTCTGCTAACTCTTGTCCATGTCGTCCCCGCCGCTTCTTGGAGGGGGTCCCAGGCGGTGCCCTCCATATCGGATTCCCCACTTCCCCCACCGATGCCTACACATTTTTCAGCTTCTCTGAAGGAGTGGATCTGCTGTTGGGCTCCCTCCCAGATGAATTTTACGGATGTTGGAAAGCCCCAGCGGTATGGAATCTTTTGCGCAGCCATTCTGTCAGCACCTTGAGGGTCTTCCATTTTTGAAGGGTGGAGTTCACTAGAGTCTGGAGTCTCTGAAGGTTATTTGGTGCATTAATCTGGCTTCTCTCATGATCTATTCCTTTACTCTGTAAAAGTGGACCCTAGTGAGAACATCTGGTGGAGATGAGGCAGATTGTCTCAGGACCGTTCTGTGCACACGGTCTAACTCCAGCGGGGCTTCATCTGGGAGTGTTATTATGAATCTAAATAAGTCTGATACGTATCTCTGTAGGTCCAGGTCCAGGACTGAAGTTGGTATTCCCCTGAGGCGGCCTATTTTCAGCGTCCTCCTGTTTTGCCTCTAGAAGTTCACACCTCGCCTCCAGGACTGCGATCCTGCTCTGCCCTTTCTCCCATTCAAATTTTTGGTCACACCACTGGTTCTCCATTTCAGCTGTTCGGGTCTCTACAGCTGCAACTCTTTTGTCAAGGGGGGTGATCTTCTTCGTGACTTCTTCGGTTCTCTTCTGGATTTCCTTTGTTAGGGCCGCGACCAGGTCTTTTAAATCTGATTTCGTGGCAGATTGCTCTGGGTCTGTAGTATCAGGGCCAGGGCTGGAGCTCGGGATTGGCTCACCTGGTGGGTCCCCCTTCTTTGGCTTTTACGGGTCAGCGCCGCTCATGAGCACTGCAATGTTCGCCTGCTTGGTTGCTTTCCCGCTTTCGCCATTGTTATCTGATATTTGGGTCTGTGATTGAGTTGGGGGCAGCCCGTTTAGTCGATCTGCTGATGCTTCACCCGCCCCTAAGCAACAAACAGAGACAGGGGAACCGAAGGGTCGCTCCTTGTTAGGTTACTTGGCTGTACGTACCACTTGACTCCTCACTTTGCCGTTTTATTTTTTTTCCCCCGGATGGGCACCGTGGCAGGGGATAGCTATCTCTTAGCTCAGCCTATGTTCCCCCCCAGGTCTCCAGTTCTCCAGGGGAAAGTGTTTTCAATGCGACCGCTGGTGCCAGGATCCTCTTCTGTGCCTGGGGAGGGGCTGCTGCCTCAGTAAAGCTGTTATGTCGGGTTAGCCTCTGTAGGTGTGGTGATGGGTGCTCCTATATGAGGTTACTGCAAAGCCCCCGGACGGTTCCAGCTGAGGCACTACTGCTTGGGGGTACTGCTACACCCAGAGATCCTCTGAGAAACGGGATGGTAAGGCGGCTCTGCGTGGTGGCACTTCGGCACTAGGATTCAGCAGGATCTCGCAGTGTTATCATGTGGGGCCTCTCTCAGTCCAAGTCTGTGGGGGAGTTTTTGGTGTAGGTGCCCCCTCTTCCGAACCCACTCAGCTGACTCCTGCGGCAGCGGCTCAGTGCGGAGGGATGCTTAGAGTATCATCCAAATACCTTCTCTTATCTTAGCATTCCCCGATGCTCACCTTCTCTAACCGGGGCGTGAGGCAAGCACTGCTGTTGCTCTTTGGGGGCTCCGCGTCTCGGGCGGCCTTCAGCATTCACGAAACTTCCAGCAGGTGCGATAGTTGCTCCATGTCGTTTCGCCCCGTGTCCGCTGCGGGGGATGCTGGCGTTCTGATCTCAATGCGGCGCCGCAGTGGCATGGCACCGTTCCTGGTTGCTGCAGGTGGAGCATGGGTTACAGGAAAGGGTGAGAGGCATTGCATGCACCGCACCACAGCCGCCGGTGCAACCGCCATCACTGTGTCAGCGTCATTCCTGGTGGGGACCCCGCATCCTAAGCAATGTGCGGGGAGCCCATCGGAGTTCGACTCGCTCCCGGGCACAGGCCGCATCAAACGACCGGCTGGTAGTCAAAGGGCCGTTGCTGTAGGCAGGTCCACACTTGGATGGGTGACGCCAGCGATAAGGGAGGGGGACGCAGGGGGGACTCCACCACACAGCTCTGGTGTATCAGTGCGTTCGGATGTGAACCAAAGAACAGTTCGGAGCTGATTTGAACGAGTTGTTGTAGTTATTCTCCAGTGCGGTCACGTTAGGCTTCAGTGGCTGCTCTTTCATGGAGGCTCCTCCTCCCTAAGGATAGCAGAGAACTCCGGAGGATAGCGGCCGCCATTTTCTTTGCGTTTGCCACACCGGGCTTGAGGATTCAAATCGCGGTTCTCCGTAGTTATGACGCCTCACTGGCAGAAGTTGCAGGTGACACCTGCAACTCTCTGTACTTATGCCATATTTTTGATTTCTTGGAGTCAACGGCCTGAGGAGCCGGCGTCGTTCTGCTCGTTACATGGAGCACGACAGGAGCTTCTAGGGAGACATGCCACTCGCGGCAGCTCCAAGTCACGCCCCGCCTATTTATTTTTTTACAGTAGAACTTTAATTTACTTTAGGAATTCCCTCAAAGTAGCCAACACCAGCTTACTTACCTTGAACATTGTGTAGGCATGTTCATAGGTTAGGAATTTACCTCATTAAGTTTAACTACTGTTGACTGGTACTGCTTTATAAATTAGGCCTATGGTAATTTTGTAAAGAGCCCCCACCCCCAAACCTTAGCTTAAAATGTAACTGTACTTACCCTTAAACTGTGTACATTTTAAAGCGTGGACGGGGTCCCTTTTTGGACACCTAACTGTGATTTATATATGTGCATTGTGACAAGGCCAGTAAGCAGGACTTATCCAGAGGGTGCGAGGACCTCAGCCGTGAGTGGCCGGCTACCACGGAGCCATCCAGAGCCAGTCATACCACTGGGGTAGATGGTGGCAGCAGAGAGCGACCCAATTCCTGTTTCTCCTCTTTGTGCCAGAATGCTTGCCTGCAGACCCTTATCGCCAGCCCTGTCTCTGTTTCATGATGGTCGCCAGTCTTTTACTGTTTTTTCTAGAGCACATGGGGAAGATGATACAACTGGACTGAGAGACCAGCTTACACTCTACAGGAGACCCATGCAAGAACCAGAGACGGAGACACCCGAGAGCTCCAGCAGAAGGTTCCGGCCATGCCTAAAATTACAGCAAAGCCGATTGAGCACCGGAAATCCCTCCCGGGGACGCCAAACATCCGTGAGAGTCTCACAAAGATTGTTTTTCCGGCCAATAAGCCTAAGGATAGGTCGAAAGACACGTCCACACGTCGGGATCGACAGGAAGACTATTCTGAGAGCCCCCAGTCCTTATCTAAATCACTCTCAGATAAATCTCGACGTTCTAGGCAGGTAGATCCCCATGAGGAAAGATCTCCCCCCCCCCATCTCCGGACCCTCTGGCTCCTCATTATGGCCCAGGGATAGGTTTGAGGGGTTTATGGATACGCTTGCAAGGTTTGTAGACTTCTCAGAAAAATTTACCACTCCCAAGAGAACTAGTGAGGAGAAGCTTTACCCTTCAGTTAAGAACCCTTTTTTTAATTTCTTTTTTTACAAGAGGATGATCCTATTGAGGATCACACTGACCAGGCCCCTGATTGGGAAGACTAACCACCGGTGGATAACCCACCTTGGTTGTCACCTACCAATACCCCAGATCCTGACACGATATGCATGGATCCTCCCGCCTCCCCACCTCTGCGCCAGACATCTCCCATAGATGACCAGATGGCATTTAATGCCATTCTTAAAAAGGCAGCAGAACATTTTCAAATTGCCACGCAGGAAGCGGTGCAGGACTCTGACTTTGTGGAGGATATTTTAAAGGAGAAGCAACCTGCCAGTCAGGCTAGCCCTTAACTAAATTCCATTAAAAGGCCCATCGCCCCTTCTTTACTGACACCATCACAGACAAGGGCTGTGAACCCTCGGGTGGAGAAACTTTTTCATTCCTCCACTCCAGACCTCCTATATATTCGGGCACATGCCACCCCGGATTCTCTCGTGGTCACTACGACAAGAAAGAGAGCGGGGGTAACCTTGTCCACGGGTGAGGCACGACCAGACAAAGACTGCAAAAAACTGTATGCCCTAGAAAAACAAGTCACTACTGTGGTGGCGTATTCCACCAGGATTGCCAACAATACCACACTGTTGGCCAGTTATTGTGATATGCAGTGGAACCTGCTACAAGAGGGCATGCAGGAAGTCTCCAAACTAGTCCGTTCACGTCTGCTCACGGTTGTGTCAAAGGGTAGACCAGTAAATAAATTTCTGATGTTTGTTAATCTGCTTAGAATCACATGCTGTGCATAGGTCCGACATCCAGTGGTCACTGCGGAGTATTGCATTTTGTTTTTCGTAGTCGAAAAGGGGACGTCGACAAGGCGTGTCTGTAACACTATCCCTATAGTGACGTGCGTTGTACCCACAATCCCTCACGTGTCGAGGTCCCTCTGATTGTTTTTTTTCCGCCCAGTTTATGGTCGCCTTACGCGGAGCTCCTAGAGAGACATTGCTAAACACTTACTACGGACCTCGGTCCTTTATATATACTTATTGTTAAAGATCCCTCCCCTCGACGTTAGCTGTGAAGCTGTTTCTCCGCCGAGCAAGTTTTCGACGGAGGGGAAGAGACGGAGAAGATCCTTCGGCGCTGCCGAACATGTGGCCAGGGCTCGCCGGCCAACATACAGTAGGGAGAGTGGGGGTTCGAACTTTTATCTTCTCTTTGAGAATGTCTTTCTTTCTCCCCTATCTTTCCCTTGGGGTTGTTATCACCAGTTTTTATTGCCTCAGCTATGGAGAGGACACCTTTTAAGTTTTGCCCACGCTGTAGGGGCAAATACACTTGGAAGGACAAACACAAGCTCTGTAATCGTTGCTTGCCCCTCGATCATAAAGAGGACAGCTGCGCGGCCTGTAAGCTCTTGAAACCAAGAACTCTTAAAGAACGGAAAGTTAAGAGGTGGGCGGACTACGCTATGTCAAAGTCAGTTTCCTCACCCGCCGCCGCTGTTACAGAAAGTGACGAGGAGGGTGATAACTCGACGTCCGTTACGGAAGTCATTAACCCCCAGAAGGAGCGCTCGCGCTCCTCGACGTCCGTCCCCGGCCCCGACGGGTTCGGCTCACGCCCTGCTTATGGGGATGAACACCCCGGCGACAAGGACGCACACAGACCCCATAGGCCTAAGCACACAACCCACGGCTCTTCTTCGTCGAGGACGAAGGATTCATCAGCGCCGAAGGGGACGCAGGGCACTCCGGCGTCTACCTCAGACCGTAAGGGCCTCAAGCCCCACCCGCAAACGCAGCCGCGACCAGCGATTGGGCTTTCATCTAACACGGGCGCTACCTCAAAAACATCCGACGTAACGCTCCATGGAGCGGCCGTCGAGAAACAACGCGTAACGCAGGCAACGTCGACTCCAGAACCCTCTACTGACGAACTCGTTGTCGAGAGCCTGGCGAGAATTGTTTCCGAGGATAAACGTAAGCGGACGACGAAACAGACGTCGAATACCGCACCAAAAGATATAGAAACGCCGAAAATGCACAAAAGTAGCCAGGAACTGCCCCCTTCATCTAAGGGCACTTCTGAACTACCGGAGGGCTTTTCTGAGGGCGACGGAAACCTTTCGTCGACGTTGTGGGAGTGTTCTAAGCGTTTTGAAGGTGAAAACACTGATTTCCCCCCTCTAGACTATTCAGGGGTTCCCCATGAGACCCTTGAAAGACTCCATTCTTGTATGGAAAAAATGGAAAGGTTTTTGGGTAGCCAAAACCCACCCACACCCAAAAGACCAAGAGAATGGACCCAGGAAGACCCTAGGGTCAAGATTCCTAGGCTGTTTCCCCTTCTACAGACGCATATGACCTCACTGAAGAGGAGCAATACCTCCAGGAAGATGAGTGTTTGGGTGGAGAGGAAGAACATGAGGAAGAGAGGTTTGAAGAAGACCCTTACACTAGTGCAGGAGCTTTTGAAGAGGATACAGCTACTTCACAGCCCTGGCACTCACCATCAGTGCAGCCTTGGCAATCCCCATCAGTGCACTCAGACCCTGATGTCTTTCAGCCTTCTCCTCCCAAGGACTCACCTATTGGAAACACCTCCCCCATAGATGACCAACCTTCACTTAATGCACTGTTGCGCAAGGCAGCAGCGCATTTTGAAATAGACACAGGGGAGACTCTTCCGGACATAGACTTTGTAGAAAGAGTTATTAAAGAAAAAGCCCCGGTCAGTCAGTCTATTCCGCTCCTGGCTTCTATAAGGAGAAGAATAACTCCTTCCCTTTCCAATCCGGCCTTAGTCAGAGGGGTCAACCCTCGGATAGAAAAGCTCTTCAGCCCTTCGTCCTCTGACCCTTTGTACATCAGGGGACATTCTATTCCGGACTCCCTTGTAGTGACTAATACAAGAAAAAGAGCGGGGGTACCACTATCTACTAGTGAGGCACCACCTGACAAAGAGGGCAAGAAGCTCTATGCACTTGGGAAGAGAATCACGACCTCCGCCGCCTTCTCAACCAGGATTGCAAATAACAATTCCCTACTAGCTAGCTACGCAGATGCACAGTGGAGCAAGCTGTGCAGCGAAGCAGAGGACGCACCAGAACCCCTGCGTTCACGCCTGCTAGCTATAATATCAGAGGGAACACTTGTAAACCAGGGCATCGTCAAGAACTCCTTAGATGCCGCAGAGACAGCTGGCCGTTCCCTGGTTCAGGGAATACTTCTCAAACGCCATGTCTGGTTGCGCAATTCGGGTTTTAAGCCGTAAACACAGGCTTCCCTGATAAATAAACCCATAGAACAAACACATCTCTTTGGAAAAGCAGTTGTTGAGGCCCTAGAACATGCGAAGAAGGAGTTTGATACCATCAAGACTCTTGACCAAATTTCTAGGCCACCTAACAGACGCAGCTATGGCAATAGACGCTCCTTTCGTGGCCAACGCCAGCAACAAAGCCAACAGCAATTTTACTCTGCTACCAACTGGCCCTCTAACCAAAGCACCCAGTTCAGTCAAAGAGGCCAACGTCGTGGCAAAGGAAGAGGGCGCGGCTCCAGTCCCAAAGGCCCCACGCCCAATACCAACAAATGACCCGAAGATTCGGGTCCCCTCCCATGCACCACCGGTCGGGGGCCGGCTAACATCGTTCCTTTCAGCATGGGAGGGAATAACGTCAGACCGCTGGGTATTATCCACCATAGCCCACGGATACTGCATCGAATTCAACGGTTCCCTGAAATACAGACCCCCACGGAACCGACGCATGACACCAGAACACCTCACTATTCTTCTTCAAGAAGTAGAAGAGCTACTGAAAAAAGAAGCTATAGAGGCTGTCCCCCTATCTCAGGTAACAGAAGGTATTTATTCAGTGTACTTCCTTGTACCCAAAAAGGATTTAACCATGCGCCCTGTATTAGATCTGCGTCCAGCGAACAAGTTTTTCAAACCCCAAAGGTTTCGTATGGTGACCTTGCAGGAAGTAATCCCACTGTTATCACAGGGGGATTGCATGACAACACTAGACATGAAAGATGCATACTTTCATATTTTAATGTTGCCAGCGCACAGAAAATACCTCAGGTTCAAGATAGAGAACAAACACTACCAGTTCAGAGTACTACCCTTCGGGATAGCATCTGCACCAAGGGTATTTACAAAAGTACTGGCAGTGGCAGCGGCCCACCTGCGCAGGTTATCCATCCCGGTATACCCTTACCTCGACGACTGGCTAATAACAGAGGATTCTTACGAAACATGCTTCTGCAATACCCAAAAGACCGTAGACCTTTTGTCCCAACTGGGCTTCTCCATCAACGAAAAGAAGTCCAGCTTAGACCCCAGCCAAATCAAACAATTCCTAGGGGCTCTAATTGGAACAAGGGACGGCTTTGTCTTCCCCTTCAACGAGAGGGTCCAAAACATGCTGTTTCAGATCCCCTGTTATGTGGCAGGTCGAGAGGTGACGGTACGCAAAGCAATGCGCTTGCTAGGGATGATGGCGTCATGTATTTATTTGGTACCTCACGCGCGCTTGCGCATGCGCCCAATGCAAGAGTGGCTTTACAGCCAGTGGTGTCAGGCCAGCGGACAATGGGACGATCTAGTGGTGGTCTCGCAGGCCTTGGTTCTCTCGCTACGGTGGTGGACAAAGAAAAACCTGTTATTAGGGAAGACTTTTGCCACACCCGCAGTGGAAGCCACTCTAACCACAGACGCATCCCTTACAGGATGGGGGGCTCACCTATCCCATCAGACTGCTCACGGAGTGTGGACTCCGAGTTTAGCATCCAAGCATATAAACCTGCTGGAACTACTAGCGGTGTTCAAAGCACTGAAAGCCTTTCAGGAACACTTACAAGGAAAGACAGTGATGGTCCTCACAGACATCACCACAGCCATGTACTACCTCAACAAGCAAGGGGGCACTCACTCTCCAGGACTGTCCAAGCTGTCCCAGAATATATGGAAGTGGGCTCTCAAACACAACATGTTCCTACTATCACAACATGTACCAGGGGAACTCAATCTGCTAGCAGACAAACTCAGCAGAGACTTCCCCCTGCCCAAAGAGTACGAATGGCAATTGCACGAAGACATCGTCTTAGACGTCTTCACGCAATGGGGTTTCCCGGAAATAGACCTGTTCGCAACCCTGGAGAACTCACAATGCCAAAGTTACGCCTCCAGGTACCCCCAAAACCAGTCCAAGGGGAACGGTCTGTCGTTGCAATGGTCAGGGAAATTTGTTTACGCCTTTCCCCCGACTCCCCTCCTCAACAAAGTGGTGCACAAGATGCACCAAGAGCAGGTTACCATGATACTAGTGGCCCCAATGTGGGCCCGGCAGCCATGGTTCGCTCACTTGATGGAGATGTCCCTATCTCCCCCAATGAAACTTCCCTGCCCGTACAACATGCTGTCACAAGACAAGGGCAGGACACTACATCCATGCCCTCAGACCATGAACTTAGCAGCCTGGCTCCTGAGATCATAGAATTTGGACATTTACATCTCCCTCAAAGATGTATGGACATCCTCAAGGAAGCCAGAAAACCTAATACTCGCCACTGCTATTCTAGCAAGTGGAAAAGATTTGTCATCTGGTGTAGAAGTAAGAACATCAACCCGGTTGACTGCTCTGCCACTAACATTATTCTGTACTTGACCCATTTACTGGATTCAGGTCTAGTGTTTAATTCCATTAAAGTCCACCTAGCGGCACTTTCTGCATACACCACTTCCCAACTTAAAGTGTCGTGGTGGAAGATACCAGTTATCAAGGCCTTCATGGAAGGGGTAAAGAGAATACACCCCCCGATAGCTAACCCAGCTCCCGGATGGGACTTGAACGTGGTACTTTCCAGACTCATGGGCACTCCTTTCGAACCCATGCACAAGGCAACTCTTAAAAACCTCACTCTTAAGACTGCTTTCCTAATAGCTATCACCTCCATTAGGAGAGTAAGTGAACTACAGGCTCTTTCTGTACTAGACCCCTTCGTAACAGTTCACAAGGATAAGGTGGTTCTTCGCACACACCCAAGGTTTGCACCAAAATTCATCTCGAAATTTCATGTAAACCAATCTATAGAACTACCAACGTTCTTTCAAAACCCTTCCAGCTTGGGAGAAAAAAGTCTGCATACACTAGATGTACGCAGAGCTGTCATGTTCTACATGGAAAGAACCAGAACACTGAGAAAGACTAATCAGTTATTTGTCTCGGTGGCAGCAGGAAGAGAAGGAGATGCAGTCTCTAAGTCCACTATATCTAGATGGATTGTACAATGCATCACTCTCGGTTACACTCTTGCTAAGAGAGAACTACCCTTCAAGCCAAGAGCACATTCCACTCGAGGCACTGGGGCTTCCATAGCATTCATTGCAAATGTTCCCCTTGAGTCCATCTGCAAAGCGGCTACCTGGAGTTCTGTGCACACCTTTACAAAACACTACTGTCTAGATGCACACTCTAGATCTGACTCCCAGGTGGGACAAGCAGTACTAAGACATCTTTTCTCTACTGTTCCTTCTCATAACCCACCGCCAACTCCGGGTACTGCTCGCTAGTCTATGCACAGCATGTGATTCTAAGCAGATTAACAAACATCAGAAGACAATGCATTACTTACCGTAAAAGCATTTCTGATGGTTGTATCTGCTTGATTCACATGCGCCCACCCTTCCTCCCCGCTCGGATGGAAGGAACATAGACATCCTTTCCTATATTTCTCTCTTTTCTGTACTCACTCACGTATAGAAGGCTCCCTCAGGGCAGAAAAATACAAACAGAGGGACCTCGACGCGTGAGGGATTGTGGGTACAACGCACGTCACTATAGGGATAGTGTTACAGACACGCCTTGTCGACGTCCCCTTTTCGACTACGAAAAACAAAATGCAATACTCCGCAGTGACCACTGGATGTCGGACCTATGCACAGTATGTGAATCTAAGCAGATACAACCATCAGAAATGCTTTTACGGTAAGTAATGCATTGTCATATCCTTAAAAACAGCCTAGACGCTGCAGAGACGGCAGGGAGTACTCTGGCCCAGGGTACCCTTTTGAAACGACATGCCTGGCTAAAAAACTCAGTTGTTCAAACCCGATACACTAGCATCTCTCATCAACAAACCGGTGGAGGAGTCCAACCTGTTTAAAGCTGTAGATGAGGCGCTGGAAACCGCGACAAAAAGAGCATGAGACTTTGAAATCGTTAAATCAAATCACTCAAAGGCCCTTTCAGCAGAGAGGTGGGAGTTATCGCTGCTCCTTTCGCAGACAGTCCTACTCACGTTCCTCACATAACCAATATGGAATGGGTAAAACTTGGTCCTCAGGTCAAGGGACCGCTGCCTCCAATCAGTATCCACCTAGAGTACAGTGCCGATGGAAAGGAAGGGGTCGCAATGCCACCCCTAGAGGCTCCCCGGCCTCAAGTCAGAAATGACTTACAGATCCGGGTCCCCTACGATGCCTCCCCGGTCGGGGGGACGTATAACATCATTCTTACACACATGGGAGGGGATTACCACAGAGCAGTGGGTGCTCAAGACCGTCACATACGGTTTTTGCATCGAGTTCAGCCGGCCACCTCAATTCAGACCACCAAAGTCCATGCGTCTAACACCGGAACACCTGAAGATCCTGCTGCAAGAAGTCAAGATCCTGCAGGAAAAGGGCGCAATCCAAGTCGTCCCCGTTCTACAGGTAAACAAGGTATTTATTCAGTGTACTTCCTTGTACCCAAAAAGGATCTCGCCATGCGCAGTGTGCTAGACTTGCGCCCAGCGAACAAATTTGTCAAACCTCAAAAGTTTTGTATGGTAACGCTGCAAGAAGTAATCCCTCTACTAACGCAGGCAACATTGGACATGAAAGATGCATACTTTCATATTTCGATGTTGCCGGCACACAGGAAATACCCAAGGTTCATGATAGAGGACAAACACTATCAGTTCAAGGTCCTTCCCTTCGGCATCACCTCAGCCCCAAGAGTATTTACAAAGGTGCTGGCAGTTGCAGCAGCGCACCTGCGCAAGCAATCCATCCCAGTTTATCCTTGTCTCTACGACTGACTCATAATAGGGGACTCCTACGGAACATGCCTGTCAAACACCCAAAAGCCGATAGACCTATTATTCAGTCTGGGATTCTTGATAAACGAGAAGAAATCCAGCCTCAACCCCAGCCAAGTCAAGCAGTTTCTAGGGGCTTTAATTTGGACAGAAGACAGCCTTGTCTTCCCCTCCAACGAGAGGGGTCAAAACATGCTGTTACAGATCCCTCGGTAGCCAGTCGAGAGGTGACGGTACGCAAAGCCATGCGACTGTTAGGAATGATGGCATCCTGCATTTACTTGGTTCCTCACACAAGTTTGCACATGCACCCCATGCAAGAGTGGCTCAACAGCCAGTGGTGTCAGCCCAGCGGACAATGGGGATGATCTAGTGGTTGTCTCGCCAGCCCTTGTTCTATCTCTGCAGTGGTGGTCGAGGGAAAACCTCTTGAAGGGGAAAACCTTCACCACCCCCGCAGTAGAAGCCACTCCCACAACGGACGCAGCTCTCACGGGGCGGGGGGGGGCGCTCACCTCCTTCAGCAGACGGCGCATATCGTTTGGTCCCCAGCAGTAGCATCCAACCACATAAACCTGTTGTAACTGTTAGCAGTGTTCAAAGCACTGAAGGCCTTTCAGACACAGTTGCAGGGAAAGACAGTACTGATCCTCACGGACAGCACCATGGCCATGAACTACCTGAACAAGCAAGGGGGCACTCACTCTCCAGGGCTATCCAAACTGTCCCAGAACATTTGGAATTGCGCTCTCCAACACAGGATGTTCCTATTGTCTCAGCGCGTTCCACAGGAACTCAATCTCCTGGCAGACATGCTCAGCGGGGACTTCCCACTGCCCTTACCGTATGAATGACGACTACACGAAGACATCGTCCCCAACATTTTTGCTTGTTCGAAACTCTGGAGAACTCACAGTGCCCAGATTACTCCTCCAGGTACCCTCAGTACTGATCCAAGGGGAATGGTCTCTGGATAACATGGTCAGGGAAATTTGTTTATTCTCCCCCCACCCCCTGACTCCCCTACTCAACCAGATTGTGCACAAGATGCACCAGGAAACAGTTACCACAGTATTGGTGGCCCCGATGTGGGCCCGCCAACCCTGGTTCTCCCATCTGATGGAGGTGTCTCTCTCTCTCTCTCCTCTGATGAATCTACCTTGCCCATACAACATGCTTTCTCAAGACAAGGGGGAAACACTTCATCCATGCCCTCAGACTCTCAACTTAGCGGCCTGGCTCCTGAGGTCATAGATTTCGGGCATCTCCAACTTCCACAGAGATGTATGGATATACTTGAAGCAAGAAAGCCTAACACCAGACATTGCCACTCGAATAAATGGAAACGCTTCGTCATCTGGTGCAATTCCAAGAGCATCAAGCCCATTGACTGCTCTCCTACTCATATTGTATTATACCTGACTCACCTACTAGACTCTGGTCTAGTTTCTAATTCCTTGAAAGTTCACTTGGCTGCACTCACAGCCTATACCACGTCCCAGCGGAAAGTGTTGTGGTGGAAGAGCCCAGTAATTCAATTTTTCATGGAAGGGGTTAATATAATAAATCCCCCCATTTCTAACTCTTTCCTCTCGAGGGTCGGGAACTGCTCGCTGTCCATCCACTCTCTGGCTTCCGCCGGTGTGTCGAACAGGTGTGCTTTGTTGTTATGCAGCACTTTTAGTCTAGCTGGGTATAGGAGCATGTATCGCACTCCTGCGCTTTTCAGTCTTGCTTTAGTGTAAATGAATTGGGCTCTTCTCATTTGGACTTGGCAGGTATAGTCAGGGTATATGGCTATCTTCGCAGAGTCTCTCTGGATGCTGCCCCACCCCCCCCCGATCTTGAAAAGGCCAGAATCGTCTCCCTATCTCTATAATTAAGCACTTTCGCAATTATTGGCCTGGGTGGGGCCGCCGGAGGCGGCCGTTTGGTGAGGGACCGATAGGCTCTCTCGATGGTGAAGGCTTGTGTTAGTTTCCACGCACCAATTTCTTGTAGTAGGAGGTCTTCGATATAGTTTGTGGGGTCGTTTCCTTCAATGCCTTCTGGCAAGCCTAAAATCCTAATATTGTTTCGGCGCGCCCTCCCTTCCGCCTCGCCCGCTCTGTCTTCCAGATTTTTCACTTTTTGTGCCAGTTCATCAACATCCTTAAGTAGCTGGGTTTTGGTCTTGGTTAACCTGTGTTGCCCGCAATAGAGCGAACGTCTTGGCGCAGTAGGTTCAGATCGATTGCCACCGCATCTATTTTGCTTTCCATTGTCTTCTGGAGCGCTTGTATGGCTTCCAGGAGCTGTGAGTTAGCTGGTTCAAGGGGCTCCGTCCGCGTACTCGCGGAGTCAGTGGTGCCGGTGTCTGATCTAGTTGTGCCACCAGCCGCATAGGTCTCCATGGTGGTCTGTTTCTGTTTGCCTCTCCCTCCTTTTGCGGACATTACACTGTAGGCAGGCAGGCTTGCCGATTTTCCGAAACTAGCTGTTACGTTGGTGGCGACGGTGCAATGCCTAGGGGGGGGCCGTGTCATTGTGTACCCTTTACGGGGTCCTTTGATGGTCTCAAGGTCTTCGGGGGAGCTGTGCAGATCCTTCCCTTTCTCCTGGGGGTATGATGAATGGGTTCCCAGGCCTGCTGTGTGATGCCTGGTGCCCGCAATCTCCGTTCGGGGTGTGAGGGGCCCCCACTGGCCGCGTCTGGCTAGTTGTCGGTAATGC
Source organism: Ambystoma mexicanum (assembly GCF_040938575.1). NCBI lineage: Eukaryota > Metazoa > Chordata > Amphibia > Caudata > Ambystomatidae > Ambystoma > Ambystoma mexicanum. The sequence continues at coordinate 302,788,050 of NC_090941.1, forward strand.
CGAGGGTTCTACTTCATATGGGGCTCAGGGGGGTTGTTAGTTGGGTACACTACACTTATCAAGCGCAGGTCCGAGTTTTGCCTCTTCTGAGGCCCCTGCTTCGGTGTGTCCATTGCGAGCAGGGGCACAAGGGCGGAAGAGGGGCGGCCCGCCCCTCAGTCACAGCGGCCTCAGCTAATCGGCAGGGCTCCCCCTCCCACCCGCTCCTTACCTTGCGCCCACCGCTCGTTCTGCTGGGCTTTTCTGTGCGCTGGCGCCGGGCTCCCGCGCTGGGCTGCCTCGCCTGTCTCGTGCCGGAATCTCCTCGTCTGATCTCCATGCGCTTCCAGCCCTCGCTGGATGCTGTTTTTTTCCGGGCGCTGCTGTGCCTGTACCTCCGGGGATCAGTGCGTAGCTGCTGGGGCTGCGGGCCGCAGGCCGCATCCACGAATGCGGCGCTTCAGCTGCTCTACAGTCTGCTCAGGTCGGTCCCAGCGAGGGAGTCCAGGGCACCAGGCTCCAAGCTCGTACAGAGCCCACAGCTGCTTGCCTTCCTCCGACGTGATCCCTGGTGTGGCGTCTCACTGGGCCCCAGCTCGCCCGCAGTGTCTCCTTTGCGCTCTCTGGGCCTTCTGAGTGCCTCTGTTGCGACCTGGTGAGCCGCGGCTTCGCACTCAACGCCGTGCTAGCCGTTCATGCGGTGGGCACCATTTTCTCACGCTGCGCCGTCTCTTCTCAACTCGGTGCCTTGTGGAAGGGGGGAGTCATAGTCACTCCAATCTTTGGGCAGGGCAGCCCGACGTGCTTGGCAGCAATTGTGGCGACTTGCCTTAGTTTGGGCTGCACGAAAGCCGTGAATTTTCAGCACTATAAGGGCTCATCAGCAGAGCTCTCTGGATATGCGTCCGTCTTTCATGGCGGTTAGCCACACCCACATTTCTAACCCAGCTCCCGGATGGGACTTAAATGTGGTATTAACCAGACTTATGGGGTCTCCCTTTGAACCTATGCACAAGGCAAGCCTCAAAGCACTCACTTACAAGATCGCCTTCCTAGTGATAGTCACTTCAATAAGGAGTCAGTGAACTACAGGCCCTTTCAATTCTAGACGCTTTTATCTCAATTCACAGAGATAAGGTGGTTCTGCGCACTCACCCTCGGTTTGCGCCCAAATTTATTTCTAAGTTCCATGTGAACCAGTCAGTAGAACTACCCACATTCTTCCAGAATCCCACTAACGTGGTGGAAAGAAGCCTACACACACTGGATGTGCGCAGGGCAGTCATGTACTATCTGGAAAGAACTAAACCACTAAGGAAAACAAACCAGTTTTTTGTTTCAGTGGCGGCTGGTAGAGAAGGGGACCCTGTCTCTAAATCAGCCATCTCAAGGTGGATTGTCAATTGCATCACACTCTGCTACACTCTTGCCAAGAGAGATCTGCCCTTCAAGCCTAGCGCACACTCTACTCGGGTCACTGGGGCTTCCATAGCATTCCTTGCAAATGTTCCTCTCGAGTCCATTTGCAAAGCGGCAACCTGGAGTTCTGTGCACACCTTTACAAAACACTATTGCGTAGACCATGGGTGCACAACATACGGGCCGCGAGCCAGATGCGGCCCGCCATGCTCTTTTGTCCGGCCCGCGAGGCACAAAGACTTTCCTAATGGAGTGCAGCCCGCGGCCACCCTCCATTAGGAAAGTCTTTGTTGTCTTCCGGGCCGGACAAAACACTGGCCCTCATTGGCTCAGCACACACACGCACCACGTCGCTCCTACAAGCCACGTAATGTGTGTGTGCTGCACCAATGGAGGGCCAGCACTACGGCTGGCGTGGTCCATAAGGCTTGATGCCGGAAGGCATTTCAGCCTTGGGCCACGCCAGCCATAGTACGATTCCAGCGTTCCAGCTTACCTGCCTGCCTTCCAGCATGTCTCCGGTAAGTGGTCTGTTTGTGTTTGTGTATCGGGTCTGTTTTGCTTTATGTTTGTGTGTGTGTATGTTGCGATGGGGGGGTGGGGGGTGTCGGATGTGTATGAATGTTTGGATTTGAATGTTTTTTGTGTGTATGTTGAGATGCGGGGGTGGGGGGTATCGGATGTGTATGAATGTTTGGATTTTAATGTTTTTTGTGTGTGTGTTGAGATGCGGGGATGGGGGTATCGGATGTGTATGAATGTTTGGATTTTAATGTTTTTTGTGTGTATGTTGAGATGCGGGGGTGGGGGGTGTCGGATGTGTATGAATGTTTGGATTTGAATGTTTTTTGTGTGTATGTTGAGATGCGGGGGTGGGGGGGTTGTCGGATGTGTATGAATGTTTTGATTTTAATGTTTTTTGTGTGCCGAGTTGGGGGGTGGGGGGTTCGGGTCTGTGTGTGTGCTGATTTGGGGGGTGGGGGTTCGGGTCTGTATGGGTGCATGCTTGAGAGTGTGTGTGCTGAGTTGGGGGGTGGGAGTTTGGGTCTGTATGTTTGCATGTTTGAGAGTGTGCTGAGTTGGGGGGTGGGAGTTCGGGTCTGTATGGGTGCTTGTGTGTGTGCTGATTTGGGGGGTGGGGGGTTTGGAGTTGGGTTTGGAGTTGGGGGTTGGGGGGTTCGGGTCTGTATGGGTGCATGTTTGTGTGTGTGCTTAGTTGGGGGGTGGGGGTTCGGGTCTGTATGGGTGCTGGTTTGTGTGTGTGCTGATTTGGGGGGTGGGGGGTTCGGGTCTGTATGGGTGCTTGTTTGAGAGTGTGCTGATTTGGGGGGTGGGGGGTTCGGGTCTGTATGGGTGCATGTTTGTGTGTGTGCTGACTCGGGGGGTGGGGGGTTCAGGTCTGTATGGGTGCATGCTTGAGAGTGTGTGTGCTGAGTTGGGGGGTGCCAGGTGAATAACATCAGAGACGACGGGCAGCCTTGCCTGGTGGCCCGTAGGATCACCCAGGCAGGTGAAATGTGTTTGCCAGTGCGAACACTGGCCTAATGTAAAGCAACTGCACCCAGTGCATAACTCCCGGGCCAAACCCAAATCGGCATCACCACGTAGATCTGTTCCCATTTAGTGATGCTCTTTGGCATTAGCTGCAGTCCCCTAAAGATCATACTCCTAGGTCCAGAATTGTCCCTGGACATAGTATGATAGTAACAAATGTTTGCCCCCCACCCCCACTTACTATCCCCTCTCCCTCTCCAGCACTATCTGAACTGTTGTCAGGCCTAGTACGATAAAAGCTTGTTTTGTTCCTCTCCCTTCTCCTCCCCTCTTGTGTAATTCTCCGGCTCTACCAGAAATGTTGTCAGGCCTAGGACGGTAGTCGCCTGTCTGTTCCCATTTCCTTCCTATCTGGGTGAGGGACATGGGGCATAGTGTTTGGTTGGGGATGAGGGGGCCATGGGGCATAGTGTTTGGTTGGGGGTGAGGGGGCCTTGGGGCATAGTGGTTGGTTGGGGGTGAGGGGGCCATGGGGCATAGTGTTTGGTTGGGGGTAAGAGGGCCCTGGGGCATAGTGTTTGGTTGGGGGTAAGGGTGCCATGGGGCATAGTGTTTGGTTGGAGGTGAGGGGGCCATGGGGCATAGTGTTTGGTTTGGGGGTAAGGGGGTCCTGGGGCTTAGTGTTTGGTTGGGGGTAAGGGGGCCCTGGGGCTTAGTGTTTGGTTGGGGGTCATGGACATGGGGCATAGTGTTTGGTTGGGGGTGAGGGGGCCATGGGGCATAGTGGTTGGTTGGGGTGAGGGGGCCATGGGGCATAGTGGTTGGTTGGGGGTTAGGGGGCCATGGGGCATAGTGTTTGGTTGGGGGTAAGGGGGCCCTGGGCATAGTGTTTGGTTGGAGGTGAGGGGGCCATGGGGCATAGTGTTTGGTTTGGGGGTAAGGGGGCCCTGGGGCTTAGTGTTTGGTTTGGGGGCAAGGGGGGCCTGGGGCTTAGTGTTTGGTTGGGGGTCAGGGACATGGGGCATAGTGTTTGGTTGGGGGTGAGGGGGCCATGGGGCATAGTGTTGCACTCCAAGAGTGAACCCAATAATAAAGCTAAAACAGGCACAGTTAGGAGATGTTCATCTTTGGCTTTTTGAGGAAACCTGACTCACCGTAGGCCATACTCCTCTTGGGCAACCCAAATAGCAAACTGTAGCAGTCCAAAATAACGGCATGTCCAATCTAGGGTCAATAAAATATATATAAGTTAAACAGGCGAGATACAATAACTAAATAGAAATAAATTGTAACAATGGAAAATGTGTAGTACAAAATGTAAGTTTGAAATGCAAATAAAAATTGTTACCCCTCAAAAACATTCTTTTTCCATGTGTTTAGTACAAATTGGGGGTTTAAAAAGCCTCCTGCCACGCCCCGCCTACATTTACTTTTCGGCCCACTATAGCCCTCATGTAAGGTACTTTCGGCCCTCTGTCAAAATCAGTTGTGCACCCCTGGCCTAGACCCTCACTCTAGGTCTGATTCTGGGGTGGGACAAGCGGTACTATCTTTTCACTACTGTTCCTTCTCACATCCCACCACCAACTCCAGGTACTGCTTGCTTGTCTAGTTAATAGTGACATTTTCGAATGCATTTTTCTCGAATGAAAAATCCTGGAAAAAAAATGTCGAATTTAAAAAAAAAAAAAATTTTAATGGGGAGTTCCGCTCCCCAAACCCCCCTTTTTTTTATTTACCCTTTTTTTATACTAACTAGACCCAAAAAAAACCATATGAAATAAAAAAAACATATTCGACATTTTTTTCGACATTTTGTTTTCAACTAAAATGCATTTGAAATTGTTCATTCGAAATTTTATCTGGATACCTGCTAGTCTGTGCCCAGCATGTGATTCTAAGCAGATTCGCAAGCATCAGAAGACATGCATTACTTACCGTAATAGCATTTCTGATGATTGTATCTGCTTAGATTCACATGCGCCCACCATTCCTCCCCGCCCGGATGGAAGCAACATAGACCTCTTACTACTTCTTCTCTTTTTCTGTTCTCACTCACGATAGTCATAAGGCTCCCTCACGGCAGAAAAAATACAATCGTTGGGACCTCGACGCGTGAGGGATTTTGGGTACACTACACATCACGTTAGGGATAGTGTTACAGGCACGACCATTTCAACGTCCCCTTTCGATCCTTGTAAGACAAGATGTAACAGCGGTTACCACTAGATGCACAGCATGTGAATCTAAGAAAATAGAATCATCGGAAATGCTATTACGGTAAGTAATGCTTATCTTATATATTAACTGTATTTAGCACCAAATCCTTTGTCTCCTTACTTAAACCCTTACTGCTCAGCCTCATGAACAAGTCACAGCTTGGTTAGACATTTGTGGTCAACCTTTGCAGGTCCACTAAAGTTGGCTTCTAAGAACCCTATACCAGCAATCCTTCTGAAAAACTTAACAACTCTGAAGTCCTAGGTCTTCAACCAGTTGGTGGTCATTCTTGACAAAAGTCCTGTGTTCTGCCTTCGGAAGGCCAGATGTGTTTTTTCCCCCCTCCGCTTTCCTCCCCTTCCAGGCTTATGCTGTGGCAGCTGACTTTGTTAAAATTTGGAGTGGCTCTGAAGAATCTTAAATGCCCAAATTAATAGATTCCCCCATGTTGGAGACTCTTGAAGCCTTCTGAATATGTGATTGTGAACAGGGATGTGTGTAACACCTATATTAGAGTCTCATCAGGTTGTAGATCTTCCATCACCTACTAACGTTCCACCCATTCTCATTTTCCATGATGTTGGTGCCTATGTTGCCCTCTCAGCCTTTACAGCTTTACCCAACAGTTTTGTAGAGCATGGCTTTTCCTGGATACCATTGCATCCCAGGCTTCCTCTCCCTGGGGATTCCTTATTTGTTTATTTATTTTTGCATTTGTTACAGTGCACACAACTCTGATATCTCTGCGCTAGCGACATTAGGATACGCGGTTACAAGTAACGTTATGAGAAAGAAGGTACAGTGGAGAAAAGTTGCATTGGAAAAATTAAGCAAAAGGAGAGGGGGGTGACAATGCAGTGAGGGGATGAAATAGTCTTAGGAGGAATACAGTCAGTTGAACAGCCAAGTTAAGTTTCTGTAGAATGTTGAGTAGGCCTGTTCTTTCTTGAGATCTGATGGCAGATTGTTCCATCCAAAGTTTGGCGGCCATGACTGGGAAACTCTTGCCCCCAGCTGAGATGTGGTTGAAGTTGGGGATCTTCAGGAGGCGAAAGTTTGATGATCTCAGAGGACGGCAGGGGCATATTTCTGTACGCATTGTGATGGGTAAGTTGTGGCAGCGTTGGAAGGCATTGAATTTGATCCTTTCCTGGATAGGTAGCCATTGTGCAGCTCTTCCGGCTTCCTAAATGTGGTCAGTTTTGGAGAGGCTGATGGCCGCTCGGAGGGCATTATTCTGAATCATCGGTAGTTTGCTGAGGTTGTGTTCAGAGGTGCCAGTGAATCGGGCATTACAATAGTCATGCTTGGCACCAGTGAGAGCTCTTGCTATTGTTAGGCGGTTGGGAGTGGAGAGGAAGGGTCTGCTGGCCTGAAGCAGTTTGGCTGTGTAGGCCGCCGCTGAGGCGATTGAGTTCACTTGGCGTGAGAGATTGTGGTTGGCATCCATGTAGACGCCGAGAGTTTTGGAAGCATGTGGACGTGGTGATGCGGTTACCATCGATGATGAATGCCTTGTAAGCTGGATCAATGTTGTGGAGTGTTGAGCCGACGATGAGGATTTCAGTTTTATCGTCATTGAGACAGAGTAGGTCCGAAGCCATCCAATTTTGAATGACCTTGTAGGCCGCATATATGGTTGCAGAGTTCTGGGCGTATGTTGCAGAGAGGAGGATGAGGAGCTGCGTGTTGTTGGCATAATATGTGTAGGAAAGGCCAAGTAGGTCAAGGTGGTCGAAGATGGGTTTTGTGTAAATGTTAAATGTTGTGAAGGGTGGGGTAGAGGCAGGAGCCTTGGGATACGCCTCAAGTGACGGGAGTAGGTTCAGCGGAGCAGTCGTTGATGAAGACACGAGAGGATCTGTTGGCTAGGAAGGGCCTCACCCAATTGGAGGCTGATGGTGAGAAGTTCGCTGTTGTGGTAAATTGAGAGCCGATGATGTGGTGGTCTACCAGATCGAATGCTGCAGAGAGGTCTAGCATCATTAGGAGGGCAGGTTTGCCAGTGTCTTTGATTGCATCAATTGGTATTTTCAGATCTATTAGGGCAGTTTCGGTTCTGTGTTTGGGTCGAAATCCTCATTGGCGAGTGCTCAGGATATTGTTTTCCTCAAGATACTGTTGGACCTGGATGTATGCAACACGATCCAGGATCTTCAGGAGGTAGGGAACCAGGGTAATGGGGCGGTAATTTCTCGTGATGGAGGGTCAAGGGAGGGTTTCTTAAGGAGCGGTAGGACGCATGCGTCCTTCAGGGAAGTTGGCGCTGAGTTGGTGTAGAAGGAAGCGTTGATGATGGCGGTGAAGGGGGGGGGGGTATGAGTGTTTCGTTAGTTTTTGATCCTTGGGCAAGGCAGGTGTAGCCTTTGCAGCGTGATGGTTTGAGGCTCTTTGCAATCATGGTGACATCCATGTCTGAGACAGTGTGGAAGCTGAACGCTGTGCTGGAGTGGGTCAGTAAGAGGTTGGATGCTGTGGGCGATGGTGGCTTGGAGAGCATAGCAAGTTGTTTGGCGATTATTTTTTCTTTGAGGGTGTTGACCTTTGTAGTTAGGGCATCTTGGATTTTTTCGCACCATCTGTTTACTGTCGGGTCTGGCTGGGATGTGAGGGGATGCTTATTCAACAAGTAAATTGTGTTTCAAAGCGCCCACAGGGCAACAGGGAGGGAACATGGGACTGAAAATCAAATTAAAACAATGAAGAAAAGAGGTGGACCTGCTAGGCCTTGTGAGCATTCAGTACGTTGTCTACCTTATATAGAGAGGCTATTTAAGATTTTTAGTTTCATCATTTGTTTTTGTTACAATTACTCCTAAGCCTGTATAAGATACAATGTGTTATTTGTGCCATCTGTAGTAGACCCCTACATTTTCTACAAGTTTTTATGCTCTGATCATCGTCTTGCCCCCCAAGCTCCTCTAAGTGAGTTTCATCCAGATCACACTGGGGAGGTGATTCTTTAGTGTTTGTGCCCTTTGGGGGGCTCTTATGGCTCCAAAGATGGTGACTACTGCCAAAGTGACCCATGGGCCTCCCTCAGTCAGTACCCTGATCCAGAGAATTGTACTGATTCTGGTTTGTAGCAGGTTACTTTAATATAGTGGCTGCCCATGATGCAGATATTTATCTCACAGGAAGCCTTTTTCTTCCTGAAAACCAACATGGAATGTCTTTTGTTGTGAAATCCATTAGCCAAGCAACAATACTTTGTTGAGTGGGTGGAGATTGTGAATAACCATGTGAAGATATTTTCTAACTTCATTTCCGGTCCAGAGCTCAAAAAAGGAAGTGTGGGAGGAATCCTGCAGCCATTCTTCAGATCGTCATTTAGAGCCAATAGCCCTATGAAAAGTTGGGCAACCATTGAAGATAGCCAGCATTGCCTCCAGCCAGGTCCCAGTGAATCCCTCTCTCTAGATCACTCTCTTGAAGGCTGTTGGTGCTTTGACCCTTGGGCTGGCGTGACCAGCCAGTCTGTAACCCTGCACAAAGATCCTGCCCTCTGCAGCTTTTGGAAGCATCTTGCAACCATTGCTGGACTGACCAGCTTCATGCAGGGCACCTCTGGTTCATAGGTTCCCGTACTGTGTTTCGGCTTGGAACTTGGGAGGTCGCCAGCTTGTGGCCCAATCCTCTTGCTTTTGCTGCTCTACAACACCAAATGGAGGTCTTTCTGGATGGGTCAGCCTTTCTGGAGCAGTGTCTCCATTTTTCGCCACAAGCATCACCTGCTGCTGACTGATTGGGATGCATTTTGCTGCTGCCCGCTTCAATAGAGTCCTGGTGGTCTTCGTCTCAAGGTGCCTGTATCGCTGAGCTGCAAGGTATTGGGAACCGTCTCATTGGAGTGTGTATCCGGACCTGAACCAGACCCAATCCCGAACCCAAACACGACCACTGCACCTGTGGGCCATGGATACCCCATGTATTGAAGTAAGTGGGTCCAATGTATCTAGGAACTCTTTGGGTGGTTTCTAGGTTATTCGGAGTAACGGGGGAGAGCTTGAAAACCTGTTCCCCGCTACCCAATAGAGTTGTACAGGCACAAAGTCGTTGAGGGAGTTGCAGTCCTTGCAGTCATCCCTCTCTCCTGGTCCTGATCCTACCTGCAGTCTGTCTACAGTCTCTACTGAAAGGGAGTCTCTACATAAAGTCCTCCCTGCCGCGGAGCCAGTCGCTGAGGGAGTCGCAGTCCTTGCAGTCATCCCTCTCTCCTGGTCCTGATCCTACCTGCAGTCTGTCTACAGTCTCTACTGAAAGGGAGTCTCTACATAAAGTCCTCCCTGCCGCGGAGCCAGTCGCTGAGGGAGTCGCAGTCCTTGCAGTCATCCCTCTCTCCTGGTCCTGATCCTACCTGCAGTCTGTCTACAGTCTCTACTGAAAGGGAGTCTCTACATAAAGTCCTCCCTGCCGCGGAGCCAGTCGCTGAGGGAGTCGCAGTCCTTGCAGTCATCCCTCTCTCCTGGTCCTGATCCTACCTGCAGTCTGTCTACAGTCTCTACTGAAAGGGAGTCTCTACATAAAGTCCTCCCTGCCGCGGAGCGGCCGCGGAGCCAGTCGCTGAGGGAGTCGCAGTCCTTGCAGTTCCTGCAAGTCCCAGCGAGCAGGGAGGTAGGATGGAATCCTCCCCATTGCTCAATCTGACGAATCTCCGGTCGGGGGAGGGAGATGGGGGAAAAGACTTCTAAGAAGCTCCAAACCCAGCAACATCTTGAAAAAGGCGCCTAAACCCCCTTCACACTCGCCAAGTTTCCACTCATCCCAATCCTCGCCTGAGCACTGGGCGGCTAACCTCACATACCCGAGTCCAACCTCGGATCAGAGACCTGAACGGGAGATTTACTTTCTTCTCCCCGAGCCGCCCCCGATTGAGCTTCCAAAGACTTCAAACCACTTTCGATCCCCTGGGGCCAGATCGCAGCAAAATGCCAGCAACCACAACACCGACATGCAGCACTCGCCTCTCAGAGCCGGTGATAAACCCGACAGCTCCAACCGTCCAGCTGCACCCCTTGGGGATGCCGGCCATGCCCGGAGACGCGGCCTCCCAACTTCGGCTCGAGCCAGCACTTATAGGCGCGAGCGGCTCCTGTGGCTCGCTGCCGGCGCAGGGCCTGGGGGGGTCGCAGAGAGCGGACGACCTCGAGCGCGGTCTTCCGAGCACGGGGCTGAGTGTCCCCCGCGTTGGATGCGCCCTGGGGGCTCTGTCCGCGGCCCCCCCGGGGGCGTCTGTAAGGAGTCCTATCTGCACCTCGAGTGCCTCGGGCCGCCGCCTCTGCTTGCGGAGCCGATGGAGTTCGGGTCGTCGGCGGTGGAGGGGGCGGAGGGCCCAGCTCAGGGATTGACAGAAGCAAGAGCAGAAGCAGCTCTCGTAACCACGGCGCTGATCCACGCCTCTCCAGAAAGAGCTCCCCCCACGTCCGGTCCAGGTACTGCGGCTTCAACTATCCACTCAACTGGCCCACTGGGCTCTAACGGCGAGAGAATTTCGACAACAGAAGGGGAATGGGCAGAGATTGAGGAGGTGAACAGCATTCCCTCCCCTACGCCACCCCATATGCGAGGTCACCCGACATTCAAGCAGAGAGCAAAGCTCACCCGACCTTCAACAAAAGAAAAATCCAAGCAAAAAAACACGACATCAAAAAACAATGAAACCACCACAAGCCCATCAACGCACAAGTCCACATTGAACTCCTCGCAACAACAACTACACCAAAAAAAAAAAAAAAAAACATCAAAGCCAGGCCGAATGGCCCCGTGAAGACAGCACACGGCAAAACTCAGCTGGGTATGACGGTGGTAGACTTCTTTAACCGCTTGGGTAAAAGAAAACTTGCCATTGATGCAGAAATCTCGGACGCGGACATTCTTGAAGCAATCACTGATCCAGCGCCTTCCTCCAAACTGAGGAAAACAGAAGGAAGTATGGGCCTCAGGCAGCCCCCACGGACAGAAACCCAGCCGCTTGGCCGAAACAGCGAGAACCAGCCAATCCCCGGGTTCACCTCCACTTAGCGCACCAGAGGACGCATCAACAGGCGGCAACGAACGGGGAGGCCCAGCCCCCCAGCTTTTCAGTGAAACTACCCCAATACCCGCGATTGAGAACCCTGGCGATGCAACCCCGAGCACCCTAAGGAACTCCCCACCCTCCAGTACTCAGCCCGAGAAAACAGACCTGTCAGTGCTCCTCCCTAACTCTACCATCCAGGGCGCTAAGAACGATCTACCCCCCCTCCAGCACCAAACACCACAGTCCCCGGGCATCCGGGAAAGGCTGGCCCCCGGATCTTCACTGCCCATCTCCGGACTTACAAAGATGCCAACCCAGCCAGATCCAAGGCAACGTCGAAAGTCCGCAGCTGGGTTACCGAGGGTAGCATCATGCCAAACCTCAGTGGAAGCTCTATCTCAGTCAGAGGGGATAAGTCCAAATCCTCGGGCCCCCCTTGACAAAAAACTCCAGGAGGCAGCAAACCAGAAACCGAACAAACATTGCGCCCTCACTCCTCACCAAGTGGCACAACAACTATCGCTGGATGAGATCTTTGCAACACCAATTAAAGCAAGAAGAACCAGCGAGGTGGCTCCACAAAGCAAACTGGAAACTCCTGGCAGGAAACATGATTCCTTAGCTCTCATGTCAGCAATAACAATAGCTCTCGCCCCCTTCTGCAAGCTCTACGAGGCATTGAGCGACTCACTGAAAGATCAGACCACCCTACTCGCAATGACCCACACCAAATTGCTTTTCCTTGAAGGGTATATAACAGCCCTGGAGGTCCGCACAAACGAAAAGACCACACCTGTCTCAGAGTGCTCTTCAGTGCTCACGGGACAGGACAGGCAGGTACCAAAGACCCACTTAAGGACAAACACCGCCTCTCAAACAGAACCCCGTTGCCCACCGAGGGGCCCGGCAGAAAACCTGTCCACAACTTTAAAACAAAAGCGGGAAGGGAACTATGCGCTTTTCAGCGCGCCTACAATTAACCCTAAGCCTACTTCGACGTCAACAAAAGCACTGGCACCAACATCGGATAGCTCAATCCCCATAATGGAAGCCGGCAAGGTCCCGGCGGCAAAGGCAACTCGCTCCCAGGGTATCAAGAACAGTACCACAACCCCTGGGTCCAACCCTGCACAAATTGTATTAACTCTCGGAGCCCCGCCAAGCTCAATCTTGGCAATTGACCGGCCCCCCCAAGAGATGACGGCTAAGAACAAAACACCACCGGACACAGCACCTGCTTCAAGCAAAAAACCGCCTGATAACCAGCCCCCCTCAACATCTCCCAAATCGGTCGAAGACTTTTTGAGGGACAAGGTCGCGATGAACATCTCCCAGCACTTGAACTCAACGGCCGACTCAGACCTTATAGACCTGACATCTGATAAAGTCTATTCTCCCATCCAGCCTCAGACGGGGAGAAACGGGAGCCCGGGACCTCCACACCCCAGGTCGAACCCCCGGGTAAGACCAAACAAAGAGACCCACCCGAAACAGCCCTCCAAACAAAAAACAGTCGCTCCCCGGGCGGAATCATCAAGAACCCGAGCGAAGAGAACCCGGTCGAGGTCCTGGGAAATTCAAAGAGTCCATAGAAGACCGAAAACAACTTGCCCCCTAAACAAACAGTCAGCACAAAGACCAGAACCACAAACAACGACGTACAAGCTTGAACAGAAAGCCTGGAATAAAGATTTTCAAACTCTGAACAGAAACACCATACTTAGAATCTCCAGTAAAACAAACTTGCTAAAAAACCTGAGGTCAGAAGATCTGGCACTGGTAGAACCGTACCACAAAAAGGCAATAGCTAAAGCATACATACACCTAAAATCGTCCTTTCAGATAAAAGATTTTGAGGCGGTCCAAAGAGAGCTACACAAGCAAGGAATCAGGATACTGGACTGGGTGGAGAACAGAGGTGATGTATCACGGAGGAGAGAAAAGTCCAGAACTCCGCAAACGAGACGCCAACTAACTCCAAATCGGAGGAGACCTCATTCAGACTCCTATTCACGCACCCCCCGATGGAGAGCAAAGAAAACAGTTTCTCTGGCAAGTCAACATCACATAACTTACCAAGAGAATACTAACTCAGGACCTTTTCGGAGAAACCCACCCCAAAACGCCCTTGAGAACAATGATTCGAGAGAACGAGTTTCAGATCACAACTCCCACATGGAAGCCAGGGCCAAAGAAGTGAGGGTGGTAACAGCAAAGGCGACAGAGCAAAAGCGGCAGCACTACACCCAAGTCAGAGCTCGAGACTTCAAATCCCAGGACGTGCAACCGTCCTCAAAACAAATCAACGACAGAATCAGAGAACACCCACTGTTACAGGAGGATCAAAACACAAGGACTTCGTTCTGGTCCAGGCTGCCGAACGTTTTTTCACTATCCTCGAAAAAGAAATAGCAACCCGAGGCCCCCGCAGCAGGGCCGGACCGGGCGAACGGAGAAGAATCCCCCGGGGCTGCAGCTAACATCCTCAAACTAGGATCTTGCAACACGTGTGGGTTCAAACATCTGACGCAAAGAGGAGGAATCAACCTAGGGCAGTTTGACATCTTGGCCTTACAAGAAACTTGGCTTACGGAGGTTCCAGCTCTTGATGGCTTTGAAATTGTGCTCGCGCCGGCTGCGAAAAGCAGCCTTGGCAGACCATCATCAGGAATTCTCCTGGCGGCCCGAGCGGGCAGCGGAATCAGCATATCAAAAGTTCTAGTAACCTCGAAACATCACCTGGTCGCCACATTGTCATGGGACAATAAACCAGCACGAGATAAATCAAACAAAGACGCGGGTCTGATGGTTATCCTTGGAATCATTGTGGTGTACTGGAACCCTCAAGTAATTTCGGACGGAAAGTTCCTCAAACTGATCGAAACAGCAATCAACTCCCTCCGTGTGGATGAAAATACAGCCCATATAATAATATGCAGAGACTTAAACGCAACCTGCCAGCCAAGAACGGCATGGCCAAGAGCAGCTAACCGAAAGAGCAAATCTGAAGACAGAGGAAACCCAATGGAACGACTTGATGGTGTCAAGAGGGCTTCTCAATTTGGCCCAGCTATTTCCCAACCCAAACAGACTCCCGACATGGGAAAGAATGAATAAGTCTGCTACAATAGACTACATCTTCATATCCCCAGAAACTCAGATGGTGATGTCCTCTTTCGACGTGGTCGAAACCGAAGCGAGTGACCACAACTTACTTCAAGCCTCCTGGTACTCATTCAGAGGAAAAAACACCTCGACGGGCTACTCGGTCGAAAGCAACAACCAAGGGACCCGCCTCAGACTAACGGAAGAACGCATCGCCCATTTAACATCAAAATATAGAGCAGGCGGTCCATCACCAGACTACCAACCAATCTTAAGCCCCTTCAAAGTCACCTCGAAAGGGACAAAATCCACGGTCGTGACCAAATCCCATAACTTCGACAAACAGGTGGTGGAAAGAAGGGCAGTATTGAGAAGACTAAGAAGGCGGATCAAAACTAACTACTCGGAAGCCATGCAAGAAGAACTGACAGTGGAAACGAAAAAATACAAAGCCTGGATAAAAAACTACCACATAACCTTATATCAAAATGACTCAGAAGCCATGTTGAAAAAGGGGGCCGGAAAAGACGCCAGAGAATTCTGGAAACTGTTAAACCAAGCGGGCCCTGCATACCAAACAAGCCCCTGCAACGCAGTAAGTGAAGAAAACTGGAAAAACTTACTTCACCGATCTGTTTCAGGAACCACCATCAGCATCGTCCTCAATTCAAGCTGAGGCTGAATCAGAGTGGGTCAACGTTTCTGATAAAGAAGACATCCAAGACGCACTCAGAAAACTCAAAGCCTCGCGAGCACCCGGCCCAGACGGGATCACAAACACCGACTTGAAATCCCACGCTGAAAACTGGGTCCCCTTCATCAGCCAGGTGTTCAGCAACTGCTCAACCACTAGAACCATCCCGAGGTCCTGGACTTCTGCCACAGTGGTCCCTATCTACAAAAAGGGAGCGAAGTCAAACCCACAGAACTACCGACCAATCGCACTCCTGGACACAATCAGGAAGATATACGGGTCACTGCTGCTAAAACGATTCCAGAAATGGGCGAGGGCAGCTCCGTGTGCAGACCCATTTCAAGCAGGCTTTAAGAAAAACTCATCCGCCACGGTAAACATTATGCTACTGAGCATTATCAAAAGCAAGACCGTTCAATCCACATCGAGAGTCTTTCTCTCGTTTATAGACCTATCGCAAGCATTTGACCTGGTGGATCGAACAAAGCTATGGGAGAAGTTAACAGCATGGGATTGCCCCCCGAGCATCCTCGCCCCAATAAAAGCCCTCCACAAGGCCACCACCATGAGGGTCAAGCTAAACCAGCAGGGCCTACTCTCCGGAGAGATTCCGACCAATCGAGGTGTGAAACAGGGGTGCCCGTTGGCACCAGAACTCTTCATAGCCTTCATTGGTGACCTGAAAGAAATAAACAAGAGTTCCAGGTCATTCCCCCCCCAAAATAGGCAACGTACCAACAGCACGTTTGCTATATGCCGATGACATCACCTTACTGGACAGAACAGAAATCGGTCTCCAGAGACAAATGACAGACCTGGCTGACTACATCAAGCAGGCAAACCTTCTTATAAACAAAGCAAAAACAAAAGTCCTCATACTGGAAAAAAAACCCAGAAGACTGAAGCGCTTCAACTGGAGCCTGGAAAAAGTCAACGTCGAAACAGTGCAAAACTTCAGATACCTGGGAATAATAATAGACAGCACTCCTACAGACTCAGCCATGCAAAAAGACCTTTGGAGGAAAGCCAGACTACTGACCTCCCAAGCCCGTCTTCTGGATAAAAAGTTTGGTCACTTCTCACTGATACCTATGATAAGGTTCTACAAAGCCAAGGTGATACCTGCCTTGACGTATGGAGTGGAGGCGATGCCAGCCATACCAATGACAATATGGAAAAAACTCGAAGGCTTCTTTTGGAAAGCAGTCCTGAATCTCCCGAACTCCACCCAGATCGAAGCAATCAGGCGTGAACTGGGCCTCTCTTCACTGAGTGCCAAAGTGAACCTAGCGAGCATATTCCTATATAGGAAAACAATCCTTCCTGACGCGCCCCGCCTCTACAACCTAATAGATCTGGAGATCAAAGCAGGCACCTGTAGGCTGATTGTCAAATGGGCCGAGCAGGTACAATCGCAGTTGACCGAAATTGGCTGCTCCAACGAAGACCTTATCAAGAACCCCAATAAAATAAAAAAAAAATTGGAAGAAGCAGACTGGATTGACACCCAAGAGCGTGCCAAAGGAAACAAAACACTGGCTCTTTTTCCTCATTCCCCAAAGAAGCTAAATCAAACACAACTACTCAGAAGATTCCCAAGCAAACCATTACGGCAATTCCTCTTAAGAGCCCGCTTAAACTTGCTACACACCAACGAAATCCTGTTCTTGAGAGGTCAGTCTCCCTCCAAAACCTGCCGCCTATGCAAAGCTGACACAGAAACAATTAGACATCTGCTACTCCAATGCCCTGGGACTGAACACGCTCGTCAAGCCTATCTACTCCCTCTCCTGGAAACCCACGTTGTGAGTGAAGAGGAAATATGGTGGGCTCGTCTAATCAGCGGCCAGAAGACAAACTGGTCTATTGCAGCGGCAAAAATCTTACAAGTCGCCTTAGCGCAGTGCTTACAAGGGGCGTCTGCCAAAGTCACCGTCTAATCAAAGCAAAATCAAGCATTTGTTAAAATCCAGAAAGATGGATAAAAACAATAATAAAAAAATAAAAAAAGTCGTCACTTGTCTCTACATTCCCTGACCTTGATTGGTGAAATTCTGGCCAAGGATTCCCCCCTCCTCTCCTGGGCTTCCCCTATAGTGGTGGGATTGCGAGACGATCACTAATCTCTTGGATTTACCTTTATTTATTCACTTCTGGAACATTTTTCCTAAAAGTTGGCTTTGCCAATAATTGTTCCTCACTTCTACAGACTTCCAATTCCATGCAACAGGTACTTAACTTAGCAGCGAAGGACTTCTCAAGTGACGGGGACTCATTTTATTAGGCAGTGTTACCTGTTTCCATTGCCTTTCATTGCTTTACCATTGCCTTTTACTGTTCTTGCATTGTTGCTGATTCACTTTACTTTCTACAGTTCCATATTTAATTGCTAAACTCTTTCCAAATGTTTTAAGAGTAAAGTGTGGATGATCTTTATTGAAATCACCAACTGAGTGTATATGTTCATAATCTTGATTTAGTATTACTACTTGTCTGTGATTCTAATTGCTTTCAATGTGTAAAGGCCTAATACATTACTTATTGTTATACTTATAGTTTGATTTGAGTCCTCTGTTTGTCTCATGGCAACATTACACCACCCTAATGTCCCCTGAAAAGTAGGCATTACTACTTCGCTACACTACCTTGATTGATATTGGTTAGACCAAAGTGCCTTTAACCCTGTTAACTAAATAGGGTGGCCCCTCAGATCCTCCTATTCCTTGTTCCCCCAGGAGTGGTTCTGATAATCCATCTTTACAAGCCCTCATAAAACAGGATGTTTTAAATAACAAACTTGATTCCAGCCTGAGGTTTATCCTTTTACCAAGGCAGTGCTGAACATGTATATTGCTCTCACGGATATGTTGAGTAACTCCCTCGACCTTCCTCCACAGCATGTTGATTTATTTTCTAAAAATCGCAAAATCGTCTAGCTCCTGAAATCGCCTATAATGATAGCACAGTGCCGGACCCAGCTCCACCCTTGTGCAGGGTGAAACGGTGGGGTTGCTCAAATTTCACTATTGCCAGTACACCCCAGACTGGTATGCTGACCTTGTGTCCTAACTTCCTATTATTGGAAAAGTTGAAAAATTGGCAACATCCCAAAATCACCTATACTGATAGCACAGGGTGAATGGGTGGGGTTGGTCAGATTTCACCATTGCCAGAACACCCCCAAACTGGTATGCCGACCTCTGGCCACATTTTTACCCAACAACTGGTATGGGGCTGGAGCCAACCCTGAACATGCAAACACACTTTCACAATTACATGTATACAGATACAGTATCCCCCCCCCCCCTCCTCCACCAATGACATTCACAGTTTTGCAAGATGGTAGTTGTGTTGGAAAATATTTGGTGTACCTGATACCTATATAGCTGGAGGTTGATTATATGCTGGCAAATCAAATGATTTTATCTGTGCCCCCACCTCCGAAATTAGTTACTGTTAGAAATTCATTTTTTTGTGGTGCTTTTCTCCCATAGACTTCTCTGGGACATAGTAACTTTTTGCAATTGTTTTCTTGCTGACCTGACATTTTGGAGTTTTACTTCCCTTGTTTTTGCTCACTGTTATGGGAAAGCGGATGAGTCTCTAAAATTAACAGTACTGGGAGACTGTCTCCACTAGTGGATTTCTTGTATTTTTAAAGCTGCACATATCCCCTTTAATTGAAGTGCAGTTAAGGTACTGTGCATCCCTATGACTTGTTCTTTTGGAAATGTGTTGTTAGATTAAAATGTGGCCAGGATTGGCTGGTAGCACAAGATATTTTTCTACCATGTATTTTACTCTTGCACTTTTGTATTTGACCACATAATGCTATAAAGAGTACAGTTCACTCTAAAATAGCTGTGCCACAAGACCTTTGCATGTCCTTTGTGATTTTGTACTTTGGCTTGCTTCTTGCACTCTGTGGGCTGCAATTGCCATAAATGGAAAACCCTTTTTCCCAGGCAAAGCTCTTGCTTTCCTAGGCAAAGTTCTAGTCTATGTATGTGGCCAGATGAGGAGGCTGGGTCGGTCTGTTGCTGAACAGAATTTGTGGCCAGTGGCTGTCAATTATTGGACAGCCCCTGCTAGTTTGAATGGTACAGATCCATACCATTGGTGGAGCTGGTGGCTACTCAAGTACAAATCCTGGATAAAAGGACTCCTGCAGCCATTCTTATAATCCTCATTGGAAGGAAGACCTGAGGACGACCATTGCTGTTAACCAGCATTTCCTCCAATCAAGTCCTGGTGACGTCCTGCTCATGTGTCTTGATCTCATTAAGGCCTTCGACCCCTGCGCTGGGGGGGGGGGGGGAGTGCAACTTATCTCGACCTCTGCTTGATCGAAGGTGTCCCTAGACCACCCTGTGGAATGACAAGATATCTCCTGGGCTGCCTTACTGTTGCTGTTCCAAGTGTATCCTTGGAAGTTCGTGGATCTTTAACTTGTATAACAAGACAAACTCCTGCAGGCTCAGCCTCCTGTACTGAAGAGAAGCTGTGCGGGGCCTGCGCCTTTGTTCTTAATTTGAAGATCGCCTGTCGCCACCGGACCATGGTGACACTCGCCAAGTCCAGTCAGCTTTGTGTCCTGGAGGTCTCCTGTCCTGTGGATGTCTACATACTGTCATGCGTAGGATGTGCAGCTGTCTAGTCTTCAGAACCATGTCACCTGAGCCTTAACCATGTACTAGCCGGACCCAATCCCAGCGCTAAATGTGACCTCTGCACCCGCGGCTCCTGGACCTCACTCGATCCGACACTGCATATAGGTAAGTGGGCCCAGTGGATCTAGGATCCCCTGAAGTAGTCCCTGGAGAAATCTGAGTAATAGGCATAAGTTAGCATTCAGATTCATGTTTCCCACCATGGGGTTGCATGGGCGTAAAGTCCTCACACTATCTCTCCCTAGCCTGACTAAGTTTGGTGGTGGTGGTCTGGTCCAGGATCACCTCTATGGTCTTCCCTTGAGTGGTGAGACTGGGAGAGAAACATTTTTGAACTTTACTTACCTTTGTGACACCAACAGCCTGTGGTTATTGGGGTAGCTATTGTTGCAATCCAAAAGTAAACCCACCTGAATAATGCTTATCGTGGAACTGGTGACATTTGGGTACTAGGCCTCATTAGCTCTCGGGCTGGACTTGAGTAACAGGAACATGTTGGTTGCTCTGTAAGGTGTTCTATTTAATTTGACTTACTCGTCTTTACTGGTTCAAAATCTGTTTCTGTTAATCGCACTTGCTTTATCAAACATAGTTATTTACAGTGTTGCTGCTATCTCTAACTGTTGCATAACTGCTTCTAAGGCAAAGTGTTGATTGTCTTTTAGTAGAACCCCCAATGGTGAATGTTAAGATGGATTCTTTCTTTTTTTTAAAATTTGTTTATTGGCATTTTGCAAAAAGGAACCACTTTACAAAACAAGCCCCCCCAAATCCCCTGCCTCTCCCACAGACCTCCCCACCCCCAGAGCTGCCCCAACCCTTACACACAGAAGGTGGTTCTACTCCCCTATAGGCTAGGCCTCGTCGGAATATTAGACAATGTTTAGAATCCATATGTTTTGCGGGCACATCTCTAAGCAGTAGTCCTCCCGAAGATAGGGTAGTACCATCCCCCAATCATCCCGAAATGTCTTTTAATCCCCCTGGATATTATCCATGACCAACGCCATAGCTAGGATGTGCCAGATCTTGAATAGCCACTCATGGAGTGTCGGAAACTTCCCTGCTCTTCCACCTCCGAGCAACTACCAGCAGCGCTGCCAGCACCAACAATATGCTTGCCTTGAATGAGGCCCTCCCCTGTGGTGCCGTTTCCCTTACCCAAAGCCCCAAAGTGTGCATCCCCAGCTCCAGCGGTAAGTCTTGGCTCCATATTTCTTTGATGGACTTTTGCACCCACTCCCAAAAGGGTAGTATGGCCGGGCAAGACCAGATGTGTGCCCAATCCTCCTCCGCCCCCAGCAACCTCTCCAGCAGTCTGGCTCTGCCCCTGGGTACATGGAACCTAGCTTTTCCTGGGTATAATGCCATTGTGTAAGCCCCTTATACCACATCTCTCTTAGCTGAATTGAACGGGTGAGCTTGGTTATGTTACCCTACAGGAATTCCCACTCCTAGTGATATTTGTCATCCCAGCGTTCTCTCCTATTTCTCCAAGTAGGGCCATGTGCCCTTTACCGCTCCCTCTGCGATGATAGCATGTAATGAAGAGTGAGACGTAATATAGTAAATTGTCTGCTCATTGCTAGTTTCTTAGCTGGGTGCAATACCCAATGCCGGAGCTGGTAGTACCGCAGCTTGTCCCCCTCAGACAAGTCAAAGGACTGTTTGCATTGCTCAAAAGATTAGATTTTTTTGTCCTTGCATGACATCTGTGAGTCTTGTGCACCCAGCCACTCTTCACTTCCCAAATGCTCCCGCTTCCAACCCTGGCGTGAACTGTGGATTCCCAAACTGTGGCATGAACGGTCCCGGTAAGTTCGATATCCCCCCTCCTTTTTAATAGATCATCCCACACCCCCTCACCCCCACCAACGACATAATCTGGGATGCCCGCATAGTAGCTGGTATGTCAGCCACAGCACCTCTGCCAAGGGAGCCCTGCACCACCGCTCTATCCATACGCACCGACATCTTGCTGTCCTCCCCCGTTAGCCACTGCTTTATCTCCCGCAGCTGGGCGGCCTGGTAGTATAATCTGAAGTTGGGAACCACCAGTCCCCCCTTGCTTCTCGGGGCCATAAGTACCTGTGGCAAAACTCTTGGTTTTTTGTTTCTCCAGATAAAAGCGGAGAGGAGCGGTTTGAGCGATCAAAAGAACCCCTGTGGAAGAGGAACTGGTGTGACATGGAAATAGTGGAGGAAGCGCGAAAGGGTCACCATCCTAATTGATGCCATTCGCCCCATCCAGGATATATGAAGAGGGTTCCAAAGCGTCGGGCAAATGTGGATAGTTTGCCGCGTATAAGGCTTCTAGGGATTTTGTTATGTGGACGCCTTTTGTTTCTCTCCGTCGCCCAGTGGAACGGGGTGCACCTCCATGGCACGTCCTGACTTGTGCAGGTTTATTTTTAACCTGAACACAGCCCCAAAGGGTGCAATCTCTGAGGCCACCGCCTTGAGAGATGCAGCCGGCTCTGACAGTGCCAGCAGCCTGTCTTTGCCATTGTCTTGTGAACCACCAGCCCGAACGGGATCCTCTGTACCGCAGGCATGTCTTTCGGTGTTGTAGATGGGGTTCTAAGAAAATTGCTTACAATAAGGGAGACAGAGGACAGCCCTGCTTAGTTCCCCTTTCTAGGCGTATGGGGTGTGAAAGTTGTCCATTAATAGATAGGCGCAAGGTAAGCGCTTGATAATTAGCCCACACCCGCCGGAAAATCCCATGCGAGCCACAGTGAGAAATAGAACGGACCAATACATGCGGTCGAATGCCTTTTCAGCATCTTAGGCAAGCAGAACTGCCGGGATCCCACACTTTGTTACCTTCTCCACCAGATGACGCACCCACCTAGTGTTATCGAAAGTCTGATGGAATCTGATGAACCCCGACTGGTCTGGATGAATTAACGCCAGAAGTTGGCCCTCTATTCTAGCTAGATTTTAGTGTATATCTTGGTGCCAGTGTTGATCAAATCTTCGGGAACACCACCAATTTTGCCTGGTCTATAGATTCCATGAGTCCCCTTCCTATTTCGAAAGAGTTATATAATCGTGCTAAATGCGTGGAGAGAATAGAACACTGCTTTTTATAGAAAGTGGCCGTATAGCCATCTGGGGCTTTGTGCAAGGGGAGTTTCCCAATAGCCACCCGTACCACCTCCTCCGTGATATCCCCCTCAAGTGCCTCCCTGTCCACCCGGACAGTGTTGGAAGCACTGCCGCATTTAAATATGCAATCTCCGGGTCCTCTTGAGGCCCGTCTGAGGTGTAGAGATCCCCACAGATGCGCCCAAAGCACCTGAGAATTCCCTCTGTCTGCCACGTCTTTCCACGCTCTGTCCCTTTTTTTCAGGATTGTCTGGGTCGCTCCCCTCTGAGCTGCCGCTGTCCCAAAACAGAAACCTGTGTATGCCTTTCATACTCGGGGCATCAGTCATGGAAGGCGTGTCATTTATAAATTCAAGGTTTCCCCAGTCATCCGACGGAGAATACGCCGTTTCGCCGCACCGTTCCTCCGGCATTGGAGGTTGCCCTGGAAAAGGGGTGCCACAATCAGCTGTTGCCAGAGGAACGCCTCTGCGGCTTCCGGTATGGTGTGCGCTCAACCAATGGCCGCTCAGTGCCTCGTTCCAGAATCGCACTTAAGCGCCATTCACACAGTGCGCGCTGCTTCTGTTTGAAGTTACTTACGGAGATCTTGTGTCTGCCGTGTCGCCTATCCCGTTTGCCTTGTTCTGAACTGATTGCCCGTGTACCGACCTCGGCTTCATTACACAGACTGATTTCGCCCATCACCTTTACTTTCACCTGCTGTAGCCTGATTGTTTGTTCTCCGACCCCAGACACATCAAACAAACTCCTCTGTTGAACTTGCAGGGATTATCTGGACTCTCACCTATGTGGGATTTTCACTTGTTCTCCGTGCACTTTCGAACGCTCTGCTGCCAGTGCACCATCCTAAACCCAGTGCATCCTCGTGCTACTCAGTTTAGCCTCCCTTACTAACCTTCCTGTTAATTGTTTTCTCCCGCCGTTTTTCTATGCTGCTACATTCCACCATACAACCTAATCGTGTTAGAAGAAACAGGATAAGACCTTGCGAAAGCTCCTCGTCATCGGCTTTAGGAGGGAGGGGGAAAACAGCCGGTACATAGGCAGTGCGTTTCCCCACGCTCTTAAGTGATCGATTCCTTTGTCTGCTTACTATTCACCAGCAATCGGGCATATCACTGAAACGAGTTCTTCCCTCCAAAGAGGAGGCTTTTGGTTCATTACCTCAGGCTCACCTATCAAGTCGGGCGGTTTGATTCTGAAGCCTGGCTATTCCACAACACCTAGCCACAGGTCCAGTGAGTGACCGTCTCGCCCTGTTCCCTCTCGCATACAATTTCTGCTTCGCGTTGAGGGGACACCTCTCCGCTCTCCTGGCTCTCAACAGGTCTTGCTGGCCCCTTATTGATCTGTAACCTTTCAACTCTTGTCAGGCAGTGCCCCATTTTAGGCATAATGTTTTTAAGTTGCGATTCTAGAGCGTCTTTAATTTTCCTAATTTGTTTATCCCTTGAGAGCAATCAGTTTTCCCCTGATTAAAGCCTTGAAGGCATCCCACCAGGTCCCTGGGAGGTGTCAGCCATGACGTTTTCCCGAAAGTAGGTCTGGATTCTTCCCCCAATGGATCCCGAGGGGACTGCATCCTCTAGGATCCATTCCAGCAGAGACCATTACCAGAGCATCATCTGGCCTTTAGGCAAGTCCAACGTGCCCAAAGGGGTGTGGTCAAACCATGTATATCCTGCTTCTGAAACCCTGCTTGAGCGCCAGGCATCCACTATTACTAGTCCCGCAAACCTCTCTCTAAGTTTTGTAAACTGTGTGCCCTGGGCTGTGTCCTACCCCACGGCGATCCTCCCCCGTCACCCACGCCACATTCCAATCTGCAGTCAATTTCACGTGACCCTCTGTGAACTCTTCAAGCGCAGCCAGTGTTATTTTAAGAAACCCATCTTGCCCGGCATTTGGCGTGTACACTTTCGCCAGAATGAATGTCAGTATTAAAGCAGATTTTTACAAAAAACAAATCGTCCCTGCTTCCCCCTTGAACCCTCAGGTTGGGTATGTTCTTGAAGGCTCTCAAAACCCCCGCTGTTTTATTGGCTGCATTTGCCTGGAAGAGGTGTGGATACAGTGGTAGCCGGATCCTTGATTTGTCGCACTTAATGAATGTGGGTCTCTTGGAGAATGAGATAGTCTCGGTTCTCCCGCCTCAAGAAGTGCTCCACCTTTCGCGGTTTGACCGGGGAATTCAATCCCCTAACATTGTAAGTAAGGACTTTGAACTTTCGGTCCCTCCTCCCATCGCCCTCCTCTGTTCACCCTTCTGGCCCATCCTCATTATATTCCTTAGAGACCCTCTGATACTGTTACCAGAAGATTCCTCAAGGCCTATACCGCGTGGACATGTCAGATGAGAAGAAGGTGGCGTCCATTGCGAAGGCCGCTGTGGCGGATCCGCAGGACACGGCCCCGAAGGCAAGAGTATCCCTGCCTGCCAGGTGGGAGTCCTCTTTTCAGCGAATTGAAAAGACACCGGAGAAGATGATGCCTATGATTTCACTGAAACAGTCTCCCTTGGTCGCAGAGAAGGGGGGGGGCACAGTAGCCCTCCAGAGCACAGAAATCTCCTCGGAGGAGGAGCTTACCAACCTCCAGACCTTCCAGGAGGAACGATGCGTCAAGAGCAGGCCCTACGGAAGGGATCCCGTCGAGGGCGATGATGAAGATGACGAGGAGACGGATGAGGAACAGCAGGGCGTTGAGGGGTTGGAGGACCAGCCTAGGCCGCAAACGCCTTCGCCACCATCGCCATAGCCACCTGGAGATATCTCAGTGGACATTCTCGCTACCTTGCATACTCAATGCTCAGAGATCTGGACGAGGATGCCGCTTGCGCCGACGGCCCCTCCCTCGGCGCTGGTACCGTCAGGGGAATCACCAGTCAAGAAGAGTAAAGTTCACCCTCCACCTCCTTGCCACCCCTCGGCTCCCCCCCACACCCCAGAGGAATGAGACGGACCCTGACACAGCAACGACGGGCACTGGCACGGACGTCGACGGCGGACTGGGGGGGGGGATCTCCTGTCTCCACCTCCCAGGTCTTCACCGCCCGACGAGATAGGCTCGTTCCACGCCATGATCTCCAGGGCCTCTGAGCTATTCCAGCTTGTCCCTGAGGAGGAGAAAGAGGGTTTCCTATACCTGTGCTGTGAGGCGAAGAGGAAGACCATACTTTCGATCCCACTCCTGGATGACATTTGGGACGAGTGGTTGTCCCTCATGAAGAATCCTTCCTCGGCCCGGGCGAAGAGGGACTGTTGTGAGAAGAAATACATGGTGCCGGACTCTGTGGACTCGTAAGTGCTTGCCGTCCCAACTGTCCCCGGACTCTGTGGTTTCGGCAGCAGCCAAGAAGAAATCTTCAGGCTCCTCCTCTTCGGCAGCCTCCTCTCCCCCGGACAGTGAGGGGAAGAAGCTGGATGCCATGGGGCGAAGTTATCACGTCGGCAGCGACTACCATCAAGGCCGCCAATGCTCTCGCCATTGTATCACCCTACGACCGGGAGCTGTGGTTCAAGATCGCTTCCATCCTAGACTTTATTCCCGATGACAAGAGGGCGGAAGCTTTGGAAATTCTATAGGAAGGCGAGGTGGCATCAGACCAAGCCATCACGGTGGCCACGGACATCGCCGACACGGAGTTCCGCCATATTGGCAACAGCGTTTGCCTTCATCGGCGGGGCTGGCTTAGGGCCACACATTTTCGCCAGGATGTTCAGTCGAAGGTGTTGGACCTGCCCTTCGACTGGGACAATTTGTTCGGGAAGATCGTAGATGAGTCTCTTCAAGCCATCAAGGCGGACACAGAGATGGCTCGTGTCTTGGGCATGCTTCAACAGCGACGGTCGTCCTTTCGGACTTCAGGTAGGAAATCCCAAGTTTCTTCCAAAGGATTCAGTGGAGGTGCTTCAACCTACCGTCAACCCTCCCGCTCTTCGGCCAAGGAGACCTACAAGGGCCGTGTCAAATCTGGAGGTGGACGTCGTCGTCAAGGGCCCCAAGGCGGTGCTTCGACATCAAAATAGGATTGACCCGGCCGTGGCGTCGGCCCCCACTCGTGCACCCCGGTGGGAGGCCGGCTGGCAAACTTCGTCAGTGTGTGAAAGACCATCTCCACCGACAGTTGGGTGCTGGACGCTCTCGCACACGGACACACCCTGGAATTTCAACAGAAGTGTCCTCAAATAAAACCATGTCCCTCAGCTACTGCTGGAGGTGCGGGCCAAGCTAAAAAAGGGTGCAATAGAGCTTGTCCCAAAGAGGCTCCGGGGCTCTGGAGTGTACTCTCATTACTTCCTCGTCAAAAAGAAGACCGGCGGATGGAGACCCATCCTAGACTTCTGTCGTCTGAACAAGTATATCAAGTCCCAAAAGTTCTGGATGGTGATTCTTCAACACGTACTAGGACAGCTAGAAGAGGGGAACTTCCTATCGTTGCTGGACTTGGTGGATGCTTACTTTCACATCCCCATCCACAAGAGACACCGCAAGTTTCTGTGCTTTGTGGTTCAAGGGCAACATTACCTGTTCAAGGCCCTTCCCTTCGGATTAAAGTTGATGCCAAGGGTTGTCACCGAGTGCCTGGCACTGGTGGCGGCGCAGCTGCGCCTACGAGGGAGCCACGTATACCCTTACCTGGATGGCTGGCATGAGCCAAAAGACATCGCCGTCGACCACACAGCGAGGACCATTGACTCCTGACGGATCTGGGGTTCTCCGTGAACTATGCAAAGTCCTGCTTGACTCCATCGCAGGACGTACTGTTTCTGGGATCCCGACTCAACACAGTGTCTGCAGGAGGAGAAGACATTGCACATAAACATTCTGGAGCTGCTAGCCGTGTTTTGGGCCCTCAGGTCCTTCCTTCCGTCGCTCAAGGGCAAGGTGGTGTGGGTCTTCACGGACAATACCACCACAATGTTTTTACATCAGAAAGCAGGGGGGCACCAGATCCCGGGCGCTCTCCAAAGAGGCGCAGGACCTATGGCACTGGGCCGTGGTCCAGGGGATGTTCCTCATCCCATTTCATCTGGAAGGAGTGAAAAAAGACTGTTGCCGACTCTCTCAGCAGGGAGCTGCGCTCTTGCCATGAGTGGGAACTTCTGCAGGACCAAGTGGATCGCCTGTTCCGCAGATGGGGCAAACCCCAATCTATCTCTTTGCAACGGCTACGAACACCAAGTGCTGCAGGTTCGCCAGCAAGTTTCCCCAGCCTGGGGGCATGGGGGGACGCATTCTCTTTCCCCTGGGACGGCCTGTTTCTGTATGCGTTCCCTCCATTGCCGTTGCTGCTTCGAATAATCAATCAACTCAGACGATCCCGGTGCAGGACCTTCTCGGCATGTCCGCGTCCCCTCCAGTCAAGCTTCCAGTGGTCGCAGATCTTCTTGCCAGGGAAGGAGGTGCAATTCTGCACCACGACCCAGGATAGCTGAACCCGAAGGCCTGGCTCCTGCAGCGTTAAGAGTTTGGGGGCTACAATCTCCCAGCGGATTGCAAGGAGGTTCTTGCCAAGGCCAGAGCATCGTCTACTCTAAAATGCTATGGACCTAAATGGTAGGGGTTTGCCGTTTGGTGCCGTTCACAGAAGATCGATCCTCTGAGTCACGGCTCTGCAGGTACTGCCGTATTTGCTGCCGTTGGCCAAGGCTGGACTGGCCCATGCCTCCATCAAAGTTCATCTGGCGGCTATCTCCCGCTACACCAGATCTCTGGGACGGTCACTGTTATGGTCACACCGTCTGGTTAAGGAGTTTGTCAAGGTACTGTTCCATATATTCCTGCCAGTGAAGGCTCCGGCCCCGGCGTGGGAACTCAATGTGGTGCTGCCTAGACTCATGGGTCCTCCGTTCAAGCCTATGCATTCAGCGCCACTGAAAGTTTTGTCATGGAAAACTGCTTTTCTTGTGGCCATCACCTCTGCATGACGAGTGGGAGAGATCCAGGCCCTCTTGTAAAACACCCTACTTGACATTCCACGAGACGAGGGTAGTGCTACGGACGCACCCCTCCTTCATGCCCAGGGTGCCATCGGGCTTTCATTGAAACAAGCCCTTGGTGTTGCCTGTGTTCTTCCCAACGCCGGCTGAGAAGGCTGCACTTGCTGGATGTGGCTGCAGCGCTGAAGTTCTATGTGGACCGCACAAAGAGTTTTTGGAAGATGTCTCAACTTTTTGTGAACTTTGGCCCTGTGAACCATGGGAAGGCCCTCTCCAAGGCTTCCATTTCCAGGTGGCTCTCCGGCTGCATCACCCATTGTCATAGGTTGGCGAACCGACCGTTGCCTGGCCGTCCGAGAGCCCATTCGAACCAGAGCGATCGCTGCAACTACGACGTTCCTGTCTGGTGTGCCTCTGCTGGACATCTGCAGGGCTGCTACCTGGAGGTCGATGCACACCTTCACAAACTTCTACTGCGTCAACAGGGATTCCAGGGAGGAGTCCAGAGTCGGCCAAGCAGTGCTACGCAACCTGTTCGCTTGAAGGTGAGCCTGGTGAGGAGGTAAGAGATGCTTAATGTTGAGCGTTGCCACCTCCCGTGGTTGTGCATGTGTGTACTGCTATATATTCTTTATTCATGAGCATGTGAATCCATGCCAGACCCCATGCTGGAGAAGGAACAAGTTACTTACCTATAACTGTTGTTCTCCAGCATGGGTCTGGCATGGATTCACATGCGAACCCTCCCGTCTACCCCTCTGCGCCTCTTCTCTTGGTCCTACTGCCACTTTACGTGCTACCAAACTGAAGATGGCTGCCAGAGGAGGGGCTTAGGTAGGGGACAGTCATTGGCTGGGGGCAGTATGACCCAGAGACCAGTGATTGGTTCTTAGGAGAAAGAAAGTTCAGAAATGAAACTGATTTTTTCTTTACCGAGGATTCCCAGCCTGACAACAGGGAATATTGATGAGCATGTGAATCCATGCCAGACCCATGCTGGAGAACAACAGAAAGCACCGTTCCCCA
Source organism: Ambystoma mexicanum (assembly GCF_040938575.1). Classification (NCBI taxonomy): domain Eukaryota; kingdom Metazoa; phylum Chordata; class Amphibia; order Caudata; family Ambystomatidae; genus Ambystoma; species Ambystoma mexicanum. The sequence continues at coordinate 302,817,732 of NC_090941.1, forward strand.
ACTTTCTCTCCCCCTCCCGCCAATGCTCCCCCCCCCCCCGTCCAGGCTTCCTTACCAAGGTTGTCTCAGAAGGTCACCTGTCTCAGTCCATCGACCTTCTGATCCGAAAAGGGCGCCAAGTTATTATATCGCAAGGACAGCTGATTTCAGGAGAGTGGACCAGCTCTTCCTGGCCTTTTCCTTAGCCCCTTAGAGCTTACCCATAACTAAGCAGACTTTATCCCACTGGATAATTTTCTGTATAGCGGAATGCTACCAGTCTGCTGGAAAGGAATTACCAGCAGGCATCACCACCCATTAGACAACAGGAGTCTCGGCATCAACAACATTGCAGAGGGGAGTCCCTGTCCTGGAGATTTGTCGCGCTGCGACATGGTCATCCATTCATATTTTTGCTAAGCATCATAGTCTGGATGTGGCTCCTAAGCCATGGGCATTTTGGCAGGGCAGTGCTGCAAAGTTTCTTGGTATAACTTTCTGCACGGCTACTTCATCTACTGCTTTGGGAGTCTAACAGATGATGAATCTGCGGGAGAAAGGCAATCCATTGAAGGAGAAATTACTTAGTGTAATGTTCTTTCTATGGATTCTTCTCCTGCAGATTCCTAATCTTCCCTGCCATCCATCCCCATTCAGAAATTCTGTGGTTGGTGCCCATCTTCTCTTTCACGTTGACTTGGTGATGGTCCTCTGTGTCCGTTTTCTGTCTTCCTGCCTTTTTAAAAAGATAGATTTTTCTAACACTACGTGTAGTGTTTGTTACAATTTTTCCTCCTTCGGAGGTCTATACTTATGTCATTTTTAAGGGCTCATTAGCCCGTTTGTTCTCTCTGTTTTCCTGTCCAGCGTGTGGTGCTTGAGGAAAAAAGGGGGAAACTGAGGTGTGGGACGTAGTGATGTGGTATTTATATGTCGACTGACGTCACGTCCAGAGCCGACGACCAGATGCCGAGCAAAACGATCGATGGTCGACGGCCAGGTCGAGGTCAACTACGCCCCTGTTGAAATGTTTCCGAAGCAGATGAGCTGGAGAGCTATCCATCAGATGAAGAATCCATAGAAAGAACATTACGGTAAGTCATTTTTCCTTTCAATAAGTTAGTGCATTGTATTTTTTTAATTCCACCTGTTAGGGACCTTTACCTGTCTGGCATAGTAAAATCTCTGTAAGCAGACTGTTTCATTTAATAAAATAATTCTGGACCAATCTAGAGCTTACTCTGTTTTGCAGTGCTACATTTTCTGTTGGTAAACCTTTCTGAGTTTCATAAAAAAATAATCTGTTGTACCCAACCAATAGCATGACACACTACATCCATTCTAAGCTTTTGACTTATGCAACCAATGATTGATGTTGAACTATACAAGTATTTTCTTAATTATTTTCTTTCCCTGTTCTTGATCTCCAACTCTGTCATAATAGCACAGGTAGACACAATTCATTTTTTTTTAAAGTGAATGTGAAAGTTATTGCAATATTTAATTGTAAATCAAGTCCTCCAATTTTACCGTTCCCATTTCTTTGTTGATATTTCTTTTTTCAAACTTTATTGCTCAGAATGTCTTTAATGCTAGCCAAGGAGTCTGGGATATGGACTTTATTTCCTGGACTTCTAACGTGTTTTTTACTCAGGTGAGTTGTTTTTGGAATAGACATCTTTCGATATTACTCTGCATCCTGTTAAGCAAATGTAGTTCTTTAGCTTTATCTCTGTGTTTTTAGTGCACTTATTGGCAATTTAATTTAGTTCTCTGTTCACCCATATGGCCCAGATTTTTGGTGAGATCATCCAAGTCCCTTAGATCTTCATTTTGCGTACTCCCACATCCTCTTTGTTGTACTTGTTATTTTATATCCATTGCTGATTGCTTTAAGATATATTACTGTAAACCAGCAAGTGTTAAACATATTTTCTGCTGTGAAGTTTAAAACCTATATGGATATAGTAAATCAAACAAAAGTTGTAGGGAAGAGAACTTTAAATATGAGAAAAAACGTCAACCTTGACAATGAGAGGGTATAAGTTTGTGTAGAAATTATGAGCAGGAGCAAAAAGCAAATGCATTGGCACCCAAACACAACACATCTTTTACAGAGCTTTAGACTCACTATAAGTGGGGGGGATTTGTCATGGGACCAACAATTTTCTTGGATGAAGGACCTTTCATCTTTCTCTACTGGATAACTGGTTTAATTCTAGTTTGATCTTTATTGGTTTTAAGAGAAGAGAGAGAGAGAGAGAAACAAAGTTAAGGGTATGACACAAAATGTTACTGTACAGATGTTGAGATTTAACCAGTTATTAAACACTAAACATAATAAAATTAACCTTTTTTGTACATTAACCTGCCCTTTTGTTCATGTATTGGTGTTTCTTTATAGTGTCTTGTAATTTGCGGTTATTGTTCGGTGTGAAATGTACGACGATGTTACAAGTCTGTTTTTGTGTGTTCTTTATGTAAATATGGATGTATGTTTTGTTTAATTTAATGTCTATTAGGACGGTTGCTTAAATTGTAATATATTTTGTTGACATTGTATATTTGCTTTGTACTTAGATATGTTGCTGTATGTTGTAAAAATATACTTATTTACTGATGAAATTATGTTTACCTCTTACTTGTGAGTATGCATTAAGATTCCAAATGTGCTTATTTTATTGCATGTTTAGTTTTTAATAATGGGAAGGCTACAGTTAAAGTTCAGCCCATCTCTTGTAGACTTTGACATCAGTTAAGGTTACTATCTATAAAATATTGTATGATTGGTATGTGAGAAATTAGTCTTGGGTGCGACGGGTCATCTTCTGAGTTTTGCAGGAGGATTTACATTTTTCAGATTATTTTTTTTCTTTTCGTTTTCTCCCCTTTCCTACTGGCATGTCGGATGGCACTACTGTGTGTTTGGTGTGGCAGATCCTGCACATTTCAAAGAATATTTTTAATTTTGCAGTATATTTTCAATTTCATTTAGCCCCTCCCACTTAACTGTGCATTCATGAATGTATGTGTGTTGGATCCTGCTGATATTTTTGTGGGTTTTACAGTGTTTATATTTCATTGTTCGTTCATCTGCCCTTGCTGCACATGAAAGAAAAAAATCAATACTTTTTTAGACTGGTCAAGTGCAAATTGTTGCTAGTAGATTTTGTCAAAAGTTTGCAGCAAATCGTTCCCCTCAGCTACTTCTGAAATAGTTTGTGGAAAAAGGTAATGCCTTGGAAATGTGAGCCAATTTTATTTTGGTATCCATCAATATGTATACTCATACGTTCCGTCCCTTTCCTCCATCCTTGTGGGCATCCCCCAACATGAGGACGGTACAGAAATGTTGGTACAGAAACCTTTGACAGCAAATCATTTAGCGTCCTCTTTAAATTTTGTACATTGCGCAGGGGCGCGGCCTCGGTTGTTGGAATGCCCCGCCGAGGCCCCACCATCCGGCACTTCACTTCAGTCTCTTTTTCCGCACGAATGGTGTCGAACCTGGCAGCCACAGCAGACACTTTTTTAATTTTCACCTTGCTCCCCTTCTTTGTTTTTCAATCTTATTTAACCTCCCTTCGGTGCCCCACCTCCCCCGGTGCATCGCGGCTGCAGGAGGATTCACGAGATGTGCTTCATGCGACTGCTTGTTCCTGGCCTCGGACCCTCATGCACTCTGTCTTGAGTGGCTTGGGCCCAACCACCGCTTGGACGCATGCAAGGCTTGCAGCGCTCTCGGTCACAGGACATTGAAGAATCGGTTGTTGTGTTGGAGAGAGATATTCATCGGTAGCCTGAGGTCATCAGGCTACCGGCCCCCAACCCGAGGGGCTCAGGGTCTCTACTGGGCCGGGCTGTCCTCGGAAGGGCGATCAAGTCCCATTATTTGACCCCAAAGGGTAAAGGAGCGTCCAGTGCCACCTCTAAGAGTCAGTCCTGGCACGAGTCAGCACGAGTACCAACGCCGGTGCCGAGGGCACACAGCCTACCGGAGCTCATTCCAAGGTTGTGAGTCAGGGCGTTGGGACTACTGGCCAGCCGGCCGAGGGCTCAGTGCCTACCAGAGTGATCTCTGAGGTTGATGCTTCTACTTTGGGTCCAGGACCCAAGTGTATCCTCCCATGTCTGAGCCCTCCCGTGGCTCCGGGCCTTCGTGCCCTCCCGCGCAGGGCGTGGCGCAAGGTCCCAAAATGGCACAAAAGCACATGGCAGAGCCTGCTAGGCCGGCAGCCATTTTGGAATTGACTCCGGCCCGTCCGCGTGCTCGCCTATTGAATGTGCCTTGCAAGAAGGTTCCAGCCCCCTTCACTCTGGAAGTGGCAGTGAACTGTATGGTACAGCATCTGGTCTCCTCCAGGGTACATCTACACATCGCAGCCTTATGGCTACACGCCTCAGGTGCCTCTGTTCTTTGACCAGGAGCAGAGACCCAGTGCCTTGGAGGGTCAGGCACCTAGGGATCTGGGGACTAGCGAGGACTGATTCTTCGAGTGCTTCCTCCTCCTCATGCGTTCTCCTCTGATGACTGGGCTCCTGAAGGATATAGTGAACTAGGTAATCCCGCAGGGCGTGCCTCCCCGCCCTCCTCCTCGAGTCCTCTGCCTGTTTCTCCATGCTCTATCGGTCACTCAGACCCCTCCACCTCCTCCTGTATCACCAAGGCCGCCCCCTCAACAGCTGTTGGACTTGTCTTCGGCTCTGGGCCAAGGGGGGACCCTGTTGGTGCTAGCTGAGATTTTGGGCAAGCACACCACGATCCAATCGCGCATCCCTCTCCAGAAGGATGGCGAGAAAAGTCTGGTAGAAGCCCATGGCCAATGCCCAGATGAACAAGAAGCTGGACAGCAGGTTCAGAATGACGTACGGAGAGCCAATCCGCCTGGCCTCCCACTCGCAGCCCCATTCTTCAGTGATGCCTGCGACCTCACTATATTCTAAACCATCGTCTTCGTCGTCTTCCTCCATGGGAGCCACCTCCAGTTGTCTTTCCAAGGAGGACAATGTCCTTGAGTCTTTGCACAAACGCTTTTATGCCATTTCAGGACTGCATCTGCAGCAAACCAATGCCCTTTTAGCCTTGGCTAAGAAGAAGCTGTGGTGGAAGCTCAGGGAGTTTCTACCTGACCTCCCTTTGGAGAGGCAGGCCTAATTCAAGGCCGGTTTGGCAGCTGTCCGCCGTGTTTTGCACAGGACCTCATGGAGTCTTCAGTCTCTCACATCGACACAGCCAGCAGAGGTCTGTGCTGGGTGTCGAGATGAGAAGGATGGCGTGGATGCATGCCACTAAGTTTTCATCTGACGTACAAAAGTGGATCCTAGATCTGACCTTTGAGGGCATTGACCGGTTTCATTCGTCAACCGATGACAAGTTGACAAAGAAGAAAACCTCCACTCAAACTGACAAGTCCTTGGCCATCATGACCAAGCCAGGGCTGAAGGACCTCCCTCACTCTCGGGACGAATTCAAACACCACGCTTTCAACAGCTTCGAGGGGTTCTGCGGCCGTGGTACGCGGAGGCCTGACAGGTCGCCCAGCGACAACAGGAGGAAGCAGCAGAGGACTTTGCATGGGTTTTTCTGCTCCCCCTCTTCTGCCCCCGCCTCCGACACCAAGAAACAGTGATGTCAAGGTTGGGGAACACGGCTCCCCGGTGGGGGGCCGACTGGGTCTTTTCCAGGACAGCCAGAAGCGTCTTTTCAAGAACACTTGGATCCTATCCATAGTTTCCTCATGCTTAATTCTTACTCTTCCTTTTCCTTCTACCATCCTCCCCTCTTCGTCAGATTGGTTCCCTGTCGCTTTTACCAGCGGCCCTTTCACTCTTGCCGATAGAACCGGTTCCTCAATCAGACAGGGGCTCCGGTTTCTACTACAGGATTTTTGCGGTACCCAAGAACAACCAGGCTGGCCTGAGGGTTGTCCTCGACCTGTCATTTCTCAATCTGTCTTTACTGCTAGAACGCTTCAAGATGATTACTCCTGCCCACATAGCAGAGTCTCTGTGCAAGGGACTGGATGTGTTCCCTAGACCTCAAGGATACGTAGCTCGAAGTCCCCATCTACCTGCCGCAGCAGAAGTTTCTGCGGTTCGCGATTGTCGGACCACTTTCAGTACAAGGTGCTGCCTTTCGTCCTGAACTATGACCCTCATGTCTTCACAAAGTTGATGAACGCTTTGGCGGGTCTCCTCTGCTTGCAGGTCCATCACCTATACACTCCTTTAGACAACTAGCTGGTGAGGGTGGGCTCCCCCGAGGGGGGCTATGCTATTCATGGTGCATGGTCCAGGTCGGAAGCCCTCCTTCATATCAATCTGCTCGCGCTGAGGGCAGTTGGCCTGGCCCTCAAGGCGTTTCTGTCCCTCATCAGGGACAGGTCTGTTCTGGTCAGGATGGACAATTCTACCAAAATGTTTTACCTGAACAATTAAGGGCGGCACCCGTTCAATTAACCCCCACCCTCCCTCCCGCCTCCGCTGCATGGAGGCGGTTTCGATCAGGGACTGGGCCCTGACAGAGGATATTTGGATGTCAGCAGTCCACCTACCGGGCGACAGCAAAGCAGAAGCGGACCAGCTGAGCCGCTTGGTGTTCAACATCTTCGAGTGGGAGTTGCACACAGACTCCTTGTTGCCCCTGTTCCAGCAGTGGCGGTTTGCGGACCTGGACATGTTCGCATCTCCTCTGAATTCCAATTCCCCCCAGTTTTTTTCATGGGCAGAATGGGGTTGGGGGTATCTGGGAGACGCATTCCAGATCTACTGGCACAGCTGCAGGAGCTCTGTGTTCCCGGGCCCTGCCCACCTTCCCACTGCTCCAGCGGACCTTTTACAAGTTCTGGGCTTCGGTGGGCTGCAGCCTCATCCTGATTTCCCCCCACTGGTCTTCGAGAGCCTGGTTTTCAGATCTGCTGCAGTTGTGCTCGGAGTGGGCCCGTCCACCTTCCGATCCCCAACAGGGGCTTCCTGAGGCAGCAGGGTGGGGCAGTGGTACATTCGGACCCAGACAGGCTGGCGCTAGCGGCCTGGTTCATTACCAGCTAAGGCTACAGCATGTTTAATTTTTGAGGATGACAACTGGGACATCATTCAACATGCCAGGAGGCCTTCTACTCGATCCCAGTATAAGAGTGAATGGACTAGGTTCTTTCATTGGGCTCGTGACATGGGTCTGGATCCTGTCACTTGCCCTCTGGACGATGTACTAACTTTTTCAGCGCACCTGGCTTGTTCTGGTGTTCAGGTGGATACTTGCCACACTTATTTGGCGGCCTTTGGGGCTTAAGAATTCCCCTGAGCATGTGTTTTCGGCGGCCAAGCCAGTGGTTAAGTCCCACCTCAATGGGTTGTCTAGGCTTTTTGCTCCGGTGCATAGACCACATCCAGTCTGGGACCTCAATGTGGTTCTTGCAACCTTGCAGCGCAAACCCTTCGAGCCGATGGCTTCTGTGGACATCTGGCCTGTAAAGCTAAAGACTGTTTTGCTGGTAGCCCTCCCCTCTGCGTGCAGGCTCAGCGAGCTGGAGGCATTGTATTCATGCGAGCCCATCACCACGTTTCACAACAACAAGGTAATCTTGCACACTAACCCAAACTTCTTGGCCAAGGTGGTCTCACCATTTCATCTGAATCAAGAGATCTGCATGCCAGTGTTCCTCCTGAACCCACAGTCTGAGGCAGATAGGACCCTACATTCTTTGGACCACAAGAGGGTCCTTTTTATTTACCACACTCGGACGAAATCATTCAGGAAGTCTGTGGCATGGTTTGTCACTTTTGGGCACTCCTCCCCAGATTCTTGGGTGTCTAAAGCGTCTATCGCCCGTTACATGGTTCAGGCCATTTTACAAGCATATACTGCTATGGGCAAGAAGGTCCCGGAGGGGATTCATGCCCATGCGGTAAGGGCTAGGACTACGGCAGTTGCATTTCAGAGACATGGTTCCTGGGATGTCATCAGCAAGGCAGCTACTTAGGCCACTCCGTTGGCTTTCTGCAAGCACCACTCCCTGGACTCCAGCTCCAGGAATGATGCAGTGTTCAATCAGGCGGTGCTGAAGAACCTTTCTGCTTCGCAGGTTGTCAAGGCTCCACCCTATGATCTTGTTCAGTGAAATCACCCACAAGGATGTAGGAAAAGGGCACTGGACGTATGAGTAATTAAAGTTCTGATGTTTGTTAATCTGCTTGGAATCACATGCTGTGCAGTCCGACATCCAGTGGTCACCATAGAGTATTGCATCTTGTTTTTCGAAAGTCGAAAAGGAACATCGACATAGGCGTGTCTGTAACACTATCCCTATAGTGACGTGTAGAGTACCCAAAATCTCTCACGCGTCGAGGTCACTCAGATTATTTTTTTCCGCCCAGAATCTGGTCGCCTTAAGCGGAGCTTGTAAGAGACATTGCCATTCCTCGACCTTTGGTAAGTTTTTGTTAATATCGTTAACCATCATCACCTCCAGCCCTCTTCGACAGCCATTCCACACTGCCGAGACCAGATCTTCGACGGACGGTGGTTTTCGACAGACGGTGATCCTATCGGTGCTGCCGACCACGTGGCCCGGCCTTGCCGGCCTACACAGTAGGGAGAGTGGGGGTCGGGGTGGACATTTCTGTTTCTTCTAGAATGCCTTTCCTTTCCTCCCCCTTTCCTTCCAGGTCCTTGTCACTTATTACATCCTCAGCTATGGTGAGAACGCCTTTTAGATTTTGCCCAGTTTGTAAAGGCAAATAGGACAAAAACAAGCAGTGCAACCGCTGCTTACCCCTCGAACACGACGAGGCTGGTTGCGCGGCCTGTAAGCTCCTTCGACCAAAAACTCTGAAGGAACGTCAAAAGGCGGGCAGCCTAGGGATGTCGAAGGCTGATTCCTCACCCGCTGCCGCCGACTGTGACGAGGGAGATAGTGATAACTCATCCTCCGTAACGTAGGTTGTTGACCCCCCACCGGAGTGCTCTCGCTCCGTGGCGTCTACCCCCGGCCCTGGCACGCATGGCTCCAGCCCTGCTTTTGGGGATGTACACCCCGGCGACGCTGACGGACACAAACAAGTCACTAAGCACACAACCCATGGCCATTCGTCGAGTAAATCGAGGAAGGCCTCAGCGCCAACAGAGACGCCGACACAACAGGCTGCCTCCACCGACGGTAAGGGTCTGCAGCCCTCCCCGCAGCCGCATGCGCGCCTAGCGACTGGGTTGTCTAGTACAAAGGGCGCTACCACTAAAACATCATCCATCGAGACGCCTCAGAAGAAGGCGTCCGTCGACAGCAAGGTTCCGGCTCCGCCGAAAACTTCTCACGACCAGCCCCCGACTGAGAGGATGATCGTGGAAAGCATAGCAAGGATAGTCTCCCAGGACTCTCAGAAATGCCTGGTGAAGGAGTCACCGAAGCCCGCTCAGAAGGTCAGGAAGACGCCGAAACCTAGTGAAGGTGCGCTGAGAACGCTGGAACCTCCCCCTAGGTCGAAGGAGAGACCCAGAGGTACTTCCCCCACCGTCGCGGGCCCACAGGAAGGTTTCTCAGAGGGCGACGGGGGTATTTCCTCCACTTTATGGGAGAGATCTCGACGCCTAGAGGCGGAGGAGCAAGCCTTTCCGCCACTAGACCGTTCTGGGTCATCCCACTGGACTAGGGAGAGATTTGAATCCTGCATGAACAGGCTGGATAGGTTTGTGTCCACTTCTGAACACATTACACCTAAAAGGCCAAGGGAGGTATTCCCTCAAGACCCTATAGCCAAAGTCCCAAGACTTTTCGACCCCCATGAGGAAGAACTAGACACATGACCTCACTGAAGAGGATCCCCACTTTCAGGAAGAGGATGAGATCATAAATACTGAGGAAGACCTACACATGTATGAGCCACAGCCTTGGCAATCCCCAGGGGCGTCAACAGACCCTGATGCTTTAGATTTGGCCTCCGCACAGACTACGCCTGTCGGAGATCTTTCACCTGTGGACGATCAATCCACATTTAATGCCATGCTACGCAAGGCGGCGGCACACTTTCAAATCGATACGGGGGAGGCTACCCCAGAAGTCGATTTTGTTGAAAGAATAATCAAAGAAAAGCCACCTGCTAGCCAAGCCATACCTCACCTCCATCAAGAGAAGCCTCGTTCCCTCTTTATCTACACCAGCCTTAGTTAGAGGTGTGAACCCACGGATCGAGAAGCTTTTTAGCCCCTCACGCTCAGATCCCTTATATATTAGGGGTCATTCCATACCAGATTCTCTGGTGGTGACCACCACGATAAAAAGGGCAGGGGTTCCGCTGTCCACCACTGAAGCACCTCCCGATAAAGAGCGGAAAAAGCTCTATGCTCTAGGGAAAAGGATTACATGCTCTGCAGCATTCGCCACGCGTATTGCCAACAATACCACTCTGTTGGCTAGTTACGCTGATGCCCAATGGGGCCTGTTGCGCGAAGGTCTACTAGAAGTCCCTGAGCCTTTTTGTACCCACTTATTGGCCACTGTCACAGAAGGCACTCAAGTGAACCAAAGCATCATCAAGAATACTTTAGATGCTGCGGAAACTGCTGACCGTTCCTTAGTCCAGGGCGTACTCTTTAAAAGACATGCATGGCTTAGAAACTCAGGTTTCAAGCCAGAAACGCAGGCATCCCTCATTAACAAACCCCTTGAGGATTCCAACTTGTTTGGTAAAGCGGTTGATGATGCACTGGAAACAGCTAAGAAGGAGCATGAAACATTAAAGACCCTGGACCAAATCACGAGACCCCCCAGCGCGGATATGGTAATAGGCGCTTTTTCCGTGGCCAACGACAAACTCAACAATACACCTCAGCCAGCAACTGGGCCTCCCCTCAGGAAACCAGTGGTTACAACACGCAGTATGCTCAAAGAGGACAACGTCGTGGCAAAGGAAGAGGTCGGGGCCCTACTCTTACAGGCTCCCCGGCCACTGCCACCAAATGACCTGAAAATTCGGGTCCCCTCCCATGCATCCCCGGTCAGGGGCCGGTTAACATCTTTTCTGCAGGCATGGGAGGGAATTACCACAGACCGTTGGGTACTGTCAACAATAGCCCACGGTTACTGTATCGAGTTCAGCCGGTCCCCGACATTCAGACCTCCAAAGGGAAGACGTCTCGCACCAGAACTTCTCATCCTTCTTCAGGAAGTGGAATCGCTGCTGCAAAAAGGAGCCATAGATGTCGTGCCTCTGTCACAGGTAAAGGAGGGTATTTATTCAGTGTACTTCCTTGTACCCAAAAAGGATCTAACCATGCGCCCTGTATTAGATCTGCGCCCAGCAAACACATTTGTAAAACCTCAGAAATTTCGTATGGTCACTTTGCAGGAGGTAATCCCCCTGCTAACACAGGAGGATTACATGGCAACACTGGACATGAAAGATGCATACTTTCACATTTCAATGTTGCCAGTGCACAGGAAATACCTCTGGTTCTTGATAGAAGGCAAACGCTATCAGTTCAAGGTGCTACCCTTCGGCATAGCTTCAGCACCAAGGGTGTTCACGAAGGTACTGGCAGTGGCAGCAGCACATCTGCGCAGGTTATCCATTCCAGTTTATCCTTACCTCGACGACTGGCTCATAACGCGGGATTCTTACGAAACATGCCTCTCAAATACCCAAAAGACTATAGACCTCCTGTTCCACCTAGGCTTCTCCATCAACGAAAAGAAGTCCAGTCTAGACCCCAGCCAAAAAGAACAATTCCTAGGGCTCTAATTCGAACAAGGGACGGCCTTGTCTTCCCCTCCAACGAGAGGGTCCAAAACATGCTGTTTCAGATCCCTCAATATGTAGTCGGTCGAGAGGTGACGGTACGCAAAGCCATGCGGTTGCTAGGAATGATGGCGTCATGAAATGATGGCGTCATGTATTTACTTGGTTCCTCATGCACGCCTGCGCATGCGCCCAATGCAAGAGTGGCTCAACAGCCAGTGGTTTCAGGCCAGCAGACAATGGGATGATCTGGTGGTTGTATCGCAAGCCCTGGTTCTCTCGCTGCGGTGGTGGTCGAGGGAGAACCTTGTGCTGCCCACATGCAACATGGAGGCACGCAGTACAGCAAATAAGTAACCCAGGAACACGGACGGGCGGGGGAACCTGAACACAGCACGGTGCCGCCACCGGGGTTGCCGAGGCCCCACAGCTATCCACAGTTAAGATAGCAAAGACAACAAGCACGGCTCCCAGGCCATACAAAGCGATGTGGGGCTAAAAACAAGAGACACAGGAACACAGAATAAATGCATAACCCCTCCAGAGCTGAGCGGCCACAAAGCAGCCGCTGTGAGTACAAGCCACCCATGGGTAAACCCACTTGAAGGAGCTGCAAAAAAGAGGACAGCGCTGAATGGGAGCATCCGGGGTGCAGAACCACAATAGCAGCTGGATCCCCTGCCCTCCAGGCTTCTGGAGGTACGGGGATACAGCAAAAGAAGACGCAGCAGGAAAGACACAGCCCCTTGCATCACTGGGTGCGAGAGGAGCAGTGAAGAGGCCCCTCACGGGCCCTAGCAGGCAAAGTGCAAGACCACATTACGAGAGAAGGGGGATGGCTGATATTGTGGAAGTAAAAGACCCATAGAAGTTGTAGAGGCACCTCACATTCTCCAGTGTGCCGAACGAAGAGACACCAAGGCCGAACAAGGCCGAATCCAGCCACCTGCCGCACTACGAAGGGGAAGCAACAACAGGGAGATCCTCCACCCGAGTGCTTCAGAATCCTCCCAGGGGAATTGTGCAGGGGACCCTCTTAAGTACACGCGGGGCCATGGCAAAGCAAGCGGGCGATGTGGTGAGGGAAATGCCTGCCGACGTGGACACGTCAAGGTTCTCCACTAAAGAAGATATCAGACACCTATTAACGGAGATTAAAGCCCTTAGAGCAGACATACAGAGAATACCTGGGCAAGCTGGACATGAAAACACTAACTAACCTAGAGGCGGAACGCCTGGAAAGTCCCATAACAATAGAAGAGGTGCAAGAATAGTGCTTTACTAAAGGTGTCTTACCCCTCCCTCCCCTCCCTCCCCCCCCGTTTCTAAGATGTGGTTGAACATATATGTGGGGCCAAGTTTACAGCAAATCTTTTGTAAAATCCTATTGTGCAACAATCTTCCCCCGGGGCTTTACCATTGGGGAGACATGATATTGCATATCAGTGGTTCCCAAAGAGGACAGGGACCCCACGCAATGTGTATCTTACCGCCCCATCTCACTGTTCAATATCGACGAAAAAATCGTCACACGCATACTAGTGACACGTTTCGAAGACAAATTGCCACGGATAATACATCCAGATCAGATGGGATTCATAGCGGGAAGACAGGGCCCAGACGCAGTGAGGAAGACCCTAGACCTTATGGAACATGTGGGAAGCAGCCCGGGAGACCATGCACATCTGAGCCTAGATGCTGAAAATGCATTTGATTGAGTAGAATGGGGATTTTTATTTGCAGTGCTACGGAAAATAGGGGTGGGGGAGAGGATGTGCAGAGCTGTCCAGGCCATCTCTTTTGGTCAAAAGGCAAGGGTTGTGGTGAACGGAGCGAAATCAAGGTAATTCGGGCTAAGTAGGGGTACGAGACAGGGCTGCCCGCTCTTCCCGCTCCTCTTCGCTCTTGCGATGGAGCCCCTGGGAGTGGAGATCCAAAACGATGAGTAGCTGAGGGGGAGAATGATAAAATTCCTTTGGCAGGGGAAAAAACACAGTGTAGCCTACAGACTGCCCGTGCAACTTAAAGAGAAGGGAGGGTTAGGGCTCCCGGAAATGCGTACGTATTATAGGGCAGCCCAGTTTCGAGCCGTAATACTCCACTTGAGAGGAGATCAACAGAAGCAATGGATAGATATTGAAAACCACCTTTTCCGCCCGGTGACTCTCAGGGCAATGGTTGTGGGTGCCAAGAAAAGCAGCGCCGAATAGAGTGCAGAGAGACAGAATTCTGGGCCCACTGTGGTCACTTTGGAGAGTTAAGAAGGAAATGGTAGGGGTAACAACTTGGCCCTGTCCACTAAGTCATATATGGACACCTCCCATAATGGACAGGATCATCGGTCACAAGAGATTCCAGGACTGGTTTGAGGGGGGGTATGGAAAGGGTTGGGCAAGTCCTGAAGAGAGATGAGTTCGCTTAACCCTATGAACGCGAGTGCATGCTGGGAGGGGGGGGGAGAGATCTCAGTCTTCAAGTACCTGCGACTTAAAGGGGTACTGTTGTCCAAAGACTAGAAGAATCTGCAGAGGGTTCTGACACGTATTGAGAAAGTGTTAGACACGGGGACAGGGACGAGATGGCTCATTTCCACATATCAGGCCCTACTGGAAGCGCAGGGAGGAGACGGAGATATACAAGAGAAAGTGGGAGAGGGACATGGATGTAGAAATGGAAGATACTCCATGGCAAAAACTATGCGAGAGGGCACACCGCACCTCTGTAGCCTGCCAGTACAAACTGCACGGGCTGAAACATTTATACAGATGGCCATGGGACCCGATAAGGCTGTCACTGATGTACCCGGGTGTTGATCCCAGGTGCTGGAGGGGGTGTGGACTGAGGGCAGACTACTGGCATATGTGGTGGGCCTGTGCCGAGGTGCAGAGATAGTGGAAGGAAATCCTGGGCTGGGTGATGGACCTGGATGGGGTAGACGGGCAGTTGGATCCTCTTCTGGTGATATTCGGAATGGAGGTGACAGAAGGGGACTGGGCCAAGCTCCCGCATATGCCACACTTTTTGCTGCTAGCGGCCAGGGCATGTTTAGCAGCGGGTTGCAAGGGGGCGTAGCTCCCCAGCGAAAGGCAATGGGGGAGTAAGGCTTTGGACATATATAGAATGGAACAACTTACCAGACAATTGCATGGCCAAACTCCCTCATGTGAAATGGAATGGGCCCCCTTCCTGAGAAAGTACGACCCGGAGAGGCCTCAGCCGGGAGACCATCAATAGCCCCGATATCTCGGGAGGAGCGAAAGAAATGTAACAAACGGCTTGCACGGGAGGCACGGAGGAGACTAGAACAGTGGAAGGGGGGGGGGGGGTGGAGAAAGGTTACACAATGGACGTCAGGGGATTCCACCGCGAACCCCAGGGGAGGAAGAGATGCATTCCTAGAAAGTGTGGTGAACGAACCCCACATACAAGATGGAGGAAGTTACGGAGGGACCCATCGGAAGCGGGTCCCAGTGATTTGAATGCTGGCCTAGTCCGAATAGCCTAGTAGGTAGAACGAAGGGGGGGGGTCTGAATCAGGGGGGGTGGTTGGGGTGATCTGGTTCCCATTAAGAAACCGTAAACTTTCACATGGTACGTTGTATAATCATTGTGTTCAACCAAAACTGGATGTATATAAACCATGCTGATTTATCAACAAAGTTAATAGTGACTAGGGTACCCCAGTCAATTATCCCCTTTCCTCCATACGTCCCACCCACCTTCCCCCGCTTGTTGCCAAGTGCTAATATGGTCAGTATAGTCGGATATTTAAGTATCCGATGTGTTAAAAAGTGACCGAGGTGCGGCGCCAGAGGGCAGGGTTTCGACAGGGCGTTCCCACGACCCCGCGCACTGCACTAAATTTAAAGGGAAAGCTCAATTTTTCGCTGCCATAGGTTCCAGTACTGTCCTCATGTTGGGGGACAGCCACAACGATGGAGAAATGGGGACTATGGAATATGGGTTCTCTAGTCCCTACAGTGAGTAACTTTAATGTCTCCCAGTCGGACCATATTGGTCTCTGTGCAGTGTAGTGTGAGCTGATTATGGCTTTTACTCGCCTTTACTTCCCTGGAGATAAAGGCTATAGATGTGTGCGTAGCAAAATTGCTTACGTTTTATATTAAATTAAGACATCTTTAAATTGCTGATCAATGGAAAAAGCATTACTTCAAAACGTTTGAGTTGCCTTACCCGGAAACATTGACCCTAAGCAGCACGGGATGCTATAAAAAACAGATGTAAAAAGAAATGTGCATATCTAATTTACTAAATTGCTTATAGCCTTAACCTTTCAGACTTCCTTTTCTGTGCATAATCTAAAAAATCCTTTTGTGTAGTGGAATAATAACATATTGGCACCTGCAATTTCCAAATTCCTGATTGTTTCAGTTTTCAATCCATCTATTTTTTATCCTTTGATAATCCCACACACATTTTAAATCAAAAAATTATATACTGTGTGCTTCTGCCTCTTAAACAGTTTGTATTCTCAGGAGTTACTGGTGGGTGCATGTTTAGTATGATTGCATTGCTGTGAGATAGCCCAGCAAAGTATAATTCTGAAGGTAACAATTGTTGTCACCCTTAAGCAACCCGTCAAGATTGGGTGCATGAG
Organism: Ambystoma mexicanum; assembly: GCF_040938575.1. Classification (NCBI taxonomy): domain Eukaryota; kingdom Metazoa; phylum Chordata; class Amphibia; order Caudata; family Ambystomatidae; genus Ambystoma; species Ambystoma mexicanum. The sequence continues at coordinate 302,834,062 of NC_090941.1, forward strand.
TGTATTCACTTAAAACAGGTCCGTTTAATTTGAAAGGGGAGTGAAAAAACAGCAGGTACACCTATTTGAAATGTTACAGGTTATTGTAAAAAATATAAGGGTTCTGTATTTTCGGTACCTGTATGTTATAACTGGTGTGTCCAGCAATAGTTTAAATTTGTGAAGCCGTGCGATGTGTATCAAAGCAAATACAATCTACTTTTTTCAGATGTTTCAAATGGATGATCTGTTAATAAGGGAGCTTTTCTTAATAGTTTGTGATTTGTGTGACTTTTTTGTAGGTTGTTAGGCTCAGGAATATTTCTGTAAGTTCTGCCCTTTTTATTTGCCAAAAGATAGGTTCATTTCAGCTCATAATCTGTAGGAAATGTGTCACCATTAAGAATGTAAAACCCCGGTACTCATTATATGACCCTGTGTTATGGACTGCATCTCCCATCAGCCCTAGACAGCACAGGTAGTTGTGAATGGATCATGGAAGCTGTAAACTAAAATATCTTCAGTGCCACATGAGTTAAAAAGGAAGCTGACATATATTTATGTTAAATGCCATTGCTCAGTGTCCTGCCTTGTCCTTTGATGTCCTGTCTCTGCATATAATCTTTAAATTAAGCCTTTGAGCACTGCTCAGGCTTCTACCAGTTGCTAGATCCAGCCTTTTTTTCAGGCATTAGCTCTATGATGCTAGGTAATGTTTCATTTGAAAAGAATATCAACACACTTTGCTGAAAAGATAGTTAAAGTCCCTGGAACGTTCACCTGAGCTTAATGGGCTCTTTAGCATTCCAGAGTTAAAATGTTTGTGACTGTCTTCTGTCTCTTGTGTTTTATTTATTTAGTCATGCACAATAAAGAAATCGTACCAAGAGTTTATCACCCATTAAAAAAAAGTAACTTCCGTATATATATATAAATGCTTCCTGAGGGTCAGGTTTTCCTGTGCTATACCTACTTTGGCTTATAACCTGTGAATTTGAGAGAGATTCTTCCTCTTATGGTGTTGAGCACTAACAGGCCTCATTATTGATAATTATTTTCCATTTTGATGGATTCTGTTGACGTGCCATTGCGACAGGTTCTTAGAAATTTAGAAAACGCTTCAGAGTGTAATTTCCTTCTGCTTTGTTGGCATATTCTCTGCTGATGTCTGGTTGTTTTAAAACGGGTTGTTTGAAAGTTGGAAGACCTTCAGATGTCACTAGTTTTACTGTTTGTACTAAGGATCTTTTTCTTGACCAATGTAGGTCAACTTAACCAAGTTCCCCTTGTATGAGAAGCAGGACCTGAAGTTTTCTGTTATTTTGATATTTGAAATGCACAAATCTGACCCAGAATCCTGGATGAGATCAGATGCCTGGGTTTCTTGTATTTGATCTTTTCTTTATTTAGATCGCTGTGCAATAAAACTTATGGCCACTTTTGCCGTCAACACTTGCTTGTTGTGCATCAATGGGTTATCCCCTATAGTCTTTACAAAATCTAATAGTCAAAGGTAAGGAAGTTTACACCATTATCATTTGGTGCAGGCAGAATTTGGATTTCAAATTGAATGAAGCAATTGTAAGGTTTTGGGCAACCAAAAAATAGTTTGCAGAACTGGAATCTGTTTTGTTTTAATTGCATCTACAGTGTGTGCACACAGAGACGCACGCCCACAACAGATCATTGTTGAAATATGCAGAGGTAATTGCTTTGTTCAGGAAGAGCCCTGTTTCTCAATTGTCAGTTTAAAAAAAAGTGATTAGTATCTGGTTGTAGACTCTTGAAACTGGTTCCTAATTAGCATGGTGTTTTACACCTATAGGAGTGATGTTATCAGACATGCCAGTGAAAACAGTTTGTTGGTGCAGGCTTTGTGAAATTGTGCCTATGAATAAACTGTTTATAATTGCAAAGGAGCTGCAAAGGACCCTCTTTACAGGATGGTCAAAAACAAATATATTAAATCCAATGGTACCGTTTTGATTAAGAATCCTATGATTGTAAGAGGACAGGCTGTTGTGGACTTCTCTATGGAACCAAACATTCCTTTTGGAGGACAGAGTGTTACTATTTCTGGTCTAATGGGCTATAATTGTAGAAATGTAACTCCAGAGCGCTGTGCCTGTCTTAAAAGGACATTATGTTGAACCTTGCCCTGGTCGATCACAGTGTGCTTGTTAGACTCTGTAAGCTGTAGTTTTTGGCGTAGGCGCCTGGAAAAGGTCATCACTGTATCGGAATTATGTGAAGTTTGCGGTGTATGTGAATGCATTGCCACCATTGAGAGCAGGACACTCAACTAACTGGCATGAATGTGATGGGAGTATTTGGTATGTTTAAGATGACATCTTGCTGCATTTAACACATACATCAGTTTGGTTTTAGTAGAGTAAACGGTTCTCTTTATCCCACTATTAATACTGATAGGAACACACATCAGTTCTTTGTTAATAGTAAGTACGTACTATGTCATTATTAATGTTCAAAGGTCCTAAAAGCACTAACACTGAAGACCACAAACCAATTCTAGTATACGCAAATATCTCAATATTGCTTGGCATCTCTGACTAGCCTAATTCTTTGCCGAAAAAAGTTCCTTTCTTTTAAATCCAATGTTATTTTAATTAGTTAATGCTGGGATGCCTTTTTCTTTTAGTTGTCATTTCCCTTATTTTCTTTTGATCTAAGCTCTTCAAAACATATCCTCTGACAGTTTTAAAAATGATTAGAGCACTTAGAAATTAGAGCCACTAATGTGACATATTACTTCTTTAGGACATGTTAAGGCACCTGAATGTACATAGAATATGAAAGTATTGGAGATATGTATGCTTTTCTCAGATTGAATCATCTGATTCAATTAACTCCAGGACAGTCATTCAGCGCCCCTACCCCCCCCCCCCTCCAATCTTCTCAGATCACTTAGTGTCAAGTGAGGTTAATGTGTTGGCAGAACCAATATAATTCGGTGTCATTTAACAGATTCCAGTTAAGAAAGTAAGCATTGAGAGAACTAGCGGGAAGATATTTTTTTGGTGCCATGTGGTTTAATCAGTGGTGTTCTGTTCTGTTCTGTTTCAGGAGCCCAAGTCTAATTCTGATGACTTTTTTAAAGAATTGAATGCACATGCCCCACAGGAAGCAATGGTGCGTGAGCAAGATAAGCCATTTCTCCGTGGTGGGCCTGGCGCGTACAAGGTAGTGAAGACTGGACCCTCAGGCCACAACATCAGAAGCTGCCCTAACCTTAGAGGTATCCCAATTGGAATGTTAGTACTGGGAAACAAAGTCAAGGCAGTGGGCGAGGTATGGATTTCTTTTAGACTCAGTTTATGGCTTTTTAGATATTGGCTTGCTTAATAACATTGTTGAAGGCCACAAAAGCATCTACATTTATAATGTACTGTATTTTCCAGGAGCAAGATATTTGTGCTACAAATATACATTTTTTCCTCCAGATTTTCCACAGTGCTTTCTCATTGGTTAATTTGTCTGCATCAGACATAACGTAAGAAACAATTGCATGACGTGAAAGTGTTTACATTGCTCTTTTGCTGAGTCACAAATCAAATATGTTAACACGATTTTGGCATTCTGTTGGATATACTCCTATGTTCCATAGCACTTGTGTACATGATCTGTATTTAGTCATTGTGGTCTGTTGCTGGAAATGGGCCCAAGGATGTAGTGTGTCATGCTATTCCATCAATAGCTTTAGGAATTTGGAAGAACATTTTGCAGACAACTTCAGAAAACATTGATCTAGGTTCAATTGTTATTTGGATTGTATATTTGTCTGCACAATGCTGCTGCTTGTAATTCATTTTTAGACAGTCAAAAGAGAACACTTTCTCTGTTTTTAAAATTGATGCTTTCAGTCTGTGACTTTTTTCAATGTACGTCTGATTTACTCCTGTTTCTGTGGTCTAAATTTGTCTCTATTCTATGACTTGCATAGTGGAAATATTTTCAATATTTATCTTTTGATATCAAAATGTAAAATGTGCTTTTTATACATTGACTGTTTAAGCATGATTGTGAATAAGCATGATTGTGACTATCGGGTATCCCCATCCCACAGCAGCCCTTTCACAGCATTTTTTTGCTGCTTTTTTAGATGCAGGGTGCGAGTTCAGGGAGTAGGGGAAAAATAGGAATGTGAGGGGTGGCAAGAGGTGTGGGAGAAGGGAGAATATCGGCCTTGCCCCCATTAAAATGCTGCAAAAAGATACAATGACATGTCCAGGGAAATGAAATATCGTATCTCAGACTGAGTGATGGTTATCTGAGAGGGAGGAAAAGAGTAAATATTCTACTTTCTGTGCTTGCACCAGGTGATCAACACAGAAGGCACATGGGTGCAAATGGACAAGAACAGCATGGTAGAGTTCTGTGAGAGCGACGAAGGGGAGGCATGGTCCTTGGCTAGAGATCCAGGAGGCAACCAGTATCTCCGGCACGAAGATGGTAAGTTATCTTTTGATTGTTTTTAATGTGAACAGTTCTTAGAATGTATTCTTCTGTTTTGTAAAGTCACATATACAATGGGACTAGGATCAACACGTGTGGTTATCAGAATACAGCAAGTTATCTGTTCAGGTGAGCTGCATTTGAGCATGTTGCGTTTTTTTTTCCTCATCCAAAATTGCACTTTACACCATCACTATTTTGGCTCCCAACTATGCCTGAGATGCAGCTGACATAGCTGCACAAGGGACTATTGTCTCACCACTATGTCTCCTTGTCATTCAACAGCGATGATCATACTTGCACATGAATGCGCTCTCCATAATGTGTGTGGGAGTCCTGAGCTAAAAGTAGGTTCATATGTCTCGGGCATGTGTCATTGCCAGATCATTGGAGGGAAGGAAATTAGAAAATGCCCTTGCCAAGTGAGTAGAACCTGCCCAATTTACAGTGACTGTTTCACTGCATTTGGTGAACCGTGATTTTACCGCAATGTTTAGTGGAATAACTCTATAGTTTTAATTTGATTTTAGGGTATTGGGATGGTGGTGTGACAATGCATTGTGGATAATGGAGGCTGGGGGGGGCACCATGGTGAGTTGTTCTAGATCTCAGTGAGCAGCTGCAAGACTCGTAGATTCTATTCTCCCAAGCAATGGTAACTCTGGTGAGGGCTGTGCAATCTTCTAACCAAATGGTTGAATAGTTTGTCGCCCAAAAGGAAAGACATAGACGCTCCAGTCGTAGATGTAGCAGAGCAGTCAGCTTTAACTTCAGTAGGGAGGAAGGCTAGCAGGAAAGTACAATTAATCCCAATGGGAACCACAAAAGAGCTGAAAATATACACAATATTTCTAAGGTCTGGCATAACATATTTATGATGGGGAAAAATAAGAACTTGGGTTACACAAAACACATAGCAGAGCAAAGTGTAAGTAAAAAACACTAAATGTCCAGTTAAGACCTAACTCACTCTGTACCCTAAAATGTAAGCCACATACCTGGTGGCAAAAAAATACAATATTACATTACCAGTTAGGATCCAAGGGTACCACGCAGAGCTTAGCCCAGATTTCCTTGTACATTTTAAATAAAGTATAATACATAGTAAATATGCACATAAGACAGTTGTGGCATTTAGATGTGGGGAACACAATGTCCAACTAGGAGGGCTACCGAAGTCAAGGATATAATATAGTAAGACGGTCCCTAGGCAGAGAAGGGCATATTCGATTCCACGGAGGGAAACGGTAGCAACACACAGTGATACAATGAATATCTTAAGCAGGGGTATAATAGCATTTTAAAATCCCTAATAAATCAAGGAAAGTCTAAAAAAAATAATTGGCTTGGAACAACTCCATGGTATACTAGAAAATGCCACAGTTCAGGTAAGTACCTTGCAGTGTCACTTGCAGGAGTTCAATTTTGCACCACAGCAAGCCGCAAAAGTCAGAAAAGTCTGGGCACCCAGAAGAAAGCAGTCAACTCCAGGGGATACCTGTGGAGACCTAGCAGAAAAGATTGAGTGGAGGATTCTTGACCTAGCAGCCCCAGGACCAGAGAAGCAGAGCGGGAGTCAGCCCCAAAAATTAATAAATGAGGAAATGCGGTAGAAGGGGAACTGCTGAACTCTACAAGCACAGGCCACAGACTCCCATAAGAAGTAGTATCTTCAATATCCCACCAATCCAGGACCCATAGGTGAATAGTTCCAGTGTTGGTTCCTGAAAACACAGTTCCAGGCGAGCCGAACAACTCTGTAAGCAAAGACTTCTTTTTAAAGGGCAAAAAGAAGGATCCGGTCGCCCAGGGACTTGCACTCTGAGCCAGCGATGACCCTGAAGTCCTAAAAGAATAATGATGGCCCTTTGCAGAAGTGGGACCCACAACCCAAAAGCAGAATCACTGACGAGACTGCTCGAGAAGGACAGATGAACCTTCACACTACAATCCCTGGTGACTCAGCAGGCAAACACGGGTGGTACGCCAGCAAAACATCCCCTGCAGCAGAGCAACGGTGGTGACGACCAGAGGTGGCTCAGGTACACCAGATTAGGTTGGGTGTTGAGTTCCAATACCTTTCTAGGTAGTGGCAGCTTCCAAAACTAACATCCCGGAAAACAGTCTCCATATAGAAGGCTTGGCCCCAGCAGAAGAGGTGGACAAGCAGCAGGATGAAGAAAACAGGTAGGAGCCCCAGCAGCCAAAAACCCAAGCCGAAGATATGCCCAGCCTACTTCATCCAGCCAGTATGGCTAAAAGAAGGCCTAACAATGCAGCCACTGCGGGAATTGGTGAGAAATTCTTTAGCACTTAAGCTAACCTGCTTTCCGTACAAAAATCCAGCAGCACACTCACTAGAGGGTAGCAAGAAGTGGAGGACCTTTGGTATAGATTAGAGCTGACCGGCTTATCGGGGGAGCTGAAGGAGAAGCTGGTAGGGGAACTACAATTAGAAGAGGTACAGGAGGCAATGGTACAGTTAGGAAAGGGGTAAGGAGGCGGGCCGAATCGTTTCCCACTGGAACTTTGGCTGAAACTGAGGGAGGACCTCTCGGGGCCACTGTGGGAAATGCTCCAGGAGGGTAAGGAAAAAGGGGTGCTCCCGCCAGATCTCAGAGCTGCCACGATAGTATTGATACCAAAAAAAAGGGTAAACCAAAGGAGTATTGTGGGTCATACACACCAATATCCCTAATTAATATTGAGACAAAAATCCTAGCCGAAGTCTTGGCGAATCAGCTGGGTAAGATCATAGCGGCTATAGTGAAGGGAGATCAATGCAGATTCATCCCAAATTGGTCTACTAGATGGAACATTAGTCTTTGAGGGGGCAAAGAGGCTGCAGCGTCCGGTAGGATGCTCAGTAAGCCTTTGACTCCTTTTAATGGGTGTATTTGATTGCGGTGCTGCGGAGAATGAGATTCGGGGAGGGCTCTTTAGGTTGGTTAAGTGTTGTATAATGGGTTAACATGGTTTGTATGGCTGGGGGGTAGGGAGGAACGGATCTCACTGTTTTCAGGCGATATTCTGTTGTATGTGACTAACCTGGAAATCTCAATACCAAAGATAATTATCCTAGAGGAATTTGGATCGTACTAACCGGTGGACTTGGGACGGGACTAGAGGTCGATACCCGCTGCTGAAAACGGAAGAGAGCGGTTTTAGGTTCCTGGGGGCGTTTATCCAAAAGGATGACACACTTTATCGAGTTGAACCTCAGCCCAGCGATTAAACTATTTCAACAGAATGTCAGACAGTGGATGACCCTCCCGATTTCTCTGATGGGACGTGCGGCATTCTATAAAATGGTGACCCTTCCCAGTCTACTATACTAGGTGCAGCATGCCCCGAAGGGGATACACGTGAAGGAATTTGATATGGATTTCCGCTGGGAGAAGGAAGCCCCCAGAGTCAAGCTGGAGACACAGTAGAATTCTCAGTGGGAAGGAGGACTAGGTGTCCCGAGGCTTTACTACTCTGCAATGCAACTGGCCATATCAAATGGGTGGGCTAATCAGGGGGGGGGTATGAATAGCTTGGTGGATATGGAGTTGGATTTGATGGGTAGGAATGGATGGGAGGGGATCCTGTATGGAAGCCCCAAAGGGCAAAGTGCTGGCCACTTACAGCTGAGGTAGGCAGAGTCTGGTCACAGGCACCTGGGATGGGTAGGAAACTTATTCTGGCAGCTAGGATCTGGGGGGAACAGGTGCATTGAGGGGGATCCAACAACTGCGATGGGGAGTGGATTGTAAGACCAAACAGATGCAGGTGATGGGGGGGCGGAGGGGATATGGTGACTTCCGACGTGATTAGGTTATTTCGGGAGTTACAGGGGAAGTGGGGGCTGTCTAGACCTAACCCTTATAAATACCTGTAGACCAGGAATGACTTGGCACCACATATAAATAGAGCAGCTGCCCTCCCACAGGCCTCTCCAATCAAACGCAATGTATTGGATGGAGAAATTAAGGGGAAGCAGGTCTCAACCCTCTATAAGGCTTTGATTTTTAACTCATTGACGCATCTGGATAAGTTGAAGAGGAGATGGGTACGGGACTTAGGAGAAATAGAGAATGCCGAAAAGGGGGAGGCCCTACGATATCCCAGGGAGATGGCCATCGCAGCCCGACTGAGGAAGATACAATTCAAGTACCTGCATAGGGTCTACTAAAAGTTGCAGAGGTATTGGGAGGGGATCCGAAAGTAAATAGAAGGGATCTGGGAGAGACTGATACACTGGGACCCCAAGGGGATGCTGCTAGGGATTTGGGGGGAGGAGGGAATGGATAGATGCAACAAGGGATTCATAAACATAGCGTGCATAGTGGCTAAATGTTCGATAGCGAAAAAAAGGATTAACCGGACGCCCCAGCAATCGGAGCATGGAGAACTGGGATTAATGTTAGAAAAAAATAAAATGGGATCAGGTAGTCTACAAGTGCAGGGGATATCCACGTAAATATGAACAAAGGAATGGATGGGAGGGGGACTGGGAGACGGGGGCGGGGGAGTGTGGGGGAGAGGGGACAGGGAGGTGGCGGCCTCAGACCTGGGATACTGATGTCAATGTACTTATGTTGCACACTATGTTGCGACCTTTGCTATACAGGTTGTTATGCAAAACTCAAAGTTATTTTAAAAAAAATCTACCAGCACTGAGCTCGGGAAAAGGGGTTCCATATGTGTACCTTCACTCACCTGGGTTGGCTTCTGTAAACCCACCAATCCCATCCGTGGAATAAAAAAAGATTTTGCGAGCCAGCCAATTATGTTGTCCCCAAAAACCTCCAAACATCCAGATCCACTGACACAAAGTGTAGTAGCATACCCAGCGCCAGGAAATGGTCTAAACCAGTCAGAACCACTGCAGAGACTGCCATCCTGGCCCCGCATGGGCAGAATGTTGATTTGTAGGTCTGGTTTGTGGTTTCCCTGAACAAAGCAAGCCCTTTAAAATGTTTAGAGTAGGAATTAGAAAATCAGTACCTCAATGGCTACCATTGGCTACTAATGTGGTAAATCGAATTGCACCCCTAGTTAAGCCAACAATAACCACCAGTGTACTCCCTAAAACCAATGTAGGGTGATACAATGGCAGAAATGTGGTGCCTCAGAGGCACTCATGGGGCTGGGCTACCTATGGGCAACCCAATTCAATATACCTTAAATAAGGTAAATCTAAATGTAGTGGCACAGGGACTTCAGCCGAGGCCCCTCTGACCACTAAAATAAATTCGAAACCCCAAAAAAGTCGAGAAAAGCAAAAAGTTGAGAGTCCCATAAAATGAGACTGCAAACCCCCCCCCAAAGAAAATGAATTCTGCCCTTAGTCACCTTATTAATTCCCCTCCACTCATTAATTATGTTCCTCTTCAACATAAACGGCCAACTGCTTTTTCAATACACCCCATTTATTTTTCAGTTAGATGATTGGGTGAGAAAATCCCAAAACACCATACAATGTCTTCTCTGCTGAGCAGAAAATAATGTGGATATTTGTTAACTCAGTCATTTAACAAGATATAAAATAAGGGCTTCATGGATGTGTGGTATTTAGTCCTGAGTACTGTGAATGCACCTTGTACGTGTGTGTCTGTATCACTGGTTCTCCTTGCATAACAGTAGAATGTTGAGTGGTGATAAATTACCTCTCAGAGAATGGTGGATGCATGTGATACGGGTCGTTTCCATATAAGATACCGAATGCAATTTGACCGAATTCCACTTTTCCGAAAACGATTTATTATAAAAATATACATTGTTTTAAAATACTCACCTGATCTTCTATTCAAGTCTGTGATATGTGCACTTCTATTTCTCACGCGTCCAAACCCGGCAGTGGAATATAGGTGATTTTTACATCCGTAACTCGAACTGTCATTGTGCATACGTTAGTCCATCTCTTTTTTTTAATTTATTTTATTTATTTATGAGCTTATAAAGCGTTGAAAGCCCGCAGACATCGGGGCGCATAAAAACATGAACACGAAGTTACATATAAAATGGTACAGGACAAAGAGACCTATCCTAGCTAACCTTCCTAAAAAGGTAGGCCACCCCTTACTTAGATATATTTTATACTCTTCCTGAAGGCCATATAGCTGGATACCAGTCTAATGGCTAGCAGAATGCTATTCTGTTTTTTTGCCGCCAGTATGAGAAAGGCCCTTCCTAACCCGGTTGCTCGTTTGTGGGCTGGTACTGTAATCCTGCCTAGTGCCTCCGATCTCCGGGCACGGTTAGGTTTATATTGAACGATTTTTTCCTTAAGATACTCTGTTGCATTACCATGCAGATACCCGTGAACCAATGTTAGGGATTTGAAGTGGATCCTGTCTTAAATCTTCAACCAATGAAGTGCTCTTCTATCTGTGGTAATGTGTTCGCTTTTCCTCTTCCCCTTTATTATCCTGACCGCTTTGTTTTCCATAACCTGGTATTTAGCTACGCAGCTCTTGCTAGCTCCAAGCATAAGCGCATTTCCATAATCTAAGCGGGACACAATGGTGGCCCTTGCATTTGTGGCACAGTTCTCTTCGTTTAGGAAGGGTTTATAGCTCTAAGTAGACCTAGGTGGTATAGATTCCTCTTGTGAAGGCGTTGAACCTGAGCTTCTGCTCCCATTGAGGCTTCCAGGACAAGCCCAAGAGTTTTCAACTTCCCGGACACCTGTATGCAAGTGTCTTTGATATAAAAGGCCTCGTATTCTGGCCCCAGTTTGGCCCGAGCCTGATGGGTGCAAAAACCCATCATCTCCGTTTTGCTGCTGTTAAGGCACATCCGATTGTTCTCAATCCAATTCCCTGATGTTATATAGCGTCGTGATTTTAGCGCTATCCTCAATATAGTTAACACATAACTCCACCACCAACTGGGTATCGTCAGCGTAGTTGGTAAAAAAAAAATGCTCCGATACCTTCGAGTACCTCACAGATACCTTGCATGTAAAGGTGAAAGAGGAGAGGTGATCAACTAGCCCCCTTTCGGGACACCATACCTGATGAGTGCACTTTTGGAGAATTTTTCCCCCAGTGGATTTCAGCCTCTCTGTCCGCAAGGAAGGATTCCAGCCATGCGGAGGCCCCTTCGGAGCAATGTGCCACTTTGTCCCATGCTAATTGGAGTAACTGGTGCTCGACTAAGTCGAAGGCCGCACTCCGATCCAGGAGCACTAATAGCTCTGCCTTGCCGCTGTCCAGCAGATCTAACATTGCCGTCTGCGTACTGTGTGCAGCTCGGAACCGGGTTGTTGATCATGCAGTATATGATTTACTTCAACATGCTTTTGTAGTTGTCCTGTAGCGATTTTGTCCAGCACTTTAAGCAAGAAGTTCCAATTGGTGATTGGTCTCATATTCCCTGGTCTAACCCTGTTTTTTCTTTAGGAGAGACGTAATGGTGACTGATTTAATACCCTTGGGAACAATTCTATCTCTAAACGAGGCGTTAACTATTTTGGTTAATACTGGTGCAAAAATATCCTTATTTTCCAGTATTATTCTTGGGGGGCAGGGGGAGTGGTGTTCTCGGCACATGAAGTTGGCTTCATTGTTGCTAGAACTTTAATCATCTCTTCTTTCTTTATTGGAAGAAACTTAAAGCTATCTGCACCCAGCCGAGGATGTTACCGTGTAGATGTAACTGCCTGTACATTGGGGTATCTTGTGATGCTATAATAGATTCCCTGGCCTTCTGGATTTTTTTGGCAAAGGCCTTATGCACATTATCACAGTCTTCCTGTGATGGAGTGAAAGGAGGGGACATAACTTTGGACTTATCGATAGACTTTAAGATTTCAAATAATTTCCTGGTGGAATTAGATGCTGATGTAATCTGATCTTTGTAAAAGTATTTGGTAGCCTCGCTAATCTCATTCTTATATAATTTTTCTGTGCACTTCCACAGCTCTTTGTTGGTTTATGTGGGATGTTTGAGCCACCTACTCTGCCTACTTAATTTCTCTTTTTTGAGTTGGGTTAGTTCTGAGTGAAACCATTTTTGATGGTTTCTGTTCTCTCTTATCACTTTGGGCTTTATAGGTGCCAACTGCTCAACTAGCTCCCGTGCAAAATGAAAATATTTCAGTAAAGTGTCTTCACATGTGTCACTCTTCTAAAGATCCTCAAGAACTTTGATCATGCACTGTTCCAGCTGTGCCGGCCCTATGTTCTTGTAGTTCCTGCTTAGGACTTTCTCTTGTCTGTTGTGACTTTTCTTGCGGGGGTGGTTTATTTGCACCTGAAAAATTACTTTGAAGTGGTCCGACCAAATGAATGGAGAGGTCCTTACCACCGGTACATCAACGTTTTGTGCTATATCGCAGTCCAGCTGGTTCCCTTTGACTGTTGTGGGTTCCGTATTTATAACCCTAAAGCCAATATTATTCAGTGTTTGCTCCAAGCGGAGGGCCTCTTTGTCAATCGAGTTCCCTCGCCACCTGTTGAAGTCACCCAATAGCAGCGTAGCTGAGTTGGGTTTTTCAAATTGTTGAGCTGATGGGTTATTTCGTCTTTGAAATCTGAGGTGAGGGAGGGAGGTCTGTATACCACTATAATATTAATGCAGTCATTTTGTTGTGGGAGTGTGCTTGAGATGCAGTACCTTAAATCCAGTACATGAAGTCGTAGCCGAGAACATGTGTAAGTAATCGCGAACTATGACTGCCACCCCTCCCCCCTATCCCTGACTCTCTGTTCTTATGGTAGATGGTGTACCCTTCTGGTACGGCATTGGCACTAGTAGGACCAATCGGATCTTGTATTTGTATTTTGTTTATTTATAACGCGCACCATCCGGCCCAGGGGCCAGGTCTCTGTTAGGCATAATATGTCTAGTTCCTCATAAATGGTGAATCATGCACACGTTGTGCATGTTTGCACAAAGATCTGGTGTTGAGTAGACCTACTTTCAAAACATTGGGTTCTTCCCCCTTGGTTTCTAATCTAGGCCGTGATGTTATTTTCCTCACCGTCCTATGTTTGCTTGCTTTTCTGATATTGTCCCGCATTTCAATACATGTGACCTCAGCTCGCTCATCAATGTGCCACGGAACATGTTAGTTTAACCTTGCCTTTTCCATGGCATTCTGCGCACTTAGCTGTCTAGCTATGTTACAATGGCGAGGAGACCTGCTCGGCTCAATTGTCTCCCCCACAGATCTCATCTTACCTCGAAACCCGGTTGGGTGCAATGATAAGATAAAATACGTGTCTGGGCCAAGCAGAAATGCCACAGACAGCGAGGACCAGCGAATATCGGCTTGGCTATGAAGTGCTGGTGCTGAAACGCATGACGTTTCTTTGGATGCCAATCCGGGGCTTCTGGGGATTGTAGTACCTGGCGGACACCTCTTGCACAAGGATCACGTCCGAGGAGGTTCCAGATAGGTGGAAGATTGTACTCAATCAACAGAGCTCAATGCAAGGTGAGCTAAGAAAATACTCAAGCAACACTAACCAGACAAATAAATCCTCATGCAGGGTTACCAAAACACTGCTGTTTAAAAAAATTCACAGCGTGTATCTGCACGTTTCACAAGTCGTGTATATTTAAATTGCAATGTATGAGGCAGTCAATGTTACAATATCAACCAGTTCAATCCCGTTACTTTTACTAACAATACAGTAGCTGTTTGTTAGGACAGTTTTTCTGAAGTCCAACTAAGGGCTTAGTAAAACCATTCAACTGAGGCAGTACAAGACTCCACTCTTAGTATAAGGCTGTACCACCTGAGTATAGGGCAGCGTAGACAGAGCGGCCAGGCTTATCTTAGATGGGAGAGAGGGCAGTAGACACAGTACAAGTGAAATTGTAATACAAATGATCCAAAGAAACACTGAAACTCTGTTTTGTAAAAATAAAGGATTTATTTAAATACGGGTAGGCCCAGATAAATCTAGTGCTAAGTAAGTACTAAAACATTATAATAAATCACAGTATAAAAACACAACACTATACTTGAAAGCACACAGACCAAAGTATAAACCTTATTTGGAACACCTAACAGTAGTTCTAGGGAAGTCAAAACCTTGTTAGACACATTTAAAATAGGTCAAGCCTATTCTTTGGGAGTAAAAGACCAATGGTTACTTTTAGATTACATTCAGTAATACAAGGGCAGTAGGCCCTTCCAGTTGTACAGTGTCTCTTGGAACAAATCACATAAACAGTCAACTGGACAATATACTTTTGGTGAATAGTGAAACACTTATCCTAGGTGCAGTAAAAACCTAGAACTACTTTTGTCATAACACACAGTTATACCAGGTGAGTAAAACCTAAGGATGTAATATACAATTACAGATGCTTTTGAAATCAGGGAACCCCAGATTGAGGTAAGCAATAACTCTGGTAACTTTTTTTGGATGGCACACAGCTAACACAAGGTAAGTAAAACCCACATACTTTAACTTCACAATGAAGGAGAAAGTAAAACCCAATGTCACGCTTTACTGAATAGTTATTCTAGGTATGCAACAACCTAATGCAGATTTATTAAGGACGGACTAGCAGCAAGTCAGGGGAAGCAAGATCCAGTTGGGGGGGACACTCATACCGTTATCCTAACAGGATTAACCTAGTGAAACTAACAGTTGGAGGACACTCATACAATTACCCTACAGGAATAATCTGGTGAAACCAACACATTACGTTTGTAAAGAGGAACAACCTAATCACAGGAGAGTAAAATACTTTCACATCTACTTTCTTTTAGACTGGCAAAACAGTGGCTAAGGAAGAAAATATGTTAAGCATACTTTTAAGAATAGTGTATCACATATTCGAGATCAGTAAGAACTTTTGTAACTGTTCACTCTTAGAATTACAGTTACCAACCAACTCATTACAAGTAAGTAAAACACTTGATTTCTTTTCTAGGCAGAAGTCCCAATCCCTTCAAAGTCTTTCACTTATTCTTGGAGCATGAGTGTTCTCAGTGTCAGAAGGGGGGGTCACTAGGACTAGTGACCAACAGGCAGTGTTAGAATAAGTTGTTTAGTAGCAAGTGTCAGAGTTCCTTAGGAAAACTGGGCAAACAGGTGAGTACTTTACTTTTAGAGTTTAGAAGAGGGTCCAGGGGCTTCACAGAAAACACCCAGCAGGATTCTAGCAGTGGGACTGGGTGCACTGGATGAGGGACCTCCCAATCACAGAAAACACCCCAAAGCTACACAAAAATCCCAACAGGCTTAAGGTAAGTATATATCCAAGCCAACACAGTACCTCAGCAATGAAGAAGAGATTGCAGCAGAAGAACTTCAGGGACATCAGCCAAATACCCAGTCAGTGGATTCCTTGTTCTGGAGACTGAACACAAGACCTCAGAAGGGACTTTGCAGCAGGGATCGATGAAGAAGGCTCTAGGCAAGATTTCCCTCGTGACTGAATGTGGTTCTGTGGATTTGGCGCCTTTTCAAGGAGCACAGAAGAAGACAGAAAATCACAGTTGAATTCTCCTTGTTACAAAGGTCCAGCACTCTTGTGAGGGGACTTTTTCAGACTTGGTTCGTGTATCTGGAGATACACCAAGATGCTTACGAAGTTTCAGCGAGATTCGGAATTCAGAAGACCGTGCACCGCACAGTGGCTGGAGGTCCCAGGGTATTGGAGTATTGCAAGGACGCAAGGTCAAAGCAACCTGTGGGATGGCTCAAAAAGCAGGTCTTCTTGAGTCTAGTGGGTCTCGCCAGGCTCTGGGTTCGGGTCGTCGTTTTCAGAGACCCCAGGTGGATTGGAAGGAAGGGCTGCAGCAGGCTCCGGTTACACAGCAGGATCTCAGGTCGCTGGAAATCCTCTCCGCCGCTTTCCTTCGTCATCCTCTTTGGTTTTATGTTCCAGTGGTCGACATGACTTCAGCTTCCAGGTTTCCAGTATTTATCAGGAACTACAGCACAACCTCTGCATTCTCTGCCTGCATTTTACAAGAAAGGGGCGTCTGGTTGTCCAATCAGGACAGCCAGCCCCCCACTGGGATTTGTCCCAATTGAAGCAAGTCGTAAGACAAAGGATGGGGAAGTTTTGGACTCCTCCCCCACTTCCTGTGCTTACAGACTGACTGGAGCCTGTGTGGGGTGTCTAGGGGACTCCCGCCGAAGACAAAAATCACACAAAGGAATTTCCTGCCCTGAATTTCATGGGAAGGAACAAGAAACGACAAGAAACACTAAAATGGCAGAAAAAGAAGACAGGGGCCATTTTGGTAAAATGAGCACCCTTAGGTGCCTTTACTGCAGCTGTGATCACAGCCCGCGGTAAAGGTGCACCAAATTAGTAAAAGGTATCACTGCCACCAGCCATTAAAGGTAAGCTTGTCACTGTAACTGAATTGTTAGTTTTAATGTGAAAGGGGATACATTGCATCTCCCCAGCATTCCACATAAGGTGGGGTGTGCTGGTTTCACAGAATAAAATGTAAAAGGGATCCAAAGATCCTTTCTACCCTTGGGAACTGTAGTTCACTCAAGGTTAGCACAAGAAAGTTAAATGGGGAGCCCCTAGGGCAACCCAGCAACAACAGGCACTTATTGCCAATAAGTTGTTAAACATAACTTTAAAAAGACACTATGGAGAGTCTTAAAAATGACACTGATAAAAAGAGTTAAAGATTAGGTGAGTGTGGAAAAATGTTCCCACTCACTGAGCTATTAATGAAAAATATCCCACTAGAAAAGCAAAAGGTTCTGGGGTTGAACCAGGAAAGGAAGATTTACCAGCTCTGTGGAAATCTTACCTAACACTGTTCTAAGATGATATTGCAATATGGCAGCAACTAGACTACTGGCAAACAAGGGAACTCTAGCCTTACAGAAACTGGAAGCGTAGGTCAGGCCTAGCAACCATACTAACCTTGAGGTGGGAGGCAACTCACAGAATTTATATCGTGGGCTGGCGAAGACCGGCTCGGCTATGACGCACCGGCGCTGAAGCGCCAGATGTTTCGTTATAAGCCAAGCCGGGGCTTCTGGGGATTGTTGTACCTGGTGGTCCCCTCGTGAGCAACAAGGGAGGTTCCAGATAGGTGGACGATTGAGCTCAATCCACAGAGCTCAATACAATGTCAGCTAAGAAACTACTCAAGCAACACTTAGCAGACAAATAAATCCTCACGCAGGGTTACCAAAACACTGCTGTTTTTAAAAATTCACAGTGTGTAGCTGCGCGTTTCACAAGTTGTGTACATTTAAATTGCAATTTATGCAGCAGTCAATGTTACAATATCAATCAGTATCTCTCGATGTTAACTCATCATTTACATGTTTGTCCAGTCCACACTTTCCTCCTGTCCATTACTTCACCTTCCCACTCCCTGTACCTGTGCCCCTATCCACATGCAGGCTCCACTGTGCATCCGGAAACCTTCATTTGATTCTGCACCTCCTCTGACACAGTGCTCTGCATGCTGTCAACCCCCTGACGCCTGTTTTAGCTACTTAGCACCACTGGTTCCACCAACTCAACAATGGCATGTCTGGGATGCTAATATCGATAGATCCTGAAGAGGGAGACTTTACAGGCCCCTATCATTAGCAAAATCCACTAATTTAGGCATTGCGCAATTACCAGCCATTAAAGAACCCCCAACCCTCCACATGGCTTATTTTTTACACACAACGTACATGGACTAATGAACAACAATACGACCATGTGTTGTTATTAATACATCACATCGCATCAGTGTATCGATCCATCCGGCTCTATAGCCATCTTTCTTGTTCTCTTGGGTAGCACTCCGCTCTACACAATTTCATACTTCTTACACCAGCCTCAAGATTTTTTTATCTGCCTCTTCTTATCCAGAGGGGAACCAGAACGGCACAGCCAGAGCAAGATCGTACTCTACTACGTCGACCTGCCTGCTCCTTCTTCCTCAGTAGTCTCTTCCATTCATCCTCATGTATTCCTATGGCTGCTGATGCTTCTGCTGAGTGTCAGCGAATTCCTTGAGTTTGTAAACATCAGTTTCATAAATTGTATTAGCTGGAAACTGTTATAAATGTTTGATATTGCAGTATTTCACTCACTACCAGCTTTAATTGGGTACACGGTTCCACTGGTAAATACACATTCAATTATTCAATTAAAACATTAGGTAATACATTCCTTCGCATGGATAGCACATTAAAAAGAAATTAAATATGACAAGCTGGTACATTATCGTTAAGTATACATTCTTTTTTTCCACATTATGGGTAATTTCGAAATTATCACCTTTTCGATCACTTATCCATAGTCATTTTAGAACACTTTACACCACTTATTTTTGGTAAAATCACCTACATCCGATACACGTATGATTCAGAGGGTGGCATTTGGAGCTGGGCTGTAAATACATGATGATGGACTGGTGTCATAGATGTATTTACACAGCCAACTAGGCCCAGGCCTTGGGCGGCAGATTGTCAGAGGAGCAACATTTTATTGCAGTTTATTTTCAATTTACAGGTTGTCATTTTTAAAACAAATGTAAAGCCAATTTATTTTCTCCAAGTGTGGCAGAGGCACAGCACTGTGAGTAATTGTGGGCTGTTAGCAGTCATTCCACTCTGACAGCTAAAGTCTTTGATGGCCAAACTTGTATGTATGCTTGATATTTGCAAAAGGTTTATTGTTAGGGTGACTTGTTTTTTAGGAGACGCGTACCAAATCCAATGTGCTTTAGGTATTTAGTAATTCAGTCATACAACTCTCACAGACATATATGACATATATAAAGCTCATTGGCCATTCTTATCTTCTCAAAATGCTCTTTAATATGCAAAACAGCCCAAACCTCATTGGTATTACTGGTGCCACTTCACATTATCTTTGGAGTTCTTTCTAATCAATAAACACACATACACTGTGTTAAGCAATCACTTTTATATTGAAATACACATGTCTTTTTTGAGCTACAAGGAATGCTGTTGCTTCCCACACATGAATGTTCAGGGTTGCCCTTATGCATTACTCCATCGTGAGAATGCACAACCAAAGATTCCAAGAACCGTCTACAACTGTCATTACTCCACTGCAGTGTTTATGCCCAGGCAGAGTTTACACATTTCACTTGTGATTTTGGCATATTTTAATGGCATTCTAGCCAAGGGATTGGAGGTATATCTGCTGAAGCAGTAACTTGCCTTATTGCCATTTTGCCTCCTGCCAATCCCAGACCTGTAACCATTAGACAGGGTTGAGTTCTTTTAATTCTGGCACTGGCAGGGAAGGCCGACTTCTGACTGGTCGTGGTACGCTAGACTGGTAGTTGAATGCCGATCTCCAAAGGCGAGAATCTATGAAGGAACAGTCTTCTGAGGCTCGGTACCCAGGCAGAAACAGGAGGTCAGGCAAGGAGGGTCCGGAATGGCAGGACATTCCCCAAGTAGGAGACGGCAGACGGGTAGAGCCCCAGGGCTATGGTATAAGGCGGGAACTCAGAGAAGCCAATGAACCAAGGACAGCAAAGACCCAGGGAGGCCAGGTAATCAAGAAGGTAGGAGACCAGGGAACCAAGAAGGCAGGAGACCCAAGGAACCTAGGAGGCAAGGGACCCAGGGAGGTCAGCAAACCCAGGAGGCAAGAGACCCAGGGAGGCCAGGAAACCAAGTCCAACCCCCAGAACCAGGAAGGCTAGGACCCAAGGGCAGGGTCAGAGCAGAGGACAGCAACAGAATTCAGACCGGAATGGCAGGGAGCGAAGCAGAAGATTCAGGATCCAAACCGCGTGGAGACGCGGCTTGTTTCTGAATCGATCGCCCTGATAAGGGGCCGTCATGATGATGAGGCTTGGAAAGCAAGCCCGCGTACTTTGGTTCGTGCATGCGCATACCGTCACCACAACGAGGCCCGGAACACAAGCTCACGCCTCTCAGTCCTGAAAGGAAAGCGCACACGCGGAAGGCTGAACATGGCCGGCTGCACATTCCTGAGTCGGGGGCAATGGTACCCAAGGAAACGGAAGCCGCAAGAAGACGCGGCCTCCATAAGCGGAACCAAGGGTAATCCCTCCAGGACGGGGCCCGCTGAACCCGGCCACCCCGACCCATGAGCCGGGTAGGTGTTGTGACACTGTTTTTATCACTTCCTCTAAATTATTGTTTTTGTACCTAACCGAAAGTAAACAATTAGCCGTAACAATTACCTCTAGTGAACTCAACTGCAGAACACACTGCCTTCTCCAAATCTTGGGCAACAGAGATATGAAAACACTCTTTCAACTAACATAACCTAGAAGATGACAGTCTTGAATTACTTGAGAGGAAGCAATTACTTTCTAATCCCTGCAACCTTAAAAACGTCCTTATAATGTAATGGAGCCAAAATGGGGGACAAAATGAGGGATAAAGGGGCAAAGTTTGGACAATGTGGACAGAGTTTGTTGAAGGGGCGGAATCTGGTGAATGTGCAGAGTCTGGCAGAGGTGGAGTAAAGTTGAGGGGTGGGGCATGCGCTCCTTTGGTCCTAGGGCAGCAGAAAGCCTCAATACGCCACTTGGTGTCTCCCCTGTTTTACAACCGACTTGAAGAGTAACTGGCTTTATGCGAGTAGGTACTTGAAGCTGATATGTGAATTTGGGCAGGGTATCCGTAGTCTAGAGAAACTGGCTGATCCCATTGAATGTCCGAAAGCACCTTTGCACGTATGCTTACCCAATTCTATCCCTCCTAGGCACCCGATGCTTATAAGAGAACTTGCAATCTGTGGCACTATAATGCTTCATCTGTCCAATATCAACCCACAGTTTAATTAGTAGCACCACCTTTCAAAGTTTGATCTCCCTAGGAAACAGTGATCATGCCCTTTGATCGTGTGCAGCTCTGCCTCTTAACATATTTTACTGCAGTATCATTTTTTTTTCCTCGAGATCTTCAGAATAAATCACTTAACATACAGTTGCTGTTGTCTACCCACCACCATATTCTGTGAAATTTCACTTTCAAAGGTGTGATGTCATGCATCATTTTCTTTTCAAAATGTTGAATTAATCAGCAGCACTTTGTATTGCAATTAACTATATGTAAATGTGCAAGCTAGCCCCAAAAATGAGCTTTCAAATGAACTATTGTGCCTTAATAGCTTCAAAGCCTTAAAAGCTAACACACACTCAGTGCCACCCACACAGTAAGTGTGCCGGCTTAAATCATTCCAAACCACTGGAAGAGACTGGGACTTGACCTGGTCAGGGAAGGTCCCCTTCAACCTATGGCAGGCTGCCTACCAGAGCATATGTCGGAGACAATCATACCACAGAGGCGAGGTGAGGAAGTTGGGAGGGCCCCTATATGCACCGTCAAATCTGTCCAGAGTGAATTTTCATGGGCATGAAATTAGGATGGATAAACTCATTTTCACCTCCTCATTTACTTTTTAAATATCTACGTCAGATAACTATTCGGTCATCAGGCCATCAAAGGACATCCTATCACAAAACAGTTATGCACATTGAGGGGAAAAAAGGGAAGTTAGGCACCCTCTAGAGAGGCACAAAATACACAAAATAAGTTTTTTTTGTGCGGAAGTAACACACTACTTATTTACACTGGCCCAAGGCCGCATTCATTCCCAGTTGGCCTTGTCCCCAGAGGTATGATATTGGCACCATATAAAATATGGTTGGTTGGAGTAATTTCAGGGGGGCTAGAAGTTCCTGGGTAAGGGAGCTGGCTGATTACAATCCCATTATTGGGAATCTGACCATAACGGCCAGATATTCCCAGGACATCCCTGACCATTCTTTCGTCCCGAAAGTCCAATTTTACGGACTCATTGGAGTTTTCACCCTCACTAGGCATTCTAAAACAATCCTCCATGGCTTCCCTAGACACAAAGGTGCAGTCCCCAACTGTGCGAAGCCAATTAAGGCATTTATTAAAGAGAGCGTCCCTCGGTTCACGCTTTTCAATGTGCAATTTGGGTACCCCATTTAAAAATAGTGTCACTTCTTGGCCCCCTGTGAGCATGACGCTTCCCTGTGCTCGCCCTTAAGCAATGACTATATGCCTTAATTTCCCTTTCCCTGGGGTGCTTGGTTCCCAGTATATTTAGAGCATGGTACACCAGTACAGTAGCCTCTATACATGGTGTGGGGGGGGGGGTTCCGGGGGCTCCCTGGGAATATTATGGAGTGACGGGTGCTCAACATGGGGATGCCTTATCAGAGTGGGATCTTTCAACTCACAAGGGGCAATGACCATCACAGGAAGCAGCCCCCCTAGTAACAGCTGAGGTACCTGGAGGCTCCCCCTGTGGGCTTCCTCTTCCCTGGACCTCAATCAGATCTAATGGCAGTTTTTTTTATAGCTGCCAATTAGGAGAGCACCTGTTCACAAATTAACTCCCGTGCAATGTGGGCCTCCTTGGATGGTGGGTCAGGGGAATGCCGGTTTCCTTTGGTTTAAGGCTTAGGGGCCATAAAACTAGTACCCGAGTACGTGACTAACACATTCTCACTCCAGGTGCTGTAAGAAAAACTGGGAGAAGGCTTGTCCTCGATTGTTCCATCAATCTTCGTGTTCATTTGGTCCTTAAGAACGGGGTGCGAAATTAGGGAGTGGATGGTCTAAGGTAGACCCAGTCACAGGCGAGGGATCAGACACCAAGCAAATGTTCACAGGAGAGGGTTTATGGGACCACCACCTCCATTTTGAGGAGTCTTCAGGCAATCCCAACGTCCAGAATTCAGTGCAAACAGCTCCCACCAAGACAGGCCACGGTAGACCCTCCCCCCTGCTCCCCCCCACGCCAAATCTCCACCCTGTCTTGGCTCGATCTCACCTCACTCTTGTCTTGGATGGAGTGACCTTCCTCCCAGTCCTGCATGGGTGTACACTGCAGGTACCGCTAACACCCCCAGCGGGACGCCAACACCCTGTGCCCTTGACCTCCTGTGGGCTTCACCCTCACTGAAGGAAGAGGAGGATTTCAGGTCTGCGGGCAGGGGGGGCGGGGCTTCCAAAAGCGAGGAAGCAGGACTCCAAACTGCACCTGCAAAAAATATTCTGGGGAACAAATTATTTGGATTTGTTTTACATAGAAACAACACTTTCTCAAGCATGGGGTCTGGCATGGATTCACATGCTCATGAATATTGCCTGACGTCAGGCTGGGAATCCTCTGTAAAAGACAAAACAGTTTCAATTTCACTTAAAAACTGTATTTTCCTCTAAACCAATCATTGTCCTATGGATCATACTGCCCCATCCAATGACAGTCCTCTCGCTAGGCCCCACCCCTGGTGGCCATCTTCAGATTTTTACTGCATGCTTCAGTGTTGGGAGTCCTCACACTGCTCTACGACCTATTTTTGTGCATTTTTGAGTTTTCTTCCATATAAAATGAACTAATTTGACCGATTTTAACTCATTGTTTTTTGACCGAAGGACAGTTACCGGCAGTGGGGACATGCTGCCGGCAAAGATCTTCATCCACTGCGGATCGTCCATCGAAGTTTCGAGAAGGCCCAGACTTGAGCCTACTTTGTGCCTTTTGACCATGTCCGAGGAGGAGGAGGGCAGGAGCTTCTTGAAACTTTGCACAAAGTGTGGATTAAGGAACGTATTCGTAGAAGATCAACATCATAAATGCCTATATTGCCTGCATCTGGACCATGATGAGGAGGAATGCGAGGTGTGCCTTGGTTTCTCAAAGAAAACCAAGAAAGATCGCTACAGCAGGCTGGCAGCATGGCTCAAATCGAGCAAGGCCTCTAACTCAGTCTCCTGGCACTGTCATGCCTCACCTAGGACCTGCCGGTCCGAGAAGCTATCTCCCTTTGGGAACAGGTCGAGATCCTTTGAGGACCCCTGCCTGCAGGGGTCCAAGAGAAGGCCAAGCTCTGCGATGCTGGTACTGCTGGGTCAGGCGCTGATGCGTGTCCCAAGTCAGGCATAGCGCGATCAGAATCGTCCTCCGCGGTGAGCCTGCCAGCGAAGGGGGCCTCTTCGAAGAGAAAGTCCCTGACCCCGTCCAAACTCTGTTTAGCAGCGGACAAGCCAATGAGTGAGAAGTCTGGGGAGAACCCGTCAAAACTAAGACCTCTCAGCCTTCCAAGTCAACCGCTTCGACGACAGCCCCGTCGACGAGGAGCTCGACGACCACATCGTTGACTAAGTCAACGACGACCATAATGACAGCATTGGAGGAGAGCAGTTCCGAGAAGTTAGTGCCTACAACAGCCACCCCACGTGTGTCCTTACCACTGAGGCGTGATACAGCTGCTGGGACTGCAGCGAAGGCAGCAGGCCCCCTGGGGATGGGGAAAGGCCCTGTAACCCCAACGCACAAAAAGCCGACAGAGCTTGAAAGAGAAGGGGACAAGGCCCTCCCGACGGAACCTCTGGGGGATGTGGACTCACGTGCTGCTCCAGAGAAACCAGTGCACATTTATACAAGCTCTAATGAGGACAACAATGATCTTCCTGATGACTAATATACAGACCACTAAAGAGGGGGAGCCCCGGGGGGCGGTGGGCCTTCGCCTCCTGCATGCAAGAAGAGGTGTGTAAGTCTGGACCCTACACTTCTGGTTCCTTATACCCCTCAACCGAGGGTCGTTTTGCTTGATATTCTGACAACTCCACACACACTGGTCACGGAGATCAGCAGAGGCTGCCCCCAACACAGGGGCCTGCTCCACCACAGGACCCTCAGGGGCCTCAGAGGTTTAGCCCTCATCGGAAAAAGTCTAAGGAGACTGCTGGCTCTCGTCATCACCTGACCCCTCCACCACCATGGCCACGTTGAGAGCTGACTCCACACGCAGCTCCAGCACCACACACGGACACAGGCATGGACACGACTACTCAGACTACTGGCACCGATGAGGTAGACGACTATGTGCCAGCTGACGGGGAAACACTGCATGCGGACGATCCCCAAAGGGCCTCCCAATGGACGAAGTTGGATCCTTT
Source organism: Ambystoma mexicanum (assembly GCF_040938575.1). NCBI lineage: Eukaryota > Metazoa > Chordata > Amphibia > Caudata > Ambystomatidae > Ambystoma > Ambystoma mexicanum. Next base: position 302,859,408 of record NC_090941.1, read on the forward strand.
CATTCCATGTTGTCCAGGGCCTCTGACCTTTTTCAGTTAGTGCCGTAGGAAAATAAGAAAGAAGGTTTTCTGTTCTTGCAGCGCAAGTCCAGGCGAAAGACCATGCCCTCCCCACCCCCCCAAGCATGACAGACTGGAGAAAAAGTACAGGGTACCAGAGTCGGCTCCCAAATGCTTCAGGCTCCCAGTTGCTTAAGATCTCAACCTTCGCCCGACTCGGTTGCCTCCGTCGCAGCCAGGAAGGGCTCGGCGAACCCATCGCCTGCATCCATGGTGCCTCTGGGCCAGGAGCGAAAGAAACTGGATGCAATGGGCAAGAGAATAATCTATACAGCAGCCTCCACCATCAAGACAGCTAATGCCCTAGCCATTTTGTCCCGATATGACCGGGAACTATGGTACAAGTTGGAACCTATTCTGGACTTCCTACCCGAGTACAAGAAGGTCGAGGCACTACCCCCGTTTCAGTAGGGGGAGGTGGCCTCGGAACACGCCATTACCGTGGCGGTGGACATCACAGACATGTGTTTCTGCCAGATGGGGAACAACATGTCCCTTCGTCGACAAGGGTGGCTGAAGACCACAAACTTCCGCTAAGACATTCAGGCTAAGGTGCTGGATATGCTGTTCGAGGGTGAAAACCTCTTAGACAAGGCCGTCAACTAGTCTCTGCAAGCCATAAAGACCGACAGAGATGGCGCGCTCCCTGGGAACCCCCCAACAACGTTGACTGTTGTCCTTTCGTTTGTCTAAAGGAAAGCCTGTCAGATCCTCCCAAGAGATATACTGCCCCGTTCCAGCAGCATCCCCGCTCCTCCACTCAGGAAGCATACAGGGGTTGCTCTCAGGCTTACTGCAGCGGGGGACAGCATATGCGACTCCCACAGGGCAGGGTGCCGACCCTCAAGCAGGCCTGAACCGGCCGTGGACTCGGTCCCCCACTCATGCACTCCAGTGGGAGTCTGGCTGGCAAAGTTTGTCAGCCTGTGGAAGATCATCACCACCGACAGATGGGTGCTGGATGCTCCCGAACAGGGGCACACCTTGGCGTTCCAACGCAGGTGTCCTCGTATTCCAACGGTGCTTCAACAGGAACAAAACTGGCTACAGCTTCTACAAATGGTGCATGCCATGTTAAAGAAGGGGGCCATAGAACCCGTTGCCCAGCACCTCTGGGGCTCCAGAGTATAGGCCAATCCTGGATCTGTGTTGTCTCAACAAGTAGTTAAAGTCCCAGAAGTTCAGGATGGTCACGTTACAACACGTGCTCCGTTTGGAGTATGGTACTCCAGGTGCTTCAGAAGGTTTAATTTCTGAGGAGTCCATGTTAAAAGATGTGGTGAACACCTTGAAGGATGTGAGTGGTCTAGATATTTCACCACAAGTTGAGATTGCCATGCAGGATCTGACTGGGCATGCTGATGCCTCATATAGATCTGTTATGGGCAAGGTGATTGAGTATTTAGGCTGGAGTACACCTTTTAATGACTATGAGAAGGATGATCTCACAGACATTCTTGATAAGGATCCTCCAAAAGATCTGATATTGCCATTTCATACAGCTTTGAAGAACAGGTATTCTTGGAAAACTGGAAAAAGCCAGATACTAACTCGGCAGTAAATAAGGATTTGACTAAAAATACAGACCTTACGTTATAGACTCAGATTTTCTGTCTAGACATCCAACTCCTGAAAGTCTGGTTGTTCAGGCAGCCACGTCAACATGAAAGGCGGCTGCCTGTCCCAAAATCCCTCCAGATAGGGATGACAAGAGATTTGACGCCCTGGGAAAAGGTGTTTTCGCCAAGTAGCATGGCACTTAAGGCCATTAATACTTCATGTGCCCTAGCCAAGTATTCGTGTACACTATGGGAGGTTGTGGCAATGGCTGCGGAGCACACATTCCTGAGGGAGAAGAAAGGGAAGGCTTTCTCAATATTGTGCAGGATGACGAGGATGCTATGTGCCAGTCTCTGCAATGAAACAGAGCTCACAAGTCATGTTGTGTAAGGCCTGGCATTGTTAATACATGCCCGTTTGCATTTGTGTATAGTTTATAAATAAATGACTAAAATTACCAAGGTGATGTGAGCTTAAAAGCCTACACTGAATAATTATTTTATATCTGAGATTGGACAACTTCACATCCTGACAAATGAGTTGTACTACTTTCAAGATTCAGACACACCACTGAAAAACATGTTAGATAGTTAGGTGTTTGCAGTTGTGTTTTGCACAGCATGCATCTTGTTGCTAAGCATTGCTAGAATAAAATTTGAAATTCCACAAATATTACCCTTTTATTTTTATGCAAGCAAGAACATATGCACCCGTATTAGCTGTTCAGCTCTGAACTCGTCTGAGGTGTGGCCAGAATAGGCGGTGGGTGCTGGGCCAAAGAGGCTAGACCATGCAATACCTAGTCTATGCCACTGACACTCTCACCTACAGCTAGGCTTCACGGCTTCCTGTAAGCTTTCAATTGTCCGACCTAGTGGAAGTGATCACTGAGGAGTCGCAGACAACTCTTAGAGGGGGCGAGCATTTGATTTTTAAGATGCAGTTATGCACTTCTAACATAAGATAAGAGAAAGTCCACGCATGGATGGTACATAAAATGATGCGTTGTATGTAGGTTACAAGTAAGTAGACTTTGTTTCGAAGTTGTGAGTTACCCTAATGGGTCCAAAATCAAATGCATTCTTTGGATATCAAATCTAGACATCAGTGCAGAAAGGTACCTTGGAACCTGTATCCGCTCAATGATGACTTAGGCCCTCGTTACAAGTTTGGCTGTAGTTTTGCAGAGTTACTGCCAAACGGAAATACTGTTATTGCCACTTGGTCCTATGGGTTTACCACAGGATTACAAGTGGTGGTAGGCAGTGTAAATCCCAATTTCTGAGCCCCTAAGACTCTATAGGGTTTAGAGCGCAACTACTGCAAATGTTAGTTCTGCCGATTTTGCTGATTTTTCAGCGTTCAGGTTTATGATTTACCTCCAGCGTTTGTATGGAGATAAATATTCCACTTCAAGCCCAAACTCAGGATTTGGCAGAGGGGAAAAGTGACTAATTCATTGACCACCACTTTTTTCCATATTTGGAATTAGGCCTTTAGACTCTTCCACAAATCAATGGTTGGGGTGTGCAATCTTCAGACTGACAGTGCAAGATGCTTTAACTGATATTGTGGAACCCATAATAAGTATGGGCCTAATTTTAAATATTGGACCGCGGTTATGTGATGCCCTGATACCTCACCAAGGCAGTTCAAATGCAGTTAAACCTTGATGTTGGAAATGTTCAGATATTTCTGCCCTCTCTCTGTCAATGCTAGTGATTCCGGTTCACTGGTGGTGCAGTGATGGTTCCACTGGCATTGAATATATTTAGCCAGTCTAGCCCTATGGCAGAGCCACTGGAGAATGTGCCGGTTCGCAGCAAAAATGTCCTTCTGATGCTGGGGAGCTGTGCAGCTTGTCTGGGGGCCGTAAAGTGCAGTCAGAGTCTAGTTCAGGCAAAGTCGAGGCTTTCAGAGCCCCAGAAATAATTTCTTATTACCTGTTGCTCTTTGTGCTGCGATAGCCTCAGCCTATTCTTGATACTGATGTTCTGGTTTTATGGTGCTCTCGCCTGCTGTATTGGATCCGAGAAGCTGAAAGATTTGGTGTCGAGCAGAATGTCTTTGTGGCTTGCAACCTGATTTTGCCTGCAGTGTCAAATAAGGGAACGTTTTTATTTTTTGGTTCCTTGGAACCATCTGAGAAGTCTGGTGTTCAGAGGCACTGGCAGAGCTGCCTTGTCTCATCAGGCAAGCTGCAATCAAGCAGAGCAGCCACATGGCTTCAACTTATCTTGGATTTGCTTAAAGCGCAACTTCGATTTTTCGGCAATGTACACATGCAGACACTTGGCGCTTAGTATGGCATTTGGAAGCAGTGAACAGTCGGCTCTCAAACAGGAGGGTGCTGCGAGGAGTCCGAAATGAGAGGCGGACACAAAGTTGCAATGTTCTCAAGATCAAGTGATTTTTATTAACAGAAATGGGTGTGGATAAAGGACTATCTTTCCCTATCCTAAAGAGAATGTCCCTTCCTATGAAACTAAAGCAGGCTGGCCTTGTTTCCAAACTATCTCTGACCCTCACACTAACATACACAATCAAAAGGAGCAAGGTATATAGGTTTATAATTTCAATTCAACAAAAATGTGCAAAAACATCTAACTTCAACAAAACAATGTGTCCACGGGTTAGCTCCCTTCACCTGAATTGTTTCCGAAAAATTGTTCAAAATGTTCAGTTTCAACAATAGTCTTAAAGGCAATGAACATTTCTCTTTCACCTAATACTTTCCTCAGGATGGCAAAACAAACGTCTCTTCACTCTTGATATCCTGGTTTGTACCCCTGCCAGGAATATTTCCCTTTTCGCTCGTGCAGATCCCCTGGTGTACTCTCCTGCCAGGTATCACATCCCAGAAAGGTTCACTAATTGATGCTCTTATCAGGTCTCTCTGTAACATTCACGTTCCTCTTAGACACAGCACAATTGCACTTCTGCAATAATACAACTTTGTTGACTTCAGTTATTACTTGTTCCAACTTCCCGCATACTGGCATCCCGTTTATGAGGGTTGGTTCAAGCTCTATCTGTCAACCTTCAATATCTCTTGGCAATGCTGGTTCCAGGCCCCCCACACCCTAACTGACATCGCATATCAGAGGAATTGTACCACTTTTGCCTTTGCTTTTCAATTATATTTGGTCAGTATGCAAAAATGCTTCCCAAAGTTCATTGACGTATTGGCACGCCCTGCGGCCCCCTACTCTTTTAGGTTGGCGTTTTCATTGGGTAAGCTTCCCCTTCTTGGCAGAGTGTCTTTTGGTTCCCGCCTCAGTTTTTTAATCCTTCGCCCATGGAACCGTTGCCACTTTACAGAACCGGGTCTCCGCTGGTCCTGCTGCACATAGTTCACCTTCAGCGGTCCATCCAGGGCTCTGCTGCGACTTCACCAGTGTTTCTCTTCTCCGGTCCTGAACACCCCCAGTCTGTGGCCAGCAAACATGCCCTGCTCTCCCTACAGCTCTTCTCTGTGGGTCTGCCTCTGGGCTCGCTTCCCACTCTGCGCACTCTGCAGCTTCCCTCCTCTCTCCTTTAGGTCTGATGCCTGCAGATGATTTCCAAGTTTACATTTCTCGCACAACTGACCTGGATCTTGACAACTAGACTGCATGTTGTACTTGGTGCCTCATTCCCTCCACATTGACTCCTTGCTCCTCCTGCCTCATCTCAGTACTTGAAGCTTTCTGGGACTTGCAATCCAAGGAAGTTTCAAATGATTTTAAGCTACATTGTGGGACAGTTTTATTTAAATAACTGTCGGGGGGAAATTCTGCCGGGGTCGGCCGGGCCGTCCGCAGACCTCCAGGCAGGGAGGCCCCAACTCCTCCCGTGTATATCCCAGATGAGATAGAGTATGAGACACACACAAGGAGCAAGGTGACTCTGCTGTTTATTAGACAAAACGGCAGGGATGGGTCAAGGAGCGTACGCGTCCGTCCTGACACACACACAATCGTGGGGCTCGCAGGCCCTTTTTACTGTATTATGACGCGCTACTTGCGTCACCTCAGAAAGTTAACAAAAAACCTATCGCCACTCTTAATTGGTTGCTCGAGTGGTAGGGTTAGTATAGCACACATATAGAGAACAATGTTAGTGGACAAAGGGTAGTCAGGTGATATATCTGGGTTGTCCCTACAATTAGATACATGAGAATTGTTACATGAAGACTCCTGAGGATTGGTTAATATTACTGGCGTCAGTGATAAGAGCCCCATGTTCTGATTGGTGCGCCCGTGAGCTTCCCAGCCTGGGACCACCGCTGTTCCCAGCTCTCGGTGTACCTGCAATTTGCAACAATGTTTCACTATGGGTACGTGCAGACAATGTGAGGATTTATTCATAGCTGGAAGGCTGACCGCTCCCACTGTCGCAGATGTCCATTGAGCCTTTCAAGTGTATCTGCCTGTGTCTCGTAGCGAGGGATCCAGACGCCTCTTCTCTCCTGGGTTTGGCATCTCGTCAGGTTCGGCTTGGTCACGTGGGGAGGGACCGTGTTTGAGGCAGAATTCTGCACAATTAATATTGCTTTTCCACTGTGTGTCTGGTTTAATTTGCAGGTGTGACCTTAACGTTGGTGCGCGGAGTGCGAGGTTGCAACATCGTGCCTTTGATGATTTGTTCTTGGAATGTGGGTTTGCAACATTGCGACCTTGGCTGGTTGCTTCACCGGGCTCATTCTGCAGGATCAGCAACCTGACTCTTGCTTTGTTAATGTCCACGGGAGCTCTTGTTTGAGGCCTACTTGGGCCTGGTGCATAAGTGGTCCGTTTGGTGCATAGGTGCTTTAGGTTATAGTAGCATATAGTTCCATGACCAGTATCGTGTCTTCATTATACCTCTCATGGTAGTAACTGGTTTCAAGAGAAGCGCGAGCAAGCTTTGTAGATGAGTTCATGACGCGTCTTGCGTTTCTGCATTCTGAAAGCCTATGTAAAAATAATAAAGATGCACGTCCGTGAATATGCCTGTCGCCTACGTCATAGCACTGAGTATATTCTTCGTGTAGATCGGTGTGGGAATGTCCAGTGTGTATATTTGTACCGATGTGCTTCCCGTTGTCTAGGCCGTCATGGCATCTCTAACGACGTGTAGATTTTAGTCTAGTTGGTCCGTGCCGCAGGTGTCGGCATGGCCAGTGCGGGCTGCTGGGCAGGCAGATGGACACATCCGTATGTTCCTGTACCAGGGTATCTGGTCGTCTGGTAAATGGACAAACTCTTCTCGTGGCGGGTGTCTGGGTCGTGACCCTCTAGGCCAAGCGCGAGAGGTGAAGGACGGGAGCCTGGTCTTCCATTCTCCCACTTCAGTCCCCCCTCTGGTCGACTTGTCGACCACAAACATATCCTTCTCGTTATCTCCTCTTACTCGCCATATCTTAGTTATTCCTCCTAGATGTCCATAATGGTTTACATGATCTTCAAATGACCAATACATATATTCACAGGTTCCTCCAGGAGTACAGTATACCCATTTTCCTATGTAGCTCCTGGGGTTTCTTGGGTTCTCGATCTTCACTGATGGTGGGTCTAGATGGTTGGTGATGATTTGGGTGCGCAACTTCTCCCTCTCCTGTATTATCACACCTGTATGTTGGCCGTCATCTGCTGGCATCAAGGGGTGCATTCCCACCATTTCGAGCAACTCGTCAGTGGTACGTGCCTTCCGGGCCTTCCAAAATCTAATTATGATCACCGTAGCTCCAGCCAAAATAGTACAACCCACTATTATTTTCAGTCCATCTGACAGCCAGGATGGCATCCATGACCATAATAGTGAAAACCAGCTCTTATCCTTGTTTACACCGTTACTTTCATCCATCATTTTGGAGTGCATCTGGGCCAATTGTGAAACTGCTTCTGTCAGTGTACCATTGTCAGCATCGTTGGCAGGTATGAACGTGCAGCATGATTGTCCTATCTTTGCACAAACTCCTCCTTCCATTGCTGTGAGAAGGTCCAATACATATCTGTTCTGCAGTGCTACCATCCTTATAGCTCGCAGCTCCTCTTTTATTGCGTTAAACCCATTTACTGTAGAATTGATGGTCATCATTAGTTCCCATCTAGTTATTTGGAGCCATTTTGCGTTTGCGTAAGCCTGCAGTCCCGGGTGTATTATTGAGGAGAAGAACATTGCTGCTCTGCTGAATAATCTGTGTTCTGGCGGTATTGAGGTTAGTGCCGTTTCCGACCTTCCCCACAGGTAGTTTCCTGTCAGTGGCTCTCCTTGTCTTTTTCTTCTATTTAGGACAGTATCATTGCTGTTGGTCCTGTTCCCTTGCTCCTCCTGAAGTGGTGCAGATCTCTTTTTTCTCTTGTCCCCTTCATCCATTTTGGGAAAGTTCGCCACATTGACATGCTTCTTAGGTACCACTAGTGATGGTACATTGACGTGCACCATTGTGCACACACCATTCCACAGGGGAGGCATTGTATGGTATGCCTTTTCTCCACAGGCCCAATAATGGTCCATTATTACTGCTGTTCCTGCTCCCCCCTCAGGTAACTCCATCACACTTGCACAATTGGTGTTATATCCTACGTCCACCTCTCCTTTATGCTGGTAGCATACCTTGGGCGCAGTCAGCGGTAGTATTGTTATTGGGTCTTCATCTGTTTCTACCCACGTGAGCATTGGTACATACTTGATCCACGTCGTCCAACATCGGTGATTGTGTGCCTCGATAGTTGAGATAGTTTCTTTTGTTACCATGTTGCTGCCAATCACTCATATCTCCCAGCTGTTGTCCAGATACACCTTTCCTGTCATCGTCACCAGCGGCCTCTCCCAACATCCTTGTTTACCCGGAACTTCAGTGGCGTACCAATCACATGGTAGATACTGCAGTGTTACTTTCTTTGTTTCTCCTTTTGCAGGGCCACTTGTTATGTATCTGAATGCTTCAGCATGTAAACTGCTCTTGTGGTAACTCAAATAGGTCTTGAGGAAGTTGTTTTCATATGGGTATGAGTCTCGTGTTTTCCATGTCATGTGCACTACTGTCCCTTGAAATCTTCCTTTCGTTTGGAACAGTGCCAAGTATATTATGCACTGTGCTGTCTTTTCATCTATTTCTGTGGCAACAAATGTTCGTGAAGCACTCATGGCGTATGGTATTAATGAGCAAACGTAGCAGCTGTCCTCAGTTGTCTGCTTACCAATGCGGGTCATGTGTTGGTACCATATGTTGTTTGTGACGTGTGCTGAATCTTGTATATAATTATCAATACCTTTATTGTCTGAGTATGTGCTGCGTTTAACTCTATTTTGCTTGGGTGCAATGTTACTATTATCACCTGACGTAACACCTGTTGCAGCAGGGGACGGGGGTATATTAGGTTTGGGTGCAGCAATAAAATTAATAGCATAGCTGTACTGCCATACAGAGGCAGCCAAGAACCCAGTGATCATAAAAATCCCTATTACTTTTATTACATATGCTAATCTCACCGGCATTTTGCTCTTACCTTGCTGCAGTCCTGGCAGCGTATTCTTGCAACGTTAAAGTTGCCCGCCTAAAAATTCTCAAAATGCTTGTTATTAAATGTTAGTTGTTTGTTTCCTTTAAGCTCTCCCTATCAAATAGTCATTCAGTGCCCAGGCGAAGAGCTGTTCCCACGCTACTCTAAGTGATCTGTCTCTTAGGACCGGCAAGTATGGGCAGAGGTGGGGCATGGAATATTCTATGGCCAAGAGGAATGCTGTGTAGTAGACACGTACCCTTCTCCTTTTTAGGTACGTTGGCCTTTTTATTTCGTATACAAATTGGTGTGACAATTCTTCTGGGTAGTTATCGTCTGGGAGTACCATCTACGCCTGGGCAGTGAACTTGTTAGTGAGCTATTTTCTTAACAATACAATAATACGCAGTTCCTGTATGTGCGAGAGAAAAAAGAGAACATTCACGTGTTTACATGTGTATTTGTGCAGGCAATGTCCTTCAGTTCAGTTATAACTATACTTGGGGGTCAATGGGCGGGGGGTTTGGGCTCAGATGGCGGAAGTATTTTTACTCTTTGAGCGCGTGACCATGGGGTGGGCAGTATGGCGATCACCCCTTTCTTCGTCAGTTATTGTCTCCGGGGAAGCTGAGTAGTGACACGGTAAGGGAACAATTGGGTCGTTGTCTGTGGTAGAACTTCCTTCCGCTGTCGGGGATGTTGTTGCTGTTCTTCCAATGGACCTGTCGTTGGCGCTGGGGCGGGTCTGCAGTTTGTAGATCTTTACATCATGTAGGTGGTTCCAGGCACGCTTGTCCTTTAGTTTTACTGCTCTTGTTGATACGTCCTCTACCAGATGGGGGCCAGTGAACCGCTTATCGTTCCACTTCCTATTGAAATTGCGAAGTAGCACGTGGTCACCTTTGGCAAGTTTGCACAAGTTCTCCTTTTCCAATTCTGTACTGGCGCCTTCTTCTTGATTGCTGGTAGACCCGCCCCGTGTGCGCTCGAGCTGTTGAGACACAAACACAACACTAGTAATCAAAGAAGACACATATTGATACATTTCATCACCTAACACACTCGCTGAACTTTCGTGGTCAGTGAATGCCCTTGACGTTGGCGTTAGGGGAAGGCGCATTTGACGTCCAGTAACCACCTCGTGAGGGGTGAGGTGGTGGTCGGACCCTGGCCTATTCCTTAATTCAAATAGGGCTAATGGAAGGCAATACAACCAGCTTTTCTTTGTTGTTTGTTGCATTTTTGCAATTGCCTCCTTCAATAGGCCATTCAGGCGTTCACATACACCGTTAGCCTGTGGGTGGTATGCACATGCAAATTTGTGTTTTATGCTCAGCAAGGATGTGATATGCTGGAACATTTCGTTTGCGAAATGCGGGCCATTGTCTGACCTTAACACCTCGCACACTCCCCACCTGGGGAAGACCTCCCTTACTAGGAATTTGGCTGCTCTAAATGCATCTGGGTGTGAACAGGGCCCTGCTTCAATCCACCTAGAGAATGGACATACTACTACAATCATATACCTATTACCTTGACATATGTTGATCATATCAACATAGTCAATGTGAAGGTGCCGAAAAGGTCCCTCTGGCCGGGGTATGGTACCTCTTATCACTTTTAGGGTATGACCGGCCGTAAACTGTTGACATGTGAGACAATTGCTGATAAAATTCGACACATGAGAATTTAACTCGGGACAGAACCAATCTTCTCTAATTCGTGCTGCAATTATTTCCTTGCCTGTATGGGCTGGGTGATGTAATTGGCTCAGGGCGGTGTTTAAAAGTGCCAACGGTATTACAACTTTTCCAGTGCCACCCTGGCGCCATAGTGCGTCGGTTGGTGACATTGTACATCCTCTTTTTACCCATATTTCTTTTTCGGCCATTGGTGCAGCCGCTTGTAGCTCCATAATCTGTGTGGCTGGGAGATGGGTGTACCGTTCTCTTATCAACATCTCCCTAGCCATTCCCCTCCCTCTCCCTCTCTGTGAGTCTGTGGGGTTCCATATCTCACCAAAGTATGCAGCATATTTCGCATGTGCGTCTGCTGCTGCATTCCCTTTTGAGACGTGGTCTTCACCATTGGTGTGTGCAGTGCATTTTACTAGGGCTAGTTCTTGGGGGTCGTTTATTACTTCAATTAGTTCAGCCAATAAGAGGGCATGTTGCACTGGAGTGCCATCAGCTCTCCTAAACCCTCTTCTTCTCCATTTTGATAGCCCTGAGTGGACAGTGGATGTAACATATGCACTGTCGGAATATATGGTTACTCGTTTGTCAAAACTTTCCTTTAATGCCAATATTAGTGCAACCAGTTCCGCGGCTTGAGCAGAGTAATGCTGTGGTAATTGTACACATTTCATAGCCACACACACCGGCGCCTCCATCATTTTTACCACTGCTGCCCCAGTCCTCCGTATCCCATCTCCTTGATCAATAGTTGATGACCCATTAATAAACAAAAGCTCACCTCCCTCGAGTGCGTTTTCTTCAACTTTTCTAGTACATGAGTACATTTCAGTTATTTGGGTGCAGTCATGGGCGTAATCTCCCTCCTCAATTACTTCTGCTAGGAACCTTGCAGGGTTAACCGTGCTACATCTAACAATTGCTAGTTCAGCTCTAGACAAAATGATCTCATAACCTGATGCCCTCTGCGTTGTTAGTGTGGACTTAGGTTTATTCAATATTGCAAATAGTGCATGTTCCACAAACAGTGTAGTTGGACACCCCATGGTTATTGCTGTTGCTTTTTCCACTGCAAAAGCAGCTGCAGCGAGACCTTGTTCGCAAGGGAAGTGACCTAACATCACAGGGTCCAAATGACCGCTGTAAAATGCTACTGGTTTATAGCCCATGCTCGTTTTTTGGGCCAATACTGCTTTCATCACTGCTGAGTCGCAATGTGAAAATATAAAAAATCGTCGCTCATAGTCTGGAGATGCCAGTACTGGAGCAGTTGATATCGCGTCTTTCAATTCATCAAAGGCCTCCCTCATTTCCATAGTCCACCCCAACTTTTTCTCCCCTTTATTGGCTTCCCTCAAACCCTCAAGCAGGGGTCCTATGTATGAACTGTAATCAAATACCCACGCTCTACAGTAGTTGCACAGCCCCAGAAATTGCTGCAGTTCTCTCAGTCTGTGGCATTGGAGTGCCTGAAATGGCCTGTGCTCTTTGTGGTGCAATCTTTCTTCCATGTTGGGATATCAGTTGGCCAATGTAAAGTACCTGTTCCTGACAGTATTGTATCTTTTCCATGTCTACCTTATATCCTTTTTCAGCCAATATCGTCAACATTTTTAAGGAGTCCTCTCTGCATTTACTTTCGTTTGTACTACAAATTATTATGTCATCCACATACTGTAACACTGTGCTTTCCACTTCAACGTTACCCAAATCCATCTGTATTACTCTATTGAAAATTGAGGGTGATTCACAATACCCCTGTGGCAATCTGGTATGTTTCCACTTTGTATTTCGGTAAGTGAAGCTTGTCAAATCTTGTGAGTCTGGGTGTAATGGTATTGAGAAAAAAGCATTTTTAAGGTCAATCACTGTAAATCGTGATGCTTCTGCTGGAATGCCACACAATATTGTGGCCGGGTTTGCTGTTACTGGATACTCTGCTTCTACTATGTTGTTCAAGGGCCTGAGGTCCTGTATGAAGCGCCAAGACCCCCCTTTAGCCTTGCGCACTGGGTACACAGCCGTGTTACATGGTGACTCTGAGGGGACCAATATGCCATTGTTTATAAGGGCCGTTATGGTTTCATATATGCCCTCATCTGCCTCTTTTGACAGTGGGTACTGTTTCACTCTTGGTAGTATGGCACCTTTTTTCAATTTTATCCTTACACCCCCTATGCTTTTTATGCATCCCACGTCATAAGGGCTAATAGTCCATAATGATTTGGGCACCCTTGACATATCCTCCTTAAAGAAGGGGACTGGGGTGCATGCGGGTGCCTCAAGTGCCATTGCAATTTTCTGTGCTACTTGTTTGTGAGCCACTCTTAGCCATATTTCTACACTCATCATGAACACCATTTCACCTTCCTCCTTTTCTTCTGAGAACAGATCCTCATCTGACACCTGGGTCAGCCTACATCCTTCTGCTAGTGCTATCACTGCCCTCCATGCTCTCCCTTCTTTATCTTGGGCGTGCACAGCAATATAATCAGCTGTTGCAATAATGCTCTCAATGTCCATTACAAACACCTTTCCTTCTGGTTCATTAACAGGTGTTTCTGGTCGGAACAGATAGGCTGCTGGCCTCCTCCATATTTTCCCTTCTATCCCTGGCATCCATGCAAATGCCATGTCTGTTCCATACTGGAAGAGCTCGCCATCTACTGGTTCCGCCCTAATCGCTGTCTGTCCACAGTATGCTTGCATAATCTGTCGTGCTGCAAGCATGTTAATCCCTGGAGTAGAGCAAATTATGCCATCCTCTGTAAAGGAGATTGTCATATTCAACCTGTTCATTATGTCCCTCCCCAGTATATTTACTGGTGAGGCACTATAATATAAAAGTGGAACCGACAGATCATAATCTCCAATAGATAAGGGAACGTTATCAGTAAAGGGAACCAACCCTTTAGCCCCAGAAAATCCTTGGGTGTTCATGGCTTCGCCTGACATCTTAAATTTACCTTCCCTTATGCAAGACCGGGTTGCCCCGGTGTCAACAAGGAATGATCATTTTTTGTCACCTATCGTTACCTCTATGCGTGGCTCCTCCGCACTATTAGGTGTTACTGACAGGATGGGACACACCAAGGCCGTCTGTGGGCTGTCCTATTGGGGGTACAATGATTGGCCATTCCCTGTGTAAGGGTTGTGTCCCAAGACCGTCACCCTACCCAATTGCGTTTGTTGAGTTTGGGGTTGTTGTGTTAGCGCTACTTGTTGTTGTGGCAGTGGCTGTTGTTGTGTTATTTGTTGTTGTGGCAGTGAATATGTTTGTGGCTGTTGTTGTGTTATTTGTTGTTGTGGGTCACTTCCTTGTTGTAACGTCTGCTGTTGTTGTATGCTTTGCTGTTCTTGTGAGGTCCTGGGTTGTGCCTGTTCATTCCATGCTGGTGTTCCTGGCCTGACCCTACACGTACGTGACATGTGTCCTAATAATCCACAACTCCAACACACGGGTGGTTCCCTGCTTTGCCATGGGAAGCTCCCTGTGTTGTCCTGGTATACTGGTTGCCCTGTGGGGTAGGAATTTCTAAGTCCTCCCACCTGCTGTTGGGTATTATATCCGTATCCTCTCCCTCTCATAAATCCTCCTCTCCCCCTGTTATAACTATAATACCCAGCTCCTTGCATTGGGTACCCTCCTCCCATGTTTGGTGCGTGTAATTGCAGTGGTGGCACTTGTTGTGTTATAGTCTGTGGAGGTGCTATTTGAGCGTGATCTTGTGCAGCCACTACTTGTGTGGGGCTTTGGGCCATTGGTGTGGGCGTAGTTATTAGTGCCCCTTCCATTGTGTATTTAGTAAGTTTTTTCTGTACTAGTTTAGCCTCTTCTGTTTTCCTGTCCTCTTCCTTTTGTTTCATTTTCCCTTGCCATGTCCTGCAGTGATGTACTATAGTCAGTTGTATTTCTGGCCATGGTTTTGCTTCCATTCCCACTACTTTCTTTAGTTGTTTCTGAACTCCTTCTGGGAGCCCTTGTACTAATATATGATAAAATATGGCCGGTGTTTTGTCCCATTGTTCTCTAGTTTCCATGCGCCACTTCTCTTGGATATCCTGGATATAATCAACAGGATCCTCATTCTCACGCATCTTACGGGAAGTAATTGCTCCTATGTCTAATGTGTCTGGGTACTGTACTCTCAGTGCCTGCCATAGCGCATGTCTGCAGTTTGCAAATGGTGCCCCATCATGCGATGTGTTTGTTATTGTTACCCCATGGAATCCCGCTCTCTTCCAAATGTCATCTGCTCTATCCCCTAATATTGATATTAACAGGCCCTTCACATCTCCTACTGCTAGTTTCTGTCCTGCGGTGTGTTTTTCCATTTCATATATCCACTTACCCGCACCTCCACTTAGTGATGGGAGCCTACATTTTATATTTTCTTTATTCGTATGCTTCCAAGGGACGTACTGTGGTCTAACCCCTCCTCTCTCCAACAGTGGCATTAAGTTGTGTCTTGTGTCCCATAATATCGAGTCCTCACACCCCTCCTCTTCTTCCGTTTCCTTTACCTCTTCAATTTCGTCCTTATTACCCCTGCTCCTAACTCCTTCTCCATCCTTTCCCCTCCTTTCGTCATTTCCTGTATTTAATGTGGGCGTGTTTATTTGTCTGTCTTACCTGCGACTAGGGAGGTCTCTAAGCCGACATGCATAGGGTGTCAGTTCGTCCATGAAGGGCGCGAGCTTTATTCTGCGCAGCGAGCGTGCAGTGGTTGAGCATGTAGGGTGCGATGGGGGAGGGCGTGATGGAGATGGGGGTGGTGTGGTTTCATGGGTTTGTCTTTCCACTAGTCCTTGCACTCCCTCCTTACTTCTCTCCAGCTCCTCCCTTCTCCTACTGATCCATGGCGAGTCTGTTTGTTCGAGTGAGGTATAGCTTATCTAAGCTTTCCCTTTCACTCTTTCTTCCTTCCCTCTCCACTCCTTCTTCCTCCTCACTGCAAAAATCATTCATAAATGGCACCCCCCACTCTGCCTTTTTCCCTTTTATTGTTACTGTTTCTAAGTCTATTAGGTCTATTTCTCCTTTTCCTTTGTTACCAACTGCTCCCCCTAGTGCTGATGATGTTGCTACTTCTCTACTTCTATATACATCCCCCCATTTTTCACTCTCCCTACTCCTCCCTTCTCTTTCCCCTTCACTTCTCTCCTCCATCTCCCTACTATTTTCCTCCCTTTTCCTTTTCAATTCCTCCATCACTTCGTTGCTCATCTGTTCCAATATTCTTTCATCCTCTTTCTTCCTTTCCCATTTCACCCTTTCTCTTTCTACTATACTTTCTATTACTTTCCCCTCTTCATATTTCTTAGCTGTCTCTGATAGTACCCTCCTCTTCCATATTGCCATTTCCTTTTCCTTTTCTTCTTCTTCTTCCTTCTTCTTCTCTCTCAGCACTACTCTTGATACCCTGTCTGCTGCTGCTTTTACCCTTTCAGCTTCTTTCCTTTGCTCCTCATTTCGTTCCCTTAATTTTTCCAATTCGTTCTTACCTTCTTTCCTTTTCCTCACTCTCTCTCTTTCCTCCCTCTCAAGCTGTTTGATCAATTCATTCTGCTCATCCCTTAGCTTTGCTAATCTTTCCTCCAAAATCTCTTCCTTTTGCGGTAATAGCTCCTCCCCCCTCATTTCACTCTCTCTTGCACTATCCTCGTCTGTTCTCTTTACTACCTCCCTCTCTTCTCCAGTTAGTGAACCTCGTAATTTTAATAATATCTGTGCAGCTACCCACTCATCATTTCCTATCTCTACAGTCTGCTCTTCTCCAATCCTCCCCTCCCCCACTGGCATCTTCCTATGAGCTACATATGGTGGAGGGCTGTATGCCGGGTTCGAGTATCCTTCAGCCGCCCTTAACTGTCCTTCTATTTCTCCTAATTCTCTTAAAGGGTACAACCCTCCTCCCTCTGTTTTCACTCCCGGTGTTATGGGTATCTCGTTGCTGGGTTCCCTTTTTATGTCGTCTGATTTATCAATCTTTTCTCCTCCCTCTCCTCCGTTCCCTGTATTCTTTGTGCTTTCACGCCCCTTTTTCCCATCCTCTCCTTCTTTCTTAATCTCCTTTTCTTCCGGTGTTTCCCCCATAGTGAAGATTCCATTTGGTCCTGGTCGGGACCCCTGGAACATCCTCCATAAGTTAAACACCTCCACATGGTTTGCCAACTTCTTCCCCTTGTATGTATTGTGCAGATGGTTTAGCAGTGAGTGTTGGGCATATGGATCGAAACTACCATTAGGCGGCCATGGTGTTAACATTTTGTTATCCGTCCCCTGGGTCCACTCTATGCTGTACTTAATTAATTTCTCCCTATGGTGTGGCAGTGTGGTGCATATGTGTTGTAGTGGGGTAGTGAGGGTGTTCCCCCACCCTCCCGACCCTGTCCCGTATGACATAGTGGCGCTCCACTTGTTACACTTCCCTTCACTAGCAGTTTACAATATACAACCTTATATTGTTTACCTGGCCCCGCAAGTGTGGGGACTTACGACAATCCTTTGACAAATTATGCAATAAAAAATTATTAAAAAATAATTAAAAAAAAATATATATATATATGTATGGTTTTACATTTGTATATTCCCTCCCTTACGGCCCCCTGCGGCCGAAGCGCACGCAGCCCCCTGCGGCTGCGTACCCTTTACGACGCTCTTATACAGTCGTCCTGTTTCCCCGTTCTCCTCCCCCTTCTACACTTGCCGTGGCCGGCGTTCTCCGTGCGCAGCCACGCCCCTCTCCCCTTCTCCTTTTCCCGATCCACTTGTTTATCGTTTATCTGCGTGTCCGCTCCCTTATCATATTTCTCTTCCCCACCACTCTCAAAACCAAAATTCCTTGTGCTCGCGATATCCTATTAAAGCCCTACTGGTGACGTCACCGATCTCTTCGAGCTACTGGTACATTCTTCATATGTTCTTTAAGTTCAAAATACACTTGCAATCTACCCCCGCTAACCCTACAGCTGTCTTCCTGTCACTCCTGGAACAAGGTAATCAAATCAATAATATAATCGGACTGCGCACGCTGCGTCGCCTCGCGTGTGATATGCCCCTCAACAGGAGGGCTTAACCAGCCAATTATCTTCCGTATTGGGCAACTAGGCAACTAGCTACCGCCTACAGGGAAACGTCATCTACCTATCGAGTTTCTTGCTCGAACAATAGGTATCCTCGTCTACTCATTGATCAATAAATGCCAAATCGTAGGAAACCACACACACCCACCCTTACACGTAGTCGCGACTTAGGCCAATCAGTGTCTTACGAGCGGCCGCACGTGATGTTTTCGTGCTCCGCCCCCCTCTTTCGCGTGACGTAGCCGACTGCTCTCGCACTCGTTTCGCTACCATTCATTCCATTGGCAACACTAAGTAGTTAGACCTTCGCCGTGCATCTGTACAACACCTCCCTCCTCCCTTATTTACTTCCTCCCTCCTCCCTCACAATTTCGCATTGCTTGTTGTGCGTGTCATGCTCACCAAGTTCTCTCGATGCAGGGCCGCTCGACTGCGTGCACCCCTCAGAGCGGCTCGCCACCTCCCCTCGTCTGGACCACGTCTGGACACTCGCCAACCGCGGGCGGGATACTTCTCAACCGGCTCCCGAGGGACAATATCCGGATTGCGCTGTCCGGTCTTCTCGCAGCTCCGCGATGGTCCTGTAGTCCTCAGAAGGGGGCAACGGCAGAGGGGGCCGCGCCGCCGGGCCTCCTCGCAACGGGAGTGCCTGGAAAAGGTAAAAAATAAAAAGTCGATCTTAAACAGATCTCAGCAGTGCCTCCAACTTGTCGGGGGGAAATTCTGCCGGGGTCGGCCGGGCCGTCCGCAGACCTCCAGGCAGGGAGGCCCCAACTCCTCCCGTGTATATCCCAGATGAGATAGAGTATGAGACACACACAAGGAGCAAGGTGACTCTGCTGTTTATTAGACAAAATGGCAGGGATGGGTCAAGGAGCATACGCGTCCGTCCTGACACACACACAATCGTGGGGCTCGCAGGCCCTTTTTACTGTATTATGACGCGCTACTTGCGTCACCTCAGAAAGTTAACAAAAAACCTATCGCCACTCTTAATTGGTTGCTCGAGTGGTAGGGTTAGTATAGCACACATATAGAGAACAATGTTAGTGGACAAAGGGTAGTCAGGTGATATATCTGGGTTGTCCCTACAATTAGATACATGAGAATTGTTACATGAAGACTCCTGAGGATTGGTTAATATTACTGGCGTCAGTGATAAGAGCCCCATGTTCTGATTGGTGCGCCCGTGAGCTTCCCAGCCTGGGACCACCGCTGTTCCCAGCTCTCGGTGTACCTGCAATTTGCAACAATGTTTCACTATGGGTACGTGCAGACAATGTGAGGATTTATTCATAGCTGGAAGGCTGACCGCTCCCACTGTCGCAGATGTCCATTGAGCCTTTCAAGTGTATCTCCCTGTGTCTCGTAGCGAGGGATCCAGATGCCTCTTCTCTCCTGGGTTTGGCATCTCGTCAGGTTCGGCTTGGTCACGTGGGGAGGGACCGTGTTTGAGGCAGAATTCTGCGCAATTAATATTGCTTTTCCACTGTGTGTCTGGTTTAATTTGCAGGTGTGACCTTAACGTTGGTGCGCGGAGTGCGAGGTTGCAACATCGTGCCTTTGATGATTTGTTCTTGGAATGTGGGTTTGCAACATTGCGACCTTGGCTGGTTGCTTCACCGGGCTCATTCTGCAGGATCAGCAACCTGACTCTTGCTTTGTTAATGTCCACGGGAGCTCTTGTTTGAGGCCTACTTGGGCCTGGTGCATAAGTGGTCCGTTTGGTGCATAGGTGCTTTAGGTTATAGTAGCATATAGTTCCATGACCAGTATCGTGTCTTCATTATACCTCTCATGGTAGTAACTGGTTTCAAGAGAAGCGCGAGCAAGCTTTGTAGATGAGTTCATGACGCGTCTTGCGTTTCTGCATTCTGAAAGCCTATGTAAAAATAATAAAGATGCACGTCCGTGAATATGCCTGTCGCCTACGTCATAGCACTGAGTATATTCTTCGTGTAGATCGGTGTGGGAATGTCCAGTGTGTATATTTGTACCGATGTGCTTCCCGTTGTCTAGGTCGTCATGGCATCTCTAACGACGTGTAGATTTTAGTCTAGTTGGTCCGTGCCGCAGGTGTCGGCATGGCCAGTGCGGGCTGCTGGGCAGGCAGATGGACACATCCGTATGTTCCTTTACCAGGGTATCTGGTCGTCTGGTAAATGGACAAACTCTTCTCGTGGCGGGTGTCTGGGTCGTGACCCTCTAGGCCAAGCGCGAGAGGTGAAGGACGGGAGCCTGGTCTTCCATTCTCCCACTTCATAACTATCACAGTACACATTAGATGTTGAATGTGTTCTAGACTTACCATGTAAACCTGATGAATGAATCAAATTTTGTTTGCCCAAGTAGTTTTAGACAGGCTGGGCCGTTAAGGGAATTGTGCCCCCCCCCCTCCCCTTAACATCCCCTAAGGAGAACAGAGAGCAGGAACTGGGAGGTGATAAACCACAGCACCCCCTGACGAAAGGTCGATGTCCGGGGACCCCCGCAAACCGGAGAACAGGACTTTGCCTGCCCCGTGTATTGGAGAGGGGGATCCCACGTGGAGATCCTGGTGCGGCAGACTCCAATCAAAAGCTAGGTGGCAGAGGACGCGGTGCAAAAAAACCACGGCAGACCATCTAGTAGGAGACAGTCCATTCGGGATCGGGCACCCCGGTGCCCCCATCACCCAATCGAAGACGCAGGGTGAGGAGGCAGCGTGGAGCCCGAGAAGCAGGGCTTGAGAGCAAGGTGGTACCCGACTGCACTGTGCGGGGCCCCCACCACAGTGGAGTAGAGCGGATCCCAGCCAGCAACGATTGAAGCGGGAGGACCACCGCGGGGCAGCGCAGAGGACCCAGTCAATTGCGTGAAGGGACCATAGAGGGGAGCCCCCGGAGGGGTGAAGGAGACAGAGAGCAGGCATTTATCTGCCTCAATACAGCGTTAGGAACAGCAAAGAGGTGAGGAGAGCCAGGGCTCCGTTGGACCCTCCCGGAGCGGTAAGCAGATAGTTGGGATCACTCCAGGAAAAACCTAACGGGAGGGGTCTGGGAGCGCCCACACAGACACGAGAAAAGCACAGAGGGAGGGGGCGCCGGTGAAGCGGCGTGCTACACCCCCCAGCCGGCACAGACAGAAATCCCCAGGCCTAGGGAAGGCTCCAAGCCAGGAAGAGAGCCCTTATTAATAAACGCCTACGGCAGTCGCTGGAACCAGTGAATGTTCCATCAACCACCCGCCCCCACACTGAGGCTCCCGTCCCCCGCAAATACCTTGCCCCCCCCCTACCCCTCCCCCCCCCCGCAGGCTCTCCTTATATAGGTGGCCTGGCCCTTCAGCACTCAGATGGTCCAAATGTCCTGGTGAGGGGGAACTCACCAATCCAGGGCAATCCACCGCATTGCAGACGGGAGTGACTCACACCACAGGGAACACCCACAGAGTGCTATGCTGGTGGAGGATAATCACAGTAGAGGCAGCAACTCAAGGTGATGGGTGAGCAAGGTTAGGAGGCGACACACCCCATAGAAAACCCCCCAAAGCAGAGGGCCTCACGGACCATTTGTGGGGGCAAGAAGATAACATTGGAATCAACCTTCTGGAGCGCGAACCAGGAACCCAACCAAATAGTGGAACCGGCTAAAGTGAGAGACCTCTGAGACCCGGACCCTCTTGGGTGGTGGTCTCCGGGGGGGGAGCTCCAACCGCACTGCCCCAACATCCGGGACAAATCCCATGTGCGTGGCAATCGGAAGGTGAGACGCCCTATTAGTGGGGAGGTGAAACCTCCCCCCACCACCACCCTACAAATACACGTCCGGGCCCTGAGGAGACCAAGAGGAACCACCTGAGTAGGGGAATCCCCAATCTCTCACGACCCCCTTAAAGCGTTAACAGGGGACGAAAAGGCAAAATAGTGTCCAGGGGATAGGGCCAAGCCTATGAAACGGAGAACCCCAACAGCTACGAGGGGATCAAGGAAAACATACCTGAAAATCCCCCGCACCACACACGTGTGCCTCAAGCAACGCCAAGCAACCCCAAACAAGGTGAGGGCTGCCAGGAGCCAACGCTGGGGCGTGTGCCTGCCTTGGGTGAAGCTATTACTCCACATATTCCTGCCTCAGGGGAAAAGACTAGAATAAGACGGAATGAGCCAAACCCGGGAGGGGCCACAAGAGTTCACCTTCCCCCGCCCAGCTGGCGGCCACTCACCTAATGCACCAATTGCGGGTACGACAGAGCTGCATGAGCTGGAAGAAAACCCTCAAGGAATTCCAATTCCAAGAGACGACTGGAGACCAAGGTAACCCGGACCCGGAAAACAGGATGGCCCGGGTCGAGGGTCTGGCAAAGGACGCCATGACCATGGAAAAGGGCTTTGCCACCATATTGCTAGAAATGAGGGACATGCGCTCGGACATAAGCCAAAGATTAGAGAACACGGACCAAAGAGTGGACAAAGTAGAAGATAGATCTTAATAGCTGGAGACCAATCAGTCGTCGACTGCTACCCTGGAAGCACAGATAGACACCAGACTCTCTGCCCTGGAAAAGAAAGTCTAGGAAAGAGCCCTGCAAATAGATGATTTCGAGAACAGGGAAAGGAGGAACAACCTCCAGTTCTTCGATGTCACTGAGGTAGACGGAGAGACAGAGAGGGACATTTGCTGAGTGATCAGAGATGTTATCCACCTCCTGTTTGGGAACAAAGCTTCCACGGAACCCACTATAGGGCACACAGAGCAGGGGGTAGAGCTGGAGGCCCCCGCTCCATCCATGTACGCTTCCACTACGATGTGGAAAAAACGAAAATTCTGGAAGAAGCCAGGAAAGACAATAGCATTACATACAACAGTGCAAGAATATCAATCTTTCAAGACCTGTCCGCTTTCACGTTTGTTAAATGGTGACTGTGCCATCCCCTGATTCAATGTTTACAGAAAAAAGGGGTCCGGTACTGGTGGGGCTACCCCTTTTCTCTTTCCTTCGAGTACATGGGCCAAAGATCACGCCTGGTCACTGAAGACGACATCAGAGGGGTGATCCAAGAGTATTTGGGCTCTGCCGATGACCAGAGACGTTCCACCGGGGAAGCAACGGGTGCAACAGGTGGGAAAGGAAACGTGAGAGGCAGAAGACAAATCCTGGGATCCAGAAAATGTTAGAAACTTAATTCTCCCTGACCATCCCACGATGATGGCCCGGGATATTTTAACGGTTGATAGAGGTCTCCGGCTGGGCCAAGAAAGCAGACCAGAGAGCAGAGACTTGAGCCAGGATATGGCTAGCACCCCCTGTGATTAGGAAGTATGGGAGAGCTTTCATAGGAGGGAAAAGTTGGAAAAAAAATGTCCATCTGGGTGGATGGGGGGGGGGAATGTGGGGACTCAATGCATAAAGTAAATCTAATGAGGGGCCCTGCAAAAGCAGGCACACTGGTGGCCCAGCCAAGCACCAGGAATGGTCGAACTCTTTGGCTGGGTGCTGGGAGAGGGGGGGTTACATGGGGAAGGCACAAAGGGTGTGGTGAGAGAGAAGGGGGGGCATTTGGGGGTCACTCTCCACCCAGGGGGTAGGAGGGTAATGAGGGGAGGGAGGGGGAAAAAAGAGTGCTGGCGGTTTCAAACACACAACAAGCCCATCTAACTGGGCTAAGGAAAGGGGAAATTGGTCAAGGAGATGACCCAGGGACACTTACCAGAAACAACCCTACATTCAGTAATGGCTGATCACCTACCTGTTCTGGAAATAGGCTCCCTGAACACAAGGGGAATGAACTCTCCCACTAAGAGATCCTTACTAGGCAGGGAATTCAGACGGGCCAAACTGGACCTGCTCTTCCTCCAAGAGACCCACTGGGCAAGGGGGAAAGAACCGGTCATCCGAGGTGGAGGGATAGGGGAGGTATTTCACGCCTCATACAAAACTAAAAAAAGGGGTGTGGCGATTATTATGGCCAATGACCTGGGCTTTAAAACAGAGGCTTTGATGAAAGACCCAGAGGGGCGTTACCTGTTTATTAAAGGAGGGCTACAGGGATCCCAGCTGACCCTGGCAGTGGTCTTTGGTCCGAACGAAGGTCAAGTGCCGTTTTGGGAGGAGGTAAGGGACAAATTAAGACTCTTTGTTGAGGGCACTCTAATAAATAGTAGGAGGGGACTTCAATATGTTAAACCCCTTGTGAGACAGGAAGAGAATGACTCCTCGCGCTCCACCAGTGGCGGATGACCCCACATCTGAGTTTTCGCAGCATCAACCGAGATTTGGGTCTGGAAGATACGCTTCTGAGCTCGGTCAAGGGTGCACCCCCCATACAAATACTACTCTAAAATTCACAAAACCTCAAGGATTGAGTACATCCTGGTAGATATTATCCTACTCGCCCATGCGCTGGACATTAGGGTAGACTCCGACCATGACCTGCTGAGAATTACCCTGATGGGAGGCTGAGGCCGACAGCGAAGGGGGAGGTGGAAATGCACCAATAACCTGCTGAAGGACACAGTATCCGCAAAAATGGTGCTAGTAAACCTAGTTGAATATTTTGACCTAAATGACAACGGGGGAAGTCAGCCCTCATATACTATGGGATGTGTTTAATGCTATTATAGGGGGGGTCCTGATAAAAGCAGTGGCGCACAAGAAAAGGGAGAGGGATAACCGGGAAAAAGCCCTCAGAGAAAAAATCCCAGAACTACAGCCGGGACAAGTACCAGGCTCGTCCGTTACGCTAGACCAAGTGGCGGCACTCGACCAGTATAAACCCAACTAAAGGATCTCTTGTTGAATAAGATGGAAAGGAGTCTCAAGTTCCTCAAACAAAAATATTATGAAAAGGGGAACGGGGCGGATAAAACTTTGGCGTGGAAACTGAGGGAAGCCCAGAAAAGTAAAATGGTTAAAGCCACGAAATCTGATGAGGGAACATTGTTATGACACCCTGAGTATTGGTGGGTCCTTTAAACAGTATTATGAAAGGCTATACAAATCTGATTTTTCCTAAAGAAAATACCTATACCGGCCCTAGCGAGAGATACTGCAGAAGACCTAGAGGCACCAATAACGGAAGAAGAAATTGTCAGAGTGATATAGGCAACGAAGGGGGGCATGACACCAGGGGAAGATGGGTTTTCTGTGAAATTCTACAAATTGTACTGCTCTACCCTCGTCCCACACCTAGCAAAAGTCTTGAATGCAGTCCTCAAGGGAGATATCCTGCCTGGGACAATGATGGGGGCTATTATAGTGGAGGGAAAGTACCCGACCGAGTGCTCCTTGTATCGTCCAATATCCTTAATTAACACAGACGTTAAGATCAATAAAAGAAGGGAGGGGATCATGCCATCCCTTGTCCACGGGGACCAGGTGGGCTTCATAGGGGGGACACCAGGGGTCGGACAACATCTGGAAGATCATAGACCATAGACCTGATCCACTATACACAGCAGTCAGACCTCCATGCCAATCTGCTTTCTCTCGACTCGGAGAAAGCCTTCGACAGAGTGGAATGGAGATGCATGACGCTCCTCGTGCAGATAATGGGATTTGGGGAACATATGAGGAAATGGGTAGGCGCCCTGTACAGGGCTCCCACAACGAAAGTACGAGTAAATGGGGAACTCGCAACCACTTTTAACCTTACCCGGGGAACGAGACAGGGGGGCGCATTGTCCCCCTTGATATACACCCTCATGATGGAACCCTTAGCTATAGCAGTGAGGACTCACCCAGAAATACAGGGGATTCAAAGGGGCCAGGTGGAATTTAAACTCTCCCTGTTCGCAGACGATATCTTGGGTTATTTAGTTGACACTCACTTGACGCTCCCGCCCCGCCTCTCCCTAATCAACACCTTTGGGGGCCTTTTCTGGGTTGGAAATGAACAAATCAAAATCCATTCTGTTACCTCTTCGAGCATATGATCCGACCTTAGATCCTCTAAACTCCTTCCTAGGTGTCGGGGTTGAAAAATGTGCATTTCATTACCTATGCGTGTGCCTTACCAGGAATCTGTTGGTGCCGGTGACAGCTAATTACGATCCAATATTGGCCAGCATCAAGACCAATCTAAAACGATGGGGCAACATGATTCTGTCATGGTACGGCCGTATAACGGCGGTTAAGATGAATATCTTGCTGAGACTATTAAACCTATTCACAGCCCTTCCCACGAAAGTACCTGAACACATCTTTAAAGAATTCCAGACAGCAGTACAAACATTCATTTGGCAAGGCAAGACCCAGAGGATCAAGAGATCCACTCTCACCCTCCCCAGGGAGGAGGGGGACTTCGGCCTACCCGACTTTCGTCATTACCACAGAGCAGCCCAACTCCGGGTCCTAGTGGAACACATGAAGGACAAAAAGAGTACATACTAGACCTACCTATAAGACATTGACACACATCCACTTAAAGTGAGGGACCTACTCTGGGCCCCTGGAAAGGTAATTCCGGGTAGAATACTTGACCATCCCACCCTAGGGGTATTGTGGCCCTTGTGGAGGGAGGGCGCACAAACAGAGCATTTATCAACATGGCCCTCCCCAATGATCTTGCTATGGGGTCCAGTACTCAGACTGGGAGACAGGGGATTCCGAAATGCGCAGAAATGGTCAGAGAAAGGCATGGAGAGGGTGGGACAATTATTCCAGGGGGGAGAATTCCTATCATACGAGGAAGTGGTTGAGGCCCTGGGACCTGGCATGATCACAGTATTTGAATACCTTTGGCTGAAGAGCCTCCCATGCAACCAGAATTGGGGAGAAAAACTCAAGAGACCATTAACCCCTTTTGAGAAAGTACTTGACTCAGCCAGCTCAAGGAAAGTGATGGTATCTAAATTGTACAAAGTCATAAACGCCAACAACCTAAAAGAGAGACAAGGGTTCCGACAGTACTGGAATGAACTGGCGGGGGATGAACTCACAGAGGTGGTATGGGGAAAAGTTTTTAGAATAGCTTTCCATGGGAATCTTTTTACAGCTGACATGGAACATAATTTTAGAGTACTCGAGGGACGGCATAGGGACCCACTCAGAATATCTAAAATGTTCTCTGGGGCCTCTCCACAGATACAAACATACTGGGAAAATCTGCAGGGGTGGATGACTGAGGTCACAGGAGAATTACTCCCACAGGACCCACTGATAATGTTACTAGGTCTGCCACCGAGAGACTCGAATACATATAGATACCACTGAATGTGGGAGACGATGCTGCGGGTGGGGACGTTAGCCCTGGCGCAGAACTGGAAAATCCCATTGATTCCAAACAAAAATGAATGGCTGACTAAAGTGAAAAACATGTTCCTAATGGATAAGCTGACGGCCCGCGTGAACAATGAATCTGGCACCTTCCGAGCAGCCTGGGACGGGGTAAGACACAAATGGGGATGGGAAGTGCACTAAGGGAGAGTGGCCTCGCTCATGTCATGTAAGGGGGTCGGCGGAGACACTATGGAAAGGGTTGAGGGGGAGAGGGGAGAGATCCCCCACGTGATAAGAGGGAGTGGGGAGGGGATGCGAGTGGGTAGGGAGCCCATAACAAGCTTTCCATAAAGAGACTTCAGGACACAGTAGGATGATTAACAATATTGGTATTCTAGTACCGGGATTAACGTCCTCTGAAGGAGACGTGGATTCATAGCAAACTTTTCACGAAGTCGGACCGATTTCCTTTGCACAAGTAACCGCTGTTGATGTTTGTTGGTTAAGGGGAGGGTTGGGAGAGGGGGAAGGGGAAATGTTATGTTCATAAGGACAGACAAGGTGTTGAAATTATTTGTACCAATGGTCCTTGTTATGTAAAAAGAAAAGAAAAAGTAGTTTTCAGATTTTTATATTTAAATGGTTCTGAATAATGTCAGCATCCTATCTAAAACTGTGGAATTGAGGGATCTTCCTTGCAAGAAAGAGAAAGATACCACTTCTCTCCTGCTGGAGTCACCACTCTTCCCCCAACAGCCATCACCTCCCATGTGATGCACTCTCAGAATACCAGCCCTAGGGCCAGGATCAGGTAGCGGCTGCCTTGCCACATGGGAGGAGACTTTAGGCTCGGGTTCAATGATGACTCTGCAGGATTCATCACAGTGCATACTTTAAAACCTTTGGCAGCAATCCTATTTGGACGTTTTTAGAGCCCCTACTAGTCTAGGGTTCTGCAAAGCCATCTTTAGTAGACCTGCTGAGGTGTAACACAAAAGTAATAACTCTATTTGTAATAGGGATTAACAATTAGGCCGAGTCTTAAAAGAGAGATCAGGGGCTTGTTGTAAAATATAATTGACAAACACAATTGCAACTTGATGAGCAATAGATTGGCCAGACAGAGAATTACAAAAATACGTATTTCAATGGATCGCCTTTCTCCCGCAGATTCCCCATCTGATAGATATCCTTATCCAGCTAAGCTGCTTGGAAAAACTTCAACAGGGGTGGCGTAGTGGCCTTTTGACTCGCCCGTCAATCCGTCTTGCTCGGTGCTTGACCATCAGCTCCGGGTGCGACGTTGCGCATCGTATATACTATGTCACTACGCCCGAAACCTCAGTTCCTTTTTTTCCACCTGCTCAACACGCTGCTTTAGGAACACAGTGAATCGAGTCTTTGACTTTTTATGACCGATTTTCTTCAGAATTGTATTTTTCGTTCGACAGAGAAATGTCCGCTGCCACGGGTTTCAGGTTTCATATGGTGTTCCGACTGCTACTCCAAAATTACTGACCTGCATGAGATATGCCTCTGGTACCATCGGCACGGATCACGAGATGGAGGGGTGCGCATTGTGCGCTAAAATGCACCTGAAATCGGTGCGCAAACAGACTGCTAAACTCGCATATGGCTGACCGCCTTCAAAATCTCTGGCACGGTCAACCATCCAGTCCTCTGTGGGAGGGACACGAAAAAGAAAAGGAGAAACATCAGCGGAAGACTAAGAAGAGGTCCCATTCTATGAGCCACTCTTCATCATCGTCGCACCAGAAAAAGAGGCACCACTGTCAGTCGAGATGATTCCGAATCTTTGACAGAAGAAGGTGAGGCGTCGGCTGGGCCGACCTCTCAGCAGGAGTGGGAAGATTTGAAGGTCCAAATGCTGGAAATGTTCCAGAAGCATGCCGCTGCAGGCAGGGGTGGCCCCCCCCCAAGCAGCAGGCCTGTAAGGCAGCAGCGGCGCTGGGTACACACAACCCTGCAAGCCCCTTTGCTGATACCATCGGCGACAGGGAAGCCTTCGGGCTCGAGGCTGAAGGAGGCACCAAAGCCTTCGATACCAGGGCCTTCCTGCGCACTCCAAGGTCTGAGCATTCTGAACGGCATTTTGGTGCCAGTGCCCCGATCAACGCCAACAGTCACCTTATCGGTGCTGAAGGACAAGCCTGAAGCTCATTGAAAACTCTTCCTCCCACCCACGCCCTGCGCTCTCCCGGACTGACTTCTTCGGCGCCGATGACTGGGCTGATATGGGAGTAGTCGATCCCGTGTACGGGGCAATGAGTATTTTGTCGACCAAGCTGACCTTTTGTATTTGGCACAAGGGCTTCACGATGCCAGCGTCCTGGACACATTCCTTTCTCTGGACACATTCCCTGATTTGGAACTTAGACAAAACTAACCCTACACCCATGCCAGATTTCAGCCACTGGTAGGTAGAGTGTTAGGCAGAAACCTGTGCAGTTCCCTTAGGGACCACTGCAAAAGATTTAAGACTACAGGTGTTAGCAGTAAACCCACTTGGTAGCAGTCTGTACCACCCAGATTTACCTGGTAGCTGTGGCTGAGCAGTCAGAGTTCCCTCAAGAAGAGTTAGGCAGTATGCAAAGTATACTCAATAGGCACTAAGATAGAATAATACAAGCAAACACTGACCAGAGCTTTGGTATCAAAGTATATAATTATTTATTTATAAACACACAGTTGAAACACTCCAGCACTCTTATTGTAAAATATTCTAAACACAGTTACTATTATGATATATACACCCCTTTTTCCCTTATTAGAAAATCACAGTAAGACACCACTTATTTTCATACAGAGGTGAGCGCTTAACTAGATTGCACTCTACTAAGGTTGTGAAAAAGGGAGGGAAAAAGACAGAATATGCAGGATTACACCACTCTACGATTCAGCAACACTATTAGCAAGGCAGAGAGCAAAAAGTCACTGGTGAGCCAAAGTCCAAAGGCTGGGCCCCCTTTTAGAGAGAGAAGAGCACAAATGCGCCCAAGATCACACAGTTACACTAGGCTTAGAAAGTCTTGCAGAGGGTTCAGAAAAGAGTTTAGAGAGGCTTAGAAAAGTTTAGCCAGGGTGTCCCAGGCTAACCCAGGTTCGAAAGCCGGGGGCTAAATCTACCCCGTACAGTCAGTTGCAAGGGAAGCCAGACGGTACACGGTACCTTAAGTGGGAAGGATCCTCCAGCGGTGGCAGTTGTTCCTGG
Source organism: Ambystoma mexicanum (assembly GCF_040938575.1). NCBI lineage: Eukaryota > Metazoa > Chordata > Amphibia > Caudata > Ambystomatidae > Ambystoma > Ambystoma mexicanum. The sequence continues at coordinate 302,889,707 of NC_090941.1, forward strand.
TAGTGGTTGCAAGTTGCGGCGTCGTCCAGGGGAAGAGAAGATCTCGACGTGGAGGAAAGATGCAGGTCGTTGCTGTTACGCTCACCTGACTCCCACGGAGGCGCTGGCCTGGTTCGCGCTGCTGTGACCTCTTCTAAGGTGATGCGCAGGGTTCGGAAGACGGACTGGACCGGGCCCCCAAATCTGGCTTGTCTGGCTCGCAGAAGTATCCTTCTGTAGGCGAAAATAGGGGATTAACTGTATGCAGGGTAATGCAATCGGCCTCCCATTTTCCCCTCTCACCCTCCTTGAAACCCTTCTGTGATTTCTCGTAGCGTCTCACCTTAGGGTCTGGAAGGACGAGCACTCCATCCTGCTTCTGATGCAGGGGTGCGTTGGTATCCAGTTACTTCACTGGATTTTCGGATTGGTGAGAACCAAACTTGCTTGGCTTCCAGGTAAGTTTTTTGATAAGAGGTTCCCTTTGTGTCCATGCATTAATGTACTAATGCTAGTGTCTTTTTCCCCATAGGGGCCGGGGTACGGAATGCCGGGGAACAGGCACCGACCCGAGATGAGAGGTGAAATCCTTGTAGAGATCAGGTAAGTCTTCAATGAGCGTTTTTTGGTAATGTCTTTTCATTCGCTCATTAACGCTGATGTCTCTTTTTCCCCTTAGGGGCCAGGGTCCGGAAATGCCAGGATGCGGCACGGACCCGAAATTAGGAGGGAATGAATCAACAGGTAAGTCTTAACATGGAGATGTAGCTTTCCTTATTCCCTTCTCTCTCTCACCTTTTGTTCTGGTCTTTTTCTCCCTAGGCGCTCGGGCGTGACTGCGAATCCGGATGGTCGCTGCTGAACATGGAGGCGCCCTGTAAAGGTGAGGGGAATGCGGCGCTGCAGCGATCGACGCGATGAGCTTTTAAATTAAAGTCTTCCTTTTCAGGATTGTCGGCGAGATGTCTCCGGGATGCGGATTTAGCAGGTAAGGACTTTTCCTTCTTCTGTTCTCTTCTTCTCTTACTTTGCAGGTGATCCAGGATGCTGGCAGGCATGGCAGAAGTCAGGATGCAGGAACAGACACGGTGAGCGTCCAGCTGCTAGATGCAGAACACCGTGAAGCACGTGTGGCTGTTCGGGTGGGGTTTAAATAGCCTTGGAAGAAGTTCCAGGTATGTATCCTTCCCTGACCACGCCCGGATGGTAAATTAGTCCCACAGGTAAAGTAGTTCCTTTCAGGCCCCAAGGAGGCCTGGATCCTGCAGCATGGTCTGCATCAGGTAAGTGCACCCAAGCATTCCCATAATGAGCCTGGCGCCATAGGCGCCAGGACACTGTCCAAAGGGCCCCTATATGGGGTTGCTGGGTCCTTCCTTGGGGACTGGATGTCCGCTTTCGGGGACGCCGGGCTTGAACCGGCTCCCCGGGAGCGGGCATCATGACAGTTGCACTACCAGGGCAGAAACCAGCCGCGGAGTTTTCTGGTAAAAGGTGGTACCTTTATCTCGCGGTCGTGGTAAAACGTGGTATCCCGGTTGCCGGGGTGCTTAGCACGGGCAAGGCGGCCACGAGATACGTCGGGAAAGCGAAAAGACGGTGAAACTGGTTATCCCCACCAGTCAAAGGAAGAAGACTCTCCGGCGGGAGATCTCCTCTGTCGTTGGGAAAAGTGGTGAGACGGTCCAGCAGGGTACCACCGGTCGTGGTGTCGTGGTAGGTCGGCTCAGCTTCTCCCTCGTCGGATTCTTGGGTCCTGTGGCGACTTCTGAAGTTCCAGTCCCCAAAGCCCTGCTTTTATGCAGCAAACCCCCATTCACTCAGCCTAGCTGTCACTCAAACATGCTAAGTGGTGAGCCGGCCGGCTCACCACTTGGGCCAATCAGGACGGAGCGCAACTTGAGTTGCCTAGGCAACTCAGTCCAGGGTGCCTAAATTCCCCTCCACCCCGCCTAAGTACCCCAGACATAGTGGCACCACTTTGGAGGGCTTCTGTGGAGAAGCCTGCCAAAAAGTGGAACAAAGGGCTTGACCTGGGTTGGAGTCACCGAAGAGAACACAAACGCCATTTTAGAATCAAGTTTTGGCAAAAAATACCAACCAGAGAATTAATATTAATTAAATAAACCGGCGGTATGTTCGAGGCTACCTTAAATAATTAAATAAAGATAGTTGCCTAAAACAATGGGAAATCCCATAGGAAAATATTTGCGGTTAAATATAAAAAGTAGTATCCACTGCCACCAGCCAAAACTCGATCAGGGGGGACGGAGACGTGCCCCCTCGACTAACAGACCCTGGGGCAATCGAATTGCCCCAGCCAGTACGTCCACAATATGATGGTTTGTACTGGTTCTGTTCAGATTTTAAGACTAGTAAAGTCAATGGTGACTTTACATGCCCTGGGAGACAGTAGTCAGTCCCAGGGTATGGAGTCTATACTGGGGGGTCACTATGACACCCCTGTGTTACTGCACGGAGGGCGCTGTGTAACACACATCACAAAAACACATGAAACCCTATGGAGTAAAAGACCCCATAGCCCATTAAACACATCTAGATTCAAAGAAACACACTCAAATCATGTCCAAGAGTGAGGGTAAAAGAGTCTCACTCTTGGCAGGAGAAAAAAATAAACCCCAAAAATCCAGCAAAGCTGCTGGGGGACTCACTAGGTTAGGAAATTCAGCCTAAATAGAGAATTCTCCCTAACATAGAGTAGTGGACACTTACGGACTGCAGGCTACAGCAGTGCCAGTCCAAGGTTACGAGTTAACTGACATACTGGACGAGGGTCCCGTTACTTAAAGGATCATGCCTCCGAACCTGGTGATTGTCGATCGAGTAGCCTCTCTGGCAGCATCCCTGCTCCAGCCCTCCGGTCAGTTCCACCATGACCGGTAAATACTGGTCAGCAAGAGGAGACCCGTCATTTCCGTCTTCTCACCTTTCCCCGGAAGGTCTTGTCGTGCAGGCTGCTGCAGTTTCCACGAGACCAGCATCTTCAACCTCAAATCTGCCTCCTGACAGAGAAGGTAAAAGAATTTACGCAGTGGCCAAAAAGGTTTTTACCTCGGGCAACATGACTCTGAAAGCTACTAATGTGGCAAGTGGTTTCGCAAAATACTCTTTTGGCCTCTGGAAGGCAGTGGAAAATGTGATGCAGAATATCCCTGAGGGGGCAATGCAAGACGGCTTTGTACAGCTGGTGGAGGATGGAAAACCGTTGGCCAGGCAGTCGCTGCAAACGGGCCTCGGCGTGGCCGACTGCGTGAGCCGTTCAATGGCATATAGCATTGAGGAGGTAGGCCTATTTAAGGTCTTCAGGCTTTTCGTCTAATTTCCAAAACAGACTGCTGGACATACCCTTTGAGGGTGAGTTCCTTTTCGGCCAGAAGGCTGACTACTCCCTGGAAATATGGAAGGAGTCCAAGATCACTGTGAAGTCGCTGGCTTGAACTGCGCAGCCAGCCAAACCTGCCTTCTGCTTCGCCTGTAGGGGCAAGGGCTGCAGGAGTTATGTGCCTTATGGCAGGAAGGCGCAGCTCCTGCAGGCCAGGCAAGTGCAGAAGCGTTTCTCGTGCCCCGTAAGGGGCAGGCGGACTTCCAGAGGCCAGCAAGCAGCAACGGGGGCAGATCCGCCCCTCTTAAGCCTTTTTGATTTTCCCCTCCCACAAGTTGCCGGTTGGTGGACGGTTGTAAGAGCACTGGCCCCAATGGTAGGAGATTACCCCTGACACCTCGGCACTGGAGCTGTTGCGGTGGGTTTATTATCTGACATTCTTAAGGAAACCTCTGGACAGACCCCCACCACCTCCAAACCAGCCTGTACAGGAGCTCCAGGAAGAACTGAGAGCCCTGTTGTTGAAGGATGCCATAGAAGAGGTACCTCCTGAGCTGATAAGATTGGGCTGGTATTCCCGGTATTTCCTGGTACCCAAGAAGGGAGGAGGTCTCCGTCCCATTATGGACATCAGGACCTTCAACAAGTTCCTGAGGAAAGACAAATTCAAGATGGTGACAATTGGAGAAATTCGCCACACTCTCGAATTGCAGGATTGGCTGGTGTCAATAGAGCTGCAGGATGCTTATTTCCATGTGCCGATACACCGAAAGCACAGGAAGTTCCTGAGGTTCCTCATAGGGGACAAGCACTATCAGTTCAAGGTGCTCGCCTTTGTGTTGACCTCCGCTCCAAGGGTCTTAACCAAGCTCATGGCAGTAGTAGCTGCTCACCTCAGGAGATATCCAAGTCCATATATTCCCTTACCTGGATAACTGGCTGATCCGGGCGAAGTTGGTGGAGCAGGTTTTGTCCCACCTAGAGGACACTGTTAGGCAAGATTGTATGCAGTACCCTTTGGGTGCACAACAACAATCCTGACCTCCTGGCAATAGGAACCCAACCTTTGGTATAGGTCTGTACTACACAGGTTGGTAGCGTGTTGAGCAGCCAAGCTTATCTCAAGAGGGGTCAATGTGAGCTGTAGGGGAGTTACACAGAGATTCACAGTGACAAGTATTCAAATAAACCCTTACACACAAGGTTTCTTGAATAAACAATTACTAATGTATTTAGCAGTCAATTAGAATAAGCCTTCTTCAGAAGGGAGCAATATAAAAGCAACACACAAATACATTCCAAAACTATACTCTTAGTTTCTAAATCGGTAAAGACCCTTTTGGGATGGCCCACGGTCACAACCTACGACGTCAGGTGACTTCAATAATGAGGGTGCTAGGGACATTAATATCTCACTGTTGCATTTAAAATACTCTTAGAGCTTGGTCAAAGGAAAAGGTTATTACAACAAACAAGGGACCACAAATATTCTTAAGCAGGCAAATACGTTTGGATCCCCTAAGAAGAGTCATTCAGTATAACAGGTTGAGCCAAAGTCAATGGGCAAAAATCTTATATGAGCTGAAGAACTTCTGGTAGGTAGGTAAGTAAGAAAAGTCTTTGCACAATGTTTTAGAAGTCTTTGAAAAAAAGAAGAATCAATGTAGGGCCACAAGCTGTTTAGGCTTGTGAGTAATGGAAGATGCAGGCAACTCTACAATAAGAGGTAAGTCATCTCAGACTTTACACTACCTTTGGATTGAAGAAAAAGTGCAGCAGATGACTTCTGTTCCTGTGCAGCTCTGCAGATCTCGCTGTTCCTGGGTCTCAGTCGTGGGGACAAGAGGGAGGACTTCTGGGGACTCATGCACTGCAATGGGACGGTCACCGCTCGCAACCGGAAATCTTCAAACAAGTGGCTCTTAAGTGTTTTAGCTCCTCGCAACTACTGCAAATAGCAACACAGCTGTTTCTGGCTATCAAGATTGACTTTCCTTGCTTCTGGGGTCCCGCACTCTGTTGAGGATGCTCAGGCTTGGTCAGTACTGCTTCCTGGGAGTCCAAAGAATCTTCCTGGAGCTCTTGACCAACTTAAAAGCAATGCACACAATCTGGTGTTCCTCTCCCTGGCATTTCGGTTTTCAGCAGCAACTCTGTGGTAATGCAACCAGCTCAGAGAGAATGTCCAGGTGGCTTACTTTGGAGTTGATTGGTCCCACCATCTCAAATGGAGAAGTCGTCCTTGCAGGGGCTTCTCTGTCGATACGAATTTGGAGTTTCAACACAGCAGCAGGGCTTCACCGGGCAAACCAACGGTCCAGGAGTTGCAGCAGGCGTCCTCTTCAAGTTGTTCTTCGGTTCCTTCGTCCAGTGGTCGACTCTGCCTTCCAAGCCAAAAACCTTGAATTTTATTCAGTTCTCTCCCATTCATTCCAGCCTAGCTGTCAGTCACCCAGCAGGGTGGCTGTCCTAGCCGGACAGTAAGCCGGTCAATCACTACAGAGTGCATTTAGGTCTCCTAGGAGACTAAATACAGGGAGTTTTGGGCACCTCCCTCACTTCCTGCCCCCACCAGACACCCTGGAGCCATAGGCGGGCTTCACTCGTGAATCACGCCAAAGGCAAAGCGAACAAAGGGACCAAACCTGGTTTGGCACGCAGAGTAACTCAAGAAGGACCTTTCCACAAAGAAATGGTGAAAAAAGATGACCGGGGCCATTTTGACATAAATGGCACCCATGGGTGCTTTACTGCAGCTGCGAACAGAGCCCGCGGTAAATGCACACCACGGTAGTTAAAAGTAAACCACTGCCACCAGCCATTCATCAAGGAAAGGGTAACACTAAAATGTTACATGAGAAGCTGGACAAAGGAGATAGTAAGTAACCCCTCCAGCACCCTATTGTAATATAGTGTGTGCTGGGTCTAGAATAGTTACAAAAGTAATTAAAGTCAATTTCACTTTACTGCTCTTGGAAACAGTAGTTTATCTGAGATAAGGTATTTAAACCTTTGGGAAATCTGGAAGACTTCCCTGTGCCACTGCACTGAAGGTGCTTTGTGACACAATGTATAAAATTATGCCTATGGAGGTTGTCAGACTCCATAACCAAAATAGAAACAGAGTTCACAAATCACATTAAAATACATGAGAGAGAGGGGAAAAAGGGTCTCACTCTCTCCAGGTAAAAAAATCAAGTCCGCAAAATCCAGCAAAGTTGCTGGGTGTCTCTACGGTAGAGGGAAGTAGCACCTTTCTGAGAATTCTCCCTAACAGACATCTGCTCACTACTCCACAGGCTGGGCTTCTCCCTGAACTTAAAAGTCCCATGTGACACCAGTCGAGTGGCTCCAGTTCATCGGAGCAGTCCTAGATACTCTGGTTGGGAAGGCCTCCCCCTATCCCCCGAGCAGAGAGTCAACCGCATTTGCGCAGATGGTTAACCAGTTCCAGAACCATGCCGCCTCCGCATTTTAGGCCTCATGGCTTGCTGTATCTTTCTAGTGCCAGAGGCCAGTCTGCGCATGACATCTCTTCATTGGCTCCTACAACGCCAGTGGTCCCAGTACCTCAGAACCCTTTCAGAGTCCCTGAGGGTATCCAGGTCAGTAGCCGGCGACCTTGGTCGGTGGGCCGACAGCAGCAATCTCATGGCGGGGGAACCCTTCTGGCCTCAGGCCTGAGTAGTCACTGCTGTGTCTCTGAAGGGTTGGGGCGCTCACTGCGATTACTTGCAGGTGAACGGCCTGTGGTCAGCAATAGAAGACAGGTGGCACATCAACAAGCTGAAGTTGCAAGCCATCGGGCTAGCCCTGAGAACATTTGCTCTGTCTCTGAACGGTAAGCCTGTCCTGATGCTGAAGTAAGGTGGTGTGCGCTCCCCCCCTCTGCAGACAGGCGATGCAGCTGTGATTCTGGCTATTGGAGAACCGGATCTCGGTCTCAGCAGTTCATCTGGCGGGGACAGAGAACAGTTTTGGTGAGTGCTCTGAGCAGTGGGAAGTGTGCCAGGAAGTCCTAGGGGAGGTCTGCTCTTGCTGGGGCACCCCATCAGTGGGATTCTGTCTCAATTGGACAGTCGTTATTTCGTTGGGTTTTTACGAATATTATTTTACGAAAAAACTCATTGAAATTGCCCCATTCCCCTATTTTATTTCACTATTCCTGACCCCCCACCCCTACCTCGTATATACATTCTCCCACGCCCCCTATATTTTTCAATGAGTTTTTTCGTGAACATATATTTGTGAAAAACCCATTTGAAAAAAGACTGTAGATGGGCTTTGAAGTGGTAGACCGGGGGTCTCGGTCATCTCTAGCATTCCTCCCTCAAAAGACAGGTTAGCCCTTGGGGGCGAGGGAGAGTTACAGCACCATGAAAGTGGATCTGTATGAGCCCTTTAGGCATTCTGTCCAGAGTCCACAAGGTAAGGTCAGGTGTGAGTGGGGCCCTTCGGTAGAGCACTGGTTTGAGGGGGGAGGGGAGCTGGACATGAATTTTGAAATTCAGACCTGGGATTGGTTTCATGGAATTCTAGAGGTTTTGCAAGCATTGTGAAAAATCAAGATTTGTTTGCCTCTTTTGACATTATCTGCCTTCAGGAAACTTTGTTGATGGACACTCGGATAATAGCTGGATTTGGCGAAGCATTCATTGAAGCTCAGCGAGGCTTAAACGATCGGCTGTTTGGTGGCATTTTAACAGCCATTAGACTTAATCAGAGCCTCGCTGTGCGAAAAATAGATTCAGGCAGAAAGGACATGAAGGCAACCGTTCTTGAGTGGACCGTCTAAGACACTGGGGCCATTAGTAAGTGTTTGCTGGTAAATGTTTATCTTAATCCAGATATTTCCCAGTTGGAGGAAGCACTGTTCGCGATCCCTTTCCTGCTTCTGTGGGAAATACGAGGAAGGAGCATCAGTCATTGTTTGGGGAATTTTAATGCCGAATGCCTGGAGGACTCCTGGTACCAAGAACCAAACAGGAGGAAAACAACAAGGGCAGCAGGACAAAGGGGCTTAATGGTTAGACAGGAGCTTGAGACGTGGGACTTGTCGCCATTGAATGGAAATTGCAGTCGATGTGCCTCCTTGTTTTACTTGGCACAGCAGTCCCTGGCGTTCTGCCTTAGATTCGTTTTTTGTGTCGGCTGATATATTTTAGAGGGGTGGAAATCTGGAGATAAAGAGCACTGAGTTTGACTGATCACTCGATGGTGCGATGTGAGTTGTTACTGCCCTGGGTGAAATGCGCAAATGACAGGATTTTGAATGTTGAAGTCAACCCTAGGAATCGTGCGTTAAAATTGACTCAAAGGATACTCTTGGCCTTTGATGACCAGATTACTAGGCTTTTTAGGTCCAACAAGACAATCTTGTGTTCTCCGAATGGTATGCCCCCTGTGTCTTATTGCTTTTGGGGGGGCTATTAACTGAAAAATATCTGGTAAAAAGGTAATTGCTGGTAGGGTATAATCATGGTTTTGATTCATTGGTTCAAGCGTGCAAAAGGCAGATGCGCTCTGGAATGAAAGTACTTACAGAGGGGGGAAGCAGCCCAGTGAACTTTCAGAAATCCGTAAAAGTGAAACAGATCTAGAAAAATTGGGTGAAGGGTCATAGATTTGTTATGGGGATAAATGACGCAGAAAAAATGTTTGGTTGCATGCTGGGAAACAATTCCATTGGGTTTTGGCAGCTAATTAAACCAAGCAGCACTGACCAGTTTTTGCATATTCAGGCAATATATGAAGAAGATTGGGTGAAACACTTCACAGATGTTTATGTAAAGGAAGGGTTAACAGGCTCCAGTCTCTCTTCGCACATCAGCTGGTTGGGGGCTTTACGTTGGGACCTGGATGATATTGCTCTTTTAATAAAGCTGAGCAACAAGTCAAATGCTCAGGCCCCTGACAGTCTCTCTAACAACTCTAAAATCAAATGTTTTTTATGGTCTCCACTACTGTCTCATTTGTTTGGAAACATATTCCAAATAAAGCCAGATTCCAGGGTCCTGGAGCGCAGCGTTGATTGATCTGATCGTTAGTGGGGGGGGGGTAGATTGCAGGCCAATCTCGCTATTGGACGTCTGGAGCAAGATCTTTGCGAAGATAATGCTGAAAGAACTTCGGATCTGGGCCGGGGGGGCGAATTGATTAGATCTGCATCGGCAGGTTTTAAGAAGGAAGTGGGGACAGCTCTAAATGGCTTTGTGTACAGTCTCTTCTATCTGGGCAAGCGAAAGATCAAGGGAGACCAGTTTTTCTGGCCTTCCTTGACAGAACCAAAGCCGTTGATCATTTAAATAGGGCAATTCTCTGGAAGAGCTTAAACGATAATGGATGACCCCTGCTCTTAATTGGTATCTTAGAGGCTCTTCACTCAGGGACCAGAATTAGAGTTAGGTTGGACTCTCACGGCTCATTTAGGGACTGGATAGAAATGAATCGGGGACTGCGCCAATGACGTGTCCTCACTCCGTTTTTTATTTAGTTTTTATATTTAGGATATAACCGACTGCTGGAACTTAGTGAGGACTAATCCACCAAAATTGGGGGGAGGAAATATTATAACACTTGAAGTACGCGGATGACATTGTCATGTGACATGACCCTATATAGGTCTGCAGAGAGCTTTATATGCTGTTAACAAATTCTTCTCTAATTTGGGCCTGTCAATAAATGGCACTTAATCTAAAATCTTGGTGTTGACTAGAGAGCGGTCCAAATGGAAAACATTTGTGTGGTTCATAAAGGGCCAGGTGCTGGAGGTTGTAAACAAATATAAATACCTTGGCTCATTTGTTTATGATGGGAAGGGTAGGAAAGGACCGGATGGAGAGTTAAAATAGAAATTCTTGGCAGCTACAAGTCAGCTTATCCAATTTGATTTTAAGTTTGGTAGTATCTCGGGGATGCCTCTGATGAAGCTATTTAGGAATAATACGTTTATTTTTGGGGCTCAGACCATGGAAAACGGGGTGCCATGGTCAAAGTTGGAGGAAAAGTTGTGGAGAAAGGTCATGCTTCTCCCATCCTCAGTTCCCTTGGCAAGGATCTTGTATGAGTTGGGACAACTTCCAATCCAGACACTAATCGACTGGGGAAAACTACAAATGTATGCTCGTATTATCGCACCCCCAAAGGTTTCCTTTTTTGTGCATCTTAACTTGGTGTGTAAAGGGCAACTGTAGGGTGCTTGAGAATTTGGTACAGAGGTGCATGCAGGTTCTAATGAAAATTGAGTCCTTAATACAGGAATTGATACTGTATCAAAACAAAGTGAAACATAATTGTATCAATATGTTTGGATACAGGTGAGGTCTGACCTGTTGGAATAACGATGTTTTAATGACCACCACGTTGTTTGGTCAATAGAAAGTTTTAATGTATTTGCCCCTTATTTGAATAAGCACCCCTCGAGAGACTTTAGATTTAAAATGTTGAGGTTGAAGCTGAACCAGTTCTCAGCCATGGAAGTGTTGGGGGTGAGGAGGAAGGTGCGCAAGGGAATGAGATTGTCGAAATTGTGCAAAAGAGGATGAGACCCTAAAACATCTTTAGATAAATTGCCTCACTTTGCGTATTTTTTGAATGGAGAAAACAGAATTGCTTGGTAGTTCCTCGGAGGACGAGCTATGGACCAGAATTTTAAATACTAATGAAATCTCCTTATTAAGATTTTTAGAATTTGTGAATGTGGTTTTAAACTTTTAGGATGTAGGTTTAAACTTTTAGGATGTGGTCTTAAAATGTTTAGGTTGTATTGTGTATAAATGTGTTTTGTGACAAAGCAGTTTAATGTTTTGATGATGTTTTAAAAATGTGTGAAGTTCAGTTCACGAGGTAAAATGCACAATAAATAAACGGTTGATGAAAGGACGTTGTAGCACTGGCAGGCGAGTGCACAAGAAAAGGGACACACAGTAGTTAGTCCTGGCAGGCAAGTGGACCAGGAGAAAGATGATTTGAAGTACTGCAATGTGGTAGAAGGTTGTGGTGGAAAGGAAGTGATAATTCCCCTACTGCGTTTGATTAACTATTGTATAACCATCCTGAAAAGGTATTGCCTATGAAGAAGTGCAATTTATTAAAAAGCGATTGGCCTTCACCGCCAAGGACATTTACATTGAATTTTATTTGACGTAGGAATAGAGTATATTTTTGGTCTGCAAAGCAGAAATCTTTAACAAGTGTCTCAAGTGAAGAACCCTTTTTGAACTGAATTAATCACTTTGCCAAGTGAAAGACATATTGGAACTGTTCATTCTTTCTGGAGTGGAACTTGGCTAGTGAAAAGAAATGTCCTAAACATGACTGTTGGTTTGCAACATCCTGAATTAATGCAGGGTAAAATGATCCAACCCTGGTCACAAGGATTTCTGTTTATAACTTTTGTTTTAGAATGTATGTTATTTTGTGAAGTTTAAATCGCCAGTTATTCCTTTATGCTTTTCTTGTGTGTATTAGTGTGAGGGACAGTTGTTTTTGGACATTCGGTCATTTTCCTTTAGCCTCGGTTTGTTTGGTAGGGAAATCCTTGTTAGACTAGGGAAAGATGGGCGTTCATCTCACCCTTTATTATTTAAATAAAATGGCGACTTGTGAAAAAACTCCATCTATGTGTCTGCCTCACATTTCTGACCCCTCGCAATTCCCTCACAGATTCTGCTACTTGCTAGGTAGCTATCCAGCATCCGCTGCTCGGAACATTTTTCGACAGGGGGGGGGGACATAATGCCGCTCTATGTTGACGACTGCCTTGTATACAGCTGCACCATTTCTCGACCACAGACAGGACGCTGTCGCTTTGTATAAAAGGAGGCACTAGGCCCCCTTACCTCGTTTCTCTTTTACCGCCTGCTCAGCATGCTATTTGGAACACGCTCGTATTCAATGTTGAAGAATTCAATACTGTGAATATGTCGGGGACTAAATCGTCCAGGTTTAAACGCTACAAGAACTGCAACTCTGAAATGTCCCTCACAGACCCACACACGATCTGTGTGTGGTGTCTTGGTGTTGGGCATGATACAGAGCAATGTGGTTCTTGCCTGGTGATGCACCCGAAAGCGTTGAAGGGAGTGCTCAGCAAAGCTGGTGCTTGGCAGGCCGCCTTTAAAATCTCTTGTGAAAACGCTTCCACGGTCCTTGGAGCATGATACAGAAGGGCCTACTCCCGAGAAATATTAAGAGGGACGTGGCCACAAGAAACCCAAAAAGCGTTCACACTCCTGTAGCAAATCTCATCAGTCCTCTTTGTCGGCATTGCACAAACAGAAACACAGATGCCATTCAGACTCATATGAAAGGGTTAAGTCGTACACTGTGAAGGGTGCTTCTAGTGAGAAGTGGGAGGACTTCAAAAACCAAATGCTAAAAGTTTTTGAAAAGGGCTCGGCTGGTACGGCTTTGACCTTGACGCCGCAGGTCGATGCAGCTCCAACCGCTCCTGGTCTGTCCGGCACGAAGGCAGGTCGAACACCCTTGATCGAGACCCCTAATGAGAAACTTCCTCCTGCGCTGAAACAGACAGAATCCCCCTCTGGCCAAGAAGCCCCTTCACTGGCAGAGGTCTGCAAAATCGAAGCTTCATACAGGACACTCGTTACGTGTTCTTCGATGCCGTACATTTTTGACAAGGAGAGTGACCCGATGCCACTCAGGTTCGAGCTCAGATAGCGAGGGGGTGGGATTGCAGCCTTGGATCCAATACCAGATTTTAGGGCAAACCAGTGTTAGAACTGACAGAGGGCCCCCATGATGCATGACCCATATGCACACCTGGAAACGCAATACAGCAAGGCAGTCGAGAAGGTTGTTGTGGCCTTGGGCTCAGCACTCCGTCAAAACCTGTCTCACATTACAACCTCACCGATCTCCGCGACCGTGGGCTGCAGACTGAATGGGCTTTGCGGTTTAATGCAGGTCATGACCTTGTGGCAGCGCCTGTGCTCAACACCGTCAGTCGACACATTGCTTACGGAAAAATAAGCCGGCAAGAGGCGACTTTCTGTTTTTATCGACTCACCCGAATTCTGAAGGGTTAGTGGTGCGGGCCGCAACGATCCAGGGCATCGAAAAAAGTCTACGCTTTGGCGAAGAAACTTTTGCCTCTGGGAGCATGGCTCTTAAAGCTGTAAATGACTGGGGGGGGGCGCTGTTGCGCGCGACTAAAATGGCCGCCTGAACGGAGTGCTCCGTTCCCAAGAACATCCTGTATAGAAATGGATCCTTCTTGGAGCCACGGTGAGACGAAGCGACTTCATCTTCTGCTGCCCACAAACCTGCTGCACATTGTGTGCGAATTCCGGGTGAAAACGCGGAGGCGTGTCGGAGTTCGCAGCTCCGTTTCAAGTTGCGACCTGCCCGTCGGAACGCGAGCCGCCCCTGGGCTCTGGCAGATTTCCACGCCAGACCAGGGTGCTGCAGGCATCGCGAGGCCGTGTGGGGGAGGTGCGCTGATCCCGGTGACGCACCCGTGTCGCGCGGGCCGGAAGGCGAACCGTGTGTGCTGGAGCCAAGATCCCGGGTGGTTGGGGTATTGTCTGCGGCCCCGCCCGCATCCCGCATAACGGCTGGGGCGGCGCGCTGTCTCCCGCGCATTGTCTGCCGCCGAGCGGTGCTGCGACTGCAGGTGAGGGCTGTTGGGGTGTGCGGATCCGGCTACGTGGAGGCGCCAATGCGGCGGCCCGAGGAATGAACTACCACTACCCGTTGCAGATTGGCCGCTGATCGGAGGCGCTGATTAACGTGGGAGGGCACAATACATCCGGAGAGTGGAAGGTGCGTTATATTATACTTGCAAACCTCCGTGTTGGCTGCCTGAAGGTGCTGTCACTCTGCTGAATTGTTGCTGAGAAGGGCCTGCACTAGTCCACCTATCCTGCTAGCAGACCTTCATCACTGGAACACGAACGGGATCCGGGACAAGGGGGCCCCCTGATATAACTGGGCAAATTGCGCCACAAAGTGATTGCGCCGAGTTGCTGGGCATCTGTCGCCATGTATGGGCGCTGAGGGGGACCTGCTGCAACACCAGTAGCCCGCTGAAGGGTTAAGAGGAGGCAAACTGATGGTGAAAGTGGTGGAGGTCTTCCATATATAAGGACAGTGGTGAATAAATATATGCAGAGGCCTGGGCTCTGCCCTAATCCAATGTGATGCTTTGATTTGCCGCTCCTGCAACGGGCATAGCCCCTGCCTGCAACAGACCACCGATTAAAAACTCAATATATACTACCAGGCAGTTCCCAGGAGGTCATTGCCCCACTGCAGAACGTCCCAGGACCCGCGCAACAACGACGCCTGTGAGTTACTATACTGTTACCCAGTGGGTTGTGGAATAGAGTCAGTTATACGAGTCTGCACGTACGATTCTATACCAGTCTGAGTGACCGGCCTGATCCGTCATTGATCCTTGCTCCACATAGACAGCTCATGGGCCGCAACGAGAAGAAAAGTGCAGGGGGGAAGAAAACTGGCCCAATGGATTCCTTTGCCAGCTCCCAACCACAAGGGACGCAGGCGGCCACATCCATGGGATATGACAATCCTGCTGAGACGGGGCATGACGCCAGAGAAGATCGGCTAATGACCGTGGTACAGAACGGTTTCCTAGCGGTGAATGTCAAGCTAGACTATATTGTTTCAACTATCAGCTCCCTTAAGGCTAGAGTAGACAAGGAGAGCTCTTGCATCACAGAAGCCGAAAGCAGAATTGGCAGTAATGAGGATGCAATACAACAACATTGCCGAGACATAGCGCAACTGAAGGGAGAATTGCGTAAGACTCAAGCAAAATGCGAAGACCTTGAATCGAGGTCTAGAAGAAATAATATTCGTGTTGTCGGCATTCAAGAATCCTTTTGCAAAGGCCCGATGGAGCGTCGGTAGAGGCCCTGTTGAAAACTCTGCTTGGCACGGAATCCTTCTCTGACCACTTCCTAGTTGAGAGGGCTCACTGTATGTTGGCGCCACCGCCCAAGCCTGGGGCACCTCCGCGCACAATCATTGTTCGTCTCCTCAACTACAGAGACAGAGATACAGTGCTCAGGCTTTCCAGAGAAAAAGGCTCTCTACAATACGAGGGAAGCAGAGTCCACATATATCCAGATTTTTCGTCCAGATGCAACGCAGATCCTACGAACAGGCCAAAGGGCTTCTGAGAATGTGCCGGGTCCCATACGCCCTCATCTTCCCGGCGAAATTGCAGATTCAACATGGAGGCAGATCGCATTTCTTTGAGAACCCGGCGGATGCCATATCGTATATTGAGGCGTCCATCCCCATACCTCCTGAAGATCGTACACGAGATCGTAATAGGCCACCGCGACCTGGGGACGGCGTCCTGGACTCAGCAGACTGAAATGGAGATATGGAAACATCCTGTGAAAGTCGTAAGGTGGACCCTTTCGAGAATAGCGGCTCCAATTGATATTAATTGGAATAAGTTGGGATCATGAGCCTCTACTGACGTAGGCCTGGCGGCTGCGACTAGCAACCCTCAGGAACGTTCCACAGGTTACAGGGGAAAGGGATACATCATAGGGTTGGGGTTGATGGTGCGGGCGGAGGTGGAGGAGGGGCACAAAAGTTTTGCCATGGTTGGCAAAGGTTTCAAAATACAGAGATTGGTTGCAGCGGTTACGACAGTTATGGTTGGCGGCACAGGTGGACCACCTTACACATGGATATTAAAAGTAAACTATGGTACTGGGTGATAAAGGTGTAAGTGTTAAACTCCTTTCATGGAACATTCGGGGCCTCAACAACCCTATTAAGGCTAGGAAAATTGCTGCATATGTCACCAGACATAGCCCCCAGATTTTGTTTTTGCAAGAAACGCATGCTCTAGGGCAAATCTGTTCCAATTTCCTTCCTAGGTGGGGCGCACTGCGATACTGTACTGAATACTCTTCCCAGTCTAGGGGAGTCCTCACCCTAATTCGTCCGAAACTGGGCTTTCGTACCCATAACGTTAAAATTGATGCACAGGGAAGATATGTTGTGGTATGGGGGGAGGTGGCAGTGCGGAAAATTGTCTTAGTTAACACATATGGCTCCAATTTGGAGGACCCTGAATTCTATAATGCTATATATCATATGTTGATTGAAGCTGAAGACATGGCGGTGATCTGGGGGGGAGATTTTAATACAATTCTTGACACAACCCTAGACAGGTCTAAAACATCACATAGACCCGACCCTGACCGCATTGGCCATAAGACAAATAATGCGACAAATGACTATTGTAGACATCCGGCGAGAATTACACCCCCGAGAGCAGCGTTTCACATTCTGTTCATCAGTACATGACTCGGAATCTCGAATTGATTACTGGCTAATTAGTTTGGCACTGGTGAATATGGTCCAGCACTGTGAGATGTATCCCCGCACCCTATTGGATCATTCCCCTGTGTCAATTACTTTGGGTATTGGTGAGGCTGCCCCTGGTGCCAGGCACTAGAGAATTCCGCCTGCCCTGCTTAGAGACCCGAATGTTTGCGAATCATTGCGTACTGAAATAGAGGATTTTTTTCAGTTAAACAAGGGGTCGGTGTTAGGCAGAAACCTGTGCAGTTCCCTCTGGGACCACTGCAAAAGATTTAAGACTACAGGTGTTTGGCAGTAAACCCACTTGGTAGCAGTCTGTACCACACAGATTCACTTGGTAGCTGTGGCTGAGCAGTCAGACTTCCCTCAAGAAGAGTTAGGCAGTATACAGAGTATTCACAATAGGTCAAAAGAACACGGTAGAACAAGCAAACACTGACCAGAGCTTGGTGTAAAAGAGATATAATTATTTATTTAAAACTACATGTAATAAAACACAAAGGCACTAATATTAAGCAGTTCAAAAACACGGTCACTAAAAGATATACACTCCCTTAAAAGAATATTAGACAAGTCTTAAGTAAAGCCCCACTTATTTTCAGACAGCGGTGAGCGCTTAACGTAGATGGCACTCTAATAATTCGGTTTAAAAGGGAGAGAAAGGCAGAGCATACATTGAAACAGATCCCAACACTTTCAAAAGAACACAGTAAGAGAGGAAGGCAGAGTCAAACCGTGAAGTTAGAGTTCAGAAAGCCGGATCCACTTTAAGAGGATCAGAACGAAATGTGTCCAAGGTCACATGGTTGAAAGGTGCACAAAAGTCTCAAAGGTTCAGAAAGAGTTGGACCAAAAGAAAGGGACCAGTTAGATGGTCAAGGCGGCCAGCCCAGTCCAGAAGGTTAAGGGATTATTATTACCTTGTAGCAATCTTTAGAAAGGGAGGCCTGGCGGACACGGTACATTAAAGTGGTGAGGATACTGCAGCGGGGGCAGTTGTTCCTGGCAGCGGATGCAAGTCGGTGCTTCATCCGGGGGAAGAGAGGATCTTGTCGGGGAGGAAGACAGGAGTCCGTTGCACTGCCAGGGAAGAAACCAGCCGCGGAGTTGTCAGGTCAAGAAGGAACGGTTCTTTTATTCGCGGTCCGGTGGTAAGTGGCTATCCGGTTGCCGGGGTGCTTGGCACGGGCAATTCGACCACAAGACGTCCTGGGATGCGAGGAAAAGAAGGTAAACTGGTTGTGCCCACCAGTCAGGGGAAGAAGACTCTCCAGCCGGGAGATCTTCTCTGTCGTCGGGAAGTGGTGAGTCGGTTCCGCAGGGCTCCACCGGTGGTGTCGTCGCAGCAGGTCGGCTCAGCTTCTCCCTCATCGGATTCTCAGTTCCTGTGGCGACTTCTAAAGTTCCAATCCCAAAAGCCCTGCTTTTATGCAGCACACCCCCATTCACTCAGCCTAGCTGTCAATCAAAACATGCTAAGTGGTGAGCCGGCCGGCTCACCACTTGGGCCAATCACACAAGAGTGTGACTTGAGTTACCAAGGTAACTCAGTCTAGGGTGCCTAAACCCCCTCCCACACCCCCTGTGGTACCCAGACAGAGTGGCACCACTTTTGGAGGCTTCTGTGGAGAAGCCCGCCAAAAAGTGGAACAAAGGGCTCGACTTGGGTTGGAGTCACAGAAGAGAACACAAACGCCATTTTAGAATCGAGTCCTGGCAAAAAATACCAACCGGCGAATTAATATTAAATAAATAAACCGGCGGTATGTTCGAGGGTATGAGAATTAAATAATTAAAGTTGGTAGCCTCGAACAATGGGAAAATCCCATAGAGATATATTTGCGGTCGAATATAAAAAGTAGTATCCACTGCCACAAGCCAAAACTCGATCAGGGGGGACGGAGACGTGCCCCCTCGACTAACAGACCCCGGGGCAATCCAATTGCCCCGACCAGTACGTCCACAATATGATGGTTTGTACTGGTTTCTGTTCATAATTTGGGACTAGTAAAGCCAATGGTGACTTTACATGCCCTGGGAGGCAGTAGTCAGTCCCAGGGTATGGAGTCTATGGTGGGGTGTCACTGTGACGCCCCTGTGTCACTGCACGGAGGGTGCTGTCTAACACACATAGTAAAAACACATGAGACCCTATGGAGTAAAGGACCCCTTAGCCCATTAAACACATTCACAGTCAAAGGAACACCACATATCATGTCCAAGAGTGGGAGCAAAAGGAGAAAAAAACAAACTCCGGAAATCCAGCAAAGCTGCTGGGGGACTCACTAGGTTAGGAAATTCAGCCTAAACAGAGAATTCTCCCTAACAGTCGGTTGACAGGTGCGCCACATTATGGGAAACATTTAAGGTGTGGGTGCGGGGTGCAATCATGGCTAAGACTACAGGCTTATTGAAAGCAGTCAGACAGGAGTTGGACGCCACGGAAACCAAACTTGAGCTCCTTGAGTTTGAATACACCTGTACACATAGTAAGGAGTCCCTGCTAGATATACACACAACATTAGTAGACTTTAATAAACTTGCTGCAAGGGAGGTACAATACATGGCTGCCCCGATCTGAGCCCGTAGATACGGGGAAAGCAATAAAGCAGGCAGATTCCTTGCCCAGATGCTCAAGGCCGAACATGGCCATGCCCCTATAGCAACTATCCAGGCGCCTAGTGGCGACATAATACATGGTGAGCGAGAAATAAATGATATGTTTGTTGCATTCTACAAATCGCTATACTCTAATAGAGATACCAAAACTAATGAAGAAATAGCGGAGTACCTACAGGTTATTGATCTCCCGACCTTAACCCTTGGAACGCGCATGTTATTAGATGCGCCCATATCACTTGATGAAATTACAGAGGTGATGAAAGCATTAACCTCTGGTAAGGCCCCTGGTCCTGACGGCCTGGGTGCCGAAATTTACAAAGAATTTCACGATATATTGGCCCCCGTCCTATTGAAAGTTTGGGAGGAGGCAATGGAATGTGGCATACTACCAGACACCATGCGAGAGGCAGTCATAACTGTTCTCCTTAAACCCCGTAGGCCCCCTCAGGACATGGGTTCGTATAGACCCCTCTCACTTATTAATTTGGACGCGAAGATTTTCGCCAAAGTCCTGGCCACCAGGCTGCTACCCTATATGCCCATACTGGTGGACCCCGACCAGGCTGGCTTTATACCAACAAGGTCAACTGCTCTTAATTTACGCAGACTCTTCGGTGTTATGGCACAGATCCAGCGGCAGATGCGGTGGCCTCTGGTAAGGCCCCTGGTCCTGACGGCCTGGGTGCCGAAATTTACAAAGAATTTCACGATATATTGGCCCCCGTCCTATTGAAAGTTTGGGAGGAGGCAATGGAATGTGGCATACTACCAGACACCATGCGAGAGGCAGTCATAACTGTTCTCCTTAAACCCCGTAGGCCCCCTCAGGACATGGGTTCGTATAGACCCCTCTCACTTATTAATTTGGACGCGAAGATTTTCGCCAAAGTCCTGGCCACCAGGCTGCTGCCCTATATGCCCATACTGGTGGACCCTGACCAGGCTGGCTTTATACCAACAAGGTCAACTGCTCTTAATTTACGCAGACTCTTCGGTGTTATGGCACAGATCCAGCGGCAGATGCGGTGGCGGCTTCCCTTGATGCTGAGAAAGCTTTTGATTCTGTCTCCTGGGTATATCTGTTTCAGGTACTTGAGAGGTTTAGGTTTGGAAGATATTTTGTTAACTGTGTTAAGCTACTATACACCTCCCCGGGAGTGATAATGCTATCTAATCAAACTATGTCGTCCCTGTTTCGCCTGGGTAGAGGCACTAGACAGGGTTGTCCCTTCTCCCCAATCCTTTTTGTGCTTACCATAGAACCCATGGCCGAATATATCCGACAAAATCATGACTGGGAAACCGCAAATCATCTCCCTATATGCGGACGATACCCTACTCTATATTAGGAATCCGGAAGTAAACCTAGCGCCAATTATGGCAGAGGTTGAGAGGTTCTCCGAATACTTGGGGTACAGGATCAACGTGTCTAAGCAGGAACTGTGCCCGCTCACGCCTAAAACTAGAGATATGTCGGATACACATGGATTTAAATGGTCACCTATACACATCCGTTATTTGGGGATTACGGGCTCGGGACATGTGAGCACATTGCTCACGGAAAATCATTGTGAGCTCCTACAATCCCTTACAGTTGAACTAAAATTCTGGAGCAAGCTCCCCTAATCCCTGTATGGGCGAGTATCTCTACTTAAGATGATTGTGCTACCCAAACTCCTATATCTTTTTTGCAACATACCGATTTGGCCGGGAAGAACCTTCTTTAATAAACTCAATACGTTAACCACCACATTTGTATGGGGAGGGAAGACGCCCAGGTTGAAGTGGCCCAAAATGACAGAACCCTTTGAAAAGGGTGGGATTGCAGCTCCAGACTTTGATCTTTACTACTTGGCGTCGCAGGCACACTTTGCGAGACATTGGTTTGACCCTGAGGATACAGCACCACACATTCCCCAGGAAAAATTTGCTGCAGCCCCTTTAGAATTACAAGCGGTCATGTTCGATCTTAATCGGAAAGACTCACGTAGGTATGACCCTGTAAGCGCTACTGCGCGCGCATGGTCTATGATATATGAGACTTGCCCTTCCAACCCCATATGACCCGCAGGTGCCATTATGGAATTTCCCAGGCATAAGCCCCACATTTGATAAGGCCCTACAGGATACTTGGGACCCACAAAAACAATTTAGAATGCTAGATATGTTTCCGGAAGGGAAATACTGTACACTGGATGATTTTTTCAGGTCGGTGGGTGGAGATCATCTTAAGCGATTTCAGTTTCATAGAATGAGGTCTGCCTTTGCCGCTAAATGGCCCTCGTTCCCAGACGAGCCAGCTACACATGACGGAAACTGGGGGACACAGGAAAAGTCTGTCGGCGATCTATAGCCTTGTACAAACACATTCCAAGTCATGCAATGTAATTAAGGGGAACTGGGAACGAGACCTTGGGGTGGAACTGGGTGAAGCCACATGGTTGAGATATTGCCAGTTGACCAGAAATGTATCCATGAACTCGGGGCTGCGGCTCATTCAATTTAAGGTTCTAAAACAGCTACATTACACTCCAGCTAAAATGGCTAAATTTGTGCCAGGCCACACGGGAAAATGCCCTAAATGTGATGCCCCTAATGCAGACTCTTATCATATCTACTGGGCTTGCCCACCGGTAGCTGCATTTTGGGGGGGAAGTGGTGGAGATACTGGAGGACATTACGGCAATACCTGCTACACCTTCCCCACGGAAATATCTCTTCGGGATATTGGTAAAGCTGCAACCACAACTAGACGATTGTTTAACTTGCATGTGTGGTCGCAAAACGCAATATACTAAAATGTTGGAAATCCGTAGAACCTCCAAGACGGTTGGACTTTCTGAAAGACCTATCAATGGTCAATGAACTGGAGGAACAATTCATTATAACATTGCCATCGAGATGCCGCCCCAAAGACATATGGGCACTGTTCAGGCTATATTTATGTAATATATCGGATGAAGAAGGTAATCCACCATCACCACTCTAGCACTGTCATGTACTGTCAATGCATACTGTAAAGGTTCATTTAAGTTGTTGTATTTTGGTGTGACTTGCCTGCCGGTTTAGTCTTGCTGTAACTCTCTGAACATAAAAAAAAAATGTAAATAACTCGTGTACTTCGGAAAATGTCTACATATCCTATGAAGCACTATTTCAGAAGCATCTGATCACCTCCTGGACGGAAAGGTCAAGAATGCCTTCTTATACAATAGTGCCTGATGGCAAATATATTCCCTGTCAAGCTCTCCAAGCAGGGCTGTACGCAGCAGACGTATGGGTCATGCTATGGGCACTTAGAAAGTCTTGCGCATGTCTGCTTATTTAAGGGGCTTGGGGTTTTTTCACGACCGTTCATTCCTAGCTGCTGAACCTTGCTTTTGATGGTGAACAACTTTTTGGCCACAGAGTTGACAAGTCCATAGACAAATTCAAGGACTCAAAGCTAACTGCTAAATCTTTAGGATTGGCATTGCTGCAGCAGCCCTACACGGCTGAATTTTGCCTCCAGAGGATGGGGTTAAAGGAGATACTCCATCTTTCCCAGAAGGCCAAACAAGGGTGCACTGCAGTTTCTCACTGCCAGGTAGAGATAGAGGATGGTCGAGACAGTCGACTACTGCTGTAGCATCGATGGCACCTCAGAAACCTCTTTGAGGTCCCCCAACCCCATATTCCATCGGTTGGAGGGAGTCTCTCCGGATTCTTGGGCAAATGGAAGGAAATGACTTACAAGGCCTGGGTTCTATAGCTAATCGAGTGGGGCTACTGCCTCCAGTTTTTGAAGAGATCACCGGGCAGACCTCCACCTCCTTCCCGACAGCCGGAACAGGAGCTACAGGCCCTTTTTTTTTTTAAGGGAGCACTGGAGGCAGTTCCAGCCGAGGAAGTAGGCTCGGGTTGGCACTCCTGATGCTTTATAGTTCCCAAGAAAGGGGGAGGACTTAACCCATCCTGGACATCGGGGATTTGAACAAATGACGGAGGAAGAACAAATTCAGGATGGAGACGTTGAGAGAAATGCTCCATGCTCTGAATTTTCAAGACTGGCTGGTGTCCCTGGACCTATTGGGCACCTATTTTCACGTGCCTACCCATAGGAAACACAGGCAGTTCCTAAGGTTAGTCATCGGGGATGCACATTATTTATTTGCATTTATAAAGTGCTCACACAGCCCAGGGGCATTGAGGCGCTGTTACAAGATTTTGTCTTAGTTGCCGCACATAAGTGGGCGGTATGGTTACATTAGCCCGCAAAAAACATGTCTTATTTACAGTTCGTTAGGTGAGTGGCTTGGTTCCAATCGCCCTTCGTTGGTTAGATAAGCGTGTGAGGTTACAGTAGTCAGGCTTAGTTACATTGTTTGAACACGTGCGAGAGGCAGCAGGGTTACATTTGAGCTGCTGTCATACAGAATACAGTTGTTTGGATACGGAAACCAAGTCGGAATGATACAGTGGTTATCCATAGATAAGTATGAATAAGAGTGAGTCCTTAGGCATACAGTCTAGTTTTGATGGCCTTGCGAAAGGCGAAATGAAAGAGTACACTTCTGATGGAGTGAGGCAGTGAGTTCCACTGTCTAGAGGCAATGTATTGGAAGATAGCGCCACCGCCTCTCGCACGTTTAATTCTTGGGACAGGCAGTAGGTTAGCATATGGTGTTCTAATGGGTCTTGCAGCAGGAGGCAGGATGACTCTGTGGGATAGGTAAGGAGGTGCAGTGTGGTGGATGCATTTATGCGTGTTGGCGAGTGTTTTGAACAAGATGCGCTGGCCGACAGACAGCAAGTGGGCATGTTGTCTGGCTGCAGAGATATGTTCACTTTTGGAGATGCCCAGTGCTGTGCGGAGGGCATTATTCTGAATGGTTTGTAATTTGTCCAGGTTTTTTTGCTGAGGTTCCTGTATAAGAGTACATTACAGTAGTCCAGACGTGAGCCTATGAGTGCTCGCGCAATTGTCAGTTGGTGGTGGATAAGAACGGTCTGGGGCATTGAGGAGTTTGGAATAGTAGGCTGCAGAGGTGGCGATTGTGCTTACTTGTCTGGACATGGTTATGTTGGTATCTAAGTAGACTCTTGAGTGTTTTGACTGAGTGGGAGACTGGGATGGTGATGTTGTCGATAGTGAATGACCGGTATTTAGCATCAAGAATGATGCGTGAGTCAGTGGGGGCTAGCAGTAGTAATTCAGTCTTTTCCCTGTTCAGGCATAGCCAGTTTTTGGCCCTCCATGTGTGGATGGTGGCATATATGGAGTTAAGAGTGTTGGAGTCAGCCTCATAGTTGCTAGAGAGAGGAATGAGGACTTGAGTATCGTCCGCATAGTTGGTGTACATGATGCCGAGCGAGTCAAGTAGGTTAAAAAGGGAGAACATGAAAATGTTATACAACGTGGGAGATGGGCAAGAGCCTTGCAGTACTCCAAAGAGGAGGGTTTCTGGATTTGCAGCTGTTAGGTCTGATAAGACAAGCATGGCTCTTCCTTCAAGGAAAGAGGCAATCCAGGTGATTGTGTTAGGAGAGAAGAAGGCTGAGGATGACAGATGTTGACAAAGTAGGTTGTGATCCACAAGGTCAAATGCTGCCGATAGATCTAAGAGAAGGAGAAGGGCAGGTTTACCTGAGTCTCCGATATCGTCAATTTGACTTTTAAGGTCCAGTAGGGCTGTTTCAGTCCCGTGACCAGGATGGAAGCCGGATTTCCGGGTGCCTAGAATGTTCTTTGATTCTAAGAATTCCTGGAATTGCAGGTATGCTGCTTTGCCAATGTGCTCCCCTTTTGCTTGACCTCTGTCCCAAGGGTCTTTACCAGTCTTTGTGTCTCAATACTTGCATGATTGGCTGATCCGGGCAAGGTCGCCGGAACAGCTTTCCAGCCATCTTGAGGACACCTATTCACTACTGCACAACTTGGGTTTCTCCCTAAACTTAAAGAAATCACAGGCTTCACCAGTGCAAAAGCTCAGTTAATTGGAGCAGTCTTGGATGCCCTGGAAGCAAAGGTTTTTCCTCCCGAGGAGAGAGTCACCAACGTGACGCACATGATCAGGCTCTTCCAGAACTCGAGCAGTTTCCCGGCATCAGCCTTCCTGCGCTTACTGGGCCTCATGGCATCCTGTATTTTCTTGATGCCGCAGGCGAGACTCTGGATGAGATCCCTTCAGTGGCTTCTCAGGAGCCAGTGGTCGCAGTACTTTGGCGAAATGTGGGATGTGCTCCAGGTGTCAAGGTCTGTGGAGAACAGTCTAACCTAGTGGAGCGACAAGAAAAACATGTTGGCGGGAGAACCTTTATCGGTGCCAACGGCTGGATCAGTAGGTTGTCACGGCTGCCTTGCTGAAGGGGCTGGGGAGCTCATTGTGGATCTCTCAAGATTAGCAGCCATTGGTCTCAAAAGGAGAATGGTTACCACACGAAACTGCTGGAGCTGCAAGCAGTCAGACTGGTGCCGACAGCTTGCTCCTTCTCTGCAGGGGAAACATGTCCCAGTGTTAAATGATAACACAGTGATCATGCACTACCTCAACAAGCAAGGAGGTGTGAAATCACTACCCCTGTGCAGGGAAGCCATGCAGCTATAGTTCTGGGAGCTAGAGAACAACGTCTCAGCCTCTGCAGCTCATCTGGCAGGGGTGGAGAATGGGTTGGCAGACTGAGCAAGCAGAGCTCAGTTTCCTTCAAGTGGTGCTATGCCCGGAGGTCACTACAGAGATCTTCACCCGGTGGGGTACCCCGAAGATGGATCTGTTTGCAACAGTGGACAACATGAAGTGCAAGCAGTTCTATCTGAGGGAATCTCCACACAGGTGGCTGTTAGGGGGCACTTTTATTTAGTGGAGTTAGTCTTCGACCTCAATTATGCGTTCCTGCCGGTTCCAGTCACCCCTTGGCTTCTCAGGAGGTTGCAGAGATTCAGGGCTCACCGGATACTGATCGCCCGGTCTGGGCGAGGTGGATGTGGTACCCGGATCTTCTGGAACTGGTTGTATGCCCATCTCTCTGGCTTCCTCGGAGGCCGGACCTCTTGTCACAGTCGGTAGGCTATGTGCTTCACCTGACCCCAGACACACTCCATCTGCATGCTTTGGCTCTTGAGAAGCTGAGGTACGGAGACTGGGACTTCGAAGAGGTACTGTTGGCTGCAAGCAGCCATCCAGGTCTCTGTATGCACGCAGATTGAGACGGTTTGTGACTTGTGCAAGGCGAATGGAGTAGACCCCAAGTTGTATCTGACCTCCTCAGTGATGGAGTTTTTGTTGATGCTTAAAAAATCAGGCCTGCAAATGGGAATGGTGAAGGGGTATCTGACGGCTCTCCCTTTTTAAAAGGACGCCAGAACAAGGTTTGTTCTTTACCACCCATGTGGTGGTCTAGTTCTTGAAGGGCCTGGTTAATTATTTTCCTCTTTCTTCCTTTGTGGTCCCTGATTGGGATCTGAACTTGGTTCTCACCTTTCTGATGGCGGCTCCATTTGAGCCTTTGCATTCATCTCCCATCGGCCTCGTCACATTGAAGACTGCTTTTTGGGTGGAAATCACATCTGCTAGAAGGGTCAGTGAATTGCAGGCACTCTCTAGTAAAGCCACCTTTCTGAAAGTTTCTTTTAAGGAAAAAGTCTTCCTGCATATGCGCCCCCAAGTTTTTGCCGAAGATGGTGTCTGAATTTCACCTGGGCCAGAGCATCGACCTACCAGCATTTTACCCTCCTCCCCATCCTTCAAAGGACAAAGAAAGGCTTCACAGATTGGATCCCAAGAGGGCACTGAGTTCTACCTTTCAGGAAGGATGACCAGTTGTGGCTTTTTCACAATCCAGTTTGGGGCGAGCAGTTACTAAGCAAACTATCGCTCGCTACAGCTATGCATTTCTGAGTGCTACCAGACCACGGGTATGGCGGTCCCAGCAGGGCTTGGGGCCCATTCTACCAGAGAGGTTGCAACCTCCTCGGCTCATCAGGGGGGGAGTGCCTGTGAGAGAAATTTGTCGGGCAGCCTCATGGTCTTCTCTGTACACGTTTGCCAAGCATTACAGCGTGACGTGGCCTGTGGCGTGGATGCATGTTTTTAGTATGTCAGTCCTCCGGAGCTTTTTGTTGCAACTTCCAACCTTTCTCCATCATGGGTACTGCTTTGGGAGTCTATCAAGAGGATGAATCTGTGGGAGAATGCAGTCCATTGAAGGAGAAATTACTTACCAGTAATGTTCTTTTTTATGGATTCTTCATCGCCCTCCCAACCTTCCCCGCTTGTAAGTCCATGATCTTAACTGCATTCTGCAGTCAGGTTTATTTGTGTGGTGACATGAGTAGCTGAGTCCTGTGTTTTGGGGCAGCAGCGGTTCACTGAATAGACTGCCCTGCTTCTTCTGCTTGCGTTTGAAAATTGAAATCTGGAAGAAAAAGGTAAGCAAGTCATGGTTGGTGGGTGTTCTTTTTTTTCTATGCCTTTCCCCATTGCTGCACTGCGCCCAGGGGAAGGAATTGGGGAACTGAGGTAAGGGGGTGTATTGCATCATTTTATACAAAGCCTGACTTCACATCCGTTGTAGAGGGATTGCATGGCCGTATAAAAGGTAGTAGTCGATGATGATATTGAACGGCACTACGACCCCTGTCAAATATTTCCGAGCAGCTGACGATGGATAGCTAGCTATCGAGATGAGGAATCTGTGGGAGAAGAATGTATAGTCGGAACATTATTGGGAAGTAATTTCTCTGTTTAGCCATTGTGGGCCACCAGTGAGTTAAATGGATTCCTTGCAGTATAAATATGGAGCCTTAGTAGTGCACCCAAAAATGTTTCAGGTACCACTATTGTTAGCCTGCCAGTATTGTACTGGGAAGTGTAAACATTTCTTTACAAATAAAATAATGGATAACTAATTTATCCCTGCAGTATACTCCATAGGGTAGATAGTACTGCAACACGAAAATGCCTTGCCCAGGATCACACAAACTGTCTAAAGTTATTCTGGGTATCCCATTGAAGTAGATTGGATGGCTACAAAAAGAAAAGATTTCCTAAGATACCCAATGACTTGGGCGGAGAGCGGTCGCTATGATAATCATTTCTCTGGCATTTTACCCTACAAGATTATTTTCCCAGGGAAAAGGATGCCTTTAAGTTGTGTGCCTGATGAGGCCTCTGATTCAGACACTAAAGGGAGTCTGTTAAAAGTACAGTGATCTCTTAACAGAAGTATAGGTTAGGACATTCCAGCGCATACGTAGAATGTCGCTTGTTAGGCAGAAACCTGTGCAGTTCCCTCTGGGACCACTGCAAAAGATTTAAGACTACAGGTGTTTGGCAGTACACCCACTTGGTAGCAGTCTGTACCACACAGATTCACTTGGTAGCTGTGGCTGAGCAGTCAGACTTCCCTCAAGAAGAGTTAGGCAGTATACAGAGTATTCACAATAGGTCAAAAGAACCTAGTAGAACATGCAAACGCTGACCAGAGCTTGGTGTAAAAGAGATATAATTATTTATTTAAAACCACATCTAATAAAACACACAGGCACTAATATTAAGCAGTTCAAAAACACGGTCACTTAAAGATATACACTCCCTTCAAAGAATATTAGACAAGTCTTAAGTAAAGCTCCACTTATTTTCAGACAGCGGTGAGCGCTTAACGCAGATGGCACTCTAATAATTCGTTTAAAAAGGGAGAGAAAAGCAGGATATAAATTGAAACAGATCCCAACACTTTCACCAGAACACAGCAAGCGAGGAAGGCAGAGTCAAACCGTGAGTTCAGAAAGCCGGATCCACTTTAAGAGGATCAGAACGAAATGTGTCCAAGGTCACACGGTTAAAAAGTGCACAAAAGTCTCAAAGGTTCAGAAAGAGTTGGACCAACAGAAAGGGGGACCAGTTAGATGGTCAAGGCGGCCAGCCCAGTCCAGAAGGTTAGGGATTATTATTACCTTGTAGCAATCTTTAGAAAGGGAGGCCTGGCGGGCACGGTACCTTAAAGTGGTGAGAATACTCCAGCGGGGGGCAGTTGTTCCTGGCAGCAGATGCAAGTCGGTGCTTCGTCCGGGGGAAGAGAGGATCTCGTCGGGGAGGAAGACAGGAGTCCGTTGTTTACCCTACAAGATTATTTTCCCAGGGAAAAGGATGCCTTTAAGTTGTGTGCCTGATGAGGCCTCTGATTCAGACACTAAAGGG
The DNA here is from genome assembly GCF_040938575.1 of Ambystoma mexicanum. Classification (NCBI taxonomy): domain Eukaryota; kingdom Metazoa; phylum Chordata; class Amphibia; order Caudata; family Ambystomatidae; genus Ambystoma; species Ambystoma mexicanum. The sequence continues at coordinate 302,919,164 of NC_090941.1, forward strand.
AGTCTGTTAAAAGTACAGTGATCTCTTAACAGAAGTATAGGTTAGGACATTCCAGCACATACGTAGAATGTCGCTCATGGAGCCAATGTCACTGTGACTGATTCTTTCTGGCGCTGCTCTGGTGCCCCGGCATGAAAAAATGATTTTTGGTTACATTCTGTGCCCTAACCATTTCAAAAGATGAGGAATCTGAGGGAGAAAGACCATATCAATCAAAGAAAACATGGTTATGTATTTTGTTCTTTTTCATTACAGCGTGGAAAAACTTGCTGTTTTATAGAACAGTGACTTTCTTTGTTATCCTAATTCCTTTGTTATTTTTTGGAGCTCACCCACCGCACAACAAAGCTCGATGGCAGCAAAGAATATACAGATCAGACGGTCTCGAAGGTGCATCATGGGAGTTATGGGACTGTTCACAGGAAGATAAAACTTTGAGGAAAAACTAGTTGTACTTTCTGCACTGAACCACTAAATGGCAGCATATGCATAGCATGTCACTCTAAAAAGACACAAGCAACAAAAATAATGTAAAATGCAATTCATTAAACTCCTACATCCCGTTTCCTTCCCTCCATACTGTATGGGCTTCCCTGTACGGGGATTGTTGGTCTCTGTGGGGACGTTGGGGCACGGTTGCAGCCCTACCTGAAAATGGCTTCCCTTTGTCAGGCTTCTTCCCCTGCTCGTGTGTTGTGGACTGTGCTGGTTGTTGGCACTGCCCCTGCGAGGATATGAGAGGTCGTGAGAATGCTGTCATACAACTGCTGTGTCCCTCGAACCCTTCTTCCCAGAATTTGGTGAGCATGCGCCGACCCATATAGTCTCACCGGTTTAATGATGATGGCGAGCTCTCCGCCCTGCTTCTCACTGCAGGGGCGCTTTAGATGGACCGAGTTTCTTCACTGGTCCATGTGCGTGGCAGCCCAGACCCGCTGTGGCTGAACCACTCCAAAGGTAAGTATGCTTTTAATAATGTCTTTCCTTGATTGTCCGTATCCTTATATGATGTCTTTCCTTTGCTTTCTCCCAATAGGTGATATGCGGCCCAGTGGTAGTTGCAGTGCAAAACGCGAGCCCCAATGGAAGAGAAGGGAGTTCACGATGTTCCAATAGATGGTAAGTTTTGGTATTAAGGTCAAGCGCGAGGATTTGTCTAAGCGTAATGTCTTTAGCGATTTTCTAACCTTGTTTTGTCTCTTTCTCTTGCAGGAACTGTCTGTCGATGTCGGACTGAAGTGCTGCTATCCGGAGATCTGCCGGCAAATGAAGAATGTCTGGATCCGCGATGATGCTGGCCGTAAGCGGACTCCCGGGTAAGTGCTGTGGCTGGTAGCCGGAATCGGGTATGGATGTGCTCCGACTGCGGTTGCTGCTGGAATCCGGTAAGGATGCGCTCCGACTGTGGTTGCTGCTGGAATCCGGTAAGGATGCGCTCCGACTGTGGTTGCTGCTGGAATCCGGTAAGGATGCGCTCCGACTGCGGTTGCTGCTGGAATAAGGTAAGGATGCGCTCTGACTGCAGTTGCTGCTGGAATCGGGTAAGGATGCGCTCCAACTGCGGTTCCTGCATGAATCCGGTAAGGATGCGCTTCAGGTGGCGGTAAGCGTTACGCTGCCAAAAGCAGATTAACGTGAAGTGCTTGCATGTGGGCGGGGCAGGCCTAAATAGCCTGGCTCCAGCCACACCCATTAGTTCTGACTCGTGGCCCCACCCTGCCACTCCTAGAGGATGCTGCACGTGCAGCCCAACCCTCTCCTATGGCCACACCCGACCTGGATGCACGTGGAGGCCTTGCAGGGGGAAACCAGTACTTGCACCAAAATAAAAGTGTGCAGGGCACACTTACTCATGAGCCTGGCGCCAAAGGTGCCAGGACTGGGTCCAACTGGACCCTTTATGTTGTGGAGTCTGTGGTTCTTGCCCAGTGGCCATGACAGGGATGGGACCAGAGTTTTTGCGCCACCAAATAGTAATACTTCACCCTTGAAGGAAATTATTTGTGTACGTAGGTGCGAGAGCAGGCCTGACCACGTACGCTGACCCCGCCCCATGGCACCACACCTCAGTCCCTTTTTCCACTCAACTGAAACGGACGTCTGCTCCGCAGCAGCGCTATTTTTAGCTGCTCACTCCCCTACAACGTGGATCCGCATGTGGTTTTTCTTTTTTCTAAATTACTACCACGCCCTTCGGCCCCTTCGGCTCCCCCGGTCCCCTGGCGCATGTCAGGTTTGTCCGGGTTCGGTGTGTGTGCGTCGTGCAGCACCCTATTTCCTGCGTCTGATGCCCATTCACTCTGCAGAGTGTTTGGGCCAGCAGCATAGGTAGGATTTGTGTGCCACGTGTGACAAGTTTGCACCATGTTCATTGAAGAATAGGCTAGTGAGGTGGAAAACTATTTTCTCTAGGTCTCCTCCAGAACATTTGAAGACATTCACTCACAGGAAATCTAAAGAAAAAATAAGTGAACGTCATTTTTCTAAAGTACCTCATAAATTGGACTCCTTTCCAGGGAGTTCCCCGACTGGGAGGGGTCCAGACTCTAGTACTGGTTCTAGGCCCGATGCTTGTGCAGCTACCGGTGAGCGCACGGAGGGGTCTTCCGACCCTCCTAGGGCTAGTACCATTAAAGCTCTTCTCCCGGATGCTGCTCCGAGGGGCATGTGAGCTCTACCTCCGAGCCTTGCCCCGCCAGAGCTCCAGTGCGTAGGACTACAGGCTCATTAGCCCGAGGACTCAAATCCTCCCGGGGTTCCTCCTGAGGTCCAACCTGTGAAACTACTGAAGGTCCAGGAGGGCGTATTCTGAAGTGTCACGCCAGGCTCAGCCATCCCCCGCACCCATATCAAAACGTGCACTACGGACAAAATGGTGGCAAGGTAGTAAAATTGTGCCAGTTTAGGGGTTGAAAGCCATCACATGCAGAAATGGCAACAGAGTGGCCTAGAAGGCTTAGCTCAGTGGAAAAGCCTACGGGATCGCACTTGGTCTCCACTAGTGGACTAGTAGCATAGAAGGAGCTAACCAGTGGCGCTGTTCCCTGGCTCACAGCCTATCCTCGATCTCAAAGCATACTTTGGTACTTTGAGCTCTATTCACCTCTGAGTCAGGGGCCCTTAGCCACGACTACGTCAACTGTTACACCATTAGTGACAGCCACTCATCAGTGAGGGCCCCGCGCCCAGCAGCTCATGCCTCACCAGCCTATTCTCTGAGAGATTTCTCCTGCTAATGAAGTCCCCTCAAATCTCTGGCATATTAAAGGGGCTCATAAAAGATGTCCTACCACAAGAGTTGCAACAAGCTCCAGTGCCTCTCGCACCGGCAACGCCTGTGTTGCAACCTCCAGAGCCTCAGTCACCCATGCCACTTCTGTCACCTCCCACACAGCCCTCTCTTCCCCCCGCTGCAGCCTGTTGAGGCTAATCAGCAAGGGGATCAGACAGAGGCTCTGGGGTATCTGTTCAAAGCTTGCAACAGCAGGGATAGTCAGAATTATGTTCTGCAAGTAAGGACCAGGATACAGATGGTGATGGGGACTTCCCTTCGTAAGCCAAAGCATTTCTTGAAAGATTACAATGGCTAGCAAAGTTTTTAGGAGTGCCAGCTTCGCCTCAAGAACAGCCGGAGGCGGGCATTCTTGCAGAACTATTAGCTCTTCAGACATCCTCTGTCTGGCATTCCCTTCCAGGAAGATGTTTTGCAGGTAGCCAAGAAGATCGGGGCTACACCTCACTACTGTCAACTGTAAGCAAAAGATTGGATGCTCGCTACAGGCAGTTGGAGGCAAACGTGCCCTTGTTGGTGTCTCATCCACAACCCTGTTGGTCTGTATTTTGTATTTTTTTTTTTTTTTACGTGTAAAAAATTTAGTTTACATGTAAACTTTTATCACACTTTCCTTTCCATTTCATGACCATCTTAAAACATCTTTAACCTTCATGTTTGTTTTTTTTTTCCAGTCTTTTTACGTGTTCTCCATGACTGATTCATTGTCCTTCTCTTTCAGGATTTTTTCCAGGAAGTTTATTCCCGCGCATGAGAATATTGGATTATGTCCCTGAATAAAATAGTCCCATCGTTCCTCGTCGTTTCTTTGTCTCATGTTTGACATGTGCCTTGTTAGCATTTGCTTTCTCACATTTGATATCGCTCCACAGTTCGTAAGGAGATGTGCCGGTGTCTCCTGTTGGTCGATGTCTAGACAGAAACAACAGCATCCTTCATTCATACCTCTGCCTCCAGTTCTGTTTTTGTAGTCGTTGGCCGGGTAAACTCCTAACCGAATTTTCATTAGTAGGGCTCTGTGTGTGTTTGACGGAAATTTTACCAGATACTCAGGAAGCGCGTTTCTTTTCCTGTGTTCCACAGCCATGTTCTTTAACTTCATTTTGGCCTCCCTTGTTGCTAACCAATCTTGTCTCAGGAGTTTTTCTTTTACTTTGTTAGGGTTTGTCACCAGTTCTTCTTCTGAAGAGTCTAAGTCTGATAGAATTTGACTCCATTCCCTTTTCCAGTGGTTTAGGTAAGTTGAACTCTTGCCCTGCCCTTTCTTAGCCAATAATTTATAGCCCTCTGCAGGACTGTCTTCACTGATTTTTCTCAATAGGCCTAGTGATTTCCATTTCATGGTGGTTTCGAGAGACTCTAACCCAAGTTCCGCTCTTATGGCTACTATCGGTGTGTTCCTTGGTAGTTTCAATAGAGGTTTCCAGAACCGACTCTCCAATTTAGGCCAGATTTTGTGGGAAAGGTTCACTCCAGCTTCACTCCCATATGTTAGTGACGGAAGTACTTTTTGTACATAGAACATTCTTACTGGCGCCAGGGAAAATTTTCCGTATTTCCCATTGACAACTCTTCTTGCGCACTTAAGTTCTTGACTTTTGCGATCAAAATATATTCCCAGTTCTTTTCCACTGTTGAGATATTGAGACCAACACCTAGGTATCTTATCTCAGACACCCGCTCTAGTGTTTCTCCTCTATCTCCCAGGTGATTTTTTTCATTGTGGCGTTGTTCTTGCCGCATATCGTCATTATCTTCGATTTTTCCACATTGATCGCCAGGTCGTTTTTTAACATGTAATTCTGCAAGTTGTTTGAGTCGCTGTAGTCCGATTCTGGTTTCATCCCATAAGACTATGTAGTCAGCATAGCATATTAGCGCCACTTCTTGGTCATTTATTTTCGGGCTGAAGTGTCTTGTGTTTGATGTTATTTCAGGTAGGTCAGCTAAATATACTTTGAAAAGTGTGGCCGCAAGCGGGCAACCTTGTTTCACGCCCTTGTTGATTCTAATGTTGGGCGTCGGATCACCGTCTTCGTTCAGCCTGATTTGCGTGGTCGTGTTTTGGTGTAACGCCCTAATAGGGTTCAGCAGCTCTGCTGGACAGGACCACCTGTTTAGCTTTTCCCATAGTTTTCTTGTATTTACGGTGTCAAACGCTTGACTTAGATCGATAAATGCCAAGTGCAGTTCTCTTTTGAATTCTATTGCGGTAGTTTTTAGCATTGACAGGATGAATAGGTTTAGGTCTGTGCCTGTACGCTTCGTAAACCCTGTTTGTCGGGGGTCTATGATGTTATTTGTATCAGCCCACTTTGTCATGTTCTTCTGTAGGTCGGTGGCAAAAAGCTTTCCTATAGTGGCTAGTAGTGAGATCGGCCGATAATTTGTCGGCATGTCACGTTGACCTTTTTTGTAAATTGGCACTGTTATGCTTTTTGTCCAAATTTCAGAGATCTTCCTTTGTGTCACAATTGTTTTGAACAATTTATTTATTTTCGCCGCCCATGATTTTGAGTCTTTTTTCAGGTGGATATTAGTAACCCCATCTGGCCCAGTAGCAGAGGAGTCCTTTAATTTCCGAATTGCAATTTCGATTTCCACCTCATCCATCATTGTCATCCAGGCATGTTTTGTGATCACATCGGGTAAATCCACGTCTTCTGTTCTGGCTGAAAATACTTTTGTGCAATGCTTTATCCACTCCTGCTCAGAGACTCCACCTATTGACCTGCTTTGATGGTTCAGGGTACAGTTATTGATTAGGTCCCATGTTTCTCTGGTGTTGGTCTTCTATAGAGTCTTTAGCATTACCTCCCCTTGTTCTTGGTATCTTCTGTTTCTGAACTCGGTTACCCAATTTCTGAATTGGTTTCGACTTGACTTGATGTTCCTTTGTCTTTCCGTTACTGAGTCTTTTTTTCTTTTCTTAAATAGTCTTATTTCCTTTCTTAGTTGTTTCCTTCTTTCCACTAGTTGACAGCTATATTTGTGCTTATGTATTAGGGCGTTGTTTTTAAGTCCCGAGTTCTTTATTGTGTAGGCTTCCAGCAGTGTTTCATAATTGAGGTGTCCCGTCAATTTTTTGTCTGTTTCGTTGATGGCCTCTTTCGGTATTAAGATATCTTTCTTTGTCAGCTTTATTCAGTTGACCGACAGGTTCAACTCTACTTTCAGACTTTTCTCTTTGGTCTTCAAGTTTTTGGCTCCTCTCCATGATGCTTTCAGGATCTTATGATCGCTGTCTTTCTGTTGTGCGATTTCAAAACTTTTTATTTGCTGTAGTAAGGATGCGGATACCCATATGTAGTCGATTGTTGAGGATACTTGACCATTAGACCACGTGTGGGCTCCGGGGATGTCCCCTGATGTTTGACCATTTAGCTTATGCAGTTTGAACTCTTTTGCCATTTGTATCCATTTGGAGGCTTTTGAAGTTCCCATCCTTAATGCTTCCAATCGAGACGTCCCATTTGTTCCTAGGCATTTTATGTTAAGGTCACCACATATGATTATTTGAATATGTGGGTTCAATTCCGTCCTGGTAACTATTATGTCTGTTATTGCTTCCAGAAAGTGGTCTGTTGTTATTCCTACTGGATTCCAGTAAACATTTATCACCAGAGTGGACAGAGCTTCCGCTTTTTTGTTATCGCTGTTGTTTTCTAATAGTGTCCATTGTATGAAGTGGGTTTCGTTACCTTTGTTCGTTATCTGCCAGTCACTGCCCTTTCTTATTAGGGTGATTAAGCCCGCAGAGGGCCTCCCCTCTCGTCCTCATTTTACTGGGTTCATTGATATCTCAACATTTCTGCTCACAGGTAGATCGCATAACCAGGTTTCTTGTAAGCATATTATTGTGGCGTTGTTTAACTGGTGGTTTTCTTTGTTCATCAGGTTTTTAAACCCCCTCGTGTTCCAGGAAATCGCTGATTCCTCATCCGATATAGCAATCCTTTTTTGCTATTGGTGGTTTCCTTCTAGCGATAGGGAACTTGCTAACCATTGCCAGTCTTCTTGGAGCTCTACATTTCTTTTTAAATTGTCCTTTGTGTTTCCAGTTTTTATCACTTTTTCTAGCGTCTTCTTTTTCTACTTCTTTTGACTTCACGTTAGGGTTTGCCACTGATTTTAAAGTTTTCTTTTTGAGATCTGTCCGCCCCTTTCCTTGGTATCGGGGATGGCTTTGTCGTCCCCCTTTGTTCTTGAGACGTTTGTTCTTTTTTCTTCTTATCCTCATCATTTGTGTTTCTGAGTACTTCTCGTACCTCATAGCCTCGTTTCAACAGCTCATTTCCTTCTTTCAATATTAACTCTTTATGTGCGGTCGACTTCAGATGTAGCACCACTTTGTCGACACGCTCTTCGTTGATGTATTTGACCACTGCTAGGTCTTCGTTTCTTAGTTTTCTCAGTCTTTCCACACAGTGGAGAAGGGCCATCACGTTTTTTTCGGTTTAGATTTTATTCTTCGTTTTCTGTGAGTAGATTTTCGACCAACGCCTTGTTCCGTGAGTGGTCTCTTCTGTTTTGTTGTTTTTGCTTGTATTTAGAGTCATGGTCGTCTGGCTGTTTCTTACACGGATGCTTAGGATTCCAAGACTTATAAGTCTTCCTTGGGGGGTCAGGGTTCGTCACAGACTCCTCTTTCATAGTCCTTTCTCTATTTATTTATTTTCTTTTTTCATCCATTGTTAAGAACCCTGGGTGTTCGCTACCTACTTCTTCATCAGAGTCCGTATACAAGTTCTCGCCGCCTTCTTTGCCAATTTGCACAGACCTTGATTCTTTCTGGCCTGGCAGTGGTAACTCAACTTCTTCCATTGGATTCTGTATACTGCTATTTGCGGCCTCTTCGATGTAAAACGAGGCGTCTTCAATCAGGTCTCTTGAGCGGTCTAGCGACTCCAGTTCACTTTCTTCCTCATCGGTGATAGGCGTGACCTGCCTTTTGTTTCGTTTGGGACATACTCGAGATGTTCGTCCTTTTTCTTCGCTTGAGAAATGTCTTGTGTTTTCTGTTGGTTGCTTGACGTTCCAAAATATGGATCGTACGCCTTTTTAGTTGAACTACCCTTTTTTTCATGGATTTCAAATTGATCATTTCTTTTTTCTCTACCTTATTTTTTTGGAGATATTTTTGGGGTTTCGCCCTTGTTTTTTTGGGCCTCCTGTCCTTGTGTCGGTCCAAACACTGGGTATAGCTCGTCCTTGTTCGTGTTTTTCTTTATATTATCGCTTGCGCTCATTTCATTTGGGGGCTCGTCATTTTGCCTGCTCACTTTGTTCTTTGTCGGAACCTTGCCTAGTCCGGCGTCCGTTTTCTCCTGAGGATTCGTTATAAAGGCTCTACTCCTAGAGCATGATGGTTTAGGTGCGCCATTGGTCCCAAGGGCGTCTTCCTTGGCTGCCGTGTCGTTGTTGTTTTTTATTTTGATTGTGTTTTTTTGACACTGCTGCCGGATTTCTTTACTTTGGGGATGGGAACCTTGCAATTCTTGTGCGTCTGTTAGGCAGAAACCTGTGCAGTTCCCTTGGGGACCACTGCAAAAGGCTTAAGACTACAGGTGTTGGCAGTAAACCCAATTGGTAGCAGTCTGTACCACCCAGATTTACCTGTTAGCTGTGGCTGAGCAGCCAGACTTCTCTCAAGAAGAGTTACAGTATATAGAGTATACAAGATAATTACCAAAATACAGTAGCACAAGCAAACACTGACCAGAGCTTTGGTATCAAGTATATAATTATTTATTTAAACACACACTTGGAAACACTCTAGCACTATTATTAGTAAGTTCAAAAACACAATTACGATTATCATATGTACACCCCTTATTCCTTATTAGACAAGTCTTAGTTAACACCACTTATTTCCAGACAGAGGTGAACCATTAACTAAAGATGGCACTCCAATAAGTTTAAGAAAAAGGGAGGGAAAAGGCAGAAATTAGGAACAGCACACAACACAATCCTTCAGAAGCACATAGCAAGGCAGGAAAGTCAAAGTCTACTTGTGAGCAAAAAGTTCAGAGGCCAGGCTCCCTCTTGGAGAGAGTAGAACACCAGTGCGCCCAAGATCACACAGTTCAAAAGGCTTGGAGAGTCTTGCAGAGAGTTCAGTAAGGAATCAGTTCAGTTTAGAAAAGTTCAGTTAGCCAGCCTAGGGCCAACCCAAGTGGTAAGTTGAGGCTTTAAGAGTCACCCTACACAGACCGTTGCGAGGGAGGCCAGGCGGACACAGTACCTTTAAAGTGGAGAGGATCCTCCATCGGGGGCAGTTGTTCCTGGCAGCAGGTGCAAGTTGCGGCGTCGTCCAGAGGAAGAGATGATCTCGACGTGGAGGAAGGCTGAAGGTCGTTGCACTGCCAGGGAAGACCAGCCGTGGAGTTCTCCGGTTAAAAGGTAGTACCCTTTTATTCGCGGTAGTGGAGAAAACGTGGTATCCCGGTTGCCGGGGTGCTTGGCAAAGGCAAGGCGGCCACGAGATGATCCGGGAAGGCGAAAAGGCAGGCAAACTGGTTATCCCCACCAGTCAAAGGAAGAAGACTCTTCGGATTGAAGATCTCCTCTGTCGTCGGGAAACGTGGTGAGATGGTTCAGCAGGGCTCCACCGGTGGTGTCGTCGTTGCAGGTTGGCTCAGCTTCTCCCTCCGGATTCTTTGGTCCTGTGGCGACGTCTGAAGTCCCAGTCCCCAAAGCCCTGCTTTTATGCAGAAAACCCCCATTCATCAGTCCTAGCTGTCACTCAAACATGCTAAGTGGTGAGCCGGGCGGCTCACAACTGGGCCAATCACTCCAGAGTGCGACTTGAGTTGCCGAGGCAACTCAGTCCAGGGTGCTTAAACCCCCTGTGGTACCCAGACAGAGTGGCACCACTTTTGGAGGATTCTGTGGAGAAGCCCGCCAAAAAGTGGAACAAAGGGCTCGACTTGGGTTGGAGTCACAGAAGCGAACAGAAACGTCATTTTGTAACCGAGTTTCGGCAAAAACTACCAACCGGTGAATTTATATTAATTTAATAAACCGGCGGTATGTTCGAGGCTATATTAAAAAGTGGTAGCCTCGAACAATGGGAAAATCCCATAGGAATATATTCGCGGTCGAATATAAAAAGTAGTATCCACTGACACCAGCCAAAACTCGGTCGGGGGGGACTGGACAGTGCCCCCTCGAACAACAGACCTGTGGCAATCGAATTGCCCCGACCAGTACGTCCACAAAATGATAGCTTGTACTGGTTCTGTTCACAATTTAAGACTAGTAAAGCCAATGGTGACTTTACATGCCCTGGGAGACAGTAGTCAGTCCCAGGGTATGGAGTCTATGTTTGAGGGTTGCTATGACACCCCTGGGTTACTGCACGGAGGGTGCTGTGTAACCCACATACCAAAAACACATGAAGCCCTATGGGGTAAAGGACCCTATAGCCCATAAAACACATACAAAGTCAAAGGAACACCTCAAATCATATGTCTAAGAGTGGGAGAAAAAGAGTCTCACTCTTAGCAGGAGAAAAAAAGAAACCCCAAAAATCCAGCAAAGCTGCTGGGGGACTCGCTAGGTTTGGGAAATTAGTCTTAACAGAGAATTCTCCCCAACAGCGTCTTCCCTGGCACCTATTTGTGTTAACTGTGTCTCTGGGCTCTGGTGTTTTTCTTTCCGCTCTGGCGTTTCAGCAGTTTTCTGCATCCATTTTAATGATTCTAGCAGTGCGTTGGTCAAATCATCTTTTTCTAGTCTATTTGACCTGGCCAGCAGAGATAATCTCCTTTGCCATGGAGCAGAAGTTTCTGCTTCGTGATTTAACCTTGCTTCTATTTTCAATGCTGTTACTTCCTGAGCTGTTAACTTTGTTAGCATCAGCGCTAGAAGTGCGTTGTTGTCCTTTACATTTTCGCTGATGGATTCGTACAGTTTCATATAGGGGGCCAGCGAGATGGTTAAGGCCGCCATGACGTTGTTCTGCAAATGTGTTCCTGTTTCTGGGGAAAAGTTTGTGTGTGCCGTCGCTGCGTCATTATTTTGCCTGCTCTCTTTGTTTTTTTCTGTTCGATTTTTGTTACTATTTTGAATGTTTTCACTATTTTGGACCTTTCTTTGTGTTGAGAGTTCATCCCGACTGTTTGTGTAGAAATTGTTACAAGCTTAACTTTGTCATTGGACTTTTCACCGTCATTTAAGGGTTCATTTGGGATCCGGCGCCTCCAAGCGAATGTTGATGGCAAGCATCTTTTATCAGAGGGAGAGGATATCGATATATCTACATCTTCTAAGTTGAATATCGGCTGGTGTCTTGTTTCCAAGCTCGGGTTTTTCCTGGGTTGCTGCGCTTGCGGACTGTTGAAAGTTTTTGGTCTTGCACCCAGGTCTTTTGATTGGCCTCTGGATAGAGACAGACTGCTTTCGTGCCCAGATTTTGATCTAATCTCAGTTGTAATTCCCTTTTATTGTGTTTCCTTCCATTTTTTTCATAAATTGTTCTTTACATTCTTGTTCGCCGATCTCTTCTGCAATCGAAGTTTCTTGACCGAGGTTTTTATCTGCTACCCTTTTCCCAATTAAAGGTGATTGTTGTTTATTCCTTGCTAATTAGAGAAGATGGTTGATCTGTCTGTTATTCGTTCCCGTCTTTCTGATTGTATCCTCTTTTTTGGGATCTCTGTTTTATTAAGGATTCCAATTTTTTATATTCTTTCTCGTTTGGTCCTGCTTCTGTTTATCTTTTTTTTATATATAGATTCGTCTAAATCTTCATCACTTGGGTGTTTGTCGTTTTCCATAAGGTTTTCACTGTGGTCCCTCTTTTCTTCGATGGTCATTTTTCCTTTCTTTTTATGACTTTGCTGTTGGAGTGTTTCTGGTAGTTGTCCTCTGTCGTTTTCTCTTTTTTCCGTGGCAGTTCCTTCTTCGTTCGTTTCTACATTGGAAGTCCTTTCTCTAGTCTCGTCTATTACAATTCCTGTGTCACTTCTGTTTTCCTGTTGGGCTTCCAACATCAGTCCAAGGTTCTTTAATTCGGCATCTGTTACGTTTAAGTGATCTGCTGGTGTTTTTGCTGTCTGATTAATTTCTTCTCTGTTTTCGTCCTTTTCATTAGAACGTTGATGGCCCGTGTCATTATCGCCTGTTGGTGGAGTCTGAGCGGTGTCTTGCGTCCCCTTTTTGGGAGCCTCATTGTTGTCAATCTGAGGGTGGTTATTATTTTCATGTCTCGATTTACTGAATGTATTTTGAGATTGCTTGTTGGGTCTGGTGCTGTCTCTGTGCTTTCTGCCTCGGGTTTGGGTTGTTCTTTATACGTGTCAGACATGTCTGGTTCCCTGCCCCCTTCCCTCACTTCTGGTTCTTGATTCTCCATATTTTTAGGTATCTCCGCAATAGATAGTCTAGGATAGCCAGGAGTCTTACCTCTTTCTTTGGATGATTCGTGAGTCTTTCCCGCTATCTCTTGCTGGTGCTGCGGGAGTCTAGAGATCGTTCTTGTGTGCGGGCGGGCTGTTACACCTCCAGGAGAAGAGTTGATGTTAACCTCTTTAATTGTTGAAACAGAGGCCATACCTCCTCGCCGTTCCTTGGTTTTCACGTTGAGTGGATTTACTTAAGTGTGTGAGAGTCGGCTGTTCTTCAAGCTTTGGGGCAAACGCACCACGCGCCAAAGCCGTCTTAACAGTTCGAATCAGCCCTTCTGTCCTCAGCGCTTACGCCGCAAGAGCGCGGTGGATGTGCCTTTGAGCACAGCTGAAGATCACGTGTCAGCTCACGTGTTATTCTGTGAATGGAGATTAAAGCCACAGGCGTCCTTTTCACCTGTTCGCTCGTATTGTGATGTTGATAGCTGTTTGTGAATGGTAGTGCTTTTACTGACTGCACATTGCTCCGCTCCTGTCTCTCTGCAGAAAAAAAGAAAGGCACTTTGAGATCACCTCCACAGCCTAACAGTTTGATTCAGCCCTTCTGTCCTCTGGGCTGTATTCTAAGCCGGCACGGTCAGGTTCAGCAAATGGGACCTCCTCTCCTGTTCTAAACAAGGAAGACAAGCTGCTTGAAGCTTTTGGCAGAAAAGTTTGTTTAGTCAGCCTTGCATCTTCGGCAGGCCAATGTGGATGACTTAATGGCCGCAGCTAATCGGAAACTGTGGAGGGAGATTGCCGATTTTGCTCATGACCTTCCCTTAAACAGGCAAGCAGCCTTTAAATCAGGACGGATGAAGGCCAAATCATTGGAGCAGGACCTGTTGGAGTCCCCATTAGCGCACATGGATACTGCAAGCAGAGGAATGTATGTTGGAGTAGATCTGCGTGGTCTGCTTGGATGTACGTCACTAGATCCACCAACGAAGTTCAAGAAAGCATTCTCGACCTCCCTTTCGAGGGGAATGTGCCTTTTCGTTAGTGTACAGATGAACATCTGACCAAGAGAAAGACTAGCACCCAAACGGCTAAGTCTTTGTCCATCCTGATTAAGCCTGCAGCCACATGGTTTTCTCAAGCAGAGCCATGGCCTGAAGGGAGGCCTAGATCATTTGGAGGTTTTAGAGTGTTCCAGGAGAGGGGAAGTAGGCAGCCAGACAGGTCACCTATTATGTCTATGCGTAAACAGCAGAGAGGTGTGTCGAAGAGGTTCTTTTAGCCCCCTCCTCTTCTGCCACCTGTGAGAAACCTTAGAGTGTTGCACTTTCTGAACCCCGGGGATCTCTTGCTCAGGTGTCCAGGGCACGGCCATCGCCCTTGGATCCAGACCTTGGGGGTGGACAAGTGCTGGAGGATCTCCTGACTGAGGGGTCCTTGGAGAGTGGGGGGGTGAGACATCCGATGGGGTGATGCAATATTCCCCCCCTATCTGACACTTCCTCCACCTTTATAGGTTGTTATGAATCCTGTTCCGTTGTCCCCTCCCCAATTCCAACAGGTACCAACATTAAAGGGAGGCATAGGAGAAGAAATATATCCCTATCCGACTTCCTCTCAGTCACTATGGAACATTATCATCTAAAACCCATTTAAGAAGTTGGGGAAAACTACAACTCCCGTACTTCCTCCCCATTGCCAAAACCACTGGGACGACCAAGAAGAGGAGGTGTGAAACACAAAAGGTATCTCGAGAAACTCTGGATACAAGCAAGGGCACAACATAAACCCATAGGTTGTAGATTAAATGCATAAAATAACAAAGTAATCAAACATTCACAGCTTTTCAAAATAATATATTCACAAAGTGTAAGCAAATGTAAATATATTTCTGAGGCTTGTGGAATCTGCTTAGATCACATGCTGTGCATAAGCCGACATCTAGTGGAAGCTGCGGAGTATTACAGTTTGTTTTTCGAAACTCGAAAATGGGCGTCAACACAGGGCGTGCCAGTAATACTATCCCTAGTGTGACGTCCACTGTACCCAAGATCCCTAACGCGTCTAGGATCCTCAGATTGTTTTTTTACCGCCATACTGGTCGGAAGCATTTTGCGCAGTCCCCTGGCCTTGCCATACTTTTGCGAAAATATTGATTAATTGACACCCTTCCCCATCCCAACGTCGAACTTCGACACTCGATGCCGGCTGGAGAAGAAATCGACGGTCGGCTGCTGCACGACAGATTTGGGCCTCGGAAGGCCTCTGGCCTCGGGCCAGGCCTTGGAAGGCCTCTGGCCTCGGCCCTGCAAGTAGGGAGAGTGGGGGGGTTGGACATACTCTACACTCTTGGTATATAGGTACACCTTATACATTTCCTACACTTACCAGCCCGCTGCCTCAAGGTGCGTATGGAGGGTACCCCTTTTCAATTCTGCCCCAAGTGCAATCGCAAATACCCTTGGGTCGACAGGCATGCCACGTGCAATCTCTGCTTGCCGAGGGACCACCCTGAAGCGAACTGCAGAGCGTGTAGTAGGTTTAAACCTAAGACACTTAAGGACCTTTCGACGAAGCGTTGGGCCCACCATGCCAGGCAGGCGGCCATGGCAGCGGAGGGCGCCTTCAGCGATGGCAGCGACGGCGTGCTTTCGGACGGCGAGGGCATTACGGCGTCGAAAGACAGCCGAGCGCAGGTCCCCGACCTCGGAAGGTCGTCCGACAGGGCGGCTATGGGGAAGACCCTCGGCGACACAGGCGCTTCACACACCACCCACACTAAACACACAAAGTCCAACCGAGACTTGACGACGTCGAGTGCTCGGAAAGAGGCACAAACAGAACGGTCCGAATCTGTGTCCTCTCGGCGTTCGAGATCGCCGCATGACTCCAGGCAATCATCCACTCTTGCCAAGAGTGCCTCGCTCCCTAGGCTAACAGAAGTTCGATCGTCGGAAGACGAAGACGACTTCCACCCCCAGGCCGCACTCCAGGAGTCGGAGCCCGCAGACAAGGCCCCACGTTCGAAGGACAGGGACACTACCCCCGATCCTCGACGCCAGGCGTCGAAAACCTCCGGAGCCACAAAGGGACAGGAAAAACACTTTTCCACTCACGGGGAGGGGGGAAAACAGCAAAAGAAGCAGCCTCTGCACTCTTCCACACCTGTGAAACACTGCACTCCTCCTAAACAGGCAGACAAGACCAGGTCTGCTGATATTTCAAAAAGCAGCAAATCTACTCAAGATAAATCTCCAAAACTTTCTGAGAGAGTCATTCCCAGTTCCAAAAAATGGTCCAGTGATGACATAGATAGGGTCATGTCAAGGATGTCTTCTTTGGCAGACTTTACGATAAAGATCCAGACCATTTCCTTGCATATGATCCACAAGGGGCGACACCTTCAGGCTCTAATGATCCTATCCCCCCGAGTAAGAAGCCCCGGTTTGAGACACCGATGAGGTCTACCGACCCCTTCGAGGTACAACCATACTCGCGGCCATACTCACTGTATCAAGGAGAGACTTCCTTTGGTGAGGACCAAGATTTTGGCATGGTAGAAGAGCAAACCGGGACGGGCTACTATGAGGACGATGAGGACCAGGAAGAGGAAGACCCTGAAACCTACAGAGTAGATTCCCCGGTAGAAAAGGAAGCCCCGGTTACCGCCTCCCCTGTCGATAACCAACCCCTCCTGTACGAGGTTCTCGCACGTGCAGCAGAACATTTCCATATTGACACCCACGGTGTCCAGGAAGAGAGGGACTTTGCCGAGGAGTTAGTGGGAGAAAGGAGGTCTGTTGCCCAGACCATCCCTATCCTTAAGTCTATTCAGCGAAGAATAGACCCATTCACTGATTGTAACAGACTCGTCCTTAGATGGCTGGGGCACCACGCTGGGGTCTCACTCAACCCACAAAGTGTGGACCAGCGGGGACTTGGACAAGCATATCAACTATTTGGAGTTGAAGGCGATATTCCTATCGCTGAAGTCATTTGCTCCTCTGGTGCAGGGCAAAGTGGTGCTCATTCTAATGAACAGCACTACCTCAATGTTCTGTGAGAACAAACGGGGGTGGGGGGGGACCAGGTCGCCACCTCTGGGCACGCTAGCGATTCAGTTGTGGGAATGTGCCATTGCTCAGGGGATATGGCTAACAGCAGCCCATGCCCCAGGAAAGGACAATACCGAGGCATAAAGGCTCAGCAGGCTCAACACCAGTTCTTACGAATGGGAGATACAGGCCTTCATCATTCGAGAGAATTTTCTCTGGTGGGGTCTGCCAGAGATAGACCAGATTGCCACAAGCAGCAATGCCAAATGCTCCAGATTGGCCTCTTGGGAAGGCTATAAAACGAGGTCGGAAGGGTTTGCCTTTCACATAGACTAGTCAGGACCGACATGTTATGCATTCCCGTTGACCAGGCTATTGCAAGAGTGTGGTCAAAAATTCAAGACATCCAGCAGGTGCACAGGGATACTGGTGGCACTGCGGTGGCCCTCCAGGGTGTGATACTCGTACCTCAAGCAACCGTTGGTTCGAGAACCAGTCCTCCTACCTGTGTCGAGTCAGATGCTGTCGCAACAGAGGGTTCAGTGCTGCACCTCAATCCATGGCGTTACCAGCCTGGTGCCTGAGAAACCAACCACAGAGAATCGGGCATTGCGTACACCTCTAACACGGCTTTCCGAACGTCAGAATAGAATCATACGACGCCAAGAGCGGGTATTTGCTGAACATCAAAGAACATCTATTTGATGCACGAACAAACACGGACGCGTGCAACAGCGTTTTGGGTTTTCATTCACAAACAGGAAGTTGACTCCATGTTATTGCAACTGTTAGGCAGAATCCTGTGCAGTACCCTTAGGGACCACTACACACGATTAAGACTACAGGTGGCAATCCAAGTTTTACCTTTGGTACAAGCCTGTACTACTAAGTTAGAGTGGTAGCAGTAGCGGAGCAGCCAGGCTTATCTCAAAAGTATATGAACAGTAGCAGAGATTACACAAAAGGGCCACAATTACTGTGACTCAAGCAAACACTGACTCAAGGTTTCAGGTAAAAAATATAAGTACATTTATTTTTAAACCATTTGTTATTAACACGACACTTCTATTAATTCAAAAACCACATGTAAAATATATTACAACTAACCAATCAACTTTGTACAGTATTATTCGAGGTACGTACCCTGTGTTTGGATGGACCGGTGTTACGAAACAGAACACGTTACCGTGAATACAATTGCAATCACTTTTGACAGTTCAGTCTACTAGATAAACACATATCCGCGGCAAGAAATACTACCGTGGTAAAAACACACTTAGCATCCGAGATTCCCAGAGAGAGTTGGGGCCAAAAATCACAGGCAATATGTTGGTTAGGCAGACAGAATCTCAGAACACACATAGAGAGGAATTCAAGAGTCAAAGGGCCGGAGCCAAAGTCGAGTGACACCGGGTGCCTGGTGTCGAGGATCACACAGTCAGACAGTTTGAGATTCAACGTTGCCAAGAGTAGTTCGATATTGTCAATGTTCGGAAGCAAAAGTTATAAGAAGGAGGGAAAAGTAAGGACAAGCCTTAGTGTAGAGAAATAGGGATTTCATCCAAGATTCCTCAAATAGGACACATTACCTTTCTCAAAGAACGAAGCTGGTGCCACGGCAGTTGTTCCTGTTGGTTTCCCGCAGACTCACGCTTTCCTGCAGCTTCAGCAAGAAGGACGATGAGGGGGTCCGCACCACACAATGATGAGACCGGCAGCAGCGACAACGAATAAAAGGTGCGCTCCTTAAAAACAGGAGAGGCTCTTCAGGTGGCTATCCGGACCACTACAGCAGTGTGCAGCGATTTCGACCACGAAGGCGACCTCTGGCTGAAGAAGATGAGCTGGTTATCCCCACCAGCCACAAGGGAAGAAGACTCCGGACTGGATCTCCTCTTAGTCGTTGAAGGGTAGATAGCTCAGGACTGCAGCAGGGCTTCACCGGTACGGGGTAGTTTGCAGCAGTCAACCTTTCCTCCACTTCTCGTCGGTTCCTTGTAGTTCAAGTGGCGACTCTCTGACTTCCAGGCCAAGAGACCTGCCTTTGATACGCAAAACCCCCATTCACACAGCCTGGCTGTCAATCACCCAGCAGGGGGGTTGTCCAGCCCAAACAACCACCTTGACCAATCATGACAAAGTGAGACTTGGGTTTCCTAGGATACCCTGTGCAGGGGGTGACTACACCCCTCCCTCACATTCAGCCCACCTAGACACCCAGGCGCCTTGAGGAGGACTTCTAGGTAGAAGCCCACCAAAAGACAGCGAACAAAGAAGGTAAACCTGGTTTGCCACGCAAAGTAAAACACAAGAAGGATTTTAACAAAAAGAAATGGCGAATAAACCGCACCGGAGCCAAAAGAAAAAGCATTTGGTCAAGCGGGTTTAAGTTTGAGGCTAACACAATAGCCTATGATATTACCACGGTTATATAAAATAACCGCGGTAGAAAATTAGGGTAGATACCACTGCCACCAGCCATGTCTAAATGTAAAAAGAGCAAAACAATGCTCTAGGAGGTACAGATAAAGAGTTAACCCTTCCAGCACTCCATGTAAAATGGTGTGTACTGAATCTGTGGTTAAATTTGACTAAGTAAAGTTAATGGTAACTTTACCCTTTTCTGGGGGACAGTAGTCGCCTCAGAAATGGAGTCGGTGGGAGTCTGAAGGACAACCCTGTGCCACTGCACAGAAGGTGCTGTGTGACACACACAAAGAAGGGGGCTACTGAAGTGGTGTACTCCAGAACCCACAATCCCAAAAAACAGGTAGAAACACATAGCAAAACACAAGTAAGAGTGGGGGGAAAGCTCACGCTCTTACCAAGTGGAAAGAAATAACTCCAGAGATCCAGCTAAGCTGCTGAGGGACTCACTAGGTAAGGGAAATTAGCCATGAAATGAGAATTCTCTCGAACAGCAACCAACGCCGGTTTGAAGATGTTGAGCAGTCCAAATATTGGTTGGGACGCTCCCCTGTAACCGTGGTCAAGTTACTTTGTTTACTTGTAATACACGGTCCGATTGTAGGTTAGACAACGATAGAGGTTGCTGACTGGGCCGTGTACACGCTACATTGATACGTGTATGTTCACCCCATCGACAAGATTGATATAGGAAGGGTACAGTAGGTCCACCTGATAAAGTTCAAATTTATGTGTGTTAGAGAATAAAGTGTTGAATGAAACATGTTGGGTCTTTTGTAGAAGAGGTATTGGAATAACAGCAATACCACAGAACAACATATTTAGTTGATAAAGATTCCCTGGTAGCCATAACAGGGATTAGTCTTATTCAGGCCACCAGTAGAGGTTTATGAGGTATCCCTGAAGTAAGAGAACCTCAAAGGCTACTGACCACTGTGTCACCTTATCCAAGATTGGTTTGTGTCGTGTCCTATGTCATATAGATTTGTATAGGCAGGGTGTTTGAGGGTGTTCTATAAAAAAAAATGTTCCCTCATGATTACTCTTTTTTCTAAACCAACACTTTTTTTTCCATAACATTTTATTGCCATATTCAAGAGCATTACATTAATCATAACAGCAGCCATGGTGAAGCGTACAATAGTATGTGAAAGTAGCGAAGTTTGCCGGGGGAGCCGGAGTGAGGGGCCTCAAAATGCTGGAAGAAGCATTATTTTCCATGGTCCATCCTGTCCTCGGATGCCAAGTGGGAAACGCGGGATGTGGCATGATGGGTCGCTATGGTGTGGGGTTGTGGTTCAGTAGAGCGGGCTGCCCTGGAGCCATCTGGTTAGCGGGGGCCTCCTGGTGAGGGCCGGGAATTTAGCAGCATAGTCCATGAACGGGTCCCATATGTTCAGGGTTCTATATAGGAAGCCCGTTCGGATCGCCATGATTTTTTCAGCCACGGCTATGTCCCAACATTTTGCCCACCAGAGGGCCACTGAGGGGCCTTCTTTATTTTTCCATACCTGGGCCATTGCTATTTTTGCTGCCAAGAGTAGATGTGTACATAGCCTGGGGATGTGGCCTGAGACTGGAAATGTACCCCGACCCGTGTCACCCAGGAGAATGATTCCGGGATCCCATGGGATGGAAAAGCCTGTGATTTCCTTGATGTGTTTGAGTATCTCTTTCCAGTACTTTTCAGCTTTCGGGCATGATGATGTCATGTGGAGTAATGAGCCGGGGTTTGGGCATCCTCGCCAACAAGAACCGGGTATGGATGGATTGGCCTTGTTAATTTGTGCTGGTGTCGTATAGTACCTGTAGCAAAGCTTATAGCCCCCTTCTAACACTTTTTTTTATATGTTTGTATCATGTTTTAGAATTGTGTAGTAGGCTTGTTTTATATATGTATTAGGTTTTATATATTCATTGTTGCCTAAATTATATGTTCTAATGATTTGTGATTTATATGTGATTTCTAATAAAATGTGAAATATATTTTTAACAAAATTGCTTGAAACAAATTTGAGTTAAACTTTGCACCTATTTGGTCCATGGGCCAAGTTATCGGGACCTAAGAGATTAAGAAGAGTATGAGAGGTGGACGCTTAGATCCTTTTTGTTAAAGATTGTCCATAGCTTTATAGAAGGAGCTGGATCCTAGAGTCGGTAATTAGCTCCTCTAGTCTCTTGTTGGTTTTTTGCCTGAGAAACCAATATTAGCTCATCTTCAACTGTCAGACAACAATTTGAATATCATTCATAGAGCCCAAAAGGTCTTAACCCATGCGCAATACACAAGAAAATGTACTAGATTGTGGCATTGGTTGCAAGAGAAAGGTGTTGACCCTCTAAAGTGTACTCTAGACAATGTTTTCTCTTTTTCATCATACTTGGCACAGTCAGGAGTTCAAGTGGCCGTGTGCAGGACCTATTTATCGGTTATTGGGGCATATAGAAATTCGGAGCACATCAGCTGGCAATCCTGTAGTAAGGAGGTTCTTGGAGTGGTTAACAAGCGTATATCCTCACCTCAGAAGGACTTGGCCTTCCTGGGACCTCAACGTGGAATTGGTAGCTCTAGCGCATAACCCCTTTGAACCCATGGCTTCAGTTGATATTCAGTTGGTAACCTTCAAAACTGTGCTACTAATGGCCTAAACATCAGCCAGAAGAGTAAGCGAGATTCAGGTGCTGGCAGAGTCTGAGCCATACACTTAAGTTTCATAGGGACAAGGTTGTCTTGCGGACGCACCCCTCGTTCTTGCCCAAAGTAGTTACTCACTTTCACATTAGTCGAGAGAGAGTCCTCCTTACATTCTTCCCTGATCCTCACTGTTAGGCAGACAGAGTTTTACATGACTTGGATGTTAGACAGGTGCTAAAGTTCTACCTTGACAGATCCAAGATATACAGGAAATCTGACACCTGTTTGTTACCTTTGGCGGGCAATTGCCGTGGAAGCGAGCATCTACGGCAAACCTAGCCAGATGGCTGGTGTCTGGCATAGCAGAGGCTTACAGAGCGCAGGGCAAATCCCCTCTAGAGGGCGTTCTGGCACATTTAGTAAATGCCAAGGCCACGTCAGTGGCGTTTCCGAGGTACGTACCATGGAATGTAATTGGCAGGGCAGCAACATGGTCTACTCATTCTACCTTCTGCCGTCATTACTGTTTGGATGTTAGGTTATGGGAAGATGCAGCTTTTGGCCAGGCAGTTCAGAAACGTTTTTGCGTAAAGTGATGGTTAGCTTGTCCCTAATTGTGGGGCTGCGTTGGAATTGCCTATACGGTATGGAGGAAAGGGGACGGGACATAGGAGTATAAGAACAAGTTACTCATCGTAGTGATTAATGTACTCCTAGTCCATAGTCCCTTTTTCCTACATACGCCCCTCCCTCCATTCCCCGCAAATTTTAAATTTAAATGTATAGTTAGGGAAATCTTTCCCAATATGCATCAATGGGTACTTAATTCCTTTAGAGAGGAAGTGCTGTTTTTTTGCAGGGCAAGAGATGCCGGTCCCATCCGCGCACGGGGACACCCCTGCAGGAAGGAGGAAAGAGGACTATGGACTAGGAGTACATTTGTTACTACGGTGAGTAACTTGTTCTTTCCAATATATTTAGTGTTTGAGTTTAGAGAAATTTGATCTTTGTAACCAATTTCCCCTTACGAGTGAAGATTCTTAATTTATGTTTTTCGTTTTACAGAGCAAATTCTTATAGATCAAGGTGCACAGACCCCTCCTCCAAGCCCTTTCTCAGTACAAGCCTTTAACAATGGAACAAGTGGAGGCAATATCCAGGGATTCGATTATGGGCTGGCAAATAGCAAAGGTAAAATTGGTACTTCTATTGTCTATGCAGCCTGAATTGTATGCTTATTGATCATTACACTCCTCTTTACTTATGCAATTGTATTTTTTTCAAGAGCTTAATTTGCTCTGCTGAGTGTGGTAATTAATTATTCTGCACTCTGATACTTTAGCTGTAAACTGGTATGCCTTTTGTAAATGAAGGATTATTCCTTGTATTGGCGAATCAGTGCAAGATTGGAATGTGTTGCATTCTGCTGGCTTTGTGTGCTTGATGTTTTGTGAATTTGCATTATTTTTAAGCTTCAAAAGTCGTTATGCGCTTTTATTGAAGCATATTCTCAGCTCAAACACATCATGTGGGCCATTGGTAATGAATACAGACATCTCGTCACCTGTTCTTCTCACTGTTATGCATGGTACTGTGTATTTAGATGTGTGCCTCTTTCTCGGACCGGATGCCTATTAGCCTCTGTCTTGGCCAGGTCTCTTTCTCTCATCTCTAAGGTGATCCCCTGGAGGCGGTAACATCCAGAAAATTGGAACTACAAATACTACAATGCACCGGGCCTGACGGACAAGACCCAGCCTCGGACAGTAGGAACAGACTGGATACCGAGAAGGGATAAGGATAGACTTCCCCGTTGAGACTGAGAGAGATGCAAAAGTGAGATGCAGGAGGGGGAGGAGAATAGAGCTAAAGGTAGTATGTGGATGGCGGAGAGATCGAAGGATGAAGAGAGAGAGATAAGACCAGGAGATGGAGTGTAGAGCGAAGACGGATCATAAGTGTGGAGACAGGAGAAGGGCTAGAGACAGAAAGATGAAACCGGGTGACTCAGTGTTTATAGAGAGCAAGGAAAGAACGGCCACAGTGAAGAAAAGGTTGAGAAATGCTCATCTGGTGGAAGGGTCACCAGGGTAAACAGAGTTGCCTGCTACGTCACTTAGATTCTGAGGGAGTGATTTGTGCACCATCTGTGACACAGAAACCTAAGGACAGTTCAAGGGTTTTTATTAGTACTTTGTGGACCCTAGGGCAGTCCCTCTTCTCCCTTGGAATCCTGACATAACCCCAGGTTAGTACTAACAAACTGTAACCCCTAGTGTCTGAGCTTGTTTTACGCTAGCGATTTCTCCCCAATACGCCAGCTATCTCAGCTCACTCAGGGACTTGCTAGCTGCCGCTACTCTTTCCAAAGGTTAGTGTTCTAATGGTGTTTTGGATTGTGCCTGTTGCCCATGCTCGCCTCTTCCTTTCTGCTCTCACTACTAGACCCTTCCTCTTACTCCTTCCATCACTCTGCTGTATCTTCTATGTTACACTCCTCTTAACTTACGCCTCCGCCATTTGATGATGTTAACATTCCAATTCACTCCCACTCTCTTTTAGTCACTGCTTTGCTTGCACTACTACGCTCCTTCTCCCAGTACTACTACACTCCTCCTCCTCCCACTACTCATCCACCCTCCTTTCGTCTTGTTGTCATTCGCTTCACAAAGTCCTTACACTAGCCTCTATATACGCTTGCAACAAAAACACACACACTCACACTGCAGTTCTCATTCTTACACTCACTAAGCCAATGCATTTTCTTTTCATACAGTGGCATCCACACTCCACCCTCTCCCCATCCTTCCTGTTGGTCCCTTGATCTGCCACCTAATTTTCCTCAGACTCATCCAGGCAACCCACACTTCTTGCTTCCTATCTCCTGCTTAAATGGTCCCACCTTTTGTCATTATTGGTCAACTTTCTCTAACCAGTCCTGTACGATCATTCC
Organism: Ambystoma mexicanum; assembly: GCF_040938575.1. NCBI lineage: Eukaryota > Metazoa > Chordata > Amphibia > Caudata > Ambystomatidae > Ambystoma > Ambystoma mexicanum. The sequence continues at coordinate 302,943,873 of NC_090941.1, forward strand.
CTCCTGAGAGGTGTTTTTGCAAAGGGAAGTCTAGCTGACCCACCCCTTCTGTGTGTTAAAACTGCAGAGCATCCCTTATGGCCCTCTTCGGCAGTATTCCAGTTTGCAGCTGGAGTTTGGTTCTCTGGGCCCCTGGAGGTAATTGATAGGACTGGGAGGGTTCCAGCCTTCTGTAGCATGTCCCTAGTGGTGTGGGGAATCTAAGGAAATTATGTTGGCACACTCATAGGTGTGCTGTGCTGAACTGCTTCGTGTGCCATGGCCGCGTAATTCTCCAGCATTGGATCTTTCATGGATTCTCATGCTTTGAATATTCCCCACTGACAGGCTGGGAATCTTCAGTAACCTTAGTATTATAAATTATAGTAAAGCATTTTGGGCTCACTTTAGTAGTCCATCATTGTCCTTTTGGGTGTATTTTGCCTCAGCCAATGGGACTTTGAGTATCTCGCTCCACCCACGAGACCATCTTCAGATTCTTTTTTTTTTTTTTTTTTAACACTTTATCATTTTTAAACACAAGCCAAACAGGAAAACAATATAAATGTATTCATAACATCAGAGGATTACATTTTGAGTACACATACATACATACAATATCCAACAATCCAATTATGATATTAATAATAGTTGTAATTCTTAACATTATCCACTATACTAGTCCTCTATACTACGACAGCAATCCAACACATATAAAAAGACAAGATGACACATCTTTAACAAACACCAACAAGTAATAGAATTTCCTAATAGACCCTTCTCCTATCATGTCATATCCATCTATTAACATTAACCATACTGCTCATTGAATGCCATACTGCTCATTGAATGATCCCCCAAATCTCAGAATAATAATCCTCTCGCTTCTGTTTTTTAGCATGACTTTCTCATAACCAGACAATGTTCGTAAATCCAACAACCATCCCTCCACTTCGGTTTTTTTCCTCAACTTCCATACCTTAGAATTTGCTTTGCCGCTACCACAAGCACTCTGTTAATCCGCTCAGTATATTCTTGAGCTACTACACATCTCTCTGTATTTGACAATAGAATTGTTGAATAAGGTGTTTTTGGCAGTGCATCACCCAGTATCAAATATAGTTTACTCAGAACATCATTCCAGCAGCCAACCACCCTTGGAAATGCCCATAACATGTGCAATAAGGTACCCCCATTACAATCACAGCCCCAGCATATGTCATCATCAGACAGGCCTAAACTAACCATCCGCACTGGGGTCCAATATAGGCGACACAGAATCCTTTGCTGCACATATTGCAAGCCCAAATCCGTCTTTGATTTTGTGCCAGTTCTTGTTCAGCTATCCCACTCCTTTACAGGTAGGTATGTCTTTGCCTAACTCCCTCAAAAAACTGCCATCCTGTTCTGAAAAGAGAAAAGAATGAGAAACCAAGTAAGTCTACCCTTCCGTTGACGAAATTGCCGTCAGCAAACACACCATCTATGACAAAAGTCATTCCTCGTCGACGATCAAAACGACTCCGTAAACCAATATGAGCAAACCCTCTTCGACTTTCTAGATGACGGCTCTGTCGATGACCAAAACGACTTTGTTGACGAAGGTAACCTCATCGGCAACATAAACCACATCGACAGCAGCTCCATTGACGACCCTGTGAACGACAAATCAACCTACAAAGACCGTGACCACGGGAATGCCGACAATGTCAGTCAACCCCTTCGCCGACGGTGCACGGCATATCGCTTACTACAATACAGTCCCCAGTGGTCGCCGATTAGACCTTTGGTACCGCTGCAGAGGACTATGTCAAGAAGTGCAATAAGAACACGAGGCTCATCACCAAGGTCGGCACACTCGCCTTACCATGAGCAAGAGGAACGATAACTGCAATCAAGATATGGACACTACTTCTACCTGTTCTCCACAACAGCATGACTGGGATGAGGGATATGCAGAGAATGACCCAGTACCCAATAAAAGCCACTGAAATAGTCTCCACCAGACGGGTTTGGAGCGTTAGACACCATCCTGCAGAAGGCATCTGAAGAATTCGGACTTGCTCCTTAAGAGCAGAAGAAAGACTGTTTCCTGTATGATCTGAGGCATAAATGAAGGAAGACCGTGATGACAACTTCTATTTTAGATCATGAATGGGAGAATGCTTACTACCAATGAGAGAGCCCTTTTCGGAGCCAGCACTAAAAGGACTCGAAAAGAAATTTAAGGCGCTTGATGTGTCGCCTAAATGCCTGACATCTCGGCCCACTCCAGAGCCAGTTGTTGCGGCGGTGACAGCGCAAAACTCACACGCATGGCTGAAAATGTGCTGTCACACCAGATAACGGCAGCACAAAGCAAGATTTGTTTGGGAAGATGATCTTGGCTTTCGGAGCCACTACGGTCAAGGCGGCAAATTTCCTGTTGATAATAACCAGGTATTACTGTGAAGTGTGGAACAGAATGACACCACTGTTAGAACCTCTCTAAGGGCAGAAGTGCAATCAAGGCATAGAAATACTGCATGAGGGAGAAGAGGCATCTAATCCTGCTATCAACATTGCCTTGGATCTAGCAGAAACGGGATTTAAACAGATAAACAATGAGGTAGTATTAAGAAGACAAGCGTGGTTGAAATGCACCGATTTCAGGCAAGACGTACAAACGAAGGTTTTGGACATGCCGTTGGAGAGTGACCAGTTCTTTGGACCCAAAATAGATGATGGCTTAAAGGCAATAAAGACTAACACAGACACAGCGAGATCCTTAGCCATCCTACATGTAGGCTGCACTTTTTGTTTATTCCGGCGAGCCTCAGTACGCTCAACAACCACAGGCAGAGGAAATAAATCCTACCAAAGGGTATCTTCATACTCTCAAAGCTACTCCCAAGGATTCAGGAAGTTCTATCTGTATAAACAGAAGGACTTTAAGGAGGCACCAAGGAGACGTCCGACATCAACTGCTTCAAGAGGCAGATGGCAAAAACAAGCCTGACTTGCACCGCTTCCTGGCCCCCACAGTAACACAGCAGGTGCAAGTTGGAGGCAATCTGCAGTACCACCTACCGACAATGGGAGAAAATCACTACAGACAGATGGGTCAAAGACATAATCAAAAAGGGACATTTACTAGAATTCATCAGGGCACCTCCTCAAGCTCAGCTGCGTGTGCAGCACCAACCGCACTTGCAGATTCTGCAAAGCGAAGTGGAAAAGCTGCTAACCAAGCAAGCCATCGAAAAAGTTCCGGGACACCAGCAGCGCAAAGGGACGTATTTCAGGTTTTTCGTTGTCTGAAAGCCAGACAAATCATGGAGACCATTTCTAGACCCGAGAGGCCTAAAGAAATGGGTCAGAAAAACAGAAATTCAAATTGGTCACCCTAATCGACGACATAAAAGTGGTATGGGAAGGTCATTTCTTGGCATCTTTGGATTTCAAGGATGTGTATTTTCACATTTGCAAAGTACACAGGAGGTTCCTAAGGTTTGTCGTGAGAACCAACCATTATCAGTTCCAGGTAATATCTTTCGGGCTACACTCATCCCCCAGGCATCGCTGCTCACGTTTCTAAGAAGGAAGGGGTACCACGTGTACCCCAACCTCAACGACTGTTTGATACAGGCTCCCTCATACAAATGGATCCATCATGGGACACTGGAATGCCCAAGAGGCCAAACTCTATATCAATATCCTAGAACTAAAAGCGGTGTCCCGGGCTCTCCGCTCCAGCAGTACTCAAGAACAAGGTGGCCAGAGTGTTAACAGACAATACGACCACCATGTGCTATGTGTGAAACAAGGGGCACAAGGTCCTGGACACTGTCAATAGAAGCACAGCAATTTTGGCACTTTGCTAACCAAAAGCACATACGGCTCCAGGCAGTTGATCTGCTGGGAAAACAAAACGAGACTGCAGACCAGCTCAGCTGGGCCGGCAACCAACCTCACGATTGGCAACTGGCGAACAGCCAACTCAACAAGATATGCAGACGATGGGGAACAATGCCCGTCAACGTGTTTGCTACGTGGGAGAACAAAAAGTGTCCTCAGTTTGACAGCAGGTACCCACAAAATCAATCGCTGGCAAATGTGTTCGCAATATCGTGGGAATTGATGTTTGCATACACGTTCCCTCCAATTCCTGCAATACGCAAAGTCCTGCAGATGATTACAATGCACAAATGTACAAATCCTCCTGGTGGGACCAGCGTGGGTGAGACAACTTTGGTTCTCCAACATCATGCATCCGTCTCAAGGCCAGCCAATTCCTCTAGGGAAGGATCCCAATTTACTCTCAATGTGCAACCAACACATTCTACGTCATGACCGAGCATCACTCAACTTAAAGGCCTGGCTCCTGACTTCATAGAATTCGGCCACGCATTCTGAAGGCAGCCAGGGCAGAAACTACAAACCGAACAAGTGGGCCGATTTTGCAAGGGGTGTATCCAACCGCAGCTAGACACTCATCATAGCCCCTCATGAACTCCTACCATATTTTCTTAAGCTAGCCAAGAACGGCCTGTCGCACGCATACATAAGGGTACATTTGGCTGCAATTGTTAGGTATAACAGGAAAGAAAAAGGATTGCGGTTTTTCAGTGCTCGCATAGTTAAACATTTTATGAGGGGTCTTTTCCGCACATACCCTCCGTAAAAGAAAATGCCTCCATAGTGGAGCCTGTATCCTGTCCTAGCAGCACTAATGAAGTCACCTTTCGAGCCATTGGCTACTACGGACATAAAATATGTATTGTGGAAGGCCCCATTCTTAGTAGCAGTCACGTCCTTCAGACGGCTGTACGAGATGCATGCATTATTTGTCAATCCGCCTTACCTATGTTTTAACACAAACAAGGCTGTGTTAAAACCAAATCCGACCTTCATTCCTAAGGTACTCTTGGATTTCCACCTCCAACTGGAGGTAACCCTGTTGGTCTTCTTTGCAAAACCTGCTACTCCAGCAGAACAAGCACTACATTTTCTGGATCTTCGAAGAGTTTTAAAGTTTTATATAGACAGAACTAAAGGTTCTCCAGCATGGAGTCTGGCATGGATTCACATGCTCATTAATATTCCTCGTCGTCAGGCTGGGAATCCTTGGTGAAAAAGAAAAGCAGTTTTGTGTTGGCCTGCAAACTGCATTTCTCCTCTAAACCAATCATTGTCTTTTGGGTCATACTGCCCCCATCTAATGACTGTCACCTCCATAAACTCCACCCTTTCTGGCCATCTTCAGATTTTTACCACACGTTTCAGTGTTGGGAGTCCTCTCTTCTTGATCTTTGAGCCATTTTGAGTTTTAACCAGTATTCTATAGTTTTTGACAGATTTTGTTCCATCATTCGACCATAGGTCAATTACCGGCAGTGTAATTCCGTTGTCGGCGAAGATCAACTTTACATCGCAGATCTTCTCTTCGAAGTTTCGAGACTTACTTCGCACCTTCCACCATGTCCGAGGAGAAGAGGAGTCTCTTCAAGATATGTGCAAAATGTGTACTAAGAAATGTGTATATGTTGAAGAGCGGCATCGCAAATGTTTAAATTGCTTATATCCTGACCACAGAGCGGTTTTTCGAAGAAGACTAAAAAGGACCAGTACAGCACGTTAGCAGCATGGCTCAAGTTGGGGAAGGCCTCTGATGCTGCCTCCGGGCATGGTAATGCCTCACCCAGGACTGGCCGGTTCCATGAGCAAGCTCCCCCAGAGAAGAGATTGAGATCCTTTGAGAGCTCCCCGTCCCTCTGGGCCAAAAGAAGAAGGCCAAGCTACACGCTACGGATCCCACTGGGTTCGATGTGGCCACAGGTCCCAGTTCGGGAACGACACGATCACCATCACCTCCAGGGCGAGCCTGCAAGTGAAGGGTGCTCCCTCAAAGAGGAAGTCCTTAACTCCTTCGAAGCTTAGTTCACCATCTTCGGACAAGCTAGTGGAGGAGAGGTCCTTAGGTGGCTCCTCTCGCCCTCCGTCGACGACACCACCCGCAACCAAGACCATGTCTTCATCGACGACTGCTTCTTCGTCCACGACATCCAGCTCGTCAACGACCATCATGACTTCGTCAAAAGGGGGCCAAGCTACAAAGGTTGTCTCTACGGTCACAACGGCTGTATTCTCGTTGGTGACTTTACCTCCATGATGTCCAGCGGCAGAGCCACTGATGACATCAGCTGGCACCCCTGGGATGGCAGCGATTCCCATCACTACTCCACTTCCGAAGCAGTCCGAGAAGGACAAGGGGCCGATATCGCCTGCGGAACTTCATCACAGACATGGGGCAACAATACCAAAGGATGCTTCAAAGGAGCCGGTGCACATCTACACAAGCTTGAATGACAACTTGCCTGAGGACTACTACTTGGACCACGAAGGGGGCCGTGAGACTGTGTCCATTGAAGGATCTCCACGGGATGAACCCGGTTCACCAGCTTGCCCAAGGAGGTGCTTCAGCCTGGAGCCGCTGCCAGCTGTTCCTTCCACACCTCAGCCAGCTCCCAGGGACATGTCGTTGGACATCCTTATGACACTGCATACACTAGTATCGGAGATACAGCCGAGGCTGCCTGTTACACCTGCGCCAGCCCCAGCGCGGAGCTCCACAAGGGTGCCGGATAGGAGCCCGTCCAGGTCAAAGCGCAAGTCAAAGAACCCGACTCTGCATCGACACAAACACTACACCGACTCATACCGACAAGTCCTATGACTATGTGCCAGCAAACAGAGAGCCATTGGGTGCCAATGAGCCCGCCAGGGCTTCACCGCCGCATGAAGTTGGTTCCTTTCATGCCATGATGTCAAGGGCCTCTACTCTCTTCAATTTGGTGCCTGAGGAGATGAAGAAGGGGTTCCTCTTTCAACGCTGGGAGTGCAGGCGGAAGACAGTCGTGTCCATTCCTCTGCTGGAGGACATCTGGGAGGAAGGGATGTCTGGGAGGAAGGTTTGGCCTTTATGAAGATGCAGAGTACTGCACCTCCCGAGTGAGATAGGCTGGAAATGAAGTACAGGATCCCAGACTCGGCCCCCAGGTGCTTGAGGTCACAGCCTTCTCCTGACTCTGTGGTCCCTACCGCAGCCTGGAAACGCTTGGTGAACCCTTTGTCTTCGTCCATGGTGCCTCCTGACCAGGAGGGTAAGAAACTGGATGCAATGTGCAAGTGCATCATTTACACTGCAGTCTCCATCTTAGCCCACTTCCTCGTCGGTTGTCTCGGGGCTAATGCCTTGGACATATTATCCTGCTATGACAGAGAGCTGTGGTATATGCTGGGACCTATTTTGGGGTTCCTGCCGGAGGACAAGAAGGTTGAGGCCTTAGCCCTGTTCCAGGAAGAGGAGGTGGCCTCAGACCACGCCATCATAGTGGCTTTCGACATCGCAGATACCGGATTCCGCTAGATGGGCAACAGGGTGTCCCTTTGATGACAGGGATGGTTGAAGGCCACCAACTTCAGGGTGGATGTCAAGTCCAAGGTGGTGGACATGTCCTTTCGATGGGGAGAACCTTTTCGGCAAGACCTTGGACAAGTCTCTCCAGACAATTAAGATGGACAAGAGACAGCACGCTTGCTGGGAACATTGCAACAGTGAAGATCGTCATCCTTTCAATCCTCAAGAGGGAAGTCTGGCATGTCCTTCAAGGGGTATAACGCCCCTTATCGTCTGCTCTCTCGTCTGCTCTCTCGTTACATGATTGAGGAGGCCTACAGAGGTCGCTCGCAGGCCTACGGCAACCGAGGACAGCGTTGTCGTTGCCCGCAGGCCAGGACACAGACGCCCAAGCAGGCCTGAACCGGCTGTGACCCAGGGCCCCCACTTGCGCATCCAAGTGGGAGGCCGACCAGCATATTTTGTCAACGAGTGGAAGACCATCACCATGGACAAATTGGTGCTGGACGTTTTCCATCAGGGGCACACCTTGGAGTTCCAACGCAGGTGTCCTCAAAGTCCTCCTGTGGCTTGTCAAGAACTACACATGGCACAGCTGCTGCAGGAGGTTCATGTCATGTTGAAAAAGGTGAGCGATGAAGCCCGTCCACCAACACCTGCAGGGCCCGGAGTGTACTCCAGATACTTTCTTGTACGGAAGAAGTCAGGAGGGTGGCAGCCAATCCTAGACTGAGGACGCCTCAACAAGTACTTAAAGCCCCAGAGGTTCAGGATGGTTAAGTTGCAGCACATGCTCGGCGACGGTGCATCTGGAAGATGCCTACTTTTACATCCCAATCCACCGAAAACATTGAAAGTTCCTGCGGTTTGTGGTCCAGGGACAGCACTATCAGTTCAAGGCACTGCCCTTCACCTGAAATTGGCCCGAGGGTGTTCAGAGTGCTTGACTCCGGTGGTGGCACATCTTTCTCTCAAAGGCATCCATGTCTACCCTTATCTGGACGATTGGCCCATCCGCTCCTGCTCTCACACACTGGCAAACTGGCACACGGCGGAGAACATTCGTCTGCTGACGGATCTCGGATTCTCCATCAATTATCCAAAGTCCTGCGTGAACCATCGCAGAATGCTCTGTTTCTAGGTGCCCATCTGAACACGGTCGCTTGCCTGCCGAGGAGAGGGTGACGGCCATCCTGGGGAAGGTTGAGCACCTGTAATCTGCGCAATTCTCCACAGTGCAAGCCTTCAAATCACTGTTGGGCATGATGTCCTCTTGCATCCACCTCGTCCCTCTTTGCAGGCTGCAGATGAGGCCCCTCCAGGAGTTTCTGGATGCACAATGGCTGCAATTCTCAGGCACATGGACAGACAAGATAGTCCTCAACCATGAGTTCTGGCAAACTCTACAATGGTGGGGGGGGGTTCGCCCACATCTAAAGCAGGGTGTTCCATTTCATATCCCACCGTTCCAGGAGATGGTCACCACGGATGCCTCCCTGGAGAGTTTGGGGGCCCACACCAGGCAGTTGCATGCCAGATGCCTCTGGCTTCCAGAGGAAAAGGACCTTCACATCAACGTCCTGGAGCTCCGGGCATTCCGTCATTCCTGCCGTTGCTGAAGGGGAAGGTGGTGATAATCTTCACGACAACACGGCCACCATGTTCTCCATCCGAAAGCAAGGAAGCCCAGGAAGCCCAGACCCTTTGGTGCTGAGCTATTCTTCAGTACACGTTCCTCGTGCCCTTTCACCACGCAGGCACCAAGAACACCATCGCAGACGCTCTCTATTGAGAGCTGTGTTCTTGCCATGAATGGGAACTTCATCAGGATCAGGTGTCTCTTCCGTGAGTGGGGTCAACTCCAGAACGACCTCTTTGCGATGGCGGCCAACTCCAAGTACCAGAGGTGTGCCAGCAGGTTCCCTCAGCCGAGGAGCCTGGGTTTGATGCCTTCTGGTTCCGGCGGGAGGGACTCCCCCTGTATGCTTTCCCTCCCATCCCGCTCCTGCTACGAGTGATCAGCATACTCAAACAGTGTCATTGAAGGATGATACTCAACGCACTGGCGTGGCCTTGACCGATCTGATTTCGATAATTCAAGGGTTGCCCCACGCTAAGGTGATACTCCCTCCTACTTAGTGAGGATATGATGTGTATATATTTAACCAAAAGAGGGAACAATAAAAGTTCTCTATGTAAACCACTAAATGTACCCACAGAAAATGGTGTCTCGGAACACAGCCACTTAGCAGATATGGTCTGCATACTGTGTACTCAATAACAACCAGTGTTAACTAAAATATCATTTTTAATTCACATTTTTTTCTTTTCCAGCACAAATAATACAAACATTAAAAAACATGTAAATATAACATAATAATATACACAATAAAATTATTCCACCTCACAAAATAAAAGTCACAAAATACTTGATCACAAAACTCCAGTGGCAACTTAATTACACTTATTCCCCAATGTGTTGAACAAGCCCAACTTATATAAGTTTCTGTCCTATATGTTGCAAGTAACTGGACATTCTTCAGGGGCAGGAATTTAACTTGCGCTTCAGGTAGGTTTTATTCAATCCTCTACGCATCCGACTCCTATATCTAAGGGTACATAAAGAGACATCTACATTACTGACAAGGCATTTTGGGTAAGATTAATCAACCTAGCCAATCCCTAATCACCAATCGGGTAGAACGGTATACAATAAATAATATACCTGAACCAATAGTCAGAAGACGTAAATATCTTCGGACTCAGTAGCAACATCAATTCTTGCTCTTCACTGATCTAGTTGATAGAAGGATTCTCTCAAAGCATCAGGTACCTAAAGCTAATTACAAACAAAAGAACTAGCCTTAGTCTATGAATGTGTTTAACCTACCACTTCCTAAAAGATGGTTGGCAGGCACCACAAGAAAATGTCATTTACCTGTTTTCCCTGGCCTGCCTGGCTCACACCTAGATCAAGGTGCACTTGGCTGCCATATCCCGCTTGGTAGGCCATACCAGGACGCCTGGTAGGCCATATGCTAAGGACTTTTCCACCAGTGAAGGCTCTTGCTCTGGCATGGGAGCTCAACGTGGTCTAGACAAAGCTCATGGGAACCCATTTGAACCGATGCATCTGGCCCCACTGAATTTTCTCTCATTGAAGACTGCTTTCCTTGTTGCGATCACCTCGGCCAGGTGGATCTGGGAGATCCAGGCCCTCTCTTGCAAGCAGCTGTTCCTGTGCTTGCACGCTACGAGGGTGGTCCTGCAGACACAAACCCCACCATTTATGCCAAAGGTTCCTTCAGAATTCCACCTCAACCAGCCTTTGGTGTTACCAGTCTTCTTACCGAACCGGTCTACGCCGACTGAGAGAACTTTTCACTCGCTGGACGTTGTTCGTGCCTCAAAGTTTAAAGTGGCATGCACAAAGGATTTTCCGAAAGACTGAATCACAGGACGGCCTTCTCGAAGGCTTCCATTTCCAGGTGACTCTCCGGCTGCATCATGCACTGCCATTGTGGCGAACAGACCTTTTCCAGGCCGTCCACAAGCCCATTCCACCGGAGCCATTGCAATAACAACAGCATTTCTCTCTGGTGTGCCCCAGCTCGACATCTGCAGGGCTACTACGTGGAGGTCCACGCACACCTTGACAAGATTATACTGCAACGACAGTGTTTCCAGGGAGGCTTCCCAGGTGGGCCAAGTAGTGCTACACAACCTGTTTGCTTGAGGTGAGTCTGTTCCGTTGGGCCTTGCCACCTCCACTGGTTGTGTATATGTACGGCTATGTAATCTTTATTCATGAGCATGTGAATCCATGCCAGGCCCCATGCTGGAGAAGGGACAAGTTAATTGCCTGTAACTCCTGTTCTCCAGCAGGGGTCTTGCATGGATTCACATGCAAACCCTCCCTCCTTCCCCTCTGTGGCTCTTCTTGGTTCATACTTCCACTTTGCATGCTATACCACATTTGAAGATGGCCCCCATGGGTAGAACTTAAGGAGACGACTGTCATTGGATGGGGGCAGTATGACCCAAAGCACAGTGATTGATTTAGTGGAGAAATGCAGTTTTCAGGCTAAAGCAAAACTGCTTTTCTTTTTTTACAGAGGATTCCCAGCCTGACAACGGGATATATTCATGAGCATGTGAATCCATGCCAGACCCATGCTGTAGAACCGGATTTACAGGTAAGTAACTAGTTCCTTTTTGTCGAAATTCGCAACTGTTTGTAGCCTTTGGGACCCGCAGCAGGAGTTGACCCATTTCCGAGCAAGGCATTGGACGATGGGTAACCTCTGGGATTACATCAGCACATGCACAGGCCAACAGACCCCTACAAGGGCCTATTCAAGCACATTCTACCGGAGCAGTGAGTTCATTGGCTGCGTTATGGGCAGGAATCCCCCTGAGGGACATCTGCCGTGCAGATACCTGGGCAGTACTTCACACCTTTGTGAAGTATTACTGAATGGAGGGACAAGGGGAATCCGAGGCAGGAGTCTGGGAGAGCTGTTATGCAACACCTGTTTCAATAAGGTATGCCTTTCTCCCTTAACACCTCTGATTCATTGCTGAGAACTACTGTGCACTCTATTCAAAGCATGTGAATCCATGAAAGATCCAATGCTGAAGGAATATGTTGCTTACCCGTTTTCCAGCATTGTTATCTTTCATGGATTCATATGCATCAGCCAACCGCCGCCCCGTAAGCAGTAATGCTACGATACAGTGGACCACATCTCTATGGGGTCAGAATCTGAAGATGGCTTTCTGGTTGGAGCTAGATACTTGATGTCCTATTTGGCTGAGGTAAAATACACCCAAAAGAAAAATGATGTGCTGCTAAAGTGAGCCTGAAAAATGTTATAAGTTAGAATATGAGGATTCCCAGCCTGTCGACAGAGAATATTCAAAGCATGCGAATCCATGAAAGATACCAATGCTTAAGAACAGGAGTTACAGGCAAGCAACATGTTCCTTCCTGCAGCTCCAGTCTTTCTCCTGCCTTTTATCTGGATTGCCGGCATGGATTGTCTACACCCCAGCTTCCTTGGAGGTTTGTTGGCATTTGCGGGTTTTTCTGTCTGTTGGTTTGGTGTGAATGTGGAGCACTCGTTGGTGTTCCGTATTCAGTTGCTTGTGTGGTTAATTGTCTCTACAAATCATAGCAAGAGATTGGTAAGTATCTGGTTGGCGAGGCATGTTGTGAGACAAAGCTGTACTGCTATAAAGCATGCAGGTACCAGGGGAAGCGATAGAAACTGGATCCTCCCCTGCTGCCTTCAGAACACGGTCTGGCCTGGGATTTCTTGGCGGTAGAACTCGGTCTCCCCCACTTAGCCACCCCCTTCTTCCGCCGGTCCTAAGTGAAAAGATCTTTTTCTAAAGATCTCTTCGGCAAAAATCGATTTGGAAAGACCGCTGCGTGACCGCATGGAGCAGTGTTTCTAAATCGAATTGCAATGCCGCTGCCGAACATGAGTGCGCGAAGGGGCTGACAGGCTCAGTGGGACCCGGAAGCGCAGGACGAGGAGAACGGTTAAGTGTATGGGTGCATTTATGTTGGTGTGTGTGTGCATGTATGTATTTTGAATTTGGGTAGGGTTGGAACCGGAGAACGGGAGGAGCGGGGGACGATGTAATAGCGTGGGAAGGTGGGGGTGGGAGGATCAAGAGGGGTTTGGGGGTGTCCTCCCGAATTGTGTAAAAAAAAAAAAAAAAGAGGCAATTCTATGTGAAAAGACCTCATTATTAAGGTCTCGGGATGTACGATCATAAGAAAAACGGGCAATAAATATTGGTCTTTTTTTCATGAGACCTTAATAATGAGGTCTTTTCACATAGAACCCTTCTGCCACCTCTTGACAAGGGTCACAATAGAGGCCTCCCTTTAATAGGGCTGACCTAGACTGTAGGGGTCACCTGGCTACAGAGGGAAGGGAATCTGTACTATCACCAGACCTGTTTGAGTATGGAAAGTGGGCTATGGTGGTAGGGATCACCCCTAGACTGTGGACCTCATATGACTATTTTTGTAAAACTGTTTTATAATAACTACATATGTGTTCTGGTCATCTTCTGACTCATCGAGAACACTGTCGCAATAAGACTAGTGTGATAGGGTGCATGGTGATTTCACCAGGAATACATATTCCAACCCAAAGCATTGAAATAGACTTGGAATGTTGAATGTGCCGGTTCCCAGTGATTGTGTGGTGGTCAAAATGTGTAAATGGATGCAGCCCTAGGATCTTCCATAGTCCATAGGGACCCTCCACATTGCTGGCCCCAATCCAATGCTGTTGAGCATCTCCATAACGCAATCCCAAGAACTGAAACCAGTTGCCCTCCCGAGGGCAGGAAACTGATGGAACTCCTCTGAACAGTGAAAACTTTCCGACTAAGAGGTTCCCTAAGGCTAACATTTATTTATGCTTGTAATTAAAATAACCATCAGCTACAAACTCCATTTCCAATTGGTAAAAACAATAGTGGTTTAATGAAAACGGGTCCTGGACTTCCATTGAACCAACAGGCTGAACTTTGAACAGTCTAAATCCATTGGGCTAAATTTCTTGCAACACATTTCAGTGACCCTGTGAATACGATAGACTGCTTGGTTACCTCAACAGAAATTAGTAAATGATATACATAATGAAGTATATATAAAAGTAATTTTTTGACATGCAACAATGGCTAAAGTACATGAAAAAATGTAACCTTTGCGTGGACATGTTTGAAGCAGTAGCTTGTTCGACTATATTTCTGTTACCCCATCACTCTGGAGAAGCATGCCATGGTTTCGCAAGCATCACCACCCTAGGTCTTCTGCGGACACTGGGAATGTACCACATGCTTGATAAGACAAGGATGGTGATTTAGTGGCTGGGAATCAATCCTAATGAGATTCCTCCTGACAGCCAAGCTTATTATATTTGTTCCAGTAAATGCATAAGGACTGGCTTTTCGTGTTTTTGATTTTTTGGGGGGTACGGGAGGTTCTTTTTAAACCTCTGTCCACTGTAACTCATGTTTTGTTGGATACTCCGATAGTCTCAGTGGCTATCCGTGCAGGGCAATCCTGTTCCCGTTTTAATTATTAGGTGGAACAGCTAGTGCGTATGGCTACCAGTGTAGGGGGACCCTGGCCCCATGTATGATTCTTGGCTAAGTCCTCTCACCTAGGCAGTGTGTTTGATACAGGCTAATAGCAATGAATGAGTTTTGCATAATGGTGTACTACATTGCCCCTTTCTTTTTTTTTATACAACTGTTTTTATTAGATTTTCCAATGTATAAAACAGAGACCAACAGTGGTAAACAGTCCGGTAAGGTGCCATATGAATTCATTTGACCGTAATAAGCAAAACAATAGGTCCCTTTATGAATTGGCTAAATAATAATCAAACCCCCCCCCCCCGCCTCATTTACAACCCCATTTCATAGACCAGCTTAAGTACCCGTAAACATCATATTAGGGTACGATCGGGAAGTACTTTGCCTATAGCAGAGCGTTCTATCGTAAGTTTCTCATTGTAGAACTTTACAATTCATTGCTTTCCCCAATTCTTCTCCCTGTCAATATTTGCTGTAGCATTGAGAAACCCTTAAGTTCTTCCAAAGACAGAGTAGGTGACAACACTGTTCGTCTCAACACCTTGTATCCAGAAACTTAGTTCGATATTGACCACGCTTCATTAGCTATAGTGCATTAAATACCTTTCGTGATTGAGTAAATTCAAACTTTGTCACTATAGATGCTACAGCATTTGAACTCTATATCCAGCAACACCATTTCCTTCGGCCTTTTAAACCTTTCAGGATTTTAAGTATCTTAAGTACCCTCAGGGAGGAAGTTGGAGTAGCCTAAGCTCTGATACCTCTATACTCTGAGTAGGGAGTAAGTAGGTGAAGAAAAAAGCAGCATAGAAAGGGAGGAAAAGAGAGAGAGGGGGAGAGAAAAAAAGAAACTAAACGCTTATTATCTGGACCAGTGGCGTACCTTAGTGCGAGTAGATTAATACGGTCACATATCAACATATCAACCTTGTACCTTATCATTTTAACATTGTTTTAAAAAAAAACTGAACTTTTAACAAACTTTATATCTTCAAAAATAATTTCACATATAGCTGTTAAAGAGGCACCTATTATATCCTAGTGCAAGTCATTTTGGGGCCCCTCTATTAATCTTTGGCATTACCGTGGTGGTATAGCTTCCAGTAGTATCTTAGTTTTAACTGCAGCTGTACAAGTGAGTTCCAGTTCATCTAACGTGAATACTCCGAAGTAGGCGTGGCTTGAAGTAGTAGGCTTCTCTATCTTTCACGAGGTCATGAAAGGGTGACCATGTGGTGAGGAACCGTTGATATCTCCCTGAGTTGAGGGCGCATATCTTTTCCATAGCCATTACTCCCCAGAGCTTGACCCACCACCAGGCTGTCTGTGGACCTGCCTCGTTCTTCCAGTTCTGTGCAAGGGTCATTCGTGCTGCAGATAGCAGATGGGTGATTAGGGTAGCATTAGGCCCTGACATTGCATATTTTCCTTCTATGGGCACTCCCAGTAGAATCGATTTTGGGGACATTGGTAATTCCATCCCTGTGATGTCTTCGATGTGGCTCAGAATTTCCTTCCAGAACCTGTTTGCTTTAGGGCATGACCACCACATGTGGAAAAGGTCGCCTCTCTCTCCACATTTCCTCCAGCAGTTTGGGGAGTAAGACCTATTGATTTTATGTATCCTGTGGGGGGACAGGTACCATCTGAAGCAGAGTTTATAGGCTGATTCTTTGATCGTTGTACCCTGCGCTCTTGCCCATATTTGATTCCATTCCTGCTCCGTTATGGGTTCGTCCATATCTCTTTCCCAGCTCACTTTGTATGTGAGCACGTCTTCCACGTGAGCCTTATTGAGTAACCTATATACTCTGTTTCCGTTGGCATTCTCTGAAAGGTAGTAGGGAGCCATTTCTGTAAAAGTCTTGCAGAGTCAGTGCGTCGGCTCCGGCCCATCCTGCCCAGAACTTTTTTTGAGGTATGCATGAGCGGGGCGTAAGGACCCAACCCCAATGGGATTCCTTTCCTTCTCCAGGCTTTGTCCCAGTTAAGCAGGGACAGTTTAGTTGCTTCCAGTAGGAGACCCCCTTTCTCACAATCCCGGCTTTTCAGGCTTACAGAGCTTTTAGGGGTATGGACGTGGCCGCTTGTTCAATATGACACCATCCTTTGTAATTATCGGGTTCGCCCATCTTAGTAACGGCGCCAGCTGCGCTGCCAGTATTTAACCGCTCATGTCCGGAACCCCCAGGCCGCTGAGGAGCGGCCTGGGGGTTTTAATATAGCGAATTTTAATATAGCGTTTTGCAGCTCTTTGATCTTCGCCGGGGTAATGAACAACGGGATGGCTCCCGCTACGTGAGTCTGGGGAGGATTGTCATTTTCACTGCTGTGATTCGAGCGAACCACGACAGCTCCTGGGTTTCCCATTTAAGCATATCTTCCTGCAGCTGTTTCCATAAGGGGATTATATTTGCCTTGTATAGTTTGTTTGGGTCTCTCATTAAGTGGATCCCCAAATACTCCAATGAGTCTTCCACCCAGGGAACTTGGAAATTCCTCTCCAGCCTCTTGGTCACTTCCCCCTTCTCCGAAATGTTCAATGCCTTAGATTTTGCAAAATGAATGGCGAACCCAGAGATTTCTCGAAATTCCTGTAGTTGTGACATTGCTCAGGGCATTGTTACTTCAGAGTCTCTCATGAAGAGCATAATGTCATCGGCATAGAGCGCAATTTTATGGGTTCTCTGGCCGAATTGCAATCCTCTGATTTCTGCATCCTGCCTGAACCTCACGGCACACGGTTCCATTGCCATTGCAAATATTAGTGGGGAGAGCGGGCATCCTTGACGTGTGCCTCTCCGAACTTTGGCCATTGAGGATGAAGCTTGTCCACGGGAATTTGTAATTTGCTATTACCATGCGCGAGAACTCCGGACCGCAACCATAACCCTCCAGCACCAACGCCAGGTAGCCCCAGTCCATACTGTCGAATGCCCGTCTTGCGTCTAGGGGGGCCACTGCGATCGCTTGCTGTGTTCTTCTCCCCACGTCTATAACATTTATTGCTCTTCTCACATTGTCCTGGGTGAGTCGGCCTGTAATAGATCCCGCTTGGTCGTCATGGATTATGCCCGGAAGGACCTTCATCAGCCTTATTGCTAAGATTTTGGTGTATAGTTTTGCGTCTGTGTTCATCAGTGCGATAGGACGGTAGTTAGAGCATTCCTGTGGGGCTTTCCCTGGTTTTAGAAGAAGTATGGTCGTGGACTGCCCCATATCTGATGTTACCAGACCCTCTTCTCTAATTGTGTTGAAAAGCTTTGTCAGCGGGGCCAGGAGTAGTGTGCAGAATGTCTTGTAGTAGCCATTACTAAATCCATCCGGCCCAGGGGCTTTTTTCAACGGCAGGCTGAGATTGCATCGTTGATTTCCTGCGCTGTTATTGGGATACCTAGTTCTAATTTATCTTGCTCCGCAATCTGTGGTAGGCGGGCTGAGCGGATATAGGAGCGTTGTTGGTCCCGGTCCAGGCCCTCCTCGCACAGTAGATCCTTGTAGAATTTCATCATTATTTCCATTTTTTCACGTTCCGCTGTGTGCAGAGTGCCGTTCTTGTCATGCAGTTGAGTAATGTAGTTTCGGCCTTTCATTTTCTCAATTTAGCGGCCAAAAATCTATTTGCCTTACCCCCATGTGTATAATAAGACTATTTCACATTTAATAATATCTGGGCAACTCGCTCGGCCATGTGGTTCTCGAGCAAAGCTCTGATCTTCCTGAGTTCTCGTAGGGATTTCCTTGTTTATCGGGCCTTGTGTTGAGCTTCAGCTTTCTTCACCTCTACTTCCAGATGTTGTCACCAGGGCGTCTCTTCCTAGAGCATATTGCCGCTTGAGATATAAATTCCCCTCTGATTACCGCCTTCCCTGCATCCCATACTCCCCTCCAGCTCACTTCCCCATTGTCATTTTCTCTGGAATAGTTATTGATGACGTTTTCCATGTGGGCTCTTAGGGCTACATCTTTCAGGAGGAGTTCATTTAATCTCCAGGGTGGCTTCTGTTTCTGCCCTCCCACCCCCCAATCCACCCTCACTATGACTGGGGCATGATCTGAGCAGTATTCCGCCCCTATTTCTACCGACATTATTTGGGGGATTAGAGTGGCCGAAACCAGGATCATATCTATCCTAGAATAGCCTAGGTGGACCGCAGAGTAATAAGTGTACTCTTTAATTTCTTCGTGGAAGAACCTCCAGGTCTCAATGACTTCCAATTCTCTGAAGAGATGCCCTAGAGCCTGCCTGTTCTTGTGGTCCGCAGCCATGGGGGGGAGAGTTTTATCTAGCGCTGGGTCCATAACGCAGTTGAAGTCCCCACCCACTATCACTTGACCCTCACACCAACTGGCTAGTTGGCCCACCAGGTCGAGAATGAACAAATCCTGCCTTTCGTTGGGGGCATAGACGGCCAGGAATATGTACATGCAGCCCTTTATCGACCCTTTGACCCCGAGAGATCTTCCCCCGCTATCCCTGCGGATTTGTTGTTTTTTGAATTCAAGGTCTCGCCCTATCAAAATGGCTACTTCCCGCTTTTTCCCCCCACTAGACGCATAGTATTGCTGAGGAAAGGCACGGTGGGCCATCCTTTTTTCATCCTTCGGAAGGATGTGAGTCTCCTGTAGGATCCCCACCGAGGCCTTCAATGATCTTAACCTTTCCAGTATTACTCTGCGCTTTGTCGGAGAGTTTAGCCCTTACACATTCAGGGAGATTACGTTAGACTCCACCATCAACTAACTGGAGAGGGTTGCCCACCCCTTCATTCCTAACTTGGGTCACCCAATTGTCACCCCTGCCTACTTCCTGATGATCTATACCACGCCTGAATTTTTGTTGGTTATCTAACCCATCCCTCCCTCCACCCTCCATCCCCCACTGCCCCCCCCCCTTTGTGGCCCCTGTGACCCGTATGACCCAGAGACCCCCCCCTCTAACCTGTTAGGGGTAAAAGTCGCTAAACAGGGCATTATTTCCAGGTGGTTTCAGAGAAACTAGACTCTGGTTGGATTCCAAGGTTCGGCACCTCCCAGCTCTGCTTCCGCAGGTCTGTGGATGCAGTTTATCCCCCACTTCCGGGGTGTCGATGATGATATTATTTATAAGGTTACAGAGAAAGTGCTAGGCCGTCAACGCTGAGTGCCCTGGCATGGCGGGGTGTGAGTTGGGCCCTTAGGGTGTAGTTCTCTCCTGGATCTGCTCCTACGTGTTTTGGACCACTCCCATGGGTTTGCCTCCGAGGATTGAGAGCTCTGGACCCGGCCATTTCCTTCGCGGTTCTGGTCCCCTTCCAGCCCTAACATTGAGAGGCCCTCTTCACACGTGCTAATTTTCCTCTGCCTTCCAGCCCAATTAAATGTTAGGCCGAATGGGTACGCCCAGCCGTAAGGGATTTGTTTGTCTCGAAGCGCTCTCGTCACTGGGCGCATTAGGCGCCACTTATGTAAGGTGGTGAGCGCTAGATCCTGAAACAGTTGAATTGGGCACCCATTAATTGACAGTTCAGTGGAAGATCTGGCTGCTTTCATAATCCTTTCCTTCATGGCATACAATGTCATCGCCACCAGCACGTCTCTGGGACGAGCCCCCGGTTCCGTTCTGCGGGGTCAGACCCTATGGATCCTGTCGAATCCTATTGTGTCTGGCGTGGTGTCGAGTAGCATGTTGCCAAAGGCCTGCTGCATTGTATCTCTTAACTCCTTGTCCTGGACTGACTCAGGTAGTCCCTTAATTAGAATGTTGGACCTTCGCGACCTATTTTCGAGGTCCTCTGCTTGCAGTTTGAGGTTGTTAGTAGCAACTGCTAGTTGGTCCAGTAGCTGGCTGGTTTGCTTGGATTCCTCTGATAGGTTGGAGAGGCCACTTTCTGTTGGATCTACTCTCTCTCCCAGCTCACTAATCTCTTTCCGCACTTCTTGTAGTGAGGATTTTAAGTCTTCCTGTAGTTGCCCTATTTGGGTCTGGAGTGCATTTGTCATCCTAGACTCCATACCTTTCAGGCATGCCAACAACTCCTCCCTGTCGGAGCTCATTGTGCTTGGGGATATGTCTGGGGTTGTTTCTGTAGTGATTGGAGGTGGTAGTGATATGTTTATGTCCAGTGGCTGTTGTAGGCCCCAGCACCTGGCCAGCTGATGTTCTCGGTTCTTGGAGGAACCTTTAACTTTTGGGGGTGCACTTTTCGTCCTGGCGCCAGGCATCTAAACTAAGCGTTAGTGTCTTCTTATGATGTGCTCTCCAGAAGATCTACGTCGGTCCTGAGTCAGCCGCCAATTAGTATGCCTAATCTGTGGGGCTAGAGTTCCACCCGCCCTAGAGCTATATATGGTTTCTGCTGGTAGGAGTATGGCTGTGGCTGCCCTTATGGGCCTTATCCTCCAAACCACTAGAGCATATCCCGTGTCGTGGGGGGTGCTCGCAGAGTCTTCAGCCCCCTCCTCTTCCCCTCTCCAGGAGCCACTCCGGCAAAACGCCCCCAGCTGGAACCCCCGCCGTTGATGTTAAATTATGAGGGAGAGGATGGGCGAGGCCCTGACCTTGTCACTCCGTTGGCTGGGGCTCCCGTATGCCCCCCGCTTCCCGTGGGGCTCTCCGTTACGCCTTCCTCCAGGCCACGCAGCTCACGCGCCCCTCTGCGCCCGCTGCCAATCTGAGGCCATACCTGCTGGGCCCCAGCGCTCCGGGACCTCCGTTCCCCGTGTCGCTGTCTTCTGCGTGAAGGATGTAGGGGGTGGGGCGCCAAGCCCGCACAGGCCACTCGGGCTAACTCCCGCCGAGGCTCCGGCATCTGCGCCTTGGGCCCGCGGGGCACGGCAACTGTCTCCCCGCTCCACCGCTGATATCTGTGTGGCGGCCGGACGGCGAAGCACTCAGCCCCCCTCCTGTCCACTTCTGCTGCTTGTGCAGTGGAGCGTGCTCTCTTCCGGGCCTCCGGGTGTCCTCCGCGTCAATCACCGGTCCACCGCTCCTCCAGGCTTATCCCCGGACCCCCACCTTGCCGCCAGCCGGTGAGCGCCTTGTGAGTCCTTGGTTCAATGGGTGGTCCAAGGAGGGGCAGCGACCGTCCCCGATCCGCTGCAGAGCTGCGCTTCCCCCCGCGTTGGTGTTCCTTCGGCAGGGATCTCCTCCAGCCCAGCCCCCTCCGGGCTCTCCACATCAGGGCACCGGTAAAACTGCGTCTCATGCAGCGCTTCCCCCGCCTGCACTGTGGGCTTACGACTGTCCGCCCCCACATTTGCTGCATCTGTTGTTCTTGCCAAGGCTCTCCGTCCTTTTACACATGCTTTTGACCCCCTTTTTCAGGTCCTGCTTTAGCGGAGCTCCGGAGACGTGCGTCTTCACCTACCGGCGGCCATCTTGGAATCCGCCCCTTTCTTTTTTACAGCAAGATTGCCCCATGTAACCTTTCAGTGGCCAAATGGTTACCTCACAGCCTAGTTAACTTGAACCACTGGCTTCTTTGGTAGTCTTCCTCGGATTTGGCAGTGGGAGTTACCATTTATGGTCGGTCCTTTTCACCGACTCCAAGCCAACCTTTCATAGGGTAGCTGGGTGAATGAGAACTGGTTTGGAGTAGATCATAGGTCTGTTAAACATCATAATCAATGTTTCTTCCTATGTGAGGTCACAATTGGAGTTTGGCTGGACAACCAGGATTGTATGGCTGCCAAAAATGTGAATGCTGCATGCCTTTAGTTCGGAGGGGTGGGGTAGTCTCCAGCCCTACAGTTGTGTATATCTATGAAGGATCTGGGGACCATTCTCCAGTTGACCACTAAAACCTGAATCAGAGGAAAACAAGGGGGCCAAGAAGAACACCAGACACTCTGCCTGAAGCCTTCATTGCTGCATCCAGACCTCCGAAGGCAAAACCCTGCCTCTCGTACAATTCTGCTAGACCTATTGAAGTGATAACCTCAAGCAGGAACAGTTGATTAACAGTCTTCCACAAAGTCCTGTTCCTTAATCTCTCTTCTCGAAAGGGCACTCCTGTTGGGATTGGCCAACCACAACCTGGCCATGGTCGTCATTGCTTGTAGTCCTGCTGTTACTCTTGTTCGTTAGACAGATTGCTGAGACTAAGTCCCTTAGTTTCTAAAGGACAGGCTTGTTTTAAAGGTTGCTCCAAGACTTCTCCACTGCTGCTGCTTCTGCTGTGCTCTTTATCATGGTTTGTTGTAAAGATGCATTTCATTGAACGTCCTCAGGTCTTGGCCGTGTCATCAGTAAGTTAGTCATCAGGGACCAGAAAAAAAGATAACCAGACCCATTCCCAATACCAGAATTTACCTCTGCACCTGCTACCTCTTGAGGTTCTTTGCAGAAACCAGCAACATGCGCATTTTCCTATGTGTCCTTGGTCCTACCTCTTGTCACTGGTTGTCTTCAATTGGGCTTGTGGGGCTTTCCTTCATACCCCTTTCATTGGTGCCTTTGACTGTGGGATTCTTCCATTAAGCTGGTGTCCTTTGCAGTTATGCCTCCTCTCTGTTTTGGTATTGGCACTTGTGCCTGAGTATTTTCTCTTGTGTCCTCCTGACCCGCCTGCTGGGTGGCTGGCTGTGTTAGACAAGTGCACACTTTCCTATTGTAAAACCATAATCTTGGTCAAATGATGGTCTTTGTGTGCTGTTTTGAGTGAGACGATGTCTAACTCTTTCTAACTTTCTTAAAGTAGATGTTGAGAGCGATTTTCAGAATCGATCCCGTGGACAGATTCATGGAGGGAAACCCATCTCTAGTGGAACAAGGAAAAACACTAATGTCTAGTCAAACTCTACCAAAGTAGTGTGGCTGAGCAGCACGGCTTAGCAGAGTGGTGAAGGGTTCAGTGAAGCACTTAAAGAGCCCTCTTAATCCACATTGGGCAGGATGTATAACAAAGCAATTATTTATTTAAGAATTGGACAACTCATAGCAATTAACAACCACAGGTAAGCACTTTTGGATTTCTGTGGCTAGAGAGAGACCCAGCACTTACATTTCTTAAAAACTTTATTTTAGTGCAGTGCAAGACATACATCCATGTTTACAGAGTACATTAATGTTGCAACATTTGCAACACAGAGGAGGTCCATTGTTCACATTTCTACATATTATTCAAACGGCATATCCTGATTCATTCAGTCTCTTCATAGTTTTCATTGTACAGTGTTTGCTTAAGTAAGCCCAAAAAGTTTCCCCAAATGTCTTTAGGTCTGCAGCTCGGTGTTAAAAGTGAAACATAGGCCTCCTCACATTCATTAGTATACGTTATTTCTCTAATCCACATTTTAATTTCCGGTGCAGTCTTTGACTTCCAGTTAAGCATTATACACTTTTTAGCCACCAAGCACCCAAGGTTGAAGAGGTGCCGCAATTTAACTGTTATCTTTCCAATATCCCCAAACATGTGACAGCGAAGGGAGGGTGGGGGGTACCCGTACATTCCTGCAGACTGTTTCCAATCTCCAGCCAGAATTGGGCTTCAAGGGGGACGCTCCAGTGCATATGGTGAGCATTGGCCACCTCTGCGCAGCATGTGACGCAGCCACTGTGCGCAGTGGGGGCAAACCTAGCAATTTTTGCAGGTGTGTAGTGTAACCTATTGAGTATCTTAAATTGTAGGAATCTGTGTCTGGCATTGACTGGATACCTCCTTGGTCAAGCGACACCACCGGATCCACTGAGTATCATCCAGTGGAGTTCCCAGGTCTGCCTTCCATCTCCCTCTGGCTTTCTGGGGTTGATTCTGTGCTTCTTGGCATTTCTTATACAATCTAGAAACCAGCCCTCTGGGGTTCTCCCCTGTTGCCACCATGCCCAGTATTCCGCATTCCTCTGGTTTATTGGTGAACTATGGCCAGTGCCCCCTGATCGCAGCTCTTATTCTATAATGCTGGAGTGATTTAATGGAGCTATTGCCCAATTTCTCAGAAAGATCTGTGTGTGACAAGAGCCCTCCGGGAAGAGGTTGTTGAGCGCCATTGTGTCCTCGGGGTCCCATCCCCTCTGTATGGCCTTATCATATGTTGGGGGGAGTCCTGGGCACGCCATATCAGGATAACCCCAACATAGGGCGCGGTGACATTCAGCCTCTTGAATATTCTGGCCCATGCGTTTACAGTCGCACGGACCGGATCAAGTGTGCATGTCTATTGGCCAGCACTATTGTGCGAAGGTCAGACAGGGACGCCCTATATTCTTATAAGTTCGTGTGTAGTGGTCGTGCTTGAGGGGGAGTAACAGCACCCAGCAAACTGTGCCTCTGCAACCTGGTAGTACAACTCAGTCAGGGGCCTGCAGCCCCCCCTGCTCATATGGTCTGGTCACGGCCTCCCATTTCATACATGGTGTTCCAGCACCCCATGTAAATGCCACTGCCAGTGATCTCGGTTTATCAAAGAATGCGCGACCCGGCCAAGCTGGGTTGTTAGTGAAGTAGTATAATAGTTTGGGGACCACTATCATTTTTAGAAGGGACAGCAGCCTGCCATATAGTGAGATTGGAAGCCTAGCCCACAGGTATGATTTGTCTCCTAGTGTTTGCATATACTTTTCGTGCTTTTAAAGTAATAGTGAGCAGTGTTGGCGTGTGATCATAATGCCCAAGTACTTGATTTTATCTTAGACCCATCAAAGTCCTGCTAAGTCAGGTGGGTGAGTGGTGGCTTCTTTAAGAGGGACTAGCTCAGATTTAGCTTCATTGATATGGTACCCAGAATAGATAGCGAATTTGCGAAATTTGTGCAAAATTGGAGCACGGTTCGTAGCAGGGCTTCTTATGTATAGTACAGATCATCAGCATAGAGTGATATGATTTGCGTTGGCCCTGTCATATGCAGACCCTGATGTATATGCCTCAGGCGCATAATGCACGCCTGAGGCTCTATGGTTAAAGCGAACAACAATGCGGATAGTGGATACCCTGTCTC
This sequence comes from Ambystoma mexicanum, assembly GCF_040938575.1. Classification (NCBI taxonomy): domain Eukaryota; kingdom Metazoa; phylum Chordata; class Amphibia; order Caudata; family Ambystomatidae; genus Ambystoma; species Ambystoma mexicanum. The sequence continues at coordinate 302,969,296 of NC_090941.1, forward strand.
GTGCAACATCCAAGCAAAAACATCATGGATAACGTGGACCCACTACGGACCCTAGCTGCCAGGGATGCATACAGTAAGCGGACACACTGAATGAAAAATTCTCCCAGTCCCATCTGACTCCTCACTGAGAACAGGAACTGCCACGAGACCGAGTCGAAAGATTTTTCGGTTTCCAGTGAGGCCGCCACTGCTTGTGCATTCGGGTTGAGTTGTGAGATAATGCCAAATAGCCTCCGTAGATTGAATGCCGTCGACCGGCCAGGAATAAACCCTGATTGATCGAAAGTGCACTAGCTTAGTCATGTGCGGGAGGAGTTGGGCCGCTAGCAGCTTCGCAAAAATCTTTGTGTCTGAATTAATCAGCGATAATGGCCTTTATGAGCCCATGTCAGCAGCAGGTCTATTCGGTTTCAGCAATACTGTGATCACTGCTTCTGAGAGAGATGTAGGTAGTTTGCCAGTTTGTAGTGACTCTTCCCATATTCGTAGTAGATTGGGGGCTAGTTGGAGCACGACTCCTTATACAATTCGATACCCATACCCTCTGGGCCAGGTGCCTTGCCAGATGAGTGATTTTATGGCATCATTGATTTTATGGCTTCACCAGTTGCACCTTGAAACACTTGTGTATAGGCGCGTTATAAATGCCATATCATATCATATCTCCTCAGTGGTCAATGACTGATTAATGGCCTGTCGGGCCTCACCCGAGAACACTGCTAGCGGTATCTCATCTCAATAAGCCTCCAGTTCTGCAGATGAGCAGTTATCTGAATTTGGGTATAGTGTTTCATAAAACCTACGGAATTCGACATTGACCGCCTCAGGGGTATCTACGGTATTCCAGTTGAACTCATAATTCCAGTAATATGTCGGACTCTAGTCTCACTTTTGACCGCGTTCGCCAGTTGGTGTCCCAGTCTGTCAGCCTCACCATATCTTCTTGCACACACAGGAAAGTGGAGCATTTGAACCTCCCTGTCTGTAAGTTCCCTGAACTTCAGGAGATTCCTTTTAATACAACCAAGAAGGGCACAATCTTGTGTGACGCCATATTCGACTTCCAGTTTTTTAAGGTCAGTTTCCAACCTTCCCATTTCACGTCTAGTTTATTTTAGTCCACCAGCAGTCATGGAAATGACCTCCCCCTAACCCACACTTTGAAAGCTTCCCAAACCATGCCATGTTGCTGGACAGTTCCGTCATTCATTTGGAAAAACTCCTCTGTCCCACTGTGCAACGTCTCAAGGAAAACTGTGTCTGCCAGACAAGAGGGGGGCATACGCCAAAGTGGGCATTGGGTGGCCTGACAACTCCATTCCAGTGTCATAATGATGGGAGAATGGTCTGATGTTGTACGGGGCAGGACCCTACATCATGCACTGTTGAATAGTATATGTACTCGCGTGGAGTTGGGTTGCGCCCTCGCCATACATCCACCAAGCCAAGATGTTTCGTTATGTTTAATATCATCTGGCCAGAATTGGTCAATTCCCGCTGTGTGGTCCTGGACCTGTCCAAGACAGTTGAATATCAGATTGAAGTCCCCTCCCCAGATAACGTGTGTGGGGGTCCCCCAGTAGAATGTCCAAGATCTGACCATAGAACTCAGAGTCGTTGACATTCGGGCCATATGTGTTTATTAGAGTTGTGATGGTTCCCGCCAGTTCACCCCACAAGATAACATATCTGCCCTGAGGTTCGATGCTACGTTTTGGTTTCCTTGAAAGGTAGGGATCGGTGTATTAGTGTCATCACCCCCGGGACTGTAGTTGGTAAGCCACGCTGCGGACCCCCAAGTCTTAGCAAACGAGTCATTAAGGGGGCCCCCTGTGCATGCGTCTCCTGCAGCATCACCATTTTAGCAGCCTGCCAGTTCATGTACGCAGCAACCTTACGTGCCTTAATGGGATGGTTGAGCCCATGGATGTTCCATGATAGAAATGTTATGTTAGTCCCCGACATTTCTGGAATGTGATCATGTAAGACCCAGTCGCTGCCGGGCTAGCCCCTGAATATGTCTGTGATAAACTACCACGGAGTAGTATGCACTGTTTTTCTAACACAAACGTATCAACTCTAAAAAAACAAGCTTCTGATGCTTGTTAATCTGCTTAGAATCACATGCTGTGCATATAGTCCGACATCCAGTGGTAACCGCAGAGTATTGCATATGGTTTTTCGAGAATTGAAAGGGGACGTAGACATGGGCGTACCTGTAACACTATCCCTATGTGACGTGTAGTGTACCTAAAAACCGCCTCGCGCGTCGAGGTCCCTCAGATTGTTTTTTTCCGCCCACTATACTGGTCGCCTTATGCAGAGCTCTTCGAGGCATTGCTATTGTTATCCTCGACCTTTGGTCATATATTATTACAGTTATTGAATATTATCCTACCGTCTCTTCCATCGACGGCTGTTTCCAGATCTCCGCCGAAGACGGTTCCACAGATCTTCGACGGACAGTGTTCCGGTCCGTGCTGCCGACCACGTGGCCGGGCCTTCTGGCCGGCTTACACAGTAGGGAGATCGGGGTCGGGGTGGACATTTCCTTTTCTAAGAATCCCTTTCCCTTTCCTCTCTCTTTGTTCCCTGGGTCTTTTCGTCACTATTTATTTCCTAAGCTATGGAGAGGACTCCATTTAGGTTTTGTCCTCCTTGTAAGGCCAAATTCCCCTGGAAGGATAAACACTGCAAATGTACTCAGAATTTGCCCCTTAATCACAACAAGACTGTTTGTGCGGCTTGCAAGCTCCTGCGTCCGAAGACATTGAAGGAGCGTCGTGTTAATCGGTGGGCGGCCTACAGAGTGTCGCAGGCCGAGTCTAGTTCTCCGGCTGCCACAACCACCGATTGTGACGAGGGACTGAGTGACGAACAGGCCTCCGATTCGGAGGCGATTGACCTCTGGGCGGAGCATTCTAGCTCTGCGTCGTCTGTCCCCGGCCCCACTAGGCAAGTCTCAGGTCCTTCTATGGGGACTGTACACCCCGGCGACAAAGATGCACATGTTTCACACACTAAGAACACAACCCCAGGGCTGTCTTCGATGAAACAGTCAAAGCTGTCCATAGCGCCAACGGACACACCGATAACTTAGGCATTGCCCGCCGATCGTCGGGATCAGCAGCCCTCCCCTCCACCATGCCTTACGACTGGGCCCTCTAAATCGAGGGGCACTGCCCCCAATATTCAGGAGTCCGTCGAGACGCATCGGAAGAAGGCGTCCATGGCCGAGAAGGCCCCAGTTCCACCGAAAGTAACCGCGCAACCGCAGGCCCGAACTTTACAACTTCCTGACTCTGAAGTGATTACCGAAAGCATTGGTAAAATCATTTTGGCAGATGGTCAGAAGCAACAGTCCAAGGATTCTTCGCGACACAAGGACAATTCCAAGGATCCCTCAAAATCCAGGATAGGCCGAAGAATTCATCGGAACCCACGCAAAGGCCCAAAGACAAACCGAAGGACACGCGCCAACCGTCGGTCCCCCGAAAGGACTTTTCGGAAGGCACTGGAGGGATTTCTTTGACGTTAAAGGAGAAATCTTGACTTTTGGCGACAGAAGATCCACTACAGGAGCCCTTTTCACCCCTGGACCCCTCTGGTTCATCTGTTTGGAACAGAGAAATTTGAGGGCTGTATGGATAGGCTAGAGAGGTTAGTAGAACTCTCTGAAGAATCCACACCTAAAAGACCTAGAGAGGAGAACCCCCCCCCCTCTCCCTGTGGCTAAGCTTCAGAATGTCTTTGACCCTTCTCAAGAAGAAGAATAATAATATATTTGACGTCGCTGAGGAGGAGGCCCCTGTGGACCTATACAATCAGGCTGAAGATCCCTTTGCTGACACAGAGGATGTTCATTTCGACTCCACAGAGGGTTGGGGAGATAACCCTGACCCAATTGATACTCGCCCTTGGCAGTCACCTACCCCAACACTGGAACCTGATGCCTATTGCTTGGACTCCACCCACCCCAACCACACCCACTCGACAAGCCTCCCTGGTCCGCGACCAGATGGCATTCAACGCCATATTTTGGAAAGCAGCTGAACATTTCCATATTGCTACCCAGGAGGCTGTTCCTGAAGCTGACTTTGTGGAGGACATCCCAAAAGAAAAACCACCGGCCAGCCACGCTATTCCTCTGTTGAATTCGATCAAGAAGCGGTTGGCCCCTTCTTAATTGACGCCTGCCCTAACTAGAGCAGTAAATCCTAGGGTAGAAAAATAGTTTCGACCCTTCCCCTCTGACACCCTTTACATCAGGGGTCATGCTACTCCAGATTCACTGATAGTAACTACAACCAGGAAGAGAGCAGGGGTTCCCCTATCAACTGGGGAGGCACGCCCTGACAAGGAGTGTAAGAGACTATATGCTCTAGGGAAAAGGGTCACGGCGGCTGCAGCCTTTTCTGCTCGCATAGCAAATAATGCAGCCTTGTTGGCCAGCTATGCCAATGCACAATGGGCCATGCTACAGGAGGGCCTTCAAGAAGTCTGAGCTGCTGCGAGCTTGCCTGCTTGTCACGGTTGCAAAAGAAAGGCAGGTTAATCAGAGTATCCTTACAAATATTTTGGATACAGCAGAGACAGCTGGCAGGTCCTTGGCTCAAGGTACCCTGAAGAGGCATGCATGGTTACGTAACTCTGGTTTTAAACTAGAGACTCAAGCCTCATTAATAAATAAGCTAGTAGAGGAAGCTAATTTATTTGGAAAGGCAGTTGACGAAGCGCTCGAAACTGCTAAGAAAGTGCGTGAAACCCTCAAAACCCTGGATCAGATCACCCAGAGGCCTTTTCCGAGGAGGGGGAGCGGGTCCAAACGTTCCTTTTGTGGTCAATTTTTCCCTCAGAACCAATACAGCTCTGGGAATAATTGGTCCTCTAACCAAGGAGCCAACACCTACACCACCCCGTATCCCCCAAGAGGCCAACGACGTGGTAAAGGAAGGGGCCGGTATTCTACCCCTCGAGGCTCCCTGGCCTCAGGCTAAAAATGACACACAGATCTGGGTCCCCTCCCATGCCTCTGCAGTCGGGGGCCGGCTAACATCATTTCTTCAAGCATGGGAGGGGATAACTACAGACCAGTGGGTACTCAAGACCGTTGCCCACGGGTACTGTATAGAATTCAGCCAGTCCCTTCAATTCAGACCTCCACGAGCAAAACGCCTGACGCCAGAACATCTACGCATCCTGCTACAAGAAGTCGAGACTCTGCAGGAGAAGGGCGCCATAGAAGTCTACAGGTAAACAAGGGTATTTATTCAGTGTATTTCCTTGTACCCAAAAAGGATCTCACCATGCATCCTGTACTAGATTTGTGCCCAGCAAACAAATATGTCAAGCCCCAAAAATGTTTGCATAGTCACTCTGCAGGAAGTAATTCCCCTGATCATGAAAGATGCATACTTTCATATTACAATGTTGCCGGGGCACAGAACATACCTTTGATTCATGATACAGAACAAACGCTATCAGTTCAAGGTACTACCCTTCAGCATAGCCTCAGTGCCAAGGCTGTTTACAGAGGTACTGGCAGTGGCAGCAGCACACCTGCGCAGGTTATCCATCCCAGTTTAACCTTACCTCGACGACTGGCTCATAACAGGGGATTCCTACGAAACATGCCTGTCAAATACCCAAAAGATGTTAGACCTCTTATTCAGCCTGGGATTCTCCATCAACGAGAAGTCATCCAGCTTAGACCCCAGTCAAGTCAAACAGTTCCTAGGGGCTCTAATTCGAACAAAGGACGGCCTTGTCTTCCCTTCCAACAAGAGGGTCCAAAACATGCTGTTTCAGATCTCTCAATATGTAGCCAGTCAAGAGGTGATGGTAGGCAAGGCTATGCGACTGTTAGGAATGATGGCGTCATGCATTTATTTGATTCCTCACACGCGCATGCGTCCAATGCAGGAGTGACTCAACAGCCAGTGGTGTCAGGCCAGTGGGCAATGGGACGATCTAGTGGTTGTCTCGCCAGCCCTCGTTCTCTCCCTACGGTGGTGGTCGAGGGAGAACCTCTTGAAGGGGAAATCCTTCACCACCCCCGCAGTGGAGGCCACTCTCACTACAGACGCATCTCACAGGGTGGGGAGCTCACCTGCTTCAACAGACAGCGAGTTTGGTCGTCAGACATAGCATCCAACCACATACAACTGTTGGAACTGTTAGCAGTATTCAAAGCACTGAAAGCTTTTCAAACACAACTGCAGGGGAAGACGGTCCTGATCCTCACTGATAGCACCATGGCCATGTACTCCCTGAACATACAGGGGGGCACTCACTCTCCAGGGCTGTCCAAACTGCCCCAGAACATATGGAAGTGGGCTCTCCAATGTTTTCGCAGAATGGGGCTTCCCAGAGATCGACTTGTTCGCAACTCTGGAGAATGCTCAATGCCAAGACTACGCCTCCAGGTACCCACAGAACCGCTCCAAGGGGAACAGACTCTGGATCACATGTTCAGGGAAATTTGTTTACGCTTTTACCACCCTGACCCCCCCCCCCCCCACCCCGTATCCTCCCGACTCCCTTACTCAACAAGATAGTGCACAAGATGCACCAGGAACCAGTCACCATGATATTGGTGGCCCCCATGTGGGCCGGCCAACCCTGGTTCGCTCATCTGATGGAGATGTCTCGATCTTCCCCATTGAAACTACCTTGCCCATATAACATGTTGTCTCAGGACAAAGGGGAGACACTTCACCCATGCCGGCAAACTTTGAACTTAGCGGCCTGGCTCCTGAGGTCATAGAGTTTGGACAACTCCCTCAGAGATGCATGGACATACTTAAGGAAGCGAGAAAACCAAACACCCGATATTGCTATTCCAGTAAATGGAAACGCTATGTTATCTGGTGTAATACCAAGAGCATCAATCCCATTGACTGCTCTCCTACTCACATTGTACTGTACCTGACTCACTTGCTTGACTCTGGCCTGTTTTTTTTAAATTCCCTTAAGGTTCACTTAGCTGCTCTCTCAGCCTACACTACGGCACAACAAAGTGTCATGTTGGAAGATACCAGTTGTTAAGGCTTTCATGGAAGGGGTTAAGAGGATTCACACCTAACCCCGCCCCCCCCTTGCACCCTCCCCCGCTATTTCAAACCCAGCTCCTGGATGGGACCTGAATGTGGTATTAACCAGGCTTATGGGGTCTCCATTTGAGCCTATGCATAAGGCAAGTCTCAAAGATCTTACCTATAAGACAGCCTTCCTAGTGGCTATCACTTCTATAAGAAGGGTTAGTGAAGTACAGGCCCTTTCAGTTTTAGACCCTTTTGTTACAGTTCACAGAGATAAGGTGGTTCTGTGCACTCACCCTCGTTTTGCGCCTAAATTTGTCTCCAAGTTCCATGTGAACCAATCAATAGAACTGCCTACTTTCTTCCAGAACCCTACTAACATGGCCGAGAGAAGTCTACACACATTAGATGTGCGTAGGGCAGTCATGTTTTACCTGGACAGACCTGAACCACTGAGAAAGACAAACTAATTTTTCGTTTCAGTGGCAGCTGGTAGAGAAGGGGATCCTGTCTCTAAATCCGCAATCTGTAAGTGGATTGTTAAATGCATCCCACTCTTACACTCTTGCTAAGAGAGAACTGCCCTTCAAGCCCAGAGCACACTTCTCTGGGCACTGGGGCTGTCATAGCATTCATTGCAAATGTTCCCCTAGAGTCCATTTACAAAGCAGCAACCTGGAATTCTGTACACACCTTTACAAAACACTATTGACTAAACACTCATTCTAGGGCTGATTCTCTGTTGGGACAAGCAGTACTAAGACATCTTTTCACAACTGTTCCTTCTCACAACCCACCTCCAACTCAGGGTGCTGCTCGCTAGTCTATGCACAGCATGTGATTCTAAACAGATTAACAAGCATCACAAGACATGCATTACTTACCGTAAAAGCATTTCTGATGATTGGATCTGCTTAGATTCACATACGCCCACCCTTCCTCCCCACTCGGATGGAAGGAACATAGACATCTTACTACTTTCTCTCTTTTCTGTACTCAAGATAGTCCTAGGCTCCCTCACGGCAGAAAAAATACAATCGGAGGGACCTCGACGCGTGAGGGATTTTGGGTACACTACATGTCACATAGGGATAGTGTTACAGGCATGCCCATGTCGATGTCCCCTTTCGATTCTCGAAAGACAAGATGCAATACTCCGCAGTTACCACTGAATGTCGGACTATATGCACAGCATGTGAATCTAAGCAGAAACAATCATCAGAAATGCTTTTACGTTAAGTAATGCATGTCTTACAAATGCCAACCATTCGCAATTGTAAACAATCACATCCCTTCCTCCCTCCCTCATCATCGCCCCCAACTTATCGATAGAACCCACAGAGCAATTTAACATTTGAGATATCCCTTGGGCTGCACTGTGTGCAGTCTGTGGACCAATTCAGGTGGCCGTCCTCCCGCCACCGGCCCCGTGACATGAATTACCTGTGCCCATGGTCATTGCGAAGTTAGTGCAAGACCCACCAGAGGGCACGGGGGGGTCAGTTGTTGTCCATGTTGTCTGGTTCGTTGTTGTTTGCCGGGGAGCAGCCCCCGCCATCTCAATCTCTTCTCTGCAGTGGTATAGTAATCCTGGACTCAATGTAGGCTGTTGCTTCATCAGGATCCTTAAAGAAGTGATCCCTTCTTCCTTGCTGTATACGCAGTTTTGCAGGGTATAACCGCGCATACTGAACTTGCCTTGTACGTAACAATTTCTTGAGTGGCTCGAATGATTTGCGCTTCAGCAGTACATTGGCGGCAAAGTTCAGATATATATGTATCTGAGGATTCATATCTTAGCTCCCCTTTTTCTCTCGCCAATTAAATATCTGTCTCGATAGTTCAGCAGTTTGGCTAGCGAAGTACGGGGAGGGGCTCCCGGTTTGGGGACAGTGGCCAGGACCCAGTGCGCGCTCTCCACCAGGAAGTGCTGTGAAAATCTGGAGGAGTCGAACAGAGACTTTAACAGGTTTTCTACAAATTGCTCCATGGGGCCCTTACATGCTGCCTCCGGGATTCTGACTATCCGGATGCAATTCCGCTGAGACCGCGATTCTCGGTCGTCACGTTTCTTTCCGACTCTGTTGAATTCTTGCTGTTGGTGTGCGATGTTGCGATCATGCTTCGTGACTTTCACTTCCATTTCGCTCACCCTTGTTTCAGCTTCCGTGATACGAGCCCCTTTCTTTTCAAGCTTAGATTTCAGGTTTTCGATGGGGGAAACAATATCATCTAGTTTGACGTTCATCGCCATGAAGCCATTCTGCATTGTGGCGAGAATGTGATCATCTCTGACTTGGGACGCAGAGGGCTGATCATCTTACCGGTGGAGCCTCAGCCGGGTTCAAGTTCGGGGCCCTGCAGCCGATGCCGGGTACGAGTGCCTCAGTGCCCCCAATAGGGGACTCCACGCCACAACCCTGTCGTCCCCAGGGCCACCATCAGCCGTCTAGTCCGCACCTCCCAGTTCAGATCTCGAGTAGGCAGGAACGCACGGCGCAGGCCTCTCCCTCACTGGGGGGAGCGATGCCGGGCCCGCCAGCAGTTTGCCCCATCACCGGGGCTTATAGAGTCCAGAGCGAGCCGGAGGTACCTCGGGTGGCTTTATTTGCAGGATAATCGCTGGCAGATGTGTGTTGGCAGTCACCTCTGCAGCGAAGAGGCGTTGGGCGGTCCTCGCAGCAGTGCGCCTCGTCGCCCCACTCTGTCCCGCGCTGCCAGGCCACCGGCAATGTCAGAATTTCAGCTGCTCGCCATTCCCTAGTGTTTTCGAATCTTCACGAAAACGAACCCTCGGATGCTCCGTTCCTTTATAAATGCTCAGTTGCTAATAGTTTCTCAACAGCCAGGCACAAACGGATTGATTAAGATTATGGATTTTACGAGGCCAGTGCTCCTCGTTCAGGTGGCCATCTTGCTTGGCTGCTCAACTGCGCCCCTTGCACTTAACATTTAAACACAGTTAGAACAACATTGGATACTGTAGTATAGCAAAGCCAGTGAAAAAGGAACAATGTAAGTAATAGCCAATTTTGAGAAGTAACATGTAAGGGAGAAATTAGTTAAAGCACAATACACAACCTTATAATCCCAAGGATCTACATTTTAAAATTCCTTGTCTTGCTAAAAGAGATGGGGGATTAGTGCTCTGAGTCACAAGACCCAATAGAACCCGTTGCATGTGGTTAGGAGTCTTTAAGGTAGTCTTTAAGGTAGTCGACCGGTGTTGGCAAACTGTTTCAAAATTGAAAAACTATAGGACTAAAGAACTAAATAGGCCCTCTCCCAATCCAATCACTTTAGGGAAAGTCAAGGGGGATCCTTGACCCAGAACTCCACTAATCACAGTCGGGCAAGGGAGAGCTAGGTCAAGGACTTTACGCCTGCTAAACCCTATGATGGTAGAGCAGGTTGTAACAACCATGTTTCTGTACTCTAATTCATACAGGGACCACTCCAGTATTTCCTGAAATTGATGGGCCCTAATGCTTAGTGTCTTACTACCTTCAGGGGGGCATCTAGGGATCGCTAGTACAGAGGTCACTTTCGGCTTCAGGATTTCAGCCTGGGTAGTCAGCGTTTCCTGGTTCTGGTGAGACGGTTTCAGGCTTCGGACACTTGATTGACCCTGGCATGTTCAGGAAAGAACCACCACATTGTGGACTACCTAAGAGGTCTCCCAGGACATGAGGCAAATCGAGATCTGCAAGGGCCACTGCGAATAAGTGGCAGAAGGTGACCCCTTCTGGTGGAAAAAAAGCTGTTCCTTCAAGGCTTCTCTTTGTGCTGGAAAGCTGCAAGTAAAGGCGGAGGCCTCTTGTTACTCTTATGTCCCGTCCCCTTTCCTCCATACTGTATGAGGCGTTGCTCCCGAGGGACGGGAGACGGAACCTTTTTTTTTCCCCAAAAATCTTCTTCCCCTTTTAAATTTAGAGGCGCGTGGGGGCGCGGCCCTGGGAGCATGCGCTCGCCTGACTCCACCCACCGGCACCACTCCTCAGTCCCCTTTCCCGCGTCGACGGGAACGGGCTGAATTCACCATTGCTCCTGGGTTTGGCTTAAGCCATGTAATACCACGTGATCTTTCACGGATATTCTTCTATCTTTGTCTTTTTCTTTTCAATCAGGTACTTGGTCCTCCGACGCCACGCTCCTCCCTGGCGCATGTCAACTTCAGCGGGCTTCAGCAGGTGTCCATCCTGCGAGGGGCTCTTCCCTACTTCCGACCCCCATGCCCTTTGCCTCGGCTGCCTTGGCCCCGACCACGGCTGTGAGGGTTGTTCCGCTTGCAACACTCCATGTGCACTGAAGAACAGGCTAGCTAGGTGAAGGGAGCTCTTCCAGAAGTCACCTCCGGAGGACCCAAGGGACTTCGTCAAACATCACTCGAGTCCTTCACGCAGTACTACCGGCAGCCCTGCCGAGGCAATATGCCCTCCAGGTCACGACCTGAGGTGCGGGATAGACCCTGTGGTCCAACACTAAGCGTCTTGGACGAGGCTGGTTCCAGCGAGCCAGGCGCCACGACTTCCGAACGTGGCATGCAGCTCGACAACATGGCTGCTGCGCCAGACAAATGGCTGTTCGCCCGACACCCCCTCTGGCAGAGCAGGTGGAGCAAAGAGTCTCAAGGTGGGACTGGTATGAACCAGGTACGTGGCCTACAGTTTATCCATCAGCAGCACAGGGCAGGTTCCCCCTGCACCCCAGGCAGAGTGTGCCCCGGCCCCAGCAGCCGTTAGTCAATCCGTCAGTATCACCTGCCACCTCTACAGCCTCCTAGGACAGTTTCTTTGAAAGGTTTCTAGGGCTGATGCGAACCCCCAGATGTGGGTCATCCTCTGGGATGCCATCAGGGACATACTCCCCCAAGTCACCCCACTGGCACCCATAGTCATTGCTCCCATGGCTCCGGAGCCACAGGCCCCAACGCAGCCACCGCTGCCCCCACGATTCCGGCTTCTCTGCCTCCCACAGTACAGGCGGTCTACACAAGCCTCTGCAGCAGGCTCCGGTCTCCACACCTCAGCCCACTGCTCCCAGCACTCCTCCACCAGCTCCGGACCCTCCGAGCATGCTGGTGGACACAGACGAGGAGGACGACCCCGACACGCCATCTTCAGCCAGGGCCTTCCACAAACGCCTTGCAGGTTTGGCAGAATATTTGGGCCTGCCTCAGCCCGAGGTAGAACATCCTGAGGAAGGGGTCTTGGCAGAAGTCCTCACCCTAAAACCCCTACCAAGACAGGGATCCCGATGCAGAAAGAAGTAGTCGCCCAGGCCAAGAAGGGGTGGTTCAAGCCGCACTCCGCCCAGCCTACCAACCGGCGCCTAGCCGCCAAGTACAGGCAAAAGGAGGGGGATACGCTCTTACTTTTGGCTCATCCTCAGCCGCACTCGTTCGTGATCGCTGCAGAGTCACTCTATTCTAAGCCTCAGTCGTCCTTGGCCACCTCGTCCTCGGCACTGCTAGGCAAGGAGGAGAAAGTCTTGGAGGTGTACCGAAAGAAGCTGTACTCCAATGCCTCTTTGCATCTGTGTCAAGCCAACGCTGTTGCCATGCTGGCTGCCATTAACCAAAGGCTCTGGTGGGTAATCGCGGACTTCCTCCCGGAACTTCCGGCACAGAACCAAGCGTGCTTCAAGGCGGGCCTAGGAGAAGCCAGGCTGGTAGCGCAGGACATCATGGAGTCCACCGTGGCCCACATCGATACCTCTTGCCGGGCCATCTGCATCGCCACGGACATGAGAAAGACGGCCTGGCTCCGGGCTACTAAGTTTAATCCTGATGTCCACAAATGCATATTGGACCTCCCATTCGAGGGCAGTGACCTGTTCCACTCCACCACTTCCACTCCACCTTTGGGTCCATGTGTCTCCGGTGGGGGGGCAGGCTTGCCTTTCACGTGCAATTTTGGCGCCAGAATTGTTCAGACCCCTGGATCCTCTGCCTAGTCTCCACAGGGTACCACCTACTGGTACCTTTTTCTCCTCCCTCTTACCCTCCTCTCCCACAGATTGGGACAACAACTCTGCTGGCGGAGATCTGATCGCTTGTCGAGAGCCAGGCAGTGGAAGAAGTCCCAGGCTCCCAACAAGGCTTGTGCTTCTATTCCAGGATTTTCGCCATACAGAAGAAGAACCAGGCTGGCCTGAGAGTTGTGTTAGAACTTTCCACCCTTAATGTCTCCCTCTGCAAAAATTCAAGATGGTTACTCCAGATCCTATTGGGGAAACACTGGACAGGGGAGACTAAATGTGCTCCCTGGATCTGAAGGACGCCTATCTACACGTCCCGATTTGGCAGCCCCTTTGTTCCGTACTGCGCTTCAAGATCATGGGGTGTCATTTCCAATACAAGGTGCTGCCCTTTGGCCTCAACTCGGCGCCAATGGTATTTACCAGGTTATTGAATGCAGTGGCAGCACTCCTCAGGGCCATCACGTCTACCCATACCTGGACGACTGGCTTGTACAGGCCACCTCTCCGGAAGCGGTCCACTATACCGCTCTCGGCACTGATGAACACGCTCCACGAACGGGGGTACACGATCAATTTCATGAAGTCTCAGCTGCAGCCCACGCAGACCTTGACCTCCTTGGGCCTCATCTGGGACACGAGCTCTGTGAGAATCTTTCCCTCGCAGGACAAGATTGCGGCCATCAAGAGAGCCACAGCTCACTTCCTCTCCAGGCCAGTCACCTCAGCCTGGTGGTACCAACACCTATTGTGTCTCATGTCTCTTGTCCTGTTGGCCGTACCCCAATCGAGGCTCAGGATGAGGAGACTACAGCTGCACTTCGCACCTTCATGGAGTCCGGAGAGGGGCTCTCAAGCGGAGACTATCAACCTTTCTCCCTCTCTCCACTCGGACCTTCAGTGGTGGTCCGCAGACTTCAACCTGCACCAGGGCAAGCCCTTCCAGCAGCCAGCCCCTCAGGTCACAGTGGTTATGGGTTAAAGATTTGAATACAAAGTTTCAAAATACAATACTTTCGAAACAAAAGGACCGAAAAAAGAAAAAAAAACTAATGCACTTTTTTTTTGTTGGGGGGGGGGGCGGGGGGGGGGTGTCCCCACTAAACCCCTGTTTTTTGGCCAAAACCCACGAATTTTACCTATACCAAAACCAAAAAAAAATACATAAAAAAGGCCTTCTGTCTTTTTTTTTTTCTGGTCCTTTTGATTCGAATGTATTGCATTCAATCCGTTTGAATTCTAAATGATGACCGGTCACAGTTACTACGGACTCTTCCCTAGAGAGTTGGGGAGCAAACCTGGACAACCTCAGTGTCCATGGGGTCTGGACTCGACAGGAGCAGGAGTCCCACATCAATTGGCTAGAATTTAATGCCATCTGGTTGGCTCTCAAGACCTTTCTCCCTCTCATCGAGGGCAAGACAGTCCTTATACAGACAACTCCACCAGCATGTACTATGTCAACAAGCAGGGGGGTACCAGATCCCCTCCTCTGTGCAACCTAGCAGTCTGCATGTGGGAATGGGCTCTGGAGAAAATCATCTACCTCAGGGTTGTCCACCTCCCGGGGGAATCCAACCTGGAAGTGGACAGGCTCAGCAGACTGGGGGTGGACTATTACGAATGGCAATTGAACGACCTGGTACTGAAGAAAATCTTCCTCGGGCGGGGGTTCCTCCAGATGGATCTGTTTGCCACTCGGGACATCAGGAAATGGCAGCAATTCGCCTCCTGGCAGGGGCAGGGCTCCGGCTCCCTGGGCAACGCGTTCCAGAAACAATGGAACGAGATGACGGCATACGCCTTCCCGCCCACACCCCTGGTCCACAGGGTGATCTGCAAAATAAAGGAATCTTGACAACTCAGTATCATCTTGATAGCTCCATGGTGGCTGGCGAGACCGTTGTTCTCAGAGCTGCTCAGCCTTTCGGACAGACCACCAATTCACCTAACGCTGGACCCAGCTCCTCTCCTAGCCCAGCAGGAGGCCAGGGTTCTCCAACCTGTTCCTCACAAACTAGCCCTTGTAGCGTGGTTCCTGAGCAGGTCACGATGAAACACTTGAGCCTCTCGCAGGCTAACCTAGAGTTCATCCAGGGCGCTAGAAGCAAGGCTACTAGGAGCCAGTATAAGAGTAAATGGTCTAGATTCTGTCATTGGGCTGACTCCAGAGGGATTGTCCCCCTTAAGGGCACTTTGGATGACATGCTCTTTTTTGGAGCACCTGGCTCAATCAGGTGTACAGGTGGATACATGCCGCACCTATCTGGCAGCCATAGGGGCTTGTAGGAACTCGGAGGAGGGCATCTTCTTCTACTCCTCTAACCCAGTGGTCAAGCGTCATCTGGCGGGCCTCCACAGGCGTTACCCGCCTATAAAGAAACCACACCCCGTGTGGGACTTTAATATTGTGTTGGGCGCATTTGGCGCACAAACAGTTTGAGCCAATGGCGTCTGCAGACATCAGGCTGGTTACCATGAAGACAGCCCTTCTAGTGGGCCTCAGCTCGCAGAATCAGCGAGATCCAGACTCTGGTTGCGTCAGAGCCTTACACTACCTTTCACACGGACAAGGTTGTCCTGCAAACGCACCCCGCGTCCCTACCCAAGGTGACTTCCTCCTTCCATCTCAACGGGGAAATAGTCTTACCCACTTTCTTCGCCGACCCCAAGGACGAACCTCAGAGGGTCTTACACGGTCTGGACATCAGACGTGCGCTGAAATACTACTTGGGACAGTTCCAAGGACTTCTGCAAGTCGGACGCCTTGTTTGTCACTTTTTGGGGGTCAAGGCCAGCTTATCAGGCCTCCATAGCAAGGTGGATGGTTGTAACCATTAAGGAGGCCTATGAAGGGCAGCACAAACCAGTGCCAGCTAGCTTGCATGCCCATCGCGTTCCAGAGGCATGTGCCGTGGCAGGTCATCAGCAGTGTGGCTACCTGGGCCACCCTTTCAGCTTTTAGTAAGCACTACTGCTTGGACACTGCCTCTAGGTCAGACTCCGCGTTCGGACAGGCGGTTCTAAAGAACCGGTTTTCTTAAGGAGGGTCTCCTCTCCACCCTGGTGCTACACTCGGTTGTAATCGCCCATACAGTATGGAGGACGGGGGACGGGACGTAAGAGTAATTAATAGTTACTCACCGTAGTGACTAGCGTACTCTTTAGTCCATAGTCCCCTTTCCTCCATACGTCCCACCATCCACCCCCTGATAATACTGCTGTCATCAGGTAATGCTGAAAATTATCAACGTGTCAATGGGGACTGAGGAGTGGCGCTGGTGGGCGGAGTCAGGCGAGCTCATGCTCCGAGGGCCGCACCCCGCATGCCTCTAAATGTAATGGGGAAGAAGATTTTTCTGGTGAAAGAAGGTTCTGTCTCCCGTCCCTTGCGAGGGACGCCCCATACAGTATGGGGGAAAGGGGACTATGGACTAAGAGTACATTAGTCACTATGGTGAGTAACTATTAATTTCTTAAGTCAAGGTTCTGCTAAATCCCAATCCTGGACTTTGGACTTCCAAGTGCAGGAGCCACAAATGGGCCGAGACTGGTTGTTCCCCAAAGTCCAGGGGGTTAATCACCAGTTGAAGGCCTTCTAGTGGTCAGCCAATGAGCAGGGCTTCGCTAGGACGGTTGAAGAAGACACTACTGGATGGCACTAATGATAGCTTTCTGGTCTTCAGCTAGATGCTCCTCTTCGTAGGGGTCTTGCCTCTTACAACTTCCTCCTAAATGCCTTAAAATGGTCTCCTTTGTCCAGGATTCCATCTGGATCACTTATCAAGCCCACCATTGTTAAGCATCTGCACCATGCAAGCTGGCAGAGTCTCTCCAAACGCAGACAGCCTCCGACCACTGCATATGCGAAGCAACAGATGAACTTTGGCCAGGATATAGACTGTGACCAGTCAGGCCCAGCCCCACATCCGGCCACAAACGCATAGTGCCCCTTTGCCTGCAAAGGTGCTTATAATATGTAGTAAATCCGGCCCTGTGACCGAAGGAAGAAAGCCAAAATGCAAGATTTGCAAACTTAATGGGTGGATTGCACACCAAATTCACAATATACTGATATAAAAACTGTTCAATTTGAAAGAAAGGTTAATGCGGAGTAGTGAGAAGCTAAAGGTGAAAATGATGGCATTGTGGGCACTACCAAATTAACCACCAAGCTCTCCTATTTTTAGTATGGCCCCATGCTCAAATCAACATAATTATTGACTTTTATTATAATGTTCAATCATTATATGAACATACCCTATGAGAACAAATGAGTAACTACATGTCAGTCACTGCAATTTGAGCAACATATATATCATGTAGATAATTCACGAAAATGTATTTATCAATCTAGAATGTCCATAGTTTAACTTAGCCCCATTTAATTGCTCAACGAGTTTTGGTCCTCAAACCATCTTCAGAAGCATTGAGGGCTAAAAATGGTTAACACTTTTATAGCAGTGCTCAATTTGATCATTATAAAAGCACATCCCTACACCCCAACTTAAGTTATACTTAAAAGATGCGTTAGTATATTTATTTCTTTATGTAACGCAACAGTTCCAACCTCACTGAAAAGAGAATATAAGGCGATTTAAAAAGTATGCACATCAAGCATAAGATCAATCTCCCTACTTCCATAGTAAAAGAAATTAGAAAACATTACCAATTTGTTGTTAAATCTTCAGTTGATGGATGTCCCAATCCTCCAAAGTCTACAAAAAATGTGAAAAGTCCATGCTAACTATAAGTTAAGTACTGAAAAAATGGTCAACAACATAAAACATTCATGCGGTTTTGGGCAAAGCTGCCTTTGGCGATGATGGGGCGGGGAGCGATGTTAAAGATGGTGGTCCTGCCGAGGCTCCTACCTTACTTCGGGAATATACCGTACCTGATTCCTAAAGGGTTCTTCACCAAACTGACTTAGCATGTGTAGGGACTTTCTGTGGCATGGCACGTGAAACAGAGTGGCGTTATGGAAGCTTCAGAACTTCCATGACAAAGGGGTAATAAAGCTGCCCAACTATGAGGCGTACTATGTGGCTAGCCAGTTGCAGTATGTGCCAAATGGCTCTCTGATGAAGAGACCTCTGAACTTAGGTTGTTTGGGCGTGATTGTGCACCTTTTTATTTGAAAGAAGTTATGTGGGCACCCAGGGCGGAAATGGTGGGGCGCCCTAAAATGATGCTACTAGGGTGGAAGGTGTGGCACAGGGCATGTCAAATGATGGGGGACCCGTCCCCATGCTCACCGCAGATACCATTGGTTGTATTGACAGGGGCAGACGCTCAGCTGCGACTGATACTCCGGACCCACTGGGAACCGGCTGGGGTGGCAACGATGGGGGATATTTGGCAGGGGGGCTCTAGTGTTACTTTTGAGGGGCTGCGGGATGAAGCTGGGTTGCACGAAGGCCAATACATTACGTATCACAGAATGGTACAGCGGATTAAGAGAACATGGCCTGAAACTGTGCTGGACGAAGAATTGGAGGCCACCATAGACGTGATATATGATATAGCTGAGGGGGGTCATGAGATTTCCAGACTGTATGAGATGTTGATGTCCAAAGTGGGGAAGGAGGTCACGCAGTTGAGACTGGACTGGGAAACGGAGGTTGGGGCCCAAATGGGAGATGGGATATGGGAACGGGTGCAAGGGTATCATAAGAAGGTGTCTAGAAACGCGAGGCTGAAACAGATACAGCTGTACATAACACACAGGGCTTATATGACGCCTTGGAGAATATCGAGGTTCGAAAATGCAGGTCGGCAAGCATACCCCAAGTGTGACGAAGAGAACGCAGGCATGGTGCATATGTTCTGGTCATGCCCGCTCATAGAGAGGTTATTAGAGGGGAGTAAAAGAGAAACTAGAAGGAAGAGGGGTCAAGATAGTAGTGGATACGGTGTGGGCCTGTCTGCTGGGGGAGTTCCCCAGACCACAGAAGCTCAGGCATGTAAGCAAACTAAGGGACCTGGCTTATGTGCTTGCAAAACGAAGGATTGCCATGGGATGGAAGTCATGCCATGTGCCGAAGATAGAGGTGTGGTGGAAAGACTTGCACAAAAAGGGCAGAAGCCGAAACCATGGCATGGCAAGAAGCGTGTAGCAATGGGGGGGGGGGGGAGAATGAGTCCCTGATGGCCTGGAAATCACTGATAGCCGGACTGTTTGGGTCATTAGACGACCCGACTGAGCCTGTGGAGGAGGAGACCGAACCACAGGATGTGGAAACTGAAGGCTTAATGCAATAGACTCGCATGGGGGGGGAGGGGGTAGAGGGAGTAGTGGTTAGGAATTAAGAAAAGTGTAATGAAACTGTTGGAACATGCACTGTTGGTTTGGTTTTTATTGTTTTTGTTTGTAAAATTTAATAAAAACTTTAAAAAAAAACATTTGAAAAGTCTATAGATTTCTTTTTTAAACAATTTTTATGAATTTCAACAAACAACTAAAAAGAAAACAGTGAACAACAATTATACATTTCAAGTATCATATGCAGTTTCACAATGTGTCCACCGCCTCCTTGTTACCCCCCTCCCCTATCCAGAGCTTACCCCACATCAGCGCCTTCCACCACTCTGAGGACACCCCTTCCTCCTCTTTCCCTGAGGAGCCATCGTCTTCTAGGCAAGTCTGGGCAGGCCCAGACAGTGAAGCTACTAAGTGCCTCCACGCTATCAATGTTTCCGCTTCTTCATCTCCCCCTCTATTAACTACTTCACTCCACACCACCGTTTCCGCATCCGCCCATTTGTGAAGGTCGTGCCACCAGACGTCTATTGTTGGTCTTTTACTAGCTTTCCAGCTCATGGCAATCCTGCGCTTCGTAAGTATATAAGCCAGGTCTTTGAGTTTGCTCACGTTTCAACTTACGCGACCTGGGGAAACCCCCCCACCATACATGCCCACAAAGAGTCCACCTCCAACCTAATCTCCTTTTCGGACAAAAGGTGGGCTGCCTCCCTCTAGAATCTCCTTATTTCCGGGCACGCCCAGAACATATGCACAAGTCCTGCATTCTCCTACCCATATTTAAGACATGTTTGTGTTCCTGCATTCTTAAACCTTGCAATCTTCGGAGGAGTCATACACGCTCTATGGGTAACATATAACTGGATTTGTTGCAACCTTGCGTTCCTTGACACTTTATTGTGGTATCCTTGTGCCCTCACCCACAACCCATCACTCATAGATTCCCTGGCTTCCTCTTCCCAATCTCGTCTCAGCTGAGTCACCTCTTTTCCCACCCTTGACATCAGCAGTTCGTAGATTTGGGAGACCTCATGACCCCCGTCTGACAAATCATAAAATGTTTCTATGGCCATGTCAGGCTGACTAGCCAGCACTATTTCTGACCAAGTGTCTTTTATCTTCCGCACCAACCTATTATAAGTGATGTACCGTCCCTGGTGTGAAGCAGTGTCTTTCACCAGTGTGTCAAACTCCACCGCCTTCACATCCTGCCACACATCTCCCAACGTTGCTATACCAATCGGTTCCCAATGCTTCCTGACTATCTTCCTCAATTGCTCATCCACTCCATTCAGTGCCGCTAGCGGCATCTGTGGGGAACACGGGGTTCTCCATGGCCCGGCAAGCCCATCACCATATCTTCCATCCCAAGTCTAACATTCTTGTCCCTCCGCCTTGTTGTGATTTGAAAAGTCTATAGATATCCCTTTATCCTCTTACCAGTTTATATTCTACCCATAGAAGAAAATATATGGTGATAGATACAAAGGAGTAATATTGATTCTCCAGCATGGGGTCTGGCATGGATTCACATGCTCATGAATATTCCCCGTCGTCAGGCTGGGAATCCTCGGTAAAGAAAAATCAGTATCAGTTTTGTTTCTGATCTGTCTTTCGTAGTAGTAACCAATCACTGATCTCTGCGTCATACTGACCACAGCCAATGACTGCCATCTCCCTAAGCCCCGCCTCTGGCAGCCATCTTCAGATTTTTACTACACGTTCAAGTGTTGGGATCCTCGTGCTATTGCTCTCGAGCTTTAGTGCTTTTTTCGCGCTTTTTCTTAGGAACATTTTCTCTTTTTCGGTCAAAAGAGCCTCAAGCTCCACCGTTTCTTTATCCGATCAACGGGGATCCGTGTCGGATTCTTCTACGCCCCTCAAGGGTGAAGATTTCATAGAGCTTCGCTTTTGGAGGACTCCAGAAGTTTCTCAGGCCCATCTCAATCATAGCCCAGGAGAAGGGAAGCTCAACGCCCGGAAAGCTGTTCAGGGTCTGCCCTGGATGCCAGCTTCAGAATGTCTTTGAGGACGAACACTCCCTTTGCCTCTACTGCCTGCATGAGGACAAGACGCACGTGGAGAAGGACTCTACATTTTGCGGCAATATGTCGGAGCGGACCATGAAGGACCGCCATCTGCGTCTCGCCAACTGGCTGGAAGGGAAGAGCCCGTCAGGCGAGAAGAAGAAGTCGTCCGAGCGGTCTTCTAAGACCTTTGAGGGCGCCCCGGCGACGGGGGTCCAACAGAAGGCCCAGCACCGCGTGTCCGCTGGCACCGGGAGCGCCGAACGGTCGGGCTCTACGGGCACCAGGCAGGGCGCATCCTCCCCGGCGCCATCAACCACGAGCCAATGCTCTGGCTCGGGTAAGAGGAAGGCCGAGCACCCAGCGAAGCTCCTGGAGAGACCCCGGTCGAGCTCGAAGGCCCCATCGGAGGGGGGAGCGAGGCGGTGACCCTCCCCCCAAGGAGAAGGCGGTGAGCTTACCTAAAGTGGTGAAAGCCTTAATCCACCCGGCCAAGGCCTCTATCGAGACAGTCGCGGCGGCCCTGGCTCAGCCTGTGGAGGCTACACCAGTGGTGGCGACCTCGGGGCCCAGAGTCTCCCTGCCACCGCGGAGGGAGTCCTCTTTCATGCCCATCGACAGGACCCCCGTGAAACCTCCGACGGAGAAGAAAAAGGGGGGGCAGGAGGTCGTCGTGGATTCGGCCTCAACCTCTGAGGAGGAGCTGATCGAAGTATTAAGCCACGGCGTTGGCGTGGAAGAAGACCAGCCCGTCGGGAGGGTCCCTGACGTAGGAGACGACGAGAACGTCGAGGGTGCCGACGGGGCTCCTGACCGCCCGTCGGACTCCCCTCAACCAGTGCCGCAAGACAACTCGGCGGCCATTTTGTTGGCTATACAGTCCTTCTGCTGGGAGATAAGGACGAGATTGCCGTTACCACCAACGGAGGAACCTCTCCCGACGGGGGACCCGGAGCCAGGCCCTTCTGGGAGCCCTCCTCCTAAGAGAAGAAGGATTCATCCTCCACCTCCTTTTCAACCATCGCGCCCTGCTCAGCCCTCCTCCCCGTCCACGACCCGTGGGGATGATACAGGGACTGACACGGCTGCGACGGGCATAGACGACGAGGTTTACGACGAGGATCTCCCGTCGTCCCCTCCTCCCCGGGCTTCCCCGAGATTGGATCGTTTCATGCCATGATCGCCAGGGCATCCAAGCTTTTCCAGCTCTGCCCGGAAGAGAAGAAGGAAGGTTTCCTTTATCAACGGCTCAAGACCAAGAGGAAGACAGTCCTCGCTGTACCTCAACTGGACAATATCTGGGATGAGGGTCTCGCCCTCCTCAAGAACCCATCCACAACGCCTGCGAGAAGCGATCGGTACGAGAAGAAGTACTGGGTCCCGGACGGGGCCCCCTTGTGCCTTCGGGCACAGCCGACCCCGGACTCGGTCGTCTCCGCGGCAGCCAGGAAGAAAGCGGGGGGGGCCTCGGCCTCTACGTCAACCTCCCCGCCGGACGGCGAGGGAAAGAAATGGGACGCAGAGTCATCTCATCGGCAGCGACGACGATTAAGGCTGCCAACGCCTTGGCTATCGTAGCCCGCTACGACAGGGAGTTGTGGTACAAAATCGCCCCCCTGCTGGACTTCTTGCCAGACGACAAGAGGGCGGAGGCCCTAGAGATCTTGCAGGAAGGAGAAGTGGCGTCGGACCACGCCATTACGATAGCGACGGACATCGCCATTACGATAGCGACGGACATCGCTGACACTGGATTTCGCCAGTTGGGCAACGGCGTGTGCCTTAGATAGCGTGGATGGCTCAAGGCAACTGACTTCCGTCAGGACGTGCAGACCAGAGTCTTGGACATGCCGTTCGACGGGAGCAACCTGTTTGGGAAAACAGTGGACGATTCCCTACAAGCCATCAAGACGGACACGGAGACGGCCCGGGCTCTTGGTGTTCTCCAGCAACGACGGCCACCCTTTCGGAGCGGCGGAGGCAAGCAGGGTGCCTCCAAAGGTTCCGGCGGCGGATTTTCCACCTATCGTCAAGCGGCCCGTTCGTCGTCACAGGAAGCCTACAGGGGACGAGGCAAGTCGGGCGGACCCCGCCGCCGTAGCCAAGGAGGACAAGGCAGCAAAGCCTCGTCGAAGCAGGACTGAACCGGCCGTGGGGTCGGGCCCCCACCGAAGCACCCCGGTGGGAGGCGGGCTGGCGAACTTCGTCAGCGTGTGGGAGTCCATCTCCACCGACCGTTGGGTGCTGGACGCCCTGGCCCAGGGTCACGTGCTAGAGTTTCTAAAGAAGTGCCCACGCGTCCCCCCCGTTGCCAGGAAGGAACATCACGTCCCTCAACTTCTCTTGGAGGTAAAGGCGATGCTCAAGAAAGGCGCCATCGAGCTCGTCCCAAAGAGGCTTCGGGGCTCCGGAGTTTACTCAAGATACTTCCTCGTGAAGAAGAAGACGGGAGGATGGCGTCCCATCCTGGACCTATGACGACTGAACAAATTCATCAAGGCACAGAAGTTCCGGATGGTCACCCTCCAGCATCGGATTGAGCCTCCAGCATCGGATCCAGCCTGCGCCTGGAGGGGATCCACGTCTACCCCTACCTGGACGACTGGCTCATCCGAGCAAAGACAAAGGAGCTTGCCGCGGAGCACACGGCGAGGACCGTCCAACTACTCACGGACCTGGGATTCTCCATAAACTACGCCAAAGTCCCACCTGGTGCCCGCTCAAGACGCACTGTTTCTGGGAGCGAAGCTCGACACAGTGGCGCTTCTGGCCTCTCCGTCGGAGGAAAGGACGAGGGCCATCTTGGTCAAGGTGCAGCGGATGCTGGTTGCGGACGCGGCCAGGGTGAGGTCCATCAAGTCCCTCCTCGGAATGATGTCTTCTTGCATTTATCTCATCCGCCTGTGCAGGCTTCGGATGCGCCCGTTACAGGAGTTCCTGGACGCTCGCTGGATCCAGATGACGGGCAGCTTTAAGGACAGGATCACACTTGACAAGAGTTTCCGACGAGCGATCCGGTGGTGGGGCACCCGCGCGCATCTGACGGCGGGCATGGACTTCCAGACCCCGGGCCACCAGAAGACAGTGACCACGGATGCCTCCCTGGAAGGGTGGGGAGCGCACACCGAAAATCTGCACGCGAGGGGCCTTTGGCTGCCGACGGAGAAGTCCCTCCATATCAACGTCCTGGAACTCCGTGCAGTGTTTTGGGCCCTCAGGTCCTTCCTTCCGTCCCTCAAGGGCAAGGTGGTGAGGATCTTCACCGACAGCACCACCACCATGTTCTACATCAGGAAGCAGGGCGGTACCAGATCCCCAGCCCTGTCTAAGGAGGCTCCGGATCTGTGGCATTGGGCCGTCGCCCAAGGGATGTTTCTGGTGCTGTTTCATCTGGCAGGGATAAAAAACACCATCGCCGACTCGCTCAGCAGAGAGCTGCGCTCGTGCCACGAGTGGGAACTACGACAGGATCTAGTGTACCGCCTCTTCCGACGGTGGGGCACACCCCAGATCGATCTGTTCGCGACGGCGACGAACTCCAAGTGCCGGAGGTTCGCCAGCAGGTTTCCCCAGCCGAGGAGCATGGGCGATGCTTTCTCGTTCCCCTGGGAGGGCCTTTTCCTATATGCGTTCCCTCCATTGCCGCTGCTGATCCGGCTCATCAACCAGCTCAAGAGGTCACGGTGCAGGATGATCCTCGTCGCACCTGCGTGGCCGAGGCAGATATGGTTCCCGGACCCTCTGGACTTGTCAGCGTCCCCGTCAATCAAGCTGCCAGTGGACGCGGATCTTCTCTCCAGGGAAGGAGGCGCCATCCTCCATCACGACCCGAAGTCGCTGAACTTGCAGGCCTGGCTCCTGCAGCGTTAGAGTTTGGAGGTTACGACATACCGGCCGACAGCAGAGAGGTTCTTGCAAAGGCCAGGGCGTCCTCAACTCTTAAATGCTACGGACACAAATGGAAAGGTTCTCTGTCTGGTGCCACGCACAGAAGATTAACCCTCTACGGATTAAGGCTCCTCAAGTACTGCCGTACCTGCTGACGCTGGCCAAGGCTGGACTGGCGCACGCTTCCATCAAGATTCATCTTGCTGCGATCTCCCGATACACCAGAACCAAGGGACGGACGTCTTTGTGGTCTCAGCGTCTGGTGAAAGAATTCATGAAGGGACTGTTCAGATCGTTCCAGCCGGTGAAGGCCCCGGCACCGGCATGGGAGCTCAACGTGGTACTGACCAAGCTCATGGGACCTCCGTTCGAGCCTCTGCACTCAGCTCCGTTGAAGTTCTTGTCGTGGAAAACAGCGTTTCTTGTGGCCATCACCTACGCACGACGGGTGGGAGAGATCCAGGCCCTCTCCTGCAAGCCCCCGTACTTGACTTTTCACGACACGAGGGTAGTGCTCAGGACGCACCCCTCCTTCATGCCCAAGGTGCCGTCGGACTTCCACCTCAACGAACCCTTGGTGTTGCCTGTTTTCTTCCCGTCGCCTTCGTCGCCGGCTGAAAGGACTTTGCACTCGCTGGATGTGGCTAGAGCGCTGAAGTTCTACGTGGACCGCACGAAAAGTTTTCGGAAGATGTCACAACTTTTTGTAAACTTTGGACCTGTCAATCAGGGGAAGGCTCTCTCGAAGGCTTCCATTTCCAGATGGCTCTCCGGCTGTATCATGTACTGTTATCGGTTGGCAAACCGACCGCTGCCTGGCCGTCCGAGAGCCCATTCCATCAGAGCGATCGCAGCTACCATGGCGTTCCTATCTGGTGTGCCCTTGCTGGACATCTGCAGGGCTGCTACGTGGAGGTCGACGCACACCTTCACGAAATTCTACTGCGTCGATCGGGATTCCAGGGAGGAGTCCAGGGTCGGCCAAGCAGTGCTGGACAACCTGTTCGCCTAAGGTGAGCCTGGTGAGGAGGTAAGAATTGCTTAATGTTGAGTTTTGGATGTAATGCTTAATGTTGAGCCTTTGCCACCTCCCGTGGTTGTGCATGTGTGTGCTGCTATGTATTCTTTTATTCATGAGCATGTGAATCCATGCCAGACCCCATGCTGGAGAAGGAACAAGTTACTTACCTGTAACTGTTGTTCTCCAGCATGGGTCTGGGATGGATTCACATGCGAACCCTCCCGCCTACCCCTCTGCGGCTCTTCACTTGGTCATACTGCCACTTCTCGTGCTACCAAATCTGAAGATGGCTGCCAGAGGTGGGGCTTAGGGAGATGGCAGTCATTGGCTGTGGTCAGTATGATGCAGAGATCAGTGATTGGTTACTACTACGAAAGACAGATCAGAAACGAAACTGATAATGATTTTTCTTTACCGAGGATTCCCAGCCTGACGACGGGGAATATTCATGAGCATGTGAATCCATGCCAGACCCATGCTGGAGAACAACAGTTACAGGTAAGTAACTTGTTCCTTCTAAACAGTTTCAATTAACAGTGAAACTTAATAGCCATGATTGCGCATATGCGACGCTGACACATCCGCGACCAGCACTCTCACAGCATTATCAGTAACGTCTATATGACTACTTTGAATTTCAGACTCGTAAGTTCCCCAAGCCAATATTGCACAGTTTATCAATAACATCTCATTTTATCTTTATTCAGAAAATGTCTCCAAACAGTTGCACCATTTCAGCTGATGCATGTAAAAGAGATACCAATGGTAAAAATGATAATGAACAGAAAACATAACATTACAAAAAGATGTGTGCTAATTCTACAACAAATATTAATATGTTTAACACTGACAAAGTACCTCAAACCAACAATAAACGAAAAGGGCCATTAAAAAACAAATCATGATGCAAGTTATACAAAATATTACAGTAAATAGATATGCATAACACTGACAAAGTACCAATGGAATTCCATCAGTCAATTAATGAAACTAGTTCTATAAAAAAAAATTGCAATTCATTGTGGCCATTGAAACCCTCAGGAATTGAGGTACAAAATGATTTGGGCTGAGACAATGTCTCATAGTGTCCCCCTCTTTTATGTTTTGGAACTATTTATAAACTACATGCTTGCAGATTTGAAACATTGTGGTTCTCCAGCATGATGTCTTGCATAGAATCACATGCTCATAAATATTCCCTGTCGTCAGGCTGTGAATTCACGGTAAAAAGAAAGCAGACTGAGAACTACTGGTCTCCTCGATTTCCAACAATCATTGTCTTTTGTGTCAAACTGCCCTCAGCCAATGACACTTGTCCTCCTAAACTCTACCCCTGTTGGCCATCTTCAGATTTTTACCACACGTTTCTAGTGTTGGGAGTCCTCTGGCTTCGCTCCTTGAAATTTGTGGATTGTTTGCAGTTTTTTTTATCATTTCGATAGTTTTCTTGCATCGCTTCTTCGTCTACCGTCACGTGGTGACTACCAGCAGTGGGGACCCGTTGTCTGCGAAGATAGTCTTTCCATAGTTGCATCTTCTCTCTGTGACTTTGACAGACCCAGGCTTTAGCCCACATGTCATTTCGACCATGTCCGATGTGATTAAGAGTCTCTTCAGGGTTTGTGAATCCTGTGGCCTGAAGAACATTTTCATTGAGGATCAGCAACTCAAGTGCCTTTGTCTCCACCCGGATCACAACGCAGACGGATGCGAAACCTGCGGCAGCTTCTCATTGAAGACCAGGAGGTATCGCCACTGGAGGTTAGTGGCTTGGATCAACCAGGCGAAGGCTTCTGACGCAGCCTTCGGGCACAGTCATGCCTCATCTAGGACCTTCCACGCTTCAAAGGTGGTGCTGCGGACCCTTCCCACCTTTATGCCAAAGGTTCCTTCAGAGATCCATCTCATTGAGCCATTGGTTCTGACAGTTTTCTTGCCAAACCCTTCTATGCCTGATGAAAGGGCATTGCATTTGCTGCATGTTGCTCGTGCCTTGAAGTTTTTTGTGGCATGCACAAAGGATTTTCGGAAGACGTCTCAGAAGTTATTAATTTTGGACCTGTGGCACATGGAAAGGCCCTGTCTAAGGCTTCCATATCCAGGTGGCTCTCCAGCTGTATCATGTACTGTCATCGTCTGGTCAACAGACCTCTTCCAGGCTGCTCGAGAGCCCACTCTACCAGAGCCATCGCAGCAATGAGAGTATTTCTCTCTGGAGTTCACCTGCTCGACATCTGCAGGCCTGCTACGTGGAGGTCCACCCACACCTTCACGAGATTCTACTGCGTCGACAGGGATTCCAGGTAGGAGTCCCGGGTAGGCTTTACGGTGCTACGCAATCTGTTGGTTTGAGGTGAATCTGGGGTAAGTGCATTGCTTCTGTTGAGTCTCGTCTGCTCCCATGCTTGTGAATATGTACTGCTGTGTAATCGTATTCATGACCATGTGAATCCATGCAAAACCCCATGCTGGGGAAGGTTTAAGTTACTTACCTGTAACTCTTGTTCTCCAGCATGGGTCTTGCATAGATTCACACGCAAACCCTACCTCCTTCGCTTATTGGTTGATACTGCCACTTTACGAGTGCGGCCACATCTGAAGATGGCCACCAGGGGTGGACTTTAGGAAGAAGAGTGTCCTTAGCTGGGGGCAGTATGACCCAAAGATCAATGATTGGATATAGAGGAGACAAGCGGTTTTCAGTCTAAAGCGAAACTGCTATCTTTTTAAGGAGGATTCCCAGCCTGATGCATAAAATTCATGAGCATGTGAATCCATGCAAGACCAATGCTGGAGAACAAGAGTTGCAGGTAAGTAACTTGAGCCTTATTCACAACCTAAGGACATGCCAAAGAAGTAGTCACATTTTTTTCTCTGATTGAGGAACGATAATTATTCCATCTAATTGTTGGCTTTGCGAGCAGTGTTTCCCACATTAAATTTCCCACAAGACCCTCAGACAGAAATAGACGCCTTATTTGTTGGCTCAATGAGGGGACCTACCCGGCGTCGAAGGTTGGCTCGTCACAGAGTGGGAGGGAAACCACTCCCTCTGACAAGAGGTCGCAGTCACATCAGAGATCCAAATACGACGAGCTGGCGACGAAAAAGCAGAGAACATAAGTCGTCGTTTTCTGACAAGGCCAAGCACTCTTTTCCTCTTAAAAAGCCTCTTTCTAGTGGTGAAAAATCCCACGTAGTCTCCAAGCACTCTTCTAAGAGTACTATGTCAAAGTCGCCATCAGAGACACCAAGAGAGAAGGGCTCATATCTGCCTTCGAAATCTGCTGACTTGTCCCAGAAATCTGTCATTGACGGACAAGCATAAATCGAGACAGACTACAACATCCTCTGCAACCTCGTCAGCAAAAAAGTCTTCTTCGGGTACCAAGAAACACCACTCGTCATCGGGATCACACAGGTCTTCTGGACACGAGTCATCCTCAAAACATCACTCGACAACCAAATCATCGTCCAAACTGTTGTCTACTACACCAGCGTCAACATGGACCACGGCGCCAATGAGGTTGACGACAATCGTGTCACCACCTACGTCTCGACTCCTATTGACGGCTACCTTGTCGACCACCACCTGGACGACTATCCCGTCGACGATGATGAAAAAATCGCCGGCTGAGAAGCCGATGCATACAGTCTGCGGTGCTGGAGTTTTCAGGAATGGAAAGAGATTTATTGTCCCCGATAGGTATATTAAAAAACCCTTCTGCGCCCATGGTACACGACCAGCCTCCTTTGGAAATGTCTCCAGCGTTCTTACCAGAAAAAATTCTGCAACACGAAATCACATCAGATTTCGAGGCCCCTCCATATGAATGTCAGGCAGTGTTTGAATCAGATCCTGAGAATGGAGGTTCACAGGCCTCCATCCATGATCCATCTACGGGACTGAGCCTACCCCAAAGATCCCGAACACCTTCTTTACCGTCTACATCAGCAGACGTCCGAGGTATTCCAAAGCAATACCCTCTCATTAACCCTCATTCCATGCTATCCATACAGGTCCTGTCCACTCTTCAGTCTCTACTCGGTCAGCTGGATGCTGACTTCCTCTGCCTCAGGCTCCAACAAGCCAAACATATGGAGACCCACAGGTTATACCTCGACAAAAGGAGGCATCTAACCCTTCAAGGCCATGGCGCTCGCCCTAGAAGGCAATCCCCTTCCAGGCCTTCTCCTCCTCCACCTCCTTGCATATTTAGTCCATGATGGAGAGAACAGGAAGGTGGTTAGCTGGTGGACACTGATCCGGACACTGGTCCACAAGACACGCTTTCCATTGTCTCCTCTTCTCCGAGGAGAGCTGATACAATGGACAGGGACCCCCAGACCAGGATGAACCAGGTAGCCTGGCTCAACCATCCTCCCCCCCCCCCCCCCCGGACGACATCGGAGCATTTCACTACATGATGCCGAAGGCCTGCCAAGAGTTTGGCTTAATCCCGTAAGAAGAGAAAAAAGATTGTTTCCTCTTTGATCATATGGGTAAGAGGAGGAAAGCAGTTTTCTCCATTCCAATTCTTGATCATGTGTGGCAGGAAGGCCTGCGTACCATGAAGCATCCATTTATGGAACAGGCAGTGAAAGGGCGATTGGAAAAGAAATGTAAGGCTCCAGATTCCACTCCAAAATGCCTTACTTCACAACCAACGCCAGAGTCGGTTGTATCTGCTGCACCTAGCCAAAAAGCATGCACACAACAAAAGTGTGCCACTCTCCCAGACAATCGAAAATTGGATTTCTTTGGTAAGAAAGTACTTACAATTGGAGCAACAACTGTGAAAGCCGCAAATTCCCTAGCCATTGTCGCACGATACCACTGTGAAATGTGGCATCGTTTAGCCCCTCTGCTAGACCACCTGCTGGAACAACAAAGAAAGGAAGCTATGCTGTTGGTGCGAAAGGGAGAAGAGGCATCAAATCACTGCATCAATATAGCGGTGGACCTAGCCGAAACCGGCTTTAAACAGATCAGCAATGGGGTGGTTCTCAGACGCCAGGCATGGCTTTGCTGTACAGACTTTCGCCGAGAAGTGCTGCACAAGGTGGTGGATATGCAGTGCGAAGGCGAAACTCTTTTTGGCGACAAGCTAGACGAAGCCCTGAAGGCCATGAAAGCTGTTTCAGGCACGACTAAATTGCTTACAACTCTGCAAAGCAGGATATCCTTTCACCCCTTTCGTGGGGTCTCCGGAAACTAAAAATTCACAGGCTCTAGACACAACAAGGACTATAGTAGATCCATGTATTATTCACAAGGTTAGAAGCGCAACTACCAATCGCCCCAGCGCAATAGAGATTACCAGGGACAAAGAAAGCGTGGATCTTCCTCCTCCCAAAGAGGCCATCAAAACAAACCACAGGAATGACTGCTACAAGGACAGTCAAATAGGGGGAAAGTGGCGTTTCACTTCAGTGAGTGGCAATCTAGAACTACAGACAGATGGGTGCTAGATGCTATCCTGTATGGCCACATGTTGGAGTTTAAGCGTCCACAGTTCCCAATCCCCCCCCCCCCCCCACATTAATGTTTCTCACTCATATCTTCACGTCTTATGGCGCGGAATAAGTCACATGATGAGGAAAAGAGCCATCGAGAAGGTACCTCTCTCAGCAAGAGAAAAGGGGATGTATTCAAGGTTCTTTGTGGTAAAAAAAACAAATAGAAAGTGGCGCCCGATTTTAGACCTTCATGTTCTACACAGAAACATCAGAAAACAAAAGTTCAAGATGGTAACGCTCCAAGAGGTGATAAAAGTAGTACAACTGCAAGAATTCATCACGGCCCTGCACCTCAATGACGCATACTTTCATATACCGGTACACTCAAAGCACCGGAAATACCCCATGTTTGTAGTGGGCAAGAGCCATTACCAATTTCGGGTTCTACCTTTCGGCCTAAAATCGGCACCCAGGACATTCACAAGATAGTTACAGTCTGCACTTACATGGCCCTTCTGGGAACCATGTCCTCTTGCATACCTCTGATTCCCCACTGTCGCCTACACATGCGCCAGGTGCAAAAATTCCTTGCAACCCGATGGTCCCAAATCCAGGGTTCCTGGTCGGACAGGGAGATCATTTCCCAGCCGTTGGGAGACACTCTGAAATGGTGGACACACCCCTTCAACATCACAAAAGGAATGCCGCTGGTGGAGCCAAATTTCCAACTCACCATTGTGACTGATGCCTCCCAGGTGGGATAGGGTGCTCACTCAGACCAGCACCAGGTCAAAGGCCTCTGGACACCTGCAGAAACCTTACTGCATATACATGTCCTAGAGTTACAAGTAGTTCACTGGGTTCTCAAAATCTTTCACCCCCTCATTGAGAACTCGGTGTTACGTGTCTTCACTGCCAACAAAACCACAATGTTTTAGCTATGAAAGCTAGGTGGGAAGTGTTCAGATGCCTTATCTCAGGAGGCACAAACCATCTGGCACTGGGCCATCCACCACAACATTCAGATCCAAGCCTTCCACCTACCAGAGATGCAGAACAAGCAAGCAGATATCCTCAGCAGGGACGCCTCACAAACATACGAGTGGCTGGCAACTACACTGCACTCAGGTAGCCAGGATCTTCTCAAAATGGGACCTTCCCCCTCTGGACCTTTTTGCCACTCCCGAAAACAAACAATGCCAGCAGTTCGCCAGCAGGATCCCACATCCAGACTCCGGAGGGGACGCATTCTCCTTCCCTTGGAACGGGATGTTTGCCTACGCGTTTCCCCCCTTTCCTCTCATAAGGAAAACCATACAAATGATTTGCAAGGCTCCTTGCAGGATAATCCTGGTGGCACCGTTCTGGCCCAGGCACACCTGGTTCTCCGACCTGCTTCAGCTGGCAGTGGACGATCTGATTCACCTAGGATCCCAGCTGAATCTCCTGTCCTAGAACAAAGGGATGATCCTTCATCACAATCCAGGCTCCCTCAAATTATCGCCATGGCCCCTGACCACTCTGAATTCGGAAGTCTGAATATCCCGCAAGACTGTTGTCGCATCCTGGCATCAGCAAGAGCTCCATCCACCAACATCTCATATGGCCGAAAATGGAAAAGGTTTTGTGCATGGTGTGCACAACAACCTAATCTGCAACCGCTAGATAAAACACCTCATCAACTCCTTTATCTATTTCTACTCGCTACAGAAGGTCTAGCGGTCTGTTCCATAAAGGTGCACTTGTCGGCGATCTCCAGATTTACACGTAAAAGAACATCATCTCCACTCTACAGTGACAGGCTAATTAAACATTTCTTGAAGGGCCTCTTCCGAACCTTTCCTCCAAAGAAAAGGATCCCACCTGTATGGAGCCTCAACCTGGTTCTGGCAGGCCTTATGAAGCCCCCATTCGAACCCATGTCAGTAACACACATCAAGTTGCTCACTTTGAAGATGGCTTTTCTGGTGGCCATTACGTCTTCTAGACTGGTTTCAGAACTCCAACCCTTGGTTATTGATCCTCCTACCTTCAGTTCATGAGTGACAAAGTGGTTCTCTCCACGAACCCGCATTTCATTCCTAAGATTTGTCTGAATTTCATAAAAATGCAACGATCTACCAACATTTTTTCTAAATGCCTCTTCTCCAGCAGAAAAGACACTGCACTCACTAGATGTTAAGAGGGCACTGAAATATTACTTGGATCGCACAAAATCGTTTAGTTCCCCCAAACAATCTTCATAGCCTTTGGCCCATCCAACAAAGGGAGATCCATTTTGCAATGGGGCGTCTCAAGATGGGTGGCATCTACCATATCTTTCTGCCATGCAAAGGCCAACCGGCCATTACAATCAAACCCCAGCGCACATTCCACGAGAGCCACGGCTGCCTAAGCGGCTCTCTGGTCGGGAGTTCCCATCAGAAACATCTGTCAAGCGGTAACATGGGCAGTGCCCCACACTTTCACCAGGCACTACAGCCTACACCAGCAACATGCTGAAGATGTGCAAATGGGACGTGCAGTCCTTCAACGACTGTTCCAGTAAGGTAAGCCCCGCAGCTTCCAGGGTTTTTGTTGTTTTCTACCTTACAGATGTATGCTTTTGCTTTAATGTACATCTCTGCTTAAAGTCTACCTTGTGTTTGCATGGTTTACACCTCCAAGCATGTATACTGCTACGAAATCTATTCGCAGCATGTGAATCCATGAAAGATCCAATGCTGGAGTAGGGAGTAGTTTCTTCCCTGTTACTCCATTTCTCCAGCGTTGGTATCGCGTTGGTATCTTTCATGGATTCACATGCGCCCTCCACCCTTCCCCCTCAGGTAAACATCCTATATAGGTCATCCTCCATTTGGAGAGGTTAAAATCTGAGGGGAAGCTCCAGGGTCGGCGCTATACACTCGACATCCCATTGGTGCTGCCAAAAGCACCAACAGCGACGTCGATTGGACACTCAAGGTGTCAACATTTTCCCATAGGAAAATTACTAAGTTAAAGTTACTCGGGTTTCCCAGCCTGACGACGGGGAATATTCTGAATCCATGAAAGATACCAACGCTGGAGAAATGGATTTACAGGTAAGAAAGTACTCCCTTCTGAGTCGCAAGTGGCAAAATAACGTAGGAATATGTGGACCCTTGATAATAGACTTACAATGGTCGCAATTTAACAGGGATATGTGCCCTTTTTCATAGTGCCTCATGTGGTTTGAGAATCTTTATTGCAATGGCCAGGACGGCCAACATACAAGATTGCCAAAAAAGAGGCGAAAAATCTTGTGGCATGGCCCTTTTCCAGTGCATGGTACTGTAAAAGACATGCAGTAAAATGAAAACGTGCAAGTGAGAATAACAAAAACGCAGTAGGAAAATAATATCTGTTGCCACCAGCCTGTCCTGGAAGCATCATGCAAGTAAGCAGAAAGTTACCAAAAACAAAGTTAAAAGGGCACAAAGTATCCCTACCACATCTCACTGTAAGTGCAGGATGAAATCAACAAGGAATTGCACAACTGAGAACGGCGTTCTCCTGCACTTCTAGCTGTAAAGACTGATCAATGTCCCCAAAACAGATGAGGTTAGCAAGGCAAGTACAGTAAAAAGGCGTACTTTGCCCCCAAAGGTCAGGGCAGGTTCAAAACCGCAAAACGTTGAATGGTTCCTTAGATGCCTATGGATGGAAAGCAGCAGAAAAAAAAATCTTTCCACTTTTTTGCCATCTCAGTGTTGACTGGTAAAGGAACTTGAATTGGACGTTGTATGACACTTGTTTGAGTTTGGACCATTTGATTAATATTTTTAAGCAGTGTTGTTTTTTTAACCAATATTTTCTTTCAACTTTAAACTGTCAATGTGTATTATAGTGTTCCTGGTGTCCCTTTTGGACACCATTATAGTTTCAGTGGATCTCATTCTCTCACAGATTCCTCATCTGATATCCCTTCCACAAGAAAAAGAAGTGATGCCAGCAAAAATACGATTCCGGTTCGAAGGAGCGGGTTAAGTCCTTCTGCACTACGGGTGCCACAAGAGAAGAGTGGGAGCCATTTAAGAACCAGATGCTCCAACTCTTTGAAAAAACCACAGTGGGTACGGCTCCGGCCTCCAAGCCGCAGATGGTCCAGGCACCAGTTGGGCCCTGAGGCTCTGGCGCCTTGGTGGCCACATCAGGTCCTACACCCTGGAGCGCAACCTCAACGATCATGAAGCCGCTAGCAGCGCTGATGACCTTTTGAGCCGTTGTCTTTGAGAGACTCCATCGGAGGGTTTCCGCCAACCGTATTCCCCAGTGTTTAGATCTGTTTTTTCACTACATGAGATCAATCTTCAACAAGGAAGGGGATCCTGTCCCTTTTGATATGACGCTGATGAGCGTGGTAGTTGGGGAAGCAGACTTCTTCACAGATGGTTGATTTACTGGCCCTGAAGGTCTGCACGAGGCAAGTGGGCTTGACACCTCAACTTGACCTGCAGCCGGCATTCCCCTATGCACACCCCAATCCCCAGTGCAGAAAGACAGTGGAAAGGGTGGTCCTGGCTTTGGTGCTGGGTTTCCCAGCCAAGCCACTCGTGGCCTATGAGCTTACAGACATCCTGTGAATGTACGTCCTGAAGCACAATTCATGGCATGTGTATTCTCAAAAGCCTGAGCTACTGAGTCGAAATGCAGGCTGACATTTTAGTCTAGAAACAACATAGATAATGAAGCACGAGGAATGTTACCTTGCGTTAGGAACAAGATTTCTGATGCTTGTTAATCTACTTAGAAACACATGCTGTGCATATGGTCCGACATCCAGTGGTAACCGCGGAGTATTGCATCTGGTCTTTCGGGGTCTGTAACACTATCCCTATCGTGATGTGTAGTGTACCCAAATTCTGTCACACGCGAGGTCCCTCAGATTGTTTTTTTCCGCCCAGATAACCGGTTGCCCCATTGCGGAGCTCTTTAATAAGAGTCATTGTTATATACTTGTTTATCGACTTTGTCGATTATCCCCTGATAGTAACTTCAACAGTGCTTCCTGTGCTACGACGAAGACAACGGGGGACTTTCAATGCTTAAGACTGTGGTGGACTTCAACGCCTAAACTCCGGCGGCGGAGCTGTCCACGTGGCCGGGCCCTCTGGCCAGCCTACACAGTAGGGAGAGTGGGGTTGGGGTGGTCATATCCTTTCAGCTATGTCTCTCCTCTTTCACCCTCTAGGTCTGGTCATCTCATTTATTACCTTTCGCTATAGAAAGGACTCCATTTAGGTTTTGCCCCTCTTGCAGGGCCAGATACCCTTGGAAGGACGAGCACGATAAGTGCAATAATTGTCTACACCTTGACTACGACGAAGCGTGGTGCGTGGCTTTTAGATTCCTTACACCTAAAAGGATTAAGGAGCACTGCGTTAAGCGGTGGACCGCCTACAGCATGTCGGGCTGGATCTTCTTCCCCCACCGCCGAAAGTGACGGCTGTACAAGTGATGACCAGGCAACCGTGTCGGATGTCATCAACCTCACGACGGACACCTCTAGGTCCGCCACGCCCGTCCCTGACCCCGCTAGGCCTGAAGCGAGTCACTCTAGGGTGAAAACACCCAGCGACAAGGGCGTACAAAGTCGCCACACTAAACACACAACCCCTCCCCGGTTTCGAGTGTACTGCCAAAACGGGCGAAAGCGCCAACAGGACCGTCGAAACTCTCGACGGAATCCTCTGATCTTCAAGATCAACAGGTTTCCCCGCATCCGCAGCAGCGTCTTGCGAATGAAGACATCAAAAATTAAGGGTGCCATCTCCAAGCCACATTCGGCCATCAAAGCGCACTCGGCTGACGCTCCGCCCTCTAAGGCCCCGGTAGGGGAAAAATCTAGGCCTCTTAGTCGCCCGGCAGTAGAAAAATCTACCGCTAGGCCTCCTAGTCATACGACACGCCCCACTTCGCCAGACATCGCCGAAAGCATAGCTACAATTGCTTCGGCAGTGGGGCTGAAGGCTAAAGACACAACGAAGCACAATGAGCGGGCCGCGGACACGTCGAAAGATGCGCTGCAACACTCCGATGCTCAAGGGGATTACGAGGAGAGTCAGGAGCCTTTGGCTAGCTCTATGGGAAACAAATTTTGGCACCATATGGAGGAAAATTTAAATGTTCCACCCTTGGACCCTTCTGGTTCATCTAAATGGACCAAAGAAAGGTTTGAAGGGTGCATGGACAGTTTAGAAAAGTTTGTCTCACTTCCAGAGCAGCCTTCCCCCAATAGACCACGGGAGGACCCTCCCTTTGTGCTGGTTTCTAAATTTCCTAGAAATGTTGGACCTTCTCAAGAACATTTCACTTCTATCCACCCCGAAGATGAGATCCAGATGGACACTTAACAAGACATCTATGATCAGGAAAAGGATACTACCTTCCTACAAGACTACACTCTGGATGATCAGGCAGATCCCACGGAAGGCTAGGAAGACACTCACCAGGTTGAGATGGAGCCATGGGTACTTCCTACTCACGACCAGGACACGGATGTCCTATGTTTGAATTCCCCTCCCCCCACTCCGGCCCACCAGGCTTCCCCAGTGGACGATCAGATGGGATTTAATGCCATCTTATGAAAGGCGGCAGATTATTCTAAAATCGCCACCCAGGAGGCCCTACCTGAACAAGATTTTGTGGAGGATATTCTTAAAGAAAAAACTCCTGCTAGCCAAGCCATACCTCTCCTGAATTCCTTTAAAAGGAGATTGGGTCCTTCCCTGATCACACCAGCCCAGACTAGGGCAGCAAATCCAAGGATGGAGAAATTATTTCGGCCATCGCCTACTGACACTACTTATATTAAAGGCCACGCCACCCCCGACTTCTTAGTGGTTACCACCACCCGGAAACGGGTGGGAGTACCCCTTGCTATGGGAGAGGCACCCCCTGATAAGGAGTCAAAAATATTGTATGCCTTGGGTACCTCGGCAGCTGCTTTTACCACACGCATAGGAAACAACACTACTTTGCTTGCCAGTTATGCAGATGCCTAGTGGAACCTTATGCAAGAAGTTCTCCAGGAGGTGCCTGAACCCGCAAGAACCAAATTACTCGCCATTGTGGCTGAGGGCAGGCAGGTCAACCAAAATGTACTAAAAAACACTCTGGATACTGCAGAGACGGCAGGAAGATCCCTAGCTCAGGGCACCCTGCTCAAACGGGCACACTTGTCTCCGGAACTCGGGCTTCAAGCCGGAGACCCAAGCAGCCCTTATTAATAAACCTATCGAGGAGTCGAATCTCTTCGGTAAAGCAGTCGACGATGCTCTAGAGACTGCCAAAAAAGAGCACAAGACTCTTAAGTCTCTGCAACAAATCACACAAAAATCTCCCCCCCCCCCAAAAGGGGAAGCGGTTCCCGCCGGTCCTTATTAGGCCAATTCCGTTCCGCACAAAACATGTACAATGCGGGAAACAACTGGAACTCAGGACATCCAGCCCCCCGCCAACTATCCACCTAGGGGGTCAGAGGCGCGGGAAAGGCAGAGGCAGAAACCCTAACTCCAGGGCAGCCACAGCCTCTGGTCAGAAATGACCTACGGATCCAGGTCCCCTCCCATGTCACCCCGGTCGGGGGGTGTTTAACATCCTTTCGGCATGGGGGGGATTACATTAGACCAGTGGGTTCTAAAAACGGTCACCCACGGGTACTGTGTGGAATTCTCCCAACCCCCACAATTCAGACCACCCAGAGCACGACGCCTGACACCAGACCATCTGCGAATCCTAATACAAGAAGTAGAAGCACTTCTGGGAAAGCACACCATAGAAGCCGTTCGGATTATTCAGGTAAACAAGGGTATTCAGTGTACTTCCTTGTACCCAAAAAGGACCTCACCATGCAACCTGTGTTAGACTTGCGCCCAGCGAACAAATTTGTCAAAACTCAAAAGTTTCGTATGTTAACCCTGCAGGAAGTAATCCCACTGTTGAAACAGGGGGATTAAATGGCAACATTGGACATGAAAGATGCATACTTTCATATTTCAATGTTGCCAGCGCACAGGAAATATCTAAGGTTCATGATAGAGGACAGGCACTATCAATTCAAAGTACTCCCCTTTGGCATTGCCTCAGCGCCAAGGGTGTTTACGAAGGTCCTGGAAGTAGCGGCAGCACACCTGTGCAGACTATCCATCCCCGTTTACCCTTACCTCGACGACTGGCTCATAACAGGGGACTCTTACCAGATGTGCCTATTGAACACTCAGAAGACAATAGACCTCCTGTTCAGTCTGGGATTCTCCATCAACGAGAAGAAATCCAGCTTAGACCCCAGCCAAGTCAAACAATTCCTAGGGGCTCTGATTCGGACAGAGGACGGCCTCGTCTTCCCCTCCAACGAGAGGGTTCAGAACATGCTTTCTCATATCCCTCAATATGTAGCCAGTCGGGAAGTGGTGGTACGCAAGGCCATGCGCTTCCTAGGCATGATGGTGGCATGCATTTACTTAGTTCCCCACGCGCGCCTGCGTCCCATGCAAGAGTGGCTCAACAGCCAGTGGTGTCAGGCCAGCGGACAATGGGAAGATCTGGTAGTTGTCTCGCCAGCCCTCGTTCTCTCTCTGCAGTGGTGGTCGACGGAAAACCTATTGAAGGGTAAGACCTTCACCACTCCTGCAGTAGAAGCGACTCTCACGACAGACGTGTATCTCACGGGTTGGGGGGCTCACCTGCTTCAGCAGACAGCGCATGGAGTGTGGTCCCCACAAGTAGCATCCAACCATATAAATCTGTTAGAGCTGCTAGCAGTATTCAAAGCACTGATGGCCTTTCAGAAACAGCTACAGGGGAAGACAGTCCTGGTCCTAACAGACAGCACCTGAGCCATGTATTACCTAAACAAACAAGGGGGCACATACTTTGGATGTGGGCTCTCAAACACAAGATGTTCCTACTGTCCCAACACGTTCCAGGAGAACTCAATCTTCTAGCGGACGTGCTCAGCAGAGATTTCCCACTGCCCGTAGAATACGAATGGCGCCTGCACAAAGACATTGTCTTCGCAGAATGGGGCTTCCCAGAGGTCGACCTGTTCGCAACTCAGTAGAACGCCCAATGCCAAGACTACGCCTCCAGGTACCCCCAGAAACGCTCCAAGGGGAACGGACTCTGGATAACACGGTCAAGGAAATTGGTCTACGCTTTTCCCCCCCGACTCCCCTACTCAACAAGATAGTGCACAAGATGCACCAGGAGCAAGTCACCATTATTTTGGTGGCCCCCATGTGGGCCCACCAACCCTAGTTCGCTCATCTAATGGAATGTCCCTCTTCCCACACCCCTTGTGAAACTACCCTGCCCGTACATGTTTTCTCCAGCATTGGATCTTTCATGGATTCAGATGCTTGAATATTCCCCGTCAGACTGGGAATACTCGGTGATAAAAAGAATTATACATTTTTTATTTTTTTTTAATATACACACATTGCTGCATAGAAATGCATGTACATAGTCCATTATGGCCTATGAGCCATTCTTTTGTGTAGTCCCTCCGCCTCACTTTGGTCCTTTATGACCCCAACCAATGAGGTAGCAGGGCTTAAGCTCCGCACCAGGCAGCCATCTTCAGATTTTCACTGCAGTCTAATTGAGACAGGGAATCCTCAAGCTCTCTGAGCTTTTTTAGAATTTTCTTCAATTTTCACAGTAGTTTATATTTTAATATACTCTACCACATTCCCCCGGCTAAGGGCTATCTCCACTGCTTTTTGGGGTTTCAAAAAACTTTGTTTTGACCCAGAATTCGTTGAGTGAACTTTCTCTTCAGATGGCTGACCTTCAGACTACCAAGAAGCCTTCCGTATTCCGGGATTGCACGAGGTGCAAGAGAAAGGTGGTTTACATGAAAGATCCCCATGATCACTGTATATACTGTCTTTATCCTCATGACATCCAGAAATGTCACATTTGCAAGTCTTTCAACTAAAACCCTACAAGACAGGCATAGAAGATTTCTCCTGCATTTGGAAGCTAACAGACTTTCTTCGGACGATGAATCTGCAAAGACAGCCCCTGTTCACTCCAGCAAATCTTCTGAGAAGCAAACTTCTAAAAGAAGGGCTTCTTCAGTGGTAAGGAGCTCCTCTCCCACTCCCAAGAGGAAGCTGGACATTATACCTTTCCTACCTCCTCTGGATTCTACAAGCCATAAAATGAAGCATTCTACAGCAAAAACTACCTCCAAAGGTAAGGAGGAGTTTGCAAAAAAACAGGGGGAAGGGAGGCAGTCATCCACGGAGAGGCTGTCTACGAGCGGCAGTAAAGGTAGAGGCCCGTCGTCCACCAAGCCGTCGACGGCACCCTCATCGACGACAAACCGCATCGTCCACGACTAAGAGTCCTCATCAGCAAGTATTTCGTCCACGAAGCAATCGTCGACGAAGGAAGCTCATCATCCGTCCATGAGACATTTGTCCACGAAGCACTTGTCGACGGATAAGTTACCGTCCACAAAATCTCACTCCACGCACTCGTCGACGGATAAAGGCAAGCCACCGTCCACAAAATCTTTGTCCACGGACCCGCCGTCGTCGACGAAATCTTCGACCACAGCTACATCGACGGCACCACAAGCTTCTTTACCGATGGAAGAATTAGGGCCCAAAACGCCCCTGGCTGACGCCACTGTTACGCCATCCAATGAAGACAGTCTTCCTGAGTCTATGGAAGCGCTGCCTCAGTTTGTGGATGCTCTTGAAACACATGGAACACAATTATCTACCATAGGAGAAATGCCGGAGCTACCTGACGTCATCCTGCAAGATGAGTTTTCAGACATTTGAGTTTGTTGAGGAACAGCGTTGTCTTACACCTAAGGAACACAGCCCTCCTTGGCAGCCTACTACAGAGGTGCCTGCTGATCCTTATGATCCTGTGCTAATGTTATCAATGCAAAGGCTCATTGAAGAGTTCAACAGATGTCAAAATGAAAAAAGCAAGGCAGCTGTACCGAGGGAGTCTAACCTCCCGCTGTTTGGCAGAATCCTGTGCAGCTCCCTTAGGGAGCACTACAGAAGATTAAGACTAAAGGTATGAACAATAAATCCCCTTTGGTATCAGTCTGTACCACAAAGATTTAGTTGGTAGCTGTGGCTAAGCAGTCAGACTTATCTCAAGAGGGAGATGAGCAGTATTCAGGGTTTACACAATAGGGCTACAGCACTATGGTACAAGGAAAGCTTTGTATTAAAAATAATATATCTATTTATGTTACACACTTCTAGTTCAACACATAAATCACAGTTATTAAAGCAAGTTAAAACCGGTCAAGAAAAGTATACACAACTCCCTGGTTAAATTGTAGACAAGTTTGAGCAAGAGTGAAAACTGAGCAAAACGGCACAGTGAAAACCAAACACAAATGGCACTCTAGCAATTTCTCACAAGGGAGGGAAAGAACAAGTTATACAGAAATATCCTCTTAAACACACTGTTAGGCAGAAACCTGTGCAGTTCCCTTGGGGAACACTGCAAAAGATTTAAGACTACAGGTATAGCAGTAAACCCACTTGGTAGCAGTCTGCACCACCCAGATTTACCTGGTAGCTGTGGCTGAGCAGTCAGACTTCCCTCAAGAAGAGTTAGGCAGTATGCAAAGTATACACAATATGTACTCAGACACAATAGCACAAGCAAACACTGACCAGAGCTTGGTTTCAAAAGTATATAGTTA
Source organism: Ambystoma mexicanum (assembly GCF_040938575.1). NCBI lineage: Eukaryota > Metazoa > Chordata > Amphibia > Caudata > Ambystomatidae > Ambystoma > Ambystoma mexicanum. The sequence goes on from NC_090941.1 coordinate 303,012,683, forward strand.
TTTATTTATAAAACACACATAAGTTGAAATCACTCTAGCAAAATATAGTAAAAACACTTCAAACACAGTTATAATGAAAGCAGTTCCAACCCTTACTCCTATCTAGACAACTCTAAGTTAACACCACATAATTAAAACAGGGGTGAGCGCTTAACGTTAGATGACACTCTAGTAGGTTCAAGAAAGGGGTAAAAAGAAACAGGAATGGGTTAAACACACCACTCTAAGGTCCAGAACACTTGCAATAGACTCACAGAAGCACAAAGTCACAGGTGAGCAAAAGTCACTAGGCAGGGCCCACTCTTAGAGTAGCCGGAGCGAAAATGTGCCCAAGATCACACTGTTGTTAAGGATTCAAAGTCTTGCAAAGAGTTAGAAAGAGTTTAGAGTGGCTTAGAAAGTTTAGCCAGGGTGTCCCAGGCACTCCCAGGTTCGAAAGCCGGGGGCTAAATCTACCCCGTACAGTCGGTGGCAAGGGAAGCCAGGCGGAACACGGTACCTTAAGTGGAAAGGATCCTCCAGCGGTGGCAGTTGTTCCAGGCAGTGGCAGCAAGGCTCGACGTCGGTCAGGGGAGAAGAAGTTCTCGCTGAAGAGCAGAAGAAGAAGGTCGTTGCACTGCCCGGGAAGAAACCAGCCGCGGAGTCCTCCGGTTAAAGGGTTGTACCGACTTTCGTGGTTGGGGTAAAAGGTGGTGGGGTTCCGGTTGCCGGGGTGCTTGGCACTGGCAAGGCGGCCACGAGATACCTCGAGAAGCGAAAAGAAGGCGAAAACTGGTTGTCCCCACCAGTCAAGGGAAGGAGCCACTCCGTTAAGAGTTCTCCTCGGTCGTCGGGAAAAGTGGTGAGACGGTTCAGCAGGGCTCCACCGGGTGGTGTCGTCGAAGCAGGTCGGCTCAGCTCTTCCCACGTCGGATTCTTGGTCCTGTGGCGACTTCTGAAGTTCCAGTCCCCAAAGCCCTGCTTTTATGCAGCAAACCCCCATTCACCCAGCCTAGCTGTCACTCAAACATGCTAAGTGGTGAGCCGGCCGGCTCACCACTTGGGCCAATCAGGACGGAGTGCGACTTGAGTTACCAAGGTAACTCAGTCCAGGGTGCCTAAATCCCCCTCCACCCCTCCTAAGTACCCCAGACAGAGTGGCACCACTTTGGAGGGCTTCTGTGGAGAAGCCCGCCAAAAGTGGAACAAAGGGCTCCACTTTGGGTCAGAGTTACAGAGGCGAACGCCAACGCCATTTTAGAATCAAGTTTTGGCAAAAAGTCCCAACCGGAGTTATAATAATAAATATATAAACCGGCGGTATGTTTAAGGCTACCGTAAATAAATAATTAAATGTGTTAGCCTAAAACAATGGGAAATCCCATAGGGAAATATTCGCGGTCGAATATAAAAAGTAGTTTCCACTGCCACCAGCCAAAACTCGATCAGGGGGGACGGAGACGTGCCCCCTCGACTAACAGACCCTGGGGCAATCGAATTGCCCCAGCCAGTACGTCCACAATATGATGGTTTGTACTGGTTCTGTTCAGGATTCAAGACTAGCAAAGTCTTTGGTGACTTTACATGCCCTGGGAGACAGTAGTCAGTCCCAGGGTATGGAGTCTATGTTGGGGAGTCCCTAGGACACCCCTGGGTCACGGCACAGAGGGTGCTGTGTAACCCACATCACAAAAATACATGAGGCCCTATGGAGTAAAAGACCCCATAGCCCATTCAACACAAGGTTTAACCAAGAAAACACACTTCAATATGTCCAAGAGTGAGGGTAAAAGAGTCTCACTCTTGGCAGGAGAAAAAAAGAAACCCCAGAAATCCAGCAAAGCTGCTGGGGGACTCACTAGGTAGGGAAATTCAGCCTAAACAGAGAATTCTCCCTAACACACACCAGCAACACTTCCCCAGAAGATTGTGAACAAGTTAGGCAAGGCAATACGTTAGCAGGTATAATACTGAGGTGAAAACTGAGCAAAATGGCACTTCACAAGTTTTTAAAGTGGGAAGAAAAAGGTGGTTTTAAGAATTAGGTGCACCAACGCAGTTCTAGTTGAGAAACAATCTAGAGAAGGCAGTTATAACAGATTCAGCCAGAGTCAATAGGCCTGTGCCAGATTCAGTGGTACAGGGCAAAGAGCCCTGGAGCAAAATGTTCTTGTAGCTGCAGTCAAGTGTTTGTTAAACGATTCGAAAAGGTGGATGCAGAAGGTGAAAGACAATGTTAGATGATAGGGGCGGCCAACCCAGCAAGTACGTAAAGGATTTAAAACACCTTTAGCGCTACCAAACGAAAAGGGAGGTCTAGCGGAACGAAGCACCTTAAAATGTAGAATAGGCTCCTGCGGTGGCAGTTGTTCCTGCAGTTCAGGAGATCCAGCAGAGGAAGAGAGACTCTCGTCGTGGAGGAAGGTTCGAGTTACTGCACTGCCCAGGGATGAAACCTGCCACGGTGCTGCCAAACGAATAAAAGGTACGCTCCTTTAAATCGCGGTCCGGGTGGACGTGTGCCCGGCTATCTGGTCTCTGAGTGCAGAACACTGGCGATTCGACCAAGGCAGGTCCAGGAAGGCGATTGGCAAACTGGTTGGCCCCATCAGCTCAAGGGAAGAAGGCTCTTGCAGATGAAGATCTTCTCTCGTCGTGTGGAGAAAAGTGGTGAGACGCTGCAGCAGGGCTTCACCGGTGGTTCAGTTGGTGCAGATGTCTTTGGCTTCTCTCCTCTTCAGCTTCTTAGTTCCAGTTGCGACGTCTTGCTCTTCCAGTCCTCAGGACCCTGCTTTTATGCAAAAAGATCCCCATTCATACAGCCTAGCTGTCACTCACAAAGTGGAGTGGTCATCCTGGCGGGAGACCCTCCAGCCTATCAGGGCAGAGTGCAACATCTGTTGCTGAGGCAACCCTGTCCAGGGGTCCTACTCCCCCTCCCACACAGTGGTTCCAGCCCAGACTCAGTGACGCCGAAAGGAGGGCTTCTTGACAGAAGCCTGCCAAAAGGACGAACAAAGGATACCCGACCTGGGTTAGGATCTTAGAGAAAGACACAAGAAAGAATTTATATAAAAGTTCTGGCAAATAAAACCTACCGGAGTAAAGTTAATATAAGAATAAACCGGCGGTATGTTAGGCTGTCAGTAAATGTGGTAGCCTCGAACAATGGGAAAATCCCATAGGGAAATATTTGCGGTCGAATATTTTTGGTAGTAACCACTGCCACCTGCCAGAAACCTTTGAGAGAGGGACTGTACGGTACCCTCTCAAAAATGAACATAAGGGAAAAATGATTAACCCTTGCCAGTACCTCCATAGTAAGATGGGTTGTACTGGTTTTGTTCATAAAGATTGACTAGTAAATCCAATGGGGACTTTACATGCCCTGGGAGACAGTAGTCAGTCCCAGGGTATAGAGTCTATGATTGGGGGTCGCTACAACACCCCTGTGTCACTGCACGGAGGGTGCTGTGTAACACATGTGGATAAAGAGGGTTTCTATGAGGGTAAGATAAACCCCATAGACATTAAACTAAAAAAATAGCCTAAAATACACATAGCAAATATGCCTAAGAGTGGGGAAAAAGAGTCACACTCTTAGCAGGAGAAAAAAGCAAACCCTTCAAATCCAGCAAAGCTGCTGGGGCACTCTATAGGTAAGGGAAATTATCCATAGAATGAGAATTCTCCCAAAAACCCGCAGAGGTATTTTTCACCTCGACAAAGCACGCCAAGACATTCGCCTTCCAGGAGTAGGCCACAGAAAAGGGTGCGTTCCCCTGAGCCACCGCGCAGGTCTAGGAGCAGGACACTCAGTGCTTCACCGACAAGGGTCCCGTCTCCAGCATCGTCACACAGGACAAGGTCTCCAGCTAGAGATCCAACGATTGTACCATCCTCTGTTTCGGTCTCAGACTGGCAAGAAGATCCTTTCAGAGAATTTTCTGAACCAGAAGAAGGCGAGATCACACAAGAGCCGCATACTAGCGAATGGGATGAATACATTGTCGAAAAGCCCAGAAAGAAAGATTCTTTGGGTGGCTCTTCACCGCCGGATGATCTAGTCTCTTTTCATACTATCATCAGCAAAGCCGCAGAATTGTTTCAGTTACAGGTCACATCGGAGGAGAAGAAGTCAGTGCTCTATGAGCACAGGGACAAACGTAGGAGAACTGTTACTACCATTTCTCTCCTCAACACCATTTGGGAGTCCGGATCCAAGATATTGGCCACACCCTTATCCACTCCGGCTCTAGTTTCCAGGCCAGAGAAAAAATACAAGGCTCTGGAGTCTGCACCTCTTTGTCTACATGGTCATACAAAACCGGACTCTGTCATCACAGTAGCAGCTAGGAAGAAGTTGACCAATCCAGCATCCCCTCTATCAGCCCCAGCGGACAAGAATGGTCGCAAACTAGAGGCTATGGGCAGGAAAGTGTCCGCATCAGCATCGCTTACCATCAGAGCGGGCAACGCGCTGGCCATGACGGCAAGATTCGACTGCGAGCTTTGGCTCAGCATGTACAAGCTGAACAAACAGCTACCTGTAGAACTCCAGGAGGAAGCCAGTTCGCTTATCGCCGGTGGGGAAGCAGCTTCGGATCACATGATTGACGCTGCCGTCGATGTGGCGGAGTCGGGTTTCCGGCAGATGGCCCACGGTACGGTGCTGAGAAGACAGGCCTGGATGAAGGCTACCAATTTCAGGCCTGAGGTCCAAGCGCAGATATTGGACATGCCCTTCGATGGTCAAGAACTTTTCGGGAAAAAGATCGATGACCACCTCAAAGGAATCAAAACTGACACGGCATGTGCCATCAGCTCTTTGAAAGATAAAGGCAAGGATCGCCGGCCTTTTCGTCTTTTTCGAGGTTCATCCTCTAAGTACAGAGGTTGTAACCGTCCTTCCTACGGTCAGAAGTCGCAAGGTAATTCATACCAGGACACCCAAGTACCAGTCTTCCAACAAATACAGCCAGAGAGGGAGGCGGGGCTCCGCTCAAGGGAAGTCTCAGAGCAAACAAAACTGACAGTCCAGCTCCTTCCCCTCAATGTCACGCCCTGGTGAGGGGAAGGCTGAGCCAGTTCTACCAAAGCTGGCAGTCAATAACATCAGACAAATGGGTGTTACAGGTGGTCCGCGAGGGACACACCTTGGAATTTCTAGACCAACCCCCTTCCTTGCGCCCGACTCCGCACAAGGTACATGTCTGAAATCCAGAAACTGCCGCACAAAGCAGCAATACAGCAGTACCTTACTCTCTAAGGGGGGAAGGGTTTCTACTCCTGTTTCTTCCTCGTCAAAAAGAAGAATGGTCAATGGCGACCCATCTTGGACCTGAGAGTGTTAAACATATCAAGCGCATCAAATTCAAGATGATAACTTTGCAAGTAGTGCTCTTGGTTAAACCTGCACGATTTCCTGGCCAACCTGCACTTGGAGGACGCATACTTCCACGTACCAATCCACCCGAGCACACAGAAAATTCCTCAGATTCACTGTGGGCGATCTTCAATTTCAAGTGCTCCCGTTCGGTCTGAGATCAGCACCGAGAGTTTTTACAAAATGCCTGGCACCAGTGGTGGCAAAACTCAGGAGGACGGGATCAGAGGCCTTTCCATATCTGGACGACTGGTTGATAAGAGCAAGTTCCGCCTCAAGCGCACGCTTGGCAGTTTCAAAGACCACAAATCTCCTAAGAGGGTTAGGTTTCACCATAAACAATGCAAAATCCTGGCCAGTTCTCAGCAAGACAGTTTCTTTCCTGGGAGCCGAGCTCGACACCAACATTCCCAGGGTGAGACCATCGGCAGAAAGAGCAACAGCAATTCTTGCGCTTGACCTCGCGCTTCTTAGGGAGAGAAACAACATTGGTGCGCTCTTACAAATCCCTCCTGGGCATGATGTCCTCATTTATATTCCTCATACCAAATTTCAGGCTTTGCATGAGGCCTGTCCACGAGGCGCTGGACCACCAATGGAAACAAGCTCTCGGCTCTTGGGAGGACATCGTCCAGATTCCAACAATGCTGCACAAGGCCCTTCGATGGTGGAACGTTCCGCAGAACCTTTTACAGGGGATGCCGTTTCAGGCACCAATGTCGACCCTTCTTTTGAGGACAGACGTGTATCTTTTGGGCTGCTGCGCTCCTCTTGCGGATCTACAAACCAAGGGCTCCTGGTCAAACCAGGAGTCCCAACTCCACATCAATTCAGGGCCATACGGTGGGCACTGAAGGCTTTCCTTCCCGTAGTGGTAGGACAGGTACTCACGGTACAGACAGACAACACAACCTCCATGCACTACACAAACAAGAAAGGCGGCACGAGGTCGGAGATCTTATCTCAAGAAGCTCAACTACTATGGGCATGGGCCTTGCACCAAAGAGTCCAAATCAAGGCGGAACACCTTCCGGGAGTGGACAATGTTCTAGCAGACAAACTAAGCAGGGACTACACGTCTTCTCACGAGTGGGAGCTGGACGAGAAGGAAGCCCAATGGATCTTCGCCTTATGGGGCCATCCACATCTCGATCTTACTGCCAATAGGGCCAACAAGAAATGCAAAATGTTCGCCTCCAGATACCCAGACGGTCAGTCAGTAGGAGACGCGTTCTCAGTGGATTGGACGAGGAAATTCCTATATGCCTTCCCCCTCATCTCCAGGATACTACGCAGACTGAAAGAGCAGAAGTGTTCTATGATTCTAATTGCACCGAACTGGGCACGGCAGGTCTGGTACTGGACCCTACAGCACCAGTCCCGATGGCCCCCGATTCGCCTCAAGGCGCATCAGTATCTATTGATGCAACAGAACCGCAAGGTCCTCCATCACGATCCAGCGAGCCCGTCTCTCTAGGCCTGGTTCCTGAACAGCGTATACTGATGAATCTCAATCTGCCTGCGTAATGCTGGGATATAATCAGGGCCTCGAGGGCTCCTTCTGCATGCATCACTTACACTAGGAAATGGACTTGTTTTTCCAAGTGGTGTGAGACATATGCTATTGATCCTCACATCGCTTCGGTTGAGCAAGTACTTCCCTACTTATTGCACTTAGCCAAAGCAGGTATTTCGCCGTCTTCGATCAAGGTCCACCCATCAGCCATTACGGCACACACGACGGCCCTGAAGACGCAGTCCTTACTCTCCCTTCCGGCCGTTAAGTTCTTCCTTAAAGGACTTCTGCATACATACCCACCTACGCCCACAAAGGTTCCAACCTGGAGCTTGAACACTGTGCTGACAGCCCTCATGGAGCCTCCTTACGAGCCCATCCACATGTGCGACATAAAATTCTTGTCATGGAAAACAGCTTTCTTGATAGCCATTACTTCGGCCAGGAGGATCAGTGAGTTACAAGCTTTATCTTCTGAACCTCCCTTCACCTTGTTCCATAAGGACTGTGTCATTTTAAGACCACACCCTAAATTCCTACCGAAGGTAATATCGGTAATGACGCTCACAGAACGCATTGTTTTACCAACTTTCTTCCAGAATCATTCTTCGGAAGCAGAACAAACATTGCATTCTCTGGACATAGCAAGAGTTTTAAAGTTTTATTTGCAAAGGACTAGAGAGTTCTGTTCTTCAAATAGACTGTTCATCGTCTTCTCTGGCCATACAAGTGCCAGCATATTTCCAAACAAGGTCTGGCGCGCTGGGTCTCTTCTTGCATCACCCACAGCCATCTAACGAAAGGCGACCCCCTTCCCAAATAACCCTCAACGCACTCCACCAAGGGAGAGCAGCGTCAACAGCATTCCAGCCTTGAAGGACATATGCAGAGCCGCCACGTGGAGCACTCTGCACATGTTCCCTAAACACTACTGCCTGTCTGAAGATACCAACAAAGAAACTGCAATAATGCTGGAGAAATACAGTTCTCCAGCAATGGGGTCTGGCATGGATTCACATGCTCATGAATATTCCCTGTTGTCAGGCCAGGAATCCTCGGTAAAGAAAAAATCAGTATCAGTTTTGTTTCTGATCTCTTTCTCAGTAGTAACCAATCACTGGTCTCTGGGTCATACTGCCCCCAACCATTGACTGCTCTCTCCCTAAGCCTCGCCTCTGGCAGCCATCTTCATATTTTTACCGCACGCTCAAGTGTTGGGAGTCCTTGTGTTTAGCTCTCGAGCTTTTGCTGTGTTTTCGCGCTTTTTCAAAGAGAATTTCTCATTTTTCGGTCCAATAGAGCCTCAACTCCACCGTCTCTACATCCGATTGACGGGGATCCATGTCGGATTTTTCTACGCCCCTCAAGGGTGAAGATTTCGTCGAGTTACGCTTCTTGGAGGATTCCAGAAGTTTCTGCGGCCTACCTGACATGGCCCAGGAGAAAGGAAGCTCGACGCCCGGAAAGCTGTTCAGGGTTTTCCCTGGATGCCAGCTGCAGAATGTGTTCAAGGAGGACGAGCACTCGAAATGTCTCTACTGCCTTCATGAGGGCAAAATGCACATGGAGAAGGACTGTGAGTTTTGCAGGAACATGTCAGAATGGACCCTCAGGGACCGACACCTTCGTCTCTCCAACTGGCTGGAAGGAAAGAGCCCGTCAGGTGAGAAGAAGAAGAAGTCAGAGTGGTCTTCTAAGTCCTGTGAGGGCGCCCCGGCGACGGGGGCCCAACAGAAGGCAGAGCACCGCGAGTCCGCGGGCACCGGGAGCGCTGAACGGTCGGGCTCCTCGGCTGCCAGCCAGGGCGCACTCTCTCCAGCGCCATCAACCATGAGCCAACGCTCTGGCTCAGGGAAGTGGAAGGCCGAGAACCCGGCGAAGCTTCTGGAGAGGCCCCGGTCAAGCTCGAAGGATCCGGCCGAGGGGGAGCGAGGCGGTGACCCTCCCCCCAAGGTGAAGGCCACAGGCCCACACAAGGTGGTAAAGGCCTTCATTCACCCGGCCAAGGCCTCTATCGAGGAAGTTGCGGCGGCCCTGGTGCAGCCTGTGGAGGCTACACCAGTGGAGGTGACCTCAGGGCCCAGAGTCTCCCTGCCTCCGCAGAGGGAAGCCTCTTTCAAACCCATCGAAAAGACCCCCGTGAAGACCCCGGCGGAAAAAGAGGGGGGGTGGCCATTGTGGACACGGACACAGCATCCGAGGAGGAGCTGGTAGAAGTCTTAGAGGGCCTCGACGAGGGCGTCGAAGAGGCCCACCCCCACGGGAGGGATCCCGACGAAGGTGACGACAAGAGTGACAGCAGCACCGGCGAGGGTCCTAGTCACCCGTTGCTTCCGGAGCCGCAGGATAACTCGGCGGCCATTTTGTTGGCGATACAATCCTTATGTTCAGAGATAAGGACGAGATTGCCCTTACCACCGACGGACGATCCGGAAGCAGGCTCGACGGAGGAGCCAGCGCCAGGCCCGGCGGGAAGCCCCCCGAACAAGAGAAGACGGATCCATCCAGCCCCGCCTTTTCAGCCCTCGTTGCCTGCTCAGCCTTTACCCACGTCCCCAGTCCCTGGGGATGACACTGAACGGACACGGCCACGATGGGTACCGACGACGACGGCGGTGATGACGGGACGGAGCTCCCATCGCCCCCAGCCCGGGCCTCCCCGCCCGACGAGATCGGATCTTTCCATGCAATGATCGCCAGGGCATCTGAGTTTTTTCAGCTCTGCCCCGAAGAGAAGAAGGAAGGTTTCATTTACCAACGACGCGAGGCCAAGAGGAAGACAGTCCTCGTCGTGCCTCTGCTGGATGACATCTGGGACGAGGGTCTCACCCTCCTCAAGAACCCGTCTACGACGCCTGCCAAGAGGGATCAGTACGAGTAGTAGTAGCGGGTCTCTGACGCGGCCCCTTTGTGCCTTAGGGCACAACCGACCCCTGACTCGGTCGTCTCAGCGGCGGCCAAGAAGAAAGCGGGGGTGGGGGCATCAGCCTCAACGTCAACTTCCCCGCTGGACGCAATGGGACGACGAGTTATCTCGTCGGCGGCAACAACGATTAAGGCGGCCAACGCCCTCACGATCGTGGCCCGCTACGACAGGGAGTTATGGTACAAGATCGCCCCCCTGTTGGACTTCCTACCGGATGACAAGAGGGCCGAGGCCCTGGAGATCTTGCAAAAGGCGAAGTGGCGTCGGACCACGCCATTAGGTGGCAACGGACATTGCCGACACCGATTTCCGCCAGCTAGGCAACGGCGTTTGCCTTAGACGAGGGTGGCTCAAGATGACGGATTTCTGCCAGGACGTACAAGCCAAGGTTTTGGACATGCCGTTCGACGGGAACAATCTGTTTGGGAAAACAGTGGATGAGTCCCTCCAAGCCATCAAAGCGGACACGGAGACAGCTAAGGCCCTAGGCGTTCTCCGGCAACGAAGGCCGTCCTTTCGGAGCACCGGAGGCAAGCAGGGTGCCTCCAAGGGATTCGGCGGTGGCTCCTCTACGTACCACCAAGCGACCCACTCCTCGTCGCAGGAAGCCTATAGAGGATGAGGCAAGTCGGGTGGACCCCGCCGTCGTCGCCCGGGAGGCCAAGGCGGCAAGGCGTCCTCCAAGCAAGATTGAACAGACAGCGGTTTCGGGCCCCCACCAAAGCACCCTGGGGGAGGCCGGCTGGCGAAGTTCGTCAGCGTGTGGGAGTCCATCTCCACCGACCGTTGGGTGCTGGATGCCCTGGCCCAGGGGCACGCCCTCGAATTTCTAAAAAAGTGCCCCCGCATTCCACCCGTGGCCAGGAAGGAAAATCACGTCCCTCAACTGCTATTGGAGGTAAGGGCGATGCTCAAAAAGGTGCCATCGAGCTCGTCCCGAAGAGGCTCTGGGGCTCCGGAGTATACTCAAGGTATTTCCTTGTGAAAAAGAAGACAGGAGGATGGCGCCCCATCCTGGACTTGCGACGACTGAACAAGAACATCAAGGCACAGAAGTTCCGGGTGGTCACCCTCCAGCACGTGCTGGGACAGCTGGAGGAGGGCGATTTCCTGTCGTCGTTGGATTTGGAGGATGCATACTTCCACATTCCCATTCTAAAAGGACACCGAAAGTTCCTCAGGTTCGTGGTCCAAGGACGGCACGTCCAGTTCAAGGCCCTCCCGTTCGGATTGAAGTCGGCACCCAGGGTGTTCATCAAGTGCCTCGCACCGGTGGCGGCACGGCTGCGCCTGCAGGGGATCCACGTCTACCCCTACCTGGCCGACTGGCTCATCCGAGCAAGGACAAGGGAGCTCGCCGTAGATCACACAGCGAAGACCTACCAGCTGCTCACGGACCTGGAATTCTCCATCAACTTTCCCAAATCCCACATGGTCCCGTTGCACTGTTTCTGGGAGCCAAGCTCGACACAGTGGCGCGTCTGGCCTCGCCGTTGGAGGAAAAGACGAAGGCCATCCTGGGCAAGGTGCAGCGTCTGCTGGCCACGGACGTGGCCAGGGTGAGGTCCATCAAGTCCCTCTTCGGGATGATGTCCTCCTGCATATATCTCGTGCGCCTGTGCAGGCTTCGGATGCGCCCTCTGCAAGAGTTCCTCGACGCCCGCTGGATCCAAGCGACGGGCAGCTTCGAGGACAGGATCCCGCTCAACAAGACCTTCCGACGAGCGATCCGGTGGTGGGGCACCCGCGCTCATCTGACGACGGGCACAGACTTTCAGACCCTATCCCACCAGATAACGGTGACGACAGATGCCTCCCTGGAAGGGTGGGGAGCGCACACTGGAGAACATCACACGCGAGGCTTTTGGCTCCCGGAGGAGAAAGACGCTCCACATCAACATCCTGGATCTCCGTGCAGTGTTCTGGGCCCTCGGGTCCTTTCTCCCGTCCCTCAAGGGCAAGGTGGTGAGAATCTTCACCGACATCACCACCACGATGTTCTACATCCGGAAGCAGGGAGGAACCAGATCCCCAGCCCTATCCAAGGAGGCCCAGGATCTGTGGCACTGGGCCGTCGCCCAGGGGATGTTTCTGGTTCCCTTCCACCTGGCAGGAATAAAAAACACCATCGCCGACTCACTCAGCAGGGAGCTGCGCTCGTGCCACGAGTGGGAACTGCGCCAGGATCAAGTGGATCGACTCTTCCAACGATGGGGCAAACTCCAGATTGACCTGTTTGCGACGGCGACGAACTCCAAGTGCCAGAGGTTCGCCAGCAGGTTCCCACAGCCGAGGAGCATGGGCGATGCTTTTTCGTTCCCTTGGGACGGCCTGTTTCTGTACACGTTCCCTCCATTGCCGTTGCTGCTCCGCCTCATCCACCAGCTCAAGAAGTCCAGGTGCAGGATAGTCCTCGTCGCACCGGCGTGGCCGAGGCAGATCTGGTTCCTGGACCTTCTGGACTTGTCAACGTCCCCGCCAGTCAGGCTGCCGGCGGACGAGGATCTTCTCTGCAGAGAAGGAGGCGCCATTCTCCATCACGACCCACAGTCGCTGAACTTGCAGGCCTGGCTCCTGCAGCACTAGAGTTTGCAGGGTACAATATCCCAGCTGATTGCAGAGAGGTTCTTGCAAAGGCCAGGGCGTCCTCAACTCTCAAGTGTTAAGGTCATAAATGGAAGAGGTTCTCCGTCTGGTGCCGTGCACAGAAGATTAACCCTCTGCGGATTACGGCCCCTCAAGTGCTGCCGTACCTACTGTCGCTGGCCAAAGCTGGACTGGCTCACGCCTCCATAAAAATACATCTGGCTGCCATCTCCCGATATACCAGGGCTACGGGACGGGCGTCCTTGTGGTCTCATCGCCTGGTGAAGGAAATTATGAAGGGACTATTCCGATCATTCCCGCCAGTGAAGGCTCCTGCCCCGGCGTGGGAGCTTAATGTGGTGCTGACCAGGCTCATGGGAGCCCCATTCGAGCCTTTGCATTCGGCGCCTTTGAAGTTCCTGTCATGGAAGACAGCGTTCCTCGTGGCCATCACCTCTGCACGACGAGTGGGAGAGATTCAGGCCCTATCTTGCAAGCTTCCCTACTTGACTTTTCATGACCTGAAGGTGGTGCTGAGGACGCACCCCTCCTTAATGCCCAAGGTGCTGTCGGACTTCCACCTCAACGAGCCCTTGGTGTTACCAATTTTCTTCCCGTCGCCTTCGACGCCGGCCGAGAGGACTTTGTACTCGCTGGATGTGGCTAGAGCGCTGAAGTTCTACGTGGAACGCACGAAGAGTTTTCGGAAGACATCACAGCTATTTGTGAACTTTGGACCTGTGAACCAAGGGAAGGCTCTCTCGAAGACTTCCATTTCCAGATGGCTCTCTGGCTGCATCATGCACTGTCATCGGTTGGCAAACCGGCCGTTGCCTGGCCATCCGAGAGCCCATTCGACCAGAGCTATCGCTGCTACCACAGCGTTTTTGTCTGGTGTGCCCCTGCTGGACATCTGCAGGGCTGCTACGTGGAGGTCGACAAACACCTTCACGAGATTCTACTGTGTCGACTGGGATTCCAGGGAGGAGTCCAGTGCCGGCCAAGCGGTGCTGCGCAACCTGTTCGCCTAAGGTGAGCCTGGTGAGGAGGTAAGAATTGCTTAATGTTGAGTTTTTGATGTAATGCTTAATGTTGAGCCTTTGCCACCTCCCGTTGATTGTGCATGTGTGTACTGCTATGTATTCTTGTATTCATGAGCATGTGAATCCATGCCAGACCCATGCTGGAGAACAACAGTTACAGGTAAGTAACTTGTTCCTTACAGGTAAGTAACTAAGACGTCTCAGGACAGAGGGGAGACACTACACCCATGCCCGCAAACTCTGAATTTAGCGGCCTGGCTCCTGAGGTCCTAGAGTTTGGACACCTTCAACTCCCTCAGAGATGCATAGACATACTCAGGGAGGCTAGGAAACCTAACACTCGCTATTGCTATTCCAGTAAGTGGAAACGCTTTGTCATCTGGTGTAAAACCAAGGGCATCAATCCCAGTGACTGCTCGCCTACCCACATTGTGTTTTACCTAACTCATTTGTTAGACTTAGGTTTGGTTTTTAATTCCCTAAAGGTTCATCTAGCTGCTCTATCAGCCTACACTATGTCACAACAGAAAGTGTTGTGGTGGAAAATACCTGTTATTAAGGCTTTTATGGAAGGGGTTAAGAGAATACACCCCCCATTTCTAACCCAGCTCCCGAATGTAATCTAAATGTTGTTTTGAACAGGCTCATGGGGTCTCCCTTTGAACCAATGCATAAAGCAAGTCTAAAAGACCTTACTTATAAGACATCCTTCCTAGTGGCCATCACTTCTATTAGAAGGGTTAGCGAACTACAGGCCCTTTCAGTTCTAGACCCTTTTGTTACAGTCCTCAGGGACTGGGCACTCATCCCAGATTTGCGCCTAAATTCATCTCGAAGTTCCATGTGAACCAATCAATCAAATTGCCCACTTTCTTCCAGAATCCCACTAGCATGGCCAAAAGAAGCCTACACACGCTAGATGTGTGAAGGGTGTCATGTTTTACCTGGAAAGAACAAAACCGCTGAGGAAGACAAACCAGTTTTCCGTTTCAGTGGCAGCTGGTAGAAAAGGTGATCCTGTCTCTAAATCAGCTATCTCAAGGTGGATTGTCAAATGCATCAAACTATGTTATACTCTTGCTAAGAGAGAACTGCCCTTCAAGCCTAGAGCACACTCTACTTGGGGCAAAGCAGCCACCTGGAGTTCTGTACACACCTTTACAAAACACTATTGCCTAGACACTCGTTCTAGATCTGATTCTCAGGTGGGACAAGCAGTATTGAGACATCATTTCACTACTGTTCCTTCTCACAACCCACCTCCAACTATGGGTACTGCTCGCTAGTCTACGCACAGCATGTGATTCTAAGCAGATTAGCAAGCATCAAAAGAGATGCATTACTCACCGTAATAGCATTTCTGATGATTGTATCTGCTTAGATTCGCATGCGCCCACCCTGACTCCCCGCTCGGGTGGAAGGAACACAGACGTCTTACTACTTTCTCTCTTTATGTACTCACTCACAATAGCCTTGGGCTTCCTCATGGCAGAAAAAATACAATCGGAGGGACCTCGGCACGTGAGGGACTTTGGGTACACTGCACGTCACAATAGGGATAGTGTTACAGACGCGCCTATGCCGACGTCCCCTTTCGGTCCCTCAAAAGACAAGATGCAATACTCTGCGGTTACCACTGGATATCGGACCATATGCACAGCATGTGAATCTAAGCAGATACAATCATCAGAAATTCTATTACGGTGAGTAATGCATGTCATACTCCTACACCCACTGAGCTATGTTCCCAGACACTAAATTATCTGAGAGATGATGCAGAGCGCTACAGCATATGTTGCCATGGTAAAATGCCCACGTATGCAGGTCATGAACCCTCATCACATGATGGACTAGAACAAATTCACCATGTTGTCAGACTCTGTATAAAATATGCTCTCTCCACCATGCCCTCGCTCACCTTCTCGATGCCTGTACACATGCATTGATGAATTTGGGTCCACTTAAGCGATAATAAACTGTGATACATTTGTTTGTGACTGGTGTGTCTTCATTTATTTGCAGTAGCCTATATTTGGGACGAACACTGGATAAAGGCCTGTAGACAGAGAACATTGCCCTTTAATACGGCCATATCTGACACAATTGGCACAAACCATGTTCCACACCAGCCATGGATGTCAATCTGAGCAAAAAATATAAGCCAGCCAGAGGAGATTTGCCCTTCTTATGGACAGAGAGCTCAAGATGCCTACCGCTCTAGCGAAGAAGATTGTTGCCTCAGAGAGCATGGCTCTGTAGGCAATCAATGCCAACTGTGCCTTCGCAAAATATTCTCACATAATATGGAGAACAACAGCTCAGGCGGCTGATCATCTCCCAGCAGGGGAGGTGAGAGGTCGCTTTTTAGATATGGTCAATGATGGCTAAGAGGTGGCCTGTCAGGCTCTGCAGGAGGGTCTCAACACTGCTAACTGTATAGGCTGTGCCATAGGACCGTCCACAGTACTGAGATGGGCAGCGTACCTCCACAGCTCATGTTTCTCGTCCAATGTTCAAGCCAAGCTTCTGGACACAGCATTTGACGGTGAACATCTATTTTGTCCGAAAGCAGAACATTCACAAAAAATGTAAGGAGTCAAAATTGGCTGAACATTCTTTAGGGCTAGTAGTGCAAGAGCCTGCCAAACAGTCTCTAGAAGCAGGGGCTACAGGTGGTGCATTCCTTATTGAAGGAAAGCACAGCTGCCGCAGGCCAAGCAGGGCTAGAGGCGTTTCTCAAGCCCTGGACGGGCAGAGGGTCCTCTAAGGGCCAGCAGACCTAAGACATGGTGACGCCTGCTAACCTGCTTCGAGTTCCCTCCCACATGTTTCACTGGTTGGAGGGGAGGATATCGAAGTACTGTAACAGCTAGCTAGAAAGAGATGACATCAGACGCCTGGGCCTTGCAGCTCATCGGATGGGGGATTCTGTTTTTCTTAAAAAGGCCTCCAGACAGCCACCCTGACCCTCCCCAGCCAGTAGTATCTGCAGGAAGAACTGGGAGCCCTGCTGTTAAAGGATGCAGTGGAAGAGATACCATCCGAGGAGAGCGGATTGTGCTGGTATTCTCACAATTTTCTAGTACACAAGAAAGAAAGAGGTCTCGGTCCCATCCTGGACCTCAGGACCTTGAACAAGTTCCTGAGAAAGAACAATTCAAGATGGTGCAGTTGAACGAAATTCTCAAGACTCTACAGCTCCAGGACTGGTTGGTGTCTATGGATCTTGAGGATGCTTATTTTCATGTGCCGATCCATTGAAAGCCTAGGCGGTTCCTCAGATTCGTCATCGGGGATACTCGCCATCAGTTCAGAGTGCCCCCTTTTGGCTTAATCGCAGCGCCCAGGACTTTCACGAAGCTGATGGCAGTGGTGGCAGCTCAACTCAGGAGATCCTGCTTCCACATATTCCCTTACCTGCACGACTGGTAAACTACTCAGAAACTATTGACATAATGAAAAACAAATGTACTAATGGAGGGGACACAGCTTGCTTTACAGATCGCCCGGATAATGTCATAGGTGATAAACTGTATGTAGACCATCCGGAGACAACATTGGGTGTAAACACCCTCTCAGAAGAAATGAAGCATAAGGGTTGAACGGATAATAGTGCGGATGGGAGTAAAGAGACATATCAGCTGTTCCTCAAAACCTCCCATAACCATATACCATCCCCAAAACCTAGTCAAAAGCCTTCAGTAAAAGAATCTGGATTCTGTTTGTAAATCTACAAATAAGATGAAGGAAAGTCAATCTACCTCAATAATTGTAATGCAACCACCAGAAGCATCATATGAACCTACAAGTGGCACATTAGAAAATCAGTCTCAATCTAAGTGTATTAATATTGATGCAGGTAATGCAAAGGTATCAGACAACTCCCAAAAAGAGTCACAAATGCGCCCAAATACCTTTTTAGAGGTATTTAATGGACAAATAGGTAACTCTTAATCATTGCCCATAGCAACTTGTGATGAAAGAAGCCAAGCTCAAGAAAATGGTACCCACTTAAGTTCATGTGTTGCTAGCTGGAGCGCTATATTAGCTGATGGTTTAGATATTGATCAATTTACATTGGAATGTCTTATTAAACCTACTATTGAACAAACATTATTAAAGTATCCAATCCCTAAGCAGCCAATCAGGGACTTGGAAGCTATAAAATCTAATGCCGAGTCCACTAGCACTGTAACCCAAATAGAGCAAACCTTGTTACAGCACCAAAAACCAAAGCGGCCAGTAAAGGGCTCGGAAATTACTAGCACTGCAACTCAAATCTTTCGTGTTCCGGGAACGATGGAGCCTCAGAAAGCGGTGAAACCCTCGGAATCTGAAAAACATAGTGATAAGGTTCCACTAGCACGGCAAGTGACATATACTATTCCTACCGACTTTTCTATGAAACCAATTTCTAAATCAACAACGGAAGATCTGAAGAGAATTCAGTGGCGTAAGCCAATATTCACAGCCAGTCCTAGTAGTTTACTATCTTTCTTATTTGATTATGGGAGTCCACCCTCTTTACATAGAAGCTGGGTACTATCACTATTTAAAGAGATACCGAATCTGAGACTCCTGACTTCTGCAGATCTAAAGTTAGTTGATTTTATCCATCCAGAGCAGTATGACTTTGTACGTATTGTTTTTCACTCTTTAACTGTTCACGATTTGGTAATTAAAGACGATGGCATTCAATAGGCTGGGTTGAAGATTTTAATCTCTCTCTAAAAACAAATCAGGGAATTGAATGGATTGAAAACAAGAGACGACTGGACCGACAGGGATGAAAAGTATAGTCAGAATTATGTGAAACAAGAATATGTTCAACCTGACAACGGGTGAGATCATTTGAGTAAAATTGCCCCTTTGCATAACCAATGGAATCCTCTAAAACGAGACGATGTTCAATTTTGGACGTAGCTAGCATCATCCTTAAGGGACTCAATTGCCCAGTTTAAAAATCTAAGGCCTGATCTTTGGTACCAGCAATGATATATTGTTGGTTTCTTGGAAGAAAGGCGTCAGATATTTAATTGTGTACATTTTCCTGCTTACGTAGAAAGAACGATTAGGAGATCAATCAAAGTAAAGACGGGTCTGGCACGTAGAATTATCCACACTCATGTATTTGATCATCTCGTAAACTCACACAAGAATTTGTGTAACAAAGAGATTTGAAGAATCAGAAATCTCCCGATTGACTGGGTGGAGAAGGCAGTACGAATTAGTAAGGAAAAATTGAATTTGAAAAATTGTATTAAAGCCCATCGATATGCAATGCTACAAGCAGATAATGAGGCTATGTTGTGTGCACTCAAAGAAGGGTCGGCACATCAATTCTGGAAGTTAATAAATGACATTGAGTCTCTTCAACTGGTGACCCAAGCAAACTGTGTTCCAGAAGAAGCATGGGTGGGTTACTTTGGGAACATATATGCCGCAAAACACGCACCCTCTGCCATATTATTCGAGCTAAATACACGGGTATGGAGATGTCATTTTTCAATTGCGGAAATAGAGACACAAATTCAAAAATCTAATCCATCAAGGGCTTTGGGTCCAAATGGCTTGGCCAAAATTTATTCTTAAGGGAAACCCTGATATGCGGGCCTTACATATGTTGTTCTCTGACATTACCATCACAAAGAGGGTGAGAAAAAGGGTGAGAGAAGCGACCCTAAAAAGTATCGCCCGATAGCGATCATGGATGCTGACTCCAAGATCTTCGCAGGGCTGGTTTTAAATCTTATGGACGAATGGTCAGAGAAACATTATATATTTTCGTATAAGCAATTCGGATTCAGAAAGCAAATGGGTACTGAATTGGGAGGTTTGATGTTTTCACTATTACAAGAAAATTCCTGGAAAAAAATGCTTTATGTTGCTACTATAGATCTTTCACAAGCCTTCGACCAGGTCGACAGAGTTCTTTTATGGTCGAAGCTGCTACTGTTAGGAATGCCTTGGTATATTTTATCGATTGTAATTCACTTGCACGAGGGAGCTCTGATTCAGGTACGCTTAAATGGGAGAGGTAAAATCTCAGTCCCTATTAGAACAATGAATGGCCTGCGCCAAGGCTGTATTTTTGGCCCTACCCTATTCACTCTTTTTGTATCCGACGCAGGGAAACCTCTAGACCTTGCATCATTTATTTCTCCCCAAATTGAAGGGGTGAAATTAAACTGGTGCACTTAAGTAGATGATTTCTTATTAATCGCTAAAACTCAAATATGTCTGCAGCGTTTGATAAATGCTTTTAAACACTATATTGACCTAAACGGGCTAAGCATAAACAAGATGAAATCCATGATCCTAATATTGGGATCTAAAAAAAACATCAGCATTCAATTGATACCTAAACAATCATAAATTGATAATTAGAAACACATTAGAGTATTTAGGCTACCCTGTTTTTACAAACTTTAAAAAATGTGCTTACCTGAATGTGTTGGAAGAATGCACTGTTTCACTCACTATACAAATGAAAAGAATTAAAAAAATGTATTGCAGATATTCGATGCAGGGACTTCTGTTTTTATAAATTGAAAGTCATCCCTAAACTGAGTTACGGTCTCAAGCTTTTTCCATTAGGTACACAGTATGGTTTCAGTAGGATGGAAGCAAAAATATGGAGAAGTTTATTATATTGTCTTCCAAAATGTATTCCGCTTCCGGTGCTTAGGTATGAGTTAGGCCTCCTGTCTCTTAAGTATTGCTGAATGGAAAAAATAGCACTTTTCAGAAAATTGATTCTTGCACCAGGTACCAATTCATATGCGGCATTGGGAACAAAATTGAGAGCTGGAAATACAAACTCTCATTTGCTCATATCGATGTATGAATGTTGTCGACTATCATTGAACAGAATTGGTGTGGAGATGGAACTCTTGATCACAAATCCAATAAAAGTAAAACATCTACTACAATACTCGGACTGAGTGGAAACTGACTCGAAATTAATAATCTCCTCGGTGTATGGGCATTTGGTTTCAAATTGGAAGAACATGTGATCTCTGGAACCATATCTTAATTGGTTTCCTGATAGGAAGTGGAGGAATCTTGTTATGCGATTCCGATTTAATGTGTTGCTAACAGGGGAAATTTTGGAAATTAGAGACCCTTCTGGGGGCGGGCATGTGCCTTGTCGATTCTGTAAGAGTTTAACCATAAAGGAAACTGTCAGGCACCCATTAATCGATTGTGAATCTCTTTCCAAAAAACAATTAGAATATTTTGGTAAATTTCTGTGTAACGCAGAGAAAGTGCTTCTTGAAATAATTTGGTGGAATATGCTACATGGGAAATCTGTATCTTTTGGAAATGGCAATAGTGCGATTTCTATCTAAAGTCTGTGGTTTGGTGGATATTGAATGATTTAACGCAATGAAATTGGTATCTGAATCTTTATGTTAAATGTATGGTCTGACGGTTATTGAAAGTAATGAATTGTAAAGACATGGAAATATTTAAAAATTTTTATGTTAAGTGATAACAAATTGTAATTGGATTCGAACATTTTACAATCTTTGTAAATGTTTTTTTCGAAAAGCCATAAACAAATAGAAAAATATATATATCATTGTTAAATGGCCAAGCATGCTTCATCTGTATCACTCTGTTAAAACATTGGGGAGTGTGTGTGTTTGTGTTATATATATATTTCTGAGGCTTGTGGAATCTGCTTAGATCACATGCTGTGCATAGGCCGACATCTAGTGGAAGCTGCGGAGTATTACAGTTTGTTTTTCGAAACTCGAAAATGGGCGTCGACACAGGCGTGCCAGTAATACTATCCCTAGTGTGACGTCCACCGTACCCAAGATCCCTCACGCGTCTGGGATCCTCAGATTGTTTTTTTCCGCCATACTGGTCGGAAGCATCTTGCGGAGTCCCCTGGCCTTAGCCATACTTTTGCTAATTATAGAAGTTTAAAATTATTTACTGACATCCTTCCCCACCCCAACGTCGACACTCGACGACGGCTGGAGAAGACATCGACCGTCGGCTGCTGCACGACGGATCTGGGCCTCGGAAGGCCGCTGGCCTCGGCCCGGGCCTAGTAGGCCGCTGGCCTCGGCCCTGCAAGTAGGGAGAGTGGGGGGTGGTACATACTCTTCACTCTTGGTATATAGGTACACCTTATATATTTCCTACACTTACCAGCCCGCTTCCTCAAGGTGCGTATGGAGGGTACCCCTTTCCAATTCTGCCCCAAGTGCAACCGCAAATACCCTTGGGTCGACAGGCACGCCACGTGCAATCTCTGCTTGCCGAGGGACCACCCCGAAGCGAACTGCAGAGCGTGTAGTAGGTTTAAGCCTAAGACACTTAAGGACCGTTCGACAAAGCGTTGGGCCCACCACGCCAGGCAGGCGGCCATGGCAGCGGAGGGCGCCTTCAGCGATGGCAGCGACGCCGTACTTTCGGACGGCGAGGGCATTACGGCGTCGAAAGACTGCCGAACGCAGGTCCCCGACCTCGGAAGGTTGTCCGGCAGGGCGGCTATGGGGAATACCCCCGGCGACGCAAGCGCTACACACCCTACACACACTAAGCACACTAAGTCCAACCGAACCTCGACGACGTCGACTTCTCGGAAAGAGGCACAAGTAGAACGGTCCGACTCGGTGTCCTCTGGGCGCTCTCGATCGAGATCGCCTCATGACGCAAGGCAATCATCCACTCTTGCCAAGAGTGCCTCGCTCCCTAGATTAACGGAAGTTCGATCGTCGGAAGACGAAGACGACTTCCACCCCCAGGCCGCGCTCCAGGAGACCGAGGCCGCAGTTAACACCAGCGAGGCCCCACGCTCGAAACAAGATACCTCTCCAGACCCTCGACGCCAGGCGTCGAAAGTCTCTGGGGCCTCCAAGGGGCAGGGAAAACATTTTGTGAATCTAAGCAGATACAAGCATCAGAAATACGATTACGGTGAGTAATGTATCCCATATATATATATATCAGGTTCCACAGCGACCCTTTTCACCGACCTGTTGGTGGCCAATCACATGAGGTTGGAAGTCAAGAGGGTCTGATTGAGGCCATATGGTGGGTCAAAATATGGGACATTCTGGTGGCAGAAAAGGTGACGGCTATCATGGGGAATCTACTGCATCGGTTCCTGGGCATATAGTACCCAATACTTTTTTTAAAACATTTTTTATTATGTTTTGTAAACAAATGGACCAAGACCAGTCAGTACAGGTAATCACATACACTCCCACATATCCTAAACCCCCCCACCCACCAACTGATGCATAGGTACACACACCCCAGCTTGAGCAAGCTTCCTCGTATGCTTTTCCATTTGAATCATCCCCTTTGCTTTCTATCTTTTAATATCACCCCTGCACACCTATGCCGTGAGATACCAAGTCTCTTCTCAGCGGACACATAGTAATACGTCTCATGTAAATCTGTTCATGGGGGCTTCAGATCCGGTGTGGAAGCCAGCTCGTTCAATAATTGTCCCCATTGCATTTCTGCACCTCTCTTCCTCTGTGTGCCTCTCTTTCTTCAGATTTTAGACCTCCTCCAAGCCCCATCGCTGTACATCCAAGAGCCACTGCCTTTTTGATGGGCGATTCGTCGCTTAGCTAGAATAATCATAAATTGCGCTATTCTATTCTGTGTTTTCTCTTCTTCCCCAACAGTACCCCCAGAGGCAAACCACAGGTGTGCGTGTATAGGTAGTGAGGCACCCCACCACCTCCTCCCAATATCCGACTGATCGGACCCTCCCAACTCATATGCCAGAAGACAGCGGAACCTGCCTTCCATCGTGGACATTCATGTGAGGTTGATGGATTTATCATGTGTAATTTTGCTGACGCCAAATATACTCAAAGTAATTGAATCGAATCAATTGAATGGTCCCCAATACTTAACTTTGAAAAGGATTACCCAGCACTGACACACACGCCCATTCTTCTCAACACCTTTGCCCTAAAATAAAGAACTGAAGAGGGGGCACATGAGATTGGAAGAGATGTGACCAATGGGATGGAAAACTGGATTGGAAGGGTTTTTTCTGGGATATTCAGAGAATTGCTAGATTGTTGTAATGTCGATGGTAACAGAAAATTGTGATTAAGATACTGTGATGCTGCATTTGGAAAAGTATTTAATAAAAGTTGTAAAAAAAAACCAAAAATATATATATAAATACTGAACCGTTTTTCAAATGGGCTAGATAAGCTACTCTTCTATTCTGATCGTTGAATTGCAAGTCTCCCTAGTTGAGAGATCTGAGTGAACCGAGACATTTACTGTGTCTGGAAAACTGGATTGTTTGGGTGCTTAGTTAAATTAAAACATAGATAGTTTCATGTATGCTTTAGCTCCTGGAATTATTCATCAAAGTGCTTATAATGTTAGTCTTTGAGTCCTGTTTCTGACTGTGCCTCACCTGACACCATTTTCTCTGCCATAATATTTGATTAGAAAGAATGCCAGGTTTTAGTGTTAACTGTTTTGCCCATTGCAGGTGATCAGCTGAATGGCGTGCTGAATTATGTTCAGTCACGGCCTAATGTCCCAGCTCCTTCCATCTGTGATCAAGCTGCAAAATCTTGTTCTTCCCTAGCTCACAGCCCATTTGTGTTTGGACAGCCCCTTTCCTTCCAGCAGTCTCAGCAATTGCTTCGGAGTAAGTCTGTCAGCCTTTCCTGTCTCCTCATCCGTCCATTTCTAAAGCTTTGCCATTTCTGTTGCTTATCGGTTCTTGCTCATTCACCCATCTGTGCAATTCAGTTATTTTCTAGTGTGCTGTATATGTACCTTGACGCATAACCCTTAAACAGTTCTCCATCATGCATGTTTCTAGGCGTGCTTGCATGTGTGAAATCACAAATCTATCTTTGCAGTCTCATAGATCACACAATCTCTTTGGCTTCATTGCTCTTAGTTCGGGTTTGAGTCTCTCAGACAGAAGGAGAACTTGCATTAATGGAGCCACCGCCTTTTTATCAGCTTGTTATGCCAGAATGAAAAGCCAAATATGAATTGTTTACTGTAGAGAAAGTTTTTCACGTGTCTTAAAATGTTTTTTTTCTGTCTGGCTAAGGCACTCTCTGTCTCGCATAGTTCTAAAGAACATGCAGCTCCTTAGACGGGCCTCCATTTGCTTTTCAGAAGTTTCCACCTGGACAATAGAATTACATATTTTGCTAAAAGTAGGTCTCAATATTTATTCTGTTTTCATCTTTCCATACCAAAGTCGGAAATGTAAATAAGGTCCTTCTTTTTAGTGAAAGCCAACTGCAGACTTGCCAAATTTAGTTTGAGGTGGTCTTTTAGTGCTTTCCTAGTATTCAATTAAATAATGTAGTCTAGGGATGCTGAACCTTTGTTAGATGTCTCTTCAGAAAAACAGATTTATATCTGGATGACCATATAGGTTTGTCTTTTGAGGGAATGCGCTTCATCTTCCTCATACTTGAGTAGTTCAGGCGATCCCATGCTTTGTTTTTAATTTCCCAACAAAACCTATATATTATTTGCCTTTTTGCTGTCAACGGATGGGTTAGTAGCCCTGCTGGGTTTTTTTAATGGTAGTTGACAATTTGCAGAAATAATATCAGATTTCAGCCATTTTGTGAGGCATTTTATTAGAGCCTTTCTAAACCACTATTTTTGTATGCAAGGCTTTTAAGTGTTTTTCTTGTCATAGACTGATATTAATCTTAGCAAAACAAGTGTGCATCAGTACAAATTATTTTTGTATGGTTATTTTTGCCATGTGACTCTGAGAAGCGCCTTGTAGGATAGTGAAACATCCCCGAAATAGAGCTTACATAGTGAGAAAAAGTCTTCTACTGGGGATGAAAGAAATCTTTTCCTCTGTCCCCTCAGGTCTGAGTGACTTTGGTATCGAAAGGCAGTCCATTTGTAGCTCCGACACTGAATCGTCAAGTTCACAAATGTTTGATGCTCAAAAGACAGACCACCACTGTTTTGATGCATAAAAAAGCAAGGCTCACAGCTTCAATAGCTAAAACACCACTCTACAAATGTCTGCAGCGACAAGGAATAATGAGGCACATGCTCTTCTTATATTCACATTAGAAGATTTTGAATTCTTAGGGAATTCCATGGAAACTGTCACGCTTGTAGAGAAAGGGCAGAAACCTACTAATTTCAGCCCTGATTTAGTGTCATTTTTACTTACCCAAACAACTCCGGAATTGCCTACTTAACACATTACATTTGGTTGCTATATATAAATCTAATGACTTACATGATGACAGTCACATGCTACTAGATCTATTAGAGGATCCTCTTTGAAATTAAATGGGTCCAGCAGGACGTTACTACTTTTGTATTTTGCATAACTTTTATTTAGTACTTGTGAGTAAATGATATGTAAGCAAGGTCAAGGGCTATCTGGTGGCCTTATCCCTGGTTAAGAGGTCACTGAGTCAAGGTTCTTTCTTTTCTATTCCAGTGATGGCCCAGTTACTGAAAGACCTTGTAACAATTCCTTTTGTTCTGGCCTGAGATTAGTTGTTACTTTTATGTCAGCTCCATTTGAACCCTTGCATTCCACATCCATTGTGCTTACTATGAAAAGTGACATTTTAGTGGCCATTACATCGGCAAGACACGTTCGAGAACTCCACAGACATTTCTTTAAGCTGCTGTTCTTGAGGTTTTTCAGAGAACAAGTCTCACTGAAATTCCATCCAATGTTCTTATGTAAAGTGGTCTCAGAATTCCACATATCTCCTGGCATAGAGTTACCAGTGTTATACTCACCGCCTCATGCTTCAAAAGAAGAGGAGAGACTACATAGGCACGACCCGAAGAGGGCACTGAGCTGCTATGTGGCAGGACAACAGATTTCAGACAAGACGACTAGTTATTTGTTGCCTTTTTGCAGTCGAGGAAGGGACTGGCGATGATGAAACAAGCAGTAGCCCACTGGAGTACTATGAAAAGGCGGGGATGAAAATGTCTTCAGGGATTACAGTGCATTCCACTAAGGGTGTGGTGACTTCCTCTGCACTGCAAAGGGGAGTGCTAGTGAAGGAGATTTGCCGGACCCCGACTTGGTCATCTCTTCATCCCTTCATACATTTATGAAGCACTACAACATTGATGTGGGCCGTGGGACTGACACCCAGTTTGAGAGCGGTTTTGCAGAGCTTTCTGGTTCAGGCTTTCATCTCGCCACCTAGTGCTGTACTGCTTTGGGAGTCTTATCAACATGAGGAATCTGCCGGAGAATGCAATACATTGAAGGAGAAATTACTTGCAGGTAATGTTCTTTCTATGGATTCTTCTCCTCGAGATTTCTCATTGCCCTCCCAACCTGCCCTGCAATGAAAGTGTTTTTGACTTTGTTCTCAGTATATCCCTTTCTTGTGGGGTGACTATCAAAGAGTAGGCAATGCTTTGCATTTAAAAAACAAAACAAAAACAGTTGCATTCATTGTAATACTGTCACCCATTGGTTCTTCAGTAGTTGTCTGTTCACCAAAAAAACCACACACAAATCATTTTTACATTTTTCATTGATTGTAGCCTGTTATGGATTCCTTCCCACAGCTGCTTAGCACAGGGGAGTGGGGGAATGTGGGGAACGGATGTACGGGGTATAATGAAGTGATTTATGAATCGCCAACGTCACGTCTGCAGTTGAGGAGTGGTGCAGTCGAGGGACGACGCTGAGCTGCACTACGCCCCATGTCAAAATATTTTGAGCCGGTGAGGCTGGTTGGGATATCTATCAAGATGAGGAATTTGTGGGAGAAAAATCCATAGAAAGTACATTACCTTTTGCTGATCTGTCTTTTACTACAGTAAAGAGCCTGGGAAGGCAACCTGTGAACTTGGTTTGTGTTGCGGAGAAAACAAAGATCGAACTGAATATATGCCTAAACGGGTAAAAACTAGATGTCTGTAACAGATTTGACTATCTAGGTCTAAGTTTCAATTCCAACTTGACCTGGGAGAACCACATAGCCTAAACAGTGTCAAAAATCAGACCGATCTTGGGGGTATATTGAGATTTGCCACTAAGCATCATTCTACTGAGCACATGCTGATTGTTTAGAGAGGGAAAGCTATATGGGCTGGGACATATGGCTGTGAAATATAGGGTTATACCAATCCTGCCTGCCTACAGACGACTGAAAACGATTTCCTAAGAAGACTGCTGTATGTTCCACAATCTGCTTTGGTTTACACCACCCATCTGTAGACTGGAACTACGTATACGAAGGACACCATTCGTGTCAGATCAATTTCATTCTGGCAATGTCTCTGGTTGGAGAATGAGCAGAACCTAACGAAGGCTTTGGTAATGTATTTACTGTCATTAAATAAATGGTTGGAGTTCGATGGGCTGGCTCACTTACATCAAGTCTACTCTACATATGCTAGGTTTGGGAACTTGCTTTACCCATCATGAGCTCCTGGTGGGGCTATCTAAAAGGACCCTAAATCTAAGGTTGTGCAGTTCTTGGCAGAAAATAGGGAAGTTGAACTGGCAGCTAGTTTACAGGTCAGAGCATGTCTCCCTTTTGCACCGGAGACAGGACTGCCGGGGTTATCTCACCTTTGTGACCAATCAATATCATAAGAATCTGTTAACCAGAACAAGGCTAAAAGTTCTGCCATTGACAGTTTGGATGTGTGGAATAGCCTAAGATGTGTCTGTGGGGCCAGTGAAGATCTGGTACACTTAATTCTGTTCTGCCCCACCTATGGAGACATCAGGAAGTGTTGGCTGATGCATACTCCTAAGTCCCGTCCCCTTTCCTCCATACTGCATGGGCGTCCCTCGCTATGGATGGGAGACTGAACCTTTTTCACCAGAAAAAAACATCTTCCCCTTTAAATTTAGAGGCGTGCCCACCGGTGCCACTCCTCAGTCCCCATTGACGTGTTGACGGAATCTACTTGAGCGCAATGCACCGCCCGAGGGAGTCCAACATGGAGGCGGACAGACTCAGCAGACTGGGAGCGGACAATTACGAATGGCAATTGAATGATCAGTTCCTGCTGGGGATCTTCAGCAGATGGGAGCATCCTCAGGTGGATCTTTTCGCCACCTGGTACAACAAGAAGTGCCCGCTGTTTGCGTTTTGGCAGGGACAGGGCCCAGGCTCCCTGGGCGACACCTTGCAGATTCAGTGGACAGCATGACAGTAATGCATTTCCTCCCACTCCCCTGGTCCACAGGATGATCTGCAAGATAAGAGAAACGTGTCACCTCAGCATCATTCTGATAGCTCCTTGGTGGCCAGCGAGACCATGGTTCTCAAAGCTGCTCACTCTGGGACAAGACTCCCATTCACCTACCATTGGGCCCAGCTCACATTCTATTGCAGCAGGGAGGCAGGGTCACTTCCTCCCACCCCCCGCCCGCCCGCAGAAGTTAGCCCTCGCAGCGTGCTTCCTGACTAGGTCACACTAAAGCTTCTGCGGCTGTCACAGGCTAACCTAGACATTCAGGGCGCTAGGAGCCAGTACAAAAGCAAATGGACTAGGTTTTGCCACTGGGCGGATTCTAAGGAGATTGAGACGCTTACTTGCACGTTGGCCAGCGTGCTATCCTTCTCTGCACACCTCACACACTCAGGAGTGCAAATAGAGACATGCCGTACCTACCTGGCCGCCATTGGATCCTACCGGAACTCGGAGGAAGACGTTTTCTCTATCACCAAGCCGGTGGTTAAGCGACATCTGGCGGGCCTCACCAGGCTCTACCCGCCTATCATCAAGAAACCACACCCAGTGTGGGACCTCAATGTAGTGTTGGGTGCCCTGGCACTCAAATCTTTCGAACCAATGGCGTCCGCGGACATGGGGCTGGTCACCATTAAAACAGCTCTCTCAGTGGGTCATGCGTCTGCCCGTAGGGTTAGCGAAATCCAGGCACTGGTGGCTTCAGAACTGTACACTACTTTTCAGAGATTTAGTGGTCCTGAGAACACATCCCACGTTCTTACCTAAAGTTGTCTCTTCTTTCCATCTAAATGAGGAGATAGTGTTACCTACTTTCTTTGCGGATCCTAAGGACGATGCTCAAAGGGTCTTGCACTGTCTGGATGTCCAGCGCGCTCTGCAATTCTATCTGGACAGGACGAAGAGATTCCACAAGTCGGACAATCTTTGTGACCTTTGGTGGGGGAGGAGGGGGTCAAGGCCGGTTATTAGGCTTCCAAGGCCTCTATAGCAAGGTGGATGGTTTCGGCCATCAAGGAGGCCTATGAGGGGCAGCACACACCACTTTCAGCGAACATGCATGCCCATGCTGTCAGAGCCCACGCCACATTGGTCGCATTCCAGAGACACGTTCCGTGGCAGGCCATCAGCAGGGCGGCCACCTGGGCCACCCCATCGGCATTCTGCAAGCATTGTTAGGGGGCCGGCTCTAGGTCAGACGCGGCTTTCGGACAGAAGGTACTAAGGAACTTGTTTTCTTAAGGAGGGTCACATCTCCAACCTGATATGATATGGCATTTATAACACGCCTATACACAAGTGTTTCAAGGTGTGACGATGCAAGGGAGGGGGAACAGAGGGAAGACAGAGACAGCAATCTTACTAGGCCAGGCGACATTGAGAACGCACAAGTGCAGTGGAGGGGGGAAAGGGAAAGTGTGGGGGGGAGCAGGGAAGGGGGCAGTGCAGTACATAGGATCAACAGTAATAAATAAATAGAATAAATAAAACAATAAGTAAAAGTGCTGCCAGCTAGTGGCAAGTGCAAGTGTGACTGCAAACATCAGTGTCAATAGCTGGTGGGGCCTGTATGGATACAGAAACAGCCCCCAAGTGCAGAGGTTGCCCAGGAGGCATTGCAGGTGTGCAGCTGGCGGGGGAGGGGACCTGGGCCCCAGATCAGATGGTAGCCAGGTGACCAGCACAGTTTCAGTCAGGAGTTCAGCAGGGGAGAGGAGGAGAGAAAGAAGCAAAGAGGAAGGTCTTGGGGTGCTTCCGGGTTCCAGAGATGGTTCAGAGAGGCAGGGAGGCTGTTCCAGAGGGAGACCTCAGCCGAAGAAAGAGATCTACCACCAACTCGTTGCTTGGCGAAGGGACTGACCCTGAGGGAGTTGGAGGCGGATGAGCGAAGAGCTCGAGAGGGAAGATCTTTAGGAAGAGAGAGTTGAAGGTATTGAGGCCCCAGGCCCCAGAAGGCCTTGTGGACAATGCAGAGAGTTTTCAACTTAATCCTTGCAGCCACTGGGAGCCAGTGCAGAGATTTCAGTCCTGGAAAGATATGATCCGTGGGCTTGAGGCCAAGGACAAGTCTCGCCGTCCTGTTCTGTTCGAGTTGCAGAGGGCAGAGAGTAGAAGCAGGCAGATTTAGAAAGAGGCTGTTGCAATAGCCCAGCCTAGAGCGAACCAGAGTTCTGCAGACATTGAGCTTCTGCGGGAAGGAAAGGAAGAATGCCTTTGAGGAGGTGCAGCTGATAGTGTGACTTCTTAGAGACGTCAGATATGTGTGGAGTCAAAGATGACCCAGAGGTTTTTAGCCTCACAGGTGGGAGAAGGAAGAGGGCCAAGGGAGGCCAGCCAGAGAGCAATAGGAAAGGAGAGAGCAGGTGTGCCGATGAGGGGAATCTCAGTCTTACTGGCATTAAGGCAGAGTTCATTGACAGCACACCACTCCTGGATAGTGGACAGTCAGTCAGAGATGAGAGAAGGAGTAGAGGTGCCGGAAGGGAGCCTGAAAATGAGCTGAGTGTCCACATAGCACTGAAAGTTGGGACAGAGAATGGCAATGCGGTGGGCAAGAAGTGCCAGGAATTTAGTTGAACAGCCAGGGAGAGAGGTTAGACCCCGGGGGAATACCACAGGTAGAGATATAGATAGAGGAGAGGAAGGATCCAAGTTGTATCTGGGAGGGTCGATCGGAGAGCAAAGAGGTCAGCCAAGCCAGGGCCTGATCGCTGATATCCAGATTATCACAGAGACGGTTTTGCAGTATGGCATGGTTGACTGTGTCAAAGGCAGAAGAGAGATCAAGTAAGATGAGGACAGAGGGGGGTATTCGAGTCAAGGTTTGAGAGCAGGTCCTCACATATTTTCAGGAGAGCAGTTTCCCTGGGGCTACATTCAGTTGTAATCGGCCATGCAGTATGGAGCAAAGGGGACAAAGACGTAGGAGTAATGATAAGTTACTCACGTAGTGACTAACGTACTCCTAGTCCATAGTCTCCTTTCATCCATACGTCCCACCATCCTCCCCCTAATAAAACTGGTGTCATTAGGCAATGGTAATATTGTCGATGCGTCAATGGGGACTGAGGAGTGGCGCCAGTGGGCGGAGTAAGGAAAGCGCATGCTCCCAAGGCTGCGCACCCGTGCGCCTCTACATTGAAAGGGGAAGGTGTTCTTTTTCTGGTGAAAAAGGTTCCGTCTCCCGTCCCTAGCAAGGGACGCCCATGCAGTATGGAGGTAAGGGGACTATGGACTATGAGTACGTTAGCCACTATGGTGAGTCATTTATATTTTCTCAGCTAGGCTCGGGAGCTCTGCCTTTTACATTCCACCTCATCGGAGCAGACTACCTAAACCAACACCTGGGGCATCGGGAGCTGCAGGAGCAGCGCTAAGCAGAAGAACTTTGAGAAGGTAGGCACCGTGGGGCATAGTTAATTGCTTTTTAAAAAAATATTGCAATTCTAGCATTTATTTCGTGCCGAGCGTGCATCACACTCTAAATTACATTAGAGGATGTGTTACTGGCCATAAGAATGGCGCTTTCATTGTGAGGCAATTTCTGAAGGTATAAACCTTCCTTGGAGATATTTTCAGAATCGACCAGCATCAACCTTTGTATTTCCAAAGACCTCCAGGATGGCTTCCCTACACATGTGCCTGGAGCCTTTGTCTACCTGGTAGCTGCCCCCATTGTTGTTTGCTGAATCCTTCTACAAACAGCCAATGAGAGGCGCCGGAATGCGAAAGCCGGCCCCTCCTGCAAAAGCCCAAAGCTAAGGTGCTGTCTGAGCCTGGGAGGGCTCCCCCACCCACCACAAACTGTGCTGCAGCCTGCTGGGTACATCCTTCTCTCCCATGAACGTAGGCCTCAGCACCCCTACGTACTATTGAGCCTTCAGTGAGTGATGGTTGTTCTATCTTTTTACCTCTACCACTAGCATCCTGATCTATATCTTTGTATATCTCACATTGCTTAACCTCTTCCCCTTTCTCTTCCCTCTCTGCTGTGTCCTCTTCACAAAATAGAATTTAGCTGTGCGCATTCAAATCTTGCACCCTAATTTACTGCATTTGTGGCCTTTGATTGAAAATCGAATTTAGCTGTGTGTTTATATATTGCACCCTAATTTACTGCATTTGTGGCATTTCATTGAAAATAGAATTTAGCTGTGTGCATTTACATCCTGCACTCTAACCTCATTGCATTGTGTCTTTACTTCTGCTAGGCCACCTTTGAGATTAGGCCAGAACTGTGCAGTGCAGTCACCCTCTCCTTTCAAATTCCCTCTGTCACCCGCCATCTCTCCTATCTTCTCGCTACTCTATCTCCTATCCCCCCTCTCACTAAGTCTGGAATAAAAAAGAACAAAAAAGAAATTTTGCGTGCAAACCGTGGGCTTCCCATTGGAGACACCTACATCAGCGCATCCTCCAGAGAGGTCTTCACGGATATCCTCTTCTCTGGCCCCTCTCCAGATCTTTGTACTCCTCATCTCATCTGTACTCTCTCCCCTTTCACTTCCTCTCCCATTAACGGTGGAACCAAGTGGGAAGTCCTCTTACCTGACTTCTCATCCTCATGCTGCTTCGATAATGTCCATCACACTGGCACTATACTGAGTCAGGGTCCTCAACCCAACTTTCAACTCTTTGACCGATCCTACATTCCCTCATCAACTTCCTTCTGCTGCCTCTCCCCTCACCATTCTCACTGCCCCTCCCCCTCCAACCGAAGTATCATGCCCCTGCACTCCGCCTCAGAAAACCTTCAAACGCAGAGACCACCTCCACCTCGCAACTCTTAACGCCCGCTCTGCCAACAAACACTCTGCTTGCATCTGCCTCCTTCTTGCAGACACGAACCTCGACTTTCTCGCTCTCACCGGGACTTGGTTCAATGCCAGCTCATCACTGCTTTTGACTCCCTCCTCCCTGACGGCTTCAAGATCATTTCCAAGCCTCAACCTCACCGTGCTGGCGGTGCGGGCACCTTAATCTATCCCGAGTAGTGGGTTCCTTCTTCCATTATACCCACCTAACTCTATACTTCCTTCGAGCGCCTGGTCTGCAAGTTGGTCATCTCTCCCTCTTCCCCTCTGACCATTGCTACCATCTACCAGCCTGCAGGCCCTACACCTTGTTCCTCTCTGAATGGGCTTATTTCTGCTCCTCCTTACTTTCATCTACTTCCAACCTCCTCCTCTTGGGTGACTTCAACATCCAATTGGACGCTTCGGCCTCAGCATCCACTCTTTTCATTGACCTTGGCGCCTCTCTCTCTCACCCCCTCTCCATCCTCCCCTCCAGTCCAACCCACTCAGCTAGACACACCCTGGATGCCATCGCCCACTCCGTCTTCTCACTCGCTCCCCCTCTGTTCACCCATATCTCCTGGTCAGACCATGCTCTCCTCTCACCTGGGTCCCTTTGGCCCTCCTACCGGACCCACAAAAGCCTTGCAAACCTCGTTCTCGAACATTCCCTTGATGAAATGAGTGTCAGCCTGCTGCTTTTGCCTCTACTTGCCTCCCTACCTCAGACTCCACCTTAGTCTCTGCTCTTGCCGATCTTCACTCAGCAATCACCAATATCCTTGACATCCTTGTCCCAGTCATGAGGATCCACCTTAAACCTGCCTCTAAGCATAACACCTGGTATGACTCCGAACTTGCAGCCCTGAAATGAAAGTGCAGAACAGCGGAACAGAATCGTCAAACCTTAAATTCACCCTCTGACAAACTGGCCTGCCGCCTGCTCCAAAGGCAATACAGACTCGCCATCCGTGCCAAGAAAAGGGCCCACCCTCAGGCACGGGTATCAGGTGCATCCAATAACAACGGCTGAACTTTTCAAAATCTGCAGGGAGCTAGCAAACCCTTCCGCAGTCTCATCCTCCCCTCTTCCTTCCCAAGCCCTCTGTAATGCACTGGCCACACACTTTGCCATCAAAACCCAGGACATCCTGAACACCCTTGTTACTCACCCACCTAACCGATCCCACACCCCCTTGCCTCCCTTGGCCATACCCCTCCTCCTTCCGCTTTCTCCTCCTTCACCCCTGCCACACCTGAAGAATTTACCAGAGTTGTCGCTCTATGAAGGCTTCTTCCAAACAGGTTCGCCCCCTGCTTGTCTAGAACTTTCAAGGACAACATTGGCTATCTTGCCCCTTCTGATTTCTGCAACCACTCTTTTGCCACTGGCTCTTTCCCCTCCTCCCTCAAGCACTCCATTGTGCGCCCACTATTGAAAAAGCCTTCAGAGGAACCTACCGGTCCATCCAACTAACGCCCTATTTCAATCACCCCCTTCCTGGAGAAACTGCAGGAGAAGCTGGCCTTGCCCCAACTGAACCATCTCACACTGAACTTGTTGGTGGTCTGCACGATCATCAATCTGTATTACGAGCGTCCAGAGACACGGAAACTGTTCTTCTGAACACCCATGAAGAACTGCTTGCATCCCTGAACTCCCAACTCCCCAGCTGTCTTCATTCTACTTGATCTTTCTTCTACTTTTGACACTGACAACCATTCCATCCTCATACAAAGGCTCCACGATAGCCTTGGTATCTCGCAATGTGGCACTGGAATGGCAGACTTCTTTCCTAACTGACCACTCTTCCCATGAAATCCTGGGCACCTTCTCCTCTCCTACCTCCTTCTCCACTTGTGGCATCCCCCAGGGATCTATCCTCTCCCCCTGGCTCTTTAACATCTACCTTGCACAGCTGGCATGCCTCATCTCCTCCTTCTCACTAAACATCCAGTTTTATGCAGATGACAGTCAACTCAGACTTCCTGCTGACTCACTCGCACTTTCCTTCATCCCTGACTGCCTGTCTGCCATCCAGGGTTGGTGCTCTTCCAACGATCTCTGCCTCAATGCCAGCAAAACTGAGATCCTTTTGAGTGGGACCTTTGCTCCCTCTTTCTTCCCTTCTCACTGGCCCTCCCACCTTGGGCTCTCCTCTCCCCCTGCTCCTTCTGAAGCCAGAAACCTTGAGGTCATCTTTGACTCCTCTTTATCCTTCCTCCCTCACACGCCAAGAAGTCCCACTTCCAACTCTTCCTTATCAAAAGAATTCTCCCATTTATCACCTTCCCCCAGAAGCTCAATGTTTCCCGAACCTTGGTTCTCTCTAGGCTTGACTATTGGAACAGCCTCCTCCTCAATCTACCTTCTTCCACTCTGTGACCCCTTCAGCTTATCCAGAATAAAGCAATGAGACTCATCCTTGGCCTTACGCCAAGGGGCGGCATCTCTCCCATCCACTGGCTCCTGGTTGCCACACAGATCAAATTCAAATCCCTCTGCATCATCCACAAGGCTGTCTGGGGCCGGGGACCACATTATCTGCAACTCTTTCTTAGCAAATGCTCTCCTTCTAGACCTCTACTCTCCTCTTGCACCCACTCTGTTTGTAAAGCTTTTAGCTAAACAGAGAGCAGGAGGCCACTCGCTTTCCTCAGCTGGATCCCTCCTCTGGAACAGCCTCCCGCTGAGTCATGAGCAGGACCTTCTGAAATTCCGAGAACACCTCAAGGCTCTCCTCTTTTCCTCCTCCTTCCCATCTTCCTTCCTCTGCTAATCTCACGGTTGCTGTGATTGGTGTCTTGGACCCTTCTACATCCTCTGGGCCTCTGACTATTCACACCCAATCTCCCCAGCATCTGTCTTCCTTCAGCACTTGCCTCGGCACACCCTCTGTACTGAAGATTTGCACTTTCCACCCAATGCCTCTCCTGGCCGCATAGCACTTGCCATACCTTGCACTTCGTCTGCGGCTCACCCTTCGAATACGGACACCACGGCACCATCCCTGCTGCCCTCTTCCTTCCTGCACTTGGACGTTCTGAATACTCACAAGGCATAGTAGGTTTGGCCGTCCCTTCCCCCTCTTGTACTTTTTTGTATTTAATTGTACTGCTATCCCATGTTCTCTCCCTGCTGCCCTGTGGGTGCTTTGAAACAGAATGTATTTCCTGTATGAACGCCTATAAAGTGGTACTTAGGCATTTTAGACCTGCTCTTGCGCCTCTACCTCTCTGCCCATATGTAAGAGTAACATTTGCCCTGGGCTCATATCCAAGTAGGACATGGTCCAGAAGAACCAAGGTAACTTCTGCTATCTTAGTGTAAGGCACTTTTGGATTATGTCACTTTGGCTGCTTCCATCTACATGTTGGACAGATTTTTAATCATATTTAGCACTGCTTTGTTTTCGTGTACTAAACTAAGTCACGGACTGGCCGTGTTGCATACCATGCTCTAAGATTGCTGTACATTTAACCTTGTTTTTTAACATCTTTTTTATTGATTTCAGCATGTATATAAGAAAAGAAGAACAAGCATAACATAAAAAAAACAGAAAACAACACTAACAAAATTCCCCCCCCCCCATCTCACGCCCTCCACCCCCCTCACCCCCAAAGCCCATCGGGTCGTAGCAAAAGCGAGCTCTACAGTTCGGAAACCGCCAGCATTCTCATCCACAGGCGATGTCTAATAACTTCAGTCTTTGGGGGCACCACTGTTCCCTAAACTCCCCCTTCAAGTAGTTCAGCATCTCGCCCCAGTCCGCAGCGAAGCTTGCCAGCTTCCCCTCCCCCGCGTATGTTGCCCATTCCAGCTATAGGATTTCCCACATTTTCCTGATCCAGTCCTGCTCCGCGGGAACCTCCGAGCTCTTCCAGTTCCCAGCAATTAGACCCATTGCCGCCAGGGTAGAGACCACTCGTGCTTTGCATTTCCCCCGACTGCGCCCCTCCCCCTCGCACCAACCTTCCCTAATAATATTTCCCGAGGGTCTTGGCCATCTCCCCCCCCCCCCGAGGTTGCAGATTGGGCACGCGCCATGTCACCCCAAAAAGGCCTAATGCGCGGGCAGTCCCACCATATATGTGCTGCTGTGCCCACCCCCCCACATCCCCTCCAGCAGGTGTCTGAGGCTGCAGGATACATTGCGCGGAGCCGGGCGGGGGTATAGTGCCAACCAAAGATATACTTGTACCAAGCTTCCTGTAATTGAGAAGCCCTAGCAACTTTTGGGATCAGCCTCCATAACGCCTCCCAGTCTCCCCATGCCATCTCCGTCCCCCCATCCACTCCCAGCTCTTCATGTACGGCCAAGTAACCCTCAGGGTCGTGGCCTCCAACAGTTTATACAAGTCCGATATAAGCCCTCTAGAACCGTTATGGGTAGTGAGAAAGCGCTCGAACTGTGTCAAGTTACGCGTTGCTGCTTCCCTAACTTTCGCTGACATGGCCCAATGTCTAATCTGGAAATACCGAAGTCTTTCCCCCTCACCTACCCCGAATTGTGACTTACACTCCTCAAAGGTTTTCACTCCCTGGGCGGAGAACACATCCCTAAGGGCCCTACACCCTCCTTCCTCCCAGCTCCGGAACGCTCCCCTCTCCAGTCCAGGCGAGAAATCCCTGTTGTTAAAGAGCGGCGGGGACGGGAAAGACGAAATCCCTCTTCTCTCCACTGCCCTGTCCCATGTATCCACCAAACCCTTCGTGATATCGCTCAAGTATATATGTGGTGGTCGCAGCATCCGGGGGAGCCACAAGACTTCACCCAGGTGGTGCCGAGCTACCGCTCTATCCATTTTCACCCAATGCTTGTCATAACTCGCTGCAAACCATTCCCTGATCACTCGGAGAAGCGCCGCCTCATGGTATCGCCTGAAATCCGGTAGGCCCAGGCCCCCCCATCCGCTAGACGCCGTGAGAAGGCGCCACGAGAGGCACGGCCTCTTCCCATTCCAAATAAACTGCCTAGCCACCCGGTCCAATTCCTTAAAAAAATCCCCCAGGGACAGACAGAGGGATTGCCTGAAACAAGTAGAGTATGCGGGGGAGGATCACCATTTTCAATACCGCCCCCCTCCCAAGCCACGAGATCCCCAAATTGCCCCACCTACTCAAGTCCTTTTTGATCACCTTTAGCATGGGGGGGTAATTCGCACCATACCAGCCACCAAGGGAGGGGGTCACCCGCACCCCCAAGTATCGCAGACCACCCGGACTCCACTTGAATGGAGAGATAGCCTTCAGTACCCTGCTCTCTTCCTCCCCAAGGGACAGGTTCATCAACTCAGACTTTTGCTAGTTGATCCGCAGGCCCGATACCTCCCCAAAAGTGGTCAGCAGATCCATGCATGCCCTGACGGATTCCTTCGGGTGCGTCAACATAAGAAGCATGTCCTTCGCAAAGGCCGCGACCTTATGCTGGTATCCCCCAAAGGGCATGTCCTGAATCCCATCCGCCTCTCTTATAGCTATTAACAGAGGTTCCAGGTAAATAGCATAGAGCAGCGGGGACAAGGGACACCCCTGCTTAGTTCCCCGTCGCAGACTTATTGAATGTGATACCTCCCCATTCACTAGGATCTGTGAGCTAGGATTCTTGTAGTTTGCCGCCACCCTATTAATAATTTTTTCTCCGAGGCCCATTGTTTCCATAACCCGAAACAAGAACGACCACTCCACCCGATCAAACGCTTTTTCGGCGTCAAGCGCCAATAAGATTGCCGGAGTGGTCGTCTTCCGTGCTTTCTCAATAACGTGGGCTACCCTCCTGATGTTATCAGCCGTCTGTCTCCCGGTCACAAACCCCGTCTGATCTTGATGTACCAGTGTTGGCAGATACTTTTCCAGCCGACTAGCTAGTATTTTAGTGTATATTTTTGCCTCCGTATTTATGAGGGCTATAGGCCTATAAGATGTGCACTCCTCCGGGTCCTTCCCTGTTTTGTCTATAAGCGTTATTTTAGCCTCCTCCATCGATGGGGTTATCCCGCCTCTAAGCTCAAATGAGTTAAATAATTGCGTTAAGTGTGGGACCAGCAGGTGGGAGTATGCCTTAAAAACGATGCAGGGTAGCCGTCCGGACCTGGAGCTTTCCCCCGCGGGAGAGCCGCTATAGTGGCTCTAACCTCGTCCTCCGTGATTTCTCTGCCTAACTCACACCCCTCGTCCATGGATAGTCGCGGGAGAGGAAGAGCCTCAATAAAATCCCTTTGCGGACCTGGCGCTATATCCTGCAAGGAGTATAGTTCCCCGTAGAACTCCGCCAACCGCTTCTTAATCTCTTCCGTCCGGGTGAGCCTTGCCCCATTCTTGTCCTTTAGAGCCACAATAACATTCCGCTCTCTATCCCCCCTTAATAGACGTGCCAAGAGTGAGTCCGCCTTGTCAGCCTTAACATAAAATTTTTGTCTGACTCTCAGCATGGCCGCCTCTGCCTTCTTAGTCCTAAGTATTCTCAGCTGGCCCTCCGCCGGCCTGTACTCCTTGAAAGCTCTTCTAGTGGGGTTCCCCTCCAATCGTACCCTGGCAGCCTCAAGCTCGCTCTCCAACTGCGTTTCCAACCCTCTTAGTAACTTGTTCCTTCCCGCCTGAAGAGCAATCAGTTCCCCCCTCAAGGTCGCCTTGAAAGCGTCCCACCTAGTTTCCAAGCTAGTGTCCGCACTGTTGTTCCGCGCGAAGTCTCGAATCTTACCATCGATTTCCTCCCTCATCGCCTGATCCCTCAGGAGCGTCTCCGGGAATTTCCAACTCCACACGCCCTGCCTACGCCCCTCCAACCGGAGTTCCATGTGAACAACTCTATGATCGGCGATCCCCATGGGGCCCACCTCAACTGATTTCACCCCTCCAATCAGACTTCCCGACACCCAGATGTAATCGATTCGCGATTGGGTTCTATGCACTTCTGAGACAAAGGTAAATCCTTCCTCCTCACCCCTTAGGGCCCTCCACACATCCCTCAAGCCTGCCTCCTCCCATTGTTCTTTTAAGCGGGGTGAGGCTGCCGCTCCTCCTCTACCACTCCCCCGCATTGTGCGGTCACCCCTCTTGTCCCAGGCCAAGTTGAGGTCACCCATCAAAACCACCTGTCCTCTGGCGAATTCCTGCAGGATACCCAAGGTCTCTCGGAGGAATTGATCCTGGCCCATATTTGGGCCATACACCGAGGCTACCATGAGCGGAGTGCCTCTATATTCACCCCTGAACATGAGGAATCTGCCATTCTTATCCTGCAGAGTGCCGTTCACACGAAAGTCCATCCCCCTCCCAAAGGCCAGGGCCACCCCCCCTCTCTTCGTGGGACCCGATGCGAACAGTATCTGCGAGTAACCCCTCAACCGCAGGCGATGCTGGTCTTTACGCAGAAGATGGGTCTCTTGGATCGCCAGAACATCTGGCTTTTGAGCCCTAGTAAACTGCTCAAGTTTCGTACGCTTGAGCGGGGAGTTCAAACCCCTGACGTTATGCGTCAACCACTTGAATACAAAGATGGAAAATCACGCAAGCCTCCTGTCCTAGCTCTGCCGGCTGCACCCAATCCCCTCGTATCCCCCACTTGTCCTTTCCCTTGCCGACTACTTGGGAACCTCCGATACCCCCTTGCCCCTTATCCCCTCGCTCCCCTAGAATCCAAACCTACCCACTGAACGCTACGCCCCCCACCCCCATCCCCCCCTTCCTATTCCCACCCGAACCGCCAACTTTGGGTGGGAATCCCCCCGCCACCCCCCCTTCCCACACCCCAACTCCCCAGAGCAGCCGCTTCCCCTGCTCCCCCCCGCCCCTTACCGGACAACATCGCCCTTACTGGTCCCAATCTGTTGCACCCCCGGCCCCCTTGCTCAATTGTCACCTTTACGGGTCCACCACCCCGCGCCCCTCAAGCTGTAGCATATAACACTCCCCTTATCGTCATTGCCCACTCTACCCAGGTGCCTTCTCACCCTCCCTGGATGGTCTTCCACCCCTTCGCGTCCCCTTCCGCCTGTCCGCCCCCACTGTTGACCATTCCCAAACCTTCTGCCGCGATCTGCCACCCGCCACCGGGCCCCCACCCCCGGAGGACCCCCCCTCCAAGTCAATCTGCAACACATCTGCCCCCTCCTGAACAGAGGTTACCCGCTTCTGATGACCCTCCCAATCAAACACAAGGCCAAATGGAAACGTCCACTTTTATCTCACTCCGCGCTCATTCAGTACCTTCAGCACCCGCGCCATCTGCCTCCTTTTTATCAGGGTGATACTTGCCAGGTCTTGAAATAACGCCACCTGATGGCCTTTGAACACAATTGGCTCCTTTTTCCTCGCAGCCTGGAGGACTGCCTCTTTCTGAGCATATCTGGAGAAGGCAGCTAGAACGTCCCTCGGCCTAGAGGAGGAGCCCCTGGGGAGTCCGCCCACTCTGTGAACACGATCCAGCTCAATGCTACTCGGGGGAGTCTCCCCCAGGATCTCTGCGAAGAGGCTCTGTATTTCTAGTTTGAGGTCTGTGTCCAATACCGACTCCGGGAGTGACTTCACCCGTATGTTAATCCTTCGTGATCTATTCTCAGTCTTCCATCTGTACCTCCAGGTTGCGGGTAGCCACATCCAGGTGCTCTATGGCCTCGCTAATAGCAGTCGTGTCCTTCTCTGCCTCCTGGAGCCCCTTTTCCAGAAGGTCAGTCCTTTCACCAAGTTGCCTTAGGTCCCGCTTAATTTCCCCAGTGCGTCATTTAGGTCAGCCCGCGTGAGCTGAAACTGCTCCTGGAACGTCTTAGCCAGACTGGAGTGAAGGGCCTGGATCTCACCCACCAAGTCCTGCCTGTTGACCGGAGATGGGGTCCGCTCTACCCCGGCTGAGCCCGGTCCGTCCAGACCAACGGTGCTGCTCTCCAAGTCATCGCCCCTCTCCTGCGTAGACCACAAAGTGCGGAGGGTGCTTTGCAAGTCCCGTTGGTCCTGGGGCGGTTTGCTCCCTTTCCTCTTGCTCCGTGCTGCCATCTCTCCAGCTGTCCACACACACCAGAGTGGTGTCCAGCCCCCCCCCCCCACAGATCCTCTCCTCCTTACACGACTATCTCCCCCTGCTTACTGTGCAGGGGACCGCCTGACCTGTCGCCCCGCAAAGAGGCCACCAAACTTATTTCCCCGGGCTCTTGGTGTGCGGTGTTATCCGTGCTCTGGGGGCTTCCTCTTCTGTAGGCCCCCCACTTATAGCCTCCGGAGCAAGGGGTAGCCCCTAGTTCCCGCCACAGCACTCCTCACTTGTATCTTCCGGGGGGCATCGGGGTATGCATGTGGGAGAGGGGAAAAAATAAATAAATAAAAGGGGGGGGATCCGGGCCACAGCACCCACGGTGTCTCCGCTCCTGCCACCGATCCTCAGTACCCCCGGGGGGGGGGGCGGTCCGACCAAGGCCGCAGCGCCCCTCAACCACTGGCGCCGCAGCCGCCGGCCTCCACTCTCCTCTGGTTCCCGCTACAGTTCCCCGTTCCCGCCGCCGCTCCTCAGCGCTCCAAAGCAGGGGGGGGGGGCGGCCAGGGTAGCCCCCTCCACATCCCCCGCCTCAGTTCTCTCCCGGAACTCCAGGGGGGTCGCTTGCTCCGTCCTGAGCCCCCCCCAGGAGGTCCCGACTCCCCGCGGCGACCGCCGCAAGCGTTCCTCTCCCGCCGGCAGCCGGACCGCTCTGCCAACGGGGGGTTAATTATGGTCCCCTCCACTTCGGAAGCCGCCGACGCGGCGGATGCCTGCCCAGAGCCGCGGCGCCGCAGCCGCCGGCCTCCACACTCCACCCGGCCGCGAACCACAGGCCCGAACTCCCCCAACCAGGCAACACCGGGCCGAGGGAGCCGGGCACCCACCAGGTGCTCCGATCCCAAGGGCCCCTCCACCGACGGCGGGCCCGCGGCAGCAGCGCAGGCCGGATCAACCCAGTCGGAGCTCGCGCCGCCGCTCCGTCTTCTTCCCTGCACTCCTCTAGGCGCCTCACACCGCGGTCGTACCCGGGGGTCTCCTCCAAGCCCTAGAGAGATCCAACTTGCGGCAGGGTGGTGGACCGCACGCAGATCACCTCGGGAAGCCGGAGAGCGCGGCCGATACGACTACTCCCTATCAGCCGCCATCTTGGAATCCTTAACCTTGTTTTTATATGTTATTCCCTTCATTGTAACTTAAACCCCAGGACATGAATTGTAGCCAACAATTTGGTTTGGGGTTGTTTGTTCGTCTGATAATTTTTTGCGCCAAACTGTTCTAAATAAATCTGTTTG
Source organism: Ambystoma mexicanum (assembly GCF_040938575.1). Lineage (NCBI taxonomy): Eukaryota > Metazoa > Chordata > Amphibia > Caudata > Ambystomatidae > Ambystoma > Ambystoma mexicanum. The sequence continues at coordinate 303,056,374 of NC_090941.1, forward strand.
CATGCAAACAATTACTAGACGAAGAAACAACCCCAATCCCTCTTCACATTTAACCCAAACCCCCTCACCTAATTACCTGCTTGCTCGCCTCAATGTGCCCTGCAACCCTTCTGCATCAGATCTGTCTCTCTAACGCGGGTCAGATCCGACACTGCAGGGTCCCTTTTTTTCTTTTTTTCCCCTCTTTTTCTTTTTTTTCAGTCTCCTGCCTCCATCCCCCAAGGCCAAAAATACCCAACATGTGGAGCGGGGGACACCCCTGCAACCCTCGCTCCACATGTTTGTTATGCTTTATAATTGATTGAATGGTATTGGCCGAATTCGGTCAAATGTACCATTCGATCGATTATACATGTACAAATGGGCTAATGCCAACAATTTTATGTGGACCAAGAGCATCAAGTAGGATGTATCGAAAATGGCATTTTATTAATTTCTTTATTCCTGATAAGTTCTTTTTGGGGATTGTATCATTGTATGTTTTTATGATCTTGTCTCTCTTATGGCGGTTTCCCCCGAAATAAAGATTGACTGTGACTGACAAGTATGTATCAACCATCTAGGGCATTTCAGACTGTAGGTTGGACAGGTGCATTCCCAGAGGGCTGAGATGGGCAAATAAATTGTGAAATTTGGTTGCAGGGTTTGCCGACACATTGGGGGGGGGGGGGCTATAAACATTTTTGCATCCCCTATTGGACCACAGGAATATGCAACTTTTGGACTTTAGACAGAATTTCATGAAACTTAAAAAATACAGACTATATTAAATAGATTTTGGATGTTTCGTGAAGTTTCTTGCAGGTTCAGCAAAGCTACAAATGAAAATTTCCTAAAAATATATGCAAGCAAATATCATTATTGGGTTTCATCAAGGGGGGGATAAGGGGAGAAAAAAGGAATGATGGGATGTAGTGAGAGGAGGAGTGTTTTATTAAGGAATCCTAAATACTTTTCACATTCAATTCCCCATGGGTATTGACACCAAACTTGGACAACAAAGTTGGAAGGTAGGGTCACTGTGCTTCGGACTGAAGGTAGGGTCACTGCTCCAAAGCATGCTAAAGGCCACGACCCGTTGGCACTGGTGGTAACATTACCATTCCTTGGCCAGAGACATTGCTGCTCCTAGTCAGTGTCTTCTGGGCTTGGCCATGCCCAGCAGACACTGTTAGTAAAGTCACATTTAGAATGATACGGTAACAATGTCGAAGGCTTTTTTTGTTGCTATATATTTTCAAGCCAGCCTTTAATTGAAAGTTGTGTTAGAATGTACCTTATTTTATCTGAATTTAATGTCTCTCTATGCCCAATTAAGCTATTGATAAAATGCTTTTCAGTGTGCTTGATGAATATAAGCATACATTCCTGTGAAAGTTGTCCACATGTATTTCGAACCATGATATAATTGTTTGAAATATAGGTGAACAACTTTCACAGTTATCTTTCTACACTTCTGTTACTGAAATCTCGATATATCGTTTTTAATTCAAATGTGATATAGTTGAAATGTAGCTTTACACACAATTAAAAATACACAATTACATAAGATTTGTCCATGTGAAAGTATAACAAATTAATACATTACTAACATTAATTTAAACAGTTCTATTTCATTCAATGTATCCACAATCTTGATCCAAAGCTTCACCACAGCAATAATTAATGATAGTTGATTACCATCCATGCAGAAAACCCAGAATTCATCCATTAAACTGGTCATATTTATATACACATTATCAAATCAATTGATTTTTTTCCTTTTAAGACATAGCCCTTTAGCCTAATCCTATGCAAAGGTGTTGTCTGTGCATATAAATGCTATGTTTTAGGTCAATTCTCACAAGCTTATGTTAATCCCCATTGTTCGGTAGAGTTTAACGTAACTGCGTGGTTCGATTTGTAAACCAAAAAGTAAAATGTTAACTGATTTGTTGTTTAATCCTGAATTCTGAAATGCCTACTATGGTTTAACAAAGGTACTCTTATTTTGTTTACAATTCATAATACAGGTGACCGAGGAGCTTTTCCTGCAGCAGGTAGACCTGCTTCTCCGGCAGGAAAATCAGATGCATCCTCAAAACATACAGCGTACAGCAAGTCCCTTAAAGCAGATGTGAGGCTAAGTAGACCTCCCGTGGACCAGAAGAAGCCAAGAAGTAATGAAGGCTTATCTGCTAGTGAATCCCTGATGTTGAAGTCGGATGCTGCAAAACTTAGATCAGATTCCCATAGCCGGTCGCTGTCTCCAAACCATAACACTTTACAGACTCTGAAATCTGATGGGAGGACATCTACTGGTTTAAGAGCAGAATCCCCAGGTCCGGGATCGAGAACATCCTCTCCCAAGTTAAAGACTCTTCCAGCAGGAAAATCTGTCTCACCTGGTGTCAGTTCTCCACGCTCAACATCTCCCCTTGAGAAGAATCTACCTCAAAAGTCCTCTGTACCCGTAAAGACCAAGATGGACCCACCTAGGGAGCGATCGAAGTCAGACTCTTATACATTGGATCCAGAAACCCTTCGCAAAAAGAAAGTGCCCCTTACAGAGCCCTTGAGGGGACGTTCCACCTCACCCAAGCCAAAAGTGCTACCTAAAGATGGAAAACATGGCTCTGGATCTGAAAACCGGGCTCCCTCTCCCCACGTTGTGCAAGAGAACCTTCACAGTGAAGTTGTTGAAGTTTGCACGTCAAGCACTTTAAAAACTGGGGGCAATGCCGATGGCACATGTGAAGAAAATACAGAATTGAAATGTGTGGATGAGGGGTTATCAAAAGTGCACTTTAGCATAGGTAAGGCTCCCTTGAAAGAGGAACAAGACCTAAGAGCTTCTCCCAAAGTGAGCCGCAAGAGTAGCACAAGGCATATCAGACCCAAAAAGGAAAAATCTGCCATCATTTTCAAAGCAGAGGGGTCACGGCCTATCGAGCCGACTAAGCAAGCTATGTCTCCCTCTGTGGCTGAATGCTCCCGGGCAGTCTTTGCCGCATTCCTATGGCATGAAGGGATAGTCCATGATGCAATGGCATGTTCCTCATTTCTAAAATTTAATCCAGAACTTTCCAAAGAGCATGCTCCTATTAGAAACAGCCTTAACATCCATCAGCCAAATGATGAAAAGGAAAACAAGCTAAAAAATAGGCATTCCCTTGAAATATCATCTGCGCTTAACATGTTTAACATTTCACCTCATGGGCCAGACATATCTAAAATGGGCAGCATCAACAAAAACAAGGTACTATCAATGCTAAAGGAGCCCCCACTGCCGGAGAAATGTGAGGATGGAAAGAGTGATGGAATTACTTTTGAGTTGTCCAGTCACCATACAATAAAGTCCAGGTCTCCTCTTCCCTTGACTTTACAGCACTTAGTAGCCTTTTGGGAGGACATTTCTTTGGCGACCATTAAGGCAGCTTCTCAGAACATGATTTTTCCAAGCCCTGGATCCTGTGCTGTCTTAAAAAAAAAAGAGAGTGATAAAGACAACAAAAAGTCCAAGAAGGAAAAAAAGAAAAAAGAAAAGGCTGAGGTCAGACCCAGGGGAAATCTGTTTGGGGAAATGGCCCAGCTTGCAGTGGGAGGTCCTGAGAAGGATACCATCTGTGAGCTGTGTGGTGAATCCCACCCTTACCCTGTTACATATCATATGAGACAGGCACATCCAGGTAGGAGGAAGCCTTTGCATGTTGGAATATATATCTTTATATATAAAGCTGAATGTATGTGTGTGTGTATGTTGTCCGGCTATACAAATCCACACCATTGAACCCACTGCTACCAAATTTTGCATGGATTCCTCATTTGTCTGGGGCAAGATTGCAGTCTGTTTGGATGTACAAAATTCACTCTGTAGACATCCTCATTTACTGATGCTCACCCCCAATTCACTACAGTAAGTACGAGAAGGAGGCACATTTTGGGAAAGTGTCTGCATAATGTTCGATGTGTTGGTTATTCCTTTGAAATCTATTACTACTGTATACAGTTCAAAAGTGTTTATTAAAGCTTTTTTCCATATAACTTTTAATTAACATTTTCACACATTTTTCAAAACAATGACTTTTACCACCCATTCATGCTCCGTTGGGGGGAGCTTTGATTTCCATTTTTGCGCCAGCCCCTGCACCCCCGCCATCATCAGTATCGCATGAATCTTTCGGTCTGCTTTGGTGGACAGATTTTTCAGTTGCCCCCTAGCCCAAATATAGACAAGCCTCTATTACTTACTACCTTCAGACCTAGAGCCTCTCCTAATGCTTCGCCTATTACCCTCCAGTAATCCTGAATATGGGGGCAGTTCCACCAAATATGGTTCCAGGTTCCCACCATTCCACATTTTCTCCAACAAAGATTACACACCGAGGAGGGGAATTCATGTAATTTTTATCGGGTCAAGTGCCATTGTAAGCATACATTTAATCCATGTTTCCTGGATTTGCATTGATCCCGTTAATTTGGGAATATTAGCCCACTGTAGCTCCCAATCAGTTACCTCTATTTCTTGACCTGTTACCCCTTCCCAGGCCGTCATGTATCTTCTTACCCCCGGTTCTTCACCCTGTTTGATAAATGAATAAATTGCCCCCACTTGGTGTTTATCTCCGGTATCAGACACCAGGTATTTCTCAAAAGGGATTAGGCTACGCGTCACTGCCACCTTCATGGGTAAAAGTATTAAACCAATGCCTTATCTCAAAGTATCTAAACCGCTCCTTTTCCTCCAGACCAAAGTCCACCTTGCATTGGGGGAATGTTTTGATGGTGGGGCCTACAAACATATCTCGAATCTTTAGGTAGCCCCCCTCCCGCCACGCCCCAGCGCCCTTCGCCCCACACCTTGCCGTGAAATCTGGATTATCGAAAATTGGTATGAAGCGAGACGTAAATGTGATAATGTGGGCCCTCTTTATTGCCTCATCCCAGGAGTCTGCTCCCGCCGCCAAAATCCTACTCTGGTACATCGTGTTTGGTCCGTTTCCCTTAGATTTCCAAAAAGCTTCCATGATATTGTCACCTATTAGTGCCTTGTCCATTGTCCTCCATATTTTTCCCCGGTCATCTCTTTGCCAGTCCCTCGTTATCCTAATTTGCGCCGATAAAATGTATGCTTCCAGGTCTGGTACCCCCCATTCCTTCCTTACACCTGAGCATCTTCATGACTCTTCTAGCTATCCTAGACCTTTTGTTATTCTAGACAAATATCCCAGTCTGTTTCTGTATGGCCCGAAAGAAGGAGGCTGGGACCTGAATGGGGAGGGTCATGAAGTAATACAATAGTTGTGGTAAAATAACCTTCTTTAGAACATTGATTCTTCCCATACAGGTTATCGTTAGAGTTCCCCAATCGATTTGTTTGTTCTTTAGCGCTTTTAACAGGGGGGGGGGGTATGGTTGGCCCCGTTGAGCTCTTCCACAGTTCTTATTAATTTTATTCCTAGTTAGGTTATGGATTTCTCAACCCATTTATATGGGAACTTTCCCTTGAGCCCATCCACAATTCCCTTCAGGATTGTAATGTTTAATATTTTTTTGGGGGGGATTTATTTTTTAGGCCTGCTCCTGTCCTAAAACGTTTTATCTCCCACTTCATTGCCCTAATGGAATCCTCTGGATTCCTCAAAAGGATATCATCAGCGAAAGCTGTTATCTTATGGCCCTGCCCCCAAATGTTATCCCTACAATTTCCCCATTCAGTCTTATTGCCTCCAGAAGTGGCTCCAGATAGATTCCATAGAGAAAGGTTGAGAGAGGACAACCCTGATTCGTTCCCCTCTGCACCTTCATGGGTTCCGATAGTTCGCCATTTATTGCTAGCCTTAAGGATGGATTTTGATAATTGGCCTTTATTTTTGTAGGAACTTCTCTCCAAACCCCATACGCTTCATTACCGTAAAGAGAAACCGCCACTCCACCATATCAAAGGCCTTTTCCGCATCTAAAGCGATCAAAATTGCTGGGATTCTTTTTATGTGCACCTTTTCTATGAGATGAGCTATCCTACTCCTGTTATCGCTAGTCTACCTGCCCCTAATGAACCCTGCTTGATCTGCGCTTATTATATTTGGGAGGATTTGGTCTAGGCTGTTGGCCAGGGCCTTTATAAAAATCTTGGCGTCTGTGCTAATTAACACTATGGGCCTCATCACGAGTTTTGTGGTAACCCTTAAATGCGGCGGTAACGCTATTACCGCCGCTTTTGAGGGTCCACCAAATCATGGCCTTGGCTTATTTCCCCCCAGCTCTGAGCCTGGGGGAAATCCACTGAAAATGTGCCGATGTTCGGTGCGATTACCGCCAGTGGGAAATCCGCCGGCAGTAATAGCGCGAAAATTCCCTATTGGGCCCAATTGGGAATGAGGAATTCCCGAATGGGCCCAATGGGGAATGGGAACCAACTGCTCTGCCAAACCCGTGATCCGTCGCGATTATCGCTGGGGGTTTGGCGGTAGCGCTAATGGCGCCAGCCCTAGCGCCCAACTCGTGATGAGGCCCTGTGTCTATACGAACTGCATGATATGATATGTTTATTTATATACCGCCTATAAACAATGTGTTTCAAATTGCTTATTTACTGAAAAATCTCCTGTCAAAATGATGGGGCCCTTTGCGAATTTCTCTAATCTAGTCATGCAGTCGGGTACTTAACTTCTTTGGCGAGGAGGAGAACTTTCACCTCTTCCATAGTCTCTGTAATTTTACCTTTATTCCCCATTTTGTTAAGGAGGGGGACCAAATGTGGGATCAATGTTTCTCTAAAAGATCTATAAAATTCTGTGATAAAGCCATCTGGACCGGGGGACTTGTTAGTAGGTAGGTTCATAATTACCCTCCTCACCTCGTCCTTCGTAATTACCCCATCTAATGCTTCTCTTTCCTGGACCGTTATTTGAGCAAGGTTACTTGCTCCTACATATTCTTGTAGAGATTGCTCCACTGGATTTGCCAACCTGTATAGCTCCACATACAATTTTGAAAACACCCTTGCTGTTTCTTTGGTCTCTGTAATAGTGCCCCCCCTTCCACCTTTATTTGTATAGTTTTCGCCTTTTCCTCCTTTATTTATTATTATTTTTTTTTTATTTGTGTTAATTGTATTACAATTTTTACAAAACAGCTCCATGTACTCCGGCAGGAGCAGAAAAGGAAAGTCCAAATGACGTTACTCCTAAATTCTGTCACTCCAAATGTTCTTTGCGCTGGTCAATGTCTAGAGCTCTGAAGAATAGGGCTACCCCCGTCGCCCAGCTTGTATTTGTCCCGCTGGCCAAAGCATTCCACCAAGTTTCTTCATCGAAAGTTTCCCGACTTGCTAGTATTTTAGTCGGGTATCGTGTTCTGACAAGTTGAGTTCCTGGACAGGATAGTTACAAATGTCTGCTCATTTCCATCTTTTCGTTGTCCTCGCAGCATCAACATTTGTTAGAAGAGGATTGCTTCCTTGCAGCCTTTACTTCGTTGATCTTAATCTGGTTCAATCTGAATCTCAGAAATAGTCTGGCCAAGTTTTTGTCTGGGAATTTTTCCAGATAGCTTCACACTGTGTTCACTTTAATTGGCATTGTTGAAATGTCCTTTGTTATTTTGTACTTATTAGCCAGAGTAAAGGTCGTAATCCAATCCGTCTCTATTAGGCGCTTAATGACTTTGGTAGGGTTAGCTGAAAAATCTGAAGCAGTGGTGTCCAATTCGGCCAAAGTTTTTTTTATTTGTTGAAGCCCATTTAGTCATTATGTTATTCTTGCCACTTTATAATTCTGTGTTGATGATATTCAGAATCTTCCGTCTAGGTTTGTAATGACTTTCCTATAAAGCTTCAGTGCATTTCTTGTGGCCGTTGCCGCCAACGATGGGAGGCATATTTCTCTTCTGATCAGAGTCATGGTCGTCGCTTGAGACAGGCCTAGGACTTTTCTCCAAAAATAGCTCTTGAACTTTACCCAGAAGGTTACTGGTAACTGAGGCATTGCGTCCGTCCCATACGTCATGCTTGGAGTCACTTTGGCTTTAAAAAAGTTGATCACTGGGATCAGCGAATACCGTCCGTACTTTTTATGGATTGCCTTCGCTTGAGACATCAATGCTTTTATTCTTGCAAAGAGAAAATCTTGCATAGGCTGTTCCAGTGGGTTGCTACTTAACATCACTCCCAAGTATTTGAAGACGTATACTTTCTCTAATTGGAGTCCGTCGGCATCCCATTTGGCCTTTTCCCAAATATATATATATATTTTTTTTTTTGTTGCTTTTTTCCATGCCCATTATCTTGGTCTTTGCTTTATTCATTTCTAGATTAAGTTCCAACTACTGGGACAAGTTGTTAATCTGTCTTTGTAGTCCCACCGGAGTTAAGTCTAGCAGGATGATCTCATCAGCGTATAATATTCTCGATATCTTTACTTCTCCTACTGATGGTGGAAAAATTCTTAGCTCCTTTTCGGTGTCAGAGTAGTCAGCTATATAGGCATTCCGGGGCCAATGGGCACCCTTGCTTGATGCCCCTTGCTGTCTTGATTTCCTCTGACAATTGGCCAGATTTGTTGAGCCTCACTCTCATAGTGGTCTCCTGATAGAGTGCTCGGATAGGCCCAGTTATTGACTCAAGACAATTCTTGTTTTCTAGTTTCTTCCACAGGCGTTCTCTACTGACCTGGTCGAATGCTTGGACCAGGTCAATGAGTGCCATGTACACTGTTTGTCCACCCTGCATGGTTCTTGCTTTGATGGTACTCAGCAGGAGTATGTTTGTTGTTGTCCCTGAGTTCTTTATAAAACCCGATTGAAATGGATCAGACAAGTCGGAAGATTTCAGACAATTCTGAAAAGCGTCCAGAGCAAGAGATCTAAAGACTTTTCCGATCACGTCGAGAAGGGCTATCGGGCTGTACTGGCGGGAATCGTCTCTTGCACCTCTCTTAATGAAACGGAACTGCCATAGCCCTCCCCCATGAAATTGGGATCTCTTGAACTTTTTACAGTTCTTAAAGATTTTCATCATGAACCTTGGCCATTCTTCTGGGTACTTCTTTAGTTCTAAATTGATATACCATCCGGTCCAGGTGCTCTTGAGTTTGTTAGTTTCTTAATTTTTTTCAGAATTGTTTGCAAGTCTTCCGAAATTCCCCATGTTGTCTTCGTACTGGGTAATAATTGATGGGGGCAGTTTGTACAAGTTAGTGAAATGTGTGACCCACTGGGCTTCCCCACCATTATTTTGTAAGAGATCTTCATTAGTTCTGTTTATACCTCTAATCAGAGATCAGAATTATTTTGAGTTCTTACCCCTTATTGCGCGTAGCATCTCCTCGGTGTCAATCTGGTATAAAGTACGCCTGCGTTGGACTAGCGAATGCTTATATTGTATTTTTGCTTGCTTCACACGTTTCTGGTTTTCCAACGTGTTAGATTTTTTTTTAATGCAAATTAATTGTTTTCTTCTTGCTACCAGTTGGATGTCGTAGTTGTATCGAACATGCTTGCTTCCATTTAGGTTCTTTCCACTTTTCGTAGTGTATATCTGTAGAAGGGGAGTTTAGTCTATTTCATTGCTCGTGGCTCTGAGTCTCTTTTGTGTTAGCTGTGATCTTGATAATGGCTAGTCATGGCTTTAATTGCCTTTAATTGCCTTTTCAGATTATTTTAATCTGTTTCCTCTCTGCACAGTCTCTAAATCGTATGGCATTCGCTGCTTTGCTTCTCTAGAAGCAGACCAAGTTGTTTTCAAGATGTTATGATCGCTGTTGGCAATTCGAATAATTGCGAAGGTGTCGATCAGCCCCAGCAATTCATTTGAGACATAAGTGTGATCGATCATGCTGCGTTGGTTATTGCGTTCCCAAGTTGGTATATGTAGGTTGGATCCAAGTCTTGTCCAATGAAGATTGTGAAGATCATTTTCGGCCATTAGATTCTCCAGTAATCTGCCTCTTTCAAAAATTGGGGCTGATCGTGGAAGGTGTTTCCTTTGGTCACCAATGTCCGCACAAATCGCGTTGAAATCACCTGTAATTATTGCGTGTGTTAATGGTGATTCGAGAATTCCTCTTCTAAAGTGTTGTATGTAGAAGTTAGATATGCGTCCTTTTTGATAGCGTCCGCATTCCAGTATGTATTTATCAATACAATGGTTTCCGTTGTTGTGAGACCATCGTTGCTTAATCTCCTTATCCAATTCAGTAAGACCCCTTGTATAAACGGCGATGGCAAGATTTGTGCAAACATATCCAAGTCCGAGCCTGAGCGAATTGCTGTAATAACGCCAGCTGTCGGCCTTCCTGTTGGTCCTTTCCTGGCTGTTGTAAATGCTATTGTGTAGCCGTCCATATGAGGCTTCGTGGTAAGCCAAGTCTCTTGGAGACAGATGATATCGAAGGAACCCAAATCTGCCTCTCTGGACACTGTCAAGTGTCCAAATCCACAAGTATTCCAGGAGGCCATTTTGATGAGTGAATCTTTCCCTCCCCTAGTTTGATCTTCATTTCCCAGATTTAGGACCTCACATCCTTCTACTGATGGCTAAATTCTGTTAGATGGTTTTGGGGGAGGTGCTGACCAGGTCCACCATTTTGGGTCACTCATTTTAATGATTTTGTCTTTTTGTTTCAATTTTGAGTAGTTGCCTTTTGCTTTACTAATGTCAAAACTGGGTTCACCGTTTTTTTTTTTGGCCTTAAGGGTCTCTGCTCCTGGTCTCTCTCGTCTTCTCCGTATGTTCCTTCTTGTGTATTTTCAGGAGAGGTTGTACTGTCAGTTCTGGGTTTTTTATTGCTCCTCTTGCTCTTCCTTGTGAACTCCTTTCTCGCTCTGTTCTTGTGTATGGGTTATCTCTTTGTTCTTCTTCGTCAGCTTTACCTTCTTGCTTTACTTCTTTCAACTCATAACCCAAGATGTTGAAGCTTTTACCTTCTTCTTTTAATCATTTTATTAATTTTGAATGGATGTAGAGAAAGGAGCATCCTCTCCTGCCTCTGTGGCAGGGTTCCACTATCCAAATGTCGTTCTGTAATTGCTGTAGGTTTGGTATTTGTTTTAATAGTCCCATTATTGTCATTATGATCAAAGTTAGATTGTCGTCATACTTTTTTGTTAGTTTCAATTTAAAAATCCACTTGCTTTGTATTTTGCTCGTGGGTGCATTTGTTCTTTTTCTTGAGTCTTGCCTTGCTGTTGGTTTTTCTGAAAAATAGCTCCTTTCCTTAGTTAGGCTCTGTTTTTTCCTTTCTCTCGTTTCTCTAAAGGGGCCTATGGTGACCTGGTTGAGTTTCTAGTCCCCCAGTCACTCTTTTCATGTTAACTTCCGATCGACAATCATCTCTTCTGTGTTTGGAACTGGTTGCAACGGACGTTTCTCTCACTTGCCTTTGCAATGTTGCTGGCCCTTTTCTTGGGCTCCTTGTATGGTGTTGAATTTGGTTTTCGTTATTTGAATGGTCCCTTCCTAAATTAGAGGATATTGGCTCAGTTATGAACACCTTTTTTTTGGGGTTCCACATTTAAATTATTGTTTTCCTTTGGATCTGCTTTCCTTTTGTATTCCAATGCATTATTAATTTCAGATTCCGATTCCTCAATTGCATATGTGCTCAGGTTCATCAAGTCTGCTATAATTACAGTACTTTCTTCCGAGAAAGAGGTCACTTTTTTTGGCTAATGTCTTTCTGGTTTGGGGCGATCTGGGCGCCCTTCTCTCTCCTCCATTCCGGGCGATCGCCTTTGTTGCTTTGCTCCTGGAACTTTTTGATTTTCAGCACTTCTTTATTCCTCTTCTGCTGTCTTCCAGATGTTTGCAATTGTAAGAGTGGTTTGGGTGCTAGCGAGCTTTCCTTTGGCCAAAGCGTCTGGTTGAATATACCAAAGGAGAATACATTATTAGCACTTGGTTCTTTTCCTTTGTTTTGTTGTTCTGGTACTGGGTTTGTGATGCACAAAATGCCTTCCTGTTCCAAATAGATGCAGCCGTTTTCTTTCTGCTTTTTGCTTTCGTTTCCCTTATTTGCCTTTTAGAGTTGAGGGGCCTTTGGAGGACCTATTGCTCCTCCCATAGATGTTAATTTGTTCACTAAGTGGTTGACTTTGTTCGCAGGTCTTTCTGAACCCATGTCAAGTTGTAGGAAGGAGGGGACTTGTTTTCTTTGTGGCTCTGTTTGTGTTGTAACCTCTTTGAGGTTGTCTTTTACTTTGGCTACACTACTAGAGGTGCTGTGTTGTACTTCCCCCCGTAATTTCGGTCGTGATCCTGTCTTTGATTGTATATGGCATCTGGTCCCCACCCTTTAGCCATTATAAAGCCCTCTAGGTAAGTCATCTTAGTGTGCATCGGTGCAATGAGTGATGTTTGGTCCATTAGTGTGTCATTTATGGCTTCATAGAGTTTGCTGAATGGAGCTAATGCTATTGGGACCGTTGCCATAATATTCAGGAGGTCAGGTTTTTTTGCCGGGGTGTCTTTTGTTTGTGATGTATCACTCGAGCCTCGTGTTTTCCTTTGCAGTGTATTTAGGTAGTCATTTCTGGCCGCAGATGTCTGTTCATATCTCCTAGATGTTCTTGTGCCCGGCGTTGTGAGTAGTAGGCCTCCATTTCCTTCTCTGCTGGTTTATAGGCCCCTTGCAACGCGAGTCCTTCATCAGACTTTCACATTTTGAAGCTGTTGAGTCAGTGCTCGCAACCTCTTTACTAGGCTACACTGTGATGTCTTTAGTAGTGGCCATTATAGGGGGGGCTTTCAATGGTTTTGTGTAGCTCATTACGTGGAATAAGTCCATGTTAGGGAGAATTCTCTGTTTAGGCTGAATTTCCCTACCTAGTGAGTCCCCCAGCAGCTTTGCTGGATTTCTGGGGTTTATTTTTTTTCTCCTGCCAAGAGTGAGACTCTTTTACCCTCACTCTTGGACATGTTGAACTGTGTTATCTTGGACAAACCTTGTGTTGAATGGGCTATGGGGTCTTTTACTCCATAGGGCCTCATGTATTTTTGTGATGTGGGTTACACAGCACCCTCTGTGCCGTGACCCAGGGGTGTCCTAGGGACTCCCCAACATAGACTCCATACCCTGGGACTGACTACTGTCTCCCAGGGCATGTAAAGTCACAAAAGACTTTGCTAGTCTTGAATCCTGAACAGAACCAGTACAAACCATCATATTGTGGACGTACTGGCTGGGGCAATTCGATTGCCCCAGGGTCTGTTAGTCGAGGGGGCACGTCTCCGTCCCCCCTGATCGAGTTTTGGCTGGTGGCAGTGGAAACTACGTTTTATATTCAACCGCGAATATTTTCCTATGGGATTTCCCATTGTTTTAGGCTAACACATTTAATTATTTATTTACGGTAGCCTTAAACATACCGCCGGTTTATATATTTATTTTTATAACTCCGGTTGGGACTTTTTGCCAAAACTTGATTCTAAAATGGCGTTGGTGTTCGCCTCTGTAACTCTGACCCAAAGTGGAGCCCTTTGTTCCACTTTTGGCGGGCTTCTCCACAGAAGCCCTCCAAAGTGGTGCCACTCTGTCTGGGGTACTTAGGAGGGGTGGAGGGGGGATTTAGGCACCCTGGACTGAGTTACCTTGGTAACTCAAGTCGCACTCCGTCCTGATTGGCCCAAGTGGTGAGCCGCCCGGCTCACCACTTAGCATGTTTGAGTGACAGCTAGGCTGGGTGAATGGGGGTTTGCTGCATAAAAGCAGGGCTTTGGGGACTGGGACTTCAGAAGTCGCCACAGGACCAAGAATCCGACGAGGGAAGAGCTGAGCCGACCTGCTTCGACGACACCACCCGGTGGAGCCCTGCTGAACCGTCTCACCACTTTTTCCCGACGACCGAGGAGAACTCTTAACGGAGTGGCTCCTTCCCTTGACTGGTGGGGACAACCAGTTTTCGCCTTCTTTCCGTTCTTTGAGGTATCTCGTGGCCGCCTTGCCTGTGCCAAGCACCCCGGCATCCGGAATACCACACTTTACCCCCATACCGCGAAAGTCGGTACCAACCCTTTAACCGGAGGACTCCGCGGCTGGTTTCTTCCCGGGCAGTGCTACGACCTTTCTCTTCTGCTCTTCAGCGAGATATTCTTCTCCCCTGACCGACGTCGAGCCTTGCTGTCGCTGCCTGGAACAACTGCCCCCGCTGGAGGATCCTTTCCGCTTAAGGTACTGTGTTCCGCCTGGCTTCCCTTGCCACCGACTGTACGGGGTAGATTTAGTCCCCGGCTTTCGAACCTGGGAGTGCCTGGGACACGTTGGCTAAACTTTCTGAGCCACTCTAAACTCTTTTTGACTCGTTGCAAGACTTTGAATCTCTAACTAACGGTGTGATCTTGGGCACATTTTCGCTCCGGCTACTCTAAGAGTGGGCCCTGCCTAGTGACTTTTGCTCACCTGTGACTTTATCCTTCTTTAAGCCTATTGCAAGTGTTCTGGACCTTAGAGTGGTGTGTTTAACCTATTTCTGCTTTTTCTCTCCCTTTCTTGGAAACTACTAGAGTGTCATCTAACGTTAAGCACTCACCTCTGTTTTAATTAAGTGGTGTTAACCTAGAGTTGTCTAGATAGGAGAAAGGATTGAATCTACTTTCATTATAACTGTGTTGAAGTGTTTTTTACCATATTTTTTTGCTAGAGTGTTTTTAACTTATGTGTATTTTAAATAAATAACTATATACTTTTGAAACCAAGCTCTGGTCAGTGTTTGCTTGTGCTATTGTGTTTTGGTACATATTGTGTATACTTTGCATACTGCCTAACTCTTCTTGAGAGAAGTCTGACTGCTCAGCCACAGCTACCAGGTAAATCTGGGTGGTGCGGACTGCTACCAAAGGGGTTTACTGCTCTACCTGTAGTCTTAAATCTTTTGCAGTGTTCCCCAAGGGAACTGCACAGGTTTCTGCCTAACACTGGTGTACAGCGGTGGGATTTGTATTGAGTATACATTTTATTGTGCTTTAGATACCTTAGTGCAACTAACCACAAAGCTTAGCACTGAAAAAGTAAAACCTCTAACATGTCAGTTATAGAAAGCTATAGTCAAGAGTCCCTTGCAGCCAAAACTGCTGATTGTTTAAGAGTGCTCTGTAAACATAAGGATCTCCTGACTAAGGGCAAAAAAATGGAGCTGATTGAAAGATTGTTAGCTAACCAAAGTCTGGGTGATGGTTCAGAGGAACCTACCACTCCAGCAACTGTAGATGACAGTGTTGAAGTTAACATGGAGCAAAATGTTGATGATTCTGAGGAAGAGTCAGAAGAGGAGGGTGAGGCTGTTGTAACTGTCCCCCCTAGGCCTCTGCCTGCTCTACCTGCTGTACCTACTGGACCTTTACCAGGTCCCACATTTAGTCCTCAGTACTTTGAACTGGAGAAAATGAAGCTAGAATTGGAGTATAAGAAACTTAATGCTCAAACTGACAAAGAACTAAGGCTAAGGGAAATGGAGCTCAAGTATGACTTAGAAATGAAGAAATTATCTGTTGAGAATGTTTCTCTCTCTGGCTCCTCTAGAAGTTCCAGTCCTAAAAGACCCCGGATGCCTAAAGAATTGGTTGGTATGTATGAGCCTAAGTTGGATGTGTTGGATTGGTTGTCTCTGTTTGAATATAATCATGGGCTCCAGAACATCACAGGAAATGACTTACTCACCTGGTTGTTCTCTAGGCTTCCCCCTGTTGCAACTGATGTGGTAATGGAGATGGGGGAGGAGGATAGGAAGGACTATGAATGTGTGAAACTAGCTTTGATAGCTAGGTTTGGGAAGACCCCTTCCCAGTATCTTAAGAGGTTTAGGAGCCTCAAAAAGCATGATGGTACCCCTTGGGCTACCTGGGTGAATGAATGTTTGAAAAACTTAGAGGGATGGATTAAGGGTTACAAGGTGAACACTTATGAAGGTATGAAGAATTTGTTTATGTTGGAGACTATTTATGATGCCTGCTCTCCTGAGCTCAGACAACACTTGGCTGATTCCAGGGAATTAGATTCCCGGAAACTAGCTAAGGCTGCTGACTTGTGGGTTGCCAACAGGGCCACTCACAAGGATTCTGGGGTAACTCAGAAGAAGGATGGGGAAAAACAGTCTAAGAAGGACTCCAAAGAGAATTCTAATACTACAAATTCCAAAGAGGGCCCCAAACAAAACTATAAGGGTAAGCCACATGGGAAACCTAGTCAGGCTACTGTACCTTCTGGCCACAAGCCAGAAGGAGGTCAGAACAAGCCACCCTTCCAGAGAGCATTTGGACAATGCTATGTCTGTCAGGGTACTGACCATATCAAAGGAGATCCCAAGTGCAAGGGTAAACCTGCAGGGATCAGCACAGTCTCCTTAACCTTCACTCCTGAGGATGAAGTACAGATGGCTAGTGCCCACTTTGAACTCTTTGCTGAAGAACCCTTGGGTCTTCAAGCAACTGTAAACTTAGAGCCTATGGGTCTGGTTAGTCCCCAGAATAGGGTTGTGTATAACTCCCTACCTGTTAACTCTAAGGTGTATTATGTGGACAGTGTTCTTGTCAATGGCCAGGATACTCCTGCCAGGAGAGACACTGGGGCCAGCAGAACAGTAGTGGATGAAAGCTTCTTTCAACCTGAGGATGTGGCCAAAGCACCCAAAGGTCCCACTAAAATGTCTGGAGGCCCTGCCCAAATGGTTCCTATTCTACCAGCCCTCATTCAGTGTAACAACATGACAGTGAGGATCCCTGTCAGTGTTCAGACTGAGGTACCTGGGAAGGTCCTGTTGGGGAATGACCTAAGAACTCTAGGAGTAGTGTCACATACCCCCAGGCCTCCCAGTATGGAGAAGCAGAACTTAACCAAATTGGCTAGACAGGCTACCTTGAAGGACCCTTCTAAGCCTGTGGGACCCTCTACTGAGAACCCCACTACAAGCCCTGGTGTTAGTAAGTTGACCTCTAACCCAGGCACAGTTCAGGATAGTATGCTAGGAACATGGGAGCCCCAACCAAGCTCCACCCTTGTTCCCCTAGTTTCCGAGTCTCTGACCCCCCCTACTTCTGAGGAAGAGGTGGATAGACCAACTAGGCCCCTATCTGGACCTGAGAGAACTGGTAATTCTCAGTGCTGGTGGAAAACCAGAAAAGAAAAGTCTAAGGCCAAAAACCTTCAGACTGTTGGACCTTCTACTGAAGACCCCAACTCAAATCCTAATATTAGGGGGGAAACTCCTGAAATAGGTAAAGGTAGATCTAAGAGGAAGGGGAAGCAGGTACATTGCCTAACCCCAACCCCTCCAACCAAGAGGCCTAAGACCCAACCTGCTCCCACAAGAGAGGTGGTGAGGAACCTTGGAGGCCCCTCTAGATCTAAGGGAATCCTTTATAAGGACCCCTTGAAAAAGCCTAACATAGGTTCAGAAGTTGTACCAACTTCTGAGGGACTGGTCAACCAGATCCCCTATAACAAAAAGACTGATGTTCCTCAAAGGGTCTGTAGGTCCGTTAGCTTGCAAAAGAAAACCTTTGAGTCCTCCATCGAACATAGGTCAAGGTGTCACCATCAAAATGCTGATGGACTCTCTAGGATGTATATCATCGACTAGAGGTATGAGGTTCATCCAGGAGTGGATTAAATCCTCCTGTCCCTTAGTCTGGGGGGGGCGAGTGTTAGGGAGAATTCTCTGTTTAGGCTGAATTTCCCTACCTAGTGAGTCCCCCAGCAGCTTTGCTGGATTTCTGGGGTTTATTTTTTTTCTCCTGCCAAGAGTGAGACTCTTTTACCCTCACTCTTGGACATGTTGAACTGTGTTATCTTGGACAAACCTTGTGTTGAATGGGCTATGGGGTCTTTTACTCCATAGGGCCTCATGTATTTTTGTGATGTGGGTTACACAGCACCCTCTGTGCCGTGACCCAGGGGTGTCCTAGGGACTCCCCAACATAGACTCCATACCCTGGGACTGACTACTGTCTCCCAGGGCATGTAAAGTC
Organism: Ambystoma mexicanum; assembly: GCF_040938575.1. Taxonomy (NCBI): domain Eukaryota; kingdom Metazoa; phylum Chordata; class Amphibia; order Caudata; family Ambystomatidae; genus Ambystoma; species Ambystoma mexicanum. Next base: position 303,074,312 of record NC_090941.1, read on the forward strand.
ACAAAAGACTTTGCTAGTCTTGAATCCTGAACAGAACCAGTACAAACCATCATATTGTGGACGTACTGGCTGGGGCAATTCGATTGCCCCAGGGTCTGTTAGTCGAGGGGGCACGTCTCCGTCCCCCCTGATCGAGTTTTGGCTGGTGGCAGTGGAAACTACGTTTTATATTCAACCGCGAATATTTTCCTATGGGATTTCCCATTGTTTTAGGCTAACACATTTAATTATTTATTTACGGTAGCCTTAAACATACCGCCGGTTTATATATTTATTTTTATAACTCCGGTTGGGACTTTTTGCCAAAACTTGATTCTAAAATGGCGTTGGTGTTCGCCTCTGTAACTCTGACCCAAAGTGGAGCCCTTTGTTCCACTTTTGGCGGGCTTCTCCACAGAAGCCCTCCAAAGTGGTGCCACTCTGTCTGGGGTACTTAGGAGGGGTGGAGGGGGGATTTAGGCACCCTGGACTGAGTTACCTTGGTAACTCAAGTCGCACTCCGTCCTGATTGGCCCAAGTGGTGAGCCGCCCGGCTCACCACTTAGCATGTTTGAGTGACAGCTAGGCTGGGTGAATGGGGGTTTGCTGCATAAAAGCAGGGCTTTGGGGACTGGGACTTCAGAAGTCGCCACAGGACCAAGAATCCGACGAGGGAAGAGCTGAGCCGACCTGCTTCGACGACACCACCCGGTGGAGCCCTGCTGAACCGTCTCACCACTTTTTCCCGACGACCGAGGAGAACTCTTAACGGAGTGGCTCCTTCCCTTGACTGGTGGGGACAACCAGTTTTCGCCTTCTTTCCGTTCTTTGAGGTATCTCGTGGCCGCCTTGCCTGTGCCAAGCACCCCGGCATCCGGAATACCACACTTTACCCCCATACCGCGAAAGTCGGTACCAACCCTTTAACCGGAGGACTCCGCGGCTGGTTTCTTCCCGGGCAGTGCTACGACCTTTCTCTTCTGCTCTTCAGCGAGATATTCTTCTCCCCTGACCGACGTCGAGCCTTGCTGTCGCTGCCTGGAACAACTGCCCCCGCTGGAGGATCCTTTCCGCTTAAGGTACTGTGTTCCGCCTGGCTTCCCTTGCCACCGACTGTACGGGGTAGATTTAGTCCCCGGCTTTCGAACCTGGGAGTGCCTGGGACACGTTGGCTAAACTTTCTGAGCCACTCTAAACTCTTTTTGACTCGTTGCAAGACTTTGAATCTCTAACTAACGGTGTGATCTTGGGCACATTTTCGCTCCGGCTACTCTAAGAGTGGGCCCTGCCTAGTGACTTTTGCTCACCTGTGACTTTATCCTTCTTTAAGCCTATTGCAAGTGTTCTGGACCTTAGAGTGGTGTGTTTAACCTATTTCTGCTTTTTCTCTCCCTTTCTTGGAAACTACTAGAGTGTCATCTAACGTTAAGCACTCACCTCTGTTTTAATTAAGTGGTGTTAACCTAGAGTTGTCTAGATAGGAGAAAGGATTGAATCTACTTTCATTATAACTGTGTTGAAGTGTTTTTTACCATATTTTTTTGCTAGAGTGTTTTTAACTTATGTGTATTTTAAATAAATAACTATATACTTTTGAAACCAAGCTCTGGTCAGTGTTTGCTTGTGCTATTGTGTTTTGGTACATATTGTGTATACTTTGCATACTGCCTAACTCTTCTTGAGAGAAGTCTGACTGCTCAGCCACAGCTACCAGGTAAATCTGGGTGGTGCGGACTGCTACCAAAGGGGTTTACTGCTCTACCTGTAGTCTTAAATCTTTTGCAGTGTTCCCCAAGGGAACTGCACAGGTTTCTGCCTAACAGTCCACTATACGCTTGTACTTGTATATTGGAGTTGTATGCTCTTGTGCTTTATCAAAGGACTCTCGGTTCGCTTTCCTCGGGTCTTGGCCGAAATGCCATCTTAGTGGCGTAGACGTTGTGAGGCCTTTGCTTCTCTCCTCCGAGTTTGGTACAGGTATAATAGCACAGGTCTCGAGTATCCTCGGTCTCGTTTTCTCCGGAAGAACGCAGGCTTGGGATATGTTAATGCTCTCTAAAATGTCTCTGTCCGACATTTCGTTGGATACTTTTCCTGACACCGTTGCTTTTTTCTTAATTTCTTTTTTAAGGAGATTGTAATTTAAGGGCTTTATTAATGTTCTCTGGCAGAACCACTTTTTTTGGACTTTCCGATGTGTTGCTGCCTTACTCAAATATTTGTTGTCAGTTGTTCTCTTATTTTTTTGGTCATTCTCCATATTGTCCTTTGAACGCTGGCTAAAATTTGAACTTTTTTCTTTTGTTCTTAATGGGGATGAGTTAACCTCCGCCTGAGCTTGATGCTTCGCTTGAGCAATTGGCAGTCTGTTCTAGCCCTGGTGGTGTAAACAGCAGCCTCTCTTTTACAGGGCTCCCGACCGATGCCGTCTTCACGACTTCTTCCGGCTGTAGAGGTCCTCTGGGCGACACTTCGTTCCGCAGTGATTTATCCATTTCAGCTATGTGCAAGTTTCCTGGAGTGCTTTTTTCTTTGCACGTACTTTCATTCAATGCTTGACTGATTGACCTGATTCCTCAGCTGTTTTTGTTGTTCTGATGCACGCCGGTGCAGATGCGAGTCTCTTCGCACGGGAAGACGGTTTTAACGGGCTTCTCAACTCCATGCCCCAGTCTTTCCGCGTAGGTCGATGACTTCTCAGGCATCTTCAATCAGAGGCTTCTACTTCCATTATGGGTGGTCGCAACTTCACCGCACCCGACTCACCCAGATGCCACGGACTGCAGCTCTGCACCAACTCCGCGGCCGCTCCGCGTGGAAAGCAGGTTAATGTAGATTACACCTCCCAGCTCAATTAGTGAAGGTAGTGAACAGACTATCACACCGCTCGACCAGGAACAAAGGGGTTGGACTGCAGCAGACTGCAACTCTGCACCAACTTCCTCCTCTGGGGTTAAGCCCCCTCCGTCTCTCAGCCTGCACTGCGATCGGTTCCCCCAACCTATTCTGAATTCCACCGTCCCCTCAGGACCTCCTGTATAGTACTCTTTGCTTGCCCTCCTCAGGCTTGCGTTTTGAATCGCCCTTAGTACCTTATTGACCATTTCAAATAGGACATTTCTTCTCAGAGGTCGGCTCCCTCCCTCCCTCACTTCTGTCCAACTACCGGGCCTTTCAGTTGGGGTTGCTACCCCCTTTTTTGTTTCTTGTTCGTTTCACCACTGTAGACCATTCCCACCTCTTAAGGCCTCTTTAAACCAATGATTGGGGGTCCTTGTATCTTGATCCTCTTCCTCGATCCCCAAGATCCGCAATCCTTGGTAGGAACGATCCGCTGTTGCTTCCCTTGCTAGTCAAACAGTAAGTCAAATGGAAATGTCCACCTGTATCGAATGCCCTTGTCTCTGAGTGCCCGAATGACCGGCTCCATTTTTCTTCTTTTGGCCAGAGTTGTCAGGGAAAGATCCTGAAACAGCATCAGGTGAGACCCATTGTACGTTCTTTGCTTGGCTTTCCTGGATGATTGTAAAATCTGTTCCTTGGTTCTATAATCTTTTAGCGTGGCCAAAACACCCCTAAGCCGAGCCCCTGGTTCCTCTGTACAGGGCCAACTCTATTGAGTCTATCGAATTTCACCTCTGGTTTATCCTCTGTTTCTAGTAGATCTTCAAATATCTTGGATTGTCTTGGCCTTCCTCTGTTTGATCCCCCTCCACCACGATCCTCTTGGTCCCGGGTCCCTCGAGTTCCCTGGTGGGAGCACGCCCCTTTGCTCCACATACTCTGAAGATTACCCACTGGGGGTTTCTTGGGGCCCTTCAATGTTAATGGAGGGTCTTTTCCCCAGGTTTTGTAAATGGTCACTTGTCCTGCCTGTGAGCCTGGCCTCTTACTAGAGATGAAATGAGAGGCCAGGGCCATGCAGAGGACCTGGGAGGGGACAGGAGAGGTACAGACTGTAGCAGGATTGGCCAGCTCCTTGCAGATTTTTAAAGAGTTAAGCCGAGTTGTTAGATGCCGCAGAGACGCAGGCTTTGATGTGAGCTCTCTTCTTAGTGAGGTCAGAGAGTCAGTATTGCCTTTGGAGCAGGCTGCAGGCCAGTTCGTCAGTTGTGCACACAATGATAGCCATTCATTCTAAGCCACCCTACACCTTCGTTTAAGGGTGATGAGGTTTCAGTCGTACCAGGAGTTGCACTTGACTTTGGGCTTCAAGCGGATCCTCATGACAGGGGAAGTACATCAAGAGTATCAGAGATAGAGGAATGGAGCATGGAAAGGGCTGTGTCTGGATGCGAGTCAGCCAGAGGTCGAGGATGGGGAGAGAAAGTGGTAGTGAAAGCCTCAACTGACACATGCTTTATGTGTCGGATGACCGAGAAGGTGGCTGGCAGAGTGAAGGTTGGCTCGGCCTGAGAGGTAGAAAGGAAGAGATGAGAGGAGAGGAGAAAGTGATCACTCCGGTACAGAGGAGTGGTGAGAGTGTTAGAGAGGGGGAGGTCTGAGTAGATCAGAACATCCAGAGTATGCTCTGCAGAGTGAGTCAGGCCAGAGGGAAGAATAGAAAGAGAGCGCGAGTCGCAGAGGTCACAAAAGAGTCCAGAGGAGCAAAAGGAAGTATACGGATAGATGTTGAAGTCTCCAAGTTAATCAATAGGTTTGTCTGCTCAGGATCTGGTAAGGTTTTTAATCCCAGTCTGTTCGCGCTGGGTCTTGAGCTAAAAAAAATGTGTTGACCATTTCCCCTATGTCCTCTATTACTCCTACGTCCTGTCCCCTTTCCTCCATACTGTATGGGCGTCCCTCGCTAGGGACGGGAGACAGAACTTTTTCACCAGAAAAATCATCTTCCCCTTTAAATTTAGATGCTCGTGGGAGTGCGGCCCTTGGAGCATGCGCTCCCCTGACTCTGTCCACTGGCGCCACTCTCCAGTCCTCTTTTCCACGTCGACTGGATCGGACCGCTTTCACCAGCGTTCCTGGGTTAGGCCTCTGGCCCAGTAATTCCATGTGCTCTTCCCCGGAGAAGTATTCTTGTCTTCTTTTTTCTTTTCAATTTTCAGGTACTGCTTTTGTCCTCTGGCGCCATGCTTCTCCTAGGCGCATGTCGACGACAGCGGGCTTCAGCAGGTGTCCAGCCTGCGAGGGGCCCTTTCCAACGTCCGACCCCCACACGCTCTGCCTCTGGTGCCTTGGCCCAGACCGCGGCTGGGACGGCTGTACCGCATGCAATGCCTTGACTCCGCGCACGCTCAAGAACCGACTAGCCAGGTGGTGGGATCGGAATATCGTTCCAGAGGACCCCAAAGCGTTTGTGAAGCAGAAGACCATTCCAAGGCAGGTGCCCTGTTCTCCTCTGCACCCCGCAAGGGTGACTCCTTCCCAAGGAAGCGCCAAAGGCGGGAGGGACCCATCAGGTCCTAAAACCAGCAACAACACTGAGGTTGCTCCAGCTACCGGCCACCAGGCTGAGGGGACGCAAGATCCTACCAGTGCTGCCGCTGAGGGGCCGCAAGGCTCTATTACCGGGTCGCAACCTGAGGGGCTACACCTTAACACCGGACCCATGTGTGACGGGGAACATGCACGCAGCACTACCGGCACCACAGTCAAGGGCACTCCGCCTACCAGGCCCCGTCCTGATCAACGTACTGGTGGAAGGCGGTCCCAGCTCAGCAAGTTCCACGACGCAGGCAAGTGGCACAGAGCAAAACAAAATGGCCGCTATGCCAGACAAAATGGCGGCTCACCTGAGCATTTTCCTTTCAGAGACCAGGCAGGGGAAATAACTTCCAGGTGAGATTGGTCCTCCCTGTCACTTGGTCCACATATTATCCATTCACTTCTCAGAGCAGGTATACTTTGCCCTGTGCAGCGAGACGAGGCACGCCCAGGACACAGCAGTCTCAGTGCCCGACCCCTATGCCTATACCTTCAGGCACTCCTCTGGCATGTGAAGACGGGTTCTTCAAGAAGTTCCTCGCTCTCATGAGATCACCACAGATGGGTACCATCTTCAGGGATGTGATCATGGACATGCTCCCTCAAGCTCAGCCGCAAGCACCCATGGCACCGCCCCTGTGTCCAGCTCGGCCCACAGCTCCCATGCCCGTACCAGTCATGACAGCTCCGGGGGCCTCCATGCCTGTATCAGTCACAGCAGCCCCGGCTATGTCACCTCAGCAGCCTCCGGCAGTGATAATCAGCACGCCACAGCTGCCTGCGCCCAGTACTCCTACGACTCCCCTGGACCGCAGGACACAACAGTGGACACAGAGGAGGGGGAGGGCACGGACATTCCATCGTCAGCCAAAGCTTTTCATGAACAGCTGGCGGGCCTGGCTGAGTACCTAGGAATCCCGCAGCCACAGGTGGAATAACCAGAGGCGGGGGTACTGGCTGAAGTTCTCACGCTACGCCTAGTGCAAGGATGGGAATCCCACTTCAGCAAGACATAGTAGCGCTTGCCAAAAAAAAATTGCTGAAGCCACACTCTACCCAGCAATAGGCGTTTCGATGCTAAATACAGGCAAACGGAAGGGGACCCCCTCTTATTGTCGGCACACCCCACCCACATTCCTCGGTGATAGCGGCAGCATCACTGTAATCCAAGCTACATTCTTCTTTGGCGACTTCAGCTTCGGCACTCCTGGCAAGGAGGAAAAGATCTTGGAGGGGTTTGGCAAGAAAATGTATTCCAGCACCACTCTCCACCTGGCCAATGCAAATGCCATGTTGGTGGCTGTCAACCAGAAGCTATGGTGGGAGATCGCCGATTTCCTCCCTGAGCTCCCTGCCCACAGCCAGGCTCGCTTCAAGGCTGGGCTGGCTGAGGCCAACATAGTGGCACAAGACATAATGGAGTCCACGGTGGCCCATATCGACACTTCAGGTCCAGCCATTTGCATCGCCACCAACATGAAAATGATAGCTTGGCTAAGAGCCACAAAATTCAACCCAGATGTGCAGGAACGCATACTAGGCCTGCCTTTTGAGGGTGGGGGGGGCTGTTCCATTGAACAACGGACGAGGAACTCGATAAGAAAAAGAATAGCTTGCAGACAGCAAACTCTTTATCGATCCTCACCAAGTCCAATCCCACGACCTGCAGCCAAACGCACCAGCGCTCGTACAAGGGTCGGTCCTTCGGAGGCTTTGGAGGCTTTCAGGAGAGACGTCCAGGCAACCGAACAGATCCCCTAGCCAGCACAGGCGCAAACAGCACAAGGCGGCTGACAAGGGGTTTTTCCAGTCCCCCACAACCTCAGGGGGGGGAAGAAATTGTGACAGGCCCATCCGGATCCACGAGTCTCCGTTGGGGGGCAGGCTTGCCCTTCACACACATCGCTGGCAGACAAGGTTCACAGACCCATGGATCCTCTCAGTAGTATCCATGGGCTTCCGGCTCCCATTGCTCCTTCTCCTCCTTCCTCCCCTCTGCTCCCACAGATTGGTACAGCAACTTTGTTGGCGGAAATACGCTCGCTGGTAGCAAGCCAGGCCGTGGAGGAAATCCCAGCCTCACAGTGGGGCATGGGCTTCTATTGACACATTTACATCATACACAAAAAGAACCAGGCTGGCCTGAGATTTGTTAGACCTTTCAGCCTGCGAGGGGCTCTTCCCTATGTCTGACCCCCACGCTCTTTGCCTCCTCTGCCTTGGCTCCGTCCACAGCTGGGAAGGTTGTACCACGCGTACTGAAGAACAGCCTAGCTAGGTGGGAGAGAGCTCGAGAAAGGTTGCCTCCAGAGGACTTGAAGTACTTCGTCAGACAGAGATCGCTACCCAAGGTAGGGCCGCTATTTTCCATCACACCCCGTAAGGGTGACTCCTTCCCGAGGAAACGCCTGAGCGAGAGGAACCTCTAAGGTTCTCGCACCGGCACACGTACCGAGGCTAGTCCAGCTACCGGCCTAACGGCCGAGGGTTCATCAGATCCTTCCGGAAGCAGTGCTGAGGGACCGCAAGGTTCTTTTACCGACCTAGTGTCCGAGGGGTCACCTGCACGCAGCACTACCAGTGATTCTGCCGAGGGCAATATGCCTTCCAGGCCTTGGCCTGAGGTGCAGAGTAGGCCTCATGCTCCATCACCAAGAGTCTTGGAGGAGGTTGGGCCCAGGGAGCCAAGTACCATGACTTTGGCACGTGGCACGCAGCTCGACAAGATGGCTGCCGTGCCAGACAACATGGCTGCTCGTCTGATGCCATTCCTAGGAACGGAGCAGGCGGGAGAACGAGTTTCAAGATGGGGCTCGTGTCAACCAGGTATGTGGCCTACAGTTTATCCATCAGCAGCTTAGGGCAGGTTCCCCCTGCAAACTAGACAGAGTGCGCTCCGGCCCCAGCAGCCCCCAGCCACTCGGCCAATAACTCCTGCCACCTCCTCAGCCTCCGAAGACTGGTTCTTTGGAAGGTTCCTGGCGATGATGAGACCACCCCCCTCCCCCCCGCCATCCTGCTCCCTCCGGTCCCTCCACCGGCGCACATAGTCATTCCTCTCATGGCTCCAGTGCCACAGGCCCCTCGCAGCCCCCGCTGCCCCTACCAGCGCTTTAGATACCGGCTCCCCTGCCTCCCACAGTTTAGGTGGTTCCACAACAGCCTCTGCAGCAGTCTCCGGCTCCCAGCACTCTGCCACCCGCTCCGAACCAGCCGGACACTCTGGTGGACACAGACGAGGAGGAGGACCCTGACACGCCATTGTCAGCAAAGGCCTTCCACAACAGGCTTGCAAGTTTAGTAGAATATTTGGGCCTTCCTCAACCTGAGGTCGAGCAGCCCGAAGGGGGGGTGGTCTTAACAGAAGTCCTCACCCTACGACCTCTACCAAAACAGGTATCCCGATGCACAAGGAAATCGTGGCTTTGGCCAAAAAGTAGTGGCTCAAGCCACACTCGGCCCAACCTGTCAATCGGCACCTCACCGCCGTATAGACAGATGGAGGGGGATGCACTCTTGCTGTCGGCATACCCTCAACCGCATTCTTCGGCGATCGCTGCGGCATCACTCTACTCTAAGCCTCAGTCGTCCTCGGCCACCTTGTCCTCTGTGCTGCTAGGCAAGGAGGAGAAGATCTTGGAGGCGTCTGGGAAGAAGTTGTACTCCAACGCCTCGCTGTACCACCGTCAAGCCAACGCGGATGCCATGCTGGCAACCATTAACCAGAGGCTTTGGCGGGAAATTGCTGACTTCCTTCCAGAACTTCTGGTGAAGAGCCAGGCATGCTTCAAGGTGGGCCTTGGAGATGCCAAGCTGGTAGCGCAGTACCTCATGGAGTCCACTGTGGCCCACATCAAAACCTCTCGCTGGGCCATCGGCATCGCCACGGAGATGAGAAGGGCCGCCTGGCTTCAGGCTACTAAATTTAATCCGGATGTCCAGGAACGCATATTGGACCTTTGTTCGAGGGTAGTGACCTCTTTCACTCTACCACTGACGAGGAATTAGATAAAAAGAACAGCTTGCAAACTGCGAAGTCTTTATCCTAATGAAGACCACGCCCAAGGTGTACACCCAGTCGCATCAACGCTCCGACAGGGGGCGGTCGTTCTGTGGGTTCCGGAGCTTCCAGGAACGGAGGTCGAGACAGTCTGAAATAAAAATAAAAAGGGGGTGGGGGCCAAGGGCTTCTTCCAGTCCCCCTCCTCAGCAGCAGCCTCGGAAGGAAATAAAGCATGACGCGTCCTTTCGGGTCCACGTGTCTCCGGTGGGGGGCAGGCTTGCCTCTCACGTGCATTTTTGGCACCAGAACTTTGCAGACACCTGGATCCTCACTGTAGTATCGTCGGGGTACCGCCTACCGGTACCTCCCTTTCTTCGCCACGGAGATGAGAAGGGCTCCCAAGCAGAGCGGGTCAGCATACGTCGTCCTCTCCACTCAGACCACCTCACATGGTGGTCCAGAGAGTGCAACCTGGGGAACGGGCAAGCCCTTCCGGCAGCCGGCCCCGCAGGTCACCATCACTACGGACTCCTCCCTGGAAGGCTGGGGAACCACTCTGGGCAGCCACAGCGTCCATGGAGTCTGGACTGTTAGGGAGAATTCTCTTATAAGGCTAATTTCCCAAACCTAGTGAGTCCCCCAGCAGCTTTGCTGGATTTTAGGGGTTTGTTTTTTTCTCCTGCTAAGAGTGAGACTCTTTTCATCCGACTCTTAGGCATGATTTGAGGTATGTCTTTGACTTTTTGTATGCTTATGGGCTATGGGGTATTTTACTCCATAGGGCATCATCTGTTTTTCATGCGAGTTACACAGCACCCTAAGTGCAGTAACACAGGGGTGTCATAGTGACCCCCAAACATAGACTCCATACCCTGGGACTGACTACTGTCTCCCAGGGCATGTAAAGTCACCATTGACTTTACTAGTCCAAAATTGTGAACAGAACCAGTACAAACCATCATAAGTACTGGAAGGGGTTAATTCGATTGCCCCTGGGTCTGTTTCCAAGGGGGCACTGTCCACTCCCCCCTTGTCGAGTTTCTGGCTGGTGGCAGTGGTTACCATGCAAAATATTCCACCGGAATATTTCCTATGGGATTTTCCCATTGATTTTAAACGCACCACTTTTTGGTGCAATGTTAAAGATAACGCCGGTTTATTTATTTTATATTAAATCAACGGTTGGGTCTTTTTGCCAGAACTCTTTTCTAAAATGGCGTTCGTGTCCGTCTCTGTAACTCTAACCAAGGTTGAGTCCTTTGTTCCACTTTTTTGGCGAGCTTCTCCACAGAAGCCCTCCAAATGTGGCCACTCTGTCTGGGTTCCACAGGATGTGTGGGGAGGGGAATTGACACCTTGGACTGCGTTGCCTTAGCAACCCAAGTCGCACTCTATTCTGATTGGCCCGGTGGTGAGCCGCCCAGCTCACCACTTAGCATGTTTGAGTGACAGCTAGGCTGTTGAATGGGCGTTTTTCTACATAAAAGCAGGGCCTTTGGGACTGGAACTTTAGAAGTCGCCACAGGACCTAAGAATCCGAAGAGGGAAGAAGCTGAGCCATCTGCAACGACGACACCACCGGTGAAGCCCTGCTGCAACTACCTCACCACTTTCCTGACGACAAGAGAAGATCTTCTGCTGGACGAGTCTTCTTCCTCTGAGCTGGTGGGACCAACCAGTTCACCCCTTTCGCCTTCCAAAGACGTCTCTTGGTCGAATCGCCCGTGCCAAGCACCCCGGCGGCCGGATAGCCAAGCTTCACCACTTTGACCGCGAATAAAAGGAATGCACCTTTTATCGACGAACTCTGCGGCTGGTTTCATCCCTGTGCAGTGCAACGACTCCACATTTCCTCCTCGACGAGATCCTCTCTTCCCCTGGTCGAAACAACGAACTGCAACCTCTGCCAGGAACAACTGCCACCGCTGAAGCTTCCTCTCTCTTTAAGGTACTGTGTCCAGGGGGCTTTGGCTAAGCAGCCATGGAGTAGGACGTGTCCGAGTGCAGCTGCTCCTGTTGATCCGACGTTGATCCGTGAAAATGTGTGCAAAGTGACTTATATGCTCCGTGAATGCTGGTCTATGCGTTGGAACATGAGCCCTGCAGCTGCTGGAAGAAACAAGCCCATCGAGCGCAGCGTTCGGCTGATATGGACCTTTGATCGTGCGGCCCTGGAGATGCTGATGTACCCAAAATGGCGGACAACAAAGCCTCGGCCACTATAACGTTCTGGCTGGATTGTGGACACTGAGCGGTCCCTCGCTGGGTGCCCGCTGGCGTTGGTGCGGTCCCCGAGGCAGTGCTTTGTCATCGGGCGAATTGCCAGGCAGCGCAGCGGGATTGCAATCCCGTGAACAGAGGATTAGGAGGCGAGGTGGTTGCCTCCATTGCACTTCTACGGAGGATTGGAGGCGCAGCGTGGATGTAATCTTGCACCATCGGGCAGGATCGTAAGAAGCAGTGAGCTGGGCCATCCCCGCTGGGAGTGTGCGGCTGGAGGCGGATGCAGGGCGCAGGCGAATCATAGCTTGCAACCGTATTGTGACAAATGACTGCCGAAATAACATTGTAGCGAAGTCGGCTGCCGAGCGGAGTGGACGCATACGCGAACGTTGGAGATTCTTTAACAATACCTCTTGAGGCAGCGGCCCAGCCGAAAAGCTGCAGAGCAGAATTGAAGTTTAAACATGGAACGTAGCGCAGGTGATGGAGGCCACGGCACGAATCGGGCGGAGGCAGCTTAAGCGGAGGATCGGGGTGCGGAGACGGCACGGGGCCCATTGGGGCTCGTGTGGGCTGAGCCTGTGGCGGTAGCGCTCTGCATGGGAAAGGAGGACAGAGCGGTAGGCCGGGCTCTGAAGAGCTGGGGAAACGGCGAATACTGTGGCATTCACTTGACTCCGACGGGGTTTCGGTACCCCATGCGGTGAGGGTGAGGCCAGCGGGGACTTTGTGCAGCGCCTCAGGCCACCATACAAGATTTGTGAGGACCTGCGGCACATGAGAAACGGCGCAGGTCCTGCCACATATAAACTGTTACATAAAGGCGCTGGGGCGACAAGTAGCTGATACACCATGGCGCATGGCTGATAATAATGAGATGCTGCCTGCGTGTGGTGTCAACGTGGCCGCGCTGCTCCCAGCCAAAAGCCACTGCCAGGCTGAAACAGATGCTGGGGAAACATTGTCGCATCCCTGTATGTGAAACTTTCAAAGGGATACCGTGCCCACGTGAATACAGAGCAGAGAACCAGAGCTTCATTGGAAGAACTTATTACGCACACGGAGAGTAAATAATAAATGCCTTTGGCCTGCAGGGGAACTTAAAGCCCTAATAGACGTACAGCTTTAATGAAGGATAGCTGGGTGCTGTGTCCCTGTTGGAAAACTGAGACACTGTGGCGCCTGTGTGCACTGGACGCCTGCCCTGCACTGTGAAGGGGCCTGGGTACCATAACACTACAAAGAGCAGGGGGGCGCCTATATCCTGCGTGAGGAGACGGATAGTGCACCCGGGCACTGCCAGACTAGTGGACGAACACAAAGTGGCTGTGCTCCAGAAGCTGGAGGGCGCAATTGCGCCATAAAGCAGACGTGCTGACGGGCACGTGGGAGGACACAACCCAACCGAGGGGACCGCTCGGTGCGTAGGCCACAAGAGGGTACCCTGAAATATTAATCGAAAATCAAGAGCAACCCGCAGATAACGCAGCTGCATCGAGTGGCGGGCTTGCTGTGCCGAGTGCGGAGTGACAAAGGACACTCGCCTTGGGTCACAGGATGTCAGGGAGAGGTATCAAGAGTAAGAGCAGGCAGCCTACGATGGATGTGTTTGCCAAGACGCAGCAGTCTCCAGCTACATCGGCGCTGGGGGGCGCAAGTGGGCCTATGGAAAGGCCAACTGGAACTGAAAACCATCAGATCTTGGCAGCCATAACAGAACTAAAAGACTCTTGGGGGATAACAATGGCAGGCTAACGGACCTCCTTGGAGGCTAAGATCGACGCGGTGGGGATAGATGTCAACTTGCTGCGGCAGGATGTCAGGGCGCTGGCAGACAGAACAAGCAGCCTGGAAAGTGCTGTTAAAACCAACACAACCACCAGCACTGATAATGCAAGGGAAGTCCACATACTAAAACAGCAAGTGGCTAACTTGGAGAACCGCGCAGAGGAGGCGGAAGGGAGAGCTAGAAGGAACAACATTTGAGTGGTCGGTCTGCCGGAAGGAGAAGAAGGCCAAGACCCCACCGACTATGTGGAGAACATGATCCTGCAGGAAATAGGAGCTGATAAACTCTCGCAGGGATTCACGGTGGAGTGGGCCCTCACGAGAAAACCGAAGCCTGGCGCACCTCCCCGCGCAATAATTGCCAAGATTCTGAACTATAAAGACCGTGAAAAGATCCTTGAGTATTTCAGGAAAGGGGGAACGATAGACAGAGCCTCGGCTACAATCACAGCTTACCCGGATTATACAATGCTGGTCCAGAGGCAGAGGTATAGCTATGTGGCGGTGAAGAGACGACTTCGTGCCGACGGCATTAAATATATGCTCCTGTACTCTGCGAGACTAAAAGTGCTACATAAGAGTCAAATGTTTTTCTTTGATACCTCAGAGGAGGCTGATGCATGGCTGGACCTACAGGGCTGCCCGGAACAGGATGCTGCACAGGCCCAAAAAGAATGAGATAAGTGACTGAGGCGATTCATACAGGCTGGTCTGGCATGCTGTGAGGTACCCTAGCGGAGGCTCGGCCGGAACTTTGACAGATGTGGAAAGGTGGGTGGTGCGGATGCTGGGTTTGGATACCCTTGATTCCATTGAGCGGCATTGGACTAGAATATAGAGCTTTGATTATGTAGACAAATTGGACAATAGCATGTGGTTAAGTATAATGAACAGGAACGGCGGAACACAGGCACCCTACCCCCCAAATAGTGGCAGTAGTAGTAGGCAGGGAGTTTGTTTACATAGTTGTGGGGAGTTTGTATTTAAACAAGAGCCTATGCGGACTACGGAAAGGGAACTGTTTTCGTGTGAGCGGGGTGGATTGGCCTGATGCAAGAAGGGGAAATATTGATGAACAATGGGGGAGCTTAAGATAATAAAGTGGAATGTCAGAGGACTTAAGTTATTGGAAGAGGAATAAGGTCATGCTGTATTTGAGACAGCAAAAGATAGATATTGCACTGCTACAGGAAACGCATCTGACACGAGAGAAAGTAAATCTAATTGGGAAAAAATGGAAAGGTATTGTGGTGGGCTCATCATACTCTGCCTATGCTAGGGGAGTGCTTGTTTGGGTGGCGCCGCATGTCCCCTTTAAGCTAATTGAGGAAGTGGTGGCGACAGACGGGAGGATGGTCATATTGAAGGGGTTGATGGAGAATAAAGAAATATGTATTGTGAATACGTATGCCCCTAACCAAAACACGGCGGCATACTTCAGAACTCTGTGCACTACCATGGGTGCGTGTGTGGGCAGGGCAGTGATTTGGGGTGGGGACTTCAATTGTGTAATAAATCCTAAGATGGACAGGTCGGATGATAAGGTTGACAGGCCCACCCCGGCGGCCAGAATATTGCGGACGCTGCTAGATGATTTCGGCCTGGTAGACGTTTGGAGAACAAAACATCCCGATGATAGACAATACTCACATTATTCGGCCCGCGGCAGCTGCACACAAGACTCGACTATGTCTTTGCCACTCCAGATGTGATGACGGAGAGCAACCATATAGAATATAAAGCGAGGGTCCTCTCGGATCACTCGCCCTTGATCCTCGGTTGGCAATATTACCCCCCGAGAGCGCGGATTCCAACGTGGCGCCTACGTGCAGAGGCACTCAGGGACCCAATCTTTAGGGAGGACATGAGGGATGAGATTATTAACTATTTTGAGGTTAATACTGGCAGTGTTGACTCGGCAGGGACACTATGGAAGGCCTTTAAGGTAGTGATGCGAGGGGTTGCCATATCCAAGTCAAGGGGATTGCAGGGTGGAATAATAGCTGATTTACATAGAGCAGAGGAGGAATTGGAAAGTGCACTGGGAAGAGGAAATGAAATGCAGATATGGAGCTAGTACTTAAATTACAGCAACAGTCCGCGGAACTCTGGGAGAGGCTCTGCAATCTCAATTATAAAAAATACATAGAGAGAATGCATGCAGGGGGGGGGGATAAAACGGGCCGGCTTCTAGCTTGGTTATACAAAAATGAAACTCCTAGACCCCCGATCAGGACTATAACTAGAGGGGATGGTGAGGTAGCTGATACTCAAGAAGGAGTCAACAAGGAGTTTGCGGACTATTATAAGGTGTTATATGAAGATAGTGAGAGGAGCAGCCCGGAAGAGATAGCTGAAACACTAGAAGATATAGGACTGCCCACGATAAGTGAAGAAGAGAGGAAGAGCTGGATGCACCAATTACTTTGGAGGAATTGGAAGAGGTAGTGAAGCAGTTGCCCACTAGCAAAACTCCAGGTGCAGACGGGTTCCCTAGTGAATTCTATAAAGTATATAGGGTGGAGGTGCTCCCCTTTATGCTAGAAATGCTTAACGAAGCATTTGAGGTAGGACGGCTGCCGGAGTCGCTCAGAGAAGCGATTATAGTACCGCTCCCCAAGCCCAATAAACCAGAGCATAGTTGTGGCTCCTATAGGCCCTTATCGATTCTGAACCAGGACAGTAAGATACTGACAGCTGTCTTGGCTAACAGATTGCGGAGAGTGATTGGCAAATTAATTCATCCAGATCAAACGGGCTATGTCCCAAGTAGGAACATAACTCATAACCACAGGAGACTCCATCGGGTGGTTGAATGGGGGTGTAGCATTGAAGGCGAAATGGCGATTGTGTCACTAGACGCAGTTAAAGCTTTCGACTCGGTTAAGTGGCCATGGCTGTTGGCGGCACTAGGGTGATATGGAGTACGGCCGGGTTATATTAGATGGGCTAAAATGCTATACAGTGAACCGTTGGCCAGAGTTCGAACGGGATCAGTAATATCCGAGAGATGGCAACTTAGCAGAGGCACTAGACAGGGGTGCCCCTGGTCCCCGATGCTTTATATTCTAGCCCTGGAGCCCCTAGCAATATACCTCGGGCTATGATATGATAGGGATTGAGGTGGGAGGAGAGCGACACTTGATATCCTTGTATGCAGACGATTTGCTATTCTATCTTAAATACCCAGAAGAAAATCTCCAATACATTTTGGAAGTGATGGAGAGGTATGCTAGGCTGTCCGGCATAGCGGTGAACCCCCAGAAATCCAGCATATTCCCGCTAGGTGGCTATATGGGAACCCCTGTAGAAAGGTTGCCAGTGCTACAAATACCATGGGCGGTGAGTTATTTTCGTTACCTCGTAACACCGACATGGCCTTTGAGAAAATCAGGAAGAGTATGGGGTTTTGGGAGAAGTTGCCCCTAGCAATGATGGGACGAGGGGCAATGCTTAAGATGGTGGTCCTACCTAGGCTTTTACATTACTTTAGTAATATTCCATATATGATGCCTAAGAAGTTCTTTGTTAAGCTGAATAGTATGTGTAGAGACTTCCTATGGCATGGCACCCGGAACAGAGTGGCGTTATGGAAGTTGCAGAACTTCTATGAAAAAGGTGGTATTAAACTGCCTAATTTTGAGGCTTATTATGTAGCGGGTCAACTACAATATGTGGCCAAGTGGCTCTCTGACGAAGAGACCCCTGAACATAGGTTGTTTGGGCAGAACTGTACTCCATTTTACTTAAAGGAAATGATTTGGTTGCCCGAGTCAGAAATGAAAGAGCGCCCTGGGATGATGATAACTGGGTGGAAAATGTGGTGTCGAGCTTGCCAGATGATGGGAGACCCTGCCCTGTGCTCACCGCAGATACCGTTGGTTGCACTGACGGGAGGGAATAAGTAGTTGAGGGTGATTATCAGAACCTACTGGGAATCAGTGGGGCTGGTCACGCTGGAGGACATTTGGCAAGAAGGGACTATAAGGGATTTTGGAGAACTTGGGGAAGTAGTGGGATTGCATACAGATCAATATGTTACGTATCACAGATTGGGGCAGAAGATTCGTAAAACGTGGCCTGAAACAATTTTGACAGAGGAACCAGATGCTATTTTTGGGGAAATATATGACATATCGGAGGGGGGCATGAGATCTCTAGATTATATGAGATGGTGATGTCTAAGGTTGGGAAGGAATTAGTACATTTAAGATCGGAATGGGAAGCGGAAGCGGGAGCCCCTATGGAGGATGGGATGTGGGAATGTGCCTTGGGATACCATAAGCAAGTGTCTCGTAATGCCAGATTAAAACAAATGCAGTTATATATAACGCACAGGGCATACATGACCCCTCTGAGGATATCTAAGTTTAAAAACGTGGGGCGCCAGGCGTGTCCTAAGTGCGATGAGGAAGACGCCGACATGATACATATGTTTTGGGCATGCCCGGTAATTGAATGCTGGAGGGAAGTAGCGCAGAAACTAGAGGAAAAAGGGGTCACGCTCGCCATAGATATAGTCTGGGCCTGCTTGTTGGGTAGTTTCCCCAAACCACCGAAATTTAAACATGTCGGTAAATTGAAAGATTTGTCATATGTGCTTGCCAAACGAAGGATAGCCATGGGGTGGAAGAAGTCACAAACCACTGGTGGAGGTGTGGTGGAAAGACTTACAGAAATGGGCGAGGCTGAAACGATGGTATGGCAGGAGGCGAGCAGCATGAGTGGGGAGGAAGAAATGGGCTCCCTGATGGCATGGAAATCATTGATAGCGGAAAAGTTCGGAGTAGCATCGGACCCAATGGAATCCGAGGGCAGCGAAACTCTGCCACACGAAGCAGATATTGAATGTGAAGAACAAACAGGCTCATAAAGGGGGTAGGGTTGGGAGAGCAGTGAATAAAAACTATTTGTGTTTATTGGTATTGTGATAAATTTCACTGCAAGTTTGGTTTGTATTGTTGTTTGGTTGAATAAAATTAATAAAGAAATTTAAAAAAAAAAAAAAAAAAGGTACTGTGTCCTGCCTGGCCTCCCTTTCTTCGGTTTGCCTAAGGTGACCCTTAAATCCTTGGTTTTCCAACTGGGTTGGCCCCAGACCTTCTAACTTTACCTTCTTGAATCGCCCCAACCTCTTTTGAACATTCTGCAAAGACTTTTAGTGCATTTTAAACCGTGTGATCCTGGGCACATTTCATTTGCTCCGTTTAAAGTGGGCCTGGCCTATGAACTTTGGCTCTACAGTATATACTGCCTTTATTCCCTTGCTAAGAACTCCTAAAAGTGTTGGGACCTGTTTTATTTCTATGCTTTGCCTTTTTCTCTCACTTTAACTGAACTATTGGAGTGCCATCAGGTTACGCGCTCACATCCGTTTAACAAATCGTGGTGTTTTAACTCTGACTTGTCTAATAGTTATCAAGGGAGGTGTGTATACTTTCCCTGACTGTGTTTTAACTTTTTGATTTAGAGTGCTAGTATATTGCCTAAAGTGTGTTTTAAATAAATAATTATATACTTTTTATACAAAGCTCTGGTCAGTGTTTGTTTGCTCTACTGTGTTTTTGGCCCTATTGTGTATACTCTATATACTGCCCTACTCTTCTTGAGAGAGGTCCGACTGCTCAGCCGCAGCTACCAGGTAAATCTGGGTGGTGCAGACTGCTACCAATTTGGTTTTACTGCTTACTCCTGTAGTCTTAATCTTTTTGCAGTGTTCCCTAAGGGAACTGCACGGGATTCTGCCTAACATAGACCCAGCAGGAGCACGAGTCGCATATCAACTGGCTGGAGCTCAGGGCCATCTGGCTAGCTCTCGGAGCTTTCCTTCCGCTCATTGGGGGCAAGACCTTCCTTATCCAGACTGACAGCTACTATGTCAACAAGCAGGGTGGTACCAGGTCCCCTCCGGTGTGCCGCCTTGCAGTCACCATGTGGGAATGGGCCCTGGAGAACATCTGTCTCATGGCCGTCCACCTACTGGGGAGGCCAACTTGGAAGCGGACAGGCTCAGCAGACTCTGAGCGGACAATTACGAATGGCAATTGAATGACCAGGTGCTGCTGGAGGTCTTCAGCAGATGGGGACACCCTCAGGTAGATTTGTTTGCCTCCTGGAAGAAAAGGAAGTGCCATAAGTTCGCGTCTTGGCAGGGGTAGGGCCCGGGCTCCCTGGGCGACGCGTTACAGGTACTATGAGATGGCATGACGGCCTATGCCTTTCCTCCCACACCCTCGGTACTCTGGGTAGTCTGCAAAATAAAGGAAGCTCATCACCTCAGCATCATCCTGATAGCTCCATGGTGGCCGGCGAGACCGTGGTCCTCCGAGCTGCTCAGCCTCACGGACAGACCACCCATTCACCTTCCGCTGGGTCCAGCCCATCTCCTGTCCCATCAGGGGGGCTGGGCCGTACACCACGCCCCACAGAAGTTAGCCCTCTCAGGCACCTGAGCCTATCACAGGCTAACCTGGAGATCATTCAGGGCGCCAGGAGCAAGGCTACCAGGAGCCAATACAAGAGTAAATGGACTAGGCTCTGTTATTGGGCAGACTCTAAGGAGATGACCCCCTTACGTGCACGCTGGATGATGTGCTCTCCTTCTCTGCAACCTTCCGCACTCAGGATTGGGGGGGATCTTCTCCTCTTCCAACGCGATAGTCAAGAAACATCCGGCGGGCTTGTCCGGAAGCCACACCCCGTGTGGGACCTCAGTGTAGTGTTGGGCGCCTTGGCGCACAAACCCTTCGAGCCAAGGGCGTTAGCAGACATCAAGCTGGTCACCATTAAGACCGCTTTGTTAGTGGGACTCACCTATGCTCACTGAGTCTGCGAGATCCAGGCTCTGGTGGCCTCAGAACCCTATACAACTTTCCACAGGGATAAGGGGTTCCTGCGGACTCACCCGCCAGTCCCACCTAAGGTACTCTCTGCTTTCCATCTAAACTAGGAAATGGTCTTACCTACGTTTTTCGCTGACCCCAGGGACGAGGCTCAGAAGGTCTTGCACTGTCTGGATGTCAGGCACGCTCTGAAATTCTATCTTGACAGGACCAAGGGCTTCTGCAAGTTGGACATGATTTTTCCTCACCTCTGGGGGATCCAGACCCGGGTATCAAGCATCCAAGGCTTCTATTGCAACTGTGGATGGTTGCGGCCATCAAAGAGGCCTATGAGGGGCTGCACAAGCCACTGCCAGCTAACGTGCACGCTCACGCGGTCAGGGCCAAGTCCACGGCCATTGCATTTCAGCGGCAGGTTGCATGGTAAGTCAGAAGCAGGGCGGCCACCTGTAAGCATTACTGTTTGGATGCCAGCTCTAGGTCAGATGCAGCCTTCGGATAGGCTGTTCTAAGGAACTTATTTGATTAAGGAGGTTTTCCTCTCCACCCTGGGGCTACATTCAGTTGTAATCGCCCATGCAGTATGGAGGAAAGGGGACAGGACCTAAGAGTAATTATAAGTTACTCACTGTAGTGACTAACATACTCTTAGTCCTTAGTCCCCTTTCCTCCATACGTCCCACCATCCTCCACCCTAAGAATACTGTTGTCATTAGACAATGTTAAATATCGTCGATGCGTCAATGGGGACTGAGGTGTGGCGCCGGGGGGCAGAGTCGGGCTAGTGCATGCTCACCGGACCGCACTCTCGCGCGTCTCTAAATTTAAAGGGGAAAGAATGTTTTTTTCTGCTGAAAAAGGTTCTGTGTCCTGTACCTAGGAAGGGACGCCCATGCAGTATGGAGGAAAGGGGACTTAGGACAAGGAGTACGTTGGTCACTATGGTGAGTAACTTATAATTATCTAGACGACTGGCTAGTCAGGGCGAGATCTCCGGAGGCGGACCAACATGCAGCATCTGCCCTCATTGATACATTATACGACCTGGAATTTTCTATCAATCTCAAAAAGTCAGAGTTGGTGCCCACACAAAGCCTGACCTTCCTGGGGCTTATCTGGGATACCAGCTCCGAGAGGATATGCCCCTCGGAGGACAGGATCACGGCCATCAAGATGGCCAATGGACATTTTCTCAGCAGAGCAGTCACCGGCAGGCCGATTCTCATTCAAACAGACAGCTCCACCTGCATGTATTACATAAACCAGCAGGGTGGCATCCGGTCCCCTACCCTCTGCAGACTGGCGGTCAACATTTGGCAGTGGAATCTGGTGAACAACATACACCGGTCAGCTGTCCACATCCCAGGGGAGTCCAACCTAGAGGCGGACAGTCCAGCTGGTTGCGGGGTAAACTTTGTTAGGCAGAATGCTGTGCAGTGCCCTTAGGGACCACTACACACAATTAAGACTACAGGTGGCAATACAAGTTTTACCTTCGGTACAAGCCTGTACTACTATGTTAAAGTGGTAGCAGTAGCGGAGCAGCCAGGCTTATCTCAAAGGTATATGAGCAGTAGCAGAGATTACACAAAGGGACCACAATTACTGTGACTCAAGCAAACACTAACTCAAGGTTTCAGGTAAAAAATATAAGTACATTTTTTTTTTATAAACCATCTGTTATTAATACGACACTTCTATTAATTCAAAAACCACACGTAAAATATACTACAACTAACCAATTCACTTTGTACAGTATTATTCGAGGTACGTACCCTGTGTTTGAATGGACCGGTGTTACGAAACAGAACACGTTACCGTGAATACAATTGCAATCACTTTTGACAGTTCGGTCTACTAGAGAAACGCGTGTCCGCGGTAAGAAATGCTACCGGGTTAAAAACACATTTAGCACCCGAGATACCCAGAGAGAGTTGGGGGCAAAAATCACAGGCCATATGTTTTTTAGGCAGACAGAATTTCAGAACACACACAGACAGAAATTCAAGAGTCAAAGGGCCGGAGGCAAAGTCAAGTGACACCAGGTGCCTATTGTCGAGGATCACACAGTCGGACAGTTTGAGATTCAACGTTGCCAAGAGTACTTCGATATTGTCAATGTTCGGAGGGAAAAGTAAGGACAAGCCTTAGTGTAGAGAAATAGGGGTTTCACCCAAGATTCCTCAAATAGGACACAGTACCTTTCTCAAAGAACGAAGCTGGTGCCACGGCAGTTGTTCCTGTTGGTTTCCCACAGATCCACGCTTTCCTGCAGCTTCAGCAAGAAGGACGACGATGACGGGGTCCGCACCACACAGGGATGAGACCGGCAGCAGCGACAATGAATAAAAGGTGTGCTCCTTAAAAACAGGAGAGGCTCTTCAGGTGGCTATCCGGACCACTACAGCAATGTGCAGCGATTTCGACCACGAAGGCGACCTCTGGCTGAAGAAGATGAGCTGGTTATCCCCACCAGGCTCAAGGGAAGAAGACTCCAGACTGGATCTCCTCTTAGTCGTTGAAGGGTAGATAGCTCAAGGGGCGTGGCTTGGCAGACATGGAATAGGCTGGAACTCCTTCGAGCTCTGTGATCCGACAACTTGATCCGACCAAGAAACGCATATTTTTTTGATCAGTGGCGGCCCAAAAAGGATGTGCAGGCGTCGGAAGGTACAGAGCAGAGCATGAGCAGGTTGACTGCAAAATTACGGTGGGGGAACGACCGCTTTGTCACTTTGTTCTGAGAGGCTGGCCGCGGAGAGGGCTTCAAAATGGCCGCGGACGAGAACAAAGAGATCCCGAGGGGCGCACCCCTGAGACGGAGGAGCGGACTCCGTTCAACGGCAGCAAAGAAAGATCGCTAGGGATACGAAATATTTATCACATTGCCCAGTCCGGGTGGACGCGGAGAAAGAAAAGCAAAAGGAAAAATGCTGATGGAGTGCTTTGAACGAAGAGCGGGCGAGTGAAGGAACTTGCAGTTCTCCATCATGGGGTCTGGCATGGATTCACATGCTCATGAATATTCCCCGTCGTCAGGCTGGGAATCCTCGGTAAAGAAAAATCATTATCAGTTTAGTTTCTCATCTGTCTTTCGTAGTAGTATCCAATCACTGATCTCTGCGTCATACTGACCACAGCCAATGACTGCCATCTCCCTAAGCCCCGCCTCTGGCAGCCATCTTCAGATTTTTACCGCACGTTCAAGTGTTGGGAGTCCTTGTGCTTAGCTCTCGAGCTTTTGCTGCGTGTTTCACGCTTTTTCAGGTGAATTTTCACTTTTTCTCAGTTAATCGAGCCTCAAGCTCCACCGTTTCTACTTCCGTTAACGGGTATCCGTTGCAGGATTTTGCTACGCCCCTCAAGGGTGAAGATTTCGTTGAATCAACCTCTTGGAGGATTCCAGAAGATTTGCGGCCTACTTCGAGATGGCCCAGGACGCGAGTTTGTCACCCGGACCCAAGCTGTTTCGCAGCTGCCCTGGTTGCGGGCTGCAGAATGTGTTTAAGGAGGACGAACATTTGCGATGCCTCTACTGTCTTCATGGGGACAAGACTCATGTAGAGAAGGACTGCCAGTTCTGCAAGAACTTGTCGGAGCGGACCATGAGGGACCGTCGATTCCGTCTCGCCAGCTGGTTGGAGAAGGGCTCAACGGGTGAGAAGAAGAAAGGGTCCGAGTGGGCTTCTAAGTCCCCGTGCGGGCGCCCCGACGATGGGGGCCCAACACCAGGCCAAGCGCCGCGAATCCGCTGGCTCCGGGAGCGCCGAAAGGTCGGGCTCTTCGGTCGCCAGGCAGGGCGCACCTTCCCCGGCACCGTCAACACGAGCCAGCGGTTCGGGGAAGAGGAAGTCTGAGACCCCGGGTAAGCTTCGGGAGAAGCCCCGTCCGATCTCGTGAGAGGGGGAGCGAGTCGTCGCCCCTCCCCCTAAGGAGAAGGCCCAGGATGCACCTAAGGTGGTGAAGGCCCCTACCCAGCAGGCAAAGGCCTCTATCGAGGCGATTGCGGCGACTCTGGCCAAGTCGGCAGAGACCCCGCCAGCGGAGACTGCCTCCGGGACTAGAGTTTCCCTGCCGCCAAGGAGGGAATCCTCTTTTCAGCCCATTGTCATGGCCCCCGTGATGGAAAAAGAGGGGGGGGGGCACGGTAGCCTCCTCGAGCTCGGAGTCAGTTTCGGAGGGGGAACTGACCGAGGTCGCGAGGAATCTCAAAGTCCAATTCGAGAAGGTTCGATCCCGCAAGGAAGATCCTCGAGAGATAACCGAGGAAGACAACGATGGCGAGGAAGAGCAGCCTTCCCTTCCGGCGCAGCCGGAACCTAGGCCTCAGGATGGCTCGGCGGCCATTTTGTTTGCGATCCAGTCCTTATGCTCTGAGATAAGGACGAGATTACCACGGCCCAGGCCGGAGGACCCGCAACCTGGCCCGTCGGGAAGTCCTCAGAACAAACGACGGAGGACCCATCCCTCTCCTCCACTCGCCCCCGTAAGGCCTGCAGTTCCCTCCTCATCCTCCCACGGGTCGGGAGATGACGGTGCGGTAGGCTCGACGACGACGGAACGGGTCTCCCGTCGCACGGGCCTGTCCGCCCGACGAGATTGGCTCATTCCACGCCATGATCGCCAGGGCGTCCGAATTGTTCCAGCTCTGCCCGGAGGAGCAGAAAAAGGAAGGTTTCCTATATCAGCACCAGGAGGCCAAGAGGAAGACTGTCATCGCGGTGCCTCTAATTGATGACATCTGGGAGGAGGGCCTGTTGGTACTCAAGAACCCCTCCACGGCACCAGCCAAACGGTCCCCGAGACCGCTCCCCTGTGCCTCAGGGCCCAGCCAACGCCAGACTCGGTCGTCTCGGCGGCGACGACGATCAAAGCGGCCAACGCCCTGGCGATCGTGGCCCGTTACGACAAGGAGCTCGGGTTTAAGCTGGCCCCCATATTGGACTTTCTACCGGATGACAAGAGGCCCGAGGCCCTGGAAATACTTCAAGAAGGCGAGGTGGCGTCGGACCACGCCATAACGGTGGCAACCGATATTGCCGATACCGGGTTGCGCCAGCTGGGCAACAGAGTTTGCCTACGACGACTGGGTTGGCTCCGGGCGACCGACTTCCGTCAGGACGTCCAGACCAGGGTGTTGGACATGCCATTCGACGGCAGCAACTTGTTCGGGAAGGCGGTGGACGAATCCCTCCAAGCCATAAAGACGGACACAGAGACGGCCCGCGCCCTAGGAGCCCTTCAGCAACGACGGCCCTTTCGGAGCTCCGGAGGCAGACAGGGGGCCTCCAAGGGATCCAGCGGTGGCTCGTCGTCCTACCGCCAGGCGGCACGCTCCTCGTCTCAGGAGGCCTACAGGGGTCGCGGCAAGCAGGGAGTGCCTCGCCGCCGTCGGCAAGGTGGCCAGGGCGGCAAGGCCACCACCTCCAAGCAGGACTGAACCGGCCGTGGCCTCGGGCCCCCACCGAAGCACCCCGGTGGGAGGCCGGCTGACGAAGTTCATCGGCGTGTGGAAGTCCATCTCCACCGACCGTTGGGTGCTGGATACCCTGGCAAGAGGACACTCTATCGAATTCCTGAAGAAGTGCCATCACGTTCCACCTGTGGCCAGGAAGGAAAATCACGTCCCGCAACTGCTGTTGGAAGTACGGGCGATGCTCAGGAAAGGCGCCATCGAGCTCGTCCCGAAGAGGCTCCGGGGCTCCGGGGTGTACTCAAGGTACTTCCTCGTCAGGAAGAAGACGGGCGCTGGCGCCCCATCCTGGACCTTTGTCGTTTGAACAAATACATCAGGTCACAAAAGTTCAGGATGGTCACCCTCCAGCACGTGCTGGGACAGCTGGAGGAAGGCAACTTTCTATCGTCGCTGGACCTGGAGGATGCATACTTCTACGTTCCCATCCTCAGAAGTCACCGAAAGTTCCTCAGGTTCGTCGTCCAGGGACGCCACTACCAATGCAGAGCACTACTGTTTGGATTGAAGTCGGCCCCCAGGGTCTTTACCAAGTGCCTAGCCCCTGTGGCGGCGCGGCTGCGCCTGCAGGGGATTCACGTCTACCCCTACCTGGACGACTGGCTCATCCGCTCAAGGACGAGGGACCTCGCCGTCGAACACACTGCGAGGACGTCCAGCTACTCACAGACCTGGGATTCGCCATAAATTACCCGAAGTCCCACCTGGTGCCGTCGCAGGTGGCCCTGTTTCTGGGAGCGAAGCTCGATACAGTGAGGCGCCTGGCGGCACCGTCAGAAGAACGGACGAAGACCATTCTGGGCAAAGTGCAGCGCCTGCTAGCCACGGACGTGGCCAGGGTGAGGTCCATCAAGTCCCTCCTGGGGATGATGTCCTCTTGCATCTACCTGGTGCGCCTCTGCAGACTACGGATGCGCCCTCTTCAAGAATTTCTCGACGCCCGTTGGATGCAGGCGACGGGCACCTTCGAAGACAGGGTCCCCCTCAACGAGGTGTTCCGGCGGGCGATTCAGTGATGGGGCGTTCGAGCGCACCTCACGGCGGGCAAGGACTTTCAGACGCCGGCATACCAGGAGACGGTGACGACGGACGCTTCCCTGGAAGGTTGGGGCGCCCACACCGGAGATCTCCACGCAAGAGGCCTCTGGCTCCCGGAGGAGAAGCTCCTGCACATCAACATCCTGGAACTCCGAGCCGTGTTCTGGGCTCTCAAATCGTTCCTCCCGTCGCTTAAGGGCAAGGTGGTGCGGATCTTCACGGACAACACCACGACAATGTTTTACATACAGAAGCAGGGGGGCACCAGATCCCCAGCCCTATCCAAGGAGGCACAGGATCTGTGGCACTGGGCAGTCGCCCAGGGGATGTTCCTGGTTCCCTTCCACCTGGCAGGAGAAAGAAACACCATCGCCGACCCGCTTAGCAGGGAGCTGCGCGCGTGTCACGAGTGGGAGCTGCGCCAGGATCAGGTGGATCAACTCTTCCGACGATGGGGCAAACCCCAAATCGACCTGTTCGGAACAGCGACGAACTCAAAGTGCCAGAGGTTCGCCAGCAGGTTTCCCCAGCCGAGAAGCATGGGCGATGCGTTCTCGTTCCCCTGGGACGGCCTATACCTGTATGCGTTCCCTCCGTTGCCGTTGCTGCTTCGACTCATCAACCAGTTTAAGAGGTCCCGGTGCAGGATGATGCTCGTCGCACCGGCGTGGCTGAGGCAGATCTGGTTCCCGGACCTTCTGGAATTGTCAATGTCCCCATCCATCAAGCTGTCGGCGGACGCGGATCTTCTCTCCAGAGAAGGAGGCGCCATCTTCCACCACGACCCGGCGTCGCTGAACCTGCAGGCTTGGCTCCTGCAGCGCTAGAGTTTGGAGGGTACGATATACCGGCCGACTGCAGAGAGGTTCTTGCAAAGGCCAGGGCGTCCTCGACTCTCAAATGCTACGGTCACAAGTGGAAGAGGTTCTCTATCTGGTGCCGAGCACAGAAGATCAACCCCCTACGGATTACGGCCCCTCAAGTGCTGCCGTACCTGCTATCGCTCGCAAAGGCTGGGCTAGCCCATGCCTCCATTAAGATTCATCTGGCGGCGATCTCCAGATATACCAGAACCACAGGACGGACGTCCCTGTGGTCCCATCGACTGGTAAAAGAGTTTATGAAAGGACTGTTCCGGTCGTTCCCGCCGGTGAAGGCCCCGGCGTGGGAACTTAACGTGGTGCTGACCAGGCTCATGGGGCCCCCATTCGAGCCAATGCACTCCGCACCAATGAAGTTTGTGTCGTGGAAGACTGCATTCCTGGTGGCCATTACCTCCGCACGACGAGTGGGAGAGATCCAGGCCCTATCCTGCAAAGCACCGTACTTGACTTTCCATGCCTCGAGGGTGGTGCCTAGGACGCACCCCTCCTTTATGCCCAAGGTGCCGTCGGACTTCCATCTTAACGAGCCCCTGGTGTTACCTGTTTTCTTCCCGTCTCCTTCATCACCGGCCGAGAGGACTTTGCACTCGCTGGATGTGGCTAGAGCGCTGAAGTTCTACGTGGACCGCACAAAGAGTTTTCGGAGGACATCACAGCTGTTTGTGAACTTTGGACCTGTGAATCAAGGGAAGGCTCTCTCGAAGTCTTCTATTTCCAGATGGCTCTCCGGCTGCATCATGCACTGCCACCGGTTGGCCAACCGACCGCTACCAGGCCGTACGAGAGCCCATTCGACCAGAGCGATCGCTGCTACTACTGCGTTCCTATCTGGTGTGCCCCTGCTGGACATCTGCAGGGCTGCTACGTGGAGGTCGACGCACACCTTCACGAGATTCTACTGCGTCGATCGGGATTCCAGGGAGGAGTCCAGGGTCGACCAAGCAGTGCTGCGCAACCTGTTCGCTTAAGGTGAGCCTGGTGAGGAGGTAAGAGACGCTTAATGTTGAGTTGTTGTATTGCTTAATGTTGAGCCTTTTGCCACCTCCCGTGGTTGTGCATGTGTGTACTGCTATGTATTCTTATATTCATGAGCATGTGAATCCATGCCAGACCCCATGCTGGAGAAGGAACAAGTTACTTACCTGTAACTGTTGTTCTCCAGCATGGGTCTGGCATGGATTCACATGCGAACCCTCCCGCCTACCCCTCTGCGGCTCTTCACTTGGTCATACTGCCACTGCACGTGCTACCAAATCTGAAGATGGCTGCCGGAGGCGGGGCTTAGGGAGATGGCAGTCATTGGCTGTGGTCAGTATGACGCAGAGATCAGTGATTGGTTACTACTACGAAAGACAGATCAGAAACAAAACTGATACTGATTTTTTTTTACCGAGGATTCCCAGCCTGACGACAGGGAATATTCATGAGCATGTGAATCCATGCCAGACCCATGCTGGAGAACAACAGTTACAGGTAAGTAACTTGTTCCATATCACCGGCCATTAGAGGACGGTGAGAACCCACCCTTGCTGGGACTGAGGACCACGGGTGAAGGGGCTGATCCAAGACTCATAGGCACAGCGCCATGTCTAACAAACCTCCAAGGCTGAAGAGTAAGCAACCCACATTAGAGGAATACACAAAGACGCCACCAGGCCCGGAGGGAGCCAGGAGCAAAGACAAAGCCCAAGTTGGGAGCAGTGCCACCATGGGCGCGAATCAGGAGGTCCTCGAAGCGATCGCTGATCTGAAGGCGGCTTGGGAGACCAAGCTCGAACTGGCGGTGGCAGAACTAAAAACAGCACTGGAGCTCCAGGTTGGGACAGTCCAGGAGGATGTGAATCTGCTACGGCAAGACGCAAGGTCTCTGGCGGAGCGCACAGAGAACCTCGAGAAGGAGGTGGGCCCCAACACGGCGGACTGTGCTTCCCACCGGTCGGCGCTCCACGCCCTGGTACAACGAGTGGGTAATCTGGAGAGTAGAGCGGAGGAGGCAGGAGGACGGGCCCGGAGGAATAATATCCATATTGTTGGACTACCAGAAGGGGCGGAAGGCCATAACCCCACGGACTTCGTTGAAACAATGTTGCTGCAAGAAATCACTGGAGGAGTGCTGTCTCAGGGGTTCGCGGTGGAGAGGGCACACAGGGCCCTAACGAGGGGACCGCCACCAGGAGGCCCACCTAGGCCGGTGATCGCTAAAATACTTAATTACAGGGATCGAGAAAGGATCCTGGAACATTTCCGCAAAGGTGGGACAATACAAAGAGGTTCGGCAAGCATACCGGCTTACCCGGATTACACCCTGACGGTGCAGCGTAGCAGAATGAACTTTGGGGCAGTCAAAAAGAGATTGCGAGAAGCGGGTCATAAATACATGCTGCTTTACCCGGCCAAACTGAAGGTTCTTCATAAGCACAGAACCTTGTTTTTTCAAACTCCGGAAGAAGCCATGGGATGGCTCAACACGCAGGGATGCCCCCAGGAGTCGGACGTTCGGACAGGAGAAGGAGGTGATGCGGATAAGTATTGAACGAGAGGGGCACCATGGGGTCTCAGGACTTAAGACTATGGGACTTGAATATAGTCACTCATGATCCGTAAATATTGCGATTTAGACTTTAACTAGGGGCCTTGCAGGACCAACCTGTACATCCCCCATTTAGGTTTAGTTAGGTCGCCGATAGTGCGGTGAAGCCCTGCTGAGGTCTTGTCTGGGATACCAGGGTAGACCCAAACGCGGGGGAGCCTGAGATCCAGGGATGGAGCTGGGCAACGGTTGGGGTAGGGTGGGGAGGAGGGAGGGAAGGGGTTGTGTGCTGTGGTTTTTTATAGTTGGGGAAGAGTTATGGGGTAAGCCTACACCTCACGGAAAACGAGATGAACCATGGGAGACCTTAAGATAGTCACTTGGAACGTTAGGGGGCTCAATAGTTATCTGAAGCGGAACAAAGTAATGATGTATCTACGCAGACAGAAAGTGGTCAGAGCCCTGTTACAAGAGACTCATTTAACGAAAGATAAACTGGAAGTGATACGGAAAAAATGGAGGGGCACAATGGTTTGGGCAACATACTCCACCTATGCAAGAGGGGTGATTACATGGGTAGCCCCGCATGTTCCGTTTCAGTTGCTGAGCTCGCAAGTAGAGGTGGATGGTAGGATGGTGATTATGAGGGGGATGGTGGAAAACGGAGAGATTTGCATTGTGAATACTTATGCTCCAAACCAAGATACAGCTGCGTATTTTAGGACCCTGTATAGTAAACTCAGTGGCAGCATGGGGGGGGCCATACTGTGGGGGGAGACTTCAACTGTGTGTTGGACCCCACCGTCGACAGATCAGACACTAAAATAGTTAGACCCACCCCGGCTGCAAAGGCACTACATGCATTATTGGAGGAGTTTGGGCTTGCAGACGCATGGAGAACATGCCATCCGCAGGATAGACACTATTCACATTACGCGGCCCCACAGGGCCTACATACAAGATTGGACTATATATTTGTCACACAGGAGTTGCTGACCGAAATACCGCAGGCGGAATATAAAGCTAGAGTCCTCTCAGACCACTCGCCATTGTTGCTATCATGGCAATACCGACCCCCTAGGGGAAGGATACCCACATGGCGATTGCACGCAGAAGCTCTTAAAGACAGCGTATTTAGGGAGGATATGCGAGAGGAAATATTAAGTTATTTCGAGAGAAATACTGGCAGTGTTAAGACAGCGGGCACACTCTGGGAAGCCTTTAAAGTGGTGGTGAGAGGAATAGCCATAGTCAAGTCTAAAGGACTGCAGGATGGGATTCTGACCGAATTACAGGACTCTGAGAAGGAATTGGAGAGGGTATTGGAACAGGGCAGTAACACTAAGGCAGATATAGAAAAGGCTTTGGGCCTGCAGCAGAAATGTGCAGGATATTGGGATAGATTATGCAATCTTAATTATAAAAAATACATAGAAAGACAACATGCTGGAGGTGACAAACCAGGAAGACTCCTCGCATGGCTTTACAAAAACCAGACTCCTAGGCCCCCAATCAGAACAATGGTGAGAGATAATGGCGATGTAGTGGATACACAGGAGGGGGTTAACCAAGAATTTGTAGACTATTATAGACGCTTGTACGGAGACGAGGCGGGAGACAAGGAGGGGGAAATAGAGAACATATTGGAAGACATTGGGCTACCCCAAATTAGTGCAGAAGAAAGAGAGGAGCTAGATGCCCCGATCACTCTAGAAGAGTTAGAGGAAGTGGTGAGGCAGCTGCCCACGTGTAAAACCCCGGGAACTGACGGACTCCTGAGTGAATTTTAGGCATATAAAGCAGGGATTCTCCCCCCACTGCTGGAAATGCTTAACGAAGCATATGAAGTTGGGAGACTGCAGGAATCACTGCGCGAAGCGGTCATTGTGCCACTCCCCAAGCCCGACAGGCCTGGTAGCGACTGTAGTTCCTATAGACCCCTATCGATGTTAAACCAAGATAGTAAGATCTTAACAGCGGTGTTAGCAAACAGATTGAAAAAGGTCATAACCAAATTAAAATTCACCCTGATCAAACAGGATATGTCCCAAACAGGAATATTTTGAATAATTTGAGGCGACTCCACCGAGTGATTGAACATACTGAAGGGAACACTAGCGAAATGGCGATAGTGTCGCTGGATGCGATCAAAGCATTTGATTTGGTCCGGTGGCCCTGGCTGAAGGCAGCCCTAGCTAGCTATGGTATGGGACCAGGATATCTCCACTGGGTAGAACTCCTGTATAGCGAGCCATTAGCGAGAGTGATGACAGGAACTGTGATTTCTGAAAGGTGGCGGCTTGGTAAAGGGACCAGACAGGGATGCCCCTGGTCTCCTATGTTGTACATTCTGGCTTTGGAACCTCTGGTGATTTATCTAAGGCAACAATATGATGAAATAGGCATTGTAGTTGGGGAAACATCACACTTAATTTCGCTATACGCAGACGATATGTTATTGTATTTGCGCTACCCAGAGGAAACTCTGCAGTATGTATTAGAAGTGGTAGACAGGTTTGCGGAACTCTCAGGTATAGCCGTGAACCCAAGCAAATCCTGTGCGTTTCCTCTGGGCAGATATAGAGGGCTCATGGCAGAGAATTTGCCGATACTTCAGATACCGTGGGAGACCACAACCTTTAGGTATCTTGGGATAGGTATATATCACACAGCATAAGACGAACATAGGCATAATACACATAGAACGGTTCAGAAACTGGAAAATAGCATGAAGTTCTGGGCGAAACTCCCCCTGGCGATGATGGGAAGGGGGGGGCGATGCTCAAGATGGTGGCATTGCCTACACTGTTGCATTGCTTTGTGAACATCCCATACTCCATACCCCGGCAATTCTTTACTAAGCTGGATAGCATATGCAGGGAATTCCTATGGCACGGGATGAGGAACAGGGTAGCCCTATGGAAACTCCAAAACCTGCATGAGAAAGGAGGCATCAAATTACCCAACTGGAAAGTATATTATGTAGCGAGCCAGTTGCAACATGTAGCCAAATGGCTCTCTGCGGAGTCCACCTTAGAACATAAGCTGCTTCAGGGGGATTGCTCTCCATACTTTTTGAGAGAAATGATATGGTTACCCAAGAGGGAGCTGAGAGGCCGCCCAGGGATGTTGGGTCTTGGGTGGGGGATGTGGCAGAGGGCGTGCCGGTTGATGTGCTCGCCGCAAATCCCACTGGTTACAATGATGGGAACAGATGTGCAACTTAGATTAATGATTAGGAAGTATTGGAAACCGGTGGGAATAGCAACATTGGGGGATGTGTGGCAAGAGGGGAAAATGCTGGAATTTGTGGAGCTGGTAGAGCAAACGGGGTTGAGCACTGGGCAATATATTACATACCATGGGATGGTGCAAAGAATTAAAGATACCTGGTCCGAAGTGGAACTTGCAGAGGAACCGGACACCACATTAGATGTGATATATGAAATAACGGAAGGTGGGCATGAAATGTCTAGAGTGTACGAGATGATGATGATGACT
Source organism: Ambystoma mexicanum (assembly GCF_040938575.1). NCBI lineage: Eukaryota > Metazoa > Chordata > Amphibia > Caudata > Ambystomatidae > Ambystoma > Ambystoma mexicanum. The sequence goes on from NC_090941.1 coordinate 303,108,015, forward strand.
CAAGTGAGCAAGGAGGTGACGTCCCTAAGACTGGCCTGGGAGGAGGAAGTAGGAGAGGTGATGAGTGACGGGATGTGGGAAAGGGCTCAGGGGTATCACAAGAAAGTGTCGAGGAATGCTAGGCTGCAACAAATACAGTTGTATATAACGCACAGAGCATATCTGACGCCACTGAAGGTTGCTAAATTTAAGAATGCTGGGAGCCAGGTGTGTCCCGAATGCAATGAGGAAAGCGCAGGAATGGTGCATATGTTCTGGGCATGTTCGCAGATAGCGGAATATTGGAGAGAGATAGCCCAGATAATGGAAGACAAGGGATTCTGCATGAAGGTGGATACGGCGTGGGCTTGTTTGTTGGGAGGGTTCCCCAGACCGCAGAAGCTTAAATTTGTGAGCAAATTAAAAGATTTGGCATATATATTGGCGAAAAGAAGGATTGCAATGGGATGGAAAGCGTGCCATAAGCCCAAAGTGGAGATGTGGTGGAGGGACTTGCAGAAGTGGGCGGAGGCAGAAACAGCGGCATGGCAGGAAGCGTGGAAAGGGGACATAGAAGGTGAAGCCGGAGCCCTAGAGGGTTGGAGACAGCTAATAGCAGAGCTGTTTGGGCCCACGTATGATGGACCAAGTGATGATGATTCAACAAGCATGGCGGAAGAGGTCTCCCCACCACAAGAGGTGGAGACTAACAAAGGGAGAAAGTAGGCTTGGGTGGGGGGTGGGACGGGAAATACAGTGAACGAAAATAACAATGTATGTGTATTTACGAGCAAGATATGTAACCTCTGTAAGTTGAGTTGAGTTGGGTTTGTTAATGGTTGTTTGAATAAAATCAATAAAAATTGTTTTTTTTTTTTTAAAAAGGGTAGCTAACTCAGGACTGCAGCAGGGCTTCACTGGTACGGGGTAGTTGCAGCAGTCGACCTTTCCTCCACTTCTCGTCGGTTCCTTGTTGTTCCAGTGGCGACTCTCTGACTTCCTGCCCAAGAGACCTGCTTTTTATGCGCAAAACCCCCATTCACACAGCCTGGCTGTCAATCCCCCAGCAGGGGGGTTGTCCAGCCCGGACAACCACCTTGACCAATCATGACAAAGTGCAACTTGGGTTTCCTAGGATACCCTGTGCAGGGGTGACTACACCCCTCCCTCACATCCAGCCCACCTAGACACCCAGGCGCCTTGAGGAGGGCTTCTAGGTAGAAGCCCGCCAAAAGACAGCGAACAAAGAAGGCAAACCTGGTTTGCCGTGCAAAGTAAAACACAAGAAGGATTTTAACAAAAAGAAATGGCGAATACACCGCACCGGAGCCAAAAGAAAAAGCATTTGGTCAAGCGGGTTTAAGTTTGAGGCTAACACAATAGCCTATGATATTACCACGGTTATATAAGAGAACTGCAGTAGAAAATCAGGGTAGATACCACTGCCACCAGCCATGTCTAAATGTTAAGTGCGAAACAATGCTCTAGGAGGTACAGATAAAGAGTTAAGAGTTAACCCTTCCAGCACTCCATGTAAGATGGTGTGTACTGGATCTGTGGTTTCAATTTGACTAAGTAAAGTTAATGGTAACTTAACCCTTTTCTGGGGGACAGTAGTCGCCTCAGAAATGGAGTCGGTGGGAGTCTGAACGACAACCCTGTGCCACTGCACAGAAGGTGCTGATGACACACACAAAGAAGGGGGCTACTGAAGTGGTGTACTCCAGAGCCCACAATCCCAAAAAAAAGTAATAACACATAGCAAAACACACGTAAGAGTGGGGGAAAAGCTCACACTCTTACCAAGTGGAAAGAAATAACTCCAGAGATCCAGCAAAGCTGCTGAGGGACTCACTAGGTAAGGGAAATTAGCCATGAAATGAGAATTCTCCCTAACAAACCTGTCCTGCGATGCTGATGGATAAGCTGTAGGCCACGTACCTGGTTGACACCAGTCCCACCTTGTAACTTGTTCTCCCACCTGCTCCGTTCCAAGGGGCGGTATTGGACGAGCGGCCATCTTGTCTGGCGCGGCTGCCATCTTGTCGAGCTGCGTGCCACGTGCCCAAGTCATGGTGCTTGGCTCACTGGGCCCGGCCTCCTGCGGGACTCTTGGCTGTGGAGCATGAGACCTACCCTGCACCTCAGGACGGGTCCTGGTAGGCGTGTTGCCCTCGGGAGTATCGCTGGTAGTGCTGCGTGCAGGCACCCCCTCGGACACCTGGTAAAAGAACCTTGCAGTCCCTCAGCACTGTCTCCGGAAGGATCTAAGGACCCCACAGTCCGGCGGCCGGTAGCTTAACTAGCCTTGGTACACGTGCTGGTGCGAGAACCTGAAAGTTTCCTCCCGCTCGGGCGTTTCCTTGGGAAGGAGGCGCCCTTGCAGGGTGCGATTTTTAAAAAAAAAAAAATTCAAAAAAGCGTCCCTACCTTGGGCCTTAACTTGTGTCTGACGAAGTCCTTCAAGTCCTCTGGAGGCGACTTCTCGAAGAGCTCCCTCCGCCAAGCTAGCCTGTTCTTCAGAGCACGCGGTGTAAGCGCGTTGCACGTGGTACAACCCTCCCATCTGTGGTCTGGTCCACAGCGGCGGAGGTAAAGAGCATGGGATTGGACGTAGGGAAAAACCCCTCGCAGGCTGGACACCTGCTGAAGCCCGCTGACGTCGACATGTGCCGGGGAGGAGCGTGGCACCAGAGGACTGAGTACCTGATTGGTAAAAAGAACACAAAAAGACAGAAGAAAGTATCTGGGGAAGAGCACGTGGTATTACAAGGCCAAAGCCAAACCCAGGAGCGCTGGTGAAATCGGCCCGTTCCCGTCGACGCAGAAAAGTTGACTGAGCAGTGGCGCCGGTGGGCGGAGTTAGCAGAGCGCATGCTCCCAGGGCCGCGCTCCTACATTTAAAGGGGAAGAAGGTTTTTTCTGGTGAAAAAGGTTGTCTCCCGTCCCAAGCGAGGGACGCCCATGCAGTATGTAGGAAAGGGGATGGGACGTAGGAGTAATGTGGGTAACTGAGGTAGAGGGGCGTAGTGACACAGTATATGTACGACAACCAACATCACTTCTGGAGCCGACAACGAGGCATTGAGGCAAGACAGATTGATGGATGAGTCAAGGTGCACTACGCACCCTGTCAAAATGTTTTCCGAGCTTCTGACGCTGGAATAGATTAATATCTAATAAGGAATCTGCTGGAGAAGAACGAACAGTAACTAATTTCTACATCTAGGGGAATTATCATACTTTCATCTCTCATTTAAGTCCCACTAGGGCATGTCTCCTCATTAAATTATCTGTAGCTCCGTCTCTACCATCCTGCTTCAGACTTAACTGATTACAGGGATCTTGCAGGATTCCTCCAATAGCCTCCTTTCACTACTTTGGGAGAAGAACCTGAATTAGCATTTAAGTCACCCATAAACTTGACAATATGTGATGCATCCTTATTCAGGAGGTCATCAATATACGGGCACTTTGTTTTAAGGGGATTTTAGCACAGTTGAGGCAAAAAGGGACAATATAACTGTGTTCGGGGGAGGGACAAATTCCTTTTGAACTGAAATGGCAAGGATTTCGGACAAGGGTTACAATGGGGCGACCCAGATCTCGCTGCCCTAACAAAAAAAAGGTAATTACCTCTTCACCCAAATTCATCCACAAACCAAGATGTTGTTGGTGGCAGATGACATCCAAAGTTTTTTTAATTTACAAAATCCATTCTGCATCAAACAGTTTCTCCAGCATTGGATCTTTCATGGATTCACATGCTTAGAATATTCCCCGTCGTCAGGCTGGGAATCCCCAATTCAAGAGTCTGTTAGTAAGCCATCTTTTGTGTTTTTCTGGTGTGAAAGTGGTAACAGGGGGATCAAATTCATGCACCCATGTATCTCATCTGAGGCTTGTTGTCACATCGTTGCTGTCGAAGGTTTTATACATTTCTGCATGTTATGCTTCTGAGATTTTCTGCAGATAATCAATCAGATCCCGGACTTAACCCCAAGATTTAGTTAAGTCAAACCAAGAATCGTGAAGATGACATTGTTTCGATTTAACATCCAGAAATATTGAAATTCCCTTATTTGCAAGAGCATGTCTCCACTGAATTAAGCAAGAACGAAAATGGGGATTGCTAAAACCAAAACACACACAACTGCTACAAAACATACGATCAGATAAAATAGTAATATATAAAATCTTAAAATAGATTTTTTTAAACTGAAAATCTTACACAGCACGTTCATTAAAGAGCATTTAAATGAATTCTTATTCCCATGCGTCTGTCCTTTTTAAAGGTCCAAATTAAGCGTTCTTCACCCTTCCAGAAAGTTAGTAGTTGAGAGAGACTTCTGAGAGCAACCCTCAAAGGGTTTTTCTATTGTTGGAGAGGGAGCAGGCAATAGAGCAGAGTAGCAACCATCACAGCAGAGACATTGGACAAAACGGCGACATCGCTCTTGTTTACACTTGGAAGGAAATTGGCCTTGAATTTGCAAGAGAGTCTGGAGGAACCAGCGGACTAGTTAAGCTTCTGGGACTATTGCAATAGCCAATGATCCCTGCTGGAAGGGTGCTATGGCATGAGAGCGGTGCATAAATGTAACAGGGTGCACATCTCAACCTAAAGCATTCCTGTGATTGAAAGCTGATAGTCCAGCCAGGGAGGCTACAGAGAAAGGTTAGCCCAGAGGCCGCTGCTCAGGAATTTGTTGATCCCAATAATTCAAAATTCATTGGGGCAGCATTCTTGGCCCTTCAATTCATAATAGATCCAACCCTTGTGATAACAATGAGCCTCTTTGCGGTCTTTATATTTTCAGTTCTTGAAATTCCCCTGTGGTCTCACATAAAGCAGTAGTTTATCAATAATCATAAGGCTTTTGTCAAGAAGATGCCACTCAGATTTATTTGTGCACAGTCAAAAGCATTTTTAAATCTTTAATAGCTGAATCCAAATGAATAAATCATGTTAAACATTTAATGCCAGCGGGAAGATTAACAAAGCTGTTATCTAAATTCTGTGCCACTTGTGAGCACTCCATTGCGGGGGAATAGACATAAACTAGAGAGTCTGGAAAATCTGGACCTGCGTTAGCAGGGCAGGGCACTTTGGTCACTGGCCTGTTATGATCAACAAGGGGTAGAGCAGGGCTACTTTACACTAGTGTGTTATATCTGTGATTACTGAGGCTATAGCAAGTGTAGTAGCACATTTTAGTTTATTAGAAGAATGGGAAGCTCAAATAGATGAAAATTCAGCCGTAACTAATCTACTATCAATCACCCCACTCGAATCAACATCCTCCGGTAATCTAGCTTTCAGCATATGTCGCGATGCAGATTTCCCAAGCCACCCCTTAGCCATTGGGTGCTGCTCTTCACAGCCTAAACCATTTTCTGCATATAATCAGTCAATTGAGTGCTCTAAAGCCTCCAATAATGATTTGTCTGAAAGTGCAGATGTAACAGAGAAGGGGCGTCTCATTCAAGATGACCTTTCTTTGTTGATGAATAAGAATCTTCAATAGCACATAGATCTACTTTCTTTTGGGAGCTGAAACTCTCCTCTAATCGTTCAAGTCCCTGCAGGGCACCGGTGATGGGGTGCATTGTGTCAAAAGATGAAATGGGCACTTTACTGTGTTTTTAAAGTGCAACTCCCAAGTCTGCAGGATCCCCAAAAGCATTATTAAGCGTAGCAGAACATTTATAGTATTTCTGTGGCTTGTGGATCTGCTTAGATCACATTCTATACATAGGCCGACATCTAGTGGTAGCCGTGGAGTATTACATTTTTCGTTTTCGAAACTCAAAAAGGGACGTCCACAGGGCATGCCAGTAATACTATCCCTAGTGTGATGTCCATTGTACCCATGGTCCTTCACACGTCGAGGTCCCTCTGTTTTTTTTCAGCCATTGTAGTTGGACACACATCGCAGAGTTCATTCTTGGCTGGTGCCGTTACTTCTAAAAAGTTTAAAGTTAATCTTTCTGTTCTTTCGACAACCGTAGACCGCAAGATCTCCGGAAACGGCACGGCTTTCAAGGACAAGACCATCCGTCAACGACCTCCTCTCAACTAATTTTGTCTGCGTCCTATCTAGGCCCCAACGGGCCTCTGCCCTTTACAGTAGGGAAAGCGGGGGCTGGGGGTGGGGGTTCATATTCCATCTCACTTAAAGAATGCATCTATCCTTATATCCTATCCTCTATCCTTATACTCCCTTGGATTTCACCAGCCTGTCATCTTTATACACTATGGAAAGAACTCCTTTTAAATTCTGTCCTTCCTGTAACAGGAAGTTTCCCTGGAAGGATTCACACTGTGTGTGTAACCTTTGCCTCCCTAGGGACCATGCCGAAAGTGCAAATCTTGCAAACTGTTTAGGACTAAAAATTTAAAGGACCGCAAGACTAAACGCTGGGCCCTACATGCCATGCAGACTGAGGCCGCCATTGACGTCGAGGGAGCCTCCAGCGATGTCGGCGTCCTAAGTGATGTTGAGGGCGATCGGGATCCAGTGGATTACTGCGTGCGAGCCCCCAACTCCAACAGGCAGTCCGGCGGTTCTGCTATGGCTCAAGCACCTCCATTACATGACACACCAAGCACATCCCCCATTGCCGAAAGTCGACCACGTCACCGACCGATAGGTCACATGCAGTGTCGAAGGCAAGGTCCGAACATTCCCTGTCCTCTGGGCCATCGCGGCCAGTATCACCACATGACAGGCCCCCCGAAACAGACGCCAAAGTCAGTTTCCAGCACTGCATCCAAATATGGGAAGTCCTCCGGTTCCGGGGACCATGCGTCAAAAGACGCATTGACGGCCCATGTAAAATGCTCTAAAATGAGCGACTTAATTGTCCCTGATGCCCTAATGAAGGCCAGAACGTTGAAAAACTCTTAAAGCCTCGACGCCCCAACCCTCAAAATCAAAAGGTTCAAAGAGTAAGGATTTATTTTACCCCTGAGGACTCCCTTTTAGGGGCAATGCATCATAAACAGTCCACTGCTCCAGAGCATTTACCTACACCCTCAGTGTTACCAAGCTCCTCCAAATGGACCCCAGAACAGTTTGATAGTGTCATGCGGAGAATATCTAGTTTTGTAATTTTCTTTGATCAGCATTCCGATCAACTCCCCAATCTCCAGGCCCCCCCTCAAGGTGAAGCAGCTAGCAAACAGCCTAACGCCAAAAGGGCCCGCCTGGACGCAACACAGACTAATACCTCGTCATATCAAAAAGTAGTTCAAGACACATATTGACTCTCAAGGCTCACAAGACCCTGGGTCATTTACATACCCAGAAGACCAAGGGGACACAGGGTACTTAGACCAACACTATGATGATGACCTCTACAGCATCCAATCCCCATATCATACCGACCAACCGTTGGCCGATTCCCCGGTGGGCAACCAGCTTGTCATGGCCACAGGCCCCAGAACACAAAACCCACACCATCTAGTGATGGGGGCAATGGGTCACTTGACTCACTTATGTCCCTTTGGGTCCTATAAACACAGGGGCCCTGGCTGGACTCAGTCCTGGCGCCTTTAGCGCCAGGCTCATATAGACATGTGAGCAGGAACACTTTATTTCAGTGCAGGAGTGCTTTTATTTTACAAGAACTTTCCAGGAGCTGAAAGCCTTTATTCCAGAGAACATCCTCATGTGCTGACTCATCGGGTGGGCAGGCAGGCTGAACCTGGTGGGTGGGGCTTCAGAAGCTCAGCTATATAAGCTGCTCCATCGTTAAGGGCGGTGCTTCACGTTACTGTGCACTGTGCCGCTTAGACCAGTTTACTTACCTTTGAAACCAGGCATTCCCCTGCTTACTCGCCTCCAGGAAACCGGTGCTTCATCTGCAGACTCATCTTCTGACATCCAGTGATCTTGAACCCGATGCCGCAGCACCGCACTCCACATCCACGAACTCAGACCCTGTAAAGAAGAAGAAAGACCAGGTTAGAACATCTGTCCTCGGGCCGCGCCACATTTGAACCCCGCGCGCCCCCTAGTTAACAATTTACCAGCTACTGTACCGCTACAGCTTCGTTCCTCATTCCCTCCGGCTGTCGCCTCGAGCTCCACAGCTTCTGCCGGGCCGGCAACATCACCTGCAAGGGAAGAAAGCAAAAGAGCAAACATCAAAAGTGGAACGGACAGCAATACAAGACAACAAACTTTACAATACAACAAAAACAGACGAGAAAAGACAAAGGCAAATAGGAACACTTACCTGAAGTATAGTGGCTTAGTCACAGCAGCACTGGACTACCACGTGCAAGGGACCAGTGAAGGAACTCGGTCCAGATCATACAATCGCCCCTGCCAGAAGCAGCAGGACGGAATGCTTGCCAAAACTAATCAACAGGTGAGCTTTCCTGGAACAGCGCATCCCACGGGTACCACGGTTTGGGAGAAGGGGTCTGGAAGGGGATCAGGTGCACAAGCTGGCATACTCACGCCCCCTATTCACCATGCAGGAGCAGTCCCGAGAAGCATCACCTATTACCACCAGACACCACATAAGCACATAGGGCGAAGTCAGACCCGAGCGACCTCACCCCCGGGAGGGCTGCAACCGTGCCCCAACGCCTCCGCAGAGACCAGGTGAGCGTAACACAGCTGCAGTACAATGACCTGCTCTTAAAAGCTGCGGAACACTATATGATAGATGCCCAGGAAGCTCAAGTCGATAGGATCTCTTTGGGGATAAGAGGTCTGCAGCACAGTTCATCCCTCTGCTCCAATCTGTCAAGAGGCGTATTCAGGCGTTTCTATTTGCCCCAAACTGACACGGGCGGTCAACCCATGCATCAAAAAATGTTCAGTCTGGCCCGTCCGGACCCCTTTATACGTTGGGGGCAGCTAAAGCCTGACTCTCTAGTAGTCACCATCTGGAGAAAGAGAGCAGGAACACCCCTAACCTCCGCCGAAGCCCCTCCTGACAAGGAGAGTAAGAAAGTCTACACCATGGGCAGGAAAGTAGCTTCCTCAGCTGCCTATCAAGCAAGAATAGTTAACACTACACCGTTATCCAGCTAAAATTGCCACAAGTGGGACGAGGTCGCACAACAAATAGACTTGATTCCAGAGCCCCCAAAGACACAGCTATTGCACACTTTTTCTGAAGGGAGACGAGTAGCAAGCTGCATTCTTAAAAATTACTTAGCCGCAGCAGACAATGCGGGCGAATTGTGGCAGAAGGTACATGGATCTGTCAATCGGGTTTCAAATTGGTGACCCAGGCTACGTAGGACACCAAATGCACGGGGTCAGGTCTACGCATGCGTGCGGGTGCTCTACGGACAGTGTTCCAGTCCCCGAACTAGTTAAAAGTGCAACACGCGTGCGGCGGACAGTTGCGGACAGGCACAATGTTCATAGGGGAAAGGGTGTGCTACGCACGCACGCGGGTGTTCTACGGACAGTGTTCAGGTCCCCAAACAAAACAAATCTGCGTCACAACTTTGCGAACAGGCGGACGGGCTATGTGTTCTACGGACATATTCATTCTGGTTACGAACAATGCGAACAGGGGAAATGTTCTTAGGACACTTGCGGATGTCTTTAGTGTTCTGCGGACTCCCCCATTTTGACTACGGCCAATTCGAACAGGTATAGTGTCCTTAGGACACCCCCATTTTGGTTAATTGAGGACATACCGGACAGCCATGCTGTCCGCGGACACCCAAACTGCCTTTTAAAAAAAATAAATAAGACAGAGAGGAATATACTAACAACACACTTAATATTTTATTATTGCATTAAAGTATACAAATTATGAAAGAGAGGGGGGAGCAGAAACTGATACAAAAACAGGAGAATTAGGTGTTTGGACATGATGGATTGTACGGGAGGAAGGGATTGAAGTCTCATAACGTTTTTCTTGCTGGGGAGTTTTTGGGGATAGTTGGGTGGGACATGGAGAGGGGGTACAGGTACATGTGGGACAGTGATATTAAATTTTTTCTTTTATATGGTCCTCCACAAAGTTTTTTAAAAGAAGGACATTTTTCATTAACAGATCCATTTTTAGCTCCTTTCACAGCAGAGGATTTTCTAACGTCTCTCTTGGTATATTATTTTGAATGTCTGTATGGTCTGTTAAAAAACAAATGTTAAGTACACATAAAGTAATGGTTATTAATTGGCTTATAGAGAAGTGTAGTGTCTACCATTAGTATCACTGTCTTCACTCATTTCATCCCAAGGAAAATTTTCTTCCAGCTATTTCTGTGTAAAAAAAAAAAAAAAATTGTGTACCTAATATAGAAAGTTTATAAATATATACAATAAATGTAGTGTACTCACTAGTTTCTTGCTAAGTTTTGCTGTTACTGTTGCGTAGGTGTCGATTTTTGCTGTGCAGTTTCTGTGAGGTAATTCTGTTGGAGGCATATTTATTGTGATTTGGTATATTCCACTATGTTGCATATGCCATGTAATTGGACTGTTAGTGTCTTACATACAGTTTCACTTTTTATTTATCATTGAATTAAATTTATTTATGTGTAATAAATGTATTTATTATTTTTGAACATGTTTAGTGTTTTTTTTGGATGATATAACAATGTAAGATACCCCATGAGTTTTTGGATAGTGTTGATGTTGTCAGAGTCCGTCCGCGAACAGGCGCATGGCCCGCGGATATCAGACGCACTAGCGCAGGTAGGGGGTTCAGTATGGTCTATCTTATATGTATATAAACTAAGGGCATCCTAGTAAACATGTATCAAATTTACATTATCTATATATGTAGATGCAGTGAAAAAATGTTGTTACAGGAACGTTATCGTTAAGTTGCACTACTAAAAACCTATGAAATTCAGTGAAAAAAACATTGTTAAAGGGACGTTATGTTCCAAGTAAAACCGAAAAACCCCTGAAATTCGCCAGTTATGGTAAGCTAAGCAACCATAACTCGCGCCACCACCGTGGCAAATTAACTGGCAAATTTCAGAAATTTTTCGGTTTTACTTGGAACCATAACGTCCCTTTAACAAAGTTTTTTTTTGCTGAATTTCATAGGTTTTTAGTAGCGCAACTGAACCATAACGTCCCTTTTAACGTTTTTTTACTGAATATATATATATATATATATATAAATATAGTCCAACACCAGTTTTCTGAAAACGTTGACACTCAGCCTCTACAAGTGGCTTCAGAACTAGCCACTGCATAACAACACAACAGTACCAATAACCCACTCGAACCTGCATTCAGCAGCACTTGTAGGTATTGGCACAGAAAAACCAGGGCACTCGATCAGCGCTATGTTAAAAACATTTCAAAATGTATTCAAAGTCAATCTAAAATCTCATAGTTACAGACATTCACTTACTGAGAAATTTCAGAGCTTTGGAGTAAGCACTCCTGTAGTCACCATGTGTTTCCACCCCACACTTGCAGCTTCCTCAGGTCGAGTTTTACAATCGTTGGTTTCAGACTCCATTTTATAGCGTTCTCCTTAGCCATACCTCTCATGTGAATAATTTCTTTAGTGATCATGTGATCACAATTTAAAGATGGCGCTACCCTACTATTAAAACGGGCGCCATCTTGGAGTTACTGTCACTGCATATTGGTCAATATAGATCTTATATTCATGTGTCCTCAAGCCCTATCTGGGACCATTTCAAGGTAAATTACCAGACTAAAATGATACAGATATGAGATATGCCAGAGAACAATATAGCAATTTGGTAATTACATAAGTCTGAGAAATTCTGAATAATTTAGAAAACTGCATTAGTCACAGGCTGGTGTGAAAAGAAATGCAGCTAACCTCTCCCCCTCCCCCCAAAGGCTCCTAGGAGGCAAAAAGAAGTGCTTGTGGCGTTCTCCCATCGTGCTTTCAATCCACCAGGTACTGCATTGTCCCAATGAGCTTGCATCTGGCTCAGCCATTGTCAGACTCCTACCCCAGTGGACACTTGCCTGTCTATTGGCATAGATCACTCAGAATGTATAAGAGATCCTGCTCCCTATGTAGAAGTATTCTGCTGCATTGCAACCCTCTCAATCCAAAATAGATTTCTATTTGAATATTCAGTTCACTCATTGGGATTATTCATTTTAATTGCCCATCAGATGTAATGTCAACTCTTCCCCTGTGTTATGGCCTCTTGGCTTTTGAGTATTGAATCTAATAATAAACTTAGATTCCAGCTGCCTAGGATGTCTTTATGTATTTCCTTTTCTCTGATGTCCAGGAATATGACCCTGGGCAGTGTACCTTAATAGGGAGGCATCACTACAATGTTTACTTCAAAATGTATTGCCAAGGGATAATTGTTATCTTTGTTTTTGATGGCTCTGTAATGTTGCGGTATCCTTATTTTGAGGGGGCAAATGGTGGATCCAATGTACATGAGATTACAAGGGCTTTTAAATTGCATACACCAAAAATCTAGTGGTACATGTGATAGAAAAATGTGTCTATTGTCTTGACCATATCTAATCTCAGTTCCTTTTATGGCCCGATTGCAGAGTTTACATTTATGACATTTCTAGAATCCCCTTTTAACTTGCATCCTTTGCTGTCCTCGATTTTTAAAGGAATCACTAGGTGCAATGAATTCCTTAATGGAATTCACTTTTGAAAATGTCATTTTGGGGATGGGGTCCCACATATCTTGCTAGATCTTTATTTGCCTGTAGAATTGGCCAATGTTTGTTAAGGATATGTCAGAGTTGACTAGCATTTCTGGAAGAAGGAGTAATGAATCTCACTGCATTCTTTTCAGCCTCTTCTATCTTCTTTTTACTTAGGTTCTGTAACACCTGCTCTCTGTCTATCTTGCTAGCTTTATGAAGCGCAACATTCATTTAATTTTAAAATGTTTTTATTGGCATTTATATCGAACATTACAACATGTGGCTTGTTTAGCCACTAGCATTTTGCACATGTAGTGCAAATCATGAACATAAACAATCAACAGTTTAACAATAAGTCTTCACATACACTTTCTTCAGGCAGTATGTTCTGCCAGTAAGTTAGCGAGGTGTCAATATTGCACTAGTGCTTATGGTAGCAGGGGGTAGGCTGGGTCAACTGACCAGCATCTCAATAGCGACATTAGTACTGTGGGCTACTCGGAGCCCAACCGTAGTCATTGCTTTCACAGAGGTTTGTCATCAGGCGAGTGGAACATTTCCCAGACTAGTGCCTTCCAGGCTTCGTACGCTAAGCTTGCTTCACCCCCAGCTTTGGAGACCCCTTCGCCCCACACTGTAGTCTCAGCATTCGTCCAGTGCTCCAACTCGCTGTTCCACTTTTCATACCGTGGCCCTCCCGCCGATTTCCATGCCATTGCAATGGACCTCTTTGCCAATATACATGCCATATCCATAAGCTTAATTATGTGTCTGTACTTGCCAATCCTCGGGTAGGACCCCAGGAGGCATTCCTTCGATGTCCACTCATACCGCACCACCCCGGCTTTCCTACAAGCCAGTGCTATCTTGTTCCAAAAACATTGTGACTTTGGGCATTCCCAAAACATGTGAAGCAGCTCCGCTCCCTAAGAACCACACCAGGGGCATGACGAAGAGGTTTTGCAGTTAAACCTTGCAATTGTATCCGGAGTCATGTACATCCAATATAGGACGTTTAGTTAGATGAGCCTGAATCTGGCATTTCTAGAGACCTCCCTGGGGTATTTTTTTTATTTTATTTTATTTTGCATTTTTAAAGCGCTCACACAGCCCGCGGGCATCGAGGCGCTGTTACAGGAATTGTTTGTCTTTTCAGTTGCGTAATTTTTTTTTTTTTTTTTTGTCTTAGTTGCGTATTTATAACACGCTTAAACACCCAGAGGTTTCTAAGCGTGGACCCGGGGATCGAACCTGTGTTGCTTCGTGTCGTCTTGCTTCCAAGGCGCGCACATTGCCGTTAAGCTATCCTCCGGGCCCTAGCCATTCCCTTTCCGTTCTCAGTTCCCATATCAGCCTCCCATTTTTGTTTAGTGCTATGCTTTTGGGGTTTAGCCGATCCATCAGTTGGTTGTAAATCCTGGATATCGGTTTCCACCCATCCCCAAGATTGTGTAGCACTGCCAACAGCGGGTCCATTTCTGGTTCTGCCGGCTAGTCTTTCCAGGTCTCCTTCGCAACTTTTTTGATCTTGTGGACCATAGAAATTGGCCTCTGGGCAACCCCTCTTTTTCTATCATGGATTCAAAGTCCCTGAAAGCCCCCTCTTCATAGATATCACCCCATGTGTGGACACCAAATCCCTCCCATAGTTTCATATTTATCAGATCCTCTTTAGCTGCACTAACCGCGGGGTTTCGGGGGAATATGGGTGGTCACTTTTTGACAATTGTAGGGCCCTGTTCCAGACCTTCCTGCCTAGTATCACAATCATTGGGGCTGTATTCAAACATTTCAATGAGATCTATAGTATTTCTTTCAGGTGCGCAGGGGCCACTAACTGTATTATCAGTCTCGTTTCCGAAGTAGCCTCATCAGCAAGCCATTTGGCCCCGTAACTGAGCTGCGCCTCCAGGTAATACAACTCTAGATCCGGCAATTGGACCCCACCCTCCTTGTATGGCAGTGTCAGAGTGGATAAAGACAGTCTGTGCCTGGCAGCACCCCACAAAAAGCTCCCTCAGCAGTTTCTCTACCATGCGAAAGAACGAGGCGGGGATGTAGTGGTGTACAATATGGAAGAAGTACAGAAACTGTGGCAAAAGTATCACTTTAGTTATAGCGACTCTACCCATTACTGATAGTGGGAGATGAAGAGCAACATTCATATCTCTATCCTCAAAGTCCCTTGATTTAAATCTGGTGGTGATATTTCTGGATTCTTCTTCAAAAGCCACATCCCTCGAGCAATTCCTTTTCGCTTGCGGGAGTTCTCCAGAGGGGCTACTTCTAATCTGGTTCCTAGGATGGTTGATGACTCTTGGCACTCCGAGAGTTTTTCTGTCCCAATACAGCTCAATAGCCCAATAAGAAGTTGATATTTACTAGAGTTCTTGTAACATGGAAAGGAACTGATCATTTTTTGAAATTGCCTCAACTTGCTCATTAGCTTTTAGCTGCACTCCTATAGATGCCAGGGGACAGCATGACTAGAACCATTAACATCCTTCACATCAGTGCTTTGCACCAAGCGCTGACTTTTTGAGGCCCACTTATTCGCTTTCTTGCCTGAGGGTATGTTTCTGCTCTGAGTTTTAGTAACCTTAACTTAAGGCCTCCACCGCTTTTTAAGGACCAACAGGCAGGGAAGGAGGAAGTCTTTCTATTTATTATATCTGTCCCTTACAGGCTTTTTAATGTTTGGCCGTGTGGGTGGTGAGAGGCTGGTATTTTTTTATATGCTACGATGTCTCTGTTTATTTTTTTGTTTTAAAAACAAAAAGTAATGGTTTTTTGCCATTTGAGATCAAAAGATACACATGCGGGGGACGTGGCTTGCAGCGCCGTCGATGCGAACACTCTGCTGATGGCCTCCACATAAAGCCCATGTAATAAGCAATACCCTGACTCTTCCTGCCTCTCGCCTCTATCCCTTTGGCCAGGACAACGCAGGGGAAGCACTGAGGGACAGCTGCTCCGACGCGGAGACAGGGAATGCGCCTGTAGGAGGAAATATGCTGGAGCTGTGGCGGGTCCCTGACTGCCGCAGAAGACACCCAAAATGGCGCTGATGCTTATTTAACTGTTGCATCAGCCCTTAACTGCTAACGGGCACATTGGACACGACTTGGGTATGCGCTTCGTGGGTGGCAAGGCTCGACTCGCGGAGGGCCCACTCCTCTTTCTTTCTATTTGTCGCTCCTTCTCCGGGGGGGCGCCAAGGCCCGGCAGACTCCTCCAGAGATAAGCCTCCGGATCTGGAGCCCGGATTCTCGGGGGTAAGCACTCGCTCCCCTTCAACTCACCGGACCACTAAGCGAAACATTGCATGTGCACAGTAGAAGGCCAAAAGTAAATGAAACTCGATCCCACTTGATACATGCAGATGTGGTCTGCTCAAAGGAGAGTCCTGCTCTCAGCAGTCTGGTGTATTTTGTGAGGACCCCCTACCCACTCCATTAATAGCAGACCCCGCTTCTTGCACGCCGGGGAGGCTTGGTTGGGCCAAAGTGGACAAAAACACATTCTCGTATTCTCCTGCAGAAGCACATCTGCTGGATATCCCCATTCAGCCTTCTGCATAGTGACTTTGGATCCTGCAACCAATTGGACCCTAAAGCTCTTTGTGGTGACAACTTGGCTGACATTTGGGGTGGGCAGTACACATCGATCGGCTTCAACATCTGCCAGCCGGGCAGGGGTCCCCCTGTGACGGGAGATAACATGTCCAAGTGTTAGGCAGAATCCTGTGCAGTTCCCTTAGGGACCACTGCAAAAAGATTAAGACTACAGGAGTAAGCAGTAAACCCAATTGGTAGCAGTCTGTACCACCCAGATTTACCTGGTAGCTGTGGCTGAGCAGTCAGACTTCTCTCAAGAAGAGTAGGGCAGTATATACAGTATACACAATAGGGCCAAAAACACAGTAGAGCAAACAAACGCTGACCAGAGCTTTGTATAAAAAGTATATAATTATTTATTTAAAACACACTTTAGGCAATATACTAGCACTCTAAATCAAAAGCAAGTTAAAACACAGTCAGGTAAAGTATACACACCTCCCTTGATAACTATTAGACAAGTCAGAGTTAAAACGCCACGATTTGTTAAAACAGATGTGAGCGAGTAACCTGATGGCACTCCTATAGTTCAGTTAAAGGGAGAGAAAAAGGCAGAGCATAGAAACAAAACAGGTCCCAACACTTTTAGGAGTTCTCAGCAAGGGAATAAAGGCAGTTTACACTGTAGAGCCAAAGTTAATAGGCCAGGCCCACTTTAAATGGAGCAAAGCGAAATGTGTCCAGGATAACGTGGTTTAAAATGCACTAAAAGTCTTTGCAGAATGTTCAAAAGAGGTTGGGGTGATTCAAGAAGGTAAAGTTAGAAGGTCCGGGGCCAACCCATTAGGAAAGCCAAGGAATTAAGGGTCACCTTGGGCAAACCAAAGAAAGAGAGGCCAGGCAGGACACAGTACCTTAGAGAGAGGAAGCTCCAGCGGTGGCAGTTGTTCCTGGCAGTGGTTGCAATTCGTTGTTCCGACCAGGGGAAGAGAGGATCTCGTCGAGGAGGAAACGTGGAGCCGTTGCACTGCACAGGGAGGAAACCAGCCGCGGAGTTTCGTCGGTAAAAGGTGCGTTCCTTTTATTCGCGGTCAAAGTGGTGAAGCTTGGCTTTCCAGCTGCCAGGGTGCTTGGCACAGGCGATTCGACCAAGAGACGTCTTTGGAAGGCGAAAAGGGCGAACTGGTTGGTCCCACCAGCTCAGAGGAAGAAGACTCGTCCAGCAGAAGATCTTCTCTTGTCGTTGGGAAAGTGGTGAGTTCTTTGCAGCAGGGCTCCACCGGTGGTGTCGTCGTTGCAGATGGCTCAACTTCTTCCCTCTTCGGATTCTTAGATCCTGTCTCGACTTCTGAAGTTCCAGTCCCAAAGGCCCTGCTTTTATGCAGAAAAACCCCCATTCAACAGCCTAGCTGTCACTCAAACATGCGAAGTGGTGAGCCGGGCGGCTCACCACTGGGCCAATCAGAACAGAGTGCGACTTGAGTTGCTAAGGCAACGCAGTCCAGGGTGCCAATTTCCCTCCCCACACATCCTGTGGAACCCAGACAGAGTGGCACCATTTGGAGGGCTTCTGTGGAGAAGCCTGCCAAAAAGGGGAACAAAGGGCTCGAGCTTGGTCAGAGTTACAGAGACGGACACGAACGCCATTTTAGAAAAGAGTTCTGGCAAAAAGACCCAACTGTTGGTTTAATATTAAACAAATAAACCGGCGGTATCTTTAACATTGGTTTAATATTAAACAAATAAACCGGCGGTATCTTGAACATTGCACCAAAAAGTGGTGCGTTTAAAATCAATGGGAAAATCCTATAGGAAATATTCCGGTGGAATATTTTGCGTGGTAGCCACTGCCACCAGCCAGAAACTCGACAAGGGGGGACTGGACAGTGCCCCCTTGAAAACAGACCGAGGGGGCAATACAATTAATCCCTTCCAGTACTTCCACAATATGATGGTTTGTACTGGTTCTGTTCACAATTTAGGACTAGTAAAGTCAATGGTGACTTTACATGCACTGGGAGACAGTAGCCAGTCCCAGGGTTTGGAGTCTATGTTTGGGGGTCACTATGACACCCCTGTGTTACTGCACTGGGGGTGCTGTGTAACACACACATAAAAAAATAGATACCACCCTATGGAGCAGAAAGAAAACCCCATAAGCACACCAAAAGTCAGACATACCTCAAATCATGCCTAAGAGTGGGAGGAAAAGAGTCTCGCTCTTAGCAGGAGAAAAAAACAAACCCCAAAAATCCACCAAAGCTGCTGGGGGACTCACTAGGTTTGGGAAATTAGCCTTATAAGAGAATTCTCCCTAACACCAAGCAACCAAAATCCCCAAAAAACCAAAATCCCCAAAAAACGTGGCTATATCCACAATGCTAGTGCCATCAGACACAGGCGAAATCTCTGCCTCAAACCCAAGATATGATATGGCATTTATAATGCGCCTATACACAAGTGTTTCAAGGCGCGACGAGGCAAGGGAGGTGGAACAGGGGGAAGACAAAGACTACGATCTTACTAGGCCAGGTGGCATTGAGATCGCGCAAGTGCAGGGGACTGGGCAAACGGAAAAGTGCGGGTGTGAAGCGGCAGTGCAATACTTAGGATCAACAGTCAAATAAATAAAATAATAACAGTAGGAAGAAAGTGCAGTCAGCTAGTGGCAAGTGCAGGGGTAAGTGCAGACATCAGGTTTCAAGGGCTGGTAGGGGACTGTAGGGCTACAGAAACAGCCGCCAAGTGCAGGTGTTGCCCGGGCGGCAGTGCAGGTGTGCAACTGGTGGGGGAGGGGACCTGGGTCCGAGATCAGAGGGTAGCCAGGTGACCAGTGCAGTTAGAGTCAGGAATTCAGCAGGGGAGAGGAGAGAAAGCAGAAGCAAGGAGGGAAGGTCTTGAGGTGCTTCCGGAACCGGAGATGGTTCACCTCAAGTTTCAGGGAGGGTGTTCCAGAGGAAGGCCCCAGCTGAAGATACAGATCTACCACCAACTCGTTGCTTGGAGAAGCAACTGACCCTGAGGGAGTTGAAGGCGGATGAGCGAAGAGCTCGAGAAGGAAGATATTTAGGGAGAGAGAGCTGAAGGTATTGAGACCCCAGGCCCCAGAAGGCCTTGTGGACAATGCAGAGGGTTTTGAAATTAATCCTCGCAGCCACTGGCAGCCAGTGCAGAGATTTCAGTCCTGGAGAGATACGATCCCTGGGCTTGAGGCCAAGGACAAGTCTTGCAGTCCTGTTCTGGTGGAGTTGCAGAAAGTAGAAGCAGGCAGATTTAGAAAGAGGCTGGGAGTAGTCCAGCCTGGAGAGAACCAGAGCTCTCGAGACAGTGAGCTTCTGGGGGAAGGAGAGGAAAGGAAGAATACCTCTGAGGAGGTGCAGCTAGTAGTGTGACTTCTTAGAAACATCAGCGATGTGTGGAGAGAAGGAGAGTGTGGATTCGCAGATGACCCCAAGGTTTTTAGCCTCACAGGAAAGGCGGGAGCAGGTGCGCCAATGAGGAGAATCTCGGTCTTACTGGCATTAAGGCAGAGATCATTGGCGGCACATCACTCCTGGATAGCAGACAGACAGTCAGAGATGAGAGAAGGAGAAGAGGTGACGGAAGGGAGTCTGAAAATGAGCTGGGTGTAATCCGCATAGCACTGAAAGTTGGGGCAGAGAGCGGCAATGCAGTAGGCAAAAAGTGCCAGGTATTGGTTGAACAGCCAGGGAGAGAGGTTGGACCCCTGGGGAACACCACAGGTAGAGATAGAGGAGAAGAAGGACCCAAGTTGGACCTGGGAGGGTCGATCGGCGAGGAAAGAGGTCAGCCAAGCCACGGCCTGATCAGTGATGCTCAGGTTCTCACGTAGACGGTTGAGCAGGATGGCATGGTTGACTGTGTCAAAGGCAGAAGAGATCAAGTAAGATGAGGACACACAGGGTATTGGAATCAAGGTTTGAGAGCAGGTCTTCACGGATGTTCAGGAGAGCAGTATCCGTGCTTCTGGCAACTCTGATGCCAGACTGATGGTCATGGAGACAACCAACCGATTCAGTGTGAAGATTAAGCTTGGAGATGGCCAGCTTTTCCAGGAGTTTGCCCAGGAAAGGAGTGATGAAGATAGGGTGGTAGTTCGCCGGGCAGGAGGGGTTTGCTGAGAGTTTCTTAAGATGAGGGTGCCCAAGAGAGGGCTTCGGGAGGCGTGTGGGGGGGGGGAGACACTCAAGTGGCGAAGGAGTGGTTGCAGAAGTCAGTCAAAGCAGGAGCCAGGGTGTCAATGTGGTCCTTGATGGCTTTAGAGGAACAGGGGAGAACCTGTTTTGACCACAGCATCTTACTGGTCAGTTGGCCACCAAAGAAGATATTCAAGCCTTCATGCTAAATATAAAATCCAAACTGCATTTCCAAGATATCCACGAACTTTGAGCGTTTGGATCAGAGAGTCACTGAGGTGGAGCAAAGAGTGGGGGAAACGGAGGACCACATCCTAGAGCATTCGACCACACTGACAATGCAGCAAAAGATTAATATTTTAGAAAGGAGTTATATGCAACCTGCGCATCAGAGGAGTGCCCACATCAGTCCCGGAACAGTCTCTGGGTGAATATGTGGGTGACTTTTTTCATACTCTCCTGCCACATCTCGACAAATCGATGGTTATACTTGACCGCACCCATGGATTGTCCATTCGCAGAGATGCAATTCCAGATACTTTTCCTGATGTCCTCACCCGGATCCATTTCTATACTACGAAGCAAGACATTTTGGCAGTGGGTCGTACCCGGGATGAACTAACATTCCAGGGCTCTCCGCTACAGATTTTTCAAGACCTAGCAACTGTGTCAATCCAAAAACGAAGAGCTCTGCGGCCACTGACTTCATTTCTGCCGAATCAGAATATCAAATACTGATGGTTATTTCCCACCTCTTTACAGTTTACGTTCAAGGGAACTCTCCGATCTCTAGCCTGGAAGACGCAGATGGGATTTTTCATTCCTCTTCACCAAACAGAGAGGAAGGTTTCTTTCTTGGGGCCACTGGGGAAGGTGAAAGCAATAAGCCAAAAAATGCAGCGGTCTGACCCTTTCCGGTCGAGGGTCCATAAAGGCTGTAACACAGAAAAACCCCTGCTACAGACCTGGACCATGTCTTTGATCCACAGGAAGCTTCCCGGAATGAGAGGCAAATTATCAACAAATACAAAAGAAGTGTCAAGCACTTTTGAGTTAACAATGGTCAGCATGCGGCACATGCCCGACCTCAAGTGGCAGGTCACCTGATGGTCGTTGGGGCGATTGTGGTTCTGTTTTTGTTTCAGTTGCTTTATTCAGTTAAAACCTTGGTTGGAACATGGCTTCAGATATTCTCTAAGTCAGGATGGCGACTGAATGCCATCTAACCTGCACCCCCTCCCCCGCTATGGAGGATGACATTACGAGAGATTCTTCATCATCTCATTAGAACCTAGGTTTTGTGTCACTGAAGGTGAAAGGTTTGAACTCCCCAGTGAAACAAAAGTCTGTCTTGCGTCGGTTGAAATACTTGGAAGAGTCAGTGATCTTTTTGCAGGAGACTCTCCTCTTGCCTCCGGATTATATTCGCTTACGGAGAAAAGACGTCCCTTAACAATTCCTGACTTCTAGTAGCACTAAAGCAGGGAGAACCGCCCAGTTTGAGTAACTGGACACCATACGAGACCAAGGAGGCCGATATATAGGAGTAAAAGTTATGTTGTTGGGGCAGTAGTGCTCTCTAATCTCGATTTATGCCTCAATGAAGGTCAGGACCGAATCTTTGGAGAGCTAAAGGCGACTCCCCTCTCCTTTTTTGGAGGGCCAGGTCATTATTCTGGGAGACTTTAACAGGGTCCCGGACCCCATCAAAGATAATACGCATAACCGCTCGTCTAAAGACTTTAAAATGGCTTTGAATATCCTCCACTTTTTCAAATCGTTGGGGGTGGTAGACTCTTACATCCAGAAGAGCAAGACTTTACCTTTTTCTCTCATGTCCACCGCGCCTCTTCACGCATAGAATTTTTTTTTTTAATGAATCCAGTTTGCTTTATTGTACGTATCCAGTTACTTGCAGGTATTTACAGGAAACATGGGCAGGTACATATCAGTATTTATCGAGTGGCACAAGACACCCACCGGCCATCCTCTCACATCCAGCTCAGGCTTATGCCATTTATTGACAGGGTCTCTATTGTCCCCAGGATTCTTTCCGACCATGCCCCAGTCCTCCTGTGGGTTACAGTTTGTCATCCATCCCCCTCCCCCAGACCTCTATAGCGACTGTATGACCCCATTTTAAATGATCTTGCCTTAATGGATGGAGTAGCGAAAGCAATACAGGATTATTTCTGGGAGGACCCCACTGAGCTCACGTCCCTGGCTACGACATGGGATGCCATGAAGGCAGTAAGGGGAGTCCTAATAGCCCGTCCGGCTGCCTATCATAAGCGGAAAATGCAGGCCTGAATCCAATAAGAAAAATAATCTCTGAGATTGACGGACAGTATAAGAAAGGTTGGACCCCTAGATTTCACCTAGCCCTTTGTTTTGGCCGAAATAATGGCGCTTTACGCTGAGGAAACGGCCCATTCTCTGTTAGTGACGAAACAAGGTGATTATGCCAAAAATAATAAGGCCAACGAATTCTTGGTGAGGAAATTAGCCCATGATAAAAAACACAGCACTTTCATATGTCTTGGGGAACAGC
Source organism: Ambystoma mexicanum (assembly GCF_040938575.1). Lineage (NCBI taxonomy): Eukaryota > Metazoa > Chordata > Amphibia > Caudata > Ambystomatidae > Ambystoma > Ambystoma mexicanum. The sequence continues at coordinate 303,130,867 of NC_090941.1, forward strand.
AAGGGGTAACGCAATATGGGGTACATGGTAAACTGCAGCTAGCAAAGGCTCATTAAATGGAATCAGTGACAGTACCGGCCCAGTGACGTCAGGTCCAAAAAAGGTATATTAAAGGAGCTGCTCTGCCACACCTTCCCCGGGAAGATAGAGAAGCTTTAGACTCCCCAATTCAGCCAGAGGAAGTAGATGCGGTTATCAAATCCTTGAAGGCGAGAGCCCCGGGTCCTGATGGATTCTCAGCTAAATTTGATAAACTCTTTAGAGGCCAGTTGTTGTCCCTCTGTCGTCCCCCTTTAACTCCTTTAGAGAAGTGGGTACTATAAACCTCCACCACTATCCTGCTATTGAAGCCTGGGAAAGAACCTAATGATTGTGCCTCTTAAAGGCCAATATCACTTTTAAACATTGATGCAAATATCTATTCAAACGTATTGGCTAATCGTGTGGCTCCACTTCTTCCAACATTAATCATTGCAGACCAAACAGGGTTGGTTCTGGGGAGGAAAACCGGCGGTAACATTAGGCAAGCGCTGAATTTGATGGAGACAACTATTATGAACCAGGGAAAATGGGCACTTCTGGCATTAGACACCACTAAGGCATTTGATAAAGTGGATTGGACGCCACTAAGGCATTTGATAAGGTGGATTGGACCTTCATGCAATCAACCTTGGAGGCTTTTCATTTTGGGCCCCATTTCCGAAGAATGATTTTGGCCAACTACTTTTCCCCGAACACATTACTCTGGGTAAATCGGGAACAAACATCCCTGGTCCCTCTCGCGTGTGGGACGCGACAAGGATGTCCCCTTCCCCTCTTTTATTTGCTCTGATTATGGAGCCTTTAGCTTAACTCATACATAGTAATCTAGTGATTCAAGGGGTCATGATTTGGGGCTCTCAACATAAGGTATATCTCTATGCTGATGATGTGTTACTCTCTAACAAATATTCGGCCCTCCCTCAAGGCAGCCCTTCAGGAGCTCCGGTCTTTTGGCCAAGGAGCGGGATTTGAAATAAACTATGGGAAATCGGTGGCATTGGGGGTGGACTATCTTTACAGGATATTAGATCCCTTCAATCCCTCTGTCCAATCCGATGGGAGACCAAATCCATTGAATACCTGCGGGTACGGATCACGGCCTCACCTAAAGACCTATTTGCGGCAAATTCACCCTTCCACCCCTCTTTAAGACGCTGGAAACAGATTTGGAAAAATGGGTGAATCAGGAGATTTCCTTGATGGGTCGGATTACGGCAGTTCAAATGCATTTACTCCCTCACCTTCTTTATCTCCGTTTGTCCCTTCCGGTGAAAATCCCCAAAAACTTGTTATACTGTCTCCAGCAGATGATCTTGGGATTTATCTGGCGGGGCAAGAAGTCTAGGATCCCTACGAAGGTGATGATGGGAGGCGCCCGGTTGGGTGGGCTACGGGTTCCAAATCTCCATAAATATTCGGAGGCTGCTTACATGTCCCTTTCCCCTTCTACCTAAATGGGTTGAGATTGAACAGTCCAAACTTCCGCTTGCCCTTCGTTTCCTGCCCTTTTTCCCCCACATGTTATGAAAACAATGGCAGAATTTGCTCTCCTCTTCAAAAGTTATCTTGAAGTCATGGGATGGGGCTCTGAAACGCAAGAAGATTCCTAGAGACATGGGCCCTCTCTCCCCGATTTTTCACAGCCCTGCCTTCTCCCCTGGCTTGTATCCAGATGCATTTAAAAATTGGAGACAGGGCGGTCTTCAAACAATTAGCCCAGCTATTTGAGTGGATCAGCCACACACGTTTGAAGACTGCAAAGGGACATTCCAACTCACTGAGTCAGACGCATTTTCATATACTCAGCTTCGGCATTGGATCACACACCCAGAGACAAGACAGAATGCAACACAATCCTTGAGTTCAATTGAGCTAACCTTTCTGGAGGGACCAGGGCCTGGAGGGGTCTCTAAATTCTATAGACTCCTGAGTTACAGAATGCTAGCTGACCACCCATTTTACATGATCCGATGGGAGACAGACTTAGGCCACCCGCTGGAGATGTGGGACCAACAACGAATGTGCCTTAAAACCTAATCCGTTGGTATTTTTCCCCAGTACAACTGCACCACTGCCAGTCATCAACGGCTCCCACTTGCTAGCGAAATTGCGGGGCGCAAGGCTTATACTTACATATGTTGTGGTATTGTCCACTTGTTCACTTCTTTTGGGAAACCATTGTCACAATCCAGCACCAAGCTTCCGATGTGTCCTGAAACTTTACTCTTGGGAGCCCCAAGTGAAGGGGTATATCCTAAATCTGGGGAGCGGGCGAAACGAATTACTCAGTTATTGCTGGCCACACGCATTACGGTTGCTCGCTGGAAATCCTCAGAGGGGTCCGATTCTCCTTGTGCTGGATTAAAGTATGAGACGTGCTGGTGGTGGAAAAGGTTACGGCTGCAAAGGAGGGTAATAAACGTCTCCAATTTCTGAACACGTGGGCTCCCTTATTGGACTATGATCAGAGCTATCCGGCTTTAACATTCAAACCCAACTTGGCTAGACTCTATCTGCGGTTTGGGGTCAACAAATAGGATTTGGCTCTCTGGAGAGGGAGATTCATGCAGGGTCCAGGGGGAAGGAGGGGGGGAGGTTTGTCCATCCTGAATTATGCAAGTGATATTATCTATGCTGTATAATTGTACCTGTAACTGCTTTACTTAATGCAATCTTTCCATGTTACCAATCGATTAATAAAAACAGTTGTGAAGAAAAAAAATGATACACAGACACCCCCCCAACAGGATAGGGTACTACAAGTGGCACTGAAAAAACAAAAACAACCCATCTACTTGCCTGCAGCTACCCAGCCACCAGTATTAACATTGTACTAACATATTCAATTTTTCAAATGCACACAATCTAGGGCGCAGAAAGGTCACAAGGAGCCATGGCAACTGGTAGCGTCCACATGGTCCTAAGAAGACAACGTGATTGAGGCCATATCATCAAATCCAGTGTAAGAAGGATTAACCAGATATCCCATAACAGTGCCCTTACAGTACCACCTAACCAAGCTCACAGCTCGAATCCGATTAAGCATCACGCCAGCCTAAAATCCTCCATTTGTATAATTACAGAGCGAATATCCAGGCTTGTTTGTTCATGTCGGGGAGGAGGGGGGGCGGCACATCGCTTGCACCAGTGCATCCCAGGCAGCTACATCCGTGCCCACTTCACTCATCCTTTCATACACAGCTCTATGCCAGGCAGCAGATTTAGCCGGTGGCCATCTCTCCAGGTCCCCCCACCAGGCCTCAATTCTGGGTCCCTCAGCCGACTTGGAAGCCATTGCAATTCTCTGCTTAGCTAGTATGCAAATTGGGTCTTTCATCCGGGTCAGATGTGTTGTGTGTTCCCCCCTCCCCCTCTCAGGTATTGTCCCAACAGACCAACTTCTGGGAAACACGCATGCATCAGCATCCCCACCCTATCTGCTATCGTCCGCCAGAATCTCTCAATAATCGGGCAGGTCCAAAACATGTGTAAGAAATCAACTACATTATGTGTACATCTAGGGCAGTTCACTTCTCCTGCTCCCCTGAACTCCTGTAGGGGGATCATGTAGGCCCTATGTGTAATATACAGCTGTGTGAGTTTAAATATAGAGTTCCTGCAGACCCTTCTGGTATACGCCAGTGCTCGTCCCCATTCCGCATCAATAAATGTTTTGCCGAGGTCTTCCTTCCATTTTGTACCCCCAGTACAATTCAGGAGCAGTTCGTACAATCTGTAAACCGCATTGCCCCACTCTGTCACATCATACATGGTCTCCAGCACCCGATAATTTTCAATTCCTGCCAAAAAGTCTGGCCATCTTGCCCCTATGCTCTTCAGTAGGCCCATGTACATCAAGAACTGACCATCGTGTATGCTGTAGCTTTGTGCTAATGTAATGAAATCCGTCAATTTCCCTTCAGACAATGAATCCCCAATGTAACAATCACATTGCTCTCCCAATACCTCTGGATGTTATGCACAGTGTCCAGCCCGTTCCCAGCGAGCGCCACCAGCGGAATATTCGGAGAGCGCTGCTGCCATCCCACCCATAATACATGTAGTGTTTATGATGACAATATATTTAAGGGATACACGGCACACTCAGTAAATTGGGATGTACTTTATCTGAAAACTTCACATCTTATCTTATTACATGCGGAGACAGCAATCTATGTGTGAGTGGCATTTTCAGTTTATGTGAATTGAGTGTCGATTTACTGAGTGTGTTGTGTATTCTTTAAAAAACTGTCATCCTAACCACTGCATTTATTAGTGTTGGGGATGTCTGTATATTTAAGCAATTAGACCGAAAAGGCAGGTGTCCCTAGCAATCTGTAGGTAAACCAGGGAAGGGCCAACCAGTATATTTAAGGAAACATAAGGCGCTGATCAGTCCCTACGCCCTTCTGGCTGCAGGCAGCAGGGCGCAATTAAAGGACAAGTGTGGGCAACGCACCACGCCAAAACGGCCGGTGCACAAACACTCACACTGACAGAAGGTGAACCGCCTTCTGTCACCATTGATTGCGTGACACAGCCAACTGATGCCAACTAGAGGCTTTGAGAACAATGTCAGAATCCATCTGCTCCTGGGAGGAACGCCACATCCAACAAAAGTACATTATAACTTGTACTTATCTGGTTAAAGAGCCTAATCACGTTCTGCCCTGTAGGTAAAAAATACATGTAATTTGTGCAAAATCTTGTACTACATTTTTCTACTGTGAAAATATGGAACTTCTCTTTTATGCGCAGTGGACACTGTAGAAGCTTATTCCTAATGTTGGTATGTCTCTTAATTTGCGTGTATTAAAAGTGTGTTTTGAATTCTTTTGAATTTTTTAAGGCTGTGGTCGTTATGCTGGCGGTCAGGGATACAATAGCATTGGGCACTTCTGTGGCGGATGGGCTGGTAACTGCGGGGATGGCGGAATAGGAGGAAGTACCTGGTACTTGGTCTGTGATCGATGCAGAGAAAAGTATCTCCGCGAAAAGCAAGCTGCAGCCAGGGAGAAGGTATGTTTTGCAGCATATTTTCCAACGTGCATAACTGTGGAATCTTCACTAATGCTTGTCTTTATATAAATCAAACATACTGTGACTTCTGTGAATATTTAAATGGTTTGCTATTGACCTGAGCAGGGTAAATTAAAGAGAAAAAGCCTTCACATTGTGCGTCAGTCTAGAAAATCAAAAACCTGTTTTTCTCAACGCATCCAAGATTGTGCCTCTGCTGATAGTTCTGTAAAACGTATGCTTTTTTACAAGGGTGGGGAGGCCTCTGGCCCGCACCATTTTAACAAAAGCAGCAGAACAATATTAAAGCTGCGGTTAACTGCATGGAAGAAACCGAGAAGGTTGAGGTTTGTTGCAACATCCGCATAATAGAATGATCACCCATTGACACTTCGGTCTGTCAGTTCCCCTTCTGTTCTAAAAATCCCAGAGTACTTAACGGTTTGCAGAGTGTAACCCCACACTTTTATCAGGCATACCTCATGAGTGTGTACTTGGAGGCAGGCGATAAACTTCAAATGGTGCGCTACACACAGAGAATACACTCGATCTGTTTCTGTATGTTTAGGATTTAAGACATGATCTGTATTTATATTTATTTGAATAACAGGCATGTAAATTATGGACAGAATGACTTGCAATAACACATTTACAGATTGTGAAGCCTGCATAAATATGAGAACAAGTAGTGAGACAGTTTAGGTTGTTTTAAAAAATATTAGCACATATATCAGGGACAAAATAAACCATATGAATATAAGAAAACAGGTAACTTACAAAGGTAACATAATCCTAAGGGGGCAAGTGCTTCAAACTAAAGAGCAGTGCTAATTAAATATACATTACATTATTAAGCTTTATTTGAGGCAGTGGGGGGGGTCCGGTAGGGACAATGGGGTAGATGCCAGAGGGAGCTCCCTCTAGAAAGTAAGTGAGGTTTAAGTCAAGCTTTTAATAGATCCACAGTTGGGCTGGCTTTGATTGTTATGGGCAGTGGGTTCCAATGGAGTACGAGCAGAAGCCAAAGGGGGTCACAATGCGGGTCTATTTAATGGTTTCTTATTACAGCTGTGCATGTCAAGTGTTTCAAGACTTTTCACTCTTGGTTCTCCATGCTGTTATAAATCTGATGATGTCATCACTCCTTTCCCGGGATAGCCTCTCCCCATGCAGCCAGGGGCCAGTAGCTGCTACCTGATCCTGACCCTGGGGTTGGCTATGCGAGGGAGGATCACATAAAGGGAGGGGTCCTGAGGAGGAGGAGGGGCAGGCATCATCAGATGAGACATGGTATTCCCCTTTCCCTTTTAGGGATATACCCTCCATTCCTCATGCCTTGATGGCATACTGTGATAATCCCCTTCAACAACCAGCAAAGCCTGCTCACAGTATCTTTCAATATTCTGTAGCAAACAGAATGAGACGAGAAAGAGGACTACCCAAATGAAGATTACTAGGCTTAACCAGAAGAAGCAGTCTAGCGCTTGGAGGTAGCTGATGGGCTCCGAGCAACTCCCTTCTTTGAAGCAGGAGTTCAAAGATGGAAGAGCCGAGAGCAGCAGACAGATCTGAGTGGCTAGCCACTTCCTGGGAAGCCAAGCTGTCAGGTGGACAGGCAAGCAACGACACGTGGGAGAGTCATGGAGAAGACTTCCCAGCTCGGGCTGGGAATCCAGGAGGCGGCAAGCAAGAAAGAGAAGCAACACAAAGCGAGAGATAGGTGGCCTCTGGACCAGATGCGCATTTCCGCAGGCAGGAGAGATGCCAAAACGGCACGCGAGGCAAAGTAGTAGCTTTGCGCCGGCAAGGGAAGCCGTAGTGATGTGCAGACCGCCACCAGCAGCAGAGATGCATTGTCCGAAGCAGAGAAGGACCCGAGCGGGGTTGGAGAAGCCAAGGGAGCAGTCCTAAAGCTGTTGAGCCCACAGTGGAAGGTCGCAGCCCTGGGAAGGAGCTGGAGAAGGCATTCCCTAATTGGAACGGGAGGCACATTTCCTACAGCTTGCATCAGACTCATTTTCATAGTCCCAGCATTTGGGGAGATGCAAAGGATCTACGTTAAAAATTACAAAATTGCAAAGCCCACATGTTCACATTTTGTAATTCGAGCTTTGGGATTTCGGTTGTTTGTCCTCCGCTGGGCATCTAATGTATGCTGGGGACAACCCTGCAACCTCCGCAGCCGATAATACCGAACTAGGGAGGCGTGGAATAACCCTGCACCCCTTGTTCAGCATTATGGGATTTGATCTTTTGTACCAGGCTGATTGCACACTAATTGTGCATTCAGTTTTTTTTTCCCCCAATATTTTGGGGTAAACCCAATACAAATGCACCAGTGATAAAAAGAACTTAGGCAAGACCCATACCCCCTTGTACTGAATTAAAGAGCGAGAAATGTAACATAAGGTTGTGATGTACAAAGGTCCTGGCAGGAGAGAGTACCAGGCATTTGCGGGCCTGTGGCCCACACCCAAGTTGTGGAATCTTGAAAAGAGAATCCCAAGTAAAATCATGTCCTTAGGAATTGTAATTGTTTGAATGTGGAAAAGACCTGGGGAAAGGCAACACCAAGAGGAGGGGGTTAACCTCTTGGGCTACAAAGAATTTGGTTATTCATTTGAACTTTTATTTTTTATGGAGAGAAACGTGGGGAAGGGAGTCATTTGGAACCTTTGTTGGATTTATACCTTTTTGTTGAACGTGAACATTTATGCACTTTCCAAGCCAAAGACAATACGCTTAACACCTTATTTGTAGAATGAGAGGGCAGGATTTCGGACACAGGACATTTTTCCTTTCGACATCTTGAAGCAGGTCAGACACCTTTTTTTTGGTCGAGGTAGGGAAAAACCTCCTAGATTAGGGACAGTGAGGCATTTTCCAAAATCCTTTATTATTTATTAAAAGTGAATACCAATCGCCATGAGTCCTCTGTGCATCTCATCTCATTCCTGGTTCCTCACAATGCATGCCTGATTACTTTCTTAGGGCTTGCTTTGGCATCTACACATTGAATATGCTGACTTCACCCTTCTGTATTCTTTCCACCCAAATTTAGTATTAAGAAGATCTGATACAGGGACATCTTTCTTTGCTATAGTCCATATGTCTGCTAGCTGTACCTGAAAAAAAGAACTTGGATAACCTTGTCTGTATCTTTGTCCTTTACTAGGTAAAGCTTTCAAGGAGAAAGCCAATGCAGCTGAAGACACCTCGTGCCTTGCCCACAATGGAGGCTCACCAAGTGATTAAAGCCAACGCCTTGTTCCTGCTGTCTTTGAGCAGTGCAGCTGAGCCAAACATTCTGTGCTATCACCCTGCCAGACCTTTCCAGTCTCAACTTCCTAGTGTTAAAGAGGGCATATCTGAAGATCTACCTATCAAAATGCCTTGCTTGTATCTACAAACATTAGCCAGGTATTATGAATGCTTGTTTAAAACTTTTTACATCTGAAAATGTATGCACTAAAATGATTTCTAAGTGTTTTGAGAATACTAAAGTAAAAACACTAATATTTAGTTATATGTTTGTGCTAAGCAAATGTGTTCCTTTTTAGCACATTTAATTATGGGGACCCCAGAGATAACAGGGTAACCCATGTGTACAATATCATGCTGTAGATAACAAACCATTGCATGCATTACTGCATTTGAACGGTCAAAGTAGGGCTGTAGTTGTAAGTTATCATTCATCACAAATTTTGAATATATCAATATACAAAAAAGGATATTATGAAAATGCTAAAAGTAACCTCTAAATACACAACTTATTGCTCTATCAGTAGCTTGATTGTTTGTTGTTAAATTTGTATTATAGGGCATTATCTGAAATGGCAGTTAACTTATTTGTTACAGAATATTAGGGGGAGCATGGAGAATCTCATTAAGGCAGGACTAGAAGTACATTTAATGGATGGCGATACTTGGTGCTTACAGATGGTATGGAATATGCTTCTTGAAGAGACTTATGTGTTGCTTTTAAAAGATTTTGAGTCAAGCGAAGATAGCTCATAACTGGTTTTGGTGATTTAATTTTTAATTTAGAGTCTTTCCTTATTCAGAAAATATTAATTTCCTTCAAAGAATATACAGCATAAAACACTATCGCTCTTCAAGAATGTATACTAAAAATGAATAAATATAATCAATTGTGAATTTAAATGATTAAACAAATTATCAAACTTTAAAATAACTGGCTGTGCAAATGAAGGACACTTTCGATATAAGAATAAACACAGTGCGCAGTGAGCAAATCTGGGACTGATAAAAGAAACCTAAGAACTGATGGAATGTGTCTCACTCCACATTCGAGTCAATAATGGGAGGAGAAATGTCTTTCCCAGTGCCTTGAAGGCTGGGCAAAACAGCATAAAATGTTGCCAATCGTCTGCATTATTGCATGAGCAAGGACATTTACGGTTGGTGATACTGTCAGCTTGGGAAAAGGGGAAAATATAATTTACAAACAGTAGGTTTGTTCTAAAACAGAGAATAATTTCCCTTTTTCCTCAGATTTTTGAACCACTGGATGTAGCGTATTTTGTTGGGAGCAAGAAGAATAGTTTTATGATAGAATTGAACGCATTTCTTTAGACATTCTATCTTCCTCCTTATATCTGATTTACAAGAAAGGAAGCCACTCGCCAACTGCTTTCTTTCGATGTTACTAACAAATAGATCTTCACTACAAAGACTTTCGAGGCCAATGGTGCGCAAAGAAGATTTCATGTGGTTTAACCAAGGCGATGAATTGCTAATGTCTGAGGACATAACGTCCTTCACCAAGCTTCTGGTTAGTGACAGATGGGAATTTCCCCTTAAACATAACCACTGAGTTAAGGGTTGCAGTGATGTAAGGTCCTCAACATGAGCCATGTTACATTCCTCATGAAGCCTAGATAACCCTGGGAAACTCCCATGATTTTCCTTAGGAACTTATTGTTGCTTACCTGGGCTGCCTTTGTAGGATAGTACCCCCAAACAGCTGCACCATAGGTCAACAATGGTACAGTTTTGGGCCTTGTAAATTCTAAGAGGGTGGTCCAATGGTAAACCACCTAAATTCCTACCATATTTCTGGATTGAGCTGCTGATCTGCAAGGCCTTCTCTGATTGCTGTCCTATATGCGCAGACCACCTCAGGTTACTGGAAATGTACACCAAGGTAGCGAAAAGAAGTTACCCGATCCAGTTTTACACCATTAATAACTATGGGTTCCGTATGGGTTTTCTACTGCCAATACACATTACCTTTGACTTCCCTATGTTTTTGGTGGATTCTACATCCTCTTTCCAACAGCGCAACTTGTGTTTAAAATAACTTGTGTTGCATCTGAGTTAGGTGAAGAGCTAGGGGAGTAAAAGGACACAACTTTAGTACTGATGTTCAATAAATGGTGTAACAACGAAGGTCCACTAATTAGAAAGCACTCTACTTTAGAGTGCATGTTTTTAATGACTGGGCTTTCAACAAGGATTGTACTACCTGCCAATCCATTCATCCTAAGGCCCTCCCAAGAGCATGCTGCTGAACTCTTCACCTAGCACCACAAGGAGATGCAAGAGGAAGCATATAATGGTGCCGGCATCTGACCCTTCTTCAAAGTGATCCCACTCCTTTGGAGAAGGTCTCCCCCCTCCAGTGCGGGAAGACAACTGGCAGCACAGGAAAGTGCCCCGGCTTCCCAGGGCCTCCAGACACCACTTTTCTTTCTCTACACGGAAACGAGGCTTTGCTCAAGGTGGAGAGGTTTTCTTTGTTTTACTTTCCCTCCATAGACATTTAAGGAACCCCCCAACTTTTAGCAGTTTTGAACCTGTCCTGGATTTTGGAGGCAGGTGAAGCCTTTTATTTCCCTTGCTAAGCTCATCTGTTTTGGGGCATTGATCAATCCCTGCGACTATTAGTGCAGAAGATCTCTTTTCACCATTGTGAAATTCTTTGTTTATTTTACACTGCTCTCTGCACCTTATAGTGAGGTTCGGTAGGGATACTTCATCTCCCTTTAACTGTATTTTTGTTTCAAAATTAAGATGTCTTGACATTTTTAAATCAAGAGCAACAAGTTTTCAAATAAAACAACACACACAGTGGACCGAATCCCCTCCCAATATCAATACGTGTTTGCCACCGTTCTCCCCCCCACACTTTTCCACCGTAATCCACCATCATTTTTCCCCACCCAAGCCTCGTACCTTTATAAACAAAGTCTGCTGTACCAAGCATCAACACACAAACAACTCTATCTTCCGTATTTGTTGAAGAAATGGAAGGATCCACCGCAACTCTATGCTGGCCATAGATACATCCAACAAGTGTGGATGTCGCAAGCAACTCCCTTTTTGACATCACCGTAGACCCCTTCCATTGTGGTGCTACACAACTCCTAGCTGCTACCAAGAGAGTGCGGGACATGTAGTTCAAACCCTGACTGTCATCACCCTCCACTCCCAATAGTGCCAACAGCGGGGAATGAGTCCTAGAGATCCAATCAAGCTCCCTTATCCAAGAGAGAAAATCCTCCCATTATTTCGGTATCTCTGCACAACCCCACCACATACAAATAGTCTGCTTTACCCACATTTCCAGCTGCTCAGATTTATACCGGGATACATCCTTGCCAATTTAGTTGGCATGTAATGCCATCTATGCAATAATATAATGGCTTGCGACCTATATTGAATCGACACAGTGGCATTGGACACCTTCCAGCACATAACAATATTACGGACTACAGTTTGTCCATAATATCCCAACCAAGATCTTTTTGTCCTAGCTCTACTCTCAGCGGTTCAGCTAGCAATTTTTCTTTATACAGGCTGGCCACCAAACCCTTAGATTCCTTTGTCTGGATCAGGATCTTCTCAAAGGGAGTCAGCTCCCTCCACAAGCTATCACCCCACTTTGGTATTGTAAGCGTGCCTTTGCAGCCGCTCCAAGGATAGAAATTGCCCTTTTTCCCACATCTGTCCTGCCTTGCCCAGACCCGCCTCATACCAACACTTGAAATCCTATGGGCAGATTGATGGTCTCCCATAATGATAGTGCCCAAATACAGCTTAACAGAGAAGGCCATATTGTGAGCCATTGCACATGACTCCGTTCCCTCCACAACACTACCAAAAATGGATGTTCCCCAACACGTTTTGTGGTTTGTGGCCCACTGTTCCCACAACCACTATCTTAAAAACACTGAGGCCAAGAGAGCATTTTCAGTATCCACCCACTGTTTGGGCGTAAGAGGGTCAAGATGATCCACCACTAACTGAAGTTGAGCTGCGTTATAATAACCTCCTCAAGTGAGGAAACCCCCATCCGCTTCTCTAGGCACTATAAGCATATTGTGTGCGATCCTGGGCCTCAACCACTTCCAGAGGAACTGCAATATATAGCCCTTTGAACCCTCAGGAGAAAGTCAGCTGGTACCACTGTTGGTGGTATCTGAAACAGGGAATTTATTTAAGGGAGAAACATCATCTTGATAAAAATTCAGTCTGGCCATCTATGACAGCAGCATTTTCCCCCATATATCCAGGCCCCTATCTATCTTATCCCCTATGGGTAAATAATTGGCTTTGACTATGTCATCCAACTTATTTGGGATACACGCCCCTAGATATGGAAATCCCACCTTTTCCACTATAAAAGGCAGGCCACCAATATTGTCTGTCAACCTTGCTCAATGATCCAGCCGGCTTCCCTATCTGCCACAATGGCCTTTGCCTCCTCTTAGAATCCTGTTGCCAGATGATTTGCCGGCTTAGACCTTCTCAGCCTGAGCTTCCTGTCAAATCTTGCCATCATTGCCAGCGCGTTAGCTGCTCTTACAGTGATCGAAGCTGTTGATGACACCTTCCTGCCATGGTTTCGAGCTTCCGACCTTCTTTGTCTGGAAGGGCGTTCAACGGCCTAGAATGGGTTAGCTAGATTCTTCCTTGCTGCAACCGTGATTACTGAGTCAGGCTGAAGGTGTATCTGGAGCCTTATATTTTTTTCTCTGGCTGAGAAACCACAGCGGGGGTAGATAAAGGAGTAGAAAATATGTTGTCCCCTGCTTCCCATATAGTGTCACGAATTGGGATGGTTGTTAGTGATAGTCTGCGTTTGTTGCTGTGCTTGTAGAGCACAAATTCCTTTCCTTTACAGGAAACCTAAATGTGAAACAGCTCAGCTGATTTAGCTATTATAGAGTGAAAAGACACATCATCATCCAGCGGTGTGGTACCTCCTAGTGAGTCATGTTTTTGCTGTTTCTCAATAATGTGGGTATTCCACTCATCGGTACCTTGATCCAGCGTATCATTGGGAAGTTCCCCTTCCTCTGGCTCATCGTTCTGCGTATCCAGATCGCAGAAGTCCCTAAACTGGTCATCCCTATGGTCTGGGTCATGCAGATCCTTTTTCCAGTCTGAGACTGACACTGTGGATGGTGCTACAGTGTCCCAGATCCTTGGAGGTGGCAACGGCCTTGGGGATGCACCTCCTGGTAGTATGGGAACGCTTCTGCTTTTGAAGCATACTAAGCAGTGGTGACTTGTCCCATGGTGTTGGTGGTGATTTTCTCCGAGATTATTGGTGTGGAGAGATATAATGTATGCGTTGAGATGTGCCTCACTGTGGTGACTCTGCACCTACCATTGCAGGCAATGTACTCCAATGTTTCATTTCCTCTCCTCTTGGTGGTGGCGAGACATTTCCGTGTTTTGAAGTTGATGATGCTCGAAGTCAAGCTCTCTGCCGTCTTTGGAATCCTTCAATGATTCTTCGCATGGATTGCATGAGTGTAGGGTCAAAGGGATCTGATGTGGCCTCTGCGGTGGTTTGCCATGTTGGGCTTTGTTCCTTTTGTAAGGGTGGTCCATCTCCTTCCTCAGTGTCGTAAAACTCTTCCTGGAGGATATTTGGGAGTTCGGGCATGTACCTTATCAGGGACAAACTTCCAGTTATTCCCAGGCTGCCTGATATTGCTGTGATCTTTCTCCTGTCTACCTGCCGTGGACGGAGAACATTTATATATATCTATTTTAAATTACAGAGGATTCCCAGTGAGACGACAGGGAATATTCAAACATGTGCATGTATGAAAGATCCAATGCTGGAGAAATACAGTTAAAGGTAAGTAACAAAGACTTCAGCCTCTTGCACCTGGTCACCGTGACTATACAGATTTTCGTGGAATGCTGCAAAATGAAGGAGAATCCCATCAGGCCACCCAAACATGTTTCCTTTTTCATCAACAATCCTACCTGCCTGTCCTTCCACACTGTCTGCACCCTGTTTGCCAACATAGTCGGCGCCCTGATTCTTTTAGATCTTTCAGCGCCGTTCGATACCGTCGATCATGCCATCCTGCTCTCGTGCCTGGCCTAGATTGGTGTCTCAGGCCAGGTATTGACCTGGTTTGGCTCCTTCTTGACTGACGGATCCCAAACTTTCCTTGCCACCTTTCTTTTCAAAACTCTCACATCTCAGCTGTGGTGTCCCCCAGGGTTCTGCCTTGTCCCCTATTCTTTTCAACATCTACATCTTTCTGCTGGTTCGCCTCATTCGCTCCCTTGGTATCAGGTGCTATTCATACGCGGACGATACCTAGCTGTTGATCCGTTTAGATCTGGATCCGGCTGGGGTGTCCGTGTGCCATTGGTGAGTGGATGGGCCATAACTGGCTGAAATTGAATGGGGACAAGACTGAGGTGCTGGTGGTGGGTTCCCCTCCTGATCCTTCACTATGGATTGCTTCTTTCCTGCCTTCTTCTCTCTGCCTTCTCCCCGTGCCTTCCCCCAAGGTTAAAAATCTTGGAGTGATTATTTCAGCTGTTCTCTCCCTAACGGCCCAAGTAGCCTCGGTATGTCAGCAGGGTCTCTTTCAGCTTAAAATACTGCGGAAAGTGCTCCATCTAATCCCAGCAACACTCTGTCCTCCTGTAGTGGCAGCTACGATTCTTAGCAGGCTGTATTATTGTAATTCCATGCATCTAGCGCAACCTAAGGGGCTGATTGGTAGGCTACAACAACTTCAGAATTTGATGGCGAGGTTAGCAACGGGTACCCCCTATGGATCCCATATAACCCCTGTGCTATGCTCTCTTCATTGGCTGCCTGTGGCACAACGTATTCAGTTTAAGGCCCTCTGTATCGTTCACCGGACCCTGCATGGTTTGGGTGCTGAGTGCTGATGTACCAAATTTGTGCGATATGTCCCCAATTGCCCTTTACGATCAGCTTCTGCCGGCATGCTCTCCGTACCGCTTTCTCGCCGCTCTCGAATGGGCGGCCGCGCTTCCTCCGTTTCAGCGGCATTGCTGTGGAAGTGGAATAGCCTTTCTTCCACCATTAAATTTTTGCCTAATCATCTGGTTTTTTCGAAGGCTCTGAAGACTCATCTTTTCTGAACTTTTGTCTTTGATCCTGCTCTGCTTCTTGTCTGTTGTGGTCTTTTTCTCTCCAGTACCAAGATACCTTCGGGTGAACGTGCGCTATATAAATTACCATAACATAACATAGTGCCAACCCTGCCCCTCCTTCTCAGAATATATCTGCTTGGTGCATGTCAAGCTCATATACACCTTCCCTAGCGCGAGGAAGTGCAATTCCTGTCTTTTCCCCAGCATGGGGTCTGACATGGATTCACATGCTCATGAATATTCCCTGTTGTCAGGCTGAGAATCCTCGGTAAAAGAAAAATGTTTCACTTAAAAACTGTATTTCTCCTCAAAACCAATCACTATCCTCTCCCTAAGACCCTCCTCTGGCAGCCATTTTCAGATTTTTACTGCACACTTCGGTGTTGGAGTCCTCGATTATGCTCTCCGAGCTTTTTGTACGTTTTTCGTTTTTTGACCGAAAAAAGTTCTATTATTTATTCCAAGGAGCCTGTGTGCTATTTTCTTCAACTGCGGACAGCGGGTACCCGTTGTCGATGAAGTTCCGCTGCCCTCAAGTGCGAAGATCCATCGAAGATTCTACAGGCCTCTTGGGCCTACTTCGTGCACTCCGACCATGACAGAGGAGGAGGAGGGAAGGTCCATCTTCAGGCCCTGCACCAAATGCGGGCTAACAAATGTGTTTGTGGAAGACAAGCACCTGTAATGCCTCTACTGCCTGCACCCGGACCACAAGGAAGTAGAGTGCGAGATATGCATCGGTTTCTCCAAGAAAATGACAAAGAACAGGGATAGTAGGCTGGTGGCATGGCTTGACGCCAGGGCCTCTGACCCGTGCTCCGAGAAGGGTCATGCCTCGCCCAGGACGGACCAGTCCGAGGAATGGTCTTCTAAGTCCTTTGAGGGCACCTCATCCGTGGGGGCCCAAGATAAGGCCAAGATTCGCAAGTCTGAGTCCACCGGGTTTGCTGCAGAAGCGGGTACCGAAATGGATTGGGCGTGATCAGTTTCACCTTCCGCCTCGATTCCCAGCCTACGATCAAGCTCCTCTTCAAAGAGGAAGTCATCTACCCCGGAGAAACTAGGTGAGAAATCTGAGAAGCCGTGGATGAAGGAGAAGAAAGCCTCGCAGCCCATGCAGGCTCAACCGGCACAGGAAAAGACCTAGGCGGCGTCTCCGTCGACGACTACTAATACCACAGCAGCTTCGGGCACTGATCCTATGAGGGTAGCTCCCACAGGCTCAGAAAGTGCCCCTGCCCCCAAGGCGCAACAATGCTGCAGTGACTTTGGCAAAGTCTGCAGGCACGCCAGAAGAGATAAAACCGGCCCAGGCCCCGGTTCAAGACCCTTGTGGGGGAAAAAAAGGGGGCCAGGGGGTGTGGACGCCCGAAACAGCCCTCAGAGGCTGTCGCCAAACCATGGAGGTCTCGTCCATGGACGACGAAGATCAAGAGTCCTTGCATATGGTCCACGAGGACATTGAAGAGGACGACGGCGCAGGGCCTAGTTTACCTTTTCTACCTTCTCAGCCGAGGAACATTTCCTTGGTATTCTGTCAACTCTACACACCTTGGTGTCTTGGTGTCAGAGATCTAGATGAGGATGCCTCTGGTACCGGTACCAGTGGTCCCCCCAGGTACCCGATCAGCCTCCAGCAAAGAATTGGAAGCGTCTTCTGATACCCCCATTTCAACTTCCTACACCACGTCAGGCCCCTTCTCCCCCAGCAGACCCAGACATGGGTACGGGAACGGCTACCACGATGGATGATGATATCGTCGCAGTGGACGGTGAATCGCCACATTTGGATGCTCCACATAGGGTGTCCCCACCGAATGAGGTGGGATATTTTCACAGGGCCTCTGCGCTATTCCAGCTTTTGCCAGAGGAAACCAAGAAGGAGGGCCCCTTGTATCAAAGGCGTGAGACAAAGAAGAAGACTATCCTGGCAGTGGAGGATGATTGGGAGGAGGGCCTGGAGGACATGAACATCCTTGCACGGCTTCAGCCAAACGGGATAGGCTGGAGAAGAAATATCGGGTGCCGGACTCCGCACCGTGGCTGAGGTTGCAGCCATCGCCGGATTTGGTGGGGTCGGCAGCCGCGAGGAAACGGTTGGCTAACCCGTCCTCGTCTTCGGTCCCTCCGGACAGCGAGGAGAAAAGGATGGACGCCATGTGAAAGAAGGTGATTTACAAGGCGGCATCCACTATCAAGGTGGCTAACGCACTGGCAATCCTGGCCAGCTACAACAGGGAATTATGGTACAAGCTGGGACCGATCCTGAAGTTCCGCCCCGACGATAAGAAGATGGAGGCCATCGCTATCTTCCAGGAAAGGGAAGTGGCTTCGGAATCATGCCATCATAATCGCATTGGACGTCGCCGACACCGGGTTCCGGCAAATGGGGAACGGTGTCTCCCTTCGTCGACCAGGTTGGATGAAAGTCACTAATTACTATCAGGAGGTCCAAGAAAAGGTGCTGGACATGCCCTTGGACTGAGAGAATCTGTTTGGGAAGTACGTCGACAAATCCCTCCAGGCCATCAAAACTGATATGGAAACGGCCCGTTCCCTGGGCACTCTCCAGCAATACCACTTGTCTTTTCATTCCTCCAGATGAAAGTCCAGACGGTCTTCAAAAGGTTTCTCCACATCGTACCGGCAGCCTTCCAGATGCTCAATGCAAGAAGCCTACAGAGGCTGTTCCCAGGCTGACGGAGCAGAGGACAGCGTCGCTGTCACCCGCAGGGCAGGGTGCCGGCACTGAAGCAAGCTTGAACCGTCCAGGACATCAGGCCCCCACTTGTGCATCCTGGTGGGAGGCAGGCTGTCTAGGTTCATCAGCGAGTGGAGAAAGATCACCAGGACAGATGGGTGCTGGAGGCTCTCGCCCAAGGACACACCCTGGAGTTCCAAAGGAGGTGTCCACTGATCCCTCCGATTCCCCGTCAGGAGCAGCACATCGCTCAGCTTCTGGAAGAGGTATGAGCCATGCTGCGAAAAGGGGTGCTAGAGCTGGTTCCTCAATGGCTCCGGGGCTCCGTTGTCTATTCCAGATAATTTCTAGTCCGAAAGAAGACAGGGGGCTGGAGACCCATCCTAGAACTACGACTTCTGAACAAATATCTAAAGTCCCAAAAGTTCAGGATGGTATGTTGCAACATGTGCTCGGCCAACTGGAAAAAGGAAACTTCTTGATGTTGTTGGACCTGGAAGACACCTATTTCCACGTCCTCATTCATAAGAAACATTGGAGGTTGCTACTTTTCATGGTGCAGGGACAGCACTACCAGTCGGCCCCCAGAGTGTACACGAAATGCCTGGCACCGGTGCCAGCCCATCTGCATTTACAGGGCATAAACATATACCGGTACCTGGACGACTGGCTGATGCGCGTCTGCTCGCTCACAGGAGCTGGTCGACAGACACGCGGGGACGACTGTACGCTATTGACGGATACGTTCCTAGGCGCCAGACTCAATACGGTGTCTTGCCTGGCGTCGCCCTCGGAGGAGAGGCTAGCAGCCATTTAAGTTAAGTTGCAATGGCTGTCGTCGACGAAGACTGCCGCGGTGCGGGCCATCAAGTCGTTACTGGGTATGATGTTGTCCTGCGTCTACCTCGTCCGTCTCTGCAGGTTGAAGATGCGACCCGTACAGGAATTCCTTGACGCCCGCTGGATGCAGGTGTACAGAAGCTTCACAAACCAGATCTTCAAATGCCAGAATCTCTGACGGCGGCGAACTCCAAATGCCAGTAGTTTTCCAGCAGACTCCACAAGCCGAGGAGCCTGGGGGACTCTTTCTCCTTCCCTTGGGACGGGCTGTTTCTGTACGCATTTCCTCCGTTCCCTCTCCTGCTATGAGTCATCAACCCACTCTGTGTCAGTGCAAGATGATACTCAATGCCCCGGCGTGGCCGAGGCAAATTTGGTTATCTGGACCTTCTCAGCCTGTCAGCGTCGCCTCCAGTCAAGTTGCCAGTGCTTCTGGATCTTCTCACCAGAGAAGGAGGCGCAATCCTTAAACCCGACCCAGGATCGCTGAACCTGAGGGCTTGGCTGCTGCAGCCCTAGAGTTTGGAGGGCATGAGTTGCCAGCGGACTGCAGGTAGGTCCTCACCAAGGCCAGGGCGTTGTCAACCTTGAAGTGCTACGGTCACAAGTGGAAGCGTTTCACTACGTGGTTCAAGTCACAGAAGATTACCCCTCTGAGGGTCACGACCCCACAGATCCTTCCATACTTGCTATCCTTGGCCAAGGCCCGACTGGCGCACGCCTCTATCAAGGTACATCTGGCGGCTATCTCCCGCTACACCAGGTCCCCAGGAAGATCTTCACTTTGGTCCCACCGACTCGTCAAGGAGTTTCTCAAAGGACTTTTCTGATCTTTCCCGCTCGTGAAGGATCCTGCCCGGGCGTGGTAACTCAACGTGGTTCTGACAAGGCTCATGAGGAAGCCCCCTTTGAGCCTATGCATCAAGCCCCGCTCGAGTTTCTCTCGTGGAAAACGGCTTTGCTTGTGGCCATCACCTCTGCCAGAAGGGTAGGTGAGATCCAAGCGCTATCCTGCAAGCAACCGTACCTGACTTTCCACAAATCAAGGGTGGTGCTGCATACGCACCCCTCTTTCATGCCAAAGGTTCCGTCGGAATTCCAACTCAACAAGCCTTTGGTGTTAACTTTTTTTTCCCTGAAACCTTTGTTGCCGGGGAAAAGGACCTTGCCCTCGCTGGAAGTTGCACGTGCCCTGAAGTTCTACGTGACGCGCACAAAGAGTTTTCGGAAGACTTCTCAACTGGTTGTGAACTTTGGTCCTTTCAGCCATGGGAAGGCCCTGTCCAAGGCTTCCATTTCAAGGTGGCTCTCTGGCTGCATCACGCACTGTCACCGGTTGGCGAACGGAACTCTACCCGGCCGTCCGAGAGCCCATTCTACCAGAGCGATTGAAGCAATGAGTGTTCCTGTCTGGTGTCCCTGCTGGACTTCCGCAGGGCTGCTACGTGGAAGTCCACGCACACATTCACAAACTTCGTAGGGATTGTGTCCTCCGACGTATTCCTTGTCTTAGATAATTTGTCTCCAGCTTGCTGGCCTCGGAAATGTTTTCTCTGTAGAGGGCGCTGCGTGTCGACGTCCGCCGAGTTGGTGTCCCTCGACAGCCACCGTAACAGCGCTGACGTCACCATGCCCATAAATAGCCATGCGCAGCGTCCGTTGCTCAGTTCCGTTTTTCTGCGCTTCGTGAGGCCTCGGAATATTGTTGCTCAGTTCAGTCAGATAACGTCTTATATTTCCTCGATAAAACCAACTCGTACTCGATGGCTTCCTCATCCGAACCGTCGACTGTGCGGTCCGGCTTCAAAAAATGTTGAGACTGCGGAAAGAAAATGTCGCTAACGGATCCTCACAGGATCTGTTTGTGGTGCTTGGGAGTAGAGCACCATTGTTCAGAGTGTGAGGACTGCATGTCCATGACGGCGAAAGCCTTGAATGAGTGCAAGGGCAAGCTAGAGAGAGGTAAGTCAGTCAAAACCTCCTTGAAAGTTTCTTTGGTCGAGGCATTCGTCTCCTCGCCGTCGAAAGCATTCCCATTCTAGGTCTCGAAGTAGCCCCCACCACTCGTCGAGATCTAGACACTCAAAAAAGAGACGTTGAAGATACCCTTCCTCATCATCTTCTGTTTCCCCAGAAAGGGTCTCCTGTCCCACAAAACACAGCTCTCAGGCTGAGTGGGAGGAATTCAGGAAAAAGATGCTAAGCGTCTTCGAGAAAGCGGCCTCGACCCCCTCGAAGACAGCTGAGAGTGATACCATGGGTGAAAAACCCAAAAAATTGAAACCCTGAGCGTCGTTGCACCCGGCAAGAGTCCACCCGAGAGCGCCATGGGCCATCAGGTAAGAAGGCATCATCTTCGCCGTCGTCGAAAGTCCATGCAACTCATGGATCGGCGCCATCGACGCCGTTATCGAAGGGTTCTTTGACGCATCGGTCGATCGAATCGACAGCATAGTCGACGCCAAAATCGACGCCGATAAAAGAAAAAACTTGGCTACTTCACAGCCAACGGTTATACCCAGAGCCTCCAGCACGACGCTGAGAACGTCGTTGACATCCTCGAGCAGGATCTCGATCCTCTCGAGTTCCTCGAGGCCTCCTCCAGTTTTCTCGACGCCTTTCTCGGCGCCTTCGAAGCCTTTCACATCGGCGTCGACGACATCGACTTTTTCTCGGCCAGTAATGACAAGTTTGGCTCCTTCTGCTTTAGAAATGGGTTTTACACCATTTCTGAGGTCAGAGTACCCCATATTATCTTCAATCTATGAAGAAGGGGAGGATTCTGATCAAGAAAGACCCTTCGGGCTGCAGAGGACCACACCACCTGTTTCAGAGGATTTTACCTCTGAGGAAAGAAGGTTGAAAGACCTACAGGAATCCTTACATGAGGCAAGTGGGTTGGACACTTCCCCAGAAGTGGAATTTGTCAAACCAGACGCAGGGGAACATGCCGAAACCCCCTATAGAACCCTGACGGCAAGAATTATTGAATTCATGGGTTGGTCCGCGCCTTCATCTGTTTTTCAACAGGATGACCTTACAGACATACTAGATAAAGGTCCACAGGAGGATCCTGTGGTCCCTTTCCATACAGCTTTACAAAGGAGAATTTCATCAAATTGGGAAACTCCTGCGGTTATCCCTGCAGTCAATAAAAAATTGTCAGCCAAGTATAGGGTAGCTGCGGCTGACCCTGAATATTTATCAAAACACCCGACTGCAGAGAGCCTGGTGGCTCAAGCGGCAACTTCATCAAGCAGCAGATCCGCTTATCCTACTGTCCCAAAGGACAGAGATGACAAAAGGTACGATTCTATGGCAAAAAAAAGTCTTTCCTGCTTGTAGTATGGCATTGAAGTCCATCAACGCCACTTGTACGCTCGCCAGGTTCAGTCCCACACTGTGGGAGTGTGCTTCATCAGCAGCTGACTGCATACCGGAAGGAGATGAAAGGGAAGCCTTCCTTAACATCATTAAAGATGGCAAAGATGCCATGTGCAAATCTCTTCAAACTGGCATCGATTCCGCTGACAGTATCAGCAGGGCCATGGCGGCAAGTACTACAATCCGCAGGCATGCGTGGTTACGAAAGTCTGGTTTTGCTCCAGATGTACAGGCCAGACTTTTGAATATGCCCTTTGACGGCTCTTCTTTATTTGGTAAAAAGGCTGATGACAGTCTGGAAAAGTTGCAAACATCTAAAGCAGCAGCAAAATCTTTAGAAGCTGCAATCCGCCAAACTCCTTTTCGCCCCTCAGGAACCTCTGGGAGAGGAAAGTCCTTTCGATATAATTCCGCATTCGGGAAAGGCAGAGGACAGCTGGCTCAAAGAGGCCAAAGGAGATACACCCGAGGTGGACGGGTCAAAAGTACTAAGGCCGCAGCAGCAGCAGGTGCCTCTTTACCCTCGGCATCTGCATCAGTCGCACCCAAACCACTCGGAGGTCTTTCCACACAAAACACCTTTAGGGGGCAGGTTAACTCACCATCTGACAGAATGATAGGCTATTACGTCAGATGCTTGGGAATTGGAGACAGTTGCCCAAGGTTACTGCCTACCCTTTCTACGCATCCCTCAGAGTCATCCACCGGGGTACAGCTCTCTAAAAGTTTCAGATCCGCTCCTCTTGCAGTAAATTGTAGACCTACTAGAGAAAGGTGCCATAGAACCGTTACCTGTAGCGGAGAGGAACAAGGGCTGGTACTCCCCCTACTTTCTCATACCGAAGGACGACGGAGGACTGAGACCCATCTTGGACTTACGAGAATTGAACAAGTTCCTCAGGAAGGACAAGTTCAAGATGGTAACTCTCTCTCAGATCCTTCAGGCCCTCCAGATCCAGGACTGGCTGGTATCTCTGGACCTCCAGGATGCTTATTTCCATTTGCCAATCCATCTCAAACGCAGGAAATACCTGAGGTTCGCAATTGGCGGCTCTCATTATCACTTTTGAGTTCTGCCATTTGGGCTGACCTCCGCCCCGAGGGTCTTCACCAAGCTAATGTCGGTAGTGACTGCAAGTCTAAGGAGGGAAGGGATCCACGTCTACCCCTACCTGGACGATTGGCTGATCAGAGCTATATCTTCGGAACAAGCTCAGATCCAGCTAGATTATGTCTGCCACTTCCTTCACAAACTGGGCCTCTCCCTCAATTTAAAGAAGTCATAGATCATACCATCACAGAGACTCCAGTTCATCGGAGCGGTCCTGGACACTTCCCTGGGAAAAGCCTCGCCACCAGAGGTGAGGGCTCAAGATATTCTGCAGATGGTCAACAAGTTTCAAAATGCCCAACATCTCCCTGCCTTCGACTTTTTGAGATTGCTAGGCCTCATGGCATCCTGCATCTTCCTTGTGCCAGAGGCTCGCCTGAGAATGAGGTCTCTCCAGTGGGCACTAAGAACCCAGTGGTTCCAATACTCAGGAAGAATGACAGATGATCTCCGGTTTCCGGACAAGGTAGTCCACGACCTTCAATGGTGGGCCTATCCAGAGAACATCTTGAAAGGAGAACTGTTTTGGCAACCATGGCCCGAGATAACAGTAGTCACAGACGCCTCACTCACGGGGTGGGGAGCCCATGCCAACGACTTGACCATCAGCGGTCGTTGCTCTCCATCGGAGTCCAAACTACACATCAACCTATTAGAGCTGAGAGCGATCAGACTAGCGCTGAAAGCTTTCCTGCCATCAGTACAGGGGAGAAATGTCCTGATAATGACAAACAACACGGTGGCCATTTACTACCTCAACAAAAGAAGAGGCGTAGGGTCACTGCCACTGTGCAGAGAGGCAATGCAGCTCTGGTTTTGGGCAATTCAGGAAGGAATCTCTCCATCGGTAGTCCACCTAGCCGGAGAGAAGAACTTGACAGCGGACGCTCTGAGCAGGCAGAGCACAGTCTCCCACGAGTGGGAGCTAGCTCAGGAAGTCCTTCAAGAGATCTTGACCGTTTGGGGTACCCCTCAGGTGGATCTGTTCGCCACCAGCACCAACAGGAAGTGCGATCTGTTCTGTTCAAGGGAATTTCCCCCGAGAAGAGCTCTAGGGGACGCGTTCAGAGTGGACTGGGAGTTTCCACTCCTTTACGCGTTTCCACCAGTCCCTGTTATTCCTCAAATGATCAGGCGCTTGAGAAGTATTAGGCAGAAACCTGTGCAGCTCCCTTAGGGACCACTGCAAAAGGCTTAAGACTACAGGTGTTGGCAGTTAACCCAATTGGTAGCAGTCTGTACCACCCAGATTTACCTGGTAGCTGTGGCTGAGCAGCCAGACTTCTCTCAAGAAGAGTTAGACAGTATATAGAGTATAGAAAATAGGTACAGAGATACAGTAGCACAAGCAAACACTGACCAGAGCTTTGGTATCAAAGTATATAATTATTTATTTAAAGACACACTTATAGAAACCCTCCAGCACTATTATTGTAAGCAAGTTCAAAACACAGTCACTATTAATATATATACATCCCTTATTCCTTATTAGACAAGTCTTAGTTAACACCACTTATTTTCAGACAGAGGTGAGCGCTTAACTAAAGATGGCACCCCAATAAGTTATCAAAAAAAGGGAGGGAAAAGGCAGAAATGAGAAAAGCACACAACACTAATACTTAAGAAGCACCCAGCAAGGCAGGAAAGTCAGTCTACTTGTGAGCAAAAAGTTCAGAGGCCAGGCTCCCTCTTAGAGAGATTAGAACACCAATGTGCCCAAGATCACACAGTTTAAGAGGCTTGAAAAGTCTTGCAGAGAGTTCAAAAAGGAATTAGTTCAGCTCAGAAAAGTTCAGTTAGCCAGCCTAGGGTCAGCCCAGGTGGTAACTCGAGGATTTAATAGACACCCCGTACAGACCGTTGCAAGGAAGGCTAGTCGGGCACAGTACCTTTTAAAATGGAGAGGATCCTCCAGTTGTTCCTGGCAGCGGGCGCAAATCGCGGCGTCGTCCAGAGGAAAAGAAGATCTCGACGTGGAGGAAAGCTGAAGGTCGTTGCACTGCCAGGGAAGAAACCAGCCGCGGAGTTCTCCGGTTAAAAGGTACTACCCTTTTATTTGCGGTATTGGTAAATCGTGGCATCCCGGTTGCCGGGGTGCTTGGCACAGGCAAGGCTGCCACAAGATGATCCGGGAAGGCGAAAAGAAGGGCAAACTGGTTATCCCCACCAGTCAAAGGAAGAAGACTCCTCGGAATGAAGATCTCCTCTGTCGGAAAAAGTGGTGAGACGGTTCAGCAGGGCTCCACCGGTGGTGTCGTTGTTGCAGGTCATCTCAGCTTCTCCCTCTTCGGATTCATTGGTCCTGTGGTGAATTCTGAAGTTCCAGTCCCCAAAGCCCTGCTTTTATGCAGAAAACCCCCATTCATCAGTCCTAGCTGTCACTCAAACATGCTTAGTGATGAGCCGGGCGGCTCACCACTGGGCCAATCATACAAGAGTGTGACTTGAGTTGCCGAGGCAACTCAGTCCAGGGTGCCTAAACCCCCCCACCCCCCACACATCCTGTAGACCCAGACATAGTGGCACCACTTTTGGAGGCTTCTGTGGAGAAGCCCGCCAAAAAGTGGAACAAAGGGCTCGACTTGGGTTGGAGTTACAGAGGCGAACACAAACGCCATTTTAAAACCGAGTTCCAGCAAAAAGACCCAACCGGGGAATAAATATTAAATAAATAATACGGCGGTATCTTTAACATTGCACCAAAAAGTGGTGCGTTTAAAATGAATGGGAAAATCCCATAGGAAATATTCCGGTGGAATATTTCGCGTGGTAACCACTGCCACCAGCCAGAAACTCGACTAGGGGGGACTGCACAGTGCCCCCTCGAAAAACAGACCCAGGGGCAATCTAATTACCCCTACCAGTACTTCCACAATATAATGGTTTGTACTGCTTCTGTTCCCAATTTAAGACTAGTAAAGTCAATGGTGACTTTACATGCACTGGGAGACAGTAGTCAGTCCCAGGGTATGGAGTCTGTTTGGGGGTCACTATGACACCCCTGTGTTACTGCACTGAGGGTGCTGTCTAACACACTTGCCAAAAACCACATGAAACCCTATGGAGTAAAAGACCTCATAGCCCATAAAACACATTACAAAGTCAAAGGATATCTCAAATCATGTCTAAGAGTGGGAGAAAAAGAGTCTCACTCTTAGCAGGACAAAAAATGAAACCCCTAAAATCCAGCAAAGCTGCTGGGGGACTCGCTAGGTTTGGGAAATTAGCCTTAACAGATAATTCTCCCTAACAAGAAGATTCTGGAAAACCATGATCCTAATTGCCCCGGACTGGGCCAGGAGAACGTGGTAGCCGGACCTTCTGGATATGTCCATCTGCCCTCCAATCCGTCTTCCACTCAAAGAGAATCTTCTCTCGCAGAAGGGAGGTCAGGTTCTCCATCCAGACATAAGAACCCTCAACCTTCACACTGGCTTCTGAAAGGTTGAGGTACAAGGATTGGGACCTTCCTGATGACGTCATGGAGGTGTTTCTTTCGGCCAGAAGGCCAGCAACAAAGTCTTTATACCACTGCCGTTGGAACACATTTTGCAGCTGGTGTAGAGAGGACAATATCGACCCTTTTTCATGCGGTACACCAACGGTGTTATCGTTTCTACTCTACTTGGCAAACTCGGGCCTTCAAGTTGGCACTGTAAAAGGCTATCTCGCGGCGCTATCAATCTTCAAGCGCACTGCGGAGGAACCATCGTATTTCAAACTACCCTTAGTAATACAATTTCTCAAGGGATTAACTAATGTTTATCCTCCAAGACCATTCCAAGTTCCCTTATGGGACTTACATTTAGTCTTAAATTTCCTAATGGGTACTCCCTTCGAACCACTCCACTCTTGTTCGCTGAGATTTCTCACTCTTAAAACTGTCCTATTAGTAGCACTAACATCTGCTAGGGGGGTGAGCGAATTACAAGCTCTATCTTGTAACCCCCCCCATACAATTTTCCATAAGGACAAAGTTGTCCTACAGGTGAAGCCTAATTTCATCCCAAAGGTGGTTTCTGAATTTCACATCACTCAGAAAATTACCTTACCTTCGTTCTACCCTCCTCCCCATCCGGGGAAAGAGGAAGAAAGGCTACATAGGCTGGACCCAAGGCGAGCTCTAAGCTTTTACATCAGCAGACTGGCTAGGATTAGGCAAGCAGACCAACTGTTTGTAGGCTACTCAGGTCACAAGTTGGGACTACCCATAACAAAACAGACCATTTCCAGGTGGATTATTTTGGCCATTCTGGAATGTTACAAACTGGCAGGGAAAGAGCCTGCTCAAAATCTTAGGGCTCATTCAACCAGGGGTATCGCAGCCTCGTCGGCCCTCCAAAGAGGGGTACCGGTCCGAGACATATGTGCGGCTGCCACACGGTCATCCGCACATACATTCACAAGATTTTACAACCTGGATTCCTCCGCTAGTCAAGGGACCAGATTTGGCAAAGCCGTATTACATTCGGTTCATTCATAAAAGGGAAACATGACATTCTTACTCCCATCTCCAATTACATGCCACTGCTATGGGAGTCTATCTAAGATAAGGAATACGTCGGAGGACACAATCCCTTCGAAGAACAAGTTACTTCTTACCTGGTAACGTTCTTTCGATGGGATGTTCCTCTGATGTATTCCTTATCGCCCCTCCCATCCATCCCCGCAGTAATACTTCCCTTGTGGTGGTTGCAGCTCGCGCTCCTTCAAGGTCAATAGCCAATTCATGCAAGACTTATCTTATGCTACAAAACGGAACTGAGCAACGGACGCCGCGCGTGGCTATTTATGGGCATGGTGACGTCGGAGCAGATACGGTGGCTGTCGAGGGACACCAACTCGGCGGACGTCGACGCGCAGCACCCTCTACAGAGAAAAAATGTCTGAGGCCAGCAAGCTGAAGACGAATTATCTGAGATAAGGAATACGTCAGAGGAACATCCCATCGAAAGACGTTACCAGGTAAGAAGTAACTTGTTCTTCTACTGCGCCAACAGGGATTCCAGGGAGGAATCCAGAGTCGGCCACGCAGTTCTACGCAACCAGTTTTCTTGAGGTGAGTCCGTTCCAGAGGTAAGGATTATTGCTTCTGTTGAGCTTTACCACCTCCCGTAGTTGTGCAGTGTTCTACTGCTATGCATTTGTTATTCATGAGCATGTGAATCTATGCCAGCCCCCATGCTGCAGAAGGTTTAAGTTATTTACCTGTAACTATTGTTCTCCAGCTTGGGTTTGGCATGGATTCACATGCAAACCTTCCCTCCGACATCCCCCCCCCCCTGCGGCTCTTCTTGGTCATACTGCCACTTTAGGTGCTTAACAAATCTGAAGATGGCTGCCAGAGGGGAGGCAAAGGGAGAGGACTGTCATTGAATGAGGGCAGTATGACCCAGAGGACAGTGATTGGTTTAGAGGAGAAAAAGAGTTTTTAAGTGAAAGTGAAACTGTTTTTTCTTTTACTGAGGATTCCCAGATTGACGACGGGGAATATTCATGAGCATGTGAATCCATGCTGGAGAACAATATTTACAGGTTAGCTGGAAGGTTTGGCACCCTAAGCCCGCTGTCGTCATGTGGGACCGCTCTGCATCTGGTCGTCCTAGAAGGTCTGCAAAGACGCTTCGACCCATTGGAATAGTGGGGCCAACTATTCTTGGCACCTTTATCAAACCCTGCAAGTAAGCCTTCTCAGAAGTTTCCCTGGGCTGGCCAGCTTACGCAGGCTCTTTGCCCTGATACCGCCACCGTTATGAGGAGGCCTTCGAAACTTGGTATATCGCTAGCTCTGTGTTCACAGCACCCTCACACCGGATTTCGTACACTTGGCATTCCCAGGTCTGAAGTAAGACGAGTGCGCCTGAACCGGAGTATATGCATTTACCGTGTGGCCCAGCCGTGGTGATGCCCTTTGCAGGTGCGCTACATTTGTGCCCCTCTTACCCCTGAAGCCTGCTGCAGTGAAACTAGCCTGATCCATCCACATGGAGCGGAGAAATCGCCACTGTCCCGTTTGGGAATCATCGCTGTATCTTCGTCGCTGAAAGCTGCAGGGACGTCAGATTGCCGCACTTGAACCTGCAACCGAAGTGGACTCGACTACCAAAGTTTGGTCCGGAGTGTGCCGGGGGTGGTGAGTAATCGCAACCCTAACCAGTTGCTCCTAGCGCCTCTATCCATTTTTATGCACGAGTGGCCCCTGGGGCCCCTCTCCTTTCCACTGCTAGTGCAAACTATTCCCAACTCTTGGAATCGGCTCTGCCCTCAAGTGCAGACCATCCTCGAATAGTGGGAACCTATTCTTCATCGCCTCACCCACCTTCCTGAGTTGCTACAGACCCTTGAAGAGACCCCGTTTTTGCCCATTTGAACTACTGCGTGCGCTGGCGTTTGATCATTAGGCTCCACTCTTCTTAGGGATTGGACTGCCTCTTAGTTAGGAGTGTGTTGGATGCAGAAGGGACTGAAGACTATTTGCACTGCCTGTTTCCTTCCCCTCCTAGGTTTTGGACCCATTTCGTGCATTAACCATTTAGACCCAGATGGTCTTTTATATATGTATTTAGATAGGATTGTGTTAGCTTAATAGTATTACTGTGATTTGATTTGGTTTGAAACCCAAAGGCCCTGAAATAAATGTATATGTATTTTTAATATATCTACACCTGACTGGGAGTGATTTGTAAGTGTCCTTTACTCTGTGGGCTCATTGAGGTCTTTCAGTCACCCTCACCCCTCCTGAGACGTAGTGTTGACCGCCGCCAAGCTACCTTGATTGGTCTGGCTTGTCCAGAAGGTTACCCTTTCCAAGAACCTAGGCTGGCTTCCTAAACCTCTGCCCACCAGGTCAGAGTTCAGAAATCCATCTTAATGACACCGATTCTGAAAGTGGCTCTGCCTCCATGCCCTCTGGCTGCTGCAGTGGTCCCCACCACAACTGCCACGGATGCACCTTTCAGGGTGCAGGTGCCGATCGTCTCCTCCTTCCCGATGGATTCGGGTAGGTTTAAGGTGCTGCCTTCAAAGGAATTTCTCTCCAGGCTGGTGATGTCGCTGGTGGTGCTTGTGGAGCCTTTGCGGTAATCCCCTCACATTTATTCGAGCTCTGATGATGAGCATTTACCCAGGACTACTACTCAGATTATTAGGGGAGCATTGGCCCCGTGTCCCAGGAGCGATCGCCAGGGGAGCAGGATCAACCATTTGCCTCTCTGAGCATTTCAGTCCGCATCCGTTGCCAGCTCCTCCAGCCAGTGCCCAGAGACATGTCACTGGACATTCTTACAACCTTCCACACCTTAGTTCCAGAAATAAAACAGAGGCTGCCGGCTGCTCCTTGCCTAGTCCACAGCCCTTCTAGACCGCGGGCCAGAAGTCCTCCCAGGCCAAGTCCTCCTAAGCCGAGGCGCAAACCGAGCCCTGCCTGGCCAAAGCGGTAGCCCGACTCTTCAGGGCCAAAGCATCAGCTGATGCTACCACAGCCAATGCCGCCCCAGAGATGTTTGACTCCAGTGGTGGAGGAACAACCACGAACCAGTACTGATAGACACTACAGCTACTCATACCGACGAGTATGATGGCTTACTGCTGGGTACCGACGAGCCTGCCAGGGCTTCGCCACCAAACGAAGTTGCCTCTATTCATGCCATGATTTTGAGGGCATCCGCTCTCTTCAGTTTGGTGCCGGAGGTGTAGAGGAAAGCGGGGTTTCTTTTCCAACACCGGGAGTCCTCACAGAAGACGGTCATGTCAATCCATTTGCTGTAAGATGTCTGGGAGGAAGGTTTGGCCCTAATGAAGATGCAAAGTACAGCATCCTACAAGAGAGAAGTGAGGAAATGCAGGTTCATGGACTCTGCCCCCAGGTGATTGAGAGCACAGCGTTCTAAAGACTGTGATGTTTGCCGCCACCAGGAAGCGCTTGTCGAATCCATCATCCTCTTCCATAGTGTCTCCAGATCCCAAGGGGAAGAATCTTGATGCGGTGGGCAAGAGCATTATTTACACCGTGGCATCCACCGTCAAGGCCGCAAGTGCCCTGACCACCATGTCTCGCTTTTACAGGGAGCTCTGGTATAAGCTCAGGCCCATTTTGGACTTCGTGCTGGAGGACAAGAAGACCGAAGCCCTAGCCCTGTCCCAGCAACGCGAGGTGTTCTTGTTCCACGCCATCACGTGGCGCTGGACATTGCATACTCTGGGTACCGCCAGATGAGCAATAGGGTGGCCCTCCGACACCAGGGTTGGCCGATGGCCACTAACTTCTGGGCGGACATGCAGTCCAAGGTAGTGGACATGCCCTTTGATGGGGATAATTTGTTTGGCAAGGCGGTGGACGAGACCATCCAAGCAATTGAGATGAACACAGAGATGCCATACTCACTGGTCATTGTCCTTTTGGGGGGAAGTCCAGCAGGTCCTCCAAGGGGTACACTACACCCTGTCGTCAGCCCTCCTGCTCCACCACCCAGGAAGCCTACAGGGGCTGCTCACATTCCTACGGCAGTAGAGGCCAGCGTCATCGTCACCCACAGGCCAAGGCGCAGGAACCCAAGCAGGCCTGCATCGGCCGTGGACCCGGGTCCCCACTTTCGCACCCCAATGAGATGCTGGCTAGCAAACTTTGTCGATCAGTGGAAGTCCATCACCACGGACAAACGGGTGCTAGACATTCTTTATCAAGGGCACATCTTGGAGTTCCTTCACAGGTGCCTTTGCATTGCTCCTGTTGCGTGTCAAGAACTGCACATGGCTCAACTGCTACAGGGGGTTCAATCCATGTTTAAAAAAAAGGGACAATAGAGACAGTCCCTCAGCGCTTCCGGGCTCTGGAGTGTACTCCAGATACATTCTGGTATGAAAAAGTCAGGAGGGTGGCGGCCGAACCTGTACTTAAGACGCCTCAAGTACTTGAAAATCCCAGAAGTTCAGGATTTTCATGTTGCAGCACGTGCTCGACCAGCTAGAGGAAGGGAATTTCCTGGCGATGCTGGACCTGGAGGATTCCTATTTTCACTTCACCATTCCCCCAAAATGGCAGAAGTTCCTATGGTTGAGGCCTGTGGCTCCTGGACGAAAAAGACCTCCACATCAAGGTCCTGGAGGTCCGGGCAGTTTTCTGAGCCCTCAAATCATTCAAACTTCAGCTGCGGTGGAAGGTGGTGTAGATCTTCACGGACAACACCACCACAATGTTCTACATCCGGAAACAGGGTGTCCCCTTTCACCTGGCGGGCACCAAGAACACCATTGCAGACTCGGTCAGCAAGGAGCTGCGGTCCTGCCACGAATGGGAACGTCTTCAGGCTCAAGTATCACTTCTCTTCCGCAAGTGGGGTCAACCCCAGATCAACCTCTTTGGGACAGCAGCTAACATCAAGTGTCTGTGGTTCACCAGTAGGTTACCTCTGCCGAGGAGCCTGGGGCATGCCTTCTCGTTCCCGTCGGCCGGGCTCTCCTTGTAGGACTTCCCTCGATTTCTACGTGTGATCAACACACTCATGTCAAACAGGAAATTATATTGTACCTCCTATTGCAACGAATATATGTATATTGGCCTACGCCTAGCTGCTTACAAGCCACTTGCGAAGAAATCTATGTTCAAGGTTCTGACCTTAGAATCAATGTAAGCCGCCTTTTTAGGTCAATCTGCCATTTTAGGTTCTCTCTGTAAAGTCACCGTGTGAGTTAAAATGGTGGAGGATGTCATTCCGAAATACAACATGGCCGTCTTGACCTCTGTGTGTAATTAATATGTAACTTGCCTGCAGGCCACTTATTGGGGTCGTGAACTGAGACCTTGTCCTTCACTGACCTGTGTGTAAAGGATTACTCGTGCAATGAAACTAATCCACGAGCATATGTTAAGAACAATGTATCCAAATACTGAACTAAGAACACTTGTTTAACTACATTGTATTAATGTTTGAGAAGACTTTTATGATAAATCCTAAAATACACTGTTACCGTGTAGGCTTGTTGGCGAATGTATTAAAGGCAATCCCTATGCATATAGTGGTGTGAACTCGGCATGAACCCTTGATCAGTAATGTATTAGAGGAATTTTAGCCCGAAGTAGGGTTGGACATCATGTTCGCAAATGGTATAAAAGTGCAACGGATTCTAATGTACAGCGTCTCTCACTAAGCACACTGAACCACGCTGGAGTTCGTTGTGATGTACTGAGGGCCGATAGCTATCTGTTACTTTTCTTGGAAAACTGGTCAGTATAAAATAAAGATCTTTGTATGTTCCTTTGTAACCCGTGTTCGGTGTATTTCCTTTTGGGGTACTCAGCCTCGATATTTTGATTTTGTTTTCACAGTTGGTGCCCGAATAGGGACCCTCAAGATTGATGCCGGATTGTCGAAGGTTGACGCATGCTATCGGACCGGGATCGGACGGTGTGACAAAATAAGGGGCCTCTTCTGAACGAGACGCAACACCTCAGCAGCGCTGCACAACCCGATCCCTGGACGATTAGCTTGTGGTCCGAGATGGCATCTTGACGAGGGTCCACTTATCGAGGCGGGCAGATTTGCCGAAATCACCAAACACGAGGTAAGATTAGTTAGGTAAGATTCTTTATAATCTGATCGGACCTCCTTAGGACTGATCAGGTGAGTCGTGACCCGATTCTTAAATATCCTGATAATTTGATTTTGGCGTATTGTATCTGCAGATACAATTATTGACCAGGTAACACCAATAATTTGATATGCCTGGGAAATTGTCTACCTGCTTCAGGGTGTTGTTCCGCAGTGATAGACAATCTTTGGAATTTAGCCGTCCAGCACCACAGGAGGGGTCGCCGGCGTGTACTATGTACTGTAAGCATGGCGTTTGAAGTATAGTGTTTAATGATATTTGGCACAGACAAACCAGACATGCCTCCGAACTTCAGTGGCCAGCCAATGGTAGTTTTGAAATCCCTCGTATTGAGTATTTAGAGTCAATTCTATTAAAGAAAAAGGCTAGACCTGCAGCATTCGATGTTTTGCAGAATTGGAAAAAAGAAGCGTTGCAGCAACTTGAGAGTAGAGAAAAACATGCGCGCCGTCATAAAACGAATGCCGAAAAAGCATTATTATATGACCAAGATAAACATCTGAGTCGACTAGGAATATGGATAGGTCTTTCTCACTTGGAATTCAGAAAATGTATCCTTCTAAAGACCTTCATGTTTCCGACAAATTCATCGACAAATTGTTAAATGAACAAAGGCCTGGTGCCTCTGCGCCACCTGCGTATGTTCCTCTTCCTGCTGTTCCTGCTCCTCCTAATGTCCCTCTTCCTCCAGGTACTGTCCCTCCACCTATTCCTCCAACCCTTCCTATTGCACCAGTCACAGTACCTCCATTGAATTTGCCTGCTCCCCCTCTTCCAAGTGGTCTTGGGCCGCTTGTAGCCGATCAGGGTGCGGGGTCAAGGGTTGTCACCCGCAATACTGTACCACCAGAGAAGAAACTGGATTTGATTGCATAGGCTAAGCATTGTATGGAGAGAGATGATCAAGCTAATGTTTTTGCCACACTTTTTATTATGAATAATTGTCCTGAGAAAAATGTTTTTATTGAAGGTTTAGGGATTCATTTATGTGTAATGTGGGGCAAATTAAATAATAAAGATCTCCCTCAAGGGTTATGGGATCTAAACACTTTAGCGTTTTCAAGAGACACTGTGGATAAAGTTAATGAGCATGTCGAGAGGTTGTTTGAGTATAGAAAGGAGTTGGAAAGGTTACAGAATGAGGATGACGAGGGGGAAAGTATGCATGTACAGAAACGGTTCCTTCCTTGTCGTAAATCGATATCTGAGGAAGCACAAATTTGTACGAAAGACGGGCTTAGATGGATTTCAGATATGTCGATAACTCCAGTTGAGATATTTGACACATACAGTCAGTATATGCCAGAAATGCAGAGGAAAGTGATACAGGTAATGATAGCGTACCTACAGGATGATTGTGTAAAGAGAAAAATTAGTTGTCCCACAGAGTTATTGAATATTTATAAGAGAGCTTTTTCACTTACACTTCTTTGACTGCTTTAGTGCTCAACTTAGCTCTGTTGCTTAGTAAGCGTTCGGAGTTGCCTACTTCTCAGTTGCCTATGAGAGAGGTTCCTCCGACATTTGTCCCGAAGGTTGAGATTGCGGCCGATGCTGCGGCGGGTATAGTCGCTGTGGACATTCCTGCACATTATGTATCGTAGTTTGTTCATGTCCCGTTCTCAAGACAGGAAGTGAATACTATTAGTCAATCTATTCCTGATATTAGGAAAATTCCAACAGGATTCTATAAAGAAATAGAGTCCGTCTTGCAGTCCTCAGTATTCACCCTAGGTGATATTGATTTGTTATTTCCTGTACTCCTGCCTGTAGATTTGTGGAAACAAGTTAGGACTATAGACGACGTACCAGGGTTGGGAGATACATGGGCGAATATAACTAGATTCAATGGAGAAAGGCCAGCTGGTGAAAGACTGCCCCAGGTGATACTAACTTTGCCTGATAGAATCATTGCAAAATTGAAAACCATAATTCCTGAGAAAAGAATTATTTGGGACAAACTTACGGCCTGTGTCCCAGGGATGCCTGAGGGTGCTACCGAGTTCTTTAATTGGTTTGAACAGGTATTCTCGGATTTCAGCGGACAAGACTTAGGCACAGAGTCTGGGAAAAGATTATTTGTGGACAAATTTGTGCGTGGATTGCTGCCCGACATCCAGTCACAAATGATGTCTTCTGAGAGCGCTTGGCACGCGAAGTCTCAATCAGAAGTACTGCACATGGCTCAGTACTACGAGAATCGTGTCAACAATGAAAAAGATAGAGTTGAAAAACGAAAAGGTGATTTAAAGACTAAAGTATTATTACAGCAAATTGTTAGAGGCCCCAGAGGGGGTAGTTCGCAGATTAGAGGTCAGTATGTTCCACAAGGGAATGTGCCCTTGGGTCCTGTGAACATTAACCAGTGTGCCTATTGTCGAGAAGAGGGTCATTGGCGTGCACAATGCCCCATCCTTCGACAGAGGTCGAATAACACATCTGGGAATATGGGTAGACGATCCAGAGGTCGCCCGGGTGTAGGGGGGGCCCTGGTAGAGGTCAGTTTGCACAGGATCCTCAGTAACCTTTCTCACAGCATATTCAGACTCCAAGTGTGGATACTAGGAACATATTTGATCATCCTTCTGCTGCATATCTATCTGAAGAGCTTCCTTTTGAAGATATTCTGTTTCGTTAGGATTGCCTGAAGCAGGGTTTGGAACCTACACCTATTCCCGTTAATCAGAAAGGTCCCTATGTTGAAATGGTAGTAGGAAATAGGAAACATCCGTTTTTGATAGATACTGGAGCACAGAAGTGTTCCATTGATCATTCACGGGTTCCAAACATTCCACTGTCAGGGCAAACAAATGTTTCTGTAGGGTTTTCTGGCACACCAGTTGTTTGTCCAGTTTCTTCTCCGATACCTTTTTCTTTGGGTCCCTTTATGGACCACTATCCATTCCTTTTGACTTCAAATTGTGGAGAGAATTTGCTGGGTTTAAATCTATTGAAAGAATTAAATGCAATAATTTATTATACTTCCGATGGAGTGCGCCTGATGATTTCACCACAGCAACTTTCTGTCTCTCAATTCGTAACTAGACCTTTGCCGCCAAAATTTGTTCCAGAGTGCTTATGGGCTGTTGACGACAATGTTGGTGTTTTGCAGATTGAGCCTGTCAAGATAGTCTTGAAACATGGAATTGAGCTGCCACGCATTCCCCAGTATAAGATTTCAGTTGTGGGCGAGCAAGCTTTGAAATGCATGGTTTCTGATTTTGTGCATCGCGGGGTGATTGAGGAAATTTCAGGAAGTTTGTGCAATAGTCCGATTTTACCCATGTACAAGAAAGGCGATGATGCAATTCCATTCCGTTTCATAATTGATTTACGTGCCATTAATAAAGTCGTCACTCAGCAATTTCCAATTGTGCCTGATGTGACGACAATATTGACAATGATTCCAGCTACAGCTACTTACTTTAGTGTTGTGGACCTGAAGAATGCTTTCTTAAGTATTCCTATACACAAGGATAGTAGATACTTGTTCACGTTCACCTTAGGGGGACGCTCGTTCACATTTACTCGTGCACCTCAAGGTTACACAGAGAGTCATCTACAGTAGGGCTTTGATAGAACAGCTTGATATCCTTGAACTGCCCTCTACTTGTACATTGCTTCAGTATGTTGATGACCTGCTTTTAGCTGCTGACTCTGAGAGCGCCTGTAAGGAGGGCACTGTGTTGTTGCTTATTCATCTAGCTAAACATGGTCACAAAGCTTTGCTTAAAAAGTTTCAATATTGTTGCCAGGAGGTCGCCTATTTAGGCTATCTCCTGTCAAAGGAGGGAAGAAGATGACACCTAAAAGAATAAAACACATTTCTGGCATGTCTGTCCCAAATACACAGAAGGAAGTTAGAGCCTTGATAGGAATGGCTTCTTACTGTAGGTTGTGGATCCCACATTTTTCACTAGTGATCAAACCGATGTTGGCTTTGACAAAGAAGGGCATTTCTTCACCATTGCCGTGGAACGCGGAACACCAGCAATCGTTTGACTTGCTCAAGACTGCATTATGCTCGGCACCAGTTTTGGGCACACCAAACTATGAAAAGGCCTTTGTGTTGTTTGTGCATGAATGTGATGGATGTGCTTTGGCTGTATTAACGCAGGAACATGGAGGGAAGAATATGCCGTGCAGTTACTTTTCTTCCTCCCTTGATCCTGTAGCATGCGCTTTGCCAAGATGTTTGCGAGCTGTCGCGGCTGCGTCTGTAAAACAGAGTGAGGGAATGGTCCTAGGCCATGATCTAACCCTGATGGTGCCTCACTCTGTAGATGTTCTACTGAACCGAACCCAAACGCAACACCTCACTTCTGCATGGTTGACAAGATATGAATTGATCTTGTTTGCTCCTCACATCCAAATTAAGAGGTGTTGCGTTCTTAATCCGGCTGAACTGCTACCTTTCCCGCAAGGTATTGCTTGCGGCGATGAAGAGTCACATGACTGCCTGTATACTACCGAACAAGAAACAAAGGGTAGTATTGATTTCAAAGACACTCCTTTGAATAATCCGCAAGGAGAGCTGTTTTGTGATGGCTCCTGCTTCAAACTTCCGGATGGTACATGCACAGCTGCTCATGCAATAACCACATTAAGCACGGTTGTGGAAACCAAGAGAATCACGCATAACTCTGCGCAGGCCGCAGAGATTATAGCATTTACCCGAGCTTGTGAACTTTCCGAAGGGCTCACATTAAACATATATACTGATAGTCAGTATGCCTTTGGGGTGGTTCACAACTTTGGGAGACTTTGGTCAGAGAGAGGGTTCTTAACTTCACAAGGCACCAAAATCCAACATGGCTCCCTAATAGTACAACTGCTCTCAGCGCTTGCGCTCCCTACTCAGTTAGCCGTCATAAAATTTGCAGCACATCGAAAGATTACAGATGACATAGGAAAAGGGAATGCTTTCGCTGATCAGATAGCTAGACAAACTGCTACCAATCTCTTTACGGAGATGTATGTTTCAAGGGAGACTGTAAATGCCTATGCAATGGACGAAGGTCTTGGGTCTGTATGGGATATCCAAGCCGATGCCACGTTAGAAGAATCCAAGAGGTGGGCTGAAGGCTTGGGGAAACTCGATGATGATGGGTGTTGTGTGAACATAGTTGAAGGGAAATGGCTACTCCCTGACGCTTATGTAATGATGATGGTCATCATGGCCCATGGTCCTACGCATATATGTGCCCAGAAAGTCACCAAAATGTTAGAGAAAGTTTGGGCAAATGACACAATTTTGAAAATTGCCCAGCTCTATGTTCAGGACTGCATGATTTGCCTAAAACATAATGTGTGAAAGGGGACAGCAACTCCAAGGGGAAGTTTTGGGCCACCCTCTGTCCCCTTCGAAGTCATCCATTTCGACTTTATTGAAATGGAACGGTGCAACAATATGAAGTACGTATTAGTGGTCATCTGTGCTTTTAGTAAATGTGTTGAGGCTTTCCCTGTCAAAGATGCTACGGCCATGACTACTGCGAAAACCATGTTAAAAGAATACTTCCTGCGGTTTCGGGCTACCAATTGTCATCTGGTCAGACAATGGTCCACATTTTGTCGCTGCTGTAATTCTGCAGATATGTGCGGCATTACAGACCGACAACCGGTTCCACTCGGCAAGACACGCTCAGAGGGCCGGACTAGTAGAAAGACACAATGGTATTATCAAGCACAAGCTCGCTAAGACGTGTGCCTGCACTAAATTAAAATGGCTGGACGCCTTACCGATCGTGTTATTAGCCATGCGTACAACCCCTCAAACTAAGACTGGGCTCTCTCCATTTGAGGTGGTAATGGGGAGACCGGCCAATATCTGGAACCTTCCTAAATGTAGATATTTGAAAAATGTTGAAAATGTATTACTTTCAGATTATTGCAGCCAGTTGACTAAAAACCTGTATTTGATTTATCACCAGGTGTGAGAGGCTTTACTTGTGCGATACGAGGGCCCGGGCCACAGCATACGGCCTGGGAGCTGGGTGCTCATCAAGGCATTTGAGCGCTCTTCCTGCCTTGCACCTCGCTGGCGGGGCCCATTCCAGGTCCTGTTGATCACACAGACGACGGTGCGGGTTTCTGGCAGAAAGAACTAGATCTACGCATCGCACGTCAAGAAACCTCCTCACCCAGTGCCACACGATACAGAAGAAACAGAACCCCTTGCTAACGCTGCAACCAACGATCCCAAAGCAGTAGATAGCGCTGAGTGTATCAGAGAATCTTTCTGTGCCTGTGAGGCTAGGGAAACCTGCCATTTTGTCTCCACACTCTACAAAAGTTTTGCTTCCGGAAACTGCTGTTTCAAATTAGGCATCTTCACTTGTTTCTGATACATTGCTTCCAACGGGAAGTGACGACACATTGTTTCCGGATCAATCAGTACCGGGAAAAGCAACGTACAATCTGCATCCAAGAAGATAGACTTACGGCACGGTTCGGCTGTGCATTCGGAGAAGGAAAGGATCATCGAGGGCTTGTTTTTGCCTAAGTTTGAGAAAGGGAATTCTGTTGGCTAAGGTTGTGGAAGGACTAAGAAGTCGTGCAGCCGGGAGGTCGCCAGCAACGAACATTGGGGGTTTCCATTTGAAGACTACAATGCCTGCCACCGCTCGTATGGGACTTGTAAATGATTGTGTGACCAACCGGGATAATGGACAAAGTACTTGGGCCCCGAATACGTATTGCTGTGTTCTTATTATAATATTTGGTTTTATAATAGTCACTGTCTTAGGCTTATGGTACCTCGAGAAAACTCATCCTTTAGAGTCCTTGTTACTGACTGAAAATGTACCTACTCCCTTTGTACATTTGCATACTCTGTCCCCTAGGGACTTCCAGCATAGACAAAGGTACCCCAATAATACTCTGCTACTTATCATGAATGCCACGCATGCCATTTTTAATAAGTCCAACTGTTGGGTCTGCTCACATTTACCGCAACACGGGGATAAGGGGCTAGGTTGGTATATTCATCCGTTACCTTTGACAACTGCTTGTTATGCTTCTCTTAGAGCACTGTTCTTTGGCTGTTGGAACGATAGCATCTCGGGTAAACTTTGATGGTACTAATTTGAATTGCTTTGAGGAACGTGTTCTGACTCCCCTGGGATGCTGCTTTTCGCAAATAGGAGTAAGCTCAACGTTGCTTCTATTAGGCCTTCTGACAGACTGTCTCGTCCTTTCCAATCTTTGATTTCCTTTAAGATGGCTCTGATAGGCAATAAGGATGCCATGCCTCCTTCTTCCACTGTTAACCATAGCCCCGATTCAGTTCCTTTTTGCATACTGTTAGGCAGAAACCTGTGCAGTTCCCTCTGGGACCACTGCAAAAGATTTAAGACTACAGGTGTTTGGCAGTAAACCCACTTGGTAGCAGTCTGTACCACACAGATTCACTTGGTAGCTGTGGCTGAGCAGTCAGACTTCCCTCAAGAAGAGTTAGGCAGTATACAGAGTATTCACAATAGGTCAAAAGAACATAGTAGAACAAGCAAACACTGACCAGAGCTTGGTGAAAAAGAGATCATTATTTATTTAAAACCACATCTAATAAAACACACAGGCACTAATATTAAGCAGTTCAAAAACACGGTCACTAAAAGATATACACTCCCTTAAAAGAATATTAGACAAGTCTTAAGTAAAGCTCCACTTATTTTCAGACAGCGGTGAGCACTTAACGCAGATGGCACTCTAATAATTCGTTTTAAAAGGGAGAGAAAAGCAGGATGTAAATTGAAACAGATCCCAACACTTTCAGAAGAACACAGCAAGAGAGGAAGGCACAGTCAAACCGTGAAGTTAGAGTTCAGAAAGCAGGATCCACTTTAAGAGGTTCAGAACGAAATGTGTCCAAGGTCACATGGTTAAAAAGTGCACAAAAGTCTCAAAGGTTCAGAAAGAGTTGGACCAAAAGAAAGGGGGACCAGTTAGATGGTCAAGGCGGCCAGCCCAGTCCAGAAGGTTAAGGGGTTATTATTACCTTGTAGCAATCTTTAGAAAGGGAGGCCTGGCGGACACGGTACATTAAAGTGGTGAGAATACTCCAGCAGGGGCAGTTGTTCCTGGCAGCGGATGCAAGACGGTGCTTCGTCCGGGGGAAGAGAGGATCTCGTTGGATAGGAAGGCAGGAGTCCGTTGCACTGCCATGGAAGAAACCAAGCGCAGAGTTCTCAGTTAAAAGGAGCGGTCCTTTGGTTCGCGGTCCAGTGGTAAGTGGCTATCCGGTTGCCGGGGTGCTTGGCACGGGCAATTCGACCACAAGACATCCTGGGATGCGAGAAAAAGAAGGTAAACTGGTTGTGCCCACCAGTCAGGGGAAGAAGACTCTCCAGCAGGGACATCTTCTCTGTCGTCGGGAAGTGGTGAGTCGGTTCCGCAGGGCTCCACCTGTGGTGTCGTCGTAGCAGGTAGGCTCAGCTTCTCCCTCGTCGGATTCTCAGGTCCTGTGGCGACTTCTGAAGTTCCAGTCCCCAAAGCCCTGCTTTTATGCAGCACACCCCCATTCACTCAGCCTAGCTGTCAATCAAATATGCTAAGTGGTGAGCCGGCCGACTCACCACTTGGGCCAATCACACTCTATTGCGACTTGAGTTACCAAGGTAACTCAGTCCAGGGTGCCTTAACCCCCTCCCACACCCCCTGTGGTACCCAGACAGAGTGGCACCACTTTTGGAGGCTTCTGTGGAGAAGCCCGCCAAAAGTGGAACAAAGGGCTCAACTTGGGTTGGAGTCACAGAAGAGAACACAAACGCCATTTTAGAATCGAGTCCTGGCAAAAAATACCAACCGGCGAATTAATATTAAATATATAAACCGGCGGTATGTTCGAGGCTATGAGAATTAAGTAATTAAAGTTGGTAGCCTCGAACAATGGAAAAATCCCATAGGGATATATTCGTGGTCGAATATAAAAAGTAGTATCCAATGCCACCAGCCAAAACTCGATCAGGGGGGACGGAGATGTGCCCCCTCGACTAACAGACCCCGGGGCAATCGAATTGCCCCGACCAGTACGTCCACAATATGATGGTTTGTACCGGTTTCTGTTAATAATTTGGGACTAGTAAAGCCAATGGTGACTTTACATGCCCTGGGAGACAGTAGTCAGTCCCAGGGTATGGAGTCTATGGTGGGGTGTCACTGCACGGAGGGTGCTGTGTAACACACATAGTAAAAACACATGAGACCCTATGGAGTAAAGGACCCCATAGCCCATAAAACACATTAACAGTCAAAGGAACACCATAATCATGTCCAAGAGTGGGAGAAAAAGAGTCTCACTCTTGGCAGGAGAAAAAAAACTCCAGAAATCCAGCAAAGCTGCTGGGGGACTCACTAGGTTAGGAAATTCGGCCTAAACGGAGAATTCTCCCTAACACATACATAGGCATGGTACTCAGTCAATGGGAGATTTTAGAGGTTGTGCCAACGTTGCAAATTTGACTGCGGAAGACAGACCTTTGTATGTAGGCGAACCGGTCTACTTTGTTTATGGTAATGTAGCATTTCCATGGTTGCCCAGGAATTGGCAGGGAACCTGTTATTTAAGGATCCTGTTACCTGGGGTATTTATAGCTAGTACAGTAGAGATTTCAAAGGCTCGTCCACGGCGGGACGAGAATGGTGACACTCCAGCACAGGTCTTGGGAGATGTAGCAAAATCATTTGGGCCGTTTTGGGGACAGATAGCGAATTCCGAAGATATCAGAAGACTAGCGAGAGTACTTTAGAGAACCATCAACCGGACCACGGACATACTCTATAATATGACATTAGAACAGAAAGCGATAAGACTAGTAGCGCTTCAGAACCGGATGGCATTAGATGTCATTCTGCCTGAACGTGGTGGAGTGTGTAAATTAGTGGGGATCTGCTTGCTGTGTTTTCGTGCCAGATTCCTCCCCAACTATCTTCAAGGCAATACAGAATCTGTACGTCCTTAGTTCAGAAGTGCATGTTCTCGAGGGAAACTGGGATCTTGGCGCTTGGTTCTGGGACTTCTTGTTACGCTCACCTGGTATCCACAGGGACGCCACCCAGCCGGGTTACTTGCTGGTATGCTTCTCAGCTTTGCCCTGATGTGGTCTGCGGGGAAGGTTCTGCCTGAAAATACAGGAGGACTGTGTTCAAGACTGACCGACTGGGGTAAGTCTCCTCCCTCCACCCCCATATGATTTCAGTCCCTCTGTCACCCTCTCCTCACCTTGTGGTAGAAGTAGGCGTGCTCTCCGTCCTGCTTTCTTTGCAGGGGCGTGTTGTCTTTCATGGGCGAGTGCGGTCCAGTTACTTCACTGATGCCGGCCTGTTTTATATTGTTCAGGTAGGTCTTATTGCTGTTCTGTAGTTTTGTTGCTATCCTGCATGCCTTTCTTTGTTTAAAATCTCTTTTTCTCCCTTAGGTATGCGGAGCTTCAGCGCGGCGAACTGGCTTGGTTGAGCCCCGCTGGTAAATGATGGGGCATTAAGAGCGCTATGATGCGGTAAGTAAGCGCTATACGCAGCGCTGCAAAGTCTTGCCTTTGCTAACCTGTGTTTTCCTTCCTTGTAGGTCGCGGTGTTCTTCAGCACGAGTGGAATGTCCGGAGTGGTGCCAACCGAGAGGCGA
Source organism: Ambystoma mexicanum (assembly GCF_040938575.1). NCBI lineage: Eukaryota > Metazoa > Chordata > Amphibia > Caudata > Ambystomatidae > Ambystoma > Ambystoma mexicanum. The sequence continues at coordinate 303,175,603 of NC_090941.1, forward strand.
CCAGCCAGGCAAGCCTTTTGAGCAGTTCATAATTTGTAAATGTCTCTACTGCTTTCTTTAATGTTGCCTCTATCTTCCTCTTTCAGGTCGTTCCGTCCGGGAGGCGTGCAGATTCGAGGAAGCTGTTCTCCGTAGCTGCGAGTGTTTAAAGATGAAGACTGCAGGTAAGATGCTGCTGCTAATGATGTTCCTTTTGTCTCCTTGATGGTTCTGCTTCTCCGAGGTTCGAGGGAATAGCTGGGCCCGGTGAGCGTCATGTTGCAAGCTGCAAAGTAACGCGAAGCGTGTTGTCTTGCTTGGGTGTGGGTTAAATAGCCCCAACAAAATAGTCCAGATAAAGTAGTCCCTAGGCTGCCACACCCAAAACACTAGACCGCATAGCTTGGTTCTTAGGAACCAAGCTATGTGGATGCCTCCATGTTGGCTGACAATACAATAAAGTAGTTCCCAAGCACATTGTTTTTCATGGTGTATGAGCCTGGCGCCGAAGGCGCCAGGACTGGCCCCATGAGGGCTTTTGAAGAGGATGCCAGGCTCTAGAGGCCCGAGTCCTGACTCCACCTGGCCAATGGGTTTGCCAGAAGGAGTTTTGGGCGAGGGTCGTGACACTTCTTGCGATCTTGGGGTTGGAAGGTACTTTCAGTCCTACTGATCATTTTGGGAATTCTGTTGTTCCTTTGTTGTTGTATCCAGTGTCTACTTAGTATATGTTCGATGCTAGGGGGATGTTGCGCACAAGCGATAGGTACGATAGGACATAAAGTATATGCCCCGGATAAAAACTCCTGTTAAAGGAAATTTTAGCAAATGATCTGATGGCAATAGATAGATATTTCTGACAGCGATTCAGGGTGCATGGACGATGATGCATGGAGTTCTTTGCAAAGAGATCCGAAGTAGTTTAGCACTTGACATAGGCCAAAAGGAGGGTTTGTCAAACGGGAAATTATATTGTACCTCCTATTGCAACGAATATATGTATATTAGCCTACGCCAAGCTGCTTGTAAGCCACTTGCGAAGAAATCAATGTTGCAAGGTCCTGACCTTAGAATCAATGTAGGCCGCCATTTTAGGTCAGTCCGCCATTTTAGGTTCTCTCTGTAAAGTCACCCTGTGAGTTAAAATGGTGGAGGATGTAATTTCGAAATACAACATGGCCGTCTTGACCTCTGTGTGTAATTAATATTTAACTTGCCTGCAGGCCACTTGTTGGGGTCGTGAACTGAGACCTTGTCCTTCACTGACCTGTGTGTAAAGGATTACTCGTGCAATGAAACTAATCCACGAGCATATGTTAAGAACAATGTATCCAAATACTGAACTAAGAACACTTGTTTAACTACATTGTATTAATGTTTGAGAAGACCTTTATGAGAAATCCTAAAATACACTGTTACCGTGTAGGCTTGTTGGCGAATGTATTAAAGGCAATCCCTATGCATATAGTGGTGCGAACTCGGAATGAACCCTAGATCAGTAATGTATTAGAGGAAATGGTATAAAAGAGCAACGAATTCTAATGTACAGCGTCTCTCACTAAGCACACTGAACCACGCTGGAGTTCGTTGTGTTGTACTGAGGGCCGATCGCTATTGGTCCTTTTCTTGGAACACTGTTCAGTTTAAAATAAAGATCTTTGTATGTTCCTTTGTAACCCGTGTTCGGTGTATTTCCTTTTGGTGTACTCAGCCTCAATATTTTGATTTTGTTTTCACACTCAGAGGTTGCCATTACAGGGTGATCCTCATTGTGCAGCCGGTGCCTCGGCAGATCTGGGACACGGATCTGCTCTGTCAGTGGCCCCGTCCGTTCGGCTGCCTCCACATCCCGATCTTCCCTCGATAGAAAATGGTTTGATTCTACATAATGACCCAGCGTCTTGGAGCCTCACAGCCCGCCTCCTGCAGCCCTAGAATTTGGTAATTTCCTCTGCTGCTTGAATGCAAAAAGATCCTGTCAAAAGCAAGAGCTTCTTCTACGCTGTCTTGTTACGGACACAAGTGGAAACACTTCAGTGTGGTGCAGGACTCAGATTACGCCTCTTTAGATCACAGCTCCACAGTTCCTTCCGTATCTGCTTTTGCTGGCTGAGGCTGGCCTTGCTCACGCCTCTGAGGTGTATCACGCTGCCATACCTTGTTACATGAGGACGCCTGGTCGGCCTTCCCTGTTGTCACACAGGCTCGACAAAGATTTCCTCAAAGGCCTCTTGTGGACTTCTCCACCAGTGATGGCTTCAGCTTCGGAGCTCAATGTGATTTTGACTAAGCTCATGGGGGCCCCTTTTGAACCGATGCATCAAGCACCTTTGAAGTTTTTCTCATAGAAGACAGCTTTCCTAGTGGCCATCACATTCGGTCAGGCAGATCAGGGAGATCCAGACCCTCTCCTGCAAGTAGCCGTACTTCCACACTACGAGGGTTGTGCTGTGGACCCATCCCACCTTAATGCCGATGGTTCCTTCAGAATTCCTCCACAACAAGCCTTTGTTTCTGCCAGTCTTCTTCCTGAACCCTTCTACCACGGCGGACAGGATGTTGCATTCGTTGGACGTTGCTTGTGCCTTGAAGCTTTGTGGCACACACAAAGGATTTTCAGAAGACATCTAAACTCTTTGTGAATTTTGAACCTGTGAATCATGGGAAGGCCCCATCTAAGAAGAAAGGTAATAAACCACACCATCGTTCTTCGTCCTCTGACTCTTCGCCTGACCAGCATCGGGTGTAACAGCACTTAAATTCCCATTTTACAAAATTGGCAGAAAGCAGACACCACTCCTGTTGGTGAAGAAGTCCTGGCCTTCCTCTGTTGACCCTGACTTCCTCTCCAGACACCCTACATCAAAGAGTTTGGTGGTACTTGCGGCTACTTCACCTCAAAGGTTGCACCTTATTTGACCATCCCCTCTGATAGGGACGGTAAGAGGTGCAATGCACTGGTAAAGAGGGTATTCTCTGCTAGAAGAATGGCACTTAACGCCATTAATGCATCTTGTGTTCTGGCAAAATACACATATACGATATGGAATGTAATTTCTCAGGCAGCAGAAAACAATCCTGATGGCAAGATGAGAAGGTTTTAACAATCTCATAAGTGATGGCAAGGAGGGTTCCTGCCAGTCCGTTCAGTCAGGCCTTGATGCGTCAATCTGCGTCGGCCGGCTTATGGACTTGAGTGCAGTAATAAGCACATTTGTGTTTCCATAGACGTCCAATCCAGACTCCCGGAGCTTGGAAAAACTACAAATTTCTAAGGCTGGTGTCCGTCAGACTCAACAGCAACACCTGGCTACACAGGGTTGCGGAGGGCGTTCCTTTCATTACTACTCATTTTGGCCAAAGGTTGAAGAAGTCAAGCAGCCTACAGAGGGCAAATGACGTTCACACGTGCCCCCATAGGCCATGGAGAAAAACTGCCCAGGCAGCCACCTCCTCACTACCCTCTGCCACAGTACCTCTCTTAGCACTTTTGCTCACAGCTCACCGCTGGGAGGCAGGTTGACCCAGCATTTGTAAGAATGGCATTGCATTGCTTCAGATGCATGACCACTACAGACAGTGGCCCAAGGGTACTGTCTCCTACTTCTCCAAAGTCCCCCAGATTGTCCCCCGACCGAGCAATCGCTTCGGAAACCAAATTCGCTCCTTCTACAGGAGATTCTTTCCCTCTTGGAGAAAGGTGCTGTGGAAAAGGGTACCTGTAGCAGAACAATACCAGGGTTAGTACTCAACCTAATCTGGTTCCCAAGAAGGATGGAGGACTGTGCCCCATATTGACCTAAGACGCTTGAACAAGTTTCTCAGGAAGGACAGATTCCAGATGGTCTCTCTTTTGCAGCTTCTCCCGGCCCTTCAGCTCTAGGATTGGATTGTGTCACTCGATCTTCAGGATGCTTACTTTAATGTGCCTATACATCCGAAGCACAAAGTACCTGATGTTCGCCATCAGCAGTTCTCAATATCAGTTTTGAGTACTGCCTTAAGGGCTCACCGCCAGCCAAAGGGTCTTCACAAAGTTGATGGCTGAGGTGGCAGCAAATCTGAGGTGGGGAGGGATTCACGTCTTTCCCTACCTAGACGATTGGCTGATCAGAGCTTGGTCTCCCGAACAGGCTCTGGAACATCTCGACAACACCTTCCACCCTCTCCACAAACTGGGCTTCTACCTCAACATCAAGAAGTCCCAGGTGACACCTTCCCAAAAGCTTCAATTAATTGGTGTGGTCCTGGACTCTTTCTTGGGGAATGTTTTGCCTCCTGGTTGAGAGCTCAACATATCTTGCAGATAGATGTTGGGCATTCTGAAATCTTGTTACTACCAGCATTCCACTTTCTGAGGTTGCTTGGCCTCATGACATCCTGCTTTTGCCTGGTGCCAGAAGCCCACCTAAGGATGAAATCCCCTTCAGGGTGCTCACAGTTCTCAATGACCACAATTCTTGGGCAGAATGAACGGCCTTCTTCAGGTCCATATTAAGGTCGCACAGGATTTCCTGTGGTGATCCTGCAAGGACAATGTGATGATAGGGGAACCTTTTTGTCAACCCTGGCCCGGAAATAACAGTACTTACAGATTCTTCCCTCACGGGATGGGGAGCTTACATGAGCGATCTCATGACCCACTGAATTTGGTCATCATCAGAATCAAGACTACACATAAACTAGCAAAAGCTGAGGGCGATCAGACTGGCGCTGATGGCAGTTTTGCCTTCCATACAGGGGAAAAACGCCTTTATAATGACGGCCAATAGTGTGGACATGCATTACCTCAACAAAAGAGGAGGTGCAGGGTCACTACCACTGTACAGGGAGACAATGCTGCTCTGGTTTGGGGCTCTACAAAACTGTCGGCTGTTCGCCTAGCCAGAGAAGAGAATACGACAACAGACACTCTGAGCAGGCAGAGCACGATCTCCCACGAGTGGGAGTTGGCTCAGGAAGTTCTTTTAGAGATCTTCGCTCCTTTGGGGAACCCTTCAATTAGATGTGTTCACGTCCAGTATCAACAGGAAAAGTAACCTCTTCTGTGCCAGGGAATTTCCTCAGAGACGAGCTCTGCGGGACGCTTTTGTAGTGAGTAGAGAATATCCACTCCTGTATGCATTCCCACCAGTCCCCATCGTTCCTCATGTCATCAGGAGGTTGAGGAAGTTCAGAAAGTCCACAATCCTGAATTCTCTGGATTGGGCCAGGAGGACGTGGTACCCGGACCTTCAAGACATGTCCATCCGATCTTCATTCCGTCGTCCCCCTAGAGTTGACCTACTCTCGCAAAATGGAAGCCGTCTTCTTCACCCAGGAACCAGAACTCTGAACCTTCATGCCTGAACTCTGAAAGGGTTAAGCTGTGACGATTGAGGCCTCCCAGAAGTTGCAATGAGGTATTGATTTTGGCCAGAAGTTCAGTATACCACTGCCGTTGGAATAAGTATTGCAGCTGGTGTAGAGCTGAAGATATTGATCCTTTCACTTGCAATGCACCTGCAGTACTTTTTTTTTTTTTCCGCACCTAGC